>NC_142689.1:46650000-49050000 GCF_056320005.1 Nelumbo lutea | reverse complement strand
TCATCGTACGCTTTTGTTAAATCTGTTTCTGAATGACTGATTTGACCGACTTTGCATGGTTTGGTTGGCTCAAATTTGGGTTGTCCACACTACGTTTCGTTTGTGCTCTGCTGTAATGGATTCTATTGTGAGGATTTTTATACGAGGTTGAGAGTCATAATGGTTTATAATTTTCAAAATCAATAATGTATTATCCTTAGGGTTTTTGAAGACTTTTCTGACTGAGTAATTATAAGTGATAAGAATAATAAACGTTTCAAAAAACGAAAACTTTTGTTTTAGATTTAGAAGTCTAGTGAGATTGTTTGGCACAAAGACGTTTATGCGACCAGTGGAGAGCACCTTGAATTTGTTCCTATAGGTTCTGTTTTAGCATTTATAATTCCCACTTAGTAGATTTTTCTTCTCTAAATATGTTTGGTTAATCTATGTTTAAAGGACGACTTTAGGGTTTTAATACGCTTTGTTTCCTTGTTGGTTGATGTGATTATGTCAAGTTTTCACATCGTGCCTTATTCTCATTCTTTAAACGGGTTCGTTTGGATTGATCCACGTTTATTGCTTTTCTTTTGATTTGCGCAGGTCAGGTTCTACTTTTTTATGGTTTTGAGTTGATTTCCCAAGTTCTCTTACTATTTAGGCTTTGTTTAACTTAGAATAATGAGATTATCTATTCTGCCGTATAAGTTATGTGGGTATATTTAGGTTTGATTAATGAGAATAGAGTTGTAAAAATCTCTGTTCTTATAAGTTAAATTGATTATTTCATTTTTTTCTTTGAATTATTTTAGATTTTCTAGACGGGATAGTTACATTTGATCTAGGTTTGTTCGTTTTATTTTCCTTTATGTTGGTCTAATTAAATTTTTCAAAGGACTTGAGTTGATTTCCTAGCTTATCTGGGCATGCTTGGTTTGTTTCAGTTAATAAGGCAGTTTATAGTTCTGATAGGGTTTGTAAATGGGAATAAATTTCATTGATTGTTGGTTGGTTGGATAGGGCTTAGTGAGTATTGGATAATGTGTAATTGGTTCTACCTATGTTTGGAAAGACTAAATTTCCAGTTATTTTAAAAATTAGCTTAATCAACCTTAGCTATATTCGAAGTCTACCAAATGGTTTTATTTATGTCGAATTGGATTCATTTGTATTAGGATAGGTTTGTCTGAAAGTGAGTTATCGAAAATTGTCTGCATCTTGTTTCAATTTTGTTGAATTTCATTTTGCTTTAGATTAGGTCGGTTTTGATAGTCTTGGATTGATTGGATTGATTTCAGCTACATTTTGCTTTGATGGATCCCTCTAGCAATGTTTTGATAGATTTGGTTGGATTTTGTTAATAAAAGTGGATATTTTCATCTTACGCTTCTGTTATATTGGTTACTAAATGATTGACATGACAGAACTTGCAGGGTTTTGTGGTTTCAAATTTGGGTTGGCCACGCTGGGTTTAGTTTGTGCACTGCTGTAATGGATTCTATTTTGAGGATTTTTATACGAGGTCGAGAGTCATAATGGTTTGCAATTTGCAAAATCATTAACATATTATCCTTAAGGTTTTTGAAGACTTTTCTGTCTGAGTAATTGTAAGTGATAAGAATATTAAACGCTTCGAAAATTGTCTGCATCTTGTTTCGATTTTGTTGAATTTCATTTATCTTTAGATTAGATCGGTCTGGATATTCTAGGATTGATTGGATTGATTTCAGTTACGTTTTGCTTTGATGGTTTCCCTCTGGCATTGTCTTGATAGATTTGGTTGGATTTTGTTAAAAAAAGTGGAGTAATTCATCGTACGCTTCTGTTAAATCTATTTCTGAATGACTTATTTGACCGACCTTGCATGGTTTGGTTGGCTCAAATTTGGGTTGTCCACACTACGTTTCGTTTGTGCTCTGTTGTAATGGATTCTATTGTGAGGATTTTTATACGAGGTTGAGAGTCATAATGGTTTATAATTTTCAAAATCAATAATGTATTATCCTTAGGGTTTTTGAAGACTTTTCTGACTGAGTAATTATTAGTGATAAGAATAATAAACATTTCAAAAAACGAAAACTTTTGTTTTAGTTTTAGAAGTCTAATGAGATTGTTTGGCACAAAGACGTTTATGCGACCAGTGGAGAGCACTTTGAATTTGTTTCTATAGGTTCTGTTTTAGCATTTATAATTCCCACTAACTAGATTTATCTTCTCTAGATATGTTTGGTTAATCTAAGTTTAAACGACGACTTTAGGGTTTTAATACGCTTTGTTTTTTCATGTTGGTTGATGTGATTATGTCAAGTTTTCACATCGTGGCTTATTCTCATTCTTTAAACGGGTTCGTTTGGATTGATCCACGTTTATTGCTTTTCTTTTTATTTGAGCAGGTCAAGTTCTAATTTTTGATGTTTTTGAGTTGATTTCCCTAGATCTCTAAATATGTAGGGTTTGTTTAACTTAGAATAATGAGATTATCTATTCTGCCGTATATGTTATGTGGGTATGTTTAATCTAAGTTTAAACGACATCTTTAGGGTTTTAATACGCTTTGTTTTTTTGTTGGTTGATGTGCTTATGTCAAGTTTTCACATCGTGGCTTATTCTCATTCTTTAAACGGGTTCGTTTGGATTGATGCACGTTTATTGTTTTTCTTTTGATTTGAGCAGGTCAGGTTCTACTTTTTGATGGTTTTGAGTTGATTTCCCTAGATCTCTTAATATGTAGGGTTTGTTTAACTTAGAATAATGAGATTATCTATTCTGCCGTATAAGTTATGTGGGTATGTTTAATCTAAGTTTAAACGACATCTTTAGGGTTTTAATACGCTTTGTTTTTTTGTTGGTTGATGTGCTTATGTCAAGTTTTCACATCGTGGCTTATTCTCATTCTTTAAACGGGTTCGTTTGGATTGATGCACGTTTATTGTTTTTCTTTTGATTTGAGCAGGTCAGGTTCTACTTTTTGATGGTTTTGAGTTGATTTCTCTAGTTCTCTTAATATGTAGGGTTTGTATAACTTAGAATAATGAGATTATCTAGTCTGCCGTATAAGTTATGTGGGTATGTTTAAGTTTGATTAATGAGAATAGAGTTGTAAAAATCTCTGTTCTTTTAAGTGAAATTGATTATTTCATTTTTTTCTTCAAATTATTTTAGATTTTATAGATGGGATAGTTTCGTTTGATCTAGGTTTATTTGTTTTATTTTCCTATACGTCAGTCTAATTATATTTTTTAAAGTACTTGAGTTGATTTCCTAGCTTATTTGGGCATGCTTGGTTCATTTCAGTTAATAAGGCAGTTTATAGTTCTCATAGGTTTTGTAGGTGGGAATAGATTTGATTGATGGTTGGTTGGTTGGATTGGGATTGGTGAGTATTGGATAATGTGTAATTGGTTATACCTATGTTTGGCAAGACTAAATTTCCAGTTATTTTAAGAATTGGCTTAATCAACCTTAGCTATATTCCAAGTCTACCAAATGGTTTTATTTATGTCAAGTTGGATTCATTTGTAACATTTCGAAAGACAAAAACTTATTTCTTGGTTTTTAGAAGTCTAGTGAGATTGTTTGGCACAAAGACGTCTATGCGACTTGTGGAGAGTACCTTGAATCTGTTACTATGGTTTTGGCACTTATAATTTCCACTGAGTAGACTTAGCTTCTCTACATATCTTGGGTTAATCTAAGTTTAAATAGTGACTCTAGGGTATTAATACGCTTTGTTCTCTTGTTGGATTGACCCGCTCGCGAGATTCTTGCTACACGAGACCCTCTTTGCAGATCGCAATGCAGCCAGAAGGGTGCAGCGCCTAACAGCCAAATATGTCATGATAGAGGAACGGATATACCGGAGATCCTAGACGCTCCCCTACCTGTGTTGCTTGTGACCTACCGAAGTCGAGCTCGTACTCTGCGGCACTCATGAGGGTCTGTGCGGCAGACATTTGGGGGGCTGGGCCCTCACCCAAAAGGCACTTCGACAAGGGTATTATTGGCCAACAATGAAGGTAGATGCCATTGAGCTCGTTAGAAAAATTGACAAATGCCAGAAGCATGCCAATATTCACCACCAACCTGCTGCCGACCTCAAGTATCTCACCAGCCCGTGGCCTTTCCCGCAATGGGACATCGACATACTTGGACCATTCCCACCAGTAGCAGACTAGAGGAAATTCTTAGTGGTAGCAACGGATTACTTCACCAAGTGGGTAGAAGTCGAACCCCTTGTAACTATCACAGCTCGGAATGTCCAAAACTTCTTTTGGAAGAACATTGTGTGCCGCTTCGGGTTACCTCGGGTACTGATCTTTGATAACGACAAGTAGTTCGAGGACATCAAATTCCAGAACCAGTGCCAAGACATGGGAATCCGATAGAATTTTACTTCAGTTGCACACCCTCAAGTAAACGGTCAGGTAGAAGTCACAAATAGAGCCATCCTCCGCAGACTAAAGGCACGGTTGGACCGAGCTAAAGGGTTGTGGGTAGACGAGCTACCTAGTGTTCTATGGGCTTACCAAACCACGAAAAAGACCACCACAAGAGAAACTCCCTTCAACCTCACCTACGGCACCGAAGTAGTTATCCCCGCAGAGATCAAAGTACCTACGCTGCAATTGGAAGCATACAGTGACCAGACGAATGAAGATGAGCTGCATACCAACCTCGATCTACTTGATGAAATAAGGGACCTCGTGTACATCAGGACCGCAGCTTACCAGCAAAGAGTAGCTTGCTACTATAACGCCAGGGTCAAGAAGCGGAACCTCCGCGTCGGTGACCTCGTCCTTCGTAAAGTTATGGTACCTGAGCCCGGTGCTGGCAAGCTTAGTCCCAACTAGGAACGAAGGGTAAGGGGGTGGCTGGAGAGAGTTATGGGGGAGTCACCCCCTTCAAGACCAGCCCCACTAGCTCCCTCAGATGGAGGTGGCGGGATTTCAGGCGGTGGGATCTCAGACAGAGGGGAGGATAAAGTCAGCTCGGCAAATCCGAACTCAGTACCCCCCGAGGTGGGAGTCCGGTTGGGGCGTGACCTCTTCACCCTGCGCCTCTGGTTGCTTGAAAGAAGGCAGCGTGAGTCGATACCAGACATGATGGTTGCCAAGAAGAAATTACTGTATTAGTTCGGTAAGAACAGGATATATATGCATATGAACACAATGTTGTGACAAAAACCACGCGACCTAAAAGGACAACCTACCCGAGCTCAGGCCAGCCTGCACGAGCTTCTCCTTGGCTAAGTAGTCCAAACAGAGGAAGCCTATTGATGTCTAGGACAGCATCATTTTTTGAGTTTCAGGGTCCAGCTCGACCCCGGAGTCCTGGATGGTGCCCCTCCAAGAGGTTGGGAAGCGCCACCCTTCGGGGTTGTGGACCAAAAATTAATCCCGCTTTCAGGCGGGGATTTTCTTCAGAAGCTCATGCAAGAGCTTGTAGCCACAACGGGGAGAGAAGTAGTAGAGACGCCTCTCTAGTAGAGCCCTGGTAGTGGCATTCTTTATACAGAGGATAGCGAAAAAGATGTCCAAACTCAAGGGAAGACAGTATTCCCAACACAAGGATATCGTCCCAACCAAGTTCCGGATGGCATTAGGATGGAGTTGGTCAATGTTGACGTTGAAGTGGTTTAGCACCTCCACTATCAAGGGGTGCAGGGGAAGACGCAGGCTAGCCTCGATCTATTCCTGGTAAATGACTATATCATTGGGACCGTGCTCCCATGGAAAGTTACCAGTGGGGATGCAATAGAGGAGGTCCCTAGGAAGGTGGAAATAGCTAATCAGAGACCTAAGTTTCCCCTCTATCATGGAGGAAGGGACGAAATTATCGGGCTCCCTTCCCCGTGAATTGGAAGCTCCTTCGCCAGAGACCTCCCTGGCCCCCGGAACCTGCTCCCAAGCTCCCCCCGAGCTCGAGGGAGCATCATCATCCTAGTCTCTGCCCTGGTGGCGAACATGGTAAGGATATCCCGACATGATTGATAGTAAGTAAGACTCACCAAAAGGGGACGGGATGAAATAAGTTGGGGAACTTGAGTAGACTTGACAGGTGCGTGACCTCAGGATCCAAAAACAACAAGATGGCGTGAAGGGAAACGAGGCCCAGAAGGCCCTCCTATTTATAGCTCCCACGTCTCCAAATTGATGGCTCGAATCAAAGTAGATCCAATGGCTCGCAGGTACACTGACCGCACGCCTTCTGAAAACCGAAGGTGATTGGCGGCACGTCTTCCATGATTAAGGTAATGGTGGATGCACAACGTCCGGAATTAAGAGCCACTTTAGCACATTTTTGGAATCTGAAAAGTCAGAAAAGTCAGAAAATCTCTTGATTCCCGCGAGTGCATTTAATGTGAGTAGTCAATCAAGTTTGAATTTCGGTCAAATGAGTCCATCACTCTTCATGAACTCCTCGCGCTAAGGCAACGCTCTCAGCTCAAGGAGTGGGGGACAATTTATGGAGGACGATTTGGCCTGACTCACAAAACGGTGACATGTGGACACTGACTCAGCATAAGTGACAACTCAGCATTGTGGCCCAGTACAACCAAGTAACGGGCTCATAAGGCAGCTTGCTACATCGTAGCACGCAAAAGAAGGAGCTCACCACAACGCGAGTTCCAGGTTCCCTGAGCAACTTCTAAAGGGATATTCCATGGAAACTTTATCTCGTGAGCTAAGAAAACCAGCACGCCCGATCTCCCAAGTAGACAAGTCATCCTGAGGACCAATTCTACTAAGGGTACTCTTGAAGTATTCCGAGCTCACTTCAAAGTAGCACGCGAATGGGTCATTCGAGCATTCCTCAGGAAGCTTCTATCTGATAGGCCGTACCGATCAGATTGCGCCATGTCCCTTACTGATGGCACAACCCCTGTCCTTTCGATAGTCTGCACTCACGTCTCTCAGTAGGCAGAGGCGTGCCTGTCACTTTGGAGACGTGTCACTCACCCGGGCGAGGAGTACGTCACAACGGCCACCTGCGCAGCCCTGGCAGGTAACGGATGTGGCAGGGGCCCAGTGGCGGTTATACTCGATCTGACAAGAACGCCCCTATAAAAGCCCTCAAGGCAAAAGAGAAACTTCTTCTTGAGACATCTAATCTCTCAAGTATAGTGATAAAGCACGACCTACACTCCTAGCTACCGACTCTTCTTTGCCTTCTTTCTTGCATTCTAACTTAAGCATCGGAGTATTCCCACTAGGTAAAATCCCTAGGAATCCTTCCTTTCCATCTTCTCAGGTGTCGTCCATTGCCAACAAGGAGCCAATCAGCAGCCAGCTAGGAGTGCCTGGATCATGCCGCATCAATTTATAATTTTCAAAACCAATAACGTATTATACTTAGAGTTTTTTATTTCAGCTACATTTTGCTTTGATGGCTTCCCTCTGGCAATGTCTTGATAGATTTGGTTGGATTTTGTTAAAAAAAGTGGATTACTTCATCGTACACTTCTGTTATATCGGTTATATTGAATGACTAATTTGGATGACCTTGCATGGTTTTGTTGGTTCGAATTTGGATTGGACACGCTAGGTTTGGTTTGTGCTCTACTGTAATGGATTCTATTGTGAGGATTTTTATACGAGGTTGAGAGTCAAAATGGTTTATAATTTTCAAAACCCATAACGTATTATCCTTAGGTATTTTCTAGACTTTTTTGAGTGAATAATTGTAAGTGATAAAAATAATAAACATTTCAAAAAATGAAAACTTCTTTTTTGGCTTTTAGAAGTCTGGTGAGATTGTTTGGCACAAAGACGTTTATGCGACCAGTGGAGAATATCTTCAATTTGTTCCTATTGGTTCTGTTTTGGCACTTATAATTCCCACTGATTAGATATAGCTCTCTAGATATGTTGGGTTAATTTAAGTTTAAAAAATGACTTTAGGGTTTTAATATGCTTGGTTGTCTAGTTGGTTGATGTGATTATGTCAAGTTTTCACATAGTGGCTGTTTCTCATTCTTTAAATGCGTTCATTTGGATTGATCCACGTTTATTGTCTTTGTTTTGATTTGAGCAGGTCAGGTTTAAATTTTTGCTAGACTTGAGTTGATTTCCCTAGTTCTCTAAATATGTCAGGTTTGTTTAACTTAAAATAATGAGATTATCCAGTCAATGGTATAAGTTATGTGGGTTTGTTTAAGTTTGATTAATGAGATTAGAGTTGTAAAAATCTTTGTTCTTATAAGTTAAATTGATTATTTCATTTTTTTTTCTTTGAATTATTTTAGATTTTCTAGATGGGATAGTTTTGGTTGATCTAGGTTTATTAGTTTAATTTTCCTTTGTGTCGGTCTTGTTATATATTTTAAACGAGTTGAATTGATTTCCTAGCTAATCTGGACATGCTAGGTTCGTTTCAGTTAGTAAAGGCAATTTATTGTTCTCATGGGTTTTGTAAGTGGGAATAGATTTGATTGATGGTTGCTTGGTTGGATAGGGCTTGGTGAGTATTGGATAATGTGTAATTGATTCTACCTAGGTTTGGCAAGTCTAAATTTCCAGTTATTTTAAAAATGGGCTTAATCAACCTTAGCTATATTCGATATCTACCAAATGGTTTTATTTATGTCCAGTTGGATACATTTGTATTAGAATAGGTTGGTTTGAAAGTGAGTTATCTAAAATTGTCTGCATCATGTTTCAATTTTGTTGAATTTCATTTAGCTTTAGATTAGGTTGGTTTGGATAGTCTTGGATTGATTGGATTGATTTCAGCTATGTTTTGCTTCAATGGCTTCTCTTTGGCAATGACTTGATAGATTTGGTAGGATTTTGTTAAAAAAAGTGGAGTACTTCATCCTATGCTTCTGTTATATCGGTTATTGAATGATTGATTCGGTCAAAATTGCATGATTTTGTTGGTTCAAATTTGGGTTGGCCACGCTGGGTTTGGTTTGTGCTCTGCTGTAATGGATTCTATTGTGAGGATTTTTATACAAAGTTGAGAGTCATAATGGTTTATAATTTTCAAAACCAATAACGTATTATCCTTAGGGTTTTTGAAGACTTTTCTGATTGAATAATTGTAAGTGGTAAAAATAATTAACGCTTCGAAAAATGAAAACTTCTTTTTTGGTTTTTAGAAGTCTGGTGAAATTGTTTGGCACAAAGACGATTATGCAACCAGTGGAGAGTACCTTGAATCTGTTCCTATAGGTTCTGTTTTGGCACTTATAATTCCCACTGAGTAGATTTAGCTTCTCTAGATATGTTGGGTTAATCTAATTTCAAACAGCATCTCTAGTGTTTTAATAAGCTTTGTTCTCTAGTTGGTTGATGTGATTATGTCATGTTTTCACGTTGTGCTTTTTCTCATTCTTTGAAAGGGTTCGTTTGGATTGATCCACGTTTATTGTCTTTGTTTTGATTTTTACAGGTTTGGTTTAACTTTTTGGTGACTTGAGTTGATTTCCCTTGGTCTCTAAATATGTCGGGTTTGTTTAACTTAGAATAATGAGATTATCCATTCAGTGGGATAAGTTATGTGGGTTTGTGTTGATCTAGGTTTATTTCATATTTTTTCTTCAAAATAATTAGATTTTCTAGATGGGATAGTTTGGTTTGATCTAAGTTTATTCATTTTACTTTTCTTTGCATCGGTCTAGTTATATTTTTTAAAGGACTTGAGTTGATTTCCTAGCTTTTTTGGGCATGCTAGGTTCATTTCGGTTAGTAAAGGCAGTTTATTGTTCTCATAGGTTTTGTAAGTGGGAATAGATTTGATTGATGGTTGAATGGTGGGATAGGGCTTGGTGAGTATTTGATAATGTGTAATTGGTTCTACCTAGATTTGGCAAGACTAAATTTCCAGTTATTTTAAAAATGTACTTAATCAACCTAAGCTATATTCGATGTCTACCAAATGGTTTTATTTATGTCCAGTTGGATTCATTTGTATTAGAATAGGTTGGTTTTAAAGTGAGTTATGTAAAATTGTCCGCATCATGTTTCGATTTTGTTGAATTTCATTTAGCTTTAGATTAGGTTGGTTTGGATAGTCATGGATTGATTGGATTGGTTTCTGCTACACTTTGCTTTGAAGGCTTCCCTCTGGCAATGTCTTGATAGATTTGGTTGGATTTTGTTAAAAAAAAATTATTATTTCATCCAACACTTCTATTATGTCGGTTATTGAATGACTGATTCGGCCGACCTTGCATGGTTTTGTTGGTTCGAATTTGGATTGGCCACGCTGGGTTTGGTTTGTGCTCTGCTGTAATGGATTCTATTGTGGGGATTTTTATATGAGGTTGAGAGTCATAATGGTTTATAATTTTCAAAACCAATAACGTATTATCCTTAGGGTTTTTGAAGACTTTTCTTACTAGTAATTGTAATTGGTAAGAATAATAAAAGCTTCAAAAAATGAAAACTTCTTTTTTGGTTTTTAGAAGTCTAGTGAGATTGTTTGACACAAAGACGCTTATGCCAGTGGATAGTACATTGAATCTGTTCCTATATGTTCTATTTTGGCACTTGTAATTCCCACTGAGTAGATTTAGATTCTCTAGATATGTTGGGTCAATCTATGTTTAAACATCGACATTAGGGTTTAAATACGCTTTCTTCTCTTGTTTGTTGATGTGATTATGTCAAATTTTCACGTCGTGGCTTTTTCTCATTCTTTAAACGGGTTCATTTGGATTGATCCCCTTTTGAAGTTGTTTATGGCTTTAATCCTTTAACTCCTATTGATATTTTACCTTTGCCTACTAATGAACATGCTAATCTTGATGGTCAGAAAAAGGAAATTTTTGTGAAAGATTTATATGCCAAGGTTCGGGCTAACATTGAAAGAAAGAATGAGCAATATGCTAAGCAATCTAATAAGGGACGTTTGAAGGTTTTTTTTGAACCTAAAGATTGGGTTTGGGTGCATATGCGTAAGGAGAAGTTTCCTACACAAAGGAAATCAAAATTGCAGCCTGGTGGAGATGGACATTTTCAAGTCTTGGAAAGAATCAATGATAACGCCTATAAGTTAGATTTTCCAAGCAACTATGGTAATGTTAGTGTGACTTTTAATGTTGCTGATTTGTCTTTGTTTGATGCAGGTGATTTGAGGATGAATCCTTTCGAGGAATGAGGGAATAATGGAGATTGAGGGGCTGGCCAAATGACTCAAGCTAATATTCCCAAATATTCTCAAGACCCTATGCAAGGAATCAGAGGTCCAATGATTAGGGCAAGGACAAAGAGGATGAAAGAGGCTTTACAAGGCTTAATCCGGGAAGTGCATGACAAAGGGGTTGTTCTAGAAGATTCTAAGACTATTCTAGAGGTGTCCAAAGCTTCACCAAGGATAATCACATATCTTTATGTGCAAGACGATGAACAAGGCTTGGATCTTGAAAAACAAAGCTTGGAATCCGTGACATAAGATGTATTGATGGGCTTGGCGCATGGACATGATAAGAAAAGACCCAATTCATGTGCTAAGATGTATTGATGGGCTTGATGGGCTTGTTGGGCTTGTTTTGTCTTATTTTGGTTTACTTTGATTTTTCTATGCTTAGTGGTCATTAGTTATAGTATTTTAGAATGAATTTCTATTTCAAAGCAAATTTGTTCTCCTAAATTAAAGGGATCCTCATTAGTTAAGAGTTTTCTTATAAGATTATGAGTTTCTTTATAAGATAATGATGTTTACATACCTATATAAAGGCCACAACTATGTAACACGAAAATTCATTCAATAATATAGAGGTTTTTTCAGCAAGTTTAGCTTCGCCTTCTTGTGTTCTTGGTAGGAATACAATATCTTGACTTATCAAGGGAGCGATCAACCTTTGTGGTATCTTCAAGATTGGGGTCTTTAAGGACTTGGTTTCCTTAAGGTTCTAATCTGATCAACTACAGCTTGTTTTCTATCTTCTGGGTGTGCATAACAACTTGATTTAAGAGTTCCAAGAGCAGGTCATCTAGTGGGTTTTTATCACCTTCTAAAAGACTACAACTAATGACAACTAAGCATAGAAAAGTCAAATTAAACCAAAACAAAACAAAACAAGCCCATAATACATCTTAGCATGCGAATTTGGCCTTTTCTTATCATGTCCATGCGCCAAGCCCATTAATACATCTTATGCCACGGATTCCAAGCTTTGTTTCTTCAAGATCCAAGCCTTGTTCATCGTCTTGCACATAAAGATAGGTGATTATCCTTGGTGAAGCTTTGGATACCTTTAGAACAGTCTTAGAATCTTCTAGAACAATCCCTTTGTCATGCACTTCCCGGATTAAGCTTTGTAAAGCCTCTTTCATCCTCTTTGTCCTTGCCCTAATCATTGGACCACCGATTCCTTGCAAAGGGTCTTGAGAATATTTGGGAATATTAGCTTGAATCATTTGCCAGCCCCTCGATCTCCATTAAAAGGATTTCTATTTCAAAGCAGATTTGTTTTCCTAAATTAAAGGGATCCTCATTAGTTAAGAGTTTTCTTATAAGATTATGAGTTTCTTTATAAGATAATGATGTTGGCCACAACTATGTAACACGAAAATCAATCAATAATATAGAGGTATTTTCAGCAAGCTTAGCTTTGCCTTCTTGTGTTCTTGGTAGAATAAAATATCTTGACTTATCAAGGGAGTGATTAACCTTTGTGGCATCTTCAAGATTGGGGTCTTTATGGACTTGGTTTCCTTAAGGTTCTAATTTGATCAACTACAGCTTGTTTTCTAGCTTTTGGATGTGCATAACAACTTGATTCAAGAATTCCTAGAGCAGGTCGTCTAGTGGGTTATTATCAGTAAACCTAGATATATCCAAACGATACCTTCTTAACGGTCTACAAGAATTCAAAGGGAAATCTTGACAGAATCAATTTAACCAATAAAAATGGGGCTTATCACAACACTAATCATGATATTATAAATTAAACAAATCCATCATACTTAGAGAAAATGAGAAATGAAATCAACTCCTTTAGAAAATGAAACTGGTCCAACTCAAATCAAACAAAATCCAAAAAACATGGATCAATGGAAACAATCCCACCATTTAAACAAACTAAACAACACAAAGCAGAAACCTAGCATAGCCAACTCAACCAATAAGAATCAAGCATATTACAACTCTAAAGTCAGTATTCTACCTTCGACGAACCTATCATATCTAGATAAGATAAATCCATTTACTCAGACTTATAACAGAAGCATAATACGAAGTTATTCATATTATTTAAAAAATCCAACCAAACCTATTGAGACATTAACTAATGAAGTCCATATATGTAAAACATAGCTGAAATCAACTTAAAACAACCCAAGATTTTCCAAAAATCGTAAACCTATCAAGATAAAGCGAAGTTAAACACAACAAAACTGAAATTAAATGCAGACAATTTTTGAGGACTCACTTTCAAACCAACCGATACAGATACAAATGGAACCAACTCAACATAGAGAAACCCATCTGGTGACCATCAATTATTGCTAAGGTTAATCAAACCATTCAATGCAATCCCACAAAACTAGTTGAACCAATTAAACATTATCAAAAACTAACCAATCCCTCACCAACCAACCAGTCGTCAACCAAATCTATACCCACTAACAATCCTTATTTGAACACAAAACTCCCTATAAACTTAACTGAATCCAACACTCCAAGATAAAATAGGAAAATAACTCAACTCATTTAAAAAGGAAACCTAGACCTACTCAAACAAACCAATAAACCTGGATCAATCCACACAATGCCTTCTTAAACGGTTTAAAAGAATTCAAAGAAATGCTTGACAGAATCAATTTAACCTATAGGAACTGGGCATATCACAACTCTAGTCACAATATTCTAAATTAAACAAACCCATCGTATTTAGAGAAATCCAATCAACTCCTTTAGAAAATGAAATTGGTCCTACTCAAATCAAACAAAGCCAATAAACAAGGATCAATCCAAACAATTCCACCGTTTCAACAAACTAAACTACTCAAAGCAGAAACCAGACATAGACAACTCAACTGATAAGAATCAAGCATATTACAGCTCTAAAGTCAGTATTCTACCTTAGACGAACCCATCATATCTATTTAAGATAAATCCACTTTCTCAGACAAATAGCAGATGCCAAGTAAGAAGTTATCCATATAATTTAACAAATCCAGCCAAAGCTATTGAGACATTAACGAAAGAAGACCATCTATGCAAAACGTTGCTGAAATCAACTTGAAACAACCCAAGATTTTCCAAACAAATGTAACCTATCAAGGCAGAGCCAAATTAAAGACAACAAAGCTGAATGTAGATGTAGACAATTTTTGGGGACTCACTTTCAAACCAACCGATTCGGATACATATGAAACCAACTCAACAAAGGTAAACCCATCTGGCAAACATCAAATATTACTAAGGCTAATTGAAGCATTCAATGAAATACCACAAAATTGAGTTTGGCCAAACCTGGTAGAATGAATTAAACATTATCGAAAACTAACCAAGCCCCGCCAACCAACCAATCATCAACCAAATCTATACCCACTAACAATCCTTAATAGAACACTAAACTCTCTTTAATAACTTAACCGAATCCAACATTCCAAGATAAAGTAATAAAATAAATCAACTCCTTTAAAATGGAAACCCAGACCTACTCAAACAAACCAATAAACTTGGATCAATCCACACAATACATTCTAAACAATCTAAAAGAATTCAAAGTAAAAGCTTGACAAAATCAATTTAACCTATAGGTACCGGGCTTATCACAACTCTAATAACGATATTCTAAATTAAGCAAACCCATCATATATAGAGAAAATGGGAAATCAAATCAACTTGTTTAGAAAATGAAACCGGTCCAACTCAAATCAAAGGAAAGCGAAAAAGCAAGGATCAACCCAAACAACACCACCGTTTAAACAAACTAAACAACTCACAGCAGAAACCTTACATTATCAAATAATCAATAAGAATCAAGCATATTACAACTATAAAGTCACTATTCTACCTTAGACGAACCCATCTTATCTAGATAAGATAAAACCACTCACTCAGACTTATAAGAAGCCTAGTAAGAAGTTATCCACATTATTTAAAAACTCCAGCCTAAGCAATCGAGAGATTAAGTAAAGAAGACCATTTATATAAAATGCAGCTGAAATCAACATAAAAAACCCAAGATTTTCTAAACAAATGTAACCTATCAAGACAAAGTGAATTTAAGACAATAAAGTTGAAATTAGATGCAGACAATTTTTGAGGACTCACTTTCAAACCCACCGATACAGATACAAATGGAACCAACTCAACATAGAGAAACCCATCTAGTAAATATCAATTATTGCTAAGGTTAATCAAACCATTCAACGAAATCCCCCAAAACTAAGTATGGCCAAACCTAATAGATCCAATTAAACTTTATCAAAAACTAACCAAACCCTTGCCAACCACTAACCATCAAACAAATCTATACCCACTAACAATCCTTATTAGAACACAAAACTCCCTTTACTAACTTAATCGAATCCAACATACCTTAATAAAGTAGCAAAAAGACTCAATCCGTTTAAAAAGAAAACCCAGGCCCTAATGGAGATCGAGGTTCTAGCCAAATGGCTCAAGCTAATATTCCCAAATATTCTCAAGATCCTTTGCAAGGAATTGGAGGTCCAATGAGGGTGACAAAGAGGATGAAAGAGGCTTTACAAGACTTAATCAGGGAAGTGCATGACAAAGGGGTTGTTCTAGAAGATTCTAAGACTATTCTAGAAGTTCCCAAAGATTCACAAAGGATATCACCTATCTTTATGTGCAAGACGATGTGCAACTCTTAGATCTTGAAGAATAAAGCTTGGAATTCATGACATAAGACAAAGGCGCATGGGCATGATGAGAAAAAGCCCAATCTGCATGGTAAGATGTATTGATGGGCTTGTTTTGTTTTATTGGGCTTATTTTTGTCTTGTTTTGTTTTATTTTGACTTGTCTATGCTTAGTTGTCATCAATTGTAGTCTTTTAGAAGGATTCCTATATCAGGGCAGATTTGTTTTCTTAAATTAAAGGGGATCCTCATTAGTTAGGAGTTTCCTTATAAGATAATGATGCTTACATGCCTATATAAAGGCTACAACTATGTAATACGAGATACACACATATGATCAATAATATTGAGGTATTTTTAGCAAGTTTAGCCTTGTTTTCTTGTGTTCTTGGTAGAATACATTATCTTGACTTATCAAGGGAGTGATCAACCTTTGTGGCGTCTTTAAGATTGGAGTTTTTAAGGACTTAGTTTCCTTAAGGTTCTAATATGATCAATTACAGCTTGTTTTCTAGATTTTGGGTGCGCATAACAACTTGATTAAAGAGTTCTTAGAGCAAGTCATCTAGTGAGTTCTTATCATTTGGTATTAGAGCCTTGGTTCTAGAAACAGGTTACTTATCCTTTGTTTATCCTTGTTTTGTATTTTTCTTTGATCTTTGTGTGGTTCTTGTGTTATGCTTGCATAGTTTCTTTGAATTCTTCCATTCGACTTCTTTATGTTTTTGAATAGAGTCAATTATGTTTTGTGTGATTAGTTTGGCAAAAAAAAAGAAAAAAAAAGAAAAAAAATAGAGAGAGAGACAGAAAATAACATCCAATTCGACAAAAAAAAAGGGAGGAGTTAGATTGTAGATCTGATTTTTAATCATTTTCCCAGCATGAATGGGATTTCTTGAATTACAAGATCATATTCTTATAAGCCATACGAGTTCTCCTTTCCTTTTCTTGGGTTTGACTAGCTGACTAATTTAAGAGCCAGTTGTATAATCATTATTGAGTTGGGATTTCTTTTACTTAAACAGTTGTCTTACTTGGTACTAATCCTTATCAAATAAGGATTCCTGTGTCTACATTAATTTAATTCCGTGCTCCATATTTATTCTATTTGGGTTCAATTGCACAAGGTTGTTTGTGTATTCTGGTTCTTCATGGAAATCTAATTGGAAGGACAACAAAGCAACCTCAAAAACAAAAGAAGAAGCAAAGCAAAAGGATTCGGTTGCTATTCATAAAGGTAAAACCGAAACTAAAACTTATTCTAAGTCACGTGATGTTAAGTGTTTTAGGTGCCAAGGGTTTGGGCATATTGCTTCTCAATGCCCAAACAAAAGAGTTATGATTGTGTTGGAGAATGGAGAAATAGAAAGTGCTAACTCAAGTGAGGGTGAGATGCCACCATTGGAGGATTATTCTGATGTTGAAGTTGTAGAACCCGTGCATGGTGATTTGCTGGTTACAAGGAGAGCCCTAAGTATACAGCCTAAGGATGATGGTGATGAGGAGCAATGTGAGCATATTTTTCACACAAGATGCCGTGTGAAGGATAAAGTATGTACTGTGATTAATGATAGTGGAAGTTGTACTAATGTTGCTAGTACGTTGTTGGTAGATAAGCTGAACTTGCATACATAAAGCATCCTAAACCGTACAAATTGCAATGGTTGAATGAATGTGGAGAAGTGAGGGTAACCAAGCAAGTTCTAATTTCCTTTTCAATTGGCAAGTATGAGGATGAGGTTCTATGTGATGTGGCACCAATGCATGCTGGTCATATATTGCTAGGCCGACCATGGCAATTTGATAGGAGTGTTACACATGATGGGTATAAAAACCGTTATTCTTTTATTAAGCTTACCTTGGGATTTCAAGAACTTTGAGCTCTCATGATCAGAATGAATGATAAATTCCCTTGGCCACAAGTAATGCTACCATGTTTGAAGAGTCCTCACTAATGCATAAAGTTCCTTCCTTGTCATAAGTAGGATAATTTAAGGCTGCCCCACTTAGTTTTTGCCTAAGAGAATTGTTAGTGATAGAGATGTTAAGTTCTTAAATCATTTTTGGCACACTTTATGGAATAAATTAGGAACTAAACTCTTGTTATCTACTATTGCACATGCTCAAACAGATGGTCAAACTGAAATAGTCAATAGGACACTCTACCTTGTTGCATGCTATCATTCAAAAGAACTTAAGGCAGTGGGAGAAGTGTTTGCCACATATTGAGTTTGCATATAACAGGTCTGTTCATTCTACTACTTTTTCACCTTTTGAAGTTGTTTATGACTTTAATCCTTTAACTCCTATGGATATTTTACCTTTGCCTACTAATGGACATGCTAATCTTGATGGTCAGAAAAAGGCAACTTTTGTGAAGGATTTACATGCCAAGGTTCGGGCTAACATTGAAAGGAAGAATGAGCAATATGCTAAGCAAGCTAATAAGGGTGTTTGAAGGTTGTATTTGAACCTGGAGATTGGGTTTGGGTGCACATGCGTAAGGAGAGGATAACGCTTACAAGCTAGATCTGCCAAGCAACTATGGTAATGTTAGTGCAATTTTTAATGTTGTTGATTTATCTTTGTTTGATGTAGGTGATTCGAGGACGAATCCTTTCGAGGAGGGAGAGAATAATGGAGATCTATGTGCTGGCCAAATGGCTCAAGCTAATATTCCCAAATATTCTCAAGATCCTTTGCAAGGAATCGGTAGTCTAATGACTAGGGCAAGGGCAAAGAGAATGAAAGAGGCTTTACAAGGCTTGATTAGGGAAGTGCATGACAAAGGGGCTGTTGTAGAAGATTTTATGACTGTTCTAGAAGTTCCCAAAGCTTCACCAAGGATAATTACCTATTTTTATGTGCAAGACGATGTGCAACGCTTAGATCTTGAAGAACAAAGCTTGAATCCAAGATATAAGAACAATGTGCATGGGCATGATGAGAAAAGGCCCAATCCACATGGTAAAGATGTATTGATGGGATTGTTTTTGTCTTGTTTTGTTTGATGGGCTTGTTTTGTCTTGTTTTGTTTTACTTTGACTTTTCTATGCTTAGTTGTCATTAGATGTAGTCTTTTAGAATGATTCCTATATCAGGGTATATTTGTTTTCCTAAAATTAAAAGGATCATCAATAGTTAGGAGTTTCCTTATAAGATTAGGAGTTTCCTTATAAGATAATGATGTTTACATGCTTATATAAAGGCTACAACTATGTAATACGAGATACACAGATATAATCAATAATATAGAGGTATTTTCAACAAGCCTAGCTTTGCCTATTGTATTCTTGGTAGAATACAATATCTTGACTGATCAAGGGAGTGATCAACCTTTGTGGCGTCTTCAAGATTGGATTCTTTAAGGACTTAGTTTCCTTAAGGTTCTAATCTAATCAACTACAATTTGTTTTCAAGCTTCTGGATGCGCATAACAACCTGATCCAAGAGTTCTTGGAGCAGGTCATCTAGTGGGTTCTTATCATTTACCTTAACAATAATCGATGTTTACCAGATGGGTTTATCTATATTGAGTTAGTTTCATTTGTATCTGGATCGGTTAGTTTGAAAGTGAGTCCTCAAAAAATTGTCTAAATCTAATTTCAGCTTTGTTGTCTTTAATTTGACTATCTTGAAAGTTGATTTCAGCTATGTTTTGCATAGATGGTCTTTGTTAGTTAATGTCTCAATAGGTTTGGCTAGATTTGTTAAATAATGTGGATTACTTCTTACTAGGCTTTTATAATAAGTCTGAGTAAATTGATTTATCTTATCTAGATATGATGGGTTCGTCTAAGGTAGAATACTGACTTTAGAGTTGTATTACACTTGATTCTTATCGATTGAATTAGCTATGCCAGGTTTCTGCTTTGAGTTGTTTAGTTTGTTTAAACGGTGAGATTGATCCTTGTTTTTTGGATTTCGTTTTATTTGATTTAGACCGATTTCATTTTTTAAAGGAGTTGATTTGATTTCTCATTTTCTCTAAAAATGATAGGTTTGTTTAACGTATAATATAGTGATTAGTGTTGTGATAAGCCATATTTCTATAGATTAAATTGATTCTGTCAAGATTTCCCTCTTAATTCTTATAGTCTGTTTAGAAGGTATTGTTTGGATTGATTCAGGTTACTAGTTTGTTTGAGCAGGTATGGGTTTCCTTTTTAAACCGATTGAGTTTTTTTCCTACTTTATCAAGGTATGTTGGATTCGGTTAAGTTAGTAAAGGTAGTTTAGTATTCTAATAAGGATTGTTAGTGGGTATAGAATTGTTGGATGATTGGTGGTTGGCGAGGGCTTGGTAAATTTTCGATAATATTTAATTGGATCTACTAGGTTTGGCCATACTTCTTTTTGGGGGATATCGTTGAATGGTTTGATTAATCGCAACAATAATTAATGTTTACCAGATGGGTTTGTCTATGTTGAGTAGGTTTCATTTATTTTGGTATTGGTTGGTTTGAAAGTGAGTCTTCAAAAATTGTTTGCATCTAATTTCAGCTTTTCTCTCTTTAATTTCGCTTTGTCTTGATAGGTTACATTTGTTTGGAAAATCTTGGGTTGTTTTATGTTGATTTCAACTACGTTTTACATAGATTAATGGAGATCAGATGCTGGCCAAATGGCTCATGCTAATATTCTCAAATATTCTCAAGATCCTTTGCAAGGAATCGGTGGTCCAATGACTAGGGCAAGGACAAAAATGATGAAAGATACTTTACAAGGCTTAATCATGGAAGTGCATGACAAAGAGACTGTTCTAGAAGATTCTAAGACTGTTCTAGAAGTTGTCAAAGCTTCACCAAGGATAATCACTTATCTTTATGTGCAAGACGATGTGCAAGGCTTTAGATCTTGAAGAACAAGGCTTAGAATCCATGACATAAGACCAAGGCGCATGGACATGATAAGGAAATGCCCAATCCGCATGCTATGATGTATAGATGAGTTTGTTGGGCAATTTTTTTTGTCTTGTTTTGTTTTACTATTGATGGGCTTATTTTTGTCTTGTTTTGTTTTACTTTGACTTTTCTATGCTTAGTTGTCATTAGTTGTAGTCGTTTAGAAGGATTCCTATATCAAGACAGATTTATTTTCCTAAATTAAAAAGGGATCCTTATTAGTTAGGTGTTTTCTTATAGGATAATGATGTTTACATGCCTATATAAAGGCTACAACTATGTAAAATGGGAGACACACATATGATCAATAATATTGAGGTATTTTCACCAAAGTTAACTTTGCTTTCTTGTGTTCTTGATAGAATACAATATCTTAACTAATCAAGGGAGTGATCAACCTTTGTGGCATCTTCAAGATTGGATTCTTTAAGGACAAACCAATCATATTTAGAGAAAATGGAAAATCAAATTAATTCCTTTAGAAAATGAAATCAATCCTACTCACATCAAACGAATGCCAAAAACAAGGATTATTGCAAACAATCCCACCATTTAAAAAACTAAATTACACAAAGCAGAAACCAGACATAGTAAATTCAACCAATAAGAAAGAAGCGTATTACAATTCTAAAGTCAATATTCTACCTTAGACGAACCCATCATATCTAGATAAGATAAATCCACTTTCTCAAACATATAGCAGACGCCTAGTAAGAAATTATCCATATTATTTAACAAATCCAGTCAAAGCTATCGAGAGATTTTAGTATGTTTTTCGCAGTAGTCCAATGCTCCTAACCTAGGTTTGATTGGAATCTGCTTACCACACTCACTGCTTAAGAGATGTCAGGGCGAGTGCATAGCATGACATACATGATGCTCCCTACGGCTGAGGCATAGGAAACGTCATTCATGCCCTCAATCTCCTCGGGAGTCTTGGGAGACATACCCTTGGAGAGAGTGACTCAATGCCTGAAAGGAATATTTTCTTTCTTGGAGTTCTCCATGTTGTATCTGTTGACTATCTTGTCAATGTAAGCATATTGGGATAATCTTATTATACTCTTCGATTTATCTCTATAGAGCCGAAAACCCAGTATGTAGGAGGCTTCTCAAAGATCTTTCATGGAGAATTGCTATGAAAGTCATACTTTCACCGTAGTCAACATTCCTACATCATTCCCAATGAGTAGAATGTCATCTGCATATAGAACCAGGAACGTAACCTTATCCCCATTGGATTTCCTATAAACACATGGCCCATCCAGATTTTGCTCAAAGTCAAACCTTTTGACGATAGAGTCAAAAGGTTTAGACATCCATTTGCCAAATCCCGTAATCATGGTACGCTGCTACAACTAGAATGATCCAAATGGATTTAACCATGGCCACCGGCGAAAAGGTTTCCTAATAATCGATTCTTTTTTTCTAAGTGAACCCTTTTACCACAAGATGAGCCTTGTAGGTCTCAACCTTACCACCGGGGCCCTTTTTTCTCTTATAGATACATTTGCAACCAATTGCTTTTACCCCAGGGGCGGATCTACCAGAGTTTAAACTCCATTGGTATCCATTGAGTCCATCTCATCTCTCATGGTATCTACCCACTTCAAGAAATCTGTGTCCAACATAGCTTCCGTATAAGTCACGGGATCCTCTTCACTAGTCGTGGCTTCCACCAAATAACTATCCTGGTCATAGCTTAAACGGGAGGCCTAGAAACCCGGGTAGATCTTCTAGGTTGGTTATTTACTGGAGCTTGTGGGACATCACCTACTACCCCAAAGCTCTCCTCATCAAGAATAACTTCTTGACAATGATTGTTCAGGATGTAATCATCTTCCAAGAAATGGGCATTTCAACTACAGTACACATTTTGTTCTCTTGGGTCATAGATTAAGTAACCCACAGAACCTTTGGGGTAGCCTATGAATAGGCAACGGTTGATCTTGGATTCCAATTTGTCTACACTCGTTCTTTTAACATGTGCTCGACAACCCCAAATCTTCAAGTGTCTCAGACTTGGTTTCTTACCGGTCCAAAGCTCATAAAGAATCTTCGGAACTGATTTGGTTGTGACCCGGTTCAGCACGTATATCGCGATCTCTAATCCGTAACCCCAAAAGGATGTGGGTAACTCTGAGTGTACGAGAAGTAATCGGACCATATCCAATAAAGTCTGGTTCCTCCTCTCTGATACACCATTTAGTTGTGGTGTAGTAGGAGGGGCTAGCTATGATACTATCCCATTGTCCTTTAAGTAGTCCCTGAATTCGTCAGACAGATACTTGCCACCTCGATCCAATTGAAGGGTCTTAATTTCTCTCCCTAACTTCTTCTCGACCTCTTGTCTGAACTCTCTGAACTTTTCAAAGGATTTAGACTTATGTCTCATTAGATACACGTAACCATACCATGAGTAATCATCGGTAAATGTTATAAAATAAGCATGTTGGTTACGTGTCCTAACACTCATGGGACCACATACATCAGTATGTATAAGGTAAAGCATGCCTGTACATCTTTCAGGCTTACCGTTAAATGGTCGTTTCATCATCTTACCATGAAGGCAAAGTCCGTAGGTTAGAAGATCTTCTATAGTTATAAAATCCAAATGACCATCCTTTACCAACCTTGTGATACGATCTATGTTGATGTGGCCAAGTCGGTAATGCCACAGGCACGTGGGATTAACTGTATCACGGGTTATTTTCTTGGGGATATCATCCGACATAGTTTCGGTTATGTTAGTTTATAGAGAATGATGGAGAACATAGAGACCATTCTCAAGTTCTCCATATGCGAGGAATTTGTTATTTCTTTTGATAGTAATCATATTACTAAAGAGAACAAAATATCCATCCACAGTTTTGAAACAAAAATCAGATTTCTTTTCAAATTCTATACATAAAGACAATCTTTCAGTACAATAATTCCTTCTCTGAAAATTAACTCTACAGTTCCTATAGTTGTAGCTGCAACACTTGTAGAAATCCCCAAGTAAAGAGTCACATCTCCGTCACTCAGTATTCTACTTGTCCTGAACCCGTGCAGTGACTAACACACATGAGTCAAAGCCCTAGAGTCAATACACCAAAAAGTAAAAGTTACCAACAGATTGGTTTCTATGACAAAGGATTCGAAATTACCTTGTTTCTAGAACTCCAGGTACTAAGGATAGTTTCTCTTCCAGTGGCCAGCATGCTTGCAGAACTGACAAGCATCTGATGCTTTGCCCTTCCTCTACCTTTTGGACTTGATAGCTTTCTTCTGAGGCTTTTTCTTTGCCTTCCTCTTCTTTTTGCCTGATTTACCAGCTTAAAAAAGCATGGAAATGGGCTCATCCTTCTTGATTAGTTTTTTCGGCCCTCTGCAATATATTGTTGAGTTTATGGATGCTAACGTTTAGCTTATTCATGTTATAGTTCATGATGAACTGGTCAAGCCCGGATCCAAGAGCCTCAAGATCATTGATATATCCCATCATCTTAAGACAATGATTATGAACTTGTTGGTTCTTGGACATTTGCGCGGTCATGAACTGTTTCAAGACTTTTTGTTGAGTAGAACGATTTTTCTCTTCATACATCGTCCTCAAACTGTCCAGCATATTCTTGGACAATTCGATCTGATCAAACTATCGCTGTATCGGATTATCTAAGGATGCTATTATGTAACAACGGGCAAAAGAATTTTTCTCTTCCCATTCTTGGTAGTCCTTCCTATGGGCCTCAGAAGCCCTATCACCCGGATGTTCCAGAGCAGGGGTTTTAGCTACTTTGTCCAACTTTTTAGATGTCAGGACCAGCATAAGGTTACGGTACCAGTCAACATAGTTTGGGCCTTTAAGTTTGTTGTCATCCAACAACTTTGCGAATTGTTCGTTTGTCATTTCTGATAAAAAGAAAATATTAGTCCACAACCTTATTTGATTCATGCTATCTACATAGATATGACTTTTAATCTATGTTCCATTCTCATTTATTCATCTTCGAGATTTCCCTCCTACCTCAGTTATGGAGATTGCGAATTATGACTCTAAAAATATCGGAAATCACATAGGGTGCATGGATCCAACTGTTTCAGCTGCACAACCCCACCACCTTTCTATGAATGATCATATCCGCTCATCTTATGAGCTTTCCCTTTGGCCTCTGTCAGACAAAGTTCATTGTCATTTTAGGTTAAACCTTTCTATCTAGTGAGTGCTCACCCATTATATTCGTGAATGCCAAACTACTGTGAGAGAGTCTTCCATTTTAGGATAGGCCCCTTCCACATTGGTCTATGACGCCCCTATCATCTTATGAAACATTCTTTTAGATCCAACAGCAAATGGATAGCCCAATTTTATGGTGTGTTTCCTCATTACTAAATGACCCATCTTCATGCTAATGATGGAAGGCCTTTAGAGAGTTTATCATATGAATCTCCCTATCATGTAAACTCATATTTTAGCGGAGGGAACAAAATATTACGCCCTAATTTAATTTAGGTCAAACCAAAGTGGCTCCCACTGACTTTCATAAAGCCATATTTAGATGGGCCCTAAACGGCTAGGGTTCCGTGCAGTTCCTCTTGGGGAGGAAGCTGGTGTGGGACCCACCATGAAGGGAGATCATCCAATGATTTTAAGGACATCATGACAATGATGTGCATTCAGCCATGGTGTGCTTAAGATCCACTATCATATCATCATGGGCCAAGTACTTATGGCCCATGAGCGTTGCACATCATACATTCATACATCACATGCATGAAAAACAGAATTGATCCAATCAATTAATATCTGTAAAACCCATAATTAAAACCCATAATTAAAGCCCATAATTACCCATAATATTATTGATTAATATTATCTAGGTATATAGGTTGAATTGCAAAGAGTAGTTCGACCCATATAGCTTTTATGCAATTAATGGGCTAAAACAGTTTTAACACATTAAAACTCGGTTTTACAAGTGTGGGTTGAATTGCATCTTGCAATTAACCATCAACTCCTAGACCCAAGAGTGAAAAATTAGGGCTGAGAACAGCCCCCATCAAACCATAGATTTGGTCCAACCAGTTTGGTCCAAATTGGTTTGAATGGGTCTAGGGTTTGATTTTTAATTCAATATTTAATTCAAGATTTAGATCTGAAATTAAATTACTGATGCAAGACATTCAAGAATCAGTAGAAGGGTTGTTCGTAGATCTGCTACCCTACAAAATAGAGGTTAGTTCACAGTTTGTAGTTTCTCAAACTCCAAATCGTAGATAGCCGAACCCTAATCTGCGAAACTCCTTCCTTTTGCATGATTTGCTTCTATTAATATTACATCAAATTGAACTCCTATACATTCTGTCTAAAAATTAAAAAAAAAATAACTATAGACAAGAATGAATAGAACAACATGTGCGCAATTTTCTTACGCCAATCAAGACTTCGATCTCCACCGTACGAACAACCCAAAAATCAAGATAAATACAAAGAACAATTATTAATATAAATCAGATTTAAAAGTATTTAATTTCAGATCAATTGCCCTTAATCTGGGAACTGATTTCCCAGTTAATCTATAATTTGCGCAAATCAGGTAGAACGCCTTCTACCCATTTGTGCAATTCCAGATCTGGCCGATTTTGGTTCAAGATTTGAACCTGGCTCTGATACCACTGAAGGGATGAGAGATCCATCATATGGATGGACGAACCTTGGAGGTAGGTTAGGCGAAACTTCAAAAATTTCTCTCTCCCATGTGGAAATCACATTCCCTATTTCAGAAAACTGCATTTTCAATGATCAATCTTGAACCTAAACCAGACCAGATCTAAAACTAAAAGCGAGTGGAGGTTTATACCTGATACAAAGTAATAATAACCTCCAATGAAGGTGTTCACACCCAAGGATAGATCCAAAGATTGCTTCCACTAAAGATGACACGGTGTAGGATGAAGTAGAATCAGCAGGATGGCTCTTCAGCAAAAACCTAATTTTTCAACAAGAATTTGATGGAGGGCGAGTGAGCATGACTTCAGATCACCTTCTCTGCCAAAAGGTGATATCAAGAACCCTTTCTTGATCATTTCCACAGTGGAGATCGAACTGGTATGGCGGCAGGAACAGGAGAGAGAGTAGAAAACTGGACTAGTCAAACTACAAGTTCTTCTCTCTGTGTAACCTCTGAACTGAATTGTGTGTTGGAGGTTCTCCCTGCTCCCCTATTTATAGCCTTTAAAGAGAGAATTTCCTAATCCCGCTAGGAGTTTCCTAATCCAAATCTTGTATTTGGATCTAGACTCTTTTTAAAGATATAAAGATAATCTCTTATCTTATCTACAGATAAAGATCAGCCCTCCTAATCTAATTAGAAGTTTCTTTATCCAAATGTTTATTTGGATCTGGACTCTCTAAGTGGATAGAAATAATTCCTTATCCTATCTGCTGATCTAAATCCTAGAACCGCCTCTCTTTAATTAATCTCATTAAACCAATTCGAATTGGGCTCTAGGTCCATTAGATCTATGTGCTCGCTTAACCTCCAAACTGCTGCTCAGTTGGATATCTTTGTATTGTGTGGGACCCAAACATTGATCTACACATCAGCAACATGGGTTCAGTCCAGCCTTTGTTACAAGCTCTGGCCGAATTCATTGTAAAAGAAAATGAACCCCTGAGCCCATCACCATGGGCTCTTAATGGGCCCAATTTTACACTAAATGGTCATTGGGTCAAGCCACCTTATAAAAACCCAAACTCTATGAGTAGATGCAAGATTATCCCTTCAGGTATTACCCTCAATGGTCTTACACTTAACCTCTCGGCCCATAATGATCAAACACTGCCCAAAAAGAGAGGACCTCTCCCTCGGATGCAAGGTATAGTGTTGCACTCTCTACTCACATGGATCCTACGAATTAAAACATTTTGCAATCATTTTGAAACCATAATATATATATATATATATATATATTGCGAAAACAAATTTCAACAGTTGAAATCGATTGCCGACAGTTTTGGTTTCCATCAAAGAGAATGCATCCCCGATCATTCACTTTGTCCAACAAAGGGACTATCCTGTCACTATGATCACTCACTCAGATGAACTCTCGATATGTCCCAACATACCTAGGTTTTGACCCCCTCTAAGAATCTCACTGATTGGCATATCAAAGACAGTCCAATCTAACACCTAGTGCAGTATCATAATCGAGTCTAGGGGTCGGGTGTAAAATTTCAATTTGCCCATTTATCTCCAAAGTCCAAGGCAATACTAGAATTCTATTCCGGTTCAAGGTTTCAAGAAAACTCACACTACATGTACCTCAGGTCTCACCCTGGTAGCTGAGACAATCCACCCCAACCAACTTGGCTGCACATCAGTGTCAGCCTTGGATAAGTCTCCTCAGATCTATCCAACGGCTGTGAAGATTCTAATAAACTAACACGAGTCTCATATGTGTCCAGTTTAAGGGTATTACACAGAAACGCACCATAATAACATGAATCAAATATGTACTTTATTCATTTACATTAAATGTCATAATGTACATCATTTTGATTGGAGCTAAGGGCATACACTGTCTAACATCATGTAGGGTTGTGTGAGCATGACTTCAAATTGTTATTTCACCAAGAAACAATATGAAGAGTAGTTATTGGTCACTCCAAGAGGTGGAGACCGAACTAGGCAGGGCAGCAAGAGCAGAGGGAGAAAAAGAATGCAAATTAGAAATGAGTTTCTTAATCCAAATCTTGTATTTGGATCTATATTCTCAAGTGGATAAGACTTATCATATACAACTACTAATCCTAATCAGATTATAAACTCAAATTCGCTCATTTAATTAAATCACTTAAGCCTATTTTGAAATGGGCCTTAGGCCCATTAAGTTGCACTACTCACTTTACCCTTTAAATGTTGGCTAGTTTGGCTCTCTTTATGTGGCGTGGGACCCTAGCATTGATCTACACATCAACTAGAAGCATAGCCTTTATTATAAGGTTTGGCTGAATTCACTTCAGAACACAGTGAACCGCTGAGTCCATCAGTATGGGCTTTTAATGGGCCCAACATTTACACTAAATCGTTGATAGCCCAAAAAATAAGGATCCAGAGAGAGAGAGTGTGAGAGAGAAATAATTTGTTACTAATATAATTTATTCATTAATTATATAATTTATTAAGCTAAATAACAAAATTTGTAGAAAAAAATTTAATTCATATAGTAAAGTAATAAATAAATAAATAAATAAGCAAATATCCAAACTATCTACAACCAACCCAAAATATTGGACTCAAGGAGAGAGAGGGGGAGATAGAGGGAAATTATATGTTGACAAAATTAAATAAATAAAACTTTTATCGTACTAAATTAAATATATAAATTAATTGGTGAGGAAATGAGAGAGTACTAAAGAATAACAATTTCCTCGTTGGGCTTGACTCAAGAGATAGACCTGATGGTTGGGTTGAACTTGAAGTTGGGATTCAATATATTCTATTGATATAAAGACAAAGCCATTCCCGAACATGGCACTACCTATGAATAGGTTTAATCCCAACTCAGACCCTAAACTCTTCTTATATTATTATTTAATAGAATAAATTAGTAAATTAAATAAATAAAAATCTATGGATAATAATTTACAAGTCTTTTAACTTTTTAAAATAAGTATATAAATAATTAGGCAAGAAAATAAAAGAGAATAGTTAGCTCTTCATTAATGACATCATTGTAAATAGTTACATGTTAGCAACAAATATGGAAGAGAGATTTCTAGGAAATGAGAGAGAAACAAAGAATAAAAATTTCCTTATCGCAATCCGAGCTTTATATGATCAGGCACGGTCAAAATCATAACTTGATGGTTGGCCTAGGCTTAGACTTGGGCTTTAATAAGTTATGTTGATATAAAGGCAAAGACCAACCTAAACGTGGCCCGACCAACCGATACCTATCCTATTGATAACCCTAAATATTAGGCTCAGGTTGGGAGAGAGAGAGAGAGAGAGAGAGAGAGAGAGAGAGAGAGAGAAATAACTTATTAGTTAAATGAATTATAATTACTTGAATAGTTTAATAAATTAAATAAATAGGAATCTATAGATAACAATTTACTTAATTTTGTATAAAAATTAATGATTAATTTGTTTTACTAAAATAAATTAAAATTTCATTTATTATTGGGACAGGACATGTACAACCTATCACGTACCTGACCAAACATATTGATTGCCCTAAAAATAGGCTCCGGGATGAGAGAAATAATTTGTTAATAAATAATTCATTAATTAAGAATTTAGTAAATTAAGTAAATAGAAATCTATGGATAATAATTTACTTAATTTTGTAAAATAGATAAATCAATAAATAACTTTATCAAAAAATAAATAAATATTCACTTGTGACTGGTGCAAGACTGGTCCAAGCTATCCAGATCCAAACCTGCACCATTGACAACCGTAAATATTGGTCACGGGTTGAATTAAATAAAAAATTATGGAGAATAATTTATTTAATCTATGAAAACAAATAATGAATAATTTAATTTAGTAAAATAAATAAATAAATTTTCAGTTATTATTGGGACAAGACATGTATAGCCTATCCGACACCAGAACTAATCCGTTGACAATCTTAAAAAGGGAGAAAGAAAGAGAAATACTTTGTTCATAAATTAAATCATTAATTAGATGAATAATTTAGTTAAGTAAATAAATAAAATCTATGGATAATAATTTACTAACTTTTGGTAATATAAATAAATATCCAAGCTATCTAGATCAAAACCCATTCCACTGACAACCCTAAATATTTAACTCGTAGAGGGGGAGAGAGAGAGAGAGAGAAACAGAATTTGTTTATAAAGTAAATAAATTAGTAAATTCAATAAATAAAATTTTTAACTTAATAGAATAACAATATAAATAATTAGGTGACAATGAGAGAGAAATAAAGAATTTCATCATTCGTGCTTTAGGCTCTATGTGAACGTTGGGCTTATGCTCAAGATCTAGGCCCAAAGGTCAATTTGGACTCAGACTTGGGCATAAATATGCTATATTGATATAAACGCAAATCCCAACCCAACCCTAGCCCGACCAGTTAATAATTTTAATCCCAAATGAGATCTAACCTATTAATGGCCCTAAATAAGATAGATTGAAATAACTAAATAGTTAAATAACTTATTAATTACTTGAATAACTTAGTAAATTAAAAAATAGAAATCAATGGATAATATTTTACTTGATTTTGTAAGATAAACAAATCAACAATTTAATTTAATAAAATAACTAAATACTCATTTATTATTGGATGTCAGATTGAATCAAATAAAAAAAAATTATACATAATAGTTTATCTAGTGTATTTAAAAGTATAAATGACTAATTTAATTTAGTAAATAAAATAAATAAATAAAATTTCATTAATTATTGGGATGGGAGATGTACATGCTATACCAAACTAGACCTAATTCATTGATAACCCAAAAAATAAGGATCCAAAGAAAGGGAAAAATAAATTATTAATTAATTTATTAAATTAAATAATATATATATATATAATGACTCAATTAATTTAGTAAAATAATAAATAAATATCCAATCCCCACCTGTTGACAACCCTTAAATATTGGAAACCGAGCAGTAAGGTAGAGGGAGATATAATTAAATAATCTAGTAAATTAAATCAATAAAATCTTTTAACTTTTTAAAATAAGTGTATAAATAATAAGCCAAGAAAAAGAGAGAGTAGCTAGCTCTTTAATAATGGCATCATTGTAAATAGTTACATGTTAACAACAAATATGGAAGAGAGAATTCTAGAAAACGAGAAAGAGACAAAGAACAAAAATTTCCTTATCGCAATCCGAGCTTTATATGATGGTCGGGCACAGGCTCAAAATCTAGGCTTGATGGTTGGCCTAGGCTTAGACTTGGGCCTAATAAGTTATATTGATATAAAGGCAAAGCCCAAATCAGACGTGGCCCAACCAATGAAAAGGTTTAACCCCAACCGATTATCCAATTTATAAACCTAAATATTTTGCTCGGGTTGGGGGGAATCTATGGATTATTAACTACTTGAATAATTTGATAAATTAAATAAATAGGAACCAATGGATACCAATATTGTTAATTTTATAAAATAATTAATGATTAATTTGGTTTAGTAAAATAAATAAATAAAATTACATTTATGGTTAATTAAATAAATAATTAATTAATTAGTTAATTAAAGAATTCAATAAATTAAGTAAATTGCAATCTATGGTTAATAATTTACTTAATTTTATAAAATAGATAAATCAATAATTAACTTTAACAAAAAATATAAATAAATATTCACTTGTGATTGGAGCAAGACTAGTCCCAGCTATCCCCAACCAAACTTGAATCATTGACAACCGTAAATATTGGTCACATGTTGAATTAAACAAATAAAACTTTATGGAGAATAATTTATTTAATATATTAAAACAAATAAATGAATAATTTAATTTAATAAAATAAATAAATAAATTTTCAGTTATTATTGGGACAAGACATGTAAAGCCTATTCGACACCTGAACTAATCCGTTGTTCATAAATTAAATCATTAATTAGATGAATAATTTAGTTACGTAAATAAACAAAATCTATAGATAATAATTTACTAACTTTTGGAAAAATAAATAAATATCCAAACTATCTAGATCAAAACCTAATCCATTGACAACCCTAAATATGTAACTCAGGAGAGAGAGAGAGAGAGAGAGAGAGAGAGAAATAATTTGTTTATAAACTAAAATAATTTAGTAAGTCCAGTAAATATTTCTTTATCTTAATAGCATAACTATATAAGTAATTAGGTGAGAAAATGAGAGGAACAATGAATTTCCTCATCATGATTCGGGCTTTATATGAATTTCAGGCTCATGCTCAAGATGTAGGCCCGAAGTTCAACCTAGACTCAGACTTGCGCATAAATATGTTCTTTTGATCCCGTTAATAATTTTAATCCAAGTTGAGACCTAACCTACTAATAGCCCTAAATATTAGGCTTTGGGAGAGAGATTGAAATAACTAAATAGTTAAATAAATTATTAATTACTTGAATAAATTAGTAAATTAAAAAATAGAAATCTATGGATAATATTTTACTTAATTTTGTAAAATAAACAAATCAATGATTTAACTTAATAAAATAACTAAATACTCATTTATTGTTGTGTGTCGGGTTGAATCAAATAAATAAAAATTTATACATAATAGTTTATCTAATCTATTTAAATATATAAATGAATAATTTGGTTTAGTGAAATAAATAAATAAATAAATTTCATTAATTATTTTGACGGGACAGGTACATGCTATTCCACACTAGACCTAACTCGTTGATAACCCAAAAAATAAGGATCCAAAGAAAGAGAAAAATAAATTATTAATTAATTTATTAAATTAAATAATAAAATCTATATATAATGACTCAATTCATTTAGTAAAATAATAAATAAATATCCAATCCCCACCTCTTGACAATCCTTAAATATTGGACACTGAGCAGTAAGATAGAGGGGGATATAATTAAATAATCTAATAAATTAAATCAATAAAATCTTTTAACTTTTTAAAATAAATATATAAATAATTAGGCAAGAAAAAGAGAGAGTAGTTAGCTCTTTATTAATCGCATCATTGTAAATAGTTATATGTTAGCAACAAATAAGGATGAGAGATTTCTAGAAAATGAGAAAGAGACAAAGAACAAAAATTTCCTTATCTTAATTCGAGCTTTATATGATGGCCAAGCACAAGCTCAAAATCTAGGCTTGATGGTTGGCCTAGGCTTAGACTTGGGCCTTAATAAATTCTGTTGATATAAAGGCAAAGCCCAAACCAAACGTGGCCAAACCAATGAAAAGGTTTAACCCCAACCGATACCTATCCAATTTATAAACCTAAATATTTTGCTCGGGTTGGGGGGGAATCTATGGATTATTAACTACTTGAATAATTTAATAATTTAAATAAATAGGAACATATGGATAAAAATTTAGTTAATTTTGTAAAATAATTAATGATTAATTTGGTTTAGTAAAATAAATAAATAAAATTACATTTATTATTGGGGTGGGACATGTAGATTCTATCCCACAGCTCACTAAACATATTAATTACCCTCAAAATAGTCTCTGAGAGAGAAAGAGAGAAAAATAATTTGTTAGGAAATAATTAATTAATTAGTTAATTAAAGAATTCAATAAAATAACTAAATAGAAATCTATGCATATTAATTTACTTAATTTTATAAAATAGATAAATCAATAATTAACTTTAACAAAAAAATATAAATAAATATTCAGTTGTGATTGGTGCAAGACTAGTCTAAGCTATCCCCAACCAAACTTGCATCATTGACAACCATAAATATTGCTCACTAATTGAATTAAACAAATAAAACTTTATGGAGAATAATTTATTTAAAATATTAAAACAAATAAATGAATAATTTAATTTAATAAAATAAATAAACAAATTTTCAGTTATTATTGGGACAAGACATGTACAGCATATTCGACACCAGAACTAATCCGTTGTTCATAAATTAAAACATTAATTAGATGAATAATTTAGTTATGTAAATAAATAAAACCTATGGATAATAATTTACTAACTTTTGGAAAAATAAATAAATATCCAAACTATCTAGATCTAAACCCAATCCATTGACAACCCTAAATATGTAACTTAGGAGGGAGAGAGAGGGAGAGAGAGAGAGAAATAATTTGTTTATAAACTAAAATAATTTAGTAAGTTTAGAAAAGATTTTTTAACTTAATAGTATAACTATATAAGTAATTAGGTGAGGAAAATGAGAGAAACAAAGAATTTCCTCACCAAGCTTTATATGAACTTCAGGCTCATGCTCAAGATGTAGGCCCAAAGTTCAACTTGGACTTGGACTTGCGCTTAAATATGTTCTATTGATCCCATTAATAATTTTAATTCAAGCTGAGCCCTAACCTACTAATAGCCCTAAATATTAGGCTTGGGGAGATAGGTTGAAATAACTAAATAGTTAAATAAATTATTAATTACTTGAATAATTTAGTAAATTAAAAAATAGAAATCTGTATTTATAATATTTTACTTAATTTTGTAAAATAAACAAATCAACAATTTATTTTATAAAATAACTAAATACTCATTTATTATTGGGTGTCAGGTTGAATCAAATAAATAAAAATTTATACATAATAATTTATCTAATGTATTTAAATATATAAATGAATAATTTAGTTTAGTAAAATAAATAAATAAATAAGTTTTCATTTATTATTGGGACGGGACAGGTACATGCCATCCCACTCTAGACCTAACTTGTTGATAGCCCAAAATAATTTGTTAGTAAACAAAATTATTAATTAATTGAATAATTTATTAAACTAAATGAATAAAATCTGTATATAGTAATTTATTTAATTTAGTAAAATAAAAAATAAAGAAATATCCATGGTATCTATGGCGTCCATGTAATTGGTTATTACAAATCTATTCATTAGTAAAATCATCTAGTGAGTACAGATGAGTAAAATCATCTATGACAACCATAAGTTGTTGAATCAAATTTTTATAATAAAGATACACCACATTCTTGCAATATTGAAATATGCTTGCAGATCATATTTAGTAAATTAAATAAATATTTAACTCGGGAAGGGAGAGAGTAAAATAACTTGTTTATAGAGTAAACAATTTAGTAAATTCAATAAATAACTTTTTAACTTAATAACATAACTATATAAATAATTAGGTAAGAAAATGAGAGAGAAACAAAGAAGTTTCTCACTGTTATATGAACGTCAAGCTCATGCTCAAGATCTAGGCCCGAAGGCCGACCCAAACTCAAACTTGGGCTTAAATATATTCTATTGATAAAAACACAAAGCCCAATCCAAACCTAGCCGACCCATTAATAATTTTAATCCCAAATGAGACCTAACCTACTAATAGCCCAAAATATTAGGCTCGGGGAGAGAGATTGAAATAACTTAATTTTTAAATAAATTATTAACTACTTGAATAATTTAGTAAATTAAAAAATAGAAATCTATGGATAATATTTTACTTAATTTTGTCAAATAAACAAATCAATGATTTAATTTAATAAAATAACTAAATATTTATTTATTATTGGGTGTTGGCTTGAATCAAATAAATAAAAATTTATACATAATAGTTTATCTAATGTATTAAAATATATAAATGAATAATTGCTTTAGTAAAATAAATAAATAAAATGTAATTTATTATTGGGACGGGATAGGTACATATCCCACTCTAGACCTAACACATTGATAGCCCAAAAAATAAGGATCCAGATAGAGAGAGAGTGAGAGAGAGAGAGAAATAATTTGTTAATAATATAATTTATTCATTAATTATATAATTTAGATAAAGATTTAATTCAAATAATAAATAATAAATAAATAAATAAGTAAATATCCAAACTATCTAAAACCAACCCAAAATATTGGACTCAGGGAGAGGGAGGGAAATAATATGTTGGTAAAATTAAATAAATAAATTTTTAACTTACTAAATTAAATATATAAATTAATTGGTGAGGAAATGAGAGAGTACTAAAGAATAACAATTTCCTCGCTGGGCTTGATTGAAGAGATAGACCTGATGGTTGGGTTGGGCTTGAAGTTGGGCTTCAATATATTCTATTGATATAAAGACAAAGCCCTTCCTGAACATGGCACTACCTGTGAATAGGTTTAATCCCAACTCAAACCCTAAACTGTTCATAAATTATAAATTAATGAAATAAATTAGTAAATTAAATAAATTGAAAACTATGGATAACAATTTACATATATTTGTAAAATATATAAATGAATAGTTTAATTTAATAAAATATCCAAACTACGTAGAACAAACCCCACCCATTGACAACCTTTAAATGTTGGACAAAGAGCGGTAATAAAGAGAGGGAAATAATTAAATAATCTAGTAAATTAAATCAACAAAGTCTTTTAACTTTTTTAAATAAGTATATAAATAATTAGGCAAGAAAATAAGAGAATAGTTAGCTCTTCATTAATGACATCATTGTAAATGGTTACATGTTAGCAGCAAATATGGAAAAGAGATTTCTAGGAAATGAGAGAGAAACAAAGAATAAAAATTTCCTTATCGCAATCCGAGCTTTATATGATCAGGCACGCTCGAAATCTCAGCTTGATGGTTGGCCTAGGCTTAGACATGGGCTTTAATAAGTTATGTTGATATAAGGGTAGAGAAATAACTTATTAGTTAAATGAATTATAATTACTTGAATAGTTTAATAAATTAAATAAATAGGAATCTATGGATAACAATTTACTTAATTTTGCACAAAAATTCATGATTAATTTGTTTTACTAAAATAAATTAGTAAAATTTCATTTATTATTGGGACAGGACATGTACAGCCATGGCCAAACATATTGATTGCCCTAAAAATAGGCTCCGGGATGAGAGAAAAATAATTTCTTAGGAAAATAATTCATTAATTAAGAATTTATTAAATTAAGTAAATAGAAATCTATGGAAAATAATTTACTTAATTTTGTAAAATAGATAAATCAATAATTAACTTTAGAAAAAAAATAAATATTCACTTGTGATTGGTGCAAGACTGGTCTAAGCAATCCAGATCCAAACCCGCACCATTGACAACCGTAAATATTGGTCACGGGTTGAATTAAATAAAAATAATGGAGAATAATTTATTTAATCTATTAAAACTAATAACGAATAATTTAATTTAGTAAAATAAATAAATAAAACTTTAGTTATTATTGGGACAAGACATGTATAGCCTATCCGACACCAAAACTAATCCGTTGATAGTCTTAAAAAGGGAGAGAGAAAGAGAAATACTTTGTTCATAAATTAAATCATTAATTAGTTGAATAATTAAGTTAAGTAAATAAATAAAATCTATGGATAATAATTTACTAACTTTTGGTAAAATAAATAAATATCCAAGCTATCTAGATCTATACCCAACCCATCGACAACCCTATATATTTAACTCGCAGAGGGAGAGAGAGAGAGAGAGAGAGAGAATTTGTTTATAAAGTAAATAATTTAGTAAATTCAATAAATAATTTTTTAACTTAATAGAATAACAATATAAATAATTAGGTGAGAATGAGAGAGAAATAAAGAATTTTCTCACCGTGCTTTAGGCTCTATATGAACGTTGGGCTCATGTTCAAGATCTAGGCCCAAAGGTCGATTTAGACTCAGAATTGGGCATAAATATGTTATATTGATATAAACGCAAATCCCAACCCAACCCTAGCCCGATCAGTTAATAATTTTAATCCCAAATGAGACCTAACCTATTGAGAGCCCTAAATATTTGGCTCAGGGAGAGAGATTGAAATAACTTCATAATTAAATAAATTATTAATTACTTGAATAACTTGGTAAATTCAATAAATATAAATATATGGATAATACCTTTCTTAATTTTGTAAAATAAACAAATCAATAATTGAATTTAATATAATAACTAAATATTCATTTATTATTGGTGCCGAATTGAATCAAATAAATAAAAGTTTATAGATAATAGTGTATCTAATGTATTAAAATATATAAATGAATAATTTGGTTTAGTAAAATAAATAAATAAATAAAATTTCATTAATTATTGGGACGGGATAGGTACATGCTATATCACACAAGATCTAACTTGTTGATAACCCAAAAATTAAGGATCCAGAGAGAGAATTATTAATTAATTTATTAAACTAAATAATGAAATATATATAATGACTCAATTCATTTAGTAAAATAATAAATAAATATCCAATCAATCTAAAACCAAGCCCAGCCCATTGATAACCCAAAAATATTAGACTCGAGGAGGGAGAGATATAGTGAAATAATTTTTTGATAAAATTAAATCGTTTAGCAAATTAAATAAAGTTGGGCTAGTGGTTGGGTCGGGCTTAAAGTTGGGCTTCAATATATTCTATTGAATAGAGGTAAAGTCCAACCCAAACTTGGCACTACCTGTGAACAAATTTAATCCCAACCTCCATAACTTGTAAATAAATTATTAATTAATGAAGTCAATTAGTTAATTAAATAAATAGAAAATCTATGGATAATAATTTTCTTAATTTTGTAAAATATATAATTGAATAATTTAATTTAATAAAATAAATAAATATCCAAGCCACCTAGACCAATCCCCACCTGTTGACACCCCTTAAATATTGGATACCGAGCAGTAAGATAGAGAGGGATATAATCTAGTAAATTAAATCAATAAAATCTTTTAACTTTTTAAAATAAGTATATAAATAATTAGGCAAGAAAAAGAGAGAGTAATTAGCTCTTTATTAATGGCATCATTGTAAATTGTTATATGTTAGCAACAAATATGGAAGGGATATTTCTAGAAAATGAGAAAGAGACGGAACAAAAATTTCCTTACCGCAATCCGAGCTTTATATGATGGTCGGGCACAGGCTCAAAATCTAGGATTGATGGTTGGCCTAGGCTTAGACATGGGCCTTAATAAGTTCTGTTGATATAAAGGCAAAGCCAAAACAGGGTGTGGCCCAACCAATGAAAAGGTTTAACCCCAACTGATACCAATCCAATTTATAAACCTAAAAATTTTGCCCGGGTTGGGGGGTGAACCTATGGATTATTAACAAATTGAATAATTTAACAAATTAAATAAATAGGAACCTATGGATACCAATTTAGTTAATTTTGTAAAATAAATAATGATTAATTTGGTTTACTAAAATAAAAAAAAATAAAATTACATTTATTATTAGGACGGGACAAGTACATCCTATCCCACACCTCACTAAACATATTAATTACCCTAAAAATATACTCCGGTGAAAGAGAGAGAAAAATAATTTGTTAGCAAAATAATTAATTAATTAGTTAATTAAAGAATTCAATAAATTAAGTAAATATAAATCTATGGATAAAAATTTACTTAATTTTATAAAATAGATAAATCAATAATTAACTTTAACAACAAAATATAAATAAATATTTACTTGTGATTGGTGCAAGACTAGTCCAAGCTATCCCCAACCAAACTTGCATCATTGACAAACGTAAATATTTTTCACATGTTGAATTAAATAAATAAAACTTTATGGAAAATAATTTATTTAATATATTAAAACAAATAAATGAATAATTTGATTTAGTAAAATAAATAAATAAACTTTTAGTTATTATTGGGACAAGACATGTACAACCTATTTGACACTAAAACTAATCTGTTGTTCATTAATTAAATCATTAATTAGATGAATAATTTAGTTATGTAAATAAATAAAACCTATGGATAATAATTTACTAATTTTTGGAAAAATAAATAAATATCCAAACTATCTAGATCTAAATATGGAGGGAGAGAGAGAGAGAGAGAAAAATAATTTGTTTATAAATTAAAATAATTTAGTAAGTTCAGTAAATATTTTTTAACTTAATAGCATAACTATATAAGTAATTAGGTGAGAAAATGAGAGAAACAAAGAATTTCCTCACCATGATTTTGGCTCTATATGAACTTCAGGCTCATGCTCAAGATGTAGGCCCGAAATTCAACCTAGACTTAGACTTGCGGATAAATATGTTCTATTGATCCCGTTAATATTTTTAATCCAAGTTGAGACCTAACCTACTAATAGCCCTAAATATTAGGCTTGGGGAGAGAGATTGAAATAACTAAATAGTTAAATAAATTATTAATTACTTGAATAATTTAGTAAATTAAAAAATAGAAATCTATAGATAATATTTTACTTAATTTTGTAAAATAAGCAAATTAACAATTTAACTTAATAAAATAACTAAATACTCATTTATTATTCGGTGTCGAGTTGAATCAAATAAATAAAAATTTATACATTATAGTTTATCTAATGTATTTAAATATATAAACGAATAATTTAGTTTAGTAAAATAAATAAATAAATAAAATTTCAATAATTATTGGGACGGGCCAGGTACATGCTATACTACTCTAGACCAAACTCGTTGATAACCCAAAAAATAAGGATCTAGCGAAAGAGAAAAATAAATTATTAACTAATTTATTAAACTAAATAATAAAATATATATATATATAATGACTTAATTCATTTAGTAAAATAATAAATAAATATCCAATCTATCTAAAACCAAGCATGGCCCATTGATAACCCAAAAATATTAGACTCGGGGAGGGAGAGATATAGTGAAATAATTTTTTGATAAAATTAAATCATTTAGAAAATTAAATAAAAAAATTTTAACTTACTAAATTAAATATATAAATAAATTTGTGAGGGAATAAGAGAGTAATAAAAAATAACACTTTCCTCATCGGGCTCGACTCGAGAGATAGGTCTAATGGTTGGGTCGGGCTTAAAGTTGGGATTCAATATATTCTATTGAATAAAGACAAAGTCCAACCCAAACTTGGCACTGCCTGTGAACAAGTTTAATCCCAACATCCTTAACTTGTTAATAAATTACTAATTAATGAAGTCATATAGTTAATTAAATAAATAGAAAATTTATGGATAATAATTTTCTTAATTTTGTAAAATATATAATTGAATAATTTAATTTAATAAAATAAATAAATATCCAAGCTACCTAGACCAATCCCCACCTATTGACAACCCTAAAATATTGGACACCGAGCATTAAGATAGAGAGGGATATAATTAAATAATTAGGCAAGAAAAAGAGAGAGTAGTTAGCTCTTTATTAATGGCATCATTATAAATAGTTACATGTTAGCAAACAAATATGGAAGAGAGATTTCTAGAAAATGAGAAAGAGACAAAGAACAAAAATTTCCTTATCACAATCTGAGCTTTATATAATGGTCGGGCATAGGCTCAAAATCTGGGATTGATGGTTGGCCTAGGCTTAGACTTGGGCCTTAATAAGTTCTGTTGATATAAAGGCAAAGCCCAAATCAGACGTGGCCCAACCAATGAAAAGGTTTAACCCCAACCGATACCTATCCAATTTATAAACCTAAATATTTTGCCCAGGTTGGGGGGAATCTATGGATTATTAACTACTTGAATAACTTAATAAATTAAATAAATAGGAACCAATGGATTTCAATTAGTTAATTTTGTAAAATAATTAATGATTAATTTGGTTTAGTAAAATAAATAAATAAAATTACATTTATTATTGGGACAGGACAGGTACATCCTATCCCCCACCTCACTAAACATATTAATTACCCTAAAAATAGTCTCCGGGAGAGAGAGAAAGAAAAATAATTTGTTAGGAAAATAATTAATTAATTAGTTAATTAAAGAATTCACTAAATTAAATAAATAGAAATCTATGGAGAATAATTTACTTAATTTTATAAAATAGATAAATCAATAATTAACTTTAACAAAAAAATATAAATAAATTTCACTTGTGATTGGTGCAAGACTAGTCCAAGCTAATACCCAACCAAACTTGCACCATTGACAACCGTAAATATTGGTCACATGTTGAATTAAATAAATAAAACTTTATGGAGAATAATTTATTTAATATATTAAAACAAATAAATGAATAATTTAATTTAATAAAATAAATAAAAAAATTTTTAGTTATTATTGGGACAAGATATGTACAGCCTATTCGACACTAGAACTAATCCGTTGTTTATAAATTAAATCATTAATTAGATGAACAATTTAGTTACGTAAATAAATAAAACCTATGGATAATAATTTACTAACTTTTGGAAAAATAAATAAATATCCAAACTATCTAGATCTAAACCCAATCCATTGACAACCCTAAATATTTAATTCAGGAGGGAGGGAAGCATAACTATATAAGTAATTAGGTGAGAAAATGAGAGAAACAAAGAATTTCCTCACCATGATTCAGGCTCTATATGAACTTCAGGCTCATGCTCAAGATGTAGGTGACAATGAATAATTTTTTTTAACTTAATAGTAAATTTGTTTATAAAGTGACAATGCTCAAGATGTAAGAGAGAGAGAGAGAGAGAGAGAGAGAGAATTTGTTTATAAAGTAAATAAATTAGTAAATTCAATAAATAATTTTTTTAACTTAATAAAATAACAATATAAATAATTAGGTGACAATGAGAGAGAAATAAAGAATTTCATCGTCGTGCTTTAGGCTCTATGTGAACATTGGGCTTATGCTCAAGATCTAGGCCCAAAGGTCGATTTGGACTCAAACTTGGGCATAAATATGTTATATTGATATAAACACAAATCCCAACCCAACCCTAGCATGACCAGTTAATAATTTTAATCCCAAATGAGACCTAACCTACTAATGGCCCTAAGATTCCTTGTTGAATAGGGAGACCTCCAACTCTATCTTGATAAGATAAGACTAATAAGATAAGATAAAGTCTCTCTTAATCCTAATCTAATAGAGGAGGATTTATTCAATCACATAGTTTGGGCTCCTAGAATATGGTGCCCTTGTAGCAATCTATTTAATTGTATCGAAAAGCCCAATGAATTGGGATTTCCCTATTGGGCCAGGTCATTTCGGGGCAAGCAGATCATTTATCATAAAGAGGATGAGCTTCAAGAGAATGATTCGAAGTTCTTGTAGAGTGGAACCATGCAGTACCTTTTACTAAATAAATATCCAATCTATCTAAAACCAAGCCCGACCCATTGATTACCCAAAATATTAGACTCAGGGAGGTTGAGATATAGTGAAATAATTTTTTGATAAAATTAAATCGTTTAACAAATTAAATAAATAAATAAATTTTAAATTACTAAATTAAATATATAAATAAATTGGTGAGGAAATAAGAGAGTAATAAACAATAACAGTTTCCTCGTCGGGTCTAATATTTTGGGTAATTCTCTTTCTCTCTCCCTTTTAAGTCTATCAATGGTTTAGTTATGTTGTCGGATAGGCTATACATGTCTTGTCCCAATAATAACTGAAATTTTATTTATTTACTTTACTAAATTAAATTAGTCATTTATTTGTTTTAATAGATAAAATAAATTATTCTCCATAAATTTTTACTAATGAATAGATTTGCAATAACCAATTACATGGACGTCATAGATACCATGGATATTTCTTTATTTTTTATTTTACTAAATTAAGTACATTACTATCTACAGATTTTATTCATTTAGTTTAATAAATTATTCAATTAATTAATAATTTAGTTTACTAACAAATTATTTTGGGCTATCACAGCAGGTTTATATAGTATTAATTTATTCCATTAATTAATAAATTTCTTACCCAATTATTTATATAGTTATGTTATTAAGTTAAAAAAAGTTATTTATTGAATTTTACTAAATTGTTTCCTCCTTAAACAAGTTATTTCTCTCTCTCCCTCACCAAGTTAAATATTTAGGGTTGTCAACGGATTAGGTTTAGATCTAGATAGCTTGGATATTTATTTGTTTATTTTACCAAAAGTTATTATATTATTATCCATAGATTTTAATTTTTTACTTAACTAAATTATTTAATTAATTAATGATTTAATTTATGAAAAAAGTGATTCTCTTTCTCTCTCCCTTTTAAGTCTATCAATGGATTAGTTATGTTGTCGGATAGGCTATACATGTCTTGTCTCAATAATAACTGAAATTTTATTTATTTACTTTACTAAATTAAATTAGTCATTTATTTGTTTTAATAGATAAAATAAATTATTCTCCATAAATTTTTATTTATTTAATTCAACTCATTTTCTTTATTTTTTATTTTACTAAATTAACTATATTACTATCTACAGATTTTATTCATTTAGTTTAATAAATTATTCAATTAATTAATAATTTAGTTTACTAAAATTATTTTGGGCTATCACAGTAGGTTTATATAGTATTAATTTATTACTACCCCTGATGTTTCATTATAAAGATGAGTCTTAAACGAAATAAATCCATTTAAAGTAATCAAATAATAACAATATTAGAAGATATTTACACTTGCAACAACAGATTGAGTGCCCATATTGACAAGAAAAGCAACCCATATTGACAAGAAGATATTCACACAACATTAAACAAGAATAAATCCATTTCAAAGCATGTGGTTAACTTTCAATTGTTTCTTTGCAGGTGTTGGTATGGATTAAAATTCTAGTACTTCGTCGACACCAGCATGTGGGTACAAATTCATGACAAATTGCATTTTCTTGGTCTTTTACAAGCTAACAACCAAGCTGAGCATATCTCCAATTAATAACTAATTGCATTCAATCTCATCCAAAAACCCAATAGAAAAGATTTCTGTTTCAATTGGTAATTTTTTGAGTTAGAGTAATGTGTCCAACATTGATTTGTCAGAAAGATGTGAATAAAGTTTTGGACATGGTCATTATTGCTAAAAATCCATGACTGTTGGCAAACCGCAAACCTTTTCCTTCTAAACAATTAAATGACCAATGAAAATTAAGAAACACTGGAGAGAAATTTGGACATACTGATTTGTACTCAAAAGGGAGATAGAAAGTTAAAAATCTGCCCAGGAAGAGGAAGAGAGAGATCGCACAAATGAACCAAAATTCAAAAGGAAAAAAAAAAAAACACGATATTCAAGCATCTAACAAGTCCCTAAAACTATCTCAAACATCAATTAATTGTTGCAAAATACAACCAACAATAGTTCTTTGTCTAATTAGGAAAAAAAAGGCTAAAAAAGGTATTATAACAGATTTATTAAATTTAGGCAAAGCACACCAATCTGAACCAACTCAGATTACAAAGAAAGAGAGTACTTGCCTATCAAAATAAAATTGAGAATCAAAAGCATTACCTGGTAATCTGATTCCATCATCACCAACAAGAATAATAGTCTCATTGGCCAGGCTCGACTCAATATTTAGGGCCAATGGTTGGGTTGGGCTCGTACTTGGTTTTGAATATGTTAGGGGTGGAGCTAGAAAATTTTCATGAAGGGGCCAAAACATAAGGTGGAATTTGGGGGTCTGGGGGGAATAAATATGGATGGTTAAAAGAGGAACACTCCATTGGGGTGGAGAGTGGGGGAGGGGAAATTTTAGGGGTGCAAGTCGGGTTGTCCCGAGTTAACAATTTACACTGTTTCGGGCTCAGGCTTCAGGTTGGACCTATTGAAATGTTAAAAAAATCCCAACCCTAACCCAGAAAAGTTGCACCCCTAGAAAACTTACATGGAATAGTGGGGATTTTTTGGCCATAGGGGGGCCATGGCTCCCCTGGGTCTCCCCTGCCTCCACCTCTGTTCTTTTGATATAAAGACAAAACCCAGCCTGAGCTTGGCCTAAATTATATAAATAATTTTTTTAACTTAATAAAACAATAGATGTTTATTAATGGCATCATTACAAATAATTAGATACTTAGCAACAATTACGAAAGAGGGATTTTTAGCAATTTTTTAATAAAAATAAATAAATAAAACTATTTAACTTAATAATATAAATATATAAATAATTATGCAATAAAATGAGAAACAAAGAATTAAAATTTCCTAGTCGTGCTTTGGGCTTTATATGAGGGCCGGCCTCAAGCTTAAGGTCTAGGCTTGATGGCCAGCCTAGGCTCAAACTTGGGCTTGAATATGTTTTGCTGATATGAAGGCAAAGACCGACTTGAACCTGGCATGGACCGTGAACCAGATTAATCCCAACTAAGACCTAACCTATAAATAAAAAAATTATGGAGAATAATTTATTTCATCTATTAAAACAAATAAATGACTAATTTAATTAAGTAAATAAATAAAATTTCAGTTATTATTGGGGCAAGACATGTATAAGGATCCAGAGAGAGAGAGAAATAATTTGTTAATAATATAATTTATTCATTAATTATATAATTTATGAAGCTAAATAATAAAATCTGTAGATAAAGATTTAATTCATATAGTAAAATAGAATGAAAGAAAATTTGTAAATAAAGATTATTTTTTTTATTAAGCTAAATAATAAAATCGGTAGATAACTAATTGCATTTTCTTTTTTTTTCGTGGGGTGAATAGAATGAAATTGAAATAGAGAAGGCTCATGTAAGAAAAAGAGTTAGGATTTAGGTCATTATTCTTTCATCTAATTGAGAAAATCAGAACTGGAAGAATATGACCTTTCTGTATCCATCAAATCGGCCGAACAATTGTCACTGGAAGTAGTTGCGGATATTTTTCTTTTTTAAGGGATCACAGATCTTTTTTACATACAGGTCTATATAACATAGAAAAGCAGGATGACCATGACGTGTACATGTGGGATGAACCTCATTGAATTTTATTTTTCCATTAGAAGGGGCTCGTACCTGTTCTGCAGTACCTCCTATGAATACTTCGCCGGTATGAAAAGTTCTTAATGTTAGTTGAGTCCCTGGTTCTCCGATAGATTGGCCCGCGATAATACCTACAGGTTCCCCCAATTCAACTAAGTCGCCACAAACCTTTTCCTTCTAAACAATTAAATGTTTGGTTACCACCAATCAGCATCAAGAAGCACCGGTGAGAAAATTCAACATACTGATTTGAACTCAAAAGGGAGCTAGAATGCTAAAAAGAAGCCCAGAGAGAGAGAGAGAGAGAGAGAGAGAGAGAAATCCAAGATTAAATCCAAGCATCTAACAAATCTCAAACCTCTATTAATTATGTGACAAGCTATCACACAACACAAGACCAACTTGTCCTATTTAACTTATTAAAATAAATAAATGAATAATTTAATTTAGTAAAATAAATTTCTTAAGATGCAAATAAGTAAAAGCATTTGGTTTACTTTCAAATTTTAAATAACTCTTTGCTAGTGTTAGTATGGATTAAAATTCTAGTACTTCAACAACACCAGCATGTGGGCACAAATTCATGACGGATTGCATTTTCTTGGTCTTTACAGGCTAACAACCAAGCTGAGCATATCTCCAATTGCATTCAATCTCATCCAAAAAATCACTTTGTTTCAATTGGTAATTTTTTGAGGAGTTAAGAGTAATGTGTCCAAAATTGATTTGTTAGAGAGATCTGATTAATGTTTTGAATAGGGTCTTTGAGCTAAAAATTCACGACTATTGGCAATCCTTTTCCTTCTAAACATTTAAATGACCAATGAAAATAAGAAGAACCGATGAGAAAAAAATCCAAGCATCTAACAAGTCCTTAAACTATCTCAAACCTCTATTAATTATTGCAAAATACAAGCAACAATTGTTCTTTATCTCACTAGGACAAAAAAAGACTTGGGAAAAGCACGTCAATGTAAACCAGCAAAGACTAAAATCACTAATCTCTAAAACAATTGAAACATTACCTGGTTACTTGATTCCATCATCACCAACAATATAGGTTGTCATTCCCACAGAAAGCCCAGCATTGTAAGATTAAACCTGTACATAATCATCAAAAAGGTATGGACCCAATACTGGCTCACTGCTGTTATATACACATTTGGGGTATTTTGGGGAGTTTGGGGTATCAGCAGAGGATGTGGGGCACCACCAGCCAAGCATAGTTAGCCAATGCAGAGTGTCTTCCATAAAGCGATGGTGCCCTTGTATGATGAGATGAAGGTAGGCATTGCAACCTTCAGTGAAACATTGGCAGGGACTGGGCATAGGGGAAAGGTACCCCTTCACAAGTGGATTAAGTTCTAGTACTCAAAAAGCAATAATAACAAGCACTTCACCCGGGGAGAGAGAGGAGAGAAATTGCACGATTGAACCACAACTCTAAAGGAAAATATAATAAAAACCACAAAATCCAAGCATTTAACAAGTCCCTAAAACTATCTTAAACCTCTATAATTTATTGCAAACTACCACAAACAATTGTTCTTAGTGTAACTAGGAAAAAAGACTAAAAGTTGTATTATAACTGAGTTAGAAAACTTAGGCAAAGCACATCATTCTGAACCAACTCAAACTAAAATCACTAATCTCTAGAACAACTGAAAAACAAAGAAAGAGAGCACTTGCCTATCAAAATAGAATTGAAACCAAAATCATTAACTGGTTACCTGATTCCATCATCACCAACAATATAGGCTGCCATTTTGGCAAAAAGCCTAGCATTATAAGATTAAAGGTGCACATAATCATCAAAAAGGTATGGACCCATTATTGGGTCATTGCTGTTATACACACAGTTTTTGCGCCTTTGGGGGAGTTTTGGATATCAGTAGAGGATGTGTCATCTCTGTTTTCAATGCACATGAGGGGCACCATCACCCAATAATAGTTAGCCAATGTAGAGTTTCCATAGAGTGATGGTGCCTTTGTATGATGAGATGAAAGTAGGCATTGCACCCTTCAGGGAAACATTGGCAAGGACTGGGCATAGGGGAAAGGTACTCACCCCTTCACAAGTGGGTTAAGCTTTTGCTTGTCCTCAAGCAAAGACCTCAACCATAAACTGATCATCCCCCCTTATTATTGCCATTTACCGGATGAATTCTATGATGAAAATACATTGAGTGGTTGGGAAACCTGTGTAGGTATTCTTATTCATTCCTCTGAATTGTCATTCTTATCACATACATAAGAGTCAAGGAAGGGGAGAATATGAAATTCTTCATGCCCCAACATTCACTTCCATTCAATATGTAAATCAGCTCATTGACTGCCAAATTTAACCCTTACTTTGAGCTTGGTCTCAAATCTGTCACTGCACCTCATTAAGTGTTCAACCAAATTTTGTCCCTTTGAACCTCAGCCGTCACCAAATTTTTTTTTCTTTCCCCCTTTTTTTTGGTGTGAGTGCATTTTATGCTCCATCTCACACGAGGTATTTGCTTCTTTCTTCTTTTTCTTTTCTTTTTTTTTTAGTGTGAGTGCATTTTATGCTCCATCTCACACGGGGTATTTGCTTCTTTCATCTTTTTCTTTTTTTTTTTTTTTGTGAGTGCATTTTATGCTCCATCTCACACGGCGTATTTACTTCTTTCTTCTTTTTCTTTTCTTTTTTTTTGGTGTGAGTGCATTTTATGCTCCATCTCACACTAGTCACAGGCTTGAGGCAAATAACAATACTCATATTCCAAGTTGCTAGTTTTACTATTCAGCTCGAAATAGCGGAGTTGGGACTAACTCATGTCATAAACCGCTAGTTTTACTATTCAGTTCATGCCAGCGGAGTCATTTGGACTGTCACTTTCTTTTTCTCTTTTTCAATTGTTGAACCTCATGCATTAGCAGTTTAGATGTGAACTAGCTCGAATGATTATCAATTATTCAATCAAGTGCATTGTACACATGAAGGTAGTTAGGGCTGGTCATGATGAAAGTCATATTCAACTTCCTTAACCTCATGAATTGTGATAAGTTTGGATCATTCACAAGAATAAAGTCTCCCACTTACAAAGATTTCCCTCACTCATTGTATTCCCTCTTGGAATTCACCTAATAAACAACAATAAATTGGAGGGGATTTTCAGTTTATTCAGCCTATCAATGCATGTATGTATGTGTCAGGATAAAGGTTGTTTTGAAGATGGTTTGCATTTTGAGGAAGTAAAGGTGGAGGTTGAGTGTGGACTTGGGTCGAAAGAGCAAACACGAATAGGAGGAGAAGGAACAGACGAATGGGATAAGGTGGGCAATAGCTATTAAAAACTCCAAATACCAGGAACTCCTATACATTAACTATAAAAAACAAAAAAAAAACAAAAGAGAAAGTATTTCAAAAAAATGGAAAAAACACAAGTAAGGTGGACAATGGCACTACAAAACTACCGCCACAGATTATATGCAGAAAGAACACTTTGAAGCAGTAGTCATTGAACTCATTTAACACCATATGAGGAGCTTAGAGAACAAAGGATTTTTTTTTTCAAGAGTAAATTTCATTAAAAAAGAAAACAAGGGATTACAATTAAAAGGTGATAAAACATCATCCGAAAGAAAAAACACTCCCACAACAGCAAACAGCAAAAGATATAAAAAAAAAAAAATTATAGCACAAATCCAGGGTCAACACACAAAACCAAACTAAAACCATATTCCAAGAACTAAACAAAGCAACACTAGCCCTGATCAAGATGAGAAAATCTCCAACCAACCCTCTTGAACACTTCAAACTACAGCATCCGCCTCCTGTAAAAACCAACAAATCAAACTTCCACAACTCCTCCCATCAATCGCACTTAGTCCTCCACATCTGAAATCCTGACCCTCTCCCTTATCCCATGCCTCTCCACCTTCCTTTGAGTGTTGCTCTTTCACTTCGCCTTTTCTTTTTCTCAAACTCTTTCAAAAGCCCTTCTAACAAAAGCCTCACCACCCAAAAAGAATAGGCCTATAGATTTACCAACTTCAATATCCCTCTCCACTAGTTTCCTTAAATCCGCTCAACTCTTTCTTTCACCTCAAGGACTCCAATCTTCTTCAACTCCCCAACTTCAGAACTGTCATGAATGTTAATTTGATCACTGGAGTTAATATCAATAAGAACCTTATGATTCATAGCTCTAGAACCAACCTTCCTTGAAAAAACTCTCTTATATTTATTGTTGGGTCCAGTCTCAACAAGTCCCTCTTTTAACCACGAAAAAACCTTAGTAACATGCACCAAATAAGATTTACCTAATTAGTTAATCCTCTTGAATCCGTTCCCAAATTGGCACCAATCCTTCCAGTTAACACTTCCTCAACTAGAAAACATTGTTGTTCCTTTGAAGAATAGCATTGCCCTCTATATCAAGACATCTGATCCCTTGATTGCATGTGCTATCATCCCTTGCCTGCTTCAGTAAAACCTCTACCACTAATACTGGATGATATTCCTAAGTACTTCATCCCTTTGCATCTTCTTGTTTTTAAAAACACTTTGCTTTTCTCTCTTGCCAAATGAATACTTCTGGTATAGAACACAATATATCACTTTGCCTTTTTTTGGATATCCCAAGAATTTACCAGCTATTTAAATCTTCCAAAGACCAGTTTTGGATAGCAATGATTTCAGACTTTTAAAGTCAATTAGAGAATCGAGGCAGCATGTATACTTACCATTCAATGAAGTCCTGTGTGCCAATATTAACTACTGTACATCCAATAGCCTTAGCAGAATCGAGGCATAGTGTACTTTCCCAAGGGTTCAGCACCCTCTTTGTATTGATTGCTCATTCATCAATGTCCCAGGGACTGCCACATTGATAAGTTTACTACATCAAAGAATATGCCTTCAGATTACAAAGCCCCAAAACCAAGAAAGAAAACCATCTCCAAATTCAAATTAAAGCAAAGGGATTAACAGGGAAATCACCATAGAAGAACGCCATCTTTTACAATCTCGAAGAGATCATTAGTGGAAGGATCTAGCGAATGATCTTTCTATGATATATGTAAAGGTGTACTATGTGTAACTCTATTTTATGTTGGCTAGTAGATGCTTTGATTCTGAGACAGAAAGAGTAATGGGCAAATAATCGTATTAGTATGTAATGCAGCAACTGTCACCAATTATCGCCCATAAATGTAGAATGTAATATAAAGTGGTGGTCTTTAGGATGTTTAGGATGTAGGACTGAATTGAAGGAAAATATTTCTGTTATGGGGGAGGGGGGACAGCTATATAGTGCGGTCAGAAGAGGTAAAAGGCCATGTTTCTTTCACTGTTCAAAGTAACATGATAAGCAATTTTTTTTTTTTTTTGATCAGCAACAGAAAAATTGAAATATCAATTTAGAATAGAAAGATACAACTAGAAGTTGTAAAAAAAACAGCAAACCCAAAAAGCCAGCCCAAATTTTCACATGAGCCCAAAACATGGGCTGTCTCTGAATTCCTTGTTTAGCTAGGCCATCTGCCATGCTGTTTGCAGATCTTCTAATCCATCTTATTTGGATTAGCATATCTCTAGAAAGCTGTTTAAAGTGCCTGAATTCATTCCTTATCTGCCAAATTACCCCTTCCTCGGTTTTGATCGGCAACATGCCCAGTTCAGATTTGCCGCATCATTGCGGCTAACCCTACTTCCTGCAGGCGTTGGTTGCGAATTGCTCGAGGGAGACGATGATAGACCATCGTTTTGGTCCATCATCTCCCCATCTCCTTTGGTCACATGCCTACTTAAAAGGGCGCGTCGCTTTTTAAGGTCTGGGTCCACCCGATTTAAAAAAGTTGGCCCATTCACTTGCCTAGACCCATTAGATCCTGATGGGCCTTGGCCCAACCCTCTATCCCTTTGCTAGTCACATGTTTACTTAAAACAACATGTGACTGGTTGACTAGCCTCGGTTCATTGGACCAGACTGAACCAGCTCACAGGACTGGCTTGAACCCTGAAACCTTGCTGACCTTTGTTCATTTTGTTTTGAAATTTGAACTGGAACAAGCCCGTCTCCATTTAATTCCCCTGTCACTAATTGAACATAGGACCTGCCATCCCTCAGCCCACCTTGCCATGTAGACTTTTCCAAGTGTTTAAATCATCCTCTTTTTTCTCTTTTTTTCTTGGGAACCTCAGTTTCCTTAACTTCTCTTGTAGAGACTACACTGCCTTGCAAACCACACAACCAAGCCTATTCTGTCTCTTCATCTTCCTCTCTTCTTCCCTCCTTCCATAGCTGGGCTTCAATGGAGGTAGCAAGCCAAACGGGGTAAACTAAACCATCTGAAACAACCTCTATATTCTTTGGAATATCACGGGGTTTAATACCACCTAACATCACTACAACTGAATGGAGATCACATTCAAACACACCATCCAATCATGCATCACAGACTACAACTATTGACTGTAACACTTCCTCCTTCCAGAGGTTGAAAAGTAACCCAAGCAATCTGACTATTACATTGTCCTCAATCACAAAACTTTTGGTATTGGAGAGAGGACACCATTTTGAGACTGTGGCAGCACCAACCTCTAAGTGAATAATTAAAGCTGAAATCTCTACTTCATATTCACCTAGATCTAACAAAGCTTTACAAGAGGCATAAGGAGTAATTACCATCGGCTTTCGTAGGTTTAATTCTCTAAGTATCGCCTGCGCAATACCTCTCCAATCCTTTGGTGAACTTGAGGTTTCCACCACAAATTTCTTCCCCCAGTTCTCCTTTTCTACTGATGCTACTAGTTTAGAACTTCTTTTTCCTTTTTCTACAATCAACTAGTTTCTGTCACTGGGTTCTTCCATTCTCTTTTGTATACCCCATTTCTTTTACTTCGCTACAGCCTCTACTTGTTTTGTTTTCAGCTGCTGAATAAAGTCACTCAGTTCCTGTGCCACTGCCTTCCAACCATTACCCCTTCTACTTTCTGGGAAGCAGACCACTTACTTCTTTCTTCCTCCAAAGAATTCCTGCAGAGTTATGTAACAACCTTTTGCATTCTTTTTGCATTCCAACTCATACCTCTTTCTTCCATCAAGGTTGAACTTTGTAAAGTTCATTTGTTTACCTTTAGAACTTGCTTCTAAACAAACTTCTGCATCCATTCGATCACTTCAAGACCTTCTAGCAATATTGTAGTTCTCTCTGCCTCCCAAATCTTCAAGCTCTGCTGGCCTCTGATTCTTACCTCTTCAAGAATGAAAACTTTTGCTTCAATCTTTATCTCTTTCCTCCATTTTGCAACTTCTACAAACCTGTTCTCTATCTCTCTTCTCTCACTCATTGGAATCGGCTGATTGAGAATATGGATACTATGTTGGTGGATTGAAAGTCAGAACAATAACTTCCTTGACTCCACCCCTTCTTTTCTTCTTCATACTCTTCTTTTATTTTAGAATTTTTTCACTAGCTTTTCTGGGTCTAGAACAGGGGCTCTGCCACCTACTTTTCACATTCATTTTCTTTTATTTTAGTATTCGTTCCCTATGTTTTGTTGATCTCAAATAGGGGCTCCACCCCCTTCAGTTCTTTTAAGTTCCAACTCCTAAGTTATAAGTTGTAACTCTAATAAATTGTTTTACCAACTTGAAGCAACATTGCAAGAAACACAAGCACAAAAGTGCAGAATACATAAATCCAAAAAAACTATTTCAGAATGGGTAGAAATCCATCAACTTATTATTTTTAAATTCCATCAACTAGGTGAGGGCTAGGTTCCTAGGTGCCCAGGCGCCCGGCCATGGTCACCTAGCCTTGCCTTGGCACCTTGGAAATAATGAGCAATAGTTCTTTTTCTTTACTTCTGTAAGTGCTTCCATGATGAAATCTAGTTCCTACTCAAACTTTGGTGGACAACAAGTTGTATCTTTGTTTATTCATATCTATTTTTCATCATTAGTCATCCAAATTACCTTCTGTCACACTGGAAAGTCCACTACTAGATATGGAAGTTGTAGCACCCCTACTTGTCTACCATAACTTTTAGTGAGGATTATGAATTATGCCATTCTAATGGGACCCTATGATTTCATGAAACATGCACTAATCTAGACCATGATTTGATGCTAGATGCATAACTAAAATCAATAGGCCTAGACATAAGCTGATAAATGCATATGTTAATGAAGTAACAAAAGTTAATTAAGCAAGCCAAAAGAGCCACTCTATGGCATTTGAATCATATCTACCTGATGAGCACGGCAAATGAGATCTAGATCATGTTTTTGAAGGAATTCAGTGACCTTGTCAGGGCGAGCAATATTCCATATATGATCCAAGTTCTTCAAGTCAGCAGATAATCCTCCATGCATGCAAAGGATCTTGTCATCAATAAGAGCAGCCACTGGCAGGCAGTTGAAGCAATCTGTAAATGTCTTCCAAAGGCGGACATTAAACCTTCTCTTGCACTCATCATAAAACCTATATATTCGGTTGATGGAAGCACACTCATGGTTGCCTCGAAGAAGGAAAAAGTTCTCTGGGTATTTAATTTTGTATGCAAGGAGAAGGCAAATGGTCTCTATGCTATGCTTACCACGGTCCACATAATCCCCAAGGAAGAGATAATTTGCAAAAGGTGGGAGTCCACCATATTCAAAAAGCCGAAGAAGATCAGAATACTGACCATGGATATCTCCTGCCAAAGAGTCAAGTAGTTCAATAATGGAAATTTCATTATTAAAGCAAATGAATGGAGCTACACTTTTACTCCACAGAAGATATTTGCAGTTTAACATTATTAAAGCAAATGAATGGAGCTACACTTTTACTCCACAGAAGATATTTGCAGTTTAACAGAAAATGTTGTAATTGAATTAGGGAACTTGGTAAATATGATAATTATCTTTATGCATTTGCATCAGCTGTGTAGACACATGGGTAGATGCCCAACAAAACAAACAACTTGCTCCTTCCAGTACTTAATAAAATTCAAAATATGGCTGCCTTTGCTCTGAGATACTCATTACTCAATCAAAATCCACAATCATTTTTCTCAAATATCAATCAAAACATTCATAAAAGCATGTAGATAATGGGAGTTGTCATTTTTGTATCTAAGATAACAGGCTTTGGAAAGGCAAACATATGTTGTTACCATGTGTTAGACAATATCTGTTATAAAATCTGATTAATCTTTAACACCTATGATGTGACACATAGGATGAAGTCAACAAAAAGATAAATGCTTAGATATGAATATTTGTCCTCTATTAGTTTTTTATTGGAGAAAAGCCAACCTGGCGGAGTCTCTAGATGAGATACTGATCCTGAACATTACAGGAGTTGGTCCATGAGGGTCCCCCATGTTTCATTGATCTCGACTTGTTCAACACTTGATTGTTATAAACATGTTCACCACATAATTTGGCTAAGGCAAACAACATCAGGGAAAGAAAGTTGGATGTGAGTGTGAATTCACATCCAGTTAGTCTTCTTGGCTCTATGTTCCCTGCTCTCCCAGGCCATTTGAATGACCATCACCAATCTTGTAGTTCTTTCCATTGGCCCTTTACTCCCAATCTTTTCTTCTCTCTTTTTCCCTTCCATCTCCCTTTATTCTCTTTTACTTTCTTCTAAATTTCATCATGGATCTTTCCATGCTACAAAATGGAGAAAATCTCATTTCAAATGAAGCTAAAACCTTTCCCTCCATCATATCTCTGACCCTAGTGACTCAATCTTTAAATGAGGGAGAGTAGTAGAGAAAAGTTTGAAAGAGACGTAATTACATGACATTCAGATTTTCTGCTCACAGGCATCTGATCTAATACATCTCCAAAACTATGGGATAAGTTCCTTGGAATCTTGGACAGAATAAGCATTTTTTATGGTAAAGAAAAATTCATTAAAACAAAATGAAGACACAAAAATAGGTTGTAAGGAATTACCCACAAAAGACAAGAGAACCAACAAGCATCCTAAACTCCCCACCATGACCAATCAAATAAGAACTTACATAGACTAATGGAGGTATGGCACACTTTGAAAACTATGACCCAAATATAAGAACCATTACAAACAAGAAAAAACAAGGATTCTCTCAGACCTCTATCCAAAAACCATACTCCAGCCATCAGAATCGCCCTCATTAGGTATCAAAAATGTGTCTCCAAATATGGTTACCAGTGTCAACTAAACTCCTACCCCATTCTTTTTTTTTATTTATTTTTTGATAATTAACTCCCACCCCATTCTTTTCAATTGACCCTCACATAGTGTTCTATTTCTAAAACTTCCCCCGATTTCTGCTCTCTTATTTCCCCATCTTCCAACTGTTCAGAAAACTCCCCTCCTAAATATAACACTCCCAAAACTTCCCTCATTTCAACTTGAGTTTCTTTACCAATGACTTTCTTCAGAATAAGCATTTTTCTAAGTGGTATATGATTATATTGCTATAAAGCAGGAAACTCCTACTTCATTTATTGTGGAGTATTGAGATATATACTCAGATGAATAAAACAAAGAACAGAATGTACACAAGACAGCTTGCATCAGAGAGAGAGAAAGAGAGATGGAATCCCAGTTACACTAGATTGCTTAGCTGTTACCCTTGGAATTGCTGAGTCCATCTTTGCCAGAAGCTCAGTCCTATGCATAACAACCTCTATGATGGAAGCTTTTGAGTCAAAGATCTGGCTGTAGCACTCTTTCCAGATAGCTTAAAAAAGAGCAAACGGTGTTACTTTATTTTAATTTTTGAGAAAGGATAACAAAAATTTGATTAAATAAAAGAGGTAGTACATGAGAAGATGTACATCAAAGAAAAAGACATACACAAGGTGATGAGGACCAAATTGCGTTGAGTCTCTGCTAGCAATGACAGCTCGAACAATGTGAACTAAGGTCATCAAGTAACAGGCAAGTTAGTACCAAGTTGCCAAAGAGAACCAGAGCTAGTGGGCAGAGAATCAGAGCCGAGAGCTTAGTAAAGTACGTGTATGTCCAATACATCCAAAGGTGATAAGCCTTATCCGCTCGTTGCTTACAAAGTACGCCCTCACAGAGTCATGGTGGCCCTTATCTGGTTCCTTGCAAAGCGGAAGGAGCCGAATTTAACATTGCCAGCTGGGCATCGTGTCCGCAAACTTTCCAGGGGCACTCAATGGTGCGAATGGATGAGGAGAGACATGCCCCATAGGCTGGATCCATTCTTAGGTAGGAGGCCGTTGAACAGAAACCCTTCTACAAAGGCCAATTTATAACCCTGGCAGGAATTTTTTGGTAAGGGAGGAAAAAGGAATGTGTATATTCCGATAGGTAGAAGGTTAGAACTTAGAAGGATGGGATGTTTTCTGAAAATCTTTATGAGCTTCCCAACTCTGCTGGGTAAGATAGATAAGGAATACATGCATGGGGGAACAGAAAAAAATAATAATGGGTCTCAAGAAACAAAGAATCCCATTCTCCACCAAACTCTCTCAATGTTTTTAAACAGTGGTATTAAGGGCTAAGGAGAGTTCCTATGGCGTCTAGGAGTCAGCATGGATTATTTCTTACATAGAAAGTATTGAAATGGGCTATAGTGGCCACTGCCATTAAGATAGCTGGTGCTCACTGCAGAGATCATCTGAGACCATTTGAAGCAAACAAAACTTTTTTCTTTCCAAATCCTGGTTTTGGCCTTCTAGAAGGGAAGTGCTAGTCATGGAGCTGAGAAATGCATTCTTTACCAAATAAATGCCTGGAAGTAACACGATTTTAAAGCCTTTCTTTCCAGATGCAATCAAGATGTAAATTGTTTGCTTCCCTTTCGACCAGAGGTTGTTAGAGATTTTCACTTGAATCAGGGAGCTATATAGAGGTATTGTAGGTGTTGGATAGAGCACATTGATGCTCTGTGACCTCAAGATGGATATGATTAGGGTGTCTGGCAACAAAGCTATATCAATTCCTCAGTCAACTAGATCAGTTCTGTTAAAAATTGTTATCACAAAATGCAATGCCCAATCATCTCTACTGAGACCAAAATTTTTTTTATATGACTGCTTAGACATGATCAAATTTAATCATGCCTCAACATATAAGCAAATGAGTCTAATCTCTTTGGTAAGATTATGCATGTTATAGATGACATGGTAAGACAGAAGGCATTTATACTAATGAGTTCTATTTGCAAATTTCAGGTGCAAATATAATTATCATTTCCATTTTCAGGATTTGACATTGGAGAACGTAATTTTGCTTTGTTATGGAGAACAAGAAAAGGAACCTCCTTCTAAAACCATTTCCAATAAGTTTCAGATTTATCCAATAAGTTTCAGATTTATCTCGACACGATGCATTGCAATGCTTTGAGAAATTGGTGCAAAACTGCATCAAATTACTTGCAGAAAATAATGGATTTTTAGCTCCTTTAAAGTGCTACAAGAAATGGTAAAGTGCAAAAGGCATCATCAGGCTGGCATACAGATACAAATGTGGACAACCAGAAGCAACACCAAAAAAACTTAAAAATTATTTTCATTTGAGTCATAAATCACGGCCATAAAATCTAATAGACCATTCAGGTGTTGAATGGTCTTTATATTCATTTATTTTAAAAGCCAATAGACCATTACTACTAATATAAACAGCAACAAAAGGTACTTGAGAAGTTGACAAACCATTACAAAGGCATATAACACAAAAGAATCTACCAAACAAAATATAAACAAAGGAAGGCATTTTTAAAATAGGTGCATGCCTTTTCAAAAGGGCAATGCCATGTACCCTATGTTTCAAATCCAGAACAATCATCCAACAAGCCAAATTCTCTGAAAACTGGACTCAACTTGATTCAGTTCAACAGAGACATATACCAATTATACTGGGTCAGCTACATTTATCATATCATAATTCCAGCCCATCCTAGGTCCCTCTGCCAAACCACGAGTCATCAGGTCATTTCTCAGTTTTCACAACCTCAACCCATAGCTTTTGGCATTCTCCTAGTACCTAGATGACCATCAGCTCGCATCAAATAACTCTTTATTGGTGCTCTAGATGGTTTTCGAGAACATCTCCTTATTGGTGACAGTTGCTGCATTACGTACTAATACGATTATATATCCATTACTCTGTCTCAGAATCAAAGCATCTACTGGCCAACATAAAATAGAGTTACACATAGGACACTTTACACATATCATAGAAAGATCATTCGCTATGATCTTTTACAATCTCAACCCAAAACCATAAACTGCATAAAAAAATGAATTCAAATTCAGTGTTTACGCATTCAAGCTGCAGATCCTATAATAGTACTCACCCGAAGGAAGACTTCAAAATCCTATACCTCCTCGTCCATGTCCCGATACGATTCGATCAAACACGCAGCCCTCTCTTCCTCAGTCAAAGACTCTCCATCGGTTTTCAGCTCTGACGTCCTGGAACTGTGGGATCTCCCTCGCCCGATCTCCCTCAGTCAAAGACTCTCCAACGGTTGTCACTCACCCGATCTCCCTCCTCATTGAGAGGAACTGCAGAAACCAGCCGCCAAATCAAGAAAATAGACAAAACATCGAAGAAACCCACAAACAAGAAAGCTACTTAGGTTTTAGGGTTTTGAGGATTACTCACATAGGAATTCAAGCTGCGAAGCTCCACCTGAGTGAACTGGCTCTGGAGCCATGGATCGCCATTCGCAGGTAAGTCTGAGGAAATCGAGTGGTTTTGTTCTCTGTTTTCTCTTTTCTAAGAAGCACGATATTGAGCTCTTCTCTGAATGGAAAACACCAACTCTTATATAGAAATTAATCGATGATCTCTTGCTCTCAGGTCGATTGATAAGGATTTAGACCGTTACAAAATCAATTTAAATGACAAGGTAAAGCGTATCAAAGATTGCAGAATAAATACCACGATTCTTACAATGGTATATTTAAAATTCTAACAGAATTAGTCATCGAGCGGTGGTGGCCTTCGGGAATTACCGTGTCCTTCACCTCCATCCAAAGTAGCCAGACAGATAAAAAAGGGAATAAGCAGCCAGATAGAAAAAGAGAACGGAGTGGGGAGAGGGAATTTTCAGAACGTCCGAAGCCTGTTCATTGGCCGGGATCGGGCTTGGGTAGTCCGAGATAGTGTAAAGTTGGGACCGAAGTCCGGATTGTGAGAGTCCACGTTTTATGCACTCGTGGGTTTATTGGATACGTGATCCCACCATTCAGAAGTGACCACATTGGCATTTCGACAAAAATACTAATATTAACGGGTGTTCAACCGTTAGCTGAACAAACCCGGTTTAACCACCCGCGAAAGGACAAAATTCGAAAACAGGGCTTGTTTCAAAAGTTCTAAGGTCATTCGAACTCTCCCCTTCCCATCTCTTGTCCTCATCTTCTTCGAGCCCCAACCTGAGCATCCCGTTGGCCACTCACCACACACCGGCGCGTTGGACTGCGGAACAGAGTGGTGAGAGGGAATTCTGAGAATGTCCGAACATAAAAGAGGGACTCCATCATAATACAAGGTATGATTTGAGAATTCAGAATATGACGAAAGTGTCCCTGTTTAATTTATATGACAAGTAGGGGTGTACATTCGGTTTGGTTCGGTTCAAACCGATGACCTAACCCACTATTTAGTTTGGTCATATCCCTCAATTGAACCGAACGAAAGAGTTTAAACTGATCCAATCCATACCGTATTTAAAAAATAAAATGACTGAGTTCGTAGAAAAAGGGAAAAATCAAACAAGAGTTAGTAATTAGTAAATACTAATTAGTATTACTCTTTGATAGTTTGACTCCTAACCTAACTCGGGCACTCCAATGTGGTTGTCTTTTGTGTTTCCCACTTACTAGTTACTAGTAAGTACTAAATACTAATTAGTAAAGTAGTAATTAATTTAAATTAGTGTTCTTATTTAGTATTGATACTAACAAAAATTCCGATTGGGCTCAATGCCTAAAGGGAGATTTAAGAAAAAGAGTAATATATAAAACAATAATTAAATTAAGGGAAAATTCCTAATTAGTACTGTATACTTTGGGCCTAGTGTCACTTTGGTCCCCAAACTTTAAAACCTGATAAATCAATACCTGAACTTTTAAAATGTGCCAATCCAATACCTATCGTTAACCAGCCCATTAAACAGTCGTTAAGTGGCATTTAAAAAGACATAAGCACCCTTTGAGTGTCATCTAATTGTCTTTAGCAGCCATCCAAACGTTGACCAAAAATGAATAGTCTCAAATCATTGCCTCTTCTATTCATGAAAGTTGGGGTCATGTCTTAGTGGGCATTATAGTGACTCCAACTTTCTTGAATAGAAGAGGCAAGGATTTGGCACTGTTCATTATTTTATCAACATTTGGATGGTTGATAAAGAAAATTAGATGACACATGAAGGGCATTTGTGTCTTTTTAAATGTCACTTAACGCATGGTTAATGTTAGGTACTGGATTGGCACGTTTTGAAAGTTTGGGTACCAAATTATTGTGTTTTAATGTTTAGGGAGTAAAATGACACTAGGACTAAAGTACAAGGTAGTAATCGAGAATTTTTCCTTAAATTAGTGAAACATAATACAATTAATATAAATAATTAATTATATAATATACAATTTTATATAGTATAGTAGTTTGGTTTTCTGTTCGATTTTATTAAATTTTGAACACATCAAAAACCGAACCAAACCAATACCTAATTAGCTTATTCAGCTTGGTTCAGTTCGGTTTTCAATTTTTGATCCAAATTTGAACACCCCGCTTTCCAAGGGAGAGGATTAGAGGTGTAAATTGAGCTGTTCTGGGCCATTACAAGATTTTGGACCAGACCTGCACACGGGTCGTGCTGGGCACAACACAATCATGTGGATCATGCTGGGTTGGGGGTTTTAGGTCCATAGGCCTGCACGACACAGCCCAACAAGTAGCACAACCTACAAGCCCGCAATGGATCGAGTGTAGCCCATTCGAGAAACTAGCCGTTGGGGCCCTTGGGGGACCCCCCCCCCCCAAACAGTTAGTTTTAACCTTTTTTCAAGGGGCTTTTACAGACATACCACCTCAATCAACAACTATAAGCCTATAAATAGCTAGTTTGGGACAATAATGCCCTTTCAATAACTATATCCTATAATTATATATCAACTAGTTTGAAACATTTGGGGCATTTAGGTAAAGTGATAGATACTTTACAATAACCAAAATACCCCTCTCAACAACTAAAAAACTGCTAGTATTTAGGGTATTTTAGGCAATTGAATTATTTTCAATTCCTATAAATAACCCTATCCTCCACTATTCTCACCACACCAATTTAGCAATTCTTTTCTCAATTCTCATACTCTCATTTCACCTCATACAATCGCATATTGTCATACACTTGGCAGTTTAGGAGGCTTTGAGGCTTCAACCGTTAAAATCAAGTTGAGATTCTAAACTGGTAATTCGATCATGCAAGTAATTGCAATTAAATAAATTTTTATTTGTTAGAATTAAAAAAATGGTTGGCTCCTCCTCCTAAAACCAATTCCCTAACATTAAGTTCACTAGCCTGATTTAGCAAATGTTTAAAATAGATGAAGTTGAGGGGAAGAGAAAAAGAGCCATTTGCCAAAAATGTAGGATTGGCTTTAACTTTAGTAGCAAGGGTAGCATTAGGCACTTGGATAGACATCTACTTCAAAGATTATTTGTTAGATGTTATGGATAAATTACAAGACAAAGGAGGTCATGACACTACTACACTTGATGGAACACATGATTAAAGTCATGGAGATGGAGTAATTTTTTCAATTTTATTTAAATTATTTGTTATTTTTTCAACAATATAATTTTTTATTTTCAATTTATAATTTTTATATTTTAAATGAAATAAAATTCCTATTTCTTTACAATTTGTTATCCATTTTGTATTTTGGTAAACATTTTGTTTTCATTTCTTTGTTAGGTTTTTTGTTTTTTCAATTTGTTCCCAAATGAAAGTTAAGTATTTTAGTTTTACTTAGCAAAAAAATTAAAAAAACAAAATAAAATGTCAAAATGACAACAAGAAAAATCAGTATGGGCCTTTTTGGCCCGATTCGGCCCAAGCGCAAAGCCCAACCCATATTCCCAATCGGTACGACTTGTAACTCGCTTGTCCCAAACCTACACGGGCTTGAGTTGTGGGTCGTGTCGGGCTAACCCCACAAATTATCCCAAGGAAGGGAAGCATGGTCCAGCTCGGCCCACAGGCAAAAACATTTTAACCTTCGGGTCAATTTTTAAAACGTTACCTTTTTTCCTATTTTGACGTTGATGGAACAGGAAAATCAAGGTATAGTGTCACACTCTCTACTCAGATAGATTCAGAGGTTAAAACCTTTTGCAAACCTTTTCCATAAAATAATATATACTACTTTAAAATAATAAAATTACATTTATTGTTGCGATGAGACAGGTACATCATATCCCAAACCTCACTAAACATATTAGTTACCCTAAAAATAGTCTCCGGGTGAGAGAGAGAGAGAGAGAGAGAGAGAGAGAGAGAGAGAGAGAGAAATAATTTTTTGGAAAATAATTAATTAATTAGTTAATTAAAGAATTCAATAAATTAACTAAATAGAAATCTATGGATAATAATTTACTTAATTTTATAAAATAGATAAATCAATAATTAACTTTAACAAAAAATATAAATAAATATTCACTTGTGATTGGTGCAAGACTAGTCCAAGCTATCCCCAACCAAACTTGCATCATTGACAACCGTAAATATTGGTCACAGGTTGAACTAAATAAATAAAACATTATGGAGAATAATTTATTTAATATATTAAAACAAATAAATGAATAATTTAATTTAGTAAAATAAATAAATAAATTTTCAGTTATTATTGGGACAAGACATGTACAACCTATTCGACACCAAAACTAATCCGTTGTATAAATTAAATCATTAATTAGATGAATAATTTAATTACATAAATAAATAAAATCTATGGATAATAATTTACTAACTTTTGAAAAAATAAATAAATATCCAAACTATCTAGATCTAAACCCAATCCGTTGACAACCCTAAATATGTAACTCAAGAGAGAGAGAGAGAGAGAGAGAGAGAGAGAGTGAGAGAAATAATTTGTTTATAAACTAAAATAATTTAGTAAGTTCAGTAAATATTTTTTAACATAATAGCATAACTATATAAGTAATTAGGTGAGAAAATGAGAGAAAAATAGAATTTCCTCACCATGATTCAGACTCTATATGAACTTCAGGCTCATGCTCAAGATGTAGGCTCGAAGTTCAACCTAGACTCAGACTTGCGCATAAATATGTTCTATTGATCCCGTTAATAATTTTAATCCAAGCTGAGACCTAACGTACTATTAGCCCTAAATATTAGGCTTAGGGAGAGAGATTGAAATAACTAAATAGTTAAATAAATTATTAATTACTTGAATAATTAAGTAAATTAAAAAATAAAAATCTATGGATAATATTTTACTTAATTTTGTAAAATAAACAAATCAACAATTTAATTTAATAAAATAACTAAATACTCATTTATTATTGTGTGTCGGGTTGAATCAAAGAAATACAAATTTATAGATAATAGTTTATCTAATGTATTTAAATATATAAATGAATAATTTGGTTTAGTAAAATAAATAAATAAATAAAATTTTATTAATTATTGTGACGGGACAGGTACATGCTACACCATGCTAGACCTAACTCGTTGATAACCCAAAAAATAAGGATCTAGAGAAAGAGAAAAATAAATTATTAATTAATTTATTAAACTAAATACTAAGATCTTTATATAATGACTAAATTCATTTAGTAAAATAATAATATATATCCAATCTATCCAAAACCAAGCCTAGCCCATTTATTTATAAACTAAAATAATTTTGTAAGTTCAGTAAAGATTTTTTAACTTAATAGCATAACTACATAAGTAATTAGGTGAGAAAATGAGAGAAACAAAGAATTTCCTCACCATGATTCGAGCTCTATATGAACTTCAGGCTCATGCTCAAGATGTAGGTCTAAAGTTCAACCTGGACTCAGACTTGTGCATAAATATGTTCTATTGATCCGTTAATAATTTTAATCCAAGCTGAGACCTAACCCACTAATAGCCCTAAATATTAGGCTTGGGGAGATAGATTGAAATAACTAAATAGTTAAATAAGTTATTAATTACTTGAATAATTTAGTAAATTAAAAATAGAAATCTATAGATAATATTTTACTTAATTTTGTAAAATAAACAAATCAATAGTTTAATTTAATAAAATAACTAAATAATCATTTATTATTGTGTGTCGGGTTGAATCAAATAAATAAAAATTTATAGATAATAGTTTATCTAATGTATTTAAATATATAAACGAATAATTTGGTTTAGTAAAATAAATAAATAGATAAAATTTCATTAATTATTGTGACGGGACAGGTACAAGCTCTTTGTGCGGTCTACATCCGGATAGTGCCATGCTAGCCCAACATGACCCGATTTACAGCTCTAGTTAAAGGATACTAAGCTTCATGCAACAATGTTGTTGTTTGCAACATACAATCTTTACCACAAACCTGTAATCATTTATATCAAGACTTTTGTCTTTCTAGTTTCAAGGGTCAATTCCAAAATTTTCACCATCCTATTCATTAACCATTGCATACTCAAAAAAAGAGTTGTTTGATCACTCAGTTTTTTTTTTTTTTTTTAGGAAAAGGTTAAAACAATTTTGAAACCAAGCTTTTTGATCACTCAGTTTAATTTTATAGATTTCAACCCTTTAGGCATGATGTTTGGAAGATGAACTTTAAGTAAATCACAACCCTTGAAAAAGGGAACAAATTGAGATTATCATAAAACACTAAGACTAGATGCATAATACTAAACAAATCATAAGTGCCATTAACTTGTTTAGGTTATCTACGCATATCAGAACTTAGATTTTCAAGTTGCAAATGCGAACTTGCATATATAAAATCACAACACATCCCCCACCACCACTAGAATAAAGATAATAAAACAAAAAGAAATTCTCCGAATGAAGTTGGAAAAAATATTATATATATATACGTATACATACCTACATATAAGACTAGATGCACAGTCAACACGTCAGACCATGTTGATGTGGCAATGTCTGACCCGTTGGACCTAGACGCTTGAAAGTGACCTATGACCCAAAGGCAAATATGTTTTAGCCTTTGGGTCGGTTTTTAAAACATTACATTTTTTCCTATTTTGAAACACTGGTAGATTTTTTTCCTCTGTCCTCAATCATGACGAATCCACATTTGAGGTTGATGGAACATGAAAATCAAGGTATAGTGTCACAATCTCTACTCACATGGATTCCGAGGTTAAAACCTTTTGCAAACCCATTCCATAAAATAATATATACTACTTTAAAATAATAAAATTACATTTATTATTGGGACGAGACAGGTACATCCTATCCCACACCTCACTAAACATATTAGTTTCCCTAAAAATAGTCTCCGCGAGAGAGAGATAGAGAGAGATGGAGAGAGAGAGAGAGTGAGAGAAATAATTTGTTAGGAAAATAATTAATTAATTAGTTAATTAAAAAATTCAATAAATTAAGTAAATAGAAATCTATGGATAATAATTTACTTAATTTTATAAAATAGATAAATCAATAATCAACTTTAACAAAAAAATATAAATAAATATTCACTTATGATTGGTGCAAGACTAGTCCAAGCTATCCCCAACCAAACTAGCATCATTGGCAATCGTAAATATTGGTCACAAGTTGAATTAAATAAATAAAACAATATGGAGAATAATTTATTTAATATATTAAAACAAATAAATGAATAATTTAATTTAGTAAAATAAATAAATAAATTTTCAGTTATTATTGGGACAAGACATGTACAACCTATTCGACACCAGAACTAATCCGTTGTATAAATTAAATCATTAATTAGATGAATAATTTAATTACATAAATAAATAAAATCTATGGATAATAATTTACTAACTTTTGAAAAAATAAATAAATATCCAAACTATCTAGATCTAAACCCAATCCGTTGACAACCTTAAATATGTAACTCAAGAGGGAGAGAGAGAGAGAGAGAGAGAGAGAGAGAGAGAGAGATAATTTGTTTATAAACTAAAATAATTTAGTAAGTTCAGTAAATATTTTTTAACTTAATAGCATAACTATATAAGTAATTAGGTGAGAAAATGAGAGAAACAAAGAATTTCCTCACCATGATTCAAACTCTATATGAACTTCAGGTTCATGCTCAAGATGTAGGCCCGAAGTTCAACCTAGACTCAGACTTGCACATAAATATGTTCTATTGATCCCGTTAATAATTTTAATCCAAGCTGAGACCTAACCTACTAATAGCCCTAAATATTAGGCTTAGGGAGAGAGATTGAAATAATTAAATAGTTAAATAAATTATTAATTACTTGAATAATTTAGTAAATAAAAAAAAATAAAAATCTATGAATAATATTTTACTTAATTTTGTAAAATAAACAAATCAACAATTTAATTTAATAAAATAACTAAATACTCATTTATTATTGTGTGTCGGGTTGAATCAAAGAAATACAAATTTATAGATAATAGTTTATCTAATGTATAAGGACATTTATGCATCCAGTAGGGATTAGTTTGAATCTATTTGTGTGGGTTTTTGTGGAACTTATAATTTCGAGTGAGTGGATTTAGTTTATCAAGATATGGTTCGTTTAATAGGTCTGTTTTAATCTTAAAAAGGAATTGAGTTAATTTTCTACTTTATCTAAATATGCTGGGCTTGTCTTAATTAGTGAGTTCAGAGTGGAAATAAAATTGGTACTTGTTGGTTAAAGTGATTAAGTTCTTGATTTTGCTTTGATATGTTTTAGGTTAAATAGGATGGATTGTTTGGAATGATCCAGGTTTATGGGCTTTATTTTACTTTGATTAGGTATAGTTCCATCTTTTAAAGGAGTTGAGTTGATTTCATAGTTTATCTAGGCATGCTAGTTTCGTTTAAATTAGAATAGAGGGTTTAGTGTTCTTTCAAGCAGTGCTAGTGGCTTAGGATTTGACCGGTGGTCGATTGGATGGCTTGGATGATTTTGGCTATGGTGTAGTTGGTTCAATCTTAGTTTGGCTAGACTCAGTTTCATGGGATTTGGAAGATTGCCCTAAATTAACCGTAGCTATATCATATGTGTAACAGATTCGTTAAGCTATGCTGGATTTGATTCATTTGTATATGAGGAGAGGTTTTGCTGAAAGTGAGTACTCTAAAATTATTAGCATCTAGTTACAGTATTGTTGAGTTTGATTTATCTTTATCTTGATTGGTAAGTCGGTCTAGATAATCTTGGGTTTTTTGGAATGATTTGAGCTATGTTTTGCTTCGATGGTTTTGATGTGGCAATGTCCTGATATCCTTGATTCAGGCTGACATTGTGCCATTTTGTTGGTTCTAATTTGTATTAGCCAAGTTTGGTTTCGTTTGGGCTCTGTTGTGATGGATTCGATTGGGATTGTTCTTTTAAGATTTTGGGAATGATTATAGTTTACAGGTTGCAGATGGTAATTTGATAGCTTTGGTTTTAGAAAACCCTTGGGTTTGAGTGATTATAAGTGGTTTAAATAATTATGGATTTGAATAATGAAGCCTCTTTATATGGTTGTTAGACAAGGAGGGTTTGTTTGAAAGAAGGAGTTTTATGCGTCCAGTGGGGATTAGTTCGAATCTGCTTGTATGGCTTTTATTGCCACTTATAATTGTCAGTGAGTTGATTTAGTTTATCTAGATATAATGGGTTCGATTAAGTTAGAATAGTAAGTTAGATTTGTAATATGCTTCTTTCTAATTGGTTGAAAGAACTGTGTAGAGTTTTTTCTTTCATTTGTTTAATTTGTTTAACAGAATTGTTTGGATTGGTCCTAGTTTATTTGCTTTTATTTTTATTTTAATAGCTATGTTTTAATATTCTAAAGGAGTTGAGTTCATTTTCTACTCTCTTTAAATATGCTGGGATTGTTTAAGTTAGTCAGTTTAGAGTAGTAATAAGCTCGGCTCTTGTTATTTAAAGTGATTATGTCTTGTTTTTGCTTTGATTTGTTTTAGGTTATATAGGTAGGATTGTTCGGAATGATTCAGGTTTGTTGGTTTTATTTTACTTTGAGTATGTCTAACTTCATTTTTTAAAGTAGTTGAGTTGATTTCCTAGTTTATATATAGGCATGCTAGTTTTGTTTGAATTAGAATAGAGTGGGTCTAGTGTTCTATTAGCATGGTTGGAGGTTATGGATTTGATTGTAGGTTGATTTGGATGCTAGGGCTTGGATTGTTTTGGATATTGTTTAGTTGGTCTACCTAGGATTGGCTAGACTCAGTTTCATGGGATTTGAAAGAATGCCTTTAATTAACCAAAGCTATATCAAACGTGTACCAGATTGGTTAAGCTTTGCAGAGAGGTTTTGTTGAAAGTGAGTACTATAAAATTGTTAGCATTTAGTTACAATTTTGTTGAGTTCGATTTGTCTTTGTATTGATAGGTACGTCGGTTTGGATAATCTTAGGTTGTTTGGATTGATTTTAGTTATGTTTTGGTTCAATGGTTTTGATTTGGCAATGTCCCGGTATCTTCGATTGGATTGGTTACTGAATGGCAGATTGGGCCATCATTGCGTGGTTGTATAAGTTCCACTTTGCAGTGGCCATGTTTGGATACGTTTGGGCTCTGTTGTAATGGATTCAATTTTAAGTTGCAACTGATAATTTGATAATATCCTTCGACTTTTAATAACCCTTCGGTTTGAGTGATTATAAGTTGTTTGAAGAATTATGGATTTGAATAATGAAACCTCTTTATATGCTTGTTAGAAAACAAAGAGAGTTAATTTGATATAAGGACACTTATGCGTCCAATAGGGATTAGTTTGAATCTATTTGTGTGGGTTTTTGTGGAATTTATAATTTCGAGTGAGTGGATTTAGTTTATCAAGATATAGTTCGTTTAATAGGTCTGTTTTAATCTTATAAAGGAATTGAGTTAATTTTCTACTTTATCTAAATATGTTGGGCTTGTCTTAGTTAGTGAGTTCAGAGTGGAAATAAAATTTGTACTTGTAGGTTAAAGTGATTAAGTTCTTCATTTTGCTTTGATTTGTTTTAGGTTAAATAGGACGGATTGTTTGGAATGATTCAGGTTTATGGTCTTTATTTTACTTTGATTAGGTATAGTTCCATCTTTTAAAGGAGTTGAGTTGATTTCATAGTTTATCTAGGCATGCTAGTTTCATTTAAATTAGAATAGAGGGTTTAGTGTTCTTTCAAGTTGTGCTAGTGGCTTAGGATTTGACTGGTGGTCGATTGGATGGCTTGGATGGTTTTGGCTATGGTGTAGTTGGTTCAATCTTGGTTTGGCTAGACTCAGTTTCATGGGATTTGGAAGATTGCCGTAATTTAACCGTAGCTATATCATATGTGTAATAGATTTGTTAAGCTATGCTGGATTTGATTCATTTGTATATCAGGAGAGGTTTCGCTGAAAGTGAGTATTCTAAAATTATTAGCATATAGTTACAGTATTGTTGAGTTTGATTTATCTTTATCTTGATAGGTAAGTCGGTCTAGATATTCTTGGGTTTTTTGGAATTATTTGAGCTATGTTTTGCTTCGATGGTTTTGATGTGGCAATGTCCTGGTATCCTTGATTCGGGCTGACATTGTGTCGTTTTGTTGGTTCTAATTTGTATTGGCCAAGTTTGGTTTTGTGGCTCTGTTGTGATGGATTCGATTGGGATTGTTCTTTTAAGATTTTGGGAATGATTATAGTTTATAGGTTGCAGATGATAATTTGATAGCTTTGGTTTTGGAAAACCATTGGGTTTGAGTGGTTATAAGTGGTTTAAATAATTATGGATTTGAATAATGAAGCCTCTTTATATGGTTGTTAGAAGACAAGGAGGGTTGGTTTGAAAGAAGGAATTTTATGCATCCAGTGGGGATTAGTTCAAATCTGCTTGTATGGCTTTTATTGCCACTTATAATTGTCAGTGAGTTGATTTAGTTTATCTAGATATAATGGGTTCGATTAAGTTAGAATAGTAAGTTAGATTTGTAATATGCTTCTTTCTAATTGGTTGAAAGAACTGTGTAGAGTTTTTTCTTTCATTTGTTTAATTTGTTTAACAGAATTGTTTGGATTGATCCTAGTTTATTTGCTTTTATTTTTTATTTTAATAGCTATGTTTTAATATTCTAAAGGAGTTGATTTCATTTTCTACTCTCTCTAAATATGCTGGGATTGTTTAAGTTAGTCAGTTTAGAGTAGTAATAAGCTTGGCTCTTGTTATTTAAAGTGATTATGTCTTGTTTTTGCTTTGATTTGTTTCAGGTTATATAGGTAGGATTGTTCGAAATGATTCAGGTTTGTTGGTTTTATTTTACTTTGAGTATGCCTAACTTCATTTTTTAAAGTAGTTGAGTTGATTTCCTAGTTTATATATAGGCATGCTAGTTTTGTTTGAATTAGAATAGAGTGGGTCTAGTGTTCTATTAGCATGGTTGGAGGTTATGGATTTGATTGCCGGTTGATTTGGATGCTAGGGATTGGATTGTTTTGGATATTGTGTAGTTGGTCTACCTTGGATTGGCTAGACTCGGTTTCATGGGATTTGAAAGAATGCCTTTAATTAACCAAAGCTATATCAGACATGTACCAGATTGGTTAAGCTTTGCAGAGAGGTTTCGTTGAAAGTGAGTACTATAAAATTGTTAGCATTTAGTTACAATTTTGTTGAGTTTGATTTGTCTTTGTATTGATAGGTAGGTCGGTTTGGATAATCTTGGGTTGTTTGGATTGATTTAAGTTATGCTTTCGTTCAATGGTTTTGATTTGGGAATGTCTTGGTATATTTGATTGGATTGGTTACTGAATGGCAGATCAGGCCGTCATTGTGTGGTTGTATAGGTTCTACTTTGCAGTGGCCATGTTTGGATACGTTTGGGATCTGTTGTAAGGATATATTTGATAATATCCTTCGGCTTTTAATAACCCTTCAGTTTGAGTGATTATAAGTTGTTTGAAGAATTATGGATTTGAATAATGAAACCTCTTTGTATGCTTGTTAGAAGACAAAGAGCGTTCATTTAATATAAGGACGTTTATGCGGCCAGTAGAGATTAGTTTGAATCTATTTGTGTGGGTTTTTGTGGAACTTATAATTTTGAGTGAGCGGATTTAGTTTATGAAGATATGGTTCATTTAATAGGTCAGTTTTAATCTTATAAAAGAATTGAGTTAATTTTCTACATTATCTAAATATGCTGGCTTGTCTTAATTAGTGAGTTTAGAGTGGAAATAAAATTGGTATTTGTTGGTTAAAGTGATTAAGTTCTTGATTTTGCTTTGATTTGTTTTAGGTTAAATAGGACGGATTGTTTGGAATGATCCAAGTTTATGGGCTTTATTTGACTTTTAGTAGGTATAGTTCCATCTTTTAAAGGAGTTGAGTTGATTTCGTAGTTTATCTAGGCATGCTAGTTTCGTTTAAATTAGAATAGAGGGTTTAGTATTCTTTCAAGCTATGCTAGTGGCTTAGGATTTTACCGGTGGTCGATTGTATGGCTTGGATGGTTTTGGCTATGGTGTAGTTGGTTCAATCTTGGTTTGGCTATTCTCAGTTTCATGGGATTTGGAAGATTGCGCTAAATTAACCGTAGCTATATCATATGTGTAACAGATTCGTTAAGCTATGCTGGATTGGATTCATTTGTATATCAGGAGAGGTTTCGTTGAAAGTGAGTACTCTAAAATTATTAGCATCTAGTTACAGTATTGCTGAGTTTGATTTATCTTTATCTTGATAGGTAAGTCGGTCTAGATAATCTTGGGTTTTTTGGAATGATTTGAGCTATGTTTTGCTTTGATGGTTTTAATGTGGCAATGTTTTGCTATCCTTGATTCGGGCTGACATTGTGTCGCTTTGTTGGTTCTAATTTGTATTGGCCACATTTGGTTTCGTTTGGGCTCTATTGTGATGGATTCGATTGGGATTGTTTTTTAAGATTTTGGGAATTGATGAAGGATGATTTGACCCAACCTATGAGAAGGTGACACATAGACGCTGACTCAGCATGAGCGACAGCCCAGCGTTGAAGCCCGGTGCACCTAGGTGACGGACCCATGAAACAGTCCGCTACATTACAGCTCACGGGAGGAGTCCGTCCGCTACGTTATAGCTCACGGGAGGAGTCCGCTGCGACGCGAACTCTGGGCTCCCGTGTTATCTTTAAAGAGATGCTCTTAGGCAACAGTAGCTCGTGAGCTAAAGTTATTAGCTCGCCTGAGCTCCCTAGTGAACGAGTCATTTTGAGGACCAATTCCATCAAGGGTGATCCTGGAGTGTTCCAAGCTCGCCACAAAATAGCTCGCGAACGAGCCGCACTAGCGCTCTTCAAGAAGCTTTCGACCGACAGACCGTACCGGTCAGACTGCGCCATATCCTCTACTAACGGTGCAGTCCCAGTCTTTTCGATAGTCTGCGTCCACGTCTCTCAGCAGGCAAAGGCGTGCCTGCCACTTTGGAAACGTGTCACTCACCCGGGCGAAGCGTACGCCACAACAGCCACTTGTGCAGCCCTGGCCGGTAACGGCTGTGGCAGGAGCCCTGTGGCGGTTATGCCCAACTTAACGTGAGTGTCCCTATAAAAGGCCTAAAGGCAGAAGAGAAACTTCTTATGAAATCTCTAACCTCGTGAACATAGTGGTAACGCGCTATCCTCACTCTTAGCCTTTCATCTTTCCCTCACTTCTACCGAGTACTAACTTAAGCATCGGAGCGTTCCCACCGGAAAACCCCCCCGGGAGTTCTTCCTCTTTCTTCTCGTCTCAGGTACCTCTCAGGAGCCACGCGAGCGCCAGCTAGGAGTGACCGGATTGCGCTACATCATTTGGCGTTGTCTGTGGGAATCGCTTCAAAAGGCCTTTCTCTCTAAACTTACGTAGTTCTGTTCTTCCTTGAAACAATCCAATGCTCATGGCTTCCTCTAGCAACGCTGGACGAAGTGCAAAAATGGATAACTCTAGGGAACAACCCCAGCTTCCTACTGTCTGTATCGGACAGTTCACTGTCCCCCTCTCAGTGGACGGATTCCCCAGCTTGATTGTGCCTCTCACATTGGCACCTGTCATCGCCCCGCTCCCTGCTATAGTCGGAGCGACGTTCACCGAACCTTCGGTTGTGCCCCCAGCAGCCAACCCACACCAACTGGAGGACTTGATGTAGTGCATGCGGGCCATGCAGGCCCAAATCCAACAGTTCCAGCAACTTCAGCTCTATCAACAGCACGTACTGCACCAGGTCTCTTAGTATTAGTATCAGCAGCAATTCCCCCAACTGCCTCAACCTCAACTTCAGTCGCAGTTCCCGCCTTAGCACCCATCCTTGCAACAAGCTAAGTCTCGCTGCTAGGATGAGCACCCCGTTGGCCAAGGAGAGGCCCCCCGAAACCTCCCAAAAAACTAGGCCTCCCCCCACTTTAGACGAGAGAGACCGGCTACCCCGGTCTCGCTGCGGGCGGACAGGTCGGGAAGACCCCAACTCGTCAGGTCTACATCACCTCAACAGTCAAAGTTTGAAACCCCGATCCTTGAAAACTGGTTCGAGATCCTAGCAACAGACTCCAAGCAAGACCCCTCTATCCGTAGCCATCACCAGCAGACCGGGCTACTTCCTGCGTAGACCATTCCGGACAGCACATAGGTGAGCAGCATGAACGCCGAGCTCACCAAGAAGCAGAGACGCCGCCGTCGAGCTTGCCGATTTGTCACCCGCGATTTTCCCGAGCTCATGGGCAAAGAAGAGGTAAGCTCGGCTGAAGTCAAAGCTCCCCTCCTCTCAGTTCCCTCCCCCTGTCTTCCGAACTCCTGGTAGTCCCAATGCCCAAAGACTTCAAGCTCCCCCCTCTTGACAAGTATGACTGGTTGTTTGACCCGAATGATCATGTAGATGCCTTTCAGTCACAGATGCACCTGGCGAGAGCTAGTGAGTCGTGCATGTGTGTGGCCTTCTCCACTACTTTTAGAGGAGCAGCCCGCACGTGGTACCGGAATTTGGCACCCGGGTCAATAAGAAGTTGGGTGCAGTTTGCACAAACTTTCACATCCCACTTCGACACCAGCAAATGGTGCCTGCGAACTGAAGAAAGCCTCCTCAGCATAGTGCAGAGAGAGGGAGAGTCCATCCGAAGCTATATCAAGCAGTTCAATGATACATGTATGCAGATACCACGCCTGGACCCCACCGTACGCCTTGCGGCAGCCAAGAAGGGCGTGACACACAAAGAGTTCAAATGGCACATGGTCGTCAACCAACCAGCGACCATAACCGAGATTCTGAATCTTGTAGACAGGTTCATAACCACCAAAGAAGAGATCAACCAAAAGGGTGAGGGCGCGTCCGAAAAAAGAAAGAGGGAAGGAGAGCTTTCCAGTCAAGGGGACAGCCGAAAGAAAAAGGACACAACTCGGGGGGCAAGGCGGGGCCAATTGTTCTGACCTCCTGTAGCGGACCGAGCTGATTACTCCCCACTGAATGTGAAGCGGGCTGAAATCCCGATGGCGATCAAGGATGCCCCCTACGTGAAGTGGCCATCCCCATCTGAGGGGGAATCCCCATGAAAGAAATAAGAATTTGTATTGCAGTTTTCACAAAGATCACAATCACGGTACTGAGAGTTGTAAAAACCTCTGCGACGAGATAGAGGAGCTCATCCGTTGCGGATATCTAATAGTAATAAAACAGGTCGGCAAGGGGAGCACGGTAAGGATGCTCCCGAGTCCAGCAGTAGGTCGGCCGAACAACTGCAGAGGCAGCCTCTAGAGAAGAGGCCAGTTCGGGGGACCATCCACATGATAGTGGAAGGTTTGATCGTTACGGGTTGCACTTCAGCAGCAGCTCGGGCGTCGGTTCATGAGGCCACCCGGGAGGAGCAGAACCCCCCAAAGCGGCCGAGGATAGAAGAGTCAATTTTCTTCATAGAAGACGATGCGCGAGGGGTCCACTACCCCCACGACGACTTGCTCGTGAAAAAGCTAAGAATCAACGACTTTGAGGTCAGGCGCGTACTCGTCGACTCAGGCCACTCAGCCGATATCCTTTCCAAAGCCGCGTTTGACCAGCTCCAGTTGCAAAGAGGTGACCTGAAGCCCGCAGACACTCCTTTGGTAGGCTTCAGCGGAGAAGAGGTTTGGCCCCTTGGGAAAATAACAGTACCTGTGGATGTCGGCACGTGGCCTTGTGTGGCTAGATTCGAGCAAGACTTCCTGGTGGTCGCGACCCCCTCCCCCTACAATGCCATAATAGGTCAACCGATCACCCATGTCCTACGGGCGGTGGTCTCCACTTACCATTTGGCTATGAAGTTTCCAACAGACTTTGGTGTGGGGGAAGCGTGGGGCGACCAACTCGAATCCCGTAACTGCTACGTCGCCGCCCTGAAGGGAAAAACCAAGGTGGCCGATGACCTCGAGCTAGAGCGGGCCTATGGAGCAAATCGAAGAACGAGTCGTGTCCATAGAAGAAACAGTCGCGGTTCCGACCTCAGCAGCAGACCCAGCTCGGACGCTTCAAATTGGCGCTTCTATCCAGGAACCTCTACAATCTGAACTGGTAAGTTTCTTACTTCAAAATTTAGATATTTTTGCATGGTCCACGGAAGAGATGCCCGGTATAGACCCCGAACTCATAACCCACAAGCTGAATACTGATCCTGTAGTTAGGCTCGTTAGACAGAAGAAATGCAACCTAGCCCCAGAGCGGTGGAAAGCGGTCGACGAGGAGGTCGAAAAGCTCCTCGTAGCTGACTTCATAAGAGAAGTCCACTACCCAAGCTGGGTAGCCAACCCCATCCTGGTAAAGAAGGCCAACGGCAAGTGGCGCATGTGCATCGACTACACCGACCTGAACTGGACTTGCCCAAAAGACTGCTTGCCGTTCCCTAGAATTGACTGATTGGTGGACGCGACCTCAGGGCACGAGTTGCTATGTTTTTTAGATGCCTATTCGGGCTATAACCAGATCAAGATGGACCCAACAGACGAAGAAAAGACTGCCTTCATCACGGAATTTGGCCTATACTGTTACAAGGTTATGCCCTTCAGGTTGAAAAACGTAGGGGCAACCTTTCAAAGGCTTGTGAATAAATTGTTTGCGCCATTAATCAGAAGAAAAGTAGAATGCTATGTAGACGACATGGTCATCAAAACTCAATCCTCACATGAATTAATACAAGATTTGCATTCTGTTTTTGAAATTCTGCGTAAGTTTAATATGAGACTAAACCCAAACAAGTGTGTTTTTGGTGTGACCTCGGGCAAGTTCCTAGGATACATCGTTAACTGGCACGACATTGAATCCAACTCAGATAAGGTTAAGGCCATTTTAGATATGAGACCACCCCGGAAGTTGAAGGAGGTCTAGAGGTTGAATGGTCGCATAGCCGCCCTGAGCTGCTTCATGTCCAAATTGGCAGAACGTTGTCTACCGTTCTTTAAGGCAAATAAGAGCAAAGGATTCGAATGGACCCAAGACTGCCAGCTCGCGTTCGACGAGCTCAAGAAGTATCTCGCTAATGTGCCGACCTTAACCCGGCCCGAGGAGGGCGATGTCTTAGAACTGTACCTCTCGATGAGCGACGAAGTGGTCAGTTCGGTACTAATAAAGGAGGTAGATCGAGTCCAACGACCCATCTATTATGTTAGTAAAGTATTGCAGGGAGCAGAGACGAGATACCCGGAGATATAAAAGCTAGCATATGCACTGATAATCACAGCTCGGAAGCTCTGTCCGTACTTCCAAGCTCATACTATTATCGTTTTCACCAATAAATCTCAGAGGCAAGTGTTGCTTAAACCCGAGGTCTCTGGTCGGTTGAGGAAGTGGGCCATTGAGCTCAGCGAGTACGACCTCCGGTACAAGCCGCAAACTGCTATTATGGCCCAAGCCTTAGCAGATTTCATAGTCGAATGTACATTCAACTTCGAATTCCCTAGGCCGGTTGAGCACGAGGCTCCCAGCTCGGATGAGCCCGAAGCTCCCATGTCGATCGTGTCCGAACCCCATGAAGTAGCAGCCAGTGTGGTATCTCTCTTAGCTTGGCCAACTACGAGCTGGGATGAGGAACCCTGAATCCTTCACGTAGATGGCTCCTCGAACCAACAGGGTAGCGGAGCCGGAATAGTTCTACACGGCCCAAGCGGCACGAAACTGGAATACGTGCTATGCTTTGAGTTCACGGCATTTAACAATGAAGTAGAGTACGAGGCATTGATAGCTAGACTAGCCCTAGCCAGAGAAGTAAAAAGCAAAGCACATTGTTATCTGCAGCGACTCCCAGCTTGTGGTTAACCAAGTCACTGGCGAGTATGAAGCTCGCGAGCCAACCATGATTGCCTACTTGACCAAAGTTAGAGAGGCCCTACTCGACTTCTAGTCGCACTTCATCAGATAGATCCCTAGGTCGGAGAACGCTGAGGCCGATGCCCTATCCAAGTTAGCCAGCACTAGCGACACCACCATGAGAACCGTGTACATAGAGGACCTGTCTCGGCCTAGCATTCTTAGGGGGGCAAAGGAGGTCGCTCATGTCGTTCAAGCAGAGCCGAGCTGGATTGACCTACTCACGAGCTTCTTGCTACATGGGACCCTCCCTACAAATCGCAATGTAGCCAGAAGGGTGTAGCGCTAGGCAGCCAAATACGTCATGATAGACGAGTGGCTGTACAAGAGATCCTACACGCTCCCCTATCTGCATTGCTTGTGGCCTACCGGAGCCGAGCTCGTACTCCGTGACACTCATGAGGGGTTGTGCGGCGGGCACTTGGGGGGCAGAGCCCTTGTCTAGAAAGCACTTCGACAGGGGTATTATTGGCCAACGATGAGGGCAAACGCTATTGAGCTCGTTAGAAAATGCGACAAATGCCAGAGACATGCCAATATTCACCACCAACCCGCTGCCGACCTCAAGTATCTCACCAGTCCGTGGCCCTTTGCACAGTGGGGCATCGATCTACTCGGGCCATTCCCGCCAGCAACGGGTGGAAGGAAGTTCTTAGTGGTAGCAGTGGATTATTTTACCTAGTGGGTAGAAGCCGAACCCCTCGTAACGATCACGACCCGAAATGTTCAAAACTTCTTTTGGAAAAACATTGTATGCCACTTTGGATTACCCCGGGTATTGATTTCTGACAATGGAAAATAGTTCGAAGACATCAAGTTCCAAGACTGGTGCCAAGACATGAGAATCCGACAGAACTTTACTTCAGTCGCACACCCCCAAGCAAACGGTTAGGCAGAAGTAACGAACAGAGCCATCGTCTGCAGATTAAAGGCACAGTTGGACCAAGCTAAAGGATTGTGGGCAGATGAATTACCCAATGTCCTATGGGCATACCGGACCATGGAGAAGACCGCTACGGGAGAAACACCCTTCAATCTCACCTACGGCACCGAAGCAGTAATCCCTGCAGAGATTGAAGTGCCTACGCTGCGACTAGAAGCATACAGTGATCAAACGAACGAAGATGAGCTATGCACCAACCTCTATCTACTCGATGAAGTAAGGGACCTCGCGTACATCAGGACCGCAGCCTACCAACAGAGAGTAGCTCGGTACTATAACGCTAGGGTCAAGAGGCAGAACCTCTGCGTTGGCAACCTGGTTCTTCGTAAAGTTATGGTACCCGAGCCTGGCGCTGGCAAACCTCAAAATAGACTCTAAGTCACCCCAGAGCCTAAGGGCAAAGAATGCCGAGCTAACACGATCCCAGCGCAGTCAGACCGAGTCACCTCCATGGTAGCTTATCAAGGTAAGGAGTGTAAGCAGCTCGGGGTTAAACCCCACCAAATGTGGCTTGTCCTAGTACAACGATCGAAGTAAAGAATGACCAACGAACAAATAATTCGGGTGCACGTAGCAATCGACCCGTGCACCATGGAGGTGCCTTACTTCGTGTAAATAGCTCTAATAGCTTAGGTATCAAGATCACCTTAGCAAAGATACAAAGAATTCATCATACTCAAAAGAAGGAAAGAACTTTCATTATCACTTCAAAAAAAAAAAAAAGAGAAGAGAAAAAAGACCGGGTTTGACTATCACAGGGCATAACCGCCCAACCAAAGACTCGTGAAAGATCGGGTTTACGGCACCTAGAAGCCACCAGAAGCCCAAAGAAATGCCGCCTCAAGGATCCGCCTCCTCATCCTCTAGGGAGTTAGGCTCCTCTTCCTCCGCTTGGTCCACCGTCTCAGGAGATAGACCCTTCATAGTAATGCCATCGAGGTTGAGTCCGGAGAACTTCTTCCGAACCAGCCACCAGCAAAGCTTAAACCCTGAGTGCTACGAACTCGAACCATACTCTGCCTGGAGGTCCTGAAATTCCTGGGAGTCTTTAAAATCCCAGATCGCTTTCTCTCGCTCAGCCTCCACCATCTGATCAAAGTTTCGAGTCCGATTTAGAAGAGTGGACTCCAAGTCCCGCACCTGCTGCCTGAGGAGCTCCCTCTCCGCTGCCATCCTCGATGATTCCTCCCTATAACGTGTGCTCTCTTCAAAAAGCCGAGCGATTTGGGCCTCCTGGTCGTAGACGAGCAGCTCCTGAGACTCGCTCCCCTTGTGGGTGTAATGGAGCTTGCCCTGGATCTAGTTGAGCTCATCCTGGAGCTTCTGGTTGGCAGCTCACTGGTTGAGGGCGTCAATGCGATGGATGAGCATCTGGGGAGCCATGGCATGGATGGCAGAATTCACCTACCAACAGAAAAGAAGATCAGAGGGCAACGGAAAAGAGCAAAACAAGAGAGAACAAGGAGAAAAGGTTACTTACCACCATGCAATGGGCAGAGGCGAACGCGGAGAGGTCCTCGGGCTCCATGTTTCCCCACTGAGCGACCTCGTCATTAGTGATCGCCTTCCGACTCCTCCGGTGAGCCACCAGATAATCATTTACCCCTTCCAAGTTTCCCACTGGGAACCGGGGGTAAGGACGGGGCTGAAGGGGATTACAGGGAGCCTCCCCCGACTGAGGGAGCTCGTTTCCCCAGGGTTAATCCCACTAGCTCCCTCAGGTGGGGGCATCAGAACCTCGGGTGGAGGAGAGGGTAGAACTAGCTTGGTAGACCCAAACTCAGTACTTCCCAAAGGGGGGTCCGATCAGGGTGCGTTTTCTTCGCATGGCGCCTCTGGCTGCCCAAGAGACGGCGGCGCGAATCGACACTGGACATGATGGCTTCCAAAAGACCACAAGATATTAGTCTAACAAAAATCAAAATACATGTGTGCACAATATTTTCACAAGGCACTATGCGACCTAAAAGGCCGACCTACCCGGGCTCAAGCCTTCCTGCATGAGCTTCTCCTTGGTCAAGTAGTCTGAGTAAAGGAAGCCTACCGACGCCCAGGACAACATCATTTTCCAAATTTTAGGGTCCAGCTCGGCCCCGGGGTCCTGGATGGCGCCCCTCCAAGCAGTGGGGAAGGGCCACTCCTCGAGGTTACAGACCACAAAGTAATCCCGTTTCCAGGCGGGAATCTTTTTTGGCAGCTCATACAAGAGTTTATAGCTACGACGGGGAGAGAGGTAATAAAAGCGCCTCTCCAAAGGAACCCCAGGAGCAGCGTTCTTTATACAAAGTATAGAGACAAAAATATCAAGGTCCAAAGAAAGGCAGTACTCGTAACATAGGGATATAGTCCAAACCATGTTTCGAATGGCATTGGGATGAAGCTGGTCAATGGTGACGTTGAAGTGATTTAACACCTCCACTATCAAGGGGTGCAGGGGGAGATGCAAGCCCATGTTCCCAAGGGAAGTTGCCAGTAGGGAGGCTGTAAACCAAGTCCCCAGGGAGGCAAAAGTAGCGAATTAGAGACCTGCGCTGTCATCAAGGAAGGGCCAAAGGTATCAGGCTCTCTCCCCCTAGAAGTAGACACCATGTTGCCAGAGGCCTCCCGAGCCTCCAGGATCTGCTCCCAGGCTCCCCCCGAGCTCAAGGGAGCATCATCATCTTGGCTATTGCCCTTGTGATAGGTGTGGTATGGGTACCCAGACATGGATGACAGTGATTGGGACTCACCAGAGTAGACGGAACAGATCAAACTGAGGAACTCGGGTAGACTAGGTGAAGTGCGCGACCTCAGAATCCAAAGACAGCAAGATGGCATGGGAAAAAATAGGGCCCGAAGGGGCCCTCCATTTATAGTCCCCACCCTTTCAAATTGACGGCCCGGATCAAAGCAGATCCAACGGCCCGTGGGCGCCCTAACTGCACGCCTTCTGAAAACTGAAGGCGATTGGCAGCACATCTTCCACAATTAAGGTAGTCGCAGCCGCACGATGTTTGGAGTTAAAAGCCATCTCAGCACATTTTTCGGAATCTGAAAAGTCAGGAAAAATCATAAAATCTCTTGATTCCCGCAAATGCATTTAATAAGGGTAGTCAATCAAGTTTGAATTTCGGTCAAATCAGTTCATCGCGCTTCATAGACTCCCCGCGCCAAGGCAGTACCCTTAGCTCGAGGAGTGGGGGGCAATTGATGAAGGATGATTTGACCCAACCTATGAAAAGGTGACACGTAGACGCTAACTCAGCATGAGCGATAGCCCAGCGTTGAAGCCCGGTGCGCCTAGGTGACAGGCCCACGAAACAGTCCGCTACGTTACAGCTCACGAGAGGAGTCCGCTGTGACGCAAACTCTGGGCTCCCCGTGCTATCTTTAAAGAGATGCTCTAAGGCAATGGTAGCTCGCGAGCTAAAGTTATTAGCTCACTTGAGCTCCCTAGCGAACGAGTCATTCTGAGGACCAATTCCATCAAGGGTGATCCTAGAGTGTTCCAAGCTTGCCACAAAATAGCTCGCAAATGAGCTGCACTAGCGCTCTTCAAGAAGCTTCTGACTAACAAACTGTACCGGTCAGACTACGCCATTTCCTCTACTAACGGCATAGTCCCAGTCCTTTCGACAGTCTGCGTCCACGTCTCTCAGCAGGCAAAGGTGTGCCTGCCACTTTGGAAACGTGTCACTCACCCGGGCGAAGCGTATGCCACAATGGTCACCTGCGCAGCCCTGGCAGGTAACGGCTGTGGCAGGAGCCCAGTGGCGGTTATGCCTGACTTAACGTGAGTGTCCCTATAAAAGCCCTCAAGGCAAAAGAGAAACTTCTTCTAAAATCTCTGACCTCGTGAACATAGTGGTAATGCGCTATCCTCACTCTTAGCCTTTCGTCTTTCCCTTGCTTCTATCGAGTACTAACTTAAGCATCGGAGCATTCCCGCCGGGAAACCCCTCGAGAATTCTTCCTCTTTCCTCTCGTCTCAGGTACCTCTCAGGAGTCACGCGAGCGCCAACTAGGAGTTGCCGGATTACGCTACATCAGGAATGATTATAGTTTATAGGTTGCGGATGATAATTTGGTAGCTTTGGTTTTGGAGAACCCTTGGGTTTGAGTGATTATAAGTGGTTAAAATAATTATGGATTTGAATAAGGAAGCCCCTTTATATGGTTGTTAGAAGACAAGGAGGATTTGTTTGAAAGAAGGAATTTTGTGCGTCCAGTGGGGATTAGTTCAAATCTGCTTGTATTGCTTTTATTGCTACTTATAATTGTCAGTGAGTTGATTTAGTTTATCTAGATATAATGGGTTCGATTAAGTTAGAATAGTAAGTTAGATTTGTAATATGCTTCTTTCTAATTGGTTGAAAGAACTGCATAGAGTTTTTGCTTTCATTTGTTTAATTTGTTTAACGGAATTGTTTGGATTGATCCTAGTTTATTTGCTTTTACTCTTGATTTTAATAGCTATGTTTTAATCTTCTAAAGGAGTTGAGTTCATTTTCTACTCTCTCTAAATATGTTGAGATTGTTTAAGTTATCAGTTTAGAGTAGTAATAAGCTCGGTTCTTGTTATTTAAAGTGATTATGTCTTGTTTTTGCTTTGATTTGTTTTAGGTTTATATAGGTAGGATTGTTCGGAATGATTCCGTTTTGTTGGTTTTATTTTACTTTGAGTATGTCTAACTTCATTTTTTAAAGTAGTTGAGTTGATTTCCTAATTTATATATAGGCATGCTAGTTTTGTTAGAATTAGAATAGATGGTTTAGTGTTCTATTAGCATGGTTGGAGGTTATGGATTTGATTCCAGGTTGATTGGATGCTAGGGCTTGTTTTGTTTTGGATATTGCGTAGTTGGTCTACCTAGAATTGGCTAAACTCAGTTTCATGGGATTTGAAAGAATGCCTTTAATTAACCGTAGCTATATCAGACGTGTAGATTGGTTAAGCTTTGCAGAGAGGTTTCATTGAAAGTGAGTACTATAAAATTGTTAGCATTAGTTATAGTTTTGTTGAGTTTGATTTGACTTTGTATTGATAGTTAGGTCGGTTTGGATAATCTTGGGTTGTTTGGATTGATTTTAGTTATGTTTTGGTTCAATAGTTTTGATTTGGCAATGTCTTGGTATCTTTGATTCGATTGGTTACTGAATGGCAGATTGGGCCGTCATTGTGTGGTTGTATAGGTTCTACTTTGCAGTGGCCATGTTTGGATACATTTGGGCTCCGCTGTAAAGGATTCGGTTTCAAGTTGCAGCTGATAATTTGATAATATCCTTCAGCTTTTAATAACCCTTCGGTTTGAGAGATTATAAGTTGTTTGAAGAATTATGGATTTGAATAATGAAACCTCTTTATATGCTTGTTAGAAGACAAAGAGCGTTCGTTTGATATAAGGACGTTTATGCAGCCAGTAGGGATTAGTTTGAATCTATTTGTGTGGGTTTTTGTGGAACCTATAATTTTGAGTGAGCGGATTTAGTTTATCAAGATATGGTTCGTTTAATAGGTCTATTTTAATCTTATAAAGGAATTGAGTTAATTTTCTACTTTATCTAAATATGTTGGGCTTGTCTTAATTAGTGAGTTTAGAGTGGAAATAAAATTGGTACTTGTTGGTTAAAGTGATTAAGTTCTTGATTTTGCTTTGATTTGTTTTAGGTTAAATAGGACGGATTGTTTGGAATGATCCAGGTTTACTTTTAGTAGGTATAGTTCTATCTTTTAAAGGAGTTGAGTTGATTTCATAGTTTATCTAGGCATGCTAGTTTCGCTTAAATTAGAATAGAGGGTTTAGTGTTCTTTCAAGCTGTGCTAGTGGCTTAGGATTTGACTGGTGGTCGATTTGATGGCTTGGATGGTTTTGGCTATGGTGTAGTTGGTGCAATCTTGGTTTGGCCGGACTCAGTTTCGTGGGATTTGGAAGATTGCCCTAAATTAGCGGTAGCTATATCATATGTGTAACAGATTCGTTAAGCTATGTTGGATTGGATTCATTTGTATATCAAGAGAGGTTTCACTGAAAGTGAGTACTCTAAAATTATTAGCCTCTAGTTACAGTATTGCTGAGTTGGATTTATCTTTATCTTGATAGGTAAGTCAGTCTAGATCTTGGGTTTGAGTGATTATAAGTGGTTTAAATAATTATGGATTTGAATAATGAAGCCTCTTTATATGGTTGTTAGATGACACGAAGGGTTTGTTTGAAAGAAGGAATTTTATGCGTCTAGTGGGGATTAGTTCGAATCTGCTTGTATGGCTTTTATTGCCACTTATAATTGTCAGTGAGTTGATTTAGTTTATCTAGATATAATGGGCTCGAATAAGTTAGAATAGTAAGTTAGATTTGTAATATGCTTCTTTCTAATTGGTTGAAAGAAATGTGTAGAGTTTTTGCTTTCATTTGTTTAATTTGTAACGGAATTGTTTGGATTGATCCTAGTTTTTTTGCTTTTATTTTTTATTTTCATAGCTATGTTTTAATCTTCTGAAGGATTTGAGTTCATTTTCTACTCTCTCTAAATATGCTGGGATTGTTTAAGTTAGTTAGTTTAGAGTAGTAATAAGCTCGGTTCTTGTTATTTAAAGTAATTATGTCTTGTTTTTGCTTTGATTTGTTTTAGGTTTATATAGGTAGGATTGTTCGGAATGATTCTGTTTTGTTGGTTTTATTTTACTTTGAGTATGCCTAACTTCATTTTTTAAAGTAGTTGAGTTGATTTTTCTAATTTATATATAAATAAATTGGTGAGAAAATAAGGGAGTAATAAACAAAAACACTTTCCTTGCCGGGCTCAACTCAAGAGATAGGTCTAATGGTTGGGTCGGGCTTAAAGTTGGGCATCAATATATTCTATTGAATAAAGACAAAGTCCAACCCAAACATGGCACTGCCTGTGAACAAGTTTAATCCCAACCTCCTTAACTTGTTTAATAAATTATTAATTAATGAAGTCAATTAGTTAATTAAATAAATAGAAATCTTTGGATAATAATTTTCTTAATTTTGTAAAATATATAATTGAATAATTTAATTTAATAAAACAAATAAATATCCAAACTACCTCGACCAATCACCACTTGTTGACAACCCTTAAATATTTGACACTGAGCAGTAAAATAGAGAGGGATATAATTAAATAATCTAGTAAATTAAATCAATAAAATCTTTTAACTTTTTAAAATAAGTATATAAATAATTAGGCAAGAAAAAGAGAGAGTAGTTAGCTCTTTATTAATGGAATCATTGTAAATAGTTACATGTTAGCAACGAATATGGAAGAGAGATTTCTAGAAAATGAGAAAGAGACAAAGAACAAAAATTTCCTTATCGCAATCCGAGCTTTATATGATGGTCGGGCACAGGCTCAAAATCTGGGCTTGATGGTTGGCCTAGGCTTAGACTTGGGCCTTAATAAGTTCTGTTGATATAAAGGCAAAGCCCAAACCAGACGTTGCCCAACCAATGAAAACGTTTAACCCCAACCGATACCTATCAAATTTATAAACATAAATATTTTGCTCGGGTTGGGGGGAAATCTGTGGATTATTAACTACTTGAATAATTTAATAAATTAAATAAATAGGAACCAATGGATACCAATTAGTTAATTTTGTAAAATTATTATTGATTAATTTGGTTTAGTAAAATAAATAAATAAAATCACATTTATTATTAGGACGGAACAGGTACATCCTATCCCACACCTCACTAAACATATTAGTTACCCTATAAATAGTCTTTGGGAGAGAGAGAGAGAGAAAAATAATAATTTCTTAGAAAAATAATTAATTAATTAGTTAATTAAAGAATTCAATAAATTAAGTAAATATAAATCTATAGATAATAATTTACTTAATTTTATAAAATAGATAAATCAATAATTAACTTTAACAAAAAATATAAATAAATATTCAATTCTGATTGGTGCAAGACTAGTCCAAGCTATCCCCAACCAAACTTACATCTTTAACAACCATAAATATTGGTGGCAGGTTGAATTAAATAAATAAAACTTTATGGAGAATAATTTATTTAATATATTAAAACAAATAAATGAATAATTTATTTTAATAAAATAAATAAATAAATTTTTAGTTATTATTGGGACAAGATATGTACAGCCTATTCGACACCAGAACTAATCCGCTATTCATAAATTAAATCATTAATTAGATGAATAATTTAGTTACATAAATAAATAAAATCTATGGATAATAATTTACTAACTTTTGGAAAAATAAATAAATATCCAAACTATCTAGATCTAAACCCAATCCATTGCCAACCCTAAATATGTAACTCAGGAGGGAGAGAGAGAGAGAGAGAGAGAGAGAGAGAGAGAGAGAGAGAGAGAGAGAAATTTTGTTTATAAACTAAAATACTTTAGTAAGTTCTGTAAATATTTTTTAACTTAATCGCATAGCTATATAAGTAATTAGGTGAGAAAATTAGAGGAACAATGAATTTCCTCACCAAGATTCGGGCTCTATATGAATTTCTTGCTCATGCTCAAGATGTAGGCCCGAAGTTCAACCTGGACTCAAACTTGTGCATAAACATGTTCTATTGATCCCGTTAATAATTTTAATCCAAATTGAGAGACCTATCCTACTATTAGCCCTAAATATTAGGCTTAGGGAGAGAGATTGAAACTATATAGTTAACTAAATTATTAATTACTTGAATAATTTAGTAAATTAAAAAATAGAAATCTATGGATAACATTTTACTTAATTTTATAAAATAAATAAATCAACAATTTATTTTAATAAAATAACTAAATACTCATTTATTATTGGGTGTCAGTTTGAATCAAATAAATAAAAATTTATACATAATAGTTTATTTAAAGTATTTAAATATATAAATGAATAATTTAGTTTTGTAAAACAAATAAATAAATAAAATTTCATTAATTATTGGGACGGGACAGGTACATGCTATACCACACTAGACCTAACCCGTTGAGAACCCGAAAAATAAGGATTCAGAGAAAGAGAAAAATACATTATTAATTAATTTATTAAACTAATTAATAAAATCTATATATAATGACACAATTCATTTAGTAAAATAATAAATAAATATCCAATCTATCTAAAACCAAGCCCGGCCCATTGATAACCTAAAATATTAGACTCGGGGAGGGAGAGATATAGTGAAATAGTTTTTTGATAAAGTTAAATCGTTTAGCAAATTAAATAAATAAAAAATTTTAACTTACTAAATTAAATATATAAATAAATTGGTGAATAAACAATAACACTTTCCTCATCGGGCTCAACTCAAGAGATAGGTCTAATGGTTGGGTTGGGCTTAAAGTTGGGTTTCAAATATATTCTATTGATTAAAGACAAAGTCCAACCCAAACTTGGCAATGCCTATGAACAACATTAATCCCAACCTCTGTAACTTGTTAATAAATTATTAATTAATGAAGTCAATTAGTTATTTAAATAACTAGAAATCTATGGGTAATAGTTTTCTTAATTTTTTAAAATATATAATTGAATAATTTAATTTAATAAAATAAATAATATCCAAGCTACCAACACCATTCCCCACCTGTTGACACCCTTAAATATTGGACATCGAGCAGTAAGATGGAGGGGGGTATAATTAAATAATCTAGTAAATTAAAACAATAAAATCTTTTAACCTTTTAAAATAAGTATATAAATAATTAGACAAGAAAAAGAGAGAGTAGTTAGCTCTTTATTAATGGCATCATTGTAAATAGTTACATGTTAGCAACAAATATGGAACAGAGATTTCTAGAAAATGAGAAAGAGACAAAGAACAAAAATTTCCTTATCGCAATTTGAGCTTTATATGATGGTCGGGCACAGGCTCAAAATTTGGGCTTGATGGTTGGCCTAGGCTTAGACTTGGGCTTAATAAGTTCTATTGATATAAAGGCAAAGCCCAAAGCAGGCGTGGCCCAACCAATGAAAAGGTTTAACCCCAACCGATACCTATCCAATTTATAAACCTAAATATTTTGCTTGGGTTGGTGGGGAATCTATGGATTATTAACTACTTGAATAATTTAATAAATTAAATAAATAGGAACCAATGGATACCAATTAAGTTAATTTTGTAAAATAATTAATGATTAATTTGGTTTAGTAAAATAAATAAATAAAATTACTTTTATTATTGGGACGGGACAAGTACATCCTATCCCACACCTCACTAAACATATTAACTACCCTAAAAATAATCTCCGGGAGAGAGAGAGAGAGAGAGAGAGAGAGAGAAAGATTGGTGCAATACCCTAAAAATAATTAAAGAATTCAATAAATTAAGTAAATAGAAATCTATGGATAATAATTTACTCAATTTTATAAAATAGATAAATCAATAATTAACTTTAACAAAATGTATAAATAAATATTCACTTGTGATTGGTGCAATACTAGTCCAAGCTATCCCCAACCAAACTTGCATCATTGACAACCGCAAATATTGGTCCCAGGTTGAATTAAATAAATAAAATTTTATGGAGAATAATTTCTTTAATATATTAAAACAAATAAATGAATAATTTAATTTAGTAAAATAAATAAATAATTTTTTTGTTATTATTGGGACAAGACAAAGATAGCCTATTCGACACCAGGACTAATCCGTTGTTCATAAACTAAATCATTAATTAGATGAATAATTTAGTATGTAAATAAATAAAATCTATGGATAATAATTTACTAACTTTTGGAAAAATAAATAAATATCCAAATTATCTAGATCTAAACCCAATCCATTGACAACCCTAAATATGTAACTCAGGAAGGAGAGAGAGAGAGAGAGAGAGAGAGAGAGAGAGAGAGAGAGAGAAATAATTTGTTTATAAACTAAAATAATTTAGTAAGTTCAGTAAATATTTTTTAACTTAAGAGCATAACTATATAAGTAATTACGTGAGAAAATGAGAGGAACAATGAATTTCCTCACCATGATTCGGGCTCTATATGAACTTCAGGCTCATGCTCAAGATGTAGGCCCGAAGTTCAACCTAGACTCAGACTTGCACATAAATATGTTATATTGATCCCATTAATAATTTCAATCCAAGTTGAGACCTAACCTACTAATAGCCCTAAATATTAGGCTTAGGGAGAGAGATTGAAATAACTAAATAGTTAAATAAATTATTAATTACTTGAATAATTTAATAAATTAAAAAATAGAAATCTATGGATAATATTTTACTTGATTTTTTAAAATAAACAAATCAACAATTTAATTTAATAAAATAACTAAATACTCATTTATTATTGTGTGTCTGGTTGAATCAAATAAATAAATATTTATACACAATAGTTTATCTAATGTATTTAAATATATAAATGAATAATTTAGTTTAGTAAAATAAATAAATAAATAAGTTTTCATTTATTATTGGGACGGGATAGGTACATGCCATCCCACACTGGACCTAACTCTTTGATAGCCCAAAATAATTTGTTAGTAAATTAAATTATTAATTAATTGAATAATTTATTAAACTAAATGAATAAAACTTGTAGATAGTAATTTAGTTAATTTAGTAAAATAAAAAATAAAGAAATATCCATGGTATGTATGACGTCCATGTAATTGGTTATTACAAATCTATTCATTAGTAAAATCATCTAGTGAGTACAGACAACCATAAGTTGTTGAATCAAATTTTTATAATAAAGATACACCACATTCTTGCAATCTAGAAATATGCTCGCAGATCATATGGGTAAAGTATAAGAACTGCTATCAAAATTCACACTTGGAACAGATTGGGCACAAATATTGACAAGAAAAGCAATGCATACCCCTACCCCTGATGTTTCATTATAAAGATGAGTCTTAAACGAAATAAATTCATTTAAAGTAATCAAATATTAACAACATTAGAAGATATTTACACTTTGCAACAACAGATTGAGTGCCTATATTGACAAGAAAAGCAACCCATATTGACAAGAAGATATTCACACAACATTAAATAAGAATAAATCCATTTCAAAGCATGTGGTTAACTTTCAAATGTTTCTTTTCTGGTGTTGGTATGGATTAAAATTCTAGAACTTCGTCAACACCAGCATGTGGGCACAAATTCATGACAGATTGCATTTTCTTGGTCTTTTCCAAGCTAACAACCAAGCTGAGCATATCTCCAATTAATAACTAATTGCATTCAATCTCATCCAAAAACCCAATAGAAAAGATTTCTGTTTCAATTGGTAATTTTTTGAGGAGTTAGATATCTCAAACATCTATTAATTGTTGCAAAATACAACCAACAACATTCTTTGTCTAATTAGGAAAAAAAGGCTAAAAAAGGTATTATAACAGATTTATTAAATTTAGACAAAGCACATCAATCTGAACCAACTCATATTACAAAGAAAGAGAGTACATGCCTACCAAAATAAAATTGAGAATCAAAAGAATTACCTGGTAATCTGATTCCATCATCACCAACAAGAATAATTATCTACTTGGCCAGGCTCGACTCAATATTTAGGGCTAATGGTTGGGCTGGGCTCGTACTTGGGCTTGAATATGTTCTTTTGCAGGGGTGGAGCTAGAAAATGTTCTTGAAGGGGCCAAAACGTAAGGTGGAATTTGGGGGTCTGGGAGAAATAAATATGGATGGTTAAAGGAGGGACACTCCATTGGGGTGGAGAGTGGGGGAGGAGAAATTTTCGGGGTGCAAGTCGGGTTGTCCCGAGTTAACAGTTTGCACTGTTTCGGGCTTAGGCTTCAGGTTGGGCCTATTGAAATTTTGACAAAATCCTAACCCTAACCCGGAAAAGTTGCACCCCTAGAAAATTTACATGGAATAGTGGGGATTTTTTGGTCATAGGGGGATGGCTCCCCTGGGTCCCCCCTGCCTCCACCCCCTTTTTTTTATATAAAGACAAAGCCCAGCCTGAACTTGGCCTAAATTAGATAAATAATTTTTTTAACTTAATAAAATAATAGATGTTTATTAATGGCATCATTACAAATAATTAGATATTTAGCAACAATTACCGAAGAGATATTTTTAGAAAATTTTTAGTAGAAATAAATAAATAAAATTATTTAACTTAATAATATAAATATATAAATAATTATGCAATAAAATGAGAAACAAAGAATTAAAATTTCCTAGTCGTGCTTTGGGCTTTATATGAGGGTCAGCCTCAAGCAAGGTCTAGGCTTGATGGCCAACCCAGGTTCAGACTTGGGCTTGAATATGTTTTGTTGATATGAAGGGAAAGACCAACTTGAACCTAGCATGGACCGTGAACCAGTTTAATCCCAACTGATACCTAACCTATTGATAGCCCTAAATATTAGGCTCGGAGAGAGAGAGAGAGAGAGAGAGAGAGAGAGAGAGAGAGAGAGAGAGAGAGAGAGAGAATAACTTATTAGTTAAATATTGGTCATGGGTTGAATTAAATAAATAAAAATTTATGGAGAATAATTTATTTCATCTATTAAAACAAATAAATGATTAATTTAATTTAGTAAAGTAAATAAATAAAATTTCAGTTATTATTGGGACAAGACATGTATAGCCTATCCGACAACATAACTAATCCATTGATAGACTTAAAAAGGGAGAGAGAAAGAGAAATACTTTGTTCATAAATTAAATCATTAATTAATTGAATAATTTGTTTAAGTAAAAAAAGAAAATCTATGGATAATAATATAGTAACTTTTGGTAAAATAAATAAATATCCAAGCTATCTAGATGTCAACCTAATCCGTTGACAACCCTAAATATTTAACTCGGGGAGGGAGAGAGAGAGAAATAACTTGTTTATAGAGTAAACAATTTAGTAAAATTCAATAAAGAACTTTTTTAACTTAATAACATAACTATATAAATAATTGGATAAGAAAATGAGAGAGAAACAAAGAATTTTCTCATTGTTATATGAACGTCGGGCTCATGCTCAAGATCTAGGCCCGGAGGCCAACCCAAACTCTATTGATATAAACGCAAATCCCAATCCAAACCTGGCCCAACCCATTAATAATTTTAATCCCAAATGAGACCTAACCTACTAATAGCCCTAAATATTAGGCTCAGGGAGAGAGATTGAAATAACTTAATTTTTAAATAAATTATTAACTACTTGAATAATTTAGTAATTAAAAAATAGAAATCTATGGATAATATTTTACTTAATTTTGTAAAATAAGCAAATTAATGATTTAATTTAATAAAATAACTAAATATTTATTTATTATTGGGTGTTGGGTTGAATCAAATAACTACAAATTTATACATAATAGTTTATCTAATGTATTAAAATATATAAATGAATAATTTGGTTTAGTAAAATAAATAAATAAAATGTCATTTATTATTGGGACGGGATAGGTACATATCCCACTCTAGACCTAACTCGTTGATAGCCCAAAAAATAAGGATCCAGAGAGAGAGAGAGAGAGAGAGAGAGAGAGAGAGAGAGAGAATTTGTTAATAATATAATTTATTCATTAATTATATAATTTATTAAGCTAAATCATAAAATCTGTAGATAAAGATTTAATTCATATAGTAAAATAATATAAATAAATAAGTAAATATCCAAACTATCTAAAACCAACCCAAAATATTGGACTCAGGGAGAGGGAGGGAAATAATTTGTTGATAAAGTTAAATAAATAAAATTTTTAACTTACTAAATTAAATATACAAATTAATTGGTGAGGAAATGAGAGAGTACTAAAGAATAACAATTTCCTCACTGGGTTTGATTCAAGAGATAGACCTGATGGTTGGGTTGGGCTTGAAGTTGGGCTTCAATATATTCTATTGATATAAAGACAAAGCCCTTCCCAAACATGGCACTACCTGTGAATAGGTTTAATCCCAAGTCAGACCCTAAACTGTCCATAAATTATTAATTAATAGGACTAATGCATTGTGATTCTTGCAGCCAACATGTCTGGGTGGATGCATGTCACCTGTTGTCAAGCAACCAGAAGTGTAGGGCGAAGAGGTCGCGCCCCGACCAAGCGTCCACTTCTGGGGCGACCGAGTTCGAGGCTGCGGACCCAACCTTTGTTCCGTCGCCGGAGGTCCTGCGCGGGAGGCGGCGAAGAAGAAGAGGTCCCACGTACCCTCCGGCCGCGTGTTATGGCCCCACCGTCTTCCCGTGGTTCCCTACCGAGGGGAGGGATGAAAGCATCACCAACTTCCTCGTGGCCTCACGGAGGAGCCAACAGGCGGTTAGTCATGTGGAGATCGCGGACTGGGCCAGGATGCACCCTAGGCAGCTCTTCAAGCTAACCTCGTCTCACTGCATGGTGGTAAGTGCCTGCTTCTTCCCTTTTTCTCCGCCCTCTTTTTTTTTTTACTTACCTCGGCTTTCTATTGGCAGCTGAACTCTGCCATCCATGTCATGGCCTGTCAGACTGCTATTCACTCCCAGGACGCCACCAACTAGAGGTCAGAAGTGCGATGGCTCCAACGCGAGCTTGACCAGGCACGGGGTGAGGTCCTCCAGGCTCAGAAGGGGAGCGAGGCCCAGGAGCTGCTCGTTAAGGACCAAGAAGCGTGGATCTCCCGATTGTCTGAGGAGAGCACTTGTTACAGGGAGGAGTCTTCGAGGGTGACGGCGGAGAGGGAGCTTCTTCTCAGGAGATCCAGAGCTTGGATTCCACGCTCCATGAGCGGACCCGAAAATTCGATGCCACGGTGGAGGAAGAGTGGGGTAAGGCGGTGGAGGACTTTAAAGAGCCCAAGTAGTTCCATGACCTCCAGGTCGAGTACGGCTCGAATAATTTAGTTACATAAATTATTAATTAAATAAATAGAAATCCATAGATAACAACTTACTTATGTTTGTAAAATAAATAAATCAATAAGTTAATTAAATAAAAATAAATACTCATTTATTATTGGGTGTGGGTTGAATCAAATAAATATATAATTGTTTAATTTATTAAAATAAATAAATGAATAATTTGGTTTAATAAAATAAATAAATAAAATTTTAGTTGTTATTGGGATGGGCAGTTACAACCATCCCCCACCGGACCTAACCCGTTCATAACCCTAAAACTTAGGCTCCGGAAAAATCTCCAATTAATAAGTAATTGCATTTTCTTTTTTTTTCGTGGGGTGAATAGAATGAAATTGAAATAAAGAAGGCTCATGTAAGAAAAGGAGTTAGGGTTTAGGCCGTTATTCTTTCATCTGATTGAGAAAAATAGAACTAGAAAAACATGAGCTTTCTGTATCCATCAGATCGACCGAACAAGTGTCACTGGAAGTAGTCGTGGATATTTTTCTTTTTAAAGGGATCACAGATCTTTTTTACATACAGGTCTATATAACATAGAAAAGTAGGATGACCATGATGTGTACGTGTGGGATGAACCAAATCCTCATTGAATTTTATTTTTCCATTAGAAGGGGCTCGTACCTGTTCTGTAGTACCTCCTGTGAATACTCCACCGGTATGAAAAGTTCTTAATGTTAGTTGAGTCCCTGGTTCTCCAATAGATTGAACCGCAATAATACCTACAGCTTCCCCCAATTCGACCAAGTCATCACAAACCTTTTTCTTCTAAACAATTAAAGGTTTGGTTACCACCAATCAACATCAAGAAGCACTGGTGAGAAAATTCAACATACTGATTTGAACTCAAAAGGGAGCTAGAATGCTAAAAAGATAACCAGAGAGAGTGAGAGAAATCCAAGATTAAATCCAAGCATCTAACAAATCTCAAACCTCTATTAATTATGTGACAAGATATCACACAACACAAGACCTACTTGTCCTATTTAACTTATTAAAATAAATAAATGAATCATTTAATTTAGTAAAATAAATTTCTTAAGATACAAATAAGTAAAAGCATTTGGTTTACTTTCAAATTTTAAATAACTCTTTGCTAGTGTTAGTATGGATTAAAATTCTAGTACTTTGACAACACCAGCATGTGGGCACAAATTCATGATGGATTGCATTTTCTTGGTCTTTACAGGCTAACAACCAAGCTGAGAATATCTCCAATTAATAAGTAATTGCATTCAACCTCATCCAAAATTTCAATAGAAAAGATTTTGTTTCAATTGGTAATTTTTTTAGGAGTTAAGAGTAATGTGTCCAAAATTGATTTGTTAGAGAGATGTGATAAAGTTTTGAACAGGGTCTTTATAGCTAAAAATTCATGACTATTGGCAAACCTTTTCCTTCTAAACATTTAAATGACCAATGAAAATAAGAAGAACCGATGAGAAAAAAATCCAAGCATCTAACAAGTCCTTAAACTATCTCAAACCTCTATTAATTATTGCAAAATACAAGCAACAACTGTTCTTTGTCTAACTAGGACAAAAAAAGACTTGGGAAAAGCACATCAATGTAAACCAACACAGACTAAAATCACTAATCTCTAAAACAATTGAAGCATTACCTGGTTACCTGATTCCATCATCACCAATAATTTAGGTTGCCATTCCAGTAGAAAGCCTAGCATTGTAAGATTATACCTGTACATAATCATCGAAAAGGTATGGACCCAATACTGGCTCACTGCTGTTATATACACATTTGGGGTATTTTGGGGATTTGGGGTATCAGCAAAGGATGTGGGGCACCATCAGCCAAGCATAGTTAGCCAATACAGAGTGTCTTCCATAAAGCGATGGTGCCCTTATATGATGATATGAAGGTAGGCATTGCAACCTTCAGTGAAACATTGGCAAGGACTGGGCATAGGGGAAAGGTACCCCTTCATAAATGGATTAAGTTCTGGTACTCAAAAAGCAAAAATAACAAGCACTTCACCCAGGGAGAGAGAGGAGAGAGATTGCACGATTGAACCACAACTCTTAAGGAAAATAGAATAAAAACCACAAAATCCAAGCATTTAACAAGTCCTTAAAACTATCTTAAACCTCTATAATTTATTGCAAACTACCACAAACAATTGTTCTTAGTGTAACTAGGAAAAAAGACTAAAAATTGTATTGTAACTGAGTTAGAAAACTCAGGCAAAGCACATCATTTTGAACCAACTCAGACTAAAATCACTAATTTCTAGAACAACTGAAAAACAAAGAAAGAGAGCACTTGCCTATCAAAATAAAATTGAAACCAGAATCGTTAACTTGTTACCTGATTCCATCATCACCAACAATATAGGTTGCCATTTTGGCAGAAAGCCTAGCATTATAAGATTAAAGGTGCACATTATCATCAAAAAGGTATGGACCCATTACTGGGTCATTGCTGTTATACACACATTTTTTGAGCCTTTTGGGGAGTTTTGGATATCAGTAGAGGATGTGTCCTCTCTGTTTTCAATGCACATGAGGGGCACCATCACTCGAGAATAGTTAGCTAATGTAGAGTTTCCATAGAGCGATGGTGCCTTTGTATGATGAGATGAAGGTAGGCATTGCACCCTTCAAGGAAACATTGGCAAGGACTGGGCATAGGGGAAAGGTACCCCTTCACAAGTGGGTTAAGCTTTTGCTTGTCCTCAAGCAAAGACCTCAGCCATAAACTGATCATCCCCCCTTATTATTACCATTTACCGGATGAATTCTAGGATGAGAATACATTGAGTGGTTGGGAAACCTATGTAGGTATTCTGATTCATTCTTCTGAATTGTCATTCTTATCACATACATAAGAGTCAAGGAATGGGAGAATATGAAATTCTTCATGCCCCAACATTCACTTCCATTCAATATGTAAATCAGCTCATTGATTGCCAAATTTAACCCTTACTTTGAGCTTGGTCTCAAATCTGTCACTGCACCTCATTGAGTGTTCAATCACATTTTGTCTCTTTGAACCTCAGCCGTCACCAATTTTTTTTTTCTTTCCCCCCTTTTTTTTTGGTGTGAGTGCATTTTATGCTCCATCTCATACGGGGTATTTGCTTCTTTCTTCTTTTTCTTTTCTTTTTTTTTTTGGTGTGAGTACATTTTAGGCTCCATCTCACACGGGGTGTTTGCTTTTTTTTTTTCTTTTTTTTGGTGTGAGTGCATTTTATGCTCCATCTCACACGGGGTATTTGCTTCTTTTTTCTTTTTCTTTTCTTTTTTTTTGGGTGTGAGTGCATTTTATGCTCCATCTCACACAAGTCACAGGCTTGAGGCAGATAACAATACTCATATTCCAAGTTGCTAGTTTTATTATTCAGCTCGGAATAGCGGAGTTGGGACTGACTCATGTCATAAACCACTAGTTTTACTATTCAGTTCATGCCAGCGGAGTCATTTGGACTTTGTCCATTTCTTTTTCTCTTTTTCAATTGTTGAACGTCATGCATTAGCAGTTCAGATGTGAACTAGTTCGAACGATTATCAATTATTCAATCAAGTGCATTGTACACATGAAGGTAGTTAGGGCTGGTCATGGTGAAAGTCGTATTCAGCTTCCTTAACTTCATTAATTGTAATAAGTTTGGATCATTCACAAGAATAAAGTCTCCCACTTACAAAGATTTCCCTCACTCATTGTATTCCCTCTTGGAATTCACCTAATAAACAACAATAAATTGGAGGGGATTTTGAGTTTATTTAGCCTATCAATGCATGTATGTATGTGTCAGGATAAAGGTTGTTTTGAAGATGGTTTGCATTTTGATGAGGTAAAGTGGAGGTTGAGTGTGGACTTGGGTCAAAAGAGCAAACGCGAATAGGAGGAGAAGGAATAGAAGAATAGGATAAGGTGGGCAATAGCTATTAAAAACTCCAAATACCAGGAACTCCTATACATTAACTATACAAAAAAAAAAAGAGAAAGTATTTCAAAAAAATGGAAGAAACACAAGTAAGGTGGACAAGGGCACTACAAAACTACCCCCATAGATTATATGCAGAAAGAACACTTTGAAGCAGTAGTCTTTGAACTCATTTAACACCATATGAGGAGCGTAGAGAACAAAGGATTTTTTTTTCAAGAGTAAATTTCATTAAAAAGAAAACAAGGGATTACAATTAGAAGGTGATAAAACATCATCCAAAAGCAAAAACAATACTCCCACAACAACAAACAGCAAAAGATAAAAAAAAAAAAAATTACAGCACAAATCCAGGGTCAACACACAAAACCAAACTAAAACCATATTCCAAGAACTAAACAAAGAAACACTAGCCCTGATCAAGATGAGAAAATCTCCAACCAACCCTCTTGAACACTTCAAACAACAACATCCGCCTCCTGTAAAAACCAGCAAATCAAACTTCCACAACTCCTCCCATCAATCGCACTTAGCCCTCCACGTCTGAAATCCTGACCCTCTCCCTCATCCCATGCCTCTCCACCTTCCTCTTGAGTGTTGCTCTTCAATTCGCCTTTTCTTTTTCTCAAACTCTTTCAAAAGCCCTTCTAGCAAAAGCCTAACCACCCAAAAAGAATAGGCCTACAGATTTACCAACTTCAATATCCCTCTCCACTAGTTTCCTTAAGTCAACTTGACGCTTCCTTTTCCCATTATCTAAGTTCAAAACTTCATTACTTATCAAAGCTTTACCCACATCCCCCTTCCCTTTCACCTCAAGGACTCCAATCTTCTTCAACTCCCCAACTTCAGAACTGTCATGAATGTTAATTTGATCACTGGAATCAATATCAATAAGAACCTTATGATTCATAGCTCTAGAACCAATATTCTTTGAAAAAACTCTCTTATATTTATTGTTGGGTCCAGTCTCAACAAGTCCCTCTTTTAACCGCGAAAAAACCTTAGTAACATGCACCAAATAAGATTTACCTAATCAGTTAATCCTCTTGGATCTGTTCCCAAATTGGCACCAATCCTTCCAGTTAACACTTCCTCAACAAGTACATGCTACACCACACTAGACCTAACTCATTGATAACCCATAAATAAGGATCCAGAGAAAGAGAAAAATAAATTATTAATTAATTTATTAACCTAAATAAAAAAATCTATATATAATGACTCAATTCATTTAGTAAAATAATAAATAAATATCCAATCTATCTAAAACCAAGCCCGGCCCATTGATAACCCAAAATATTAGACTCGGGGAGGGAGAGATATAGTGAAATAATTTTTTGATAAAATTTAATCGTTAAGCAAATTAAATAAATAAAATTTTTTAACTTACTAAATTAAATATATAAATAAATTGGTGAGGAAATAAGAGAGTAATAAACAATAACACTTTCCTTGTCGGGCTTGACTCAAGAGATAGGTCTAATGGTTGGGTTGGGCTTAAAGTTGGGCTTCAATATATTCTATTCAACAAAGACAAAGTCCAACCCAAACTGGGCACTGCCTGTGAACAAGTTTAATCCCAACCTCCTTAACTTGTTAATAAATTATTAATTAATGAAGTCAATTAGTTAATTAAATAAATAGAAATTTATGGATAATATCTTTCTTAATTTTGTAAAATAAATAATTGAATAATTTAATTTAATAAAATAAATAAATATCCAAGCTACCTAGACCAATCCCCACTTGTTGACAACCCTTAAATATTGGACACCTAAAAATAAGATAGAGTGGGATATAATTAAATAATGTAGTAAATTAAATCAATAAAATCTTTAACTTTTTAAAATAAGTATATAAATAATTAGGCAAGAAAAAGAGAGAGTACTTAGCTCTTTATTAATCGCATCATTGTAAATAGTTACATGTTAGCAACAAATATGGAAGAGAGATTTCTAGAAAATGAGAAAGAGACAAAGAACAAAAATTTCCTTATTGCAATCCGAGCTTTATATGATGGTCGAGCACAGGCTCAAAATCGAGGCTTGATGGTTGGTCTAGGCTTAGACTTGGGCCTTAATAAGTTCTATTGATATAAAGGCAAAGCCCAAAGCAGACGTGGCCCAACCAATGAAAAGGTTTAACCCCAACCGATACCTATCCAATTTATAAACCTAAATATTTTGCTCGGGTTGGGGGGGAATCTATGGATTATTAACTACTTGAATAATTTAATAATTTAAATAAATAGGAACCTATGGATAAAAAATTAGTTAATTTTGTAAAATAATTAATGATTAATTTGGTTTAGTAAAATAAATAAATAAAATTACATTTATTATTGGGGCGGGACAGGTACATCCTATCCCACACCTCACTAAACAAATTAATTACCCTAAAAATAGTCTCCGGGAGAGAAAGAGAGAAAAATAATTTGTTAGGAAAATAATTAATTAATTAGTTAATTAAAGAATTCAATAAATTAACTAAAAATAAATCTATGCATATTGATTTACTTAATTTTATAAAATAGATAAATCAATAATTAACTTTAACAAAAAATATAAATAAATATTCACTTGTGATTGGTGCAATACTAGTCCAAGCTATCCCCAACCAAACTTGCATCATTGACAACCGTAAATATTGCTCACAGGTTGAATTAAACAAATAAAACTTTATGGAGAATAATTTATTTAATATATTAAAACAAATAAATGAATAATTTGATAAAATAAAATAAATATAATAAATTTTCAGTTATTATTGGGACAAGACATGTACAGCCTATTTGACACCAGAACTAATCAGTTGTTCATAAATTAAATCTCTATTAGATTAATAATTTAGTTACATAAATAAATAAAATCTATGGATAATAATTTACTAACTTTTGGAAAAATAAATAAATATCCAAACTATCTACATCTAAACCCAATCCATTGACATCTAAACCCAATCCATTGAAGCTCTATATGAACTTCAGGCTCATGTTCAAGATGTAGGCCCGAAGTTCAACCTGGACTCAGACTTGCACATAAATATGTTCTATTGATCCCGTTAATAATTTTAATCCAAGCTGAGACCTAACCTACTAATAGCCCTAAATATTAGGCTTGGGGAGATAGATTGAAATAACTAAATAGTTAAATAAATTATTAATAATTTGAATAATTAAGTAAATTAAAAAATAGAAATCTATAGATAATATTTTACTTAATTTTGTAAAAAAAACAAATCAACAATTTAATTTAAAAAAATAACTAAATACTCATTTATTATTGGGTGTCAGGTTGAACCAAATAAATAAAAATTTATACATAATAGTTTATCTAATGTATTTAAATATATAAATGAATAATTTAGTTTAGTAAAATAAATAAATAAATAAGTTTTCACTTATTATTGGGACGGGATAGGTACATGCCATCCCACTCTAGACCTAACTTGTTGATAGTCCAAAATAATTTTTAGTAAAAAAATTATTAATTAATTGAATAATTTATTAAACTAAATGAATAAAATATGTAGATAGTAATTTAGTTAATTTAGTAAAATAAAAAATAAAGAAATATCCATGGTATCTATGGCGTCCATGTAATTGGTTATTACAAATCTATTCATTAGTAAAATCATCTAGTGAGTACAGACAAACATAAGTTGTTGAATCAAATTTTTATAATAAAGATACACCACATTCTTGCAATCTAGAAATATGCTTGCAGATCATATGGGTAAAGTATATGAACTGCTATCAAAATTCACACTTGCAATAGATTGTGCACTCATATTGACAAGAAAAGCAATGCATACCCCTACCCCTGATGTTTCATTATAAAGATGAGTCTTAAACGAAATAAATCCATTTAAAGTAATCAACTAATAACAGTATTAGAAGATATTTACACTTGCAACAATAGATTGAGTGCCCATATTGACAAGAAAAGCAACCCATATTGACAAGAAAAGCAACCCATATTGACAAGAAGATATTCACACAACATTAAACGAGAATAAATCCATTTCAAAGCATGTGGTTAGCTTTCAAATATTTCTTTGCTGGTGTTGGTATGGATTAAAATTCTAGTACTTCGTCAACACCAGCATGTGGGCACAAATTCATGACAGATTGCATTTTCTTGTCTTTTACAAGCTAACAACCAAGCTGAGCATATCTCCAATTAACAACTAATTGCATTCAATCTCATCCAAAAACCCAATAGAAAAGATTTATGTTTCAATTGGTAATTTTTTGAGGAGTTAGAGAGAGAGATTGCACAAATGAATCAAAATTCAAAAGGAAAAAAAAACCATGATATTCAAGCATCTAACAAGTCACTAAAACTATCTCAAACATCCATTAAGTATTGCAAAATACAACCAACAACAGTTCTTTGTCTAATTAGGAAAAAAAGGCTAAAAAAGGTATTATAACAGATTTATTAAATTTAGGCAAAGCACATCAATCTGAACCAACTCAGATTACAAAGAAAGAGAGTATTGGCCTATCAAAATAAATTTGAGAATCAAAAGCATTACCTGGTAATCTGATTCCATCATCACCAACAAGAATAATAATCTCCTTGGCCAGGCTCGACTCAATATTTAGGGCCAATGGTTGGGCTGGGCTTGTACTTGGGCTTGAATATGTTCTTTTACATGGGTGGAGCTAGAAAATTGTCATGAAGGGGCCAAAACGTAAGGTGGAATTTGGGGGTCTAGGGGGAATAAATATGGACGGTTAAAGGAGGGACACCCCATTGGGATGGAGAGTGGGGGAGGGGAAATTTTAGGGGTGCAAGTTGGGTTGTCCCGAGTTAACAGTTTACAGTGTTTCAGGCTCAGGCTTCAGGTTGGGCCTATTGAAATTTTGACAAAATCCCAACCCTAACCCGGAAAAGTTGCACCCCTAGAAAATTTACATGGAATAGTGGGATTTTTTGGCCATAGGGGGGCCATGGCTCCTTTGGGTCCCCCCTGCCTCCACCCCTGTTCTTTTGATATAAAGACAATGCCCAGCCTGAACTTGGCCTAAATTAGATAAATAATTTTTTTAACTTAATAAAAAAAATAGATGTTTATTAATGGCATCATTACAAATAATTAGATATTTTGCAACACTTACAGAAGAGGGACTTTTAGCAATTTTTTAATAAAAATAAATAAATAAAATTATTTAACTTAATAATATAAATATATAAATTATTATGCAATAAAATGAGAAACAAAGAATTAAAATTTCCTAGTCGTGCTTTGGGCTTTATATGAGGGTCAGCCTCAAGCTTAAGGTCTAGGCTTGATGGCTAGCCCAGGCTTAGACTTGGGCTTGAATATGCTTTGCTGATATGAAGGCAAAGACCGACTTGAACCTGGCATGGACCGTGAACCGGTTTAATCCCAACTGATACCTAACCTATTGATAGCCCTAAATATTAGGCTCAAGGAGAGAGAGAGAGAGAGAGAGAGAGAGAGAGAGAGAGAGTGAGATAACTTATAAGTTAAATATTGGTCATGGGTTGAATTAAATAAATAAAAATTTTATGGAGAATAATTTATTTTATCCATTAAAACAAATAAATGATTAATTTAATTTAGTAAAGTAAATAAATAAAATTTCAGTTATTATTGGGACAAGACATGTATAGCCTTTCCGACAACATAACTAATCCATTGATAGACTTAAACGGGAGAGAGAAAGAGAAATACTTTTTTCATAAATTAAATCATTAATTAATTGAATAATTTAGTTAAGTAAAATAATAAAATCTATGGATAATAATATACTAACTTTTGGTAAAATAAGTAAATATCCAAGATTTCTAGATCTAAACCTAATCCACTGACAACCCTACATATTTATCTTGGGGAGAGAGAGAGAGAGAGAGAGAAATAACTTGTTTATAGAATAAACAATTTAGTAAAATTCAATAAATAACTTAATTTTTAAATATTAGGCTCGGGGAGAGAGATTGAAATAACTTAATTTTTAAATAAATTATTAACTACTTGAATAATTTAGTAAATTAAAAAATAGAAACCTATGGATAATATTTTACTTAATTTTGCTAAATAAGCAAATCAATGATTTAATTTAATAAAATAACTAAATATTTATTAATTATTGGGTGTTGGGTTGAATCAAATGAATAAAAATTTATACAATAGTTTATCTAATGTATTAAAATATATAAATGAATAATTTGGTTTAGTAAAATAAATAAATAAAATGTCATTTATTATTGGGACAGGATAGGTACATATCCCACTCTAGACCTAACTCGTTGATAGCCCAAAAAATAAGGACCCAGAGAGAGAGAGAGAGAGAGGGGGAATAAAGTAATTTAATAAAATATATAAATGAATAATTTAATTTAATAAAATAAATAAAATATCCAAGCTACGTAGAACAAACCCCACCCATTGACAACCTTTAAATGTTAGACACAGAGCGGTAATAAAGAGAGGGAAATAATTAAATAATCTAGTAAATTAAATCAACAAAGTATTTTAACTTTTTAAAATAAGTATATAAATAATTAGGCAAGAAAATAGGAGAGAATAGTTAGCTCTTCATTAATGACATCATTGTAAATAGTTACATGTTAGCAATAAATATGGAAGAGAGATTTCTAGGAAATGAGAGAGAAACAAAGAATAAAAAATTCTTTATCGCAATCCGAGCTTTATATGATCAGGCATGCTAAAAATCTTAGCTTCATGGTTGGCCTAGGGTTAGACTTGGGCTTTAATAAGTTATGTTGATATAAAGGCAAAGACCAACCTAAACATGGCCAAACCAACTGATACCTATCCTATTGATAACCCCAAATATTAGGCTCAAGTTGGGGGGGGGGGGAGAGAGAGAGAGAGAAATAACTTATTAGTTAAATGAATTATAATTACTTGAATAGTTTAATAAATTAAATAAATAGGAATCTATGGATAACAATTTACTTAATTTTGTACAAAAATTAATGATTAATTTGTTTTAGTAAAATAAATTAATAAAATTTCAATTATTATTGGGACAGGACATGTATAGCCTATCACATACCTGACCAAACATATTGATTGCCCTAAAAATAGGCTCTGGAATGAGAGAAATAATTTGTTAGGAAAATAATTCATTAGTTAAGAATTTAGTAAATTAAGTAAATAGAAATTTGTGGATAATAATTTACTTAATTTTGTAAAATAGATAAATCAATAATTAACTATAGCAAAAAATAAAGAAATATTCACTTGTGATTGGTGCAAGACTGGTCCAAGCTATCCAGATCCAAACCCACATCATTGACAACCGTAAATATTGGTCACGGATTGAATTAAATAAAAATTATGGAGAATAATTTATTTAATCTATTATTGGGACAAGACATGTATAGCCTATCCGACACCAAAACTAATCCATTGATAGTCTTAAAAAGGGTGAAAAAAAGAGAAATACTTTGTTCATAAATTAAATCATTAATTAGTTGAATAATTTAGTTAAGTAAATAAATAAAATCTATGGATAATAATTTACTAACTTTTGGAAAAATAAATAAATATACAAGCTATATAGATATAAACCCAATCCATTGACAACACTAAATATTTAACTCGCGGAGAGAGAGAGAGAGAGAGAGAGAGAATTTGTTTATAAAGTAAATAAATTAGTAAATTCAATAAATATTTTTTTTAACTTAATAGAATAACAATATAAACAATTAGGTGACAATGAGAGAGAAATAAAGAATTTCATCATCGTGCTTTAGGCTCTATGTGAACGTTGGGCTTATGCTCAAGATCTAGGCCCAAAGGTTGATTTGGACTCAGACTTGGGCATAAATATGTTATATTGATATAAACGCAAATCCCATCCCAACCCAACCCTAGCCCGACCAGTTAATAATTTTAATCAAAGCTGAGACCTAACCTACTAATAGCCCTAAATATTAGGCTTAGGGAGAGAGATTGAAATAACTAAATAGTTAAATAAATTATTAATTACTTGAATAATTTAGTAAATTAAAAAATAGAAATCAATGGATAATATTTTACTAAATTTTGTAAAATAAACAAATCAACAATTTAATTTAATAAAATAACTAAATACTCATTTATTATTGGGTGTTAGGTTGAATCAAATAAATAAAAATTTATACATAATAGTTTATCTAATGTATTTAAATAGAGAAATGAATAATTTAGTTTAGTAAAATAAATAAATAAATAAATTTCAATAATTATTGGGACGGTACAGGTACATGCTATACCACACTAGACCAAACTCGTTGATAGCTCAAAAAATAAGGATCCAGAGAAAGAGAAAAATAAAAAATTAACTATTTTATTAAACTAAATAATAAAATATATATAATGACTCAATTCATTTAGTAAAAAAATAAATAATTATCCAATCTATCTAAATCCAAGCCCGACCCATTGATAACCCAAAATATTAGACTCGGGGAGGGAGAGACATAGTGAAATAAATTTTGAATAAAATTAAATTGTTTAGCAAATTAAATAAATAACAATTTTCAACTTACTAAATTAAATATTTAAATAAATTGGTGAGGAAATAAAAGAGTAATAATAACACTTTCCTCGTCGGGCTCGACTCAAGAGATAGGTCTAATGGTTGGGTCGGGCTTAAAGTTGGGCTTCAATATATTCTATTGAATAAAGACAAAGTCCAACCCAAACTTGGCACTGCCTATGAACAAGTATAATCCCAACATCCTTAACTTGTTAATAAATAAGTAATTAGTGAAGTCAATTAGTTTGTTAAATAAATAGAAAATCCATGGATAATAATTTTCTGAATTTTGTAAAATATATAATTGAATAATTTAATTTAATAAAATAAATAAATATCCAAGCTACGTAGACCAATCCCCACTTGTTGACAACCCTTAAATATTGGACACCGAGCAGTAAGATAGAGAGGGATATATTTAAATAATTTTTTAGATTAAATCAATAAAATCTTTTAAGAGACAAAAACAAACATTTCCTTATCTTAATCTGAGCATTATATGATGGTCAGGCACAAGCTCAAAATCTAGGCTTTATGGTTGGCCTAGGGAAATCTATGGATAATAATGTACTTAATTTTATAAAATAGATAAATCAATAATTAACTTTAACAAAAAAATATAAATAAATATTCTCTTTTGGTGCAAGACTAGTCCAAGCTATCCCCAACCAAACTTGTATCATTGACAACAGGTGGGGATAGGATGAATAATTTATTTAATATATTAAAACAAATAAATGAATAATTCAATTTAGTAAAATAAATAAATAAAATTTTATTTATTATTGGGACAAGACATGTACAGCCTATTCGACACCAGAACTAACCCGTTGTTCATAAATTAAATTATTAATTTGATGAACAATTTAGTTACTTAAATAAATAAAACCTATGGATAATAATTTACTTACTTTTGGAAAAATAAATAAATATCCAAACTATCTAGATCTAAACCCAATTCATTCACAACCCTGAATATGTAACTCAGGAGGGAGAGAGAGAGAGACAGAGAGAGAGAGAGAGAGAGAGAGAGAGAGAAATAATTTGTTTATAAACTAAATTAATTTAGTAAGTTCAATAAATATTTTTTAACTTAATAGCATAACTATACAAGTAATTAGGTGAGAAAATGAGAGGAACAAAGAATTTCCTGACCATGATTTGGGCTCTATATGAACTTTAGGCTCATCATGCTCAAGATGTAGGCTTGAAGTTCAACCTGGACTCAGACTTGTGCACAAATATGTTCTATTGACCTCGTTAATAATTTTAACCCAAGCTGAGACCTAACCTACTAAGCTTAGGGAGAGAGATTGAAATAACTAAATAGCTAACTAAATGATTAATTACTTGAATAATTTAGTAAATTAAAAAATAGAAATCTATGGATAATATTTTACTAAATTTTGTACAATATAATAAAATAACTAAATACTCATTTATTATTGGGTGTCGGGTTGAATCAAATAAATAAAAATTTATACATAACAGTTTATCTAAAGTATTTAAATATATAAATGAATATTTTAGTTTAGTAAAATAAATAAAATTTCATTAATCATTGGGACGGGGCAGGTACATGCTATACCACACTAGATCTAACTCGTTGATATCCCAAAAAATAAGGATCCAGAGAAAGAGAAAAATAAATTATTAACTAAATTATTAACCTAAATAATAAAATCTTTATATAATGATCAATTCATTTAGTAAAATAAAAAATAAATATCCAATCTATCTAAAACCAAGCCCGGCCCATTGATAACCCAAAATATTAGACTCGGGGAGGGAGAGATATAGTGAAATATTTTTCTATAAAATTAAATCGTTTAGAAAATTAAATAAATAAATTTTTTTAACTTAATAAATTAAGTATATAAATAAATAGGTGAGCAAATAAGAGAGTAACAAACAATAACGCTTTCCTTGCCGGCTCGACTCAAGAGAGAGGTCTAATGGTTGGGTCGGGCTTAAAGTTGGGCTTCAATATATTCTATTGAATAAAGACAAAGTCCAACCCAAACTTGGCACTACCTGTGAACAAGTTTAATCCCAACCTCCTTAACTTGTTAACAAATGAATAATTAATGAAGTCAATTAGTTAATTAAATAAATAGAAATCTATTGGATAATAACTTTCTTAATTTTGTAAAATATATAATTGAATAATTTAATTTAATAAAATAAATAAATATCCAAGCTACCTAGACCAATCCCCACCTATTGACAACCCTTAAATATTGGATATCGAGTAGTAAGATAGAGAGGGACATAATTAAATAATCTAGTAAATTAAACCAATAAAATCTTTTAACTTTTAAAAATAAGTATATAAATAATTAGGCAAGAAAAAATCTAAGCTTTATATGATGGTCGGGAATAGGCTCAAAATCTAGGCTTGATGGCTGGCCTAAGCTTAGACTTGGGCCTTAATAAGTTCTGTTGATATAAAGGCAAAGCCCAAGCCAGACGTGGCCCAACCAAAGAAAAGGGTTAACCCCAACCGATACCTATCCAATTTATAAACCTAAATATTTTGCTCGGGTTGGGGGGGGGGGGAATGTATGGATTATTAACTACTTGAATAATTTAATAAATTAAATAAATAGGAACCTATGGATACCATTAATTTTGTAAAATAACTAATGATTAATTTGGTTTTGTAAAATAAATAAATAAAATTACATTTATTATTGGGACGGGACAGGTACATCCTATCCCACACCTCACAAAGCACATTAGTTACCCTAAAAATAGTCTCCGGGAGAGAGAAAAAAATAATTAGGAAAATAAATAATTAGTTAGTTAATTAAAAAATTCAATTAATTAAGTAAATAGAAATCTATGGATAATAATTTACTTAATTATATAAAATAGATAAATCAATAATTAACTTTAACAAAAAAATATAAATAAATATTCACTTGTGATTGGTGCAAGAGTAGTCCAACCTATCCCCAACCAAACTTGCATCTATGACAACCGTAAATATTGGTCACAGGTTGAATTAAATAAATAAAACTTTATGGAGAATAATTTATTTAATATATTAAAACAAATAAATGAATAATTTAATTTAGTAAAATAAATAAATAAAATTTCAGTTATTATTGGGACAAGACACGTACAACCTATTCGACACCGAAACTAATCCGTTGTTCATAAATTAAATCATTAATTAGATGAACAATTTAGTTACATAAAAAAAATAAAACCTATGGATATTAATTTAGTAACTTTTGGAAAAATAAATAAATATCCAAACTATCTAGATCCAAACCCAACCCATTCACAACCCTAAATATGTAACTCAGGAGGGAGAGAGAGAGAGAGAGAGAGAGAGAGAGAGAGAGAGAGAGAGAGAAATAATTTGTTTATAAACCAAATTAATTTAGTAAGTTCAATAAATAATTTTTAACTTAATAGCATAACTATATAAGTAATTAGGTGAGAAAATGAGAGGAACAAAGAATTTCATCACTAGGACTCGGGCTCTATATGAACTTTAGGCTCATGCTCAAGATGTAGGCCCGAAGTTCAACCTAGACTCAGATTTGCGCATAAATATGTTCTATTGATCTTGTTAATAATTTTAATCCAAGTTGAGACCTAACCTACTAAAAGCCCTAAATATTAGGCTTAGGGAGAGAGATTGAAATAACTAAATAGTTAAATAAATGATTAATTACTTGAATAATTTAGTAAATTAAAAAATAGAAATCTTTGGATAATATTTTACTAAATTTTGTAAAATAAACAAATCAAAAATTTAATTTAATAAAATAACTAAATACTCATTTTATATTGGGTGCCGGGTTGAATCAAATTAATAAAAATTTATACATAATAGTTTATCTAAAGTATTTAAATATATAAATGAATAATTTAGTTTAGTAAAATAAATAAGATTTCATTAATCATTGGGACGGGACAGGTACATGCTATACCACACTAGACCTAACTCGTTGATAACCCAAAAAATAAAGATCAAGAGAAAGAGAAAAATAAATTATTAACTAATTTATTAACTTAAATAATAAAATCTATATATACTGACTCAATTCATTTAGTAAAATAAAAAATAAATATCCAATCTATCTAAAACCAAGCCCAACCCATTGATAACCGAAAATATTAGACTCGGGGAGGGAGAGATATAGTGAAATAATTTTTTGATAAAATTAAATCGTTTAGCAAATTAAATAAATAAAAATTTTTAACTTACTAAATTAAATATATAAATAAATAGGTGAGGAAATAAGAGAGTAATAAACAATAACGCTTTCCTTGCCGGATCAACTCAAGAGATAGGTCTAATGGTTGGCTCGGGCTTAAAGTTGGGCTTCAATATATTCTATTGAATAAAGACAAAGTCCAACAAAAACTTGGCACTACTTGTGAACAATTTTAATCCCAACCTCCTTAACTTGTTAATAAATGATTAATTAATGAAATAACTAGTTAATTAAATAAATAGAAATCTATGGATAATAACTTTCTTAATTTTGTAAAATATATAATTGAATAATTTAATTTAATAAAATACATAAATATCCAAGCTACTTAGATCAATCCCCACCTGTTGACAACCCTTAAATATTGGACACCGAGTAGTAAGATAGAGAGGGACATAATTAAATAATCTAGTAAATTAAATCAATAAAATCTTTTAACTTTTTAAAATAAGTATATAAATAATTATGCAAGAAAAAATCCGAGCATTATATGATGATCGAGCACAGGCTCAAAATCTAGCCTTGATGGTTGGCCTAAGCTTAGACTTGGGCCTTAATAAGTTCTGTTGATATAAAGGTAAAGCCCAAACCAGACGTGGCCCAACCGATGAAAAGGTTTAACCCCAACCGATATACCTATCCAATTTATAAGCCTAAATATTTGCTCGGGTTGGGGGGAATGTATGGAATATTAACTATTTGAATAATTGAATAAATTAAATAAATAGGAACCTATGGATACCAATTTAGTTAATTTTGTAAAATAACTAACAATTAATTTGGTTTAGTAAAATAAATAAATAAAATTACATTTATTATTGGGACGGGATAGGTACATCCTATCCCACACCGCAGAAAACATATAAGTTACAATAAAAATAGTCTCTCGGAGAGAGAGAGAGAGAGAGAGAGAGAGAGAGAGAGAGAGAGAGAGAGAGAAGAGAGAGAGAGAGAAAAAAAATGTGTGAGGAAAATAATTAATTAATTAGTTTTTTAAAAAATTCAATTAATTAAGTAAATAGAAATCTATGGAAAATAATTTACTTAATGTTATAAAATAGACAAATTCATAATTAACTTTAACAAAAAAATATAAATAAATATTCACTTGTTATTGGTGCAAGACTAGTCCAAGCTATCCCCAACTAAACTTGCACCATTGACAACCGTAAATATTGGTCACATGTTGAATTAAATAAATAAAACTTTATGGAGAATAATTTATTTAATATATTAAAACAAACAAAGGAATAATATAATTTAGTAAAATAAATAAATAAATTTTTAGTTATTATTGGGGCAAGACATGTACAACCTATTCGACACCAGAACAAATCCGTTGTTCAAAAAGTAAATCATTAACTAGATGAACAATTTAGTTACGTAAATAAATAAAACCTATGTATAATAATTTACTAACTTTTAGAAAAATAAATAAATATCCAAATTATCTAGATCCAAACCCAATCCATTGACAACCGTAAATATGTTACTCAGGAGGGAGAGAGAGTGAGAGAGAGAAATAACTTGTTTATACACTAAATTAATTTACTAAGTTCAGTAAATAACTTTTAACTTAATAGCTTAACTATACAAGTAATTAGGTGAGAAAATGAGAGGAACAAAGAATTTCCTCACCATGATTCGGGCTTTGTAAGAACTTTAGGCTCATGCTCAAGATGTAGGCCCGAAGTTCAACTTGGACTCAGACTTGCGCATAAATATGTTCTATTGATCTCGTTAATAATTTTAATCCAAGATGAGACCTAACCTACTAATAGTCCTAAATATTAGGCTTAGGGAGAGAGATTGAAATAACTAAATAGTTAAATAAATGATTAATTACTTGAATAATTTAGTAAATTAAAAAGTAGAAATCCCTGGATAATATTTTACTGAATTTTGTAAAATAAAAAAAATAAAAAATTTAATTTATAAAACAACTAAATACTCATTTATTATTGGGTGTCGGGTTGAATCAAATAAATGACAACTTATACATAATAGTTTATCTAAAGTATTTAAATATATAAACGAATAATTTAGTTTAGTAAAATAAATAAAATTTCATTAATCATTGGGACGGGACATGTACATGCTATACCACACTATACCAGACTCGTTGATAACCCAAAAAATAAGGATCCAGAGAAAGAGAAAAATAAATTATTAACTAATTTATTAACCAAAATATAAAAATCAATATATAATGACTCAATTCATTTAATAAAATAAATCATTTAGCAAATTAAATAAATAAAAAAATTTAACTTACTAAATTAAATATATAAATAAATTGGTGAAGAAATAAGAGAGTAATAAACAAAAACGCTTTCCTCGTCGGCTAGACTCAAGAGATAGGTCTAATGGTTGGCTCGGGCTTAAAGTTGGGCTTCAATATATTCTATTGAATAAAGACAAAGTCCAACAAAAACTTGGCACAACTTGTGAACAAGTTTAATCCCAACCTCCTTAACTTGTTAATAAATGATTAATTAATAAATTAACTAGTTAATTAAATAAATATAAATCTATGGATAGTAACTTTCTTAATTTTGTAAAATATATAATTGAATAATTTAATTTAATAAAATAAATAAATATCAAAACTTCTGAGACCAACCCCACCTGTTGACAACCCTTAAATATTGGACACCGAGCAGTAAGATAGAGAAGGACATAAATAAATAATCTAGTAAATTAAATCAATAAAGTCTTTTAACTTTTTAAAATAAGCATATAAATAATTAGGCAAAAAAATCAGAGCTTAATATGATGGCTAGGCATAGGCTAAAAATCTAGGCTTGATGGTTAGCCTAGGCTTAGACTTGGGACTTAATAAGTTCTGTTGATATAAAGGCAAAGCCCAAACCAGACATGGCCCAACCAATGAAAAGGTTTAACCCCAACCGATACCTATCCAATTTATAAACCTAAATATTTTGCTCGGGTTGGGGGGCAATGTATGGATTATTAACTTGAATAATTTAATAAATTAAATAAATAGGAACCTATGGATACCAATTTAGTTAATTTTGTAAAATAACTAATGATTAATTTGGTTTAGTAAAATAAATAAATAAAATTACATTTCTTATTGGCACGGGACAAGTACATCCTATCCCATATTCACAAAACATATTAGTTTCCCTAAAAATAGTCCCTAGGAGAGAGAGAGAGATAGAAATAATTTGTTAGGAAAATAATTAATTAATTAGTTAATTAAAGAATTCAATAAATTAAGTAAATAGAAATCTATGGATAATAAATTACTTAATTCTATACAATAGATAAATCAATAGTTAACTTTAACAAAAAAATATAAATAAATATTCACTTGTGATTGGTGCAAGACTAGTCCAAGCAATCCCCAACCAAACTTGCACCATTGACAACCGTAAGTATTGGTAACATGTTGAATTAAATAAATAAAACTTTATACAGAATAAATTTTTTAATATATTAAAACAAATAAATGGATAACTTAATTTAGTAAAATAAATAAATAAATTTTCAGTTATTATTGGGGCAAGACATGTACAACCTATTCGACACCAGAACTAATCCATTGTTCAAAAAGTAAATCATTAATTAGATGAACAATTTAGTTATGTAAATAAATAAAACATATGGATAATAATTTACTTACTTTTGGAAAAATAAATAAATATCCAAACTATCTAGATCCAAACCCAACCCATTCACAACCCAAAATATGTAACTCAGGAGGGAGAGAGAGAGAGAGAGAGAGAGAAATAATTTGTTTATAAAGTAAATTAATTTAGTAAGTTCAGTAAATAATTTTTAACTTAATAGCATAACTAAATAAGTAATTAGGTGAGAAAATGAGAGGAACAAAGAATTTCTTCACCATGATTCAGGCTCTATATGAACTTTAGGCTCATGCTCAAGATTTAGGCTCGAAGTTCAATCTGGACTCAGATTTGCGCATAAATATGTTCTATTGATCTCGTTAATAATTTTAATCCAAGCTGAGACCTAACCTACTAATAGCCCTAAATTTTAGGCTTAGGGAGAGAGATCGAAATAACTAAATAGTTAAATAAATGATTAATTACTTGAAAATTTTGTAAATTAAAAAATAGAAAGCTATGGATAATATTTTACTAAATTTTGTAAAATAAACAAATCAAAAATTTAATTTAATAAAATTACTATATACTCATTTATTATTGGGTGTCGGGTTGATTAAAATAAATAAAAATTTATACATAATAGTTTATCTAAAGTATTTAAATATATAAATGAATAATTTAGTTTAGTAAAATAAATAAAATTTCATTAATCATTCGGACGGGATAGGTACATTCTATACCACACTAGACCTAACTCGTTGATATCCCAAAAAATAAGGATCCAGAGAAAGAGAAAATTAAGTTATTAACTAATTTATTAACCTAAATAATAAAATCTTTATATAATGATCAATTCATTTAGTAAAATAAAAAATAAATATCCAATCTATCTAAAACCAAGCCCGGCCCATTGATAACCCAAAATATTAGACTCGGGGATGGAGAGATATAGTGAAATAATTTTTTGATAAAATTAAATCATTTAGCAAATTAAATAAATAAAATTTTTTAACTTACTAAATTAAATAAATAAATAAATTGGTGAGGAAATAAGAGAGTAAGAAACAATAACGCTTTCCTCGTCGGCACAACTCAAGAGATAGGTCTAATGGTTGGGTCGGGCTCAAAGTTGGGCTTCAATATATTCTATTGAATAAAGACAAAGTCCAACGCAAACTTGGCACTGCCTGTGAACCAACCTTCTTAATTTGTTAATAAATGATTAATAAATGAAGACAATAAGTTAATTAAATAAATAGAAATCTATGGATAATAACTTTCATAATTTTGTAAAATATATAATTGAATAATTAAATTTAATAAAAAAAAATATCCAAGCTACCTAGACCAATCCCCACCTGTTGACAACCCTTAAATATTGAACACCGAGCAGTAAGATAGAGAGGGACATAAATAAATAATCTAGTAAATTAAATCAATAAAGTCTTTTAACTTTTTAAAATAAGTATATAAATAATTAGACAAAAAAAATCCGAGCTTTATATGATGGTCGGGCACAGGCTCAAAATCTAGGCTTGATGGTTGGCCTAGGCTTAGACTTGGGCCATAATAAGTTCTGTTGATATAAAGGCAAAGCCCAAACCATACGTGGCCCAACCAATGAAAAGGTTTAACCCTAACCGATACCTATCCAATTTATAAACCTAAATATTTTGCTCGGGTTGGGGGGCAATGTATGGATTATTAACTTGAATAATTTAATAAATTAAATAAATAGGAACCTATGGATACCAATTTAGTTAATTTTGTAAAATAACTAATGATTAATTTGGTTTAGTAAAATAAATAAATAAAATTACATTTAGTATTGGCACGGGACAGGTACATCCTATCCCATATTCACAAAACATATTAGTTACCCTAAAAATAGTCTCTAGGAGAGAGAGAGAGAGAGAGAGAGAGAAATAATTTGTCAGGAAAATAATTAATTAATTAGTTAATTAAAGAATTCAGTAAATTAAGTAAATAGAAATCTATGGATAATAATTTACTTAATTTTATAAAATAGATAAATCAATAGTTAACTTTAACAAAAAAATATAAATAAATATTCACTTGAGATTGGTGCAAGACTAGTCCAAGCTATCCCCAACCAAACTTGCACCATTGACAACCGTAAATATTGGTAACATGTTGAATTAAATAAATAAAACTTTATATAGAATAATTTTTTTAATATATTAAAAGAAATAAATGAATAATTTAATTTAGTAAAATAAATAAATAAAATTTCAGTTATTATTGGGGCAAGACATGTACAACCTATTCGACACCAGAACAAATCCATTGTTCAAAAAGAAAATCATTAATTAGATGAACAATTTAGTTATGTAAATAAATAAAACCTATGGATAATAATTTACATACTTTTGGAAAAATAAATAAATATCCAAACTATCTAGATCCAAACCCAACCCATTCACAACCCTAAATATGTAACTCAGGAGAGAGAGAGAGAGAGAGAGAGAGAAATAATTTGTTTATAAAGTAAATTAATTTAGTAAGTTCAGTAAATAGTTTTTAGCTTAATAGCATAACTAAATAAGTAATTAGATTGAGAAAATGAGAGGAACAAAGAATTTCCTCACCATGATTCGGGCTCTATATGAAATTTAGGCTCATGCTCAAGATGTAGGCCTGAAGTTCAACCTGGACTCAGACTTGCACATAAATATGTTGTATTGATCTCGTTAATAATTTTAATCCAAGCTGAGACCTAACCTACTAATAGCCCTAAATATTAGGCTTAGGGAGAAAGATTGAAATAACAAAATAGTTAAATAAATGATTAATTACTTGAATAATTTAGTAAATTAGAAAATAGAAATCTATGGATAATATTTTACTAAATTTTGTAAAATAAACAAATCAAAAATTTAATTTAATAAAATAACTAAATACTCATTTATTATTGGGTGCCGGGTTGAATCAAATTTATAAAAATCTATACCACACTAGACCTAACTCGTTGATAACCCAAAAAATAAAGATCCAGAGAAAGAGAAAAATAAATTATTAACTAATTTATTAACCAAAATATAAAAATCTATATTTAATGACTCAATTCATTTAGTAAAATAATAAATAAATATCCAATCTATCTAAAACTAAGCCGGGCCAATTGATAATCCAAAATATTAGACTCGGGGAGGGTGAGATATACTGAAATAATTTTTTGATAAAATAAATCATTTAACAAATTAAATAAATAATTTTTTTAACTTACTAAATTAAATATATAATTAAATTGGTGAGGAAATAAGAGAGTAATAAACAATAACGCTTTCCTCGTCGGCTTGACTCAAGAGATAGGTCTAATGGTTGGCTCGGGCTTAAAGTTGGGCTTCAATATATTCTATTGAATAAAGACAAAGTCCAACAAAAACTTGGCACTACTTGTGAACAATTTTAATCCCAACCTCCTTAACTTGTTAATAAAAGATTAATTAATGAAATAACTAGTTAATTAAATAAATAGAAATCTATGGATAGTAACTTTCTTAATTTTGTAAAATATATAAATGAATAATTTAATTTAATAAAATAAATAAATAACAAAACTTCCGAGACCAACTCCACCTGTTGACAACCCTTAAATATTGAACACCGAGCAGTAAGATAGAGAGGGACATAAATAAATAATCTAGTAAATTAAATCAATAATGTCTTTTAACATTTTAAAATAAGTATATAAATAATTAGACAAAAAAAATCCGAGCTTTATATGATGGTCGGGCACAGGCTCAAAATCTAGGCTTGATGGTTGGCCTAGGCTTAGACTTGGGCCATAATAAGTTCTGTTGATATAAAGGCAAAGCCCAAACCATACGTGGCCCAACCAATGAAAAGGTTTAACCCCAACCGATACCTATCCAATTTATAAACCTAAATATTTTGCTCGGGTTGGGGGGCAATGTATGGATTATTAACTTGAATAATTTAATAAATTAAATAAATAGGAACCTATGGATACCAATTTAGTTAATTTTGTAAAATAACTAATGATTAATTTGGTTTAGTAAAATAAATAAATAAAATTACATTTAGTATTGGCACGGGACAGGTACATCCTATCCCATATTCACAAAACATATTAGTTACCCTAAAAATAGTCTCTAGGAGAGAGAGAGAGAGAGAGAGAGAGAAATAATTTGTCAGGAAAATAATTAATTAATTAGTTAATTAAAGAATTCAGTAAATTAAGTAAATAGAAATCTATGGATAATAATTTACTTAATTTTATAAAATAGATAAATCAATAGTTAACTTTAACAAAAAAACATAAATAAATATTCACTTGAGATTGGTGCAAGACTAGTCCAAGCTATCCCCAACCAAACTTGCACCATTGACAACCGTAAATATTGGTAACATGTTGAATTAAATAAATAAAACTTTATATAGAATAATTTTTTTAATATATTAAAACAAATAAATGAATAATTTAATTTAGTAAAATAAATAAATAATTTTTCAGTTATTATTGGGGCAAGACATGTACAACCTATTCGACACCAGAACAAATCCATTGTTCAAAAAGAAAATCATTAATTAGATGAACAATTTAGTTATGTAAATAAATAAAACCTATGGATAATAATTTACATACTTTTGGAAAAATAAATAAATATCCAAACTATCTAGATCCAAACCCAACCCATTCACAACCCTAAATATGTAACTCAGGAGAGAGAGAGAGAGAGAGAGAGAGAGAGAGAGAAATAATTTGTTTATAAAGTAAATTAATTTAGTAAGTTCAGTAAATAGTTTTTAGCTTAATAGCATAACTAAATAAGTAATTACATTGAGAAAATGAGAGGAACAAAGAATTTTCTGACCATGATTTGGGCTCTATATGAACTTTAGGCTCATCATGCTCAAGATGTAGGCTTGAAGTTCAACCTGGACTCAGACTTGTGCACAAATATGTTCTATTGACCTCGTTAATAATTTTAACCCAAGCTGAGACCTAACCTACTAATAGCCCTAAATATTAGGCTTAGGGAGAAAGATTGAAATAACAAAATAGTTAAATAAATGATTAATTATTTGAATAATTTAGTAAATTAGAAAATAGAAATCTATGGATAATATTTTACTAAATTTTGTAAAATAAACAAATTAAAAATTTAATTTAATAAAATAACTAAATACTCATTTATTATTGGGTGCCGGGTTGAATCAAATTTATAAAAATCTATACCACACTAGACCTAACTCGTTGATAACCGAAAAAATAAAGAACCAGAGAAAGAGAAAAATAAATTATTAACTAATTTATTAACCAAAATATAAAAATCTATATTTAATGACTCAATTCATTTAGTAAAATAATAAATAAATATCCAATCTATCTAAAACTAAGCCGGGCCAATAGATAATCCAAAATATTAGACTCGGGGAGGGTGAGATATACTGAAATAATTTTTTGATAAAATAAATCGTTTAACAAATTAAATAAATAATTTTTTAACTTTCTAAATTAAATATATAATTAAATTGGTGAGGAAATAAGAGAGTAATAAACAATAACGCTTTCCTCGTCGGCTTGACTCAAGAGATAGGTCTAATGGTTGGGTCGGGCTTAAAGTTGGGCTTCAATATATTCTATTGAATAAAGACAAAGTCCAACAAAAACATGGCACTACTTGTGAACAATTTTAATCCCAACCTCCTTAACTTGTTAATAGATGATTAATTAATGAAATAACTAGTTAATTAAATAAATAGAAATCTATGGATAGTAACATTCTTAATTTTGTAAAATATATAATTGAATAATTTAATTTAATAAAATAAATAAATAACAAAACTTCCGAGACCAACCCCACCTGTTGACAACCCTTAAATATTGGACACCGAGCATTAAGATAGAGAGGGACATAAATAAATAATCTAGTAAATTAAATCAATAAAGTCTTTTAACTTTTTAAAATAAGTATATAAATAATTAGGCAAAAAAAATATGAGCTTTATATGATGGTCGGGCACAGGCTCAAAATCTAGGCTTGATGGTTGGCCTAGGCTTAGACTTGGGCCTTAATAAGTTCTGTTGATATAAAGGCAAAGCCCAAACCAGCATGGCCCAAACAATGAAAAGGTTTAACCCCAACCGATACCTATCCAATTTATAAACCTAAATATTTTGCTCGGGTTGGGGGGCAATGTATGGATTATTAACTAGAATAATTTAATAAATTAAATAAATAGGAACCTATGGATACCAATTTAGTTAATTTTGTAAAATAACTAATGATTAATTTGGTTTAGTAAAATAAATAAATAAAATTACATTTAGTATTGGCACGGGACAGGTACATCCTATCCCATATTCACAAAACTAATTAGTTAACCTTAAAATAGTCTCTAGGAGGGAGAGAGAGAGAGAGAGAGAGAGAGAGAGAGAGAGAGAGAAATAATTTGTTAGGAAAATAATTAATTAATTAGTTAATTAAAGAATTCAGTAAATTAAGTAAATAGAAATCTATGGATAATAATTTACTTAATTTTATAAAATAGATAAATCAATAGTTAACTTTAACAAAAAAACATAAATAAATATTCACTTGTGATTGGTGCAAGACTAGTCCAAGCTATCCCCAACCAAACTTGCACCATTGACAACCGTAAGTATTGGTAACATGTTGAATTAAATAAATAAAACTTTATAGAGAATAAATTTTTTAATATATTAAAACAAATAAATGAATAATTTAATTTAGCAAAATAAATAAATAAAATTTCAGTTATTATTGGGGCAAGACATGTACAACCTATTCGACACCAGAACTAATACATTGTTCAAAAAGTAAATCATTAATTAGATGAACAATGTAGTTATGTAAATAAATAAAACCTATGGATAACAATTTACTTACTTTTGGAAAAATAAATAAATATCCAAACTATCTACATCCAACCCCAACCCATTCCCAACCCTAAATATGTAACTCAGGAGGGGGAGAGAGAGAGAGAGAGAGAGAGAGAGAGAGAAATAATTTGTTTATAAAGTAAATTAATTTAGTAAGTTCAGTAAATAGTTTTTAACTTAATAGCATAACTAAATAAGTAATTAGGTTGAGAAAATGGGAGGAATAAAGAATTTCCTCACCATGATTCGGGCTCTATATGAACTTTAGGCTCATGCTCAAGATGTAGGCCCGAAGTTCAACCTGGACTCAGACTTGCGCATAAATATGTTGTATTGATCTCGTTAATAATTTTAATCCAAGCTGAGACCTAACCTACTAATAGCCCTAAATATAACTAGTTAATTAAATAAATAGAAATCTATGGATAGTAACTTTCTTAATTTTGTAAAATATATAATTGAATAATTTAATTTAATAAAATAAATAAATATCAAAACTTCCGGGAACAATCCCCACCTGTTGACAACCCTCAAATATTGGACACCGAGCAGTAAGATAGAGAGGGACATAAATAAATAATCTAGTAAATTAAATCAATAAAGTCTTTTAACTTTTTAAAATAAGTATATAAATAATTAGGCAAAAAAAATCCGAGCTTTATATGATGGTCGGGCATAGGCTCAAAATCTAGGCTTGATGGTTGGCCTAGGCTTAGACTTGGGCCTTAATAAGTTTTGTTGATATAAAGGCAAAGCCCAAACCAGACGTGGCCCAACCAATGAAAAGGTTTAACCCCAACCGATACCTATCAAATTTATAAACCTAAATATTTTGCTCGGGTTGGGGGGCAATGTATGGATTTTTAACTTGAATAATTTAATAAATTAAATAAATAGGAACCTATGGATACCAATTTAGTTAATTTTGTAAAATAACTAATGATTAATTTGGTTTAGTAAAATAAATAAATAAAATTACATTTAGTATTGGCACGGGACAGGTACATCCTATCCCATATTCACAAAACATATTAGTTACCCTAAAAATAGTCTCTAGCAGAGAGAGAGAGAGAAAGAGAGAGAGAGAAATAATTTGTTAGGAAAATAATTAATTAATTAGTTAATTAAAGAATTCAGTAAATTAAGTTAATAGAAATCTATGGATAATAATTTACTTAATTTTATAAAATAGATAAATCAATAGTTAACTTTAACAAAAAAACATAAATAAATATTCACTTGAGATTGGTGCAAGACTAGTCCAAGCTATCCCCAACCAAACTTGCACCATTGACAACCGTAAGTATTGGTAACATGTTGAATTAAATAAATAAAACTTTATAGAGAATAATTTTTTTAATATATTAAAACAAATAAATGAATAATTTAATTTAGTAAAATAAATAAATAAATTTTCAGTTATTATTGGGGCAAGACATGTACAACCTATTCGACACCAGAACTAATCCATTGTTCAAAAAGAAAATCATTAATTAGATGAACAATTTAGTTATGTAAATAAATAAAACCTATGGATAATAATTTACTTACTTTTGGAAAAATAAATAAATATCCAAACTATCTAGATCCAAACCCAACCCATTCACAAATCTAAATATGTAACTCAGGAGAGAGAGAGAGAGAGAGAGAGAGAGAGAGAGAGAGAGAAATAATTTGTTTATAAACTAAATTAATTTAGTAAGTTCAGTAAATAGTTTTTAGCTTAATAGCATAACTAAATAAGTAATTAGGTTGAGAATATGAGAGGAACAAAGAATTTTCTCACCATGATTCGGGCTCTATATGAAATTTGGGCTCATGCTCAAGATCTAGGCCCGAAGTTCAACCTGGACTCAGACTTGCACATAAATATGTTGTATTGATCTCGTTAATAATTTTAATCCAAGCTGAGACCTAACCTACTAATAGCCCTAAATATTAGGCTTAGGGAGAAAGATTGAAATAACAAAATAGTTAAATAAATGATTAATTACTTGAATAATTTAGTAAATTAGAAAATAGAAATCCATGGATAATATTTTACTAAATTTTGTAAAATAAACAAATCAAAAATGTAATTTAATAAAATAACTAAATACTCATTTATTATTGGGTGCCGGGTTGAATCAAATTAAAAAAAATTTATACATAATAGTTTATCTAAAGTATTTAAATATATAAACGAATAATTTAGTTTAGTAAAATAAATAAAATTTCATTAATCATTGGGACGGGACAGGTACATGTTATACCACACTAGACCTAACGCATTGATAACCCAAAAAATAAAGATCTAGAGAAAGAGAAAAATAAATTATTAACTAATTTATTAACAAAAATATAAAAATCTATATATAATGACTCAATTCATTTAGTAAAATAATAAATAAATATCCAATCTATCTAAAACTAAGCCGGGCCAATTGATAATCCAAAATATTAGACTCAGGGAGGGTGAGATATACTGAAATAATTTTTTGATAAAATAAATCGTTTAACAAATTAAATAAATAATTTTTTAACTTTCTAAATTAAATATATAATTAAATTGGTGAGGAAATAAGAGAGTAATAAACAATAACGCTTTCCTCGTCGGCTTGACTCAAGAGATAGGTCTAATGGTTGGGTCGGGCTTAAAGTTGGGCTTCAATATATTCTATTGAATAAAGACAAAGTCCAACAAAAACATGGCACTACTTGTGAACAATTTTAATCCCAACCTCCTTAACTTGTTAATAGATGATTAATTAATGAAATAACTAGTTAATTAAATAAATAGAAATCTATGGATAGTAACATTCTTAATTTTGTAAAATATATAATTGAATAATTTAATTTAATAAAATAAATAAATAACAAAACTTCCGAGACCAACCCCACCTGTTGACAACCCTTAAATATTGGACACCGAGCAGTAAGATAGAGAGGGACATAATTAAATAATCTAGTAAATTAAATCAATAAAATATATTAAATATTTAAAATATTAAATAAATAATTATGCAACAAAAAATCCGAGCTTTATATGATGGTCGAGCACATGCTAAAAATCTAGGCTTGATGGTTGGTCTAGGCTTACACTTTGGCCTTAATAAGTTCTGTTGATATAAAGGCAAAGCCCAAACCAGACGTGGCCCAACCAATGAAATGGTTTAACCCCAACCGATACCTATCGAATTTATAAACCTAAATATTTTGCTCGGGTTGGGGGTGAATGTATGGATTATTAACTACTTGAATAATTTCATAAATTAAATAAATAGGAAACTATGGATACCAATTTAGTTAATTTTGTAAAATAACTAATGATTAATTTGGTTTAGTAAAATAAATAAATAAAATTACATTTAGTATTGGCACGGAACAGGTACATCCTATCCCATATTCACAAAACTAATTAGTTAACCTTAAAATAGTCTCTAGGAGGGAGAGAGAGAGAGAGAAATAATTTGTTAGGAAAATAATTAATTAATTAGTTAATTAAAGAATTCAGTAAATTAAGTAAATAGAAATCTATGGATAATAATTTACTTAATTTTATAAAATAGATAAATCAATAGTTAACTTTAACAAAAAAGCATAAATAAATATTCACTTGTGATTGGTGCAAGACTAGTCCAAGCTATCCCCAACCAAACTTGCACCATTGACAACCGTAAGTATTGGTAACATGTTGAATTAAATAAATAAAACTTTATAGAGAAGAAATTTTTTAATATATTAAAACAAATAAATGAATAATTTAATTTAGTAAAATAAATAAATAAAATTTCAGTTATTATTGGGGCAAGACATGTACAACCTATTTGACACCAGAACTAATACATTGTTCAAAAAGTAAATCATTAATTAGATGAACAATTTAGTTATGTAAATAAATAAAACCTATGGATAATAATTTACTTACTTTTGGAAAAATAAATAAATATCCAAACTATCTAGATCCAAACCCAACCCATTCACAACCCTAAATATGTAACTCAGGAGGGAGAGAGAGAGAGAGAGAAAAATAATTTGTTTATAAAGTAAATTAATTTAGTAAGTTCAGTAAATAATTTTTAACTTAATAGCATAACTAATATGTAATTAGGTGAGAAAATGAGAGGAACAAGGAATTTCCTCACCATGATTCAGGCTCTATATGAACTTTAAGCTCATGCTCACGATGTAGGATCGAAGTTCAACCTGGACTTAGACTTGCGCATAAATATGTTGTTTTGTTCTCGTTAATAATTTTAATCCAAGCTGAGACCTAACCTACTAATAGCCCTAAATATTAGGCTTAGGGAGAGAGATCGAAATAACAAAATATTTAAATAAATGATTAATTACTTGAATAATTTTGTAAATTAAAAAATAGAAATCTATGGATAATATTTTACTAAATTTTGTAAAATAAACAAATCAAAAATTTAATTTAATAAAATTACTATATACTCATTTATTATTGGGTGTCGGGTTGAATCAAATAAATAAAAATTTATACATAATAGTTTATCTAAAGTATTTAAATATATAAACGAATATTTTAGTTTAGTAAAATAAATAAAATTTCATTAATCATTCGGACGGGATAGGTACATTCTGTACCACACTAGACCGAACTCGTTGATAACCCAAAAAATAATGATCCAGAGAAAGAGAAAAATAAGTTTTTAACTAATTTAATAACCTAAATAATAAAATCATTATATAATGATCAATTCATTTAGTAAAATAAAAAATAAATATCCAATCTATCTAAAACCAAGCCCGGCCCATTGATAACCCAAAATATTAGACTTGGGAAGGGAGAGATATAATGAAATAATTTTTTGATAAAATTAAATCATTTAGTAAATTAAATAAATAATTTTTTTTAACTTACTAAATTAAATAAATAAATAAATTGGTGAGGAAATAAGAGTGTAAGAAACAATAACGCTTTCCTCGTCGACTCAACTCAAGAGATAGGTCTAAAGGTTGGGTCGGGCTCAAAGTTGGGCTTCAATATATTCTATTGAATAAAGACAAAGTCCAACCCAAACTTGGCACTGCCTGTGAACCAACCTTCTTAATTTGTTAATAAATGATTAATTAATGAAGACAATTAGTTAATTAAATAAATAAAAATCTATGGACAAGAACTTTTTTATTTTGTAAAATATATAATTGAATAATTTAATTTAATAAAAGAAAAAAATATCCAAGCTACCTAAACCAATCCCCACCTGTTGACAACCCTTAAATATTGGACACCGAGCAGTAAGATAGAGAGGGACATAATTAAATAATCTAGTAAATTAAATCAATAAAATATTTTAACTATTTAAAATAAGTAAATAAATAATTATGCAACAAAAAATCCGAGCTTTATATGATGGTCGAGCACATGCTAAAAATCTAGGCTTGATGGTTGGTCTAGGCTTACACTTTGGCCTTAATAAGTTCTGTTGATATAAAGGCAAAGCCCAAACCAGACGTGGCCCAACCAATGAAAAGTTTAACCCCAACCGATACCAATCGAATTTATAAACCTAAATATTTTTCTCGGGTTGGGGGGGAATGTATGGATTATTAACTACTTGAATAATTTCATAAATTAAATAAATAGGAAACTATGGATACCAATTTAGTTAATATTGTAAAATAACTAATGATTAATTTGGTTTAGTAAAATAAATAAATAAAATTACATTTAGTATTGGCACGGGACAGGTACATCCTATCCCATATTCACAAAACATATTAGTTAACCTTAAAATAGTCTCTAGGAGAGAGAGAGAGAGAGAGAGAAATAATTTGTTAGGAAAATAATTAATTAATTAGTTAATTAAAGAATTCAGTAAATTAAGTAAATAGAAATCTATGGATAATAATTTACTTAATTTTATAAAATAGATAAATCAATAGTTAACTTTAACAAAAAAACATAAATAAATATTCACTTGTGATTGGTGCAAGACTAGTCCAAGCTATCCCCAACCAAACTTGCACCATTGACAACCGTAAGTATTGGTAACATGTTGAATTAAATAAATAAAATTTATAGAGAATAAATTTTTTAATATATTAAAACAAATAAATGAATAATTTAATTTAGTAAAATAAATAAATAAAATTTCAGTTATTATTGGGGCAAGACATGTACAACCTATTCGACACCAGAACTAATACATTGTTCAAAAAGTAAATCATTAATTAGATGAACAATTTAGTTATGTAAATAAATAAAACCTATGGATAATAATTTACTTACTTTTGGTAAAATAAATAAATATCCAAACTATCTAAATCCAAACCCAACCCATTCACAACCCTAAATATGTAACTCAGGAGGGAGAGAGAGAGAGAGAGAGAGAGAGAGAGAGAGAGAGAGAAGAAATAATTTGTTTATAAAGTAAATTAATTTAGTAAGTTCAGTAAATAATTTTTAACTTAATAGCATAACTAAATAAGTAATTAGGTAAAAAAATGAGAGGAACAAGGAATTTCCTCACCACGATTCAGGCACTATATGAACTTTAAGCTCATGCTCACGATGTAGGCTCGAAGTTCAACCTGGACTTAGATTTGCGCATAAATATGTTCTTTTGTTCTCGTTAATAATTTTAATCCAAGCGGAGACCTAACCTACTAATAGCCCTAAATATTAGGCTTAGGGAGAGAGATCGAAATAACAAAATATTTAAATAAATGATTAATTACTTGATTAATTTTGTAAATTAAAAAATAGAAATCTATGGATAATATTTTACTAAATTTTGTAAAATAAACAAATCAAAAATTTAATTTAATAAAGTTACTATATACTCATTTATTATTGGGTGTCGGGTTGAATCAAATAAATAAAAATTTATACATAATAGTTTATCTAAAGATTTTAAATATATAAACGAATATTTTAGTTTAGTAAAATAAATAAAATTTCATTAATCATTCGGACGGGATAGGTACATTCTGTACCACACTAGACCGAACTCGTTGATAACCCAAAAAATAAGGATCCAGAGAAAGAGAAAAATAAGTTTTTAACTAATTTATTAACCTAAATAATAAAATCATTATATAATGATCAATTCAATTAGTAAAATAAAAAACAAATATCCAATCTATCTAAAACCGAGCCCGGCCCATTGATAACCCAAAATATTAGACTTGGGAAGGGAGAGATATAATGAAATAATTTTTTGATAAAATTAAATCATTTAGTAAATTAAATAAATAAATTTTTTTAACTTACTAAATTAAATAAATAAATAAATTGGGGAGGAAATAAGAGAGTAAGAAACGATAACACTTTCCTCGTCGGCTCAACTCAAGAGATAGGTCTAATGGTTGGGTCGGGCTCAAAGTTGGGCTTCAATATATTCTATTGAATAAAAACAAAGTCCAACCCAAACTTGGCACTACCTGTGAACCAACCTTCTTAATTTGTTAATAAATGATTAATTAATGAAGACAATTAGTTAATTAAATAAATAAAAATCTATGGATAAGAACTTTTTTATTTTGTAAAATATATAATTGAATAATTCAATTTAATAAAAGAAAAAAATATCCAAGCTACCTAGACCAATCCCCACCTGTTGACAACCCTTAAATATTGGACACCGAGCAGTAAGATAGAGAGGGACATAATTAAATAATCTAGTAAATTAAATCAATAAAATATTTTAACTATTTAAAATAAGTAAATAAATAATTATGCAACAAAAAATCCGAGCTTTATATGATGGTCGAGCACATGCTAAAAATCTAGGCTTGATGGTTGGTCTAGGCTTACACTTTGGCCTTAATAAGTTCTGTTGATATAAAGGCAAAGCCCAAACCAGACGTGGCCCAACCAATGAAAAGTTTAACCCCAACCGATACCAATCGAATTTATAAACCTAAATATTTTTCTCGGGTTGGGGGGGAATGTATGGATTATTAACTACTTGAATAATTTCATAAATTAAATAAATAGGAAACTATGGATACCAATTTAGTTAATATTGTAAAATAACTAATGATTAATTTGGTTTAGTAAAATAAATAAATAAAATTACATTTAGTATTGGCACGGGACAGGTACATCCTATCCCATATTCACAAAACATATTAGTTAACCTTAAAATAGTCTCTAGGAGAGAGAGAGAGAGAGAGAGAAATAATTTGTTAGGAAAATAATTAATTAATTAGTTAATTAAAGAATTCAGTAAATTAAGTAAATAGAAATCTATGGATAATAATTTACTTAATTTTATAAAATAGATAAATCAATAGTTAACTTTAACAAAAAAACATAAATAAATATTCACTTGTGATTGGTGCAAGACTAGTCCAAGCAATCCCCAACCAAACTTGCACCATTGACAACCGTAAGTATTGGTAACATGTTGAATTAAATAAATAAAACTTTATAGAGAAGAATTTTTTTAATATATTAAAACAAATAAATGAATAATTTAATTTAGTAATATAAATAAATAAAATTTCAGTTAATATTGGGGCAAGACATGTACAACCTATTCGACACCAGAACTAATACATTGTTCAAAAAGTAAATCATTAATTAGATGAACAATTTAGTTATGTAAATAAATAAAACCTATGGATAATAATTTACTTACTTTTGGTAAAATAAATAAATATCCAAACTATCTAGATCCAAACCCAACCCATTCACAACCCTAAATATGTAACTCAGGAGGGAGAGAGAGAGAGAGAGAGAGAGAGAGAGAGAGAAATAATTTGTTTATAAAGTAAATTAATTTAGTAAGTTCAGTAAATAATTTTTAACTTAATAGCATAACTAAATAAGTAATTAGGTGAGAAAATGAGAGGAACAAGGAATTTCCTCACCACGATTCAGGCTCTATATGAACTTTAAGCTCATGCTCACGATGTAGGCTCGAAGTTCAACCTGGACTTAGACTTGCGCATAAATATGTTCTTTTGTTCTCGTTAATAATTTTAATCCAAGCTGAGACCTAACCTACTAATAGCCCTAAATATTAGGCTTAGGGAGAGAGATCGAAATAACAAAATATTTAAATAAATGATTAATTACTTGAATAATTTTGTAAATTAAAATATAGAAATCTATGGATAATATTTTACTAAATTTTGTAAAATAAACAAATCAAAAATTTAATTTAATAAAATTACTATATACTCATTTATTATTGGGTGTCGGGTTGAATCAAATAAATAAAAATTTATACATAATAGTTTATGTAAAGTATTTAAATATATAAACGAATAATTTAGTTTAGTAAAATAAATAAAATTTCATTAATCATTCGGACGGGATAGGTACATTCTGTACCACACTAGACCGAACTCGTTGATAACCCAAAAAATAAGGATCCAGAGAAAGAGAAAAATAAGTTTTTAACTAATTTATTAACCTAAATAATAAAATCATTATATAATGATCAATTCAATTAGTAAAATAAAAAATAAATATCCAATCTATCTAAAACCGAGCCCGGCCCATTGATAACCCAAAATATTAGACTTGGGAAGGGAGAGATATAATGAAATAATTTTTTGATAAAATTAAATCATTTAGTAAATTAAATAAATAAATTTTTTTAACTTACTAAATTAAATAAATAAATAAATTGGTGAGGAAATAAGAGAGTAAGAAACGATAACACTTTCCTCGTCGGCTCAACTCAAGAGATAGGTCTAATGGTTGGGTCGGGCTCAAAGTTGGGCTTCAATATATTCTATTGAATAAAGACAAAGTCCAACCCAAACTTGGCACTGCCTGTGAACCAACCTTCTTAATTTGTTAATAAATGATTAATTAATGAAGACAATTAGTTAATTAAATAAATAAAAATCTATGGATAAGAACTTTTTTATTTTGTAAAATATATAATTGAATAATTCAATTTAATGAAAGAAAAAAATATCCAAGCTACCTAGACCAATCCCCACCTGTTGACAACCCTTAAATATTGGACACCGAGCAGTAAGATAGAGAGGGACATAATTAAATAATCTAGTAAATTAAATAAATAAAATATTTTAACTATTTAAAATAAGTAAATAAATAATTATGCAACAAAAAATCCGAGCTTTATATGATGGTCGAGCACATGCTAAAAATCTAGGCTTGATGGTTGGTCTAGGCTTAGACGGGCCTTAATAAGTTTTGTTGATATAAAGGCAAAGCCCAAACCAGACGTGGCCCAACCAATGAAAAGGTTTAACCCCAACCGATACCTATCCAATTTATAAACCTAAATATTTTGCTCGGGTTGGGGGGGAATGTATGGATTATTAACTACTTTAATAATTTAATAAATTAAATAAATAGGAAACTATGGATACCAATTTAGTTAATTTTGTAAAATAACTAATGATGAATTTGGTTTAGTAAAATAAATAAATAAAATTACATTTAGTATTGGCACGGGACTGGTACATCTTATCCCATATTCACAAAACTAATTAGTTAACCTTAAAATAGTCTCTAGGAGGGAGAGAGAGAGAGAGAAATAATTTGTTAGGAAAATAATTAATTAATTAGTTAATTAAAGAATTCAGTAAATTAAGTAAATAGAAATCAATGGATAATAATTTACTTAATTTTATAAAATAGAGAAATCAATAGTTAACTTTAACAAAAAAGCATAAATAAATATTCACTTGTGATTGGTGCAAGACTAGTCCAAGCAATCCCCAACCAAACTTGCACCATTGACAACCGTAAGTATTGGTAACATGTTGAATTAAATAAATAAAACTTTATAGAGAAGAATTTTTTTAATATATTAAAACAAATAAATGAATAATTTAATTTAGTAATATAAATAAATAAAATTTCAGTTATTATTGGGGCAAGACATGTACAACCTATTCGACACCAGAACTAATACATTGTTCAAAAAGTAAATCATTAATTAGATGAACAATTTAGTTATGTAAATAAATAAAACCTATGGATAATAATTTACTTACTTTTGGTAAAATAAATAAATATCCAAACTATCTAGATCCAAACCCAACCCATTCACAACCCTAAATATGTAACTCAGGAGGGAGAGAGAGAGAGAGAGAGAAATAATTTGTTCATAAAGTAAATTAATTTAGTAAGTTCAGTAAATAATTTTTAACTTAATAGCATAACTAAATAAGTAATTAGGTGAGAAAATGAGAGGAACAAGGAATTTCCTCACCACGATTCAGGCTCTATATGAACTTTAAGCTCATGCTCACGATGTAGGCTCGAAGTTCAACCTGGACTTAGACTTGCGCATAAATATGTTCTTTTGTTCTCGTTAATAATTTTAATCCAAGCTGAGACCTAACCTACTAATAGCCCTAAATATTAGGCTTAGGGAGAGAGATCGAAATAACAAAATATTTAAATAAATGATTAATTACTTGAATAATTTTGTAAATTAAAATATAGAAATCTATGGATAATATTTTACTAAATTTTGTAAAATAAACAAATCAAAAATTTAATTTAATAAAATTACTATATACTCATTTATTATTGGGTGTCGGGTTGAATCAAATAAATAAAAATTTATACATAATAGTTTATGTAAAGTATTTAAATATATAAACGAATAATTTAGTTTAGTAAAATAAATAAAATTTCATTAATCATTCGGACGGGATAGGTACATTCTGTACCACACTAGACCGAACTCGTTGATAACCCAAAAAATAAGGATCCAGAGAAAGAGAAAAATAAGTTTTTAACTAATTTATTAACCTAAATAATAAAATCATTATATAATGATCAATTCAATTAGTAAAATAAAAAATAAATATCCAATCTATCTAAAACCGAGCCCGGCCCATTGATAACCCAAAATATTAGACTTGGGAAGGGAGAGATATAATGAAATAATTTTTTGATAAAATTAAATCATTTAGTAAATTAAATAAATAAATTTTTTTAACTTACTAAATTAAATAAATAAATAAATTGGTGAGGAAATAAGAGAGTAAGAAACGATAACACTTTCCTCGTCGGCTCAACTCAAGAGATAGGTCTAATGGTTGGGTCGGGCTCAAAGTTGGGCTTCAATATATTCTATTGAATAAAGACAAAGTCCAACCCAAACTTGGCACTGCCTGTGAACCAACCTTCTTAATTTGTTAATAAATGATTAATTAATGAAGACAATTAGTTAATTAAATAAATAAAAATCTATGGATAAGAACTTTTTTATTTTGTAAAATATATAATTGAATAATTCAATTTAATGAAAGAAAAAAATATCCAAGCTACCTAGACCAATCCCCACCTGTTGACAACCCTTAAATATTGGACACCGAGCAGTAAGATAGAGAGGGACATAATTAAATAATCTAGTAAATTAAATAAATAAAATATTTTAACTATTTAAAATAAGTAAATAAATAATTATGCAACAAAAAATCCGAGCTTTATATGATGGTCGAGCACATGCTAAAAATCTAGGCTTGATGGTTGGTCTAGGCTTAGACGGGCCTTAATAAGTTTTGTTGATATAAAGGCAAAGCCCAAACCAGACGTGGCCCAACCAATGAAAAGGTTTAACCCCAACCGATACCTATCCAATTTATAAACCTAAATATTTTGCTCGGGTTGGGGGGGAATGTATGGATTATTAACTACTTTAATAATTTAATAAATTAAATAAATAGGAAACTATGGATACCAATTTAGTTAATTTTGTAAAATAACTAATGATGAATTTGGTTTAGTAAAATAAATAAATAAAATTACATTTAGTATTGGCACGGGACTGGTACATCTTATCCCATATTCACAAAACTAATTAGTTAACCTTAAAATAGTCTCTAGGAGGGAGAGAGAGAGAGAGAAATAATTTGTTAGGAAAATAATTAATTAATTAGTTAATTAAAGAATTCAGTAAATTAAGTAAATAGAAATCAATGGATAATAATTTACTTAATTTTATAAAATAGAGAAATCAATAGTTAACTTTAACAAAAAAGCATAAATAAATATTCACTTGTGATTGGTGCAAGACTAGTCCAAGCAATCCCCAACCAAACTTGCACCATTGACAACCGTAAGTATTGGTAACATGTTGAATTAAATAAATAAAACTTTATAGAGAAGAATTTTTTTAATATATTAAAACAAATAAATGAATAATTTAATTTAGTAATATAAATAAATAAAATTTCAGTTATTATTGGGGCAAGACATGTACAACCTATTCGACACCAGAACTAATACATTGTTCAAAAAGTAAATCATTAATTAGATGAACAATTTAGTTATGTAAATAAATAAAACCTATGGATAATAATTTACTTACTTTTGGTAAAATAAATAAATATCCAAACTATCTAGATCCAAACCCAACCCATTCACAACCCTAAATATGTAACTCAGGAGGGAGAGAGAGAGAGAGAGAGAGAGAGAGAGAGAAATAATTTGTTTATAAAGTAAATTAATTTAGTAAGTTCAGTAAATAATTTTTAACTTAATAGCATAACTAAATAAGTAATTAGGTGAGAAAATGAGAGGAACAAGGAATTTCCTCACCATGATTCTGGCTCTATATGAACTTTAAGCTCATGCTCACGATGTAGGCTCGAAGTTCAACCTAGACTTAGACTTGCGCATAAATATGTTCTTTTGTTCTCGTTAATAATTTTAATCCAAGCTGACACCTAACCTACTAATAGCCCAAAATATTAGGCTTAGGGAGAGAGATCGAAATAGCAAAATATTTAAATAAATGATTAATTACTTGAATAATTTTGTAAATTAGAAAATAGAAATCTATGGATAATATTTTACTAAATTTTGTAAAATAAACAAATCAAAAATTTAATTTAATAAAATTACTATATACTCATTTATTATTGGGTGTCGGGTTGAATCAAATAAATAAAAATTTATACATAATAGTTTATCTAAAGTATTTAAATATATAAACGAATAATTTAGTTTAGTAAAATAAATAAAATTTCATTAATCATTCGGACGGGATAGGTACATTCTGTACCACACTAGACCGAACTCGTTGATAACCCAAAAAATAAGGATCCAGAGAAAGAGAAAAATAAGTTTTTAACTAATTTTTTAACCTAAATAATAAAATCATTATATAATGATCAATTCATTTAGTAAAATAAAAAATAAATATCCAATCTATCTTAAACTGAGCCCGGCCCATTGATAACCCAAAAGATTAGACTTGGGAAGGGAGAGATATAATGAAATAATTTTTTGATAAAATTAAATCATTTAGTAAATTAAATAAATAATTTTTTTTAACTTACTAAATTAAATAAATAAATAAATTGGTGAGGAAATAAGAGAGTAAGAAACAATAACGCTTTCCTCGTCGGCTCAACTCAAGAGGTAGGTCTAATGGTTGGGTTGGGCTCAAAGTTGGGCTTCAATATATTCTATTGAATAAAGATAAAGTCCAACCCAAACTTGGCACTGCCTGTGAACCAACCTTCTTAATTTGTTAATAAATGATTAATTAATGAAGACAATTAGGTAATTAAATAAATAAAAATCTATGGATAAGAACTTTTTTATTTTGTAAAATATATAATTGAATAATTCAATTTAATAAAAGAAAAAAATATCCAAGCTACCTAGACCAATCCCCACCTGTTGACAACCCTTAAATATTGGACACCGAGCAGTAAGATAGAGAGGGACATAATTAAATAATCTAGTAAATTAAATCAATAAAATATTTTAACTATTTAAAATAAGTAAATAAATAATTATGCAACAAAAAATCCGAGCTTTATATGATGGTCGAGCACATGCTAAAAATCTAGGCTTGATGGTTGGTCTAGGCTTAGACGGGCCTTAATAAGTTTTGTTGATATAAAGGCAAAGCCCAAACCGGACGTGGCCCAACCAATGAAAAGGTTTAACCCCAACCGATACCTATCCAATTTATAAACCTAATAATTTTGCTCGGGTTGGGGGGGAATGTATGGATTATTAACTACTTGAATAATTTAATAAATTAAATAAATAGGAAACTATGGATACCAATTTAGTTAATTTTGTAAAATAACTAATGATTAATTTGGTTTAGTAAAATAAATAAATAAAATTACATTTAGTATTGGCACGGGACAGGTACATCCTATCCCATATTCAAAAAACTAATTAGTTAACCTTAAAATAGTCTCTAGGAGGGAGAGAGAGAGAGAGAAATAATTTGTTAGGAAAATAATTAATTAATTAGTTAATTAAAGAATTCAGTAAATTAAGTAAATAGTAATCTATGGATAATAATTTACTTAATTTTATAAAATAGATAAATCAATAGTTAACTTTAACAAAAAAGCATAAATAAATATTTACATGTGATTGGTGCAAGACTAGTCCAAGCTATTCCCCAACCAAACTTGCACCATTGACAACCGTAAGTATTGGTAACATGTTGAATTAAATAAATAAAACTTTATAGAGAAGAAATTTTTTAATATATTAAAATAAATAAATGAATAATTTAATTTAGTAATATAAATAAATAAAATTTCAGTTATTATTGGGGCAAGACATGTACAACCTATTCGACTCTAGAACTAATACATTTTTCAATATGAAAATCAATATTTAGATGAACAATTTAGTTATGTAAATAAATAAAACCTATGGATAACAATTTACTTACTTTTGGTAAAATAAATAAATATCCAAACTATCTAGATCCAAACCCAACCCACTCACAACCTTAAATATGTAACTCAGGAGGGAGGGAGAGAAGGAGAGAGAGAGAGAGAGAGAGAGAAATAATTTGTTTATAAAGTAAATTAATTTAGTAAGTTCAGTAAATAATTTTTAACTTAATAGCATAACTAAATAAGTAATTAGGTGAGAAAATGAGAGGAACAAGGAATTTCCTCACCACGATTCAGGCTCTATATGAACTTTAAGCTCATGCTCACGATGTAGGCTCGAAGTTCAACCTGGACTTAGACTTGCGCATAAATATGTTCTTTTGTTCTCGTTAATAATTTTAATCCAAGCTGAGACCTAACCTACTAATAGCCCTAAATATTAGGCTTAGGGAGAGAGATCGAAATAACAAAATATTTAAATAAATGATTAATTACTTGAATAATTTTGTAAATTAAAATATAGAAATCTATGGATAATATTTTACTAAATTTTGTAAAATAAACAAATCAAAAATTTAATTTAATAAAATTACTATATACTCATTTATTATTGGGTGTCGGGTTGAATCAAATAAATAAAAATTTATACATAATAGTTTATCTAAAGTATTTAAATATATAAACGAATAATTTAGTTTAGTAAAATAAATAAAATTTCATTAATCATTCGGACGGGATAGGTACATTCTGTACCACACTAGACCGAACTCGTTGATAACCCAAAAAATAAGGATCCAGAGAAAGAGAAAAATAAGTTTTTAACTAATTTATTAACCTAAATAATAAAATCATTATATAATGATCAATTCAATTAGTAAAATAAAAAATAAATATCCAATCTATCTAAAACCGAGCCCGGCCCATTGATAACCCAAAATATTAGACTTGGGAAGGGAGAGATATAATGAAATAATTTTTTGATAAAATTAAATCATTTAGTAAATTAAATAAATAAATTTTTTTAACTTACTAAATTAAATAAATAAATAAATTGGTGAGGAAATAAGAGAGTAAGAAACGATAACACTTTCCTCGTCGGCTCAACTCAAGAGATAGGTCTAATGGTTGGGTCGGGCTCAAAGTTGGGCTTCAATATATTCTATTGAATAAAAGACAAAGTCCAACCCAAACTTGGCACTGCCTGTGAACCAACCTTCTTAATTTGTTAATAAATGATTAATTAATGAAGACAATTAGTTAATTAAATAAATAAAAATCTATGGATAAGAACTTTTTTATTTTGTAAAATATATAATTGAATAATTCAATTTAATAAAAGAAAAAAATATCCAAGCTACCTAGACCAATCCCCACCTGTTGACAACCCTTAAATATTGGACACCGAGCAGTAAGATAGAGAGGGACACAATTAAATAATCTAGTAAATTAAATCAATAAAATATTTTAACTATTTAAAATAAGTAAATAAATAATTATGCAACAAAAAATCCGAGCTTTATATGATGGTCGAGCACATGCTAAAAATCTAGGCTTGATGGTTGGTCTAGGCTTAGACGGGCCTTAATAAGTTTCTGTTGATATAAAGGCAAAGCCCAAACCAGACGTGGCCCAACCAATGAAAAGGTTTAACCCCAACCGATACCTATCCAATTTATAAACCTAAATATTTTGCTCGGGTTGGGGGGAATGTATGGATTATTAACTACTTGAATAATTTAATAAATTAAATAAATAGGAAACTATGGATACCAATTTAGTTAATTTTGTAAAATAACTAATGATTAATTTGGTTTAGTAAAATAAATAAATAAAATTACATTTAGTATTGGCACGGGACTGGTACATCCTATCCCATATTCACAAAACATATTAGTTAACCTTAAAATAGTCTCTAGGAGAGAGAGAGAGAGAGAGAGAAATAATTTGTTAGGAAAATAATTAATTAATTAGTTAATTAAAGAATTCAGTAAATTAAGTAAATAGAAATCTATGGATAATAATTTACTTAATTTTATAAAATAGATAAATCAATAGTTAACTTTAACAAAAAAACATAAATAAATATTCACTTGTGATTGGTGCAAGACTAGTCCAAGCAATCCCCAACCAAACTTGCACCATTGACAACCGTAAGTATTGGTAACATGTTGAATTAAATAAATAAAACTTTATAGAGAAGAATTTTTTTAATATATTAAAACAAATAAATGAATAATTTAATTTAGTAATATAAATAAATAAAATTTCAGTTATTATTGGGGCAAGACATGTACAACCTATTCGACACCAGAACTAATACATTGTTCAAAAAGTAAATCATTAATTAGATGAACAATTTAGTTATGTAAATAAATAAAACCTATGGATAATAATTTACTTACTTTTGGTAAAATAAATAAATATCCAAACTATCTAGATCCAAACCCAACCCATTCACAACCCTAAATATGTAACTCAGGAGGGAGAGAGAGAGAGAGAGAGAGAGAGAGAGAGGGAGAAATAATTTGTTTATAAAGTAAATTAATTTAGTAAGTTCAGTAAATAATTTTTAACTTAATAGCATAACTAAATAAGTAATTAGGTGAGAAAATGAGAGGAACAAGGAATTTCCTCACCACGATTCAGGCTCTATATGAACTTTAAGCTCATGCTCACGATGTAGGCTCGAAGTTCAACCTGGACTTAGACTTGCGCATAAATATGTTCTTTTGTTCTCGTTAATAATTTTAATCCAAGCTGAGACCTAACCTACTAATAGCCCTAAATATTAGGCTTAGGGAGAGAGATCGAAATAACAAAATATTTAAATAAATGATTAATTACTTGAATAATTTTGTAAATTAAAATATAGAAATCTATGGATAATATTTTACTAAATTTTGTAAAATAAACAAATCAAAAATTTAATTTAATAAAATTACTATATACTCATTTATTATTGGGTGTCGGGTTGAATCAAATAAATAAAAATTTATACATAATAGTTTATGTAAAGTATTTAAATATATAAACGAATAATTTAGTTTAGTAAAATAAATAAAATTTCATTAATCATTCGGACGGGATAGGTACATTCTGTACCACACTAGACCGAACTCGTTGATAACCCAAAAAATAAGGATCCAGAGAAAGAGAAAAATAAGTTTTTAACTAATTTATTAACCTAAATAATAAAATCATTATATAATGATCAATTCAATTAGTAAAATAAAAAATAAATATCCAATCTATCTAAAACCGAGCCCGGCCCATTGATAACCCAAAATATTAGACTTGGGAAGGGAGAGATATAATGAAATAATTTTTTGATAAAATTAAATCATTTAGTAAATTAAATAAATAAATTTTTTTAACTTACTAAATTAAATAAATAAATAAATTGGTGAGGAAATAAGAGAGTAAGAAACGATAACACTTTCCTCGTCGGCTCAACTCAAGAGATAGGTCTAATGGTTGGGTCGGGCTCAAAGTTGGGCTTCAATATATTCTATTGAATAAAGACAAAGTCCAACCCAAACTTGGCACTGCCTGTGAACCAACCTTCTTAATTTGTTAATAAATGATTAATTAATGAAGACAATTAGTTAATTAAATAAATAAAAATCTATGGATAAGAACTTTTTTATTTTGTAAAATATATAATTGAATAATTCAATTTAATAAAAGAAAAAAATATCCAAGCTACCTAGACCAATCCCCACCTGTTGACAACCCTTAAATATTGGACACCGAGCAGTAAGATAGAGAGGGACATAATTAAATAATCTAGTAAATTAAATCAATAAAATATTTTAACTATTTAAAATAAGTAAATAAATAATTATGCAACAAAAAATCCGAGCTTTATATGATGGTCGAGCACATGCTAAAAATCTAGGCTTGATGGTTGGTCTAGGCTTAGACGGGCCTTAATAAGTTTTGTTGATATAAAGGCAAAGCCCAAACCAGACGTGGCCCAACCAATGAAAAGGTTTAACCCCAACCGATACCTATCCAATTTATAAACCTAAATATTTTGCTCGGGTTGGGGGGGAATGTATGGATTATTAACTACTTTAATAATTTAATAAATTAAATAAATAGGAAACTATGGATACCAATTTAGTTAATTTTGTAAAATAACTAATGATGAATTTGGTTTAGTAAAATAAATAAATAAAATTACATTTAGTATTGGCACGGGACTGGTACATCTTATCCCATATTCACAAAACTAATTAGTTAACCTTAAAATAGTCTCTAGGAGGGAGAGAGAGAGAGAGAAATAATTTGTTAGGAAAATAATTAATTAATTAGTTAATTAAAGAATTCAGTAAATTAAGTAAATAGAAATCAATGGATAATAATTTACTTAATTTTATAAAATAGAGAAATCAATAGTTAACTTTAACAAAAAAGCATAAATAAATATTCACTTGTGATTGGTGCAAGACTAGTCCAAGCAATCCCCAACCAAACTTGCACCATTGACAACCGTAAGTATTGGTAACATGTTGAATTAAATAAATAAAACTTTATAGAGAAGAATTTTTTTAATATATTAAAACAAATAAATGAATAATTTAATTTAGTAATATAAATAAATAAAATTTCAGTTATTATTGGGGCAAGACATGTACAACCTATTCGACACCAGAACTAATACATTGTTCAAAAAGTAAATCATTAATTAGATGAACAATTTAGTTATGTAAATAAATAAAACCTATGGATAATAATTTACTTACTTTTGGTAAAATAAATAAATATCCAAACTATCTAGATCCAAACCCAACCCATTCACAACCCTAAATATGTAACTCAGGAGGGAGAGAGAGAGAGAGAGAGAGAGAGAGAGAGAGAAGGGATAATTTGTTTATAAAGTAAATTAATTTAGTAAGTTCAGTAAATAATTTTTAACTTAATAGCATAACTAAATAAGTAATTAGGTGAGAAAATGAGAGGAACAAGGAATTTCCTCACCATGATTCAGGCTCTATATGAACTTTAAGCTCATGCTCACGATGTAGGCTCGAAGTTCAACCTGGACTTAGACTTGCGCATAAATATGTTCTTTTGTTCTCGTTAATAATTTTAATCCAAGCTGAGACCTAACCTACTAATAGCCCTAAATATTAGGCTTAGGGAGAGAGATCGAAATAACAAAATATTTAAATAAATGATTAATTACTTGAATAATTTTGTAAATTAAAAAATAGAAATCTATGGATAATATTTTACTAAATTTTGTAAAATAAACAAATCAAAAATTTAATTTAATAAAATTACTATATACTCATTTATTATTGGGTGTCGGGTTGAATCAAATAAATAAAAATTTATACATAATAGTTTATCTAAAGTATTTAAATATATAAACGAATAATTTAGTTTAGTAAAATAAATAAAATTTCATTAATCATTCGGACGGGATAGGTACATTCTGTACCACACTAGACCGAACTCGTTGATAACCCAAAAAATAAGGATCCAGAGAAAGAGAAAAATAAGTTTTTAACTAATTTATTAACCTAAATAATAAAATCATTATATAATGATCAATTCATTTAGTAAAATAAAAAATAAATATCCAATCTATCTAAAACCGAGCCCGGCCCATTGATAACCCAAAATATTAGACTTGGGAAGGGAGAGATATAATGAAATAATTTTTTGATAAAATTAAATCATTTAGTAAATTAAATAAATAAATTTTTTTAACTTACTAAATTAAATAAATAAATAAATTGGTGAGGAAATAAGAGAGTAAGAAACAATAACGCTTTCCTCGTCGGCTCAACTCAAGAGATAGGTCTAATGGTTGGGTCGGGCTCAAAGTTGGGCTTCAATATATTCTATTGAATAAAGACAAAGTCCAACCCAAACTTGGCACTGCCTGTGAACCAACCTTCTTAATTTGTTAATAAATGATTAATTAATGAAGACAATTAGTTAATTAAATAAATAAAAATCTATGGATAAGAACTTTTTTATTTTGTAAAATATATAATTGAATAATTCAATTTAATAAAAGAAAAAAATATCCAAGCTACCTAGACCAATCCCCACCTGTTGACAACCCTTAAATATTGGACACCGAGCAGTAAGATAGAGAGGGACATAATTAAATAATCTAGTAAATTAAATCAATAAAATATTTTAACTATTTAAAATAAGTAAATAAATAATTATGCAACAAAAAATCCGAGCTTTATATGATGGTCGAGCACATGCTAAAAATCTAGGCTTGATGGTTGGTCTAGGCTTAGACGGGCCTTAATAAGTTTTGTTGATATAAAGGCAAAGCCCAAACCAGACGTGGCCCAACCAATGAAAAGGTTTAACCCCAACCGATACCTATCCAATTTATAAACCTAAATATTTTGCTCGGGTTGGGGGGGAATGTATGGATTATTAACTACTTGAATAATTTAATAAATTAAATAAATAGGAAACTATGGATACCAATTTAGTTAATTTTGTAAAATAACTAATGATTAATTTGGTTTAGTAAAATAAATAAATAAAATTACATTTAGTATTGGCACGGGACAGGTACATCCTATCCCATATTCACAAAACTAATTAGTTAACCTTAAAATAGTCTCTAGGAGGGAGAGAGAGAGAGAGAAATAATTTGTTAGGAAAATAATTAATTAATTAGTTAATTAAAGAATTCAGTAAATTAAGTAAATAGAAATCTATGGATAATAATTTACTTAATTTTATAAAATAGATAAATCAATAGTTAACTTTAACAAAAAAGCATAAATAAATATTCACTTGTGATTGGTGCAAGACTAGTCCAAGCATCCCCAACCAAACTTGCACCATTGACAACCGTAAGTATTGGTAACATGTTGAATTAAATAAATAAAACTTTATAGAGAAGAATTTTTTTAATATATTAAAACAAATAAATGAATAATTTAATTTAGTAATATAAATAAATAAAATTTCAGTTATTATTGGGGCAAGACATGTACAACCTATTCGACACCAGAACTAATACATTGTTCAAAAAGTAAATCATTAATTAGATGAACAATTTAGTTATGTAAATAAATAAAACCTATGGATAATAATTTACTTACTTTTGGTAAAATAAATAAATATCCAAACTATCTAGATCCAAACCCAACCCATTCACAACCCTAAATATGTAACTCAGGAGGGAGAGAGAGAGAGAGAGAGAGAGAGAGAGAGAGAGGGAGATAATTTGTTTATAAAGTAAATTAATTTAGTAAGTTCAGTAAATAATTTTTAACTTAATAGCATAACTAAATAAGTAATTAGGTGAGAAAATGAGAGGAACAAGGAATTTCCTCACCATGATTCAGGCTCTATATGAACTTTAAGCTCATGCTCACGATGTAGGCTCGAAGTTCAACCTGGACTTAGACTTGCGCATAAATATGTTCTTTTGTTCTCGTTAATAATTTTAATCCAAGCTGAGACCTAACCTACTAATAGCCCTAAATATTAGGCTTAGGGAGAGAGATCGAAATAACAAAATATTTAAATAAATGATTAATTACTTGAATAATTTTGTAAATTAAAAAATAGAAATCTATGGATAATATTTTACTAAATTTTGTAAAATAAACAAATCAAAAATTTAATTTAATAAAATTACTATATACTCATTTATTATTGGGTGTCGGGTTGAATCAAATAAATAAAAATTTATACATAATAGTTTATCTAAAGTATTTAAATATATAAACGAATAATTTAGTTTAGTAAAATAAATAAAATTTCATTAATCATTCGGACGGGATAGGTACATTCTGTACCACACTAGACCGAACTCGTTGATAACCCAAAAAATAAGGATCCAGAGAAAGAGAAAAATAAGTTTTTAACTAATTTATTAACCTAAATAATAAAATCATTATATAATGATCAATTCATTTAGTAAAATAAAAAATAAATATCCAATCTATCTAAAACTGAGCCCGGCCCATTGATAACCCAAAATATTAGACTTGGGAAGGGAGAGATATAATGAAATAATTTTTTGATAAAATTAAATCATTTAGTAAATTAAATAAATAATTTTTTTAACTTACTAAATTAAATAAATAAATAAATTGGTGAGGAAATAAGAGAGTAAGAAACAATAACGCTTTCCTCGTCGGCTCAACTCAAGAGATAGGTCTAATGGTTGGGTCGGGCTCAAAGTTGGGCTTCAATATATTCTATTGAATAAAGACAAAGTCCAACCCAAACTTGGCACTGCCTGTGAACCAACCTTCTTAATTTGTTAATAAATGATTAATTAATGAAGACAATTAGTTAATTAAATAAATAAAAATCTATGGATAAGAACTTTTTTATTTTGTAAAATATATAATTGAATAATTCAATTTAATAAAAGAAAAAAATATCCAAGCTACCTAGACCAATCCCCACCTGTTGACAACCCTTAAATATTGGACACCGAGCAGTAAGATAGAGAGGGACATAATTAAATAATCTAGTAAATTAAATCAATAAAATATTTTAACTATTTAAAATAAGTAAATAAATAATTATGCAACAAAAAATCCGAGCTTTATATGATGGTCGAGCACATGCTAAAAATCTAGGCTTGATGGTTGGTCTAGGCTTAGACGGGCCTTAATAAGTTCTGTTGATATAAAGGCAAAGCCCAAACCAGACGTGGCCCAACCAATGAAAAGGTTTAACCCCAACCGATACCTATCCAATTTATAAACCTAAATATTTTGCTCGGGTTGGGGGGGAATGTATGGATTATTAACTACTTGAATAATTTAATAAATTAAATAAATAGGAAACTATGGATACCAATTTAGTTAATTTTGTAAAATAACTAATGATTAATTTGGTTTAGTAAAATAAATAAATAAAATTACATTTAGTATTGGCACGGGACAGGTACATCCTATCCCATATTCACAAAACATATTAGTTAACCTTAAAATAGTCTCTAGGAGAGAGAGAGAGAGAGAGAGAAATAATTTGTTAGGAAAATAATTAATTAATTAGTTAATTAAAGAATTCAGTAAATTAAGTAAATAGAAATCTATGGATAATAATTTACTTAATTTTATAAAATAGATAAATCAATAGTTAACTTTAACAAAAAAGCATAAATAAATATTCACTTGTGATTGGTGCAAGACTAGTCCAAGCTATCCCCAACCAAACTTGCACCATTGACAACCGTAAGTATTGGTAACATGTTGAATTAAATAAATAAAACTTTATAGAGAATAAATTTTTTAATATATTAAAACAAATAAATGAATAATTTAATTTAGTAAAATAAATAAATAAAATTTCAGTTATTATTGGGGCAAGACATGTACAACCTATTCGACACCAGAACTAATACATTGTTCAAAAAGTAAATCATTAATTAGATGAACAATTTAGTTATGTAAATAAATAAAACCTATGGATAATAATTTACTTACTTTTGGTAAAATAAATAAATATCCAAACTATCTAGATCCAAACCCAACCCATTCACAACCCTAAATATGTAACTCAGGAGGGAGAGAGAGAGAGAGAGAGAGAGAAGATAATTTGTTTATAAAGTAAATTAATTTAGTAAGTTCAGTAAATAATTTTTAACTTAATAGCATAACTAAATAAGTAATTAGGTGAGAAAATGAGAGGAACAAGGAATTTCCTCACCACGATTCAGGCTCTATATGAACTTTAAGCTCATGCTCACGATGTAGGCTCGAAGTTCAACCTGGACTTAGACTTGCGCATAAATATGTTCTTTTGTTCTCGTTAATAATTTTAATCCAAGCTGAGACCTAACCTACTAATAGCCCTAAATATTAGGCTTAGGGAGAGAGATCGAAATAACAAAATATTTAAATAAATGATTAATTACTTGAATAATTTTGTAAATTAAAAAATAGAAATCTATGGATAATATTTTACTAAATTTTGTAAAATAAACAAATCAAAAATTTAATTTAATAAAATTACTATATACTCATTTATTATTGGGTGTCGGGTTGAATCAAATAAATAAAAATTTATACATAATAGTTTATCTAAAGTATTTAAATATATAAACGAATAATTTAGTTTAGTAAAATAAATAAAATTTCATTAATCATTCGGACGGGATAGGTACATTCTGTACCACACTAGACCGAACTCGTTGATAACCCAAAAAATAAGGATCCAGAGAAAGAGAAAAATAAGTTTTTAACTAATTTATTAACCTAAATAATAAAATCATTATATAATGATCAATTCAATTAGTAAAATAAAAAATAAATATCCAATCTATCTAAAACCTAGCCCGGCCCATTGATAACCCAAAATATTAGACTTGGGAAGGGAGAGATATAATGAAATAATTTTTTGATAAAATTAAATCATTTAGTAAATTAAATAAATAAATTTTTTTAACTTACTAAATTAAATAAATAAATAAATTGGTGAGGAAATAAGAGAGTAAGAAACAATAACGCTTTCCTCGTCGGCTCAACTCAAGAGATAGGTCTAATGGTTGGGTCGGGCTCAAAGTTGGGCTTCAATATATTCTATTGAATAAAGACAAAGTCCAACCCAAACTTGGCACTGCCTGTGAACCAACCTTCTTAATTTGTTAATAAATGATTAATTAATGAAGACAATTAGTTAATTAAATAAATAAAAATCTATGGATAAGAACTTTTTTATTTTGTAAAATATATAATTGAATAATTCAATTTAATAAAAGAAAAAAATATCCAAGCTACCTAGACCAATCCCCACCTGTTGACAACCCTTAAATATTGGACACCGAGCAGTAAGATAGAGAGGGACATAATTAAATAATCTAGTAAATTAAATCAATAAAATATTTTAACTATTTAAAATAAGTAAATAAATAATTATGCAACAAAAAATCCGAGCTTTATATGATGGTCGAGCACATGCTAAAAATCTAGGCTTGATGGTTGGTCTAGGCTTACACTTTGGGCCTTAATAAGTTCTGTTGATATAAAGGCAAAGCCCAAACCAGACGTGGCCCAACCAATGAAAAGGTTTAACCCCAACCGATACCTATCCAATTTATAAACCTAAATATTTTGCTCGGGTTGGGGGGGAATGTATGGATTATTAACTACTTGAATAATTTAATAAATTAAATAAATAGGAAACTATGGATACCAATTTAGTTAATTTTGTAAAATAACTAATGATTAATTTGGTTTAGTAAAATAAATAAATAAAATTACATTTAGTATTGGCACGGGACAGGTACATCCTATCCCATATTCACAAAACATATTAGTTAACCTTAAAATAGTCTCTAGGAGAGAGAGAGAGAGAGAGAGAAATAATTTGTTAGGAAAATAATTAATTAATTAGTTAATTAAAGAATTCAGTAAATTAAGTAAATAGAAATCTATGGATAATAATTTACTTAATTTTATAAAATAGATAAATCAATAGTTAACTTTAACAAAAAAGCATAAATAAATATTCACTTGTGATTGGTGCAAGACTAGTCCAAGCTATCCCCAACCAAACTTGCACCATTGACAACCGTAAGTATTGGTAACATGTTGAATTAAATAAATAAAACTTTATAGAGAATAAATTTTTTAATATATTAAAACAAATAAATGAATAATTTAATTTAGTAAAATAAATAAATAAAATTTCAGTTATTATTGGGGCAAGACATGTACAACCTATTCGACACCAGAACTAATACATTGTTCAAAAAGTAAATCATTAATTAGATGAACAATTTAGTTATGTAAATAAATAAAACCTATGGATAATAATTTACTTACTTTTGGTAAAATAAATAAATATCCAAACTATCTAGATCCAAACCCAACCCATTCACAACCCTAAATATGTAACTCAGGAGGGAGAGAGAGAGAGAGAGAGAGAGAGAGAAATAATTTGTTTATAAAGTAAATTAATTTAGTAAGTTCAGTAAATAATTTTTAACTTAATAGCATAACTAAATAAGTAATTAGGTGAGAAAATGAGAGGAACAAGGAATTTCCTCACCACGATTCAGGCTCTATATGAACTTTAAGCTCATGCTCACGATGTAGGCTCGAAGTTCAACCTGGACTTAGACTTGCGCATAAATATGTTCTTTTGTTCTCGTTAATAATTTTAATCCAAGCTGAGACCTAACCTACTAATAGCCCTAAATATTAGGCTTAGGGAGAGAGATCGAAATAACAAAATATTTAAATAAATGATTAATTACTTGAATAATTTTGTAAATTAAAAAATAGAAATCTATGGATAATATTTTACTAAATTTTGTAAAATAAACAAATCAAAAATTTAATTTAATAAAATTACTATATACTCATTTATTATTGGGTGTCGGGTTGAATCAAATAAATAAAAATTTATACATAATAGTTTATCTAAAGTATTTAAATATATAAACGAATATTTTAGTTTAGTAAAATAAATAAAATTTCATTAATCATTCGAACGGGATAGGTACATTCTGTACCACACTAGACCGAACTCGTTGATAACCCAAAAAATAAGGATCCAGAGAAAGAGAAAAATAAGTTTTTAACTAATTTATTAACCTAAATAATAAAATCATTATATAATGATCAATTCATTTAGTAAAATAAAAAATAAATATCCAATCTATCTAAAACCAAGCCCGGCCCATTGATAACCCAAAATATTAGACTTGGGAAGGGAGAGATATAATGAAATAATTTTTTGATAAAATTAAATCATTTAGTAAATTAAATAAATAATTTTTTTTAACTTACTAAATTAAATAAATAAATAAATTGGTGAGGAAATAAGAGAGTAAGAAACAATAACGCTTTCCTCGTCGGCTCAACTCAAGAGATAGGTCTAATGGTTGGGTCGGGCTCAAAGTTGGGCTTCAATATATTCTATTGAATAAAGACAAAGTCCAACCCAAACTTGGCACTGCCTGTGAACCAACCTTCTTAATTTGTTAATAAATGATTAATTAATGAAGACAATTAGTTAATTAAATAAATAAAAATCTATGGATAAGAACTTTTTTATTTTGTAAAATATATAATTGAATAATTCAATTTAATAAAAGAAAAAAATATCCAAGCTACCTAGACCAATCCCCACCTGTTGACAACCCTTAAATATTGGACACCGAGCAGTAAGATAGAGAGGGACATAATTAAATAATCTAGTAAATTAAATCAATAAAATATTTTAACTATTTAAAATAAGTAAATAAATAATTATGCAACAAAAAATCCGAGCTTTATATGATGGTCGAGCACATGCTAAAAATCTAGGCTTGATGGTTGGTCTAGGCTTACACTTTGGGCTTAATAAGTTCTGTTGATATAAAGGCAAAGCCCAAACCAGACGTGGCCCAACCAATGAAAAGGTTTAACCCCAACCGATACCTATCGAATTTATAAACCTAAATATTTTGCTCGGGTTGGGGGGGAATGTATGGATTATTAACTACTTGAATAATTTAATAAATTAAATAAATAGGAAACTATGGATACCAATTTAGTTAATTTTGTAAAATAACTAATGATTAATTTGGTTTAGTAAAATAAATAAATAAAATTACATTTAGTATTGGCACGGGACAGGTACATCCTATCCCATATTCACAAAACATATTAGTTAACCTTAAAATAGTCTCTAGGAGAGAGAGAGAGAGAGAGAAATAATTTGTTAGGAAAATAATTAATTAATTAGTTAATTAAAGAATTCAGTAAATTAAGTAAATAGAAATCTATGGATAATAATTTACTTAATTTTATAAAATAGATAAATCAATAGTTAACTTTAACAAAAAAGCATAAATAAATATTCACTTGTGATTGGTGCAAGACTAGTCCAAGCTATCCCCAACCAAACTTGCACCATTGACAACCGTAAGTATTGGTAACATGTTGAATTAAATAAATAAAACTTTATAGAGAATAAATTTTTTAATATATTAAAACAAATAAATGAATAATTTAATTTAGTAAAATAAATAAATAAAATTTCAGTTATTATTGGGGCAAGACATGTACAACCTATTCGACACCAGAACTAATACATTGTTCAAAAAGTAAATCATTAATTAGATGAACAATTTAGTTATGTAAATAAATAAAACCTATGGATAATAATTTACTTACTTTTGGTAAAATAAATAAATATCCAAACTATCTAGATCCAAACCCAACCCATTCACAACCCTAAATATGTAACTCAGGAGGGAGAGAGAGAGAGAGAGAGAGAAATAATTTGTTTATAAAGTAAATTAATTTAGTAAGTTCAGTAAATAATTTTTAACTTAATAGCATAACTAAATAAGTAATTAGGTGAGAAAATGAGAGGAACAAGGAATTTCCTCACCACGATTCAGGCTCTATATGAACTTTAAGCTCATGCTCACGATGTAGGCTCGAAGTTCAACCTGGACTTAGACTTGCGCATAAATATGTTCTTTTGTTCTCGTTAATAATTTTAATCCAAGCTGAGACCTAACCTACTAATAGCCCTAAATATTAGGCTTAGGGAGAGAGATCGAAATAACAAAATATTTAAATAAATGATTAATTACTTGAATAATTTTGTAAATTAAAAAATAGAAATCTATGGATAATATTTTACTAAATTTTGTAAAATAAACAAATCAAAAATTTAATTTAATAAAATTACTATATACTCATTTATTATTGGGTGTCGGGTTGAATCAAATAAATAAAAATTTATACATAATAGTTTATCTAAAGTATTTAAATATATAAACGAATATTTAGTTTAGTAAAATAAATAAAATTTCATTAATCATTCGAACGGGATAGGTACATTCTGTACCACACTAGACCGAACTCGTTGATAACCCAAAAAATAAGGATCCAGAGAAAGAGAAAAATAAGTTTTTAACTAATTTATTAACCTAAATAATAAAATCATTATATAATGATCAATTCAATTAGTAAAATAAAAAATAAATATCCAATCTATCTAAAACCTAGCCCGGCCCATTGATAACCCAAAATATTAGACTTGGGAAGGGAGAGATATAATGAAATAATTTTTTGATAAAATTAAATCATTTAGTAAATTAAATAAATAAATTTTTTTAACTTACTAAATTAAATAAATAAATAAATTGGTGAGGAAATAAGAGAGTAATAAACAATAACGCTTTCCTCGTCGGCTCAACTCAAGAGATAGGTCTAATGGTTGGGTCGGGCTCAAAGTTGGGCTTCAATATATTCTATTGAATAAAGACAAAGTCCAACCCAAACTTGGCACTGCCTGTGAACCAACCTTCTTAATTTGTTAATAAATGATTAATTAATGAAGACAATTAGTTAATTAAATAAATAAAAATCTATGGATAAGAACTTTTTTATTTTGTAAAATATATAATTGAATAATTCAATTTAATAAAAGAAAAAAATATCCAAGCTACCTAGACCAATCCCCACCTGTTGACAACCCTTAAATATTGGACACCGAGCAGTAAGATAGAGAGGGACATAATTAAATAATCTAGTAAATTAAATCAATAAAATATTTTAACTATTTAAAATAAGTAAATAAATAATTATGCAACAAAAAATCCGAGCTTTATATGATGGTCGAGCACATGCTAAAAATCTAGGCTTGATGGTTGGTCTAGGCTTACACTTTGGGCTTAATAAGTTCTGTTGATATAAAGGCAAAGCCCAAACCAGACGTGGCCCAACCAATGAAAAGGTTTAACCCCAACCGATACCTATCGAATTTATAAACCTAAATATTTTGCTCGGGTTGGGGGGGAATGTATGGATTATTAACTACTTGAATAATTTAATAAATTAAATAAATAGGAAACTATGGATACCAATTTAGTTAATTTTGTAAAATAACTAATGATTAATTTGGTTTAGTAAAATAAATAAATAAAATTACATTTAGTATTGGCACGGGACAGGTACATCCTATCCCATATTCACAAAACATATTAGTTAACCTTAAAATAGTCTCTAGGAGAGAGAGAGAGAGAGAGAAATAATTTGTTAGGAAAATAATTAATTAATTAGTTAATTAAAGAATTCAGTAAATTAAGTAAATAGAAATCTATGGATAATAATTTACTTAATTTTATAAAATAGATAAATCAATAGTTAACTTTAACAAAAAAGCATAAATAAATATTCACTTGTGATTGGTGCAAGACTAGTCCAAGCTATCCCCAACCAAACTTGCACCATTGACAACCGTAAGTATTGGTAACATGTTGAATTAAATAAATAAAACTTTATAGAGAATAAATTTTTTAATATATTAAAACAAATAAATGAATAATTTAATTTAGTAAAATAAATAAATAAAATTTCAGTTATTATTGGGGCAAGACATGTACAACCTATTCGACACCAGAACTAATACATTGTTCAAAAAGTAAATCATTAATTAGATGAACAATTTAGTTATGTAAATAAATAAAACCTATGGATAATAATTTACTTACTTTTGGTAAAATAAATAAATATCCAAACTATCTAGATCCAAACCCAACCCATTCACAACCCTAAATATGTAACTCAGGAGGGAGAGAGAGAGAGAGAGAGAGAAATAATTTGTTTATAAAGTAAATTAATTTAGTAAGTTCAGTAAATAATTTTTAACTTAATAGCATAACTAAATAAGTAATTAGGTGAGAAAATGAGAGGAACAAGGAATTTCCTCACCACGATTCAGGCTCTATATGAACTTTAAGCTCATGCTCACGATGTAGGCTCGAAGTTCAACCTGGACTTAGACTTGCGCATAAATATGTTCTTTTGTTCTCGTTAATAATTTTAATCCAAGCTGAGACCTAACCTACTAATAGCCCTAAATATTAGGCTTAGGGAGAGAGATCGAAATAACAAAATATTTAAATAAATGATTAATTACTTGAATAATTTTGTAAATTAAAAAATAGAAATCTATGGATAATATTTTACTAAATTTTGTAAAATAAACAAATCAAAAATTTAATTTAATAAAATTACTATATACTCATTTATTATTGGGTGTCGGGTTGAATCAAATAAATAAAAATTTATACATAATAGTTTATCTAAAGTATTTAAATATATAAACGAATATTTTAGTTTAGTAAAATAAATAAAATTTCATTAATCATTCGAACGGGATAGGTACATTCTGTACCACACTAGACCGAACTCGTTGATAACCCAAAAAATAAGGATCCAGAGAAAGAGAAAAATAAGTTTTTAACTAATTTATTAACCTAAATAATAAAATCATTATATAATGATCAATTCAATTAGTAAAATAAAAAATAAATATCCAATCTATCTAAAACCTAGCCCGGCCCATTGATAACCCAAAATATTAGACTTGGGAAGGGAGAGATATAATGAAATAATTTTTTGATAAAATTAAATCATTTAGTAAATTAAATAAATAAATTTTTTTAACTTACTAAATTAAATAAATAAATAAATTGGTGAGGAAATAAGAGAGTAATAAACAATAACGCTTTCCTCGTCGGCTCAACTCAAGAGATAGGTCTAATGGTTGGGTCGGGCTCAAAGTTGGGCTTCAATATATTCTATTGAATAAAGACAAAGTCCAACCCAAACTTGGCACTGCCTGTGAACCAACCTTCTTAATTTGTTAATAAATGATTAATTAATGAAGACAATTAGTTAATTAAATAAATAAAAATCTATGGATAAGAACTTTTTTATTTTGTAAAATATATAATTGAATAATTCAATTTAATAAAAGAAAAAAATATCCAAGCTACCTAGACCAATCCCCACCTGTTGACAACCCTTAAATATTGGACACCGAGCAGTAAGATAGAGAGGGACATAATTAAATAATCTAGTAAATTAAATCAATAAAATATTTTAACTATTTAAAATAAGTAAATAAATAATTATGCAACAAAAAATCCGAGCTTTATATGATGGTCGAGCACATGCTAAAAATCTAGGCTTGATGGTTGGTCTAGGCTTACACTTTGGGCTTAATAAGTTCTGTTGATATAAAGGCAAAGCCCAAACCAGACGTGGCCCAACCAATGAAAAGGTTTAACCCCAACCGATACCTATCGAATTTATAAACCTAAATATTTTGCTCGGGTTGGGGGGGAATGTATGGATTATTAACTACTTGAATAATTTAATAAATTAAATAAATAGGAAACTATGGATACCAATTTAGTTAATTTTGTAAAATAACTAATGATTAATTTGGTTTAGTAAAATAAATAAATAAAATTACATTTAGTATTGGCACGGGACAGGTACATCCTATCCCATATTCACAAAACATATTAGTTAACCTTAAAATAGTCTCTAGGAGAGAGAGAGAGAGAGAAATAATTTGTTAGGAAAATAATTAATTAATTAGTTAATTAAAGAATTCAGTAAATTAAGTAAATAGAAATCTATGGATAATAATTTACTTAATTTTATAAAATAGATAAATCAATAGTTAACTTTAACAAAAAAGCATAAATAAATATTCACTTGTGATTGGTGCAAGACTAGTCCAAGCTATCCCCAACCAAACTTGCACCATTGACAACCGTAAGTATTGGTAACATGTTGAATTAAATAAATAAAACTTTATAGAGAATAAATTTTTTAATATATTAAAACAAATAAATGAATAATTTAATTTAGTAAACTAAATAAATAAAATTTCAGTTATTATTGGGGCAAGACATGTACAACCTATTCGACACCAGAACTAATACATTGTTCAAAAAGTAAATCATTAATTAGATGAACAATTTAGTTATGTAAATAAATAAAACCAATGGATAATAATTTACTTACTTTTGGAAAAATAAATAAATATCCAAACTATCTAGATCCAAACCCAACCCATTCACAACCCTAAATATGTAACTCAGGAGGGAGAGAGAGAGAGAGAGAGAGAAATAATTTGTTTATAAAGTAAATTAATTTAGTAAGTTCAGTAAATAATTTTTAACTTAATAGCATAACTAAATAAGTAATTAGGTGAGAAAATGAGAGGAACAAGGAATTTCCTCACCACGATTCAGGCTCTATATGAACTTTAAGCTCATGCTCACGATGTAGGCTCGAAGTTCAACCTGGACTTAGACTTGCGCATAAATATGTTCTTTTGTTCTCGTTAATAATTTTAATCCAAGCTGAGACCTAACCTACTAATAGCCCTAAATATTAGGCTTAGGGAGAGAGATCGAAATAACAAAATATTTAAATAAATGATTAATTACTTGAATAATTTTGTAAATTAAAAAATAGAAATCTATGGATAATATTTTACTAAATTTTGTAAAATAAACAAATCAAAAATTTAATTTAATAAAATTACTATATACTCATTTATTATTGGGTGTCGGGTTGAATCAAATAAATAAAAATTTATACATAATAGTTTATCTAAAGTATTTAAATATATAAACGAATATTTTAGTTTAGTAAAATAAATAAAATTTCATTAATCATTCGAACGGGATAGGTACATTCTGTACCACACTAGACCGAACTCGTTGATAACCCAAAAAATAAGGATCCAGAGAAAGAGAAAAATAAGTTTTTAACTAATTTATTAACCTAAATAATAAAATCATTATATAATGATCAATTCAATTAGTAAAATAAAAAATAAATATCCAATCTATCTAAAACCTAGCCCGGCCCATTGATAACCCAAAATATTAGACTTGGGAAGGGAGAGATATAATGAAATAATTTTTTGATAAAATTAAATCATTTAGTAAATTAAATAAATAAATTTTTTTAACTTACTAAATTAAATAAATAAATAAATTGGTGAGAAATAAGAGAGTAATAAACAATAACGCTTTCCTCGTCGGCTCAACTCAAGAGATAGGTCTAACGGTTGGGTCGGGCTCAAAGTTGGGCTTCAATATATTCTATTGAATAAAGACAAGGTCCAACCCAAACTTGGCACTGCCTGTGAACCAACCTTCTTAATTTGTTTATAAATGATTAATTAATGAAGACAATTAGTTAATTAAATAAATAAAAATCTATGGATAAGAACTTTTTTATTTTGTAAAATATATAATTGAATAATTCAATTTAATAAAAGAAAAAAATATCCAAGCTACCTAGACCAATCCCCACCTGTTGACAACCCTTAAATATTGGACACCGAGCAGTAAGATAGAGAGGGACATAATTAAATAATCTAGTCAATTAAATCAATAAAATATTTTAACTATTTAAAATAAGTAAATAAATAATTATGCAACAAAAAATCCGAGCTTTATATGATGGTCGAGCACATGCTAAAAATCTAGGCTTGATGGTTGGTCTAGGCTTACACTTTGGGCTTAATAAGTTCTGTTGATATAAAGGCAAAGCCCAAACCAGACGTGGCCCAACCAATGAAAAGGTTTAACCCCAACCGATACCTATCGAATTTATAAACCTAAATATTTTGCTCGGGTTGGGGGGGAATGTATGGATTATTAACTACTTGAATAATTTAATAAATTAAATAAATAGGAAACTATGGATACCAATTTAGTTAATTTTGTAAAATAACTAATGATTAATTTGGTTTAGTAAAATAAATAAATAAAATTACATTTAGTATTGGCACGGGACAGGTACATCCTATCCCATATTCACAAAACATATTAGTTAACCTTAAAATAGTCTCTAGGAGAGAGAGAGAGAGAGAGAAATAATTTGTTAGGAAAATAATTAATTAATTAGTTAATTAAAGAATTCAGTAAATTAAGTAAATAGAAATCTATGGATAATAATTTACTTAATTTTATAAAATAGATAAATCAATAGTTAACTTTAACAAAAAAGCATAAATAAATATTCACTTGTGATTGGTGCAAGACTAGTCCAAGCTATCCCCAACCAAACTTGCACCATTGACAACCGTAAGTATTGGTAACATGTTGAATTAAATAAATAAAACTTTATAGAGAATAAATTTTTTAATATATTAAAACAAATAAATGAATAATTTAATTTAGTAAAATAAATAAATAAAATTTCAGTTATTATTGGGGCAAGACATGTACAACCTATTCGACACCAGAACTAATACATTGTTCAAAAAGTAAATCATTAATTAGATGAACAATTTAGTTATGTAAATAAATAAAACCTATGGATATTAATTTACTTACTTTTGGTAAAATAAATAAATATCCAAACTATCTAGATCCAAACCCAACCCATTCACAACCCTAAATATGTAACTCAGGAGGGAGAGAGAGAGAGAGAGAGAGAAATAATTTGTTTATAAAGTAAATTAATTTAGTAAGTTCAGTAAATAATTTTTAACTTAATAGCATAACTAAATAAGTAATTAGGTGAGAAAATGAGAGGAACAAGGAATTTCCTCACCACGATTCAGGCTCTATATGAACTTTAAGCTCATGCTCACGATGTAGGCTCGAAGTTCAACCTGGACTTAGACTTGCGCATAAATATGTTCTTTTGTTCTCGTTAATAATTTTAATCCAAGCTGAGACCTAACCTACTAATAGCCCTAAATATTAGGCTTAGGGAGAGAGATCGAAATAACAAAATATTTAAATAAATGATTAATTACTTGAATAATTTTGTAAATTAAAAAATAGAAATCTATGGATAATATTTTACTAAATTTTGTAAAATAAACAAATCAAAAATTTAATTTAATAAAATTACTATATACTCATTTATTATTGGGTGTCGGGTTGAATCAAATAAATAAAAATTTATACATAATAGTTTATCTAAAGTATTTAAATATATAAACGAATATTTTAGTTTAGTAAAATAAATAAAATTTCATTAATCATTCGAACGGGATAGGTACATTCTGTACCACACTAGACCGAACTCGTTGATAACCCAAAAAATAAGGATCCAGAGAAAGAGAAAAATAAGTTTTTAACTAATTTATTAACCTAAATAATAAAATCATTATATAATGATCAATTCAATTAGTAAAATAAAAAATAAATATCCAATCTATCTAAAACCTAGCCCGGCCCATTGATAACCCAAAATATTAGACTTGGGAAGGGAGAGATATAATGAAATAATTTTTTGATAAAATTAAATCATTTAGTAAATTAAATAAATAAATTTTTTTAACTTACTAAATTAAATAAATAAATAAATTGGTGAGAAATAAGAGAGTAATAAACAATAACGCTTTCCTCGTCGGCTCAACTCAAGAGATAGGTCTAACGGTTGGGTCGGGCTCAAAGTTGGGCTTCAATATATTCTATTGAATAAAGACAAGGTCCAACCCAAACTTGGCACTGCCTGTGAACCAACCTTCTTAATTTGTTTATAAATGATTAATTAATGAAGACAATTAGTTAATTAAATAAATAAAAATCTATGGATAAGAACTTTTTTATTTTGTAAAATATATAATTGAATAATTCAATTTAATAAAAGAAAAAAATATCCAAGCTACCTAGACCAATCCCCACCTGTTGACAACCCTTAAATATTGGACACCGAGCAGTAAGATAGAGAGGGACATAATTAAATAATCTAGTAAATTAAATCAATAAAATATTTTAACTATTTAAAATAAGTAAATAAATAATTATGCAACAAAAAATCCGAGCTTTATATGATGGTCGAGCACATGCTAAAAATCTAGGCTTGATGGTTGGTCTAGGCTTACACTTTGGGCTTAATAAGTTCTGTTGATATAAAGGCAAAGCCCAAACCAGACGTGGCCCAACCAATGAAAAGGTTTAACCCCAACCGATACCTATCGAATTTATAAACCTAAATATTTTGCTCGGGTTGGGGGGGAATGTATGGATTATTAACTACTTGAATAATTTAATAAATTAAATAAATAGGAAACTATGGATACCAATTTAGTTAATTTTGTAAAATAACTAATGATTAATTTGGTTTAGTAAAATAAATAAATAAAATTACATTTAGTATTGGCACGGGACAGGTACATCCTATCCCATATTCACAAAACATATTAGTTAACCTTAAAATAGTCTCTAGGAGAGAGAGAGAGAGAGAAATAATTTGTTAGGAAAATAATTAATTAATTAGTTAATTAAAGAATTCAGTAAATTAAGTAAATAGAAATCTATGGATAATAATTTACTTAATTTTATAAAATAGATAAATCAATAGTTAACTTTAACAAAAAAGCATAAATAAATATTCACTTGTGATTGGTGCAAGACTAGTCCAAGCTATCCCCAACCAAACTTGCACCATTGACAACCGTAAGTATTGGTAACATGTTGAATTAAATAAATAAAACTTTATAGAGAATAAATTTTTTAATATATTAAAACAAATAAATGAATAATTTAATTTAGTAAACTAAATAAATAAAATTTCAGTTATTATTGGGGCAAGACATGTACAACCTATTCGACACCAGAACTAATACATTGTTCAAAAAGTAAATCATTAATTAGATGAACAATTTAGTTATGTAAATAAATAAAACCAATGGATAATAATTTACTTACTTTTGGAAAAATAAATAAATATCCAAACTATCTAGATCCAAACCCAACCCATTCACAACCCTAAATATGTAACTCAGGAGGGAGAGAGAGAGAGAGAGAGAGAAATAATTTGTTTATAAAGTAAATTAATTTAGTAAGTTCAGTAAATAATTTTTAACTTAATAGCATAACTAAATAAGTAATTAGGTGAGAAAATGAGAGGAACAAGGAATTTCCTCACCACGATTCAGGCTCTATATGAACTTTAAGCTCATGCTCACGATGTAGGCTCGAAGTTCAACCTGGACTTAGACTTGCGCATAAATATGTTCTTTTGTTCTCGTTAATAATTTTAATCCAAGCTGAGACCTAACCTACTAATAGCCCTAAATATTAGGCTTAGGGAGAGAGATCGAAATAACAAAATATTTAAATAAATGATTAATTACTTGAATAATTTTGTAAATTAAAAAATAGAAATCTATGGATAATATTTTACTAAATTTTGTAAAATAAACAAATCAAAAATTTAATTTAATAAAATTACTATATACTCATTTATTATTGGGTGTCGGGTTGAATCAAATAAATAAAAATTTATACATAATAGTTTATCTAAAGTATTTAAATATATAAACGAATATTTTAGTTTAGTAAAATAAATAAAATTTCATTAATCATTCGAACGGGATAGGTACATTCTGTACCACACTAGACCGAACTCGTTGATAACCCAAAAAATAAGGATCCAGAGAAAGAGAAAAATAAGTTTTTAACTAATTTATTAACCTAAATAATAAAATCATTATATAATGATCAATTCAATTAGTAAAATAAAAAATAAATATCCAATCTATCTAAAACCTAGCCCGGCCCATTGATAACCCAAAATATTAGACTTGGGAAGGGAGAGATATAATGAAATAATTTTTTGATAAAATTAAATCATTTAGTAAATTAAATAAATAAATTTTTTTAACTTACTAAATTAAATAAATAAATAAATTGGTGAGAAATAAGAGAGTAATAAACAATAACGCTTTCCTCGTCGGCTCAACTCAAGAGATAGGTCTAACGGTTGGGTCGGGCTCAAAGTTGGGCTTCAATATATTCTATTGAATAAAGACAAGGTCCAACCCAAACTTGGCACTGCCTGTGAACCAACCTTCTTAATTTGTTTATAAATGATTAATTAATGAAGACAATTAGTTAATTAAATAAATAAAAATCTATGGATAAGAACTTTTTTATTTTGTAAAATATATAATTGAATAATTCAATTTAATAAAAGAAAAAAATATCCAAGCTACCTAGACCAATCCCCACCTGTTGACAACCCTTAAATATTGGACACCGAGCAGTAAGATAGAGAGGGACATAATTAAATAATCTAGTCAATTAAATCAATAAAATATTTTAACTATTTAAAATAAGTAAATAAATAATTATGCAACAAAAAATCCGAGCTTTATATGATGGTCGAGCACATGCTAAAAATCTAGGCTTGATGGTTGGTCTAGGCTTACACTTTGGGCTTAATAAGTTCTGTTGATATAAAGGCAAAGCCCAAACCAGACGTGGCCCAACCAATGAAAAGGTTTAACCCCAACCGATACCTATCGAATTTATAAACCTAAATATTTTGCTCGGGTTGGGGGGGAATGTATGGATTATTAACTACTTGAATAATTTAATAAATTAAATAAATAGGAAACTATGGATACCAATTTAGTTAATTTTGTAAAATAACTAATGATTAATTTGGTTTAGTAAAATAAATAAATAAAATTACATTTAGTATTGGCACGGGACAGGTACATCCTATCCCATATTCACAAAACATATTAGTTAACCTTAAAATAGTCTCTAGGAGAGAGAGAGAGAGAGAGAAATAATTTGTTAGGAAAATAATTAATTAATTAGTTAATTAAAGAATTCAGTAAATTAAGTAAATAGAAATCTATGGATAATAATTTACTTAATTTTATAAAATAGATAAATCAATAGTTAACTTTAACAAAAAAGCATAAATAAATATTCACTTGTGATTGGTGCAAGACTAGTCCAAGCTATCCCCAACCAAACTTGCACCATTGACAACCGTAAGTATTGGTAACATGTTGAATTAAATAAATAAAACTTTATAGAGAATAAATTTTTTAATATATTAAAACAAATAAATGAATAATTTAATTTAGTAAAATAAATAAATAAAATTTCAGTTATTATTGGGGCAAGACATGTACAACCTATTCGACACCAGAACTAATACATTGTTCAAAAAGTAAATCATTAATTAGATGAACAATTTAGTTATGTAAATAAATAAAACCTATGGATAATAATTTACTTACTTTTGGTAAAATAAATAAATATCCAAACTATCTAGATCCAAACCCAACCCATTCACAACCCTAAATATGTAACTCAGGAGGGAGAGAGAGAGAGAGAGAGAGAAATAATTTGTTTATAAAGTAAATTAATTTAGTAAGTTCAGTAAATAATTTTTAACTTAATAGCATAACTAAATAAGTAATTAGGTGAGAAAATGAGAGGAACAAGGAATTTCCTCACCACGATTCAGGCTCTATATGAACTTTAAGCTCATGCTCACGATGTAGGCTCGAAGTTCAACCTGGACTTAGACTTGCGCATAAATATGTTCTTTTGTTCTCGTTAATAATTTTAATCCAAGCTGAGACCTAACCTACTAATAGCCCTAAATATTAGGCTTAGGGAGAGAGATCGAAATAACAAAATATTTAAATAAATGATTAATTACTTGAATAATTTTGTAAATTAAAAAATAGAAATCTATGGATAATATTTTACTAAATTTTGTAAAATAAACAAATCAAAAATTTAATTTAATAAAATTACTATATACTCATTTATTATTGGGTGTCGGGTTGAATCAAATAAATAAAAATTTATACATAATAGTTTATCTAAAGTATTTAAATATATAAACGAATATTTTAGTTTAGTAAAATAAATAAAATTTCATTAATCATTCGAACGGGATAGGTACATTCTGTACCACACTAGACCGAACTCGTTGATAACCCAAAAAATAAGGATCCAGAGAAAGAGAAAAATAAGTTTTTAACTAATTTATTAACCTAAATAATAAAATCATTATATAATGATCAATTCAATTAGTAAAATAAAAAATAAATATCCAATCTATCTAAAACCTAGCCCGGCCCATTGATAACCCAAAATATTAGACTTGGGAAGGGAGAGATATAATGAAATAATTTTTTGATAAAATTAAATCATTTAGTAAATTAAATAAATAAATTTTTTTAACTTACTAAATTAAATAAATAAATAAATTGGTGAGAAATAAGAGAGTAATAAACAATAACGCTTTCCTCGTCGGCTCAACTCAAGAGATAGGTCTAACGGTTGGGTCGGGCTCAAAGTTGGGCTTCAATATATTCTATTGAATAAAGACAAGGTCCAACCCAAACTTGGCACTGCCTGTGAACCAACCTTCTTAATTTGTTTATAAATGATTAATTAATGAAGACAATTAGTTAATTAAATAAATAAAAATCTATGGATAAGAACTTTTTTATTTTGTAAAATATATAATTGAATAATTCAATTTAATAAAAGAAAAAAATATCCAAGCTACCTAGACCAATCCCCACCTGTTGACAACCCTTAAATATTGGACACCGAGCAGTAAGATAGAGAGGGACATAATTAAATAATCTAGTAAATTAAATCAATAAAATATTTTAACTATTTAAAATAAGTAAATAAATAATTATGCAACAAAAAATCCGAGCTTTATATGATGGTCGAGCACATGCTAAAAATCTAGGCTTGATGGTTGGTCTAGGCTTACACTTTGGGCTTAATAAGTTCTGTTGATATAAAGGCAAAGCCCAAACCAGACGTGGCCCAACCAATGAAAAGGTTTAACCCCAACCGATACCTATCGAATTTATAAACCTAAATATTTTGCTCGGGTTGGGGGGGAATGTATGGATTATTAACTACTTGAATAATTTAATAAATTAAATAAATAGGAAACTATGGATACCAATTTAGTTAATTTTGTAAAATAACTAATGATTAATTTGGTTTAGTAAAATAAATAAATAAAATTACATTTAGTATTGGCACGGGACAGGTACATCCTATCCCATATTCACAAAACATATTAGTTAACCTTAAAATAGTCTCTAGGAGAGAGAGAGAGAGAGAAATAATTTGTTAGGAAAATAATTAATTAATTAGTTAATTAAAGAATTCAGTAAATTAAGTAAATAGAAATCTATGGATAATAATTTACTTAATTTTATAAAATAGATAAATCAATAGTTAACTTTAACAAAAAAGCATAAATAAATATTCACTTGTGATTGGTGCAAGACTAGTCCAAGCTATCCCCAACCAAACTTGCACCATTGACAACCGTAAGTATTGGTAACATGTTGAATTAAATAAATAAAACTTTATAGAGAATAAATTTTTTAATATATTAAAACAAATAAATGAATAATTTAATTTAGTAAACTAAATAAATAAAATTTCAGTTATTATTGGGGCAAGACATGTACAACCTATTCGACACCAGAACTAATACATTGTTCAAAAAGTAAATCATTAATTAGATGAACAATTTAGTTATGTAAATAAATAAAACCAATGGATAATAATTTACTTACTTTTGGAAAAATAAATAAATATCCAAACTATCTAGATCCAAACCCAACCCATTCACAACCCTAAATATGTAACTCAGGAGGGAGAGAGAGAGAGAGAGAGAGAAATAATTTGTTTATAAAGTAAATTAATTTAGTAAGTTCAGTAAATAATTTTTAACTTAATAGCATAACTAAATAAGTAATTAGGTGAGAAAATGAGAGGAACAAGGAATTTCCTCACCACGATTCAGGCTCTATATGAACTTTAAGCTCATGCTCACGATGTAGGCTCGAAGTTCAACCTGGACTTAGACTTGCGCATAAATATGTTCTTTTGTTCTCGTTAATAATTTTAATCCAAGCTGAGACCTAACCTACTAATAGCCCTAAATATTAGGCTTAGGGAGAGAGATCGAAATAACAAAATATTTAAATAAATGATTAATTACTTGAATAATTTTGTAAATTAAAAAATAGAAATCTATGGATAATATTTTACTAAATTTTGTAAAATAAACAAATCAAAAATTTAATTTAATAAAATTACTATATACTCATTTATTATTGGGTGTCGGGTTGAATCAAATAAATAAAAATTTATACATAATAGTTTATCTAAAGTATTTAAATATATAAACGAATATTTTAGTTTAGTAAAATAAATAAAATTTCATTAATCATTCGAACGGGATAGGTACATTCTGTACCACACTAGACCGAACTCGTTGATAACCCAAAAAATAAGGATCCAGAGAAAGAGAAAAATAAGTTTTTAACTAATTTATTAACCTAAATAATAAAATCATTATATAATGATCAATTCAATTAGTAAAATAAAAAATAAATATCCAATCTATCTAAAACCTAGCCCGGCCCATTGATAACCCAAAATATTAGACTTGGGAAGGGAGAGATATAATGAAATAATTTTTTGATAAAATTAAATCATTTAGTAAATTAAATAAATAAATTTTTTTAACTTACTAAATTAAATAAATAAATAAATTGGTGAGAAATAAGAGAGTAATAAACAATAACGCTTTCCTCGTCGGCTCAACTCAAGAGATAGGTCTAACGGTTGGGTCGGGCTCAAAGTTGGGCTTCAATATATTCTATTGAATAAAGACAAGGTCCAACCCAAACTTGGCACTGCCTGTGAACCAACCTTCTTAATTTGTTTATAAATGATTAATTAATGAAGACAATTAGTTAATTAAATAAATAAAAATCTATGGATAAGAACTTTTTTATTTTGTAAAATATATAATTGAATAATTCAATTTAATAAAAGAAAAAAATATCCAAGCTACCTAGACCAATCCCCACCTGTTGACAACCCTTAAATATTGGACACCGAGCAGTAAGATAGAGAGGGACATAATTAAATAATCTAGTCAATTAAATCAATAAAATATTTTAACTATTTAAAATAAGTAAATAAATAATTATGCAACAAAAAATCCGAGCTTTATATGATGGTCGAGCACATGCTAAAAATCTAGGCTTGATGGTTGGTCTAGGCTTACACTTTGGGCTTAATAAGTTCTGTTGATATAAAGGCAAAGCCCAAACCAGACGTGGCCCAACCAATGAAAAGGTTTAACCCCAACCGATACCTATCGAATTTATAAACCTAAATATTTTGCTCGGGTTGGGGGGGAATGTATGGATTATTAACTACTTGAATAATTTAATAAATTAAATAAATAGGAAACTATGGATACCAATTTAGTTAATTTTGTAAAATAACTAATGATTAATTTGGTTTAGTAAAATAAATAAATAAAATTACATTTAGTATTGGCACGGGACAGGTACATCCTATCCCATATTCACAAAACATATTAGTTAACCTTAAAATAGTCTCTAGGAGAGAGAGAGAGAGAGAGAATAATTTGTTAGGAAAATAATTAATTAATTAGTTAATTAAAGAATTCAGTAAATTAAGTAAATAGAAATCTATGGATAATAATTTACTTAATTTTATAAAATAGATAAATCAATAGTTAACTTTAACAAAAAAGCATAAATAAATATTCACTTGTGATTGGTGCAAGACTAGTCCAAGCTATCCCCAACCAAACTTGCACCATTGACAACCGTAAGTATTGGTAACATGTTGAATTAAATAAATAAAACTTTATAGAGAATCAATTTTTTAATATATTAAAACAAATAAATGAATAATTTAATTTAGTAAAATAAATAAATAAAATTTCAGTTATTATTGGGGCAAGACATGTACAACCTATTCGACACCAGAACTAATACATTGTTCAAAAAGTAAATCATTAATTAGATGAACAATTTAGTTATGTAAATAAATAAAACCTATGGATATTAATTTACTTACTTTTGGTAAAATAAATAAATATCCAAACTATCTAGATCCAAACCCAACCCATTCACAACCCTAAATATGTAACTCAGGAGGGAGAGAGAGAGAGAGAGAGAGAAATAATTTGTTTATAAAGTAAATTAATTTAGTAAGTTCAGTAAATAATTTTTAACTTAATAGCATAACTAAATAAGTAATTAGGTGAGAAAATGAGAGGAACAAGGAATTTCCTCACCACGATTCAGGCTCTATATGAACTTTAAGCTCATGCTCACGATGTAGGCTCGAAGTTCAACCTGGACTTAGACTTGCGCATAAATATGTTCTTTTGTTCTCGTTAATAATTTTAATCCAAGCTGAGACCTAACCTACTAATAGCCCTAAATATTAGGCTTAGGGAGAGAGATCGAAATAACAAAATATTTAAATAAATGATTAATTACTTGAATAATTTTGTAAATTAAAAAATAGAAATCTATGGATAATATTTTACTAAATTTTGTAAAATAAACAAATCAAAAATTTAATTTAATAAAATTACTATATACTCATTTATTATTGGGTGTCGGGTTGAATCAAATAAATAAAAATTTATACATAATAGTTTATCTAAAGTATTTAAATATATAAACGAATATTTTAGTTTAGTAAAATAAATAAAATTTCATTAATCATTCGAACGGGATAGGTACATTCTGTACCACACTAGACCGAACTCGTTGATAACCCAAAAAATAAGGATCCAGAGAAAGAGAAAAATAAGTTTTTAACTAATTTATTAACCTAAATAATAAAATCATTATATAATGATCAATTCAATTAGTAAAATAAAAAATAAATATCCAATCTATCTAAAACCTAGCCCGGCCCATTGATAACCCAAAATATTAGACTTGGGAAGGGAGAGATATAATGAAATAATTTTTTGATAAAATTAAATCATTTAGTAAATTAAATAAATAAATTTTTTTAACTTACTAAATTAAATAAATAAATAAATTGGTGAGAAATAAGAGAGTAATAAACAATAACGCTTTCCTCGTCGGCTCAACTCAAGAGATAGGTCTAACGGTTGGGTCGGGCTCAAAGTTGGGCTTCAATATATTCTATTGAATAAAGACAAGGTCCAACCCAAACTTGGCACTGCCTGTGAACCAACCTTCTTAATTTGTTTATAAATGATTAATTAATGAAGACAATTAGTTAATTAAATAAATAAAAATCTATGGATAAGAACTTTTTTATTTTGTAAAATATATAATTGAATAATTCAATTTAATAAAAGAAAAAAATATCCAAGCTACCTAGACCAATCCCCACCTGTTGACAACCCTTAAATATTGGACACCGAGCAGTAAGATAGAGAGGGACATAATTAAATAATCTAGTAAATTAAATCAATAAAATATTTTAACTATTTAAAATAAGTAAATAAATAATTATGCAACAAAAAATCCGAGCTTTATATGATGGTCGAGCACATGCTAAAAATCTAGGCTTGATGGTTGGTCTAGGCTTACACTTTGGGCTTAATAAGTTCTGTTGATATAAAGGCAAAGCCCAAACCAGACGTGGCCCAACCAATGAAAAGGTTTAACCCCAACCGATACCTATCGAATTTATAAACCTAAATATTTTGCTCGGGTTGGGGGGGAATGTATGGATTATTAACTACTTGAATAATTTAATAAATTAAATAAATAGGAAACTATGGATACCAATTTAGTTAATTTTGTAAAATAACTAATGATTAATTTGGTTTAGTAAAATAAATAAATAAAATTACATTTAGTATTGGCACGGGACAGGTACATCCTATCCCATATTCACAAAACATATTAGTTAACCTTAAAATAGTCTCTAGGAGAGAGAGAGAGAGAGAAATAATTTGTTAGGAAAATAATTAATTAATTAGTTAATTAAAGAATTCAGTAAATTAAGTAAATAGAAATCTATGGATAATAATTTACTTAATTTTATAAAATAGATAAATCAATAGTTAACTTTAACAAAAAAGCATAAATAAATATTCACTTGTGATTGGTGCAAGACTAGTCCAAGCTATCCCCAACCAAACTTGCACCATTGACAACCGTAAGTATTGGTAACATGTTGAATTAAATAAATAAAACTTTATAGAGAATAAATTTTTTAATATATTAAAACAAATAAATGAATAATTTAATTTAGTAAACTAAATAAATAAAATTTCAGTTATTATTGGGGCAAGACATGTACAACCTATTCGACACCAGAACTAATACATTGTTCAAAAAGTAAATCATTAATTAGATGAACAATTTAGTTATGTAAATAAATAAAACCAATGGATAATAATTTACTTACTTTTGGAAAAATAAATAAATATCCAAACTATCTAGATCCAAACCCAACCCATTCACAACCCTAAATATGTAACTCAGGAGGGAGAGAGAGAGAGAGAGAGAGAAATAATTTGTTTATAAAGTAAATTAATTTAGTAAGTTCAGTAAATAATTTTTAACTTAATAGCATAACTAAATAAGTAATTAGGTGAGAAAATGAGAGGAACAAGGAATTTCCTCACCACGATTCAGGCTCTATATGAACTTTAAGCTCATGCTCACGATGTAGGCTCGAAGTTCAACCTGGACTTAGACTTGCGCATAAATATGTTCTTTTGTTCTCGTTAATAATTTTAATCCAAGCTGAGACCTAACCTACTAATAGCCCTAAATATTAGGCTTAGGGAGAGAGATCGAAATAACAAAATATTTAAATAAATGATTAATTACTTGAATAATTTTGTAAATTAAAAAATAGAAATCTATGGATAATATTTTACTAAATTTTGTAAAATAAACAAATCAAAAATTTAATTTAATAAAATTACTATATACTCATTTATTATTGGGTGTCGGGTTGAATCAAATAAATAAAAATTTATACATAATAGTTTATCTAAAGTATTTAAATATATAAACGAATATTTTAGTTTAGTAAAATAAATAAAATTTCATTAATCATTCGAACGGGATAGGTACATTCTGTACCACACTAGACCGAACTCGTTGATAACCCAAAAAATAAGGATCCAGAGAAAGAGAAAAATAAGTTTTTAACTAATTTATTAACCTAAATAATAAAATCATTATATAATGATCAATTCAATTAGTAAAATAAAAAATAAATATCCAATCTATCTAAAACCTAGCCCGGCCCATTGATAACCCAAAATATTAGACTTGGGAAGGGAGAGATATAATGAAATAATTTTTTGATAAAATTAAATCATTTAGTAAATTAAATAAATAAATTTTTTTAACTTACTAAATTAAATAAATAAATAAATTGGTGAGAAATAAGAGAGTAATAAACAATAACGCTTTCCTCGTCGGCTCAACTCAAGAGATAGGTCTAACGGTTGGGTCGGGCTCAAAGTTGGGCTTCAATATATTCTATTGAATAAAGACAAGGTCCAACCCAAACTTGGCACTGCCTGTGAACCAACCTTCTTAATTTGTTTATAAATGATTAATTAATGAAGACAATTAGTTAATTAAATAAATAAAAATCTATGGATAAGAACTTTTTTATTTTGTAAAATATATAATTGAATAATTCAATTTAATAAAAGAAAAAAATATCCAAGCTACCTAGACCAATCCCCACCTGTTGACAACCCTTAAATATTGGACACCGAGCAGTAAGATAGAGAGGGACATAATTAAATAATCTAGTCAATTAAATCAATAAAATATTTTAACTATTTAAAATAAGTAAATAAATAATTATGCAACAAAAAATCCGAGCTTTATATGATGGTCGAGCACATGCTAAAAATCTAGGCTTGATGGTTGGTCTAGGCTTACACTTTGGGCTTAATAAGTTCTGTTGATATAAAGGCAAAGCCCAAACCAGACGTGGCCCAACCAATGAAAAGGTTTAACCCCAACCGATACCTATCGAATTTATAAACCTAAATATTTTGCTCGGGTTGGGGGGGAATGTATGGATTATTAACTACTTGAATAATTTAATAAATTAAATAAATAGGAAACTATGGATACCAATTTAGTTAATTTTGTAAAATAACTAATGATTAATTTGGTTTAGTAAAATAAATAAATAAAATTACATTTAGTATTGGCACGGGACAGGTACATCCTATCCCATATTCACAAAACATATTAGTTAACCTTAAAATAGTCTCTAGGAGAGAGAGAGAGAGAGAGAAATAATTTGTTAGGAAAATAATTAATTAATTAGTTAATTAAAGAATTCAGTAAATTAAGTAAATAGAAATCTATGGATAATAATTTACTTAATTTTATAAAATAGATAAATCAATAGTTAACTTTAACAAAAAAGCATAAATAAATATTCACTTGTGATTGGTGCAAGACTAGTCCAAGCTATCCCCAACCAAACTTGCACCATTGACAACCGTAAGTATTGGTAACATGTTGAATTAAATAAATAAAACTTTATAGAGAATCAATTTTTTAATATATTAAAACAAATAAATGAATAATTTAATTTAGTAAAATAAATAAATAAAATTTCAGTTATTATTGGGGCAAGACATGTACAACCTATTCGACACCAGAACTAATACATTGTTCAAAAAGTAAATCATTAATTAGATGAACAATTTAGTTATGTAAATAAATAAAACCTATGGATATTAATTTACTTACTTTTGGTAAAATAAATAAATATCCAAACTATCTAGATCCAAACCCAACCCATTCACAACCCTAAATATGTAACTCAGGAGGGAGAGAGAGAGAGAGAGAGAGAAATAATTTGTTTATAAAGTAAATTAATTTAGTAAGTTCAGTAAATAATTTTTAACTTAATAGCATAACTAAATAAGTAATTAGGTGAGAAAATGAGAGGAACAAGGAATTTCCTCACCACGATTCAGGCTCTATATGAACTTTAAGCTCATGCTCACGATGTAGGCTCGAAGTTCAACCTGGACTTAGACTTGCGCATAAATATGTTCTTTTGTTCTCGTTAATAATTTTAATCCAAGCTGAGACCTAACCTACTAATAGCCCTAAATATTAGGCTTAGGGAGAGAGATCGAAATAACAAAATATTTAAATAAATGATTAATTACTTGAATAATTTTGTAAATTAAAAAATAGAAATCTATGGATAATATTTTACTAAATTTTGTAAAATAAACAAATCAAAAATTTAATTTAATAAAATTACTATATACTCATTTATTATTGGGTGTCGGGTTGAATCAAATAAATAAAAATTTATACATAATAGTTTATCTAAAGTATTTAAATATATAAACGAATATTTTAGTTTAGTAAAATAAATAAAATTTCATTAATCATTCGAACGGGATAGGTACATTCTGTACCACACTAGACCGAACTCGTTGATAACCCAAAAAATAAGGATCCAGAGAAAGAGAAAAATAAGTTTTTAACTAATTTATTAACCTAAATAATAAAATCATTATATAATGATCAATTCAATTAGTAAAATAAAAAATAAATATCCAATCTATCTAAAACCTAGCCCGGCCCATTGATAACCCAAAATATTAGACTTGGGAAGGGAGAGATATAATGAAATAATTTTTTGATAAAATTAAATCATTTAGTAAATTAAATAAATAAATTTTTTTAACTTACTAAATTAAATAAATAAATAAATTGGTGAGAAATAAGAGAGTAATAAACAATAACGCTTTCCTCGTCGGCTCAACTCAAGAGATAGGTCTAACGGTTGGGTCGGGCTCAAAGTTGGGCTTCAATATATTCTATTGAATAAAGACAAGGTCCAACCCAAACTTGGCACTGCCTGTGAACCAACCTTCTTAATTTGTTAATAAATGATTAATTAATGAAGACAATTAGTTAATTAAATAAATAAAAATCTATGGATAAGAACTTTTTTATTTTGTAAAATATATAATTGAATAATTCAATTTAATAAAAGAAAAAAATATCCAAGCTACCTAGACCAATCCCCACCTGTTGACAACCCTTAAATATTGGACACCGAGCAGTAAGATAGAGAGGGACATAATTAAATAATCTAGTCAATTAAATCAATAAAATATTTTAACTATTTAAAATAAGTAAATAAATAATTATGCAACAAAAAATCCGAGCTTTATATGATGGTCGAGCACATGCTAAAAATCTAGGCTTGATGGTTGGTCTAGGCTTACACTTTGGGCTTAATAAGTTCTGTTGATATAAAGGCAAAGCCCAAACCAGACGTGGCCCAACCAATGAAAAGGTTTAACCCCAACCGATACCTATCGAATTTATAAACCTAAATATTTTGCTCGGGTTGGGGGGGAATGTATGGATTATTAACTACTTGAATAATTTAATAAATTAAATAAATAGGAAACTATGGATACCAATTTAGTTAATTTTGTAAAATAACTAATGATTAATTTGGTTTAGTAAAATAAATAAATAAAATTACATTTAGTATTGGCACGGGACAGGTACATCCTATCCCATATTCACAAAACATATTAGTTAACCTTAAAATAGTCTCTAGGAGAGAGAGAGAGAGAGAGAAATAATTTGTTAGGAAAATAATTAATTAATTAGTTAATTAAAGAATTCAGTAAATTAAGTAAATAGAAATCTATGGATAATAATTTACTTAATTTTATAAAATAGATAAATCAATAGTTAACTTTAACAAAAAAGCATAAATAAATATTCACTTGTGATTGGTGCAAGACTAGTCCAAGCTATCCCCAACCAAACTTGCACCATTGACAACCGTAAGTATTGGTAACATGTTGAATTAAATAAATAAAACTTTATAGAGAATAAATTTTTTAATATATTAAAATACATTGTTCAAAAAGTAAATCATTAATTAGATGAACAATTTAGTTATGTAAATAAATAAAACCTATGGATAATAATTTACTTACTTTTGGTAAAATAAATAAATATCCAAACTATCTAGATCCAAACCCAACCCATTCACAACCCTAAATATGTAACTCAGGAGGGAGAGAGAGAGAGAGAGAGAGAAATAATTTGTTTATAAAGTAAATTAATTTAGTAAGTTCAGTAAATAATTTTTAACTTAATAGCATAACTAAATAAGTAATTAGGTGAGAAAATGAGAGGAACAAGGAATTTCCTCACCACGATTCAGGCTCTATATGAACTTTAAGCTCATGCTCACGATGTAGGCTCGAAGTTCAACCTGGACTTAGACTTGCGCATAAATATGTTCTTTTGTTCTCGTTAATAATTTTAATCCAAGCTGAGACCTAACCTACTAATAGCCCTAAATATTAGGCTTAGGGAGAGAGATCGAAATAACAAAATATTTAAATAAATGATTAATTACTTGAATAATTTTGTAAATTAAAAAATAGAAATCTATGGATAATATTTTACTAAATTTTGTAAAATAAACAAATCAAAAATTTAATTTAATAAAATTACTATATACTCATTTATTATTGGGTGTCGGGTTGAATCAAATAAATAAAAATTTATACATAATAGTTTATCTAAAGTATTTAAATATATAAACGAATATTTTAGTTTAGTAAAATAAATAAAATTTCATTAATCATTCGAACGGGATAGGTACATTCTGTACCACACTAGACCGAACTCGTTGATAACCCAAAAAATAAGGATCCAGAGAAAGAGAAAAATAAGTTTTTAACTAATTTATTAACCTAAATAATAAAATCATTATATAATGATCAATTCAATTAGTAAAATAAAAAATAAATATCCAATCTATCTAAAACCTAGCCCGGCCCATTGATAACCCAAAATATTAGACTTGGGAAGGGAGAGATATAATGAAATAATTTTTTGATAAAATTAAATCATTTAGTAAATTAAATAAATAAATTTTTTTAACTTACTAAATTAAATAAATAAATAAATTGGTGAGAAATAAGAGAGTAATAAACAATAACGCTTTCCTCGTCGGCTCAACTCAAGAGATAGGTCTAACGGTTGGGTCGGGCTCAAAGTTGGGCTTCAATATATTCTATTGAATAAAGACAAGGTCCAACCCAAACTTGGCACTGCCTGTGAACCAACCTTCTTAATTTGTTAATAAATGATTAATTAATGAAGACAATTAGTTAATTAAATAAATAAAAATCTATGGATAAGAACTTTTTTATTTTGTAAAATATATAATTGAATAATTCAATTTAATAAAAGAAAAAAATATCCAAGCTACCTAGACCAATCCCCACCTGTTGACAACCCTTAAATATTGGACACCGAGCAGTAAGATAGAGAGGGACATAATTAAATAATCTAGTAAATTAAATCAATAAAATATTTTAACTATTTAAAATAAGTAAATAAATAATTATGCAACAAAAAATCCGAGCTTTATATGATGGTCGAGCACATGCTAAAAATCTAGGCTTGATGGTTGGTCTAGGCTTACACTTTGGGCTTAATAAGTTCTGTTGATATAAAGGCAAAGCCCAAACCAGACGTGGCCCAACCAATGAAAAGGTTTAACCCCAACCGATACCTATCGAATTTATAAACCTAAATATTTTGCTCGGGTTGGGGGGGAATGTATGGATTATTAACTACTTGAATAATTTAATAAATTAAATAAATAGGAAACTATGGATACCAATTTAGTTAATTTTGTAAAATAACTAATGATTAATTTGGTTTAGTAAAATAAATAAATAAAATTACATTTAGTATTGGCACGGGACAGGTACATCCTATCCCATATTCACAAAACATATTAGTTAACCTTAAAATAGTCTCTAGGAGAGAGAGAGAGAGAGAGAAAATAATTTGTTAGGAAAATAATTAATTAATTAGTTAATTAAAGAATTCAGTAAATTAAGTAAATAGAAATCTATGGATAATAATTTACTTAATTTTATAAAATAGATAAATCAATAGTTAACTTTAACAAAAAAGCATAAATAAATATTCACTTGTGATTGGTGCAAGACTAGTCCAAGCTATCCCCAACCAAACTTGCACCATTGACAACCGTAAGTATTGGTAACATGTTGAATTAAATAAATAAAACTTTATAGAGAATAAATTTTTTAATATATTAAAACAAATAAATGAATAATTTAATTTAGTAAAATAAATAAATAAAATTTCAGTTATTATTGGGGCAAGACATGTACAACCTATTCGACACCAGAACTAATACATTGTTCAAAAAGTAAATCATTAATTAGATGAACAATTTAGTTATGTAAATAAATAAAACCAATGGATAATAATTTACTTACTTTTGGAAAAATAAATAAATATCCAAACTATCTAGATCCAAACCCAACCCATTCACAACCCTAAATATGTAACTCAGGAGGGAGAGAGAGAGAGAGAGAGAGAAATAATTTGTTTATAAAGTAAATTAATTTAGTAAGTTCAGTAAATAATTTTTAACTTAATAGCATAACTAAATAAGTAATTAGGTGAGAAAATGAGAGGAACAAGGAATTTCCTCACCACGATTCAGGCTCTATATGAACTTTAAGCTCATGCTCACGATGTAGGCTCGAAGTTCAACCTGGACTTAGACTTGCGCATAAATATGTTCTTTTGTTCTCGTTAATAATTTTAATCCAAGCTGAGACCTAACCTACTAATAGCCCTAAATATTAGGCTTAGGGAGAGAGATCGAAATAACAAAATATTTAAATAAATGATTAATTACTTGAATAATTTTGTAAATTAAAAAATAGAAATCTATGGATAATATTTTACTAAATTTTGTAAAATAAACAAATCAAAAATTTAATTTAATAAAATTACTATATACTCATTTATTATTGGGTGTCGGGTTGAATCAAATAAATAAAAATTTATACATAATAGTTTATCTAAAGTATTTAAATATATAAACGAATATTTTAGTTTAGTAAAATAAATAAAATTTCATTAATCATTCGGACGGGATAGGTACATTCTGTACCACACTAGACCGAACTCGTTGATAACCCAAAAAATAAGGATCCAGAGAAAGAGAAAAATAAGTTTTTAACTAATTTATTAACCTAAATAATAAAATCATTATATAATGATCAATTCAATTAGTAAAATAAAAAATAAATATCCAATCTATCTAAAACCTAGCCCGGCCCATTGATAACCCAAAATATTAGACTTGGGAAGGGAGAGATATAATGAAATAATTTTTTGATAAAATTAAATCATTTAGTAAATTAAATAAATAAATTTTTTTAACTTACTAAATTAAATAAATAAATAAATTGGTGAGAAATAAGAGAGTAAGAAACAATAACGCTTTCCTCGTCGGCTCAACTCAAGAGATAGGTCTAATGGTTGGGTCGGGCTCAAAGTTGGGCTTCAATATATTCTATTGAATAAAGACAAAGTCCAACCCAAACTTGGCACTGCCTGTGAACCAACCTTCTTAATTTGTTAATAAATGATTAATTAATGAAGACAATTAGTTAATTAAATAAATAAAAATCTATGGATAAGAACTTTTTTATTTTGTAAAATATATAATTGAATAATTCAATTTAATAAAAGAAAAAAATATCCAAGCTACCTAGACCAATCCCCACCTGTTGACAACCCTTAAATATTGGACACCGAGCAGTAAGATAGAGAGGGACATAATTAAATAATCTAGTAAATTAAATCAATAAAATATTTTAACTATTTAAAATAAGTAAATAAATAATTATGCAACAAAAAATCCGAGCTTTATATGATGGTCGAGCACATGCTAAAAATCTAGGCTTGATGGTTGGTCTAGGCTTACACTTTGGGCTTAATAAGTTCTGTTGATATAAAGGCAAAGCCCAAACCAGACGTGGCCCAACCAATGAAAAGGTTTAACCCCAACCGATACCTATCGAATTTATAAACCTAAATATTTTGCTCGGGTTGGGGGGGAATGTATGGATTATTAACTACTTGAATAATTTAATAAATTAAATAAATAGGAAACTATGGATACCAATTTAGTTAATTTTGTAAAATAACTAATGATTAATTTGGTTTAGTAAAATAAATAAATAAAATTACATTTAGTATTGGCACGGGACAGGTACATCCTATCCCATATTCACAAAACATATTAGTTAACCTTAAAATAGTCTCTAGGAGAGAGAGAGAGAGAGAGAAATAATTTGTTAGGAAAATAATTAATTAATTAGTTAATTAAAGAATTCAGTAAATTAAGTAAATAGAAATCTATGGATAATAATTTACTTAATTTTATAAAATAGATAAATCAATAGTTAACTTTAACAAAAAAGCATAAATAAATATTCACTTGTGATTGGTGCAAGACTAGTCCAAGCTATCCCCAACCAAACTTGCACCATTGACAACCGTAAGTATTGGTAACATGTTGAATTAAATAAATAAAACTTTATAGAGAATAAATTTTTTAATATATTAAAACAAATAAATGAATAATTTAATTTAGTAAAATAAATAAATAAAATTTCAGTTATTATTGGGGCAAGACATGTACAACCTATTCGACACCAGAACTAATACATTGTTCAAAAAGTAAATCATTAATTAGATGAACAATTTAGTTATGTAAATAAATAAAACCTATGGATAATAATTTACTTACTTTTGGTAAAATAAATAAATATCCAAACTATCTAGATCCAAACCCAACCCATTCACAACCCTAAATATGTAACTCAGGAGGGAGAGAGAGAGAGAGAGAGAGAAATAATTTGTTTATAAAGTAAATTAATTTAGTAAGTTCAGTAAATAATTTTTAACTTAATAGCATAACTAAATAAGTAATTAGGTGAGAAAATGAGAGGAACAAGGAATTTCCTCACCACGATTCAGGCTCTATATGAACTTTAAGCTCATGCTCACGATGTAGGCTCGAAGTTCAACCTGGACTTAGACTTGCGCATAAATATGTTCTTTTGTTCTCGTTAATAATTTTAATCCAAGCTGAGACCTAACCTACTAATAGCCCTAAATATTAGGCTTAGGGAGAGAGATCGAAATAACAAAATATTTAAATAAATGATTAATTACTTGAATAATTTTGTAAATTAAAAAATAGAAATCTATGGATAATATTTTACTAAATTTTGTAAAATAAACAAATCAAAAATTTAATTTAATAAAATTACTATATACTCATTTATTATTGGGTGTCGGGTTGAATCAAATAAATAAAAATTTATACATAATAGTTTATCTAAAGTATTTAAATATATAAACGAATAATTTAGTTTAGTAAAATAAATAAAATTTCATTAATCATTCGGACGGGATAGGTACATTCTGTACCACACTAGACCGAACTCGTTGATAACCCAAAAAATAAGGATCCAGAGAAAGAGAAAAATAAGTTTTTAACTAATTTATTAACCTAAATAATAAAATCATTATATAATGATCAATTCAATTAGTAAAATAAAAAATAAATATCCAATCTATCTAAAACCTAGCCCGGCCCATTGATAACCCAAAATATTAGACTTGGGAAGGGAGAGATATAATGAAATAATTTTTTGATAAAATTAAATCATTTAGTAAATTAAATAAATAAATTTTTTTAACTTACTAAATTAAATAAATAAATAAATTGGTGAGGAAATAAGAGAGTAATAAACAATAACGCTTTCCTCGTCGGCTCAACTCAAGAGATAGGTCTAATGGTTGGGTCGGGCTCAAAGTTGGGCTTCAATATATTCTATTGAATAAAGACAAGTCCAACCCAAACTTGGCACTGCCTGTGAACCAACCTTCTTAATTTGTTAATAAATGATTAATTAATGAAGACAATTAGTTAATTAAATAAATAAAAATCTATGGATAAGAACTTTTTTATTTTGTAAAATATATAATTGAATAATTCAATTTAATAAAAGAAAAAAATATCCAAGCTACCTAGACCAATCCCCACCTGTTGACAACCCTTAAATATTGGACACCGAGCAGTAAGATAGAGAGGGACATAATTAAATAATCTAGTAAATTAAATCAATAAAATATTTTAACTATTTAAAATAAGTAAATAAATAATTATGCAACAAAAAATCCGAGCTTTATATGATGGTCGAGCACATGCTAAAAATCTAGGCTTGATGGTTGGTCTAGGCTTACACTTTGGGCTTAATAAGTTCTGTTGATATAAAGGCAAAGCCCAAACCAGACGTGGCCCAACCAATGAAAAGGTTTAACCCCAACCGATACCTATCGAATTTATAAACCTAAATATTTTGCTCGGGTTGGGGGGGAATGTATGGATTATTAACTACTTGAATAATTTAATAAATTAAATAAATAGGAAACTATGGATACCAATTTAGTTAATTTTGTAAAATAACTAATGATTAATTTGGTTTAGTAAAATAAATAAATAAAATTACATTTAGTATTGGCACGGGACAGGTACATCCTATCCCATATTCACAAAACATATTAGTTAACCTTAAAATAGTCTCTAGGAGAGAGAGAGAGAGAGAGAAATAATTTGTTAGGAAAATAATTAATTAATTAGTTAATTAAAGAATTCAGTAAATTAAGTAAATAGAAATCTATGGATAATAATTTACTTAATTTTATAAAATAGATAAATCAATAGTTAACTTTAACAAAAAAGCATAAATAAATATTCACTTGTGATTGGTGCAAGACTAGTCCAAGCTATCCCCAACCAAACTTGCACCATTGACAACCGTAAGTATTGGTAACATGTTGAATTAAATAAATAAAACTTTATAGAGAAGAAATTTTTTAATATATTAAAACAAATAAATGAATAATTTAATTTAGTAAAATAAATAAATAAAATTTCAGTTATTATTGGGGCAAGACATGTACAACCTATTCGACACCAGAACTAATACATTGTTCAAAAAGTAAATCATTAATTAGATGAACAATTTAGTTATGTAAATAAATAAAACCTATGGATAATAATTTACTTACTTTTGGTAAAATAAATAAATATCCAAACTATCTAGATCCAAACCCAACCCATTCACAACCCTAAATATGTAACTCAGGAGGGAGAGAGAGAGAGAGAGAGAGAAATAATTTGTTTATAAAGTAAATTAATTTAGTAAGTTCAGTAAATAATTTTTAACTTAATAGCATAACTAAATAAGTAATTAGGTGAGAAAATGAGAGGAACAAGGAATTTCCTCACCACGATTCAGGCTCTATATGAACTTTAAGCTCATGCTCACGATGTAGGCTCGAAGTTCAACCTGGACTTAGACTTGCGCATAAATATGTTCTTTTGTTCTCGTTAATAATTTTAATCCAAGCTGAGACCTAACCTACTAATAGCCCTAAATATTAGGCTTAGGGAGAGAGATCGAAATAACAAAATATTTAAATAAATGATTAATTACTTGAATAATTTTGTAAATTAAAAAATAGAAATCTATGGATAATATTTTACTAAATTTTGTAAAATAAACAAATCAAAAATTTAATTTAATAAAATTACTATATACTCATTTATTATTGGGTGTCGGGTTGAATCAAATAAATAAAAATTTATACATAATAGTTTATCTAAAGTATTTAAATATATAAACGAATATTTTAGTTTAGTAAAATAAATAAAATTTCATTAATCATTCGAACGGGATAGGTACATTCTGTACCACACTAGACCGAACTCGTTGATAACCCAAAAAATAAGGATCCAGAGAAAGAGAAAAATAAGTTTTTAACTAATTTATTAACCTAAATAATAAAATCATTATATAATGATCAATTCAATTAGTAAAATAAAAAATAAATATCCAATCTATCTAAAACCTAGCCCGGCCCATTGATAACCCAAAATATTAGACTTGGGAAGGGAGAGATATAATGAAATAATTTTTTGATAAAATTAAATCATTTAGTAAATTAAATAAATAAATTTTTTTAACTTACTAAATTAAATAAATAAATAAATTGGTGAGGAAATAAGAGAGTAATAAACAATAACGCTTTCCTCGTCGGCTCAACTCAAGAGATAGGTCTAACGGTTGGGTCGGGCTCAAAGTTGGGCTTCAATATATTCTATTGAATAAAGACAAAGTCCAACCCAAACTTGGCACTGCCTGTGAACCAACCTTCTTAATTTGTTAATAAATGATTAATTAATGAAGACAATTAGTTAATTAAATAAATAAAAATCTATGGATAAGAACTTTTTTATTTTGTAAAATATATAATTGAATAATTCAATTTAATAAAAGAAAAAAATATCCAAGCTACCTAGACCAATCCCCACCTGTTGACAACCCTTAAATATTGGACACCGAGCAGTAAGATAGAGAGGGACATAATTAAATAATCTAGTAAATTAAATCAATAAAATATTTTAACTATTTAAAATAAGTAAATAAATAATTATGCAACAAAAAATCCGAGCTTTATATGATGGTCGAGCACATGCTAAAAATCTAGGCTTGATGGTTGGTCTAGGCTTACACTTTGGGCTTAATAAGTTCTGTTGATATAAAGGCAAAGCCCAAACCAGACGTGGCCCAACCAATGAAAAGGTTTAACCCCAACCGATACCTATCGAATTTATAAACCTAAATATTTTGCTCGGGTTGGGGGGGAATGTATGGATTATTAACTACTTGAATAATTTAATAAATTAAATAAATAGGAAACTATGGATACCAATTTAGTTAATTTTGTAAAATAACTAATGATTAATTTGGTTTAGTAAAATAAATAAATAAAATTACATTTAGTATTGGCACGGGACAGGTACATCCTATCCCATATTCACAAAACATATTAGTTAACCTTAAAATAGTCTCTAGGAGAGAGAGAGAGAGAGAGAAATAATTTGTTAGGAAAATAATTAATTAATTAGTTAATTAAAGAATTCAGTAAATTAAGTAAATAGAAATCTATGGATAATAATTTACTTAATTTTATAAAATAGATAAATCAATAGTTAACTTTAACAAAAAAGCATAAATAAATATTCACTTGTGATTGGTGCAAGACTAGTCCAAGCTATCCCCAACCAAACTTGCACCATTGACAACCGTAAGTATTGGTAACATGTTGAATTAAATAAATAAAACTTTATAGAGAAGAAATTTTTTAATATATTAAAACAAATAAATGAATAATTTAATTTAGTAAAATAAATAAATAAAATTTCAGTTATTATTGGGGCAAGACATGTACAACCTATTCGACACCAGAACTAATACATTGTTCAAAAAGTAAATCATTAATTAGATGAACAATTTAGTTATGTAAATAAATAAAACCTATGGATAATAATTTACTTACTTTTGGTAAAATAAATAAATATCCAAACTATCTAGATCCAAACCCAACCCATTCACAACCCTAAATATGTAACTCAGGAGGGAGAGAGAGAGAGAGAGAGAGAAATAATTTGTTTATAAAGTAAATTAATTTAGTAAGTTCAGTAAATAATTTTTAACTTAATAGCATAACTAAATAAGTAATTAGGTGAGAAAATGAGAGGAACAAGGAATTTCCTCACCACGATTCAGGCTCTATATGAACTTTAAGCTCATGCTCACGATGTAGGCTCGAAGTTCAACCTGGACTTAGACTTGCGCATAAATATGTTCTTTTGTTCTCGTTAATAATTTTAATCCAAGCTGAGACCTAACCTACTAATAGCCCTAAATATTAGGCTTAGGGAGAGAGATCGAAATAACAAAATATTTAAATAAATGATTAATTACTTGAATAATTTTGTAAATTAAAAAATAGAAATCTATGGATAATATTTTACTAAATTTTGTAAAATAAACAAATCAAAAATTTAATTTAATAAAATTACTATATACTCATTTATTATTGGGTGTCGGGTTGAATCAAATAAATAAAAATTTATACATAATAGTTTATCTAAAGTATTTAAATATATAAACGAATAATTTAGTTTAGTAAAATAAATAAAATTTCATTAATCATTCGGACGGGATAGGTACATTCTGTACCACACTAGACCGAACTCGTTGATAACCCAAAAAATAAGGATCCAGAGAAAGAGAAAAATAAGTTTTTAACTAATTTATTAACCTAAATAATAAAATCATTATATAATGATCAATTCAATTAGTAAAATAAAAAATAAATATCCAATCTATCTAAAACCTAGCCCGGCCCATTGATAACCCAAAATATTAGACTTGGGAAGGGAGAGATATAATGAAATAATTTTTTGATAAAATTAAATCATTTAGTAAATTAAATAAATAAATTTTTTTAACTTACTAAATTAAATAAATAAATAAATTGGTGAGGAAATAAGAGAGTAAGAAACAATAACGCTTTCCTCGTCGGCTCAACTCAAGAGATAGGTCTAATGGTTGGGTCGGGCTCAAAGTTGGGCTTCAATATATTCTATTGAATAAAGACAAAGTCCAACCCAAACTTGGCACTGCCTGTGAACCAACCTTCTTAATTTGTTAATAAATGATTAATTAATGAAGACAATTAGTTAATTAAATAAATAAAAATCTATGGATAAGAACTTTTTTATTTTGTAAAATATATAATTGAATAATTCAATTTAATAAAAGAAAAAAATATCCAAGCTACCTAGACCAATCCCCACCTGTTGACAACCCTTAAATATTGGACACCGAGCAGTAAGATAGAGAGGGACATAATTAAATAATCTAGTAAATTAAATCAATAAAATATTTTAACTATTTAAAATAAGTAAATAAATAATTATGCAACAAAAAATCCGAGCTTTATATGATGGTCGAGCACATGCTAAAAATCTAGGCTTGATGGTTGGTCTAGGCTTACACTTTGGGCTTAATAAGTTCTGTTGATATAAAGGCAAAGCCCAAACCAGACGTGGCCCAACCAATGAAAAGGTTTAACCCCAACCGATACCTATCGAATTTATAAACCTAAATATTTTGCTCGGGTTGGGGGGGAATGTATGGATTATTAACTACTTGAATAATTTAATAAATTAAATAAATAGGAAACTATGGATACCAATTTAGTTAATTTTGTAAAATAACTAATGATTAATTTGGTTTAGTAAAATAAATAAATAAAATTACATTTAGTATTGGCACGGGACAGGTACATCCTATCCCATATTCACAAAACATATTAGTTAACCTTAAAATAGTCTCTAGGAGAGAGAGAGAGAGAGAGAATAATTTGTTAGGAAAATAATTAATTAATTAGTTAATTAAAGAATTCAGTAAATTAAGTAAATAGAAATCTATGGATAATAATTTACTTAATTTTATAAAATAGATAAATCAATAGTTAACTTTAACAAAAAAGCATAAATAAATATTCACTTGTGATTGGTGCAAGACTAGTCCAAGCTATCCCCAACCAAACTTGCACCATTGACAACCGTAAGTATTGGTAACATGTTGAATTAAATAAATAAAACTTTATAGAGAAGAAATTTTTTAATATATTAAAACAAATAAATGAATAATTTAATTTAGTAAAATAAATAAATAAAATTTCAGTTATTATTGGGGCAAGACATGTACAACCTATTCGACACCAGAACTAATACATTGTTCAAAAAGTAAATCATTAATTAGATGAACAATTTAGTTATGTAAATAAATAAAACCTATGGATAATAATTTACTTACTTTTGGTAAAATAAATAAATATCCAAACTATCTAGATCCAAACCCAACCCATTCACAACCCTAAATATGTAACTCAGGAGGGAGAGAGAGAGAGAGAGAGAGAAATAATTTGTTTATAAAGTAAATTAATTTAGTAAGTTCAGTAAATAATTTTTAACTTAATAGCATAACTAAATAAGTAATTAGGTGAGAAAATGAGAGGAACAAGGAATTTCCTCACCACGATTCAGGCTCTATATGAACTTTAAGCTCATGCTCACGATGTAGGCTCGAAGTTCAACCTGGACTTAGACTTGCGCATAAATATGTTCTTTTGTTCTCGTTAATAATTTTAATCCAAGCTGAGACCTAACCTACTAATAGCCCTAAATATTAGGCTTAGGGAGAGAGATCGAAATAACAAAATATTTAAATAAATGATTAATTACTTGAATAATTTTGTAAATTAAAAAATAGAAATCTATGGATAATATTTTACTAAATTTTGTAAAATAAACAAATCAAAAATTTAATTTAATAAAATTACTATATACTCATTTATTATTGGGTGTCGGGTTGAATCAAATAAATAAAAATTTATACATAATAGTTTATCTAAAGTATTTAAATATATAAACGAATAATTTAGTTTAGTAAAATAAATAAAATTTCATTAATCATTCGAACGGGATAGGTACATTCTGTACCACACTAGACCGAACTCGTTGATAACCCAAAAAATAAGGATCCAGAGAAAGAGAAAAATAAGTTTTTAACTAATTTATTAACCTAAATAATAAAATCATTATATAATGATCAATTCAATTAGTAAAATAAAAAATAAATATCCAATCTATCTAAAACCTAGCCCGGCCCATTGATAACCCAAAATATTAGACTTGGGAAGGGAGAGATATAATGAAATAATTTTTTGATAAAATTAAATCATTTAGTAAATTAAATAAATAAATTTTTTTAACTTACTAAATTAAATAAATAAATAAATTGGTGAGGAAATAAGAGAGTAATAAACAATAACGCTTTCCTCGTCGGCTCAACTCAAGAGATAGGTCTAATGGTTGGGTCGGGCTCAAAGTTGGGCTTCAATATATTCTATTGAATAAAGACAAAGTCCAACCCAAACTTGGCACTGCCTGTGAACCAACCTTCTTAATTTGTTAATAAATGATTAATTAATGAAGACAATTAGTTAATTAAATAAATAAAAATCTATGGATAAGAACTTTTTTATTTTGTAAAATATATAATTGAATAATTCAATTTAATAAAAGAAAAAAATATCCAAGCTACCTAGACCAATCCCCACCTGTTGACAACCCTTAAATATTGGACACCGAGCAGTAAGATAGAGAGGGACATAATTAAATAATCTAGTAAATTAAATCAATAAAATATTTTAACTATTTAAAATAAGTAAATAAATAATTATGCAACAAAAAATCCGAGCTTTATATGATGGTCGAGCACATGCTAAAAATCTAGGCTTGATGGTTGGTCTAGGCTTACACTTTGGGCTTAATAAGTTCTGTTGATATAAAGGCAAAGCCCAAACCAGACGTGGCCCAACCAATGAAAAGGTTTAACCCCAACCGATACCTATCGAATTTATAAACCTAAATATTTTGCTCGGGTTGGGGGGGAATGTATGGATTATTAACTACTTGAATAATTTAATAAATTAAATAAATAGGAAACTATGGATACCAATTTAGTTAATTTTGTAAAATAACTAATGATTAATTTGGTTTAGTAAAATAAATAAATAAAATTACATTTAGTATTGGCACGGGACAGGTACATCCTATCCCATATTCACAAAACATATTAGTTAACCTTAAAATAGTCTCTAGGAGAGAGAGAGAGAGAGAGAAAATAATTTGTTAGGAAAATAATTAATTAATTAGTTAATTAAAGAATTCAGTAAATTAAGTAAATAGAAATCTATGGATAATAATTTACTTAATTTTATAAAATAGATAAATCAATAGTTAACTTTAACAAAAAAGCATAAATAAATATTCACTTGTGATTGGTGCAAGACTAGTCCAAGCTATCCCCAACCAAACTTGCACCATTGACAACCGTAAGTATTGGTAACATGTTGAATTAAATAAATAAAACTTTATAGAGAATAAATTTTTTAATATATTAAAACAAATAAATGAATAATTTAATTTAGTAAAATAAATAAATAAAATTTCAGTTATTATTGGGGCAAGACATGTACAACCTATTCGACACCAGAACTAATACATTGTTCAAAAAGTAAATCATTAATTAGATGAACAATTTAGTTATGTAAATAAATAAAACCTATGGATAATAATTTACTTACTTTTGGAAAAATAAATAAATATCCAAACTATCTAGATCCAAACCCAACCCATTCACAACCCTAAATATGTAACTCAGGAGGGAGAGAGAGAGAGAGAGAGAGAAATAATTTGTTTATAAAGTAAATTAATTTAGTAAGTTCAGTAAATAATTTTTAACTTAATAGCATAACTAAATAAGTAATTAGGTGAGAAAATGAGAGGAACAAGGAATTTCCTCACCACGATTCAGGCTCTATATGAACTTTAAGCTCATGCTCACGATGTAGGCTCGAAGTTCAACCTGGACTTAGACTTGCGCATAAATATGTTCTTTTGTTCTCGTTAATAATTTTAATCCAAGCTGAGACCTAACCTACTAATAGCCCTAAATATTAGGCTTAGGGAGAGAGATCGAAATAACAAAATATTTAAATAAATGATTAATTACTTGAATAATTTTGTAAATTAAAAAATAGAAATCTATGGATAATATTTTACTAAATTTTGTAAAATAAACAAATCAAAAATTTAATTTAATAAAATTACTATATACTCATTTATTATTGGGTGTCGGGTTGAATCAAATAAATAAAAATTTATACATAATAGTTTATCTAAAGTATTTAAATATATAAACGAATATTTTAGTTTAGTAAAATAAATAAAATTTCATTAATCATTCGAACGGGATAGGTACATTCTGTACCACACTAGACCGAACTCGTTGATAACCCAAAAAATAAGGATCCAGAGAAAGAGAAAAATAAGTTTTTAACTAATTTATTAACCTAAATAATAAAATCATTATATAATGATCAATTCAATTAGTAAAATAAAAAATAAATATCCAATCTATCTAAAACCTAGCCCGGCCCATTGATAACCCAAAATATTAGACTTGGGAAGGGAGAGATATAATGAAATAATTTTTTGATAAAATTAAATCATTTAGTAAATTAAATAAATAAATTTTTTTAACTTACTAAATTAAATAAATAAATAAATTGGTGAGAAATAAGAGAGTAATAAACAATAACGCTTTCCTCGTCGGCTCAACTCAAGAGATAGGTCTAACGGTTGGGTCGGGCTCAAAGTTGGGCTTCAATATATTCTATTGAATAAAGACAAGGTCCAACCCAAACTTGGCACTGCCTGTGAACCAACCTTCTTAATTTGTTAATAAATGATTAATTAATGAAGACAATTAGTTAATTAAATAAATAAAAATCTATGGATAAGAACTTTTTTATTTTGTAAAATATATAATTGAATAATTCAATTTAATAAAAGAAAAAAATATCCAAGCTACCTAGACCAATCCCCACCTGTTGACAACCCTTAAATATTGGACACCGAGCAGTAAGATAGAGAGGGACATAATTAAATAATCTAGTAAATTAAATCAATAAAATATTTTAACTATTTAAAATAAGTAAATAAATAATTATGCAACAAAAAATCCGAGCTTTATATGATGGTCGAGCACATGCTAAAAATCTAGGCTTGATGGTTGGTCTAGGCTTACACTTTGGGCTTAATAAGTTCTGTTGATATAAAGGCAAAGCCCAAACCAGACGTGGCCCAACCAATGAAAAGGTTTAACCCCAACCGATACCTATCGAATTTATAAACCTAAATATTTTGCTCGGGTTGGGGGGGAATGTATGGATTATTAACTACTTGAATAATTTAATAAATTAAATAAATAGGAAACTATGGATACCAATTTAGTTAATTTTGTAAAATAACTAATGATTAATTTGGTTTAGTAAAATAAATAAATAAAATTACATTTAGTATTGGCACGGGACAGGTACATCCTATCCCATATTCACAAAACATATTAGTTAACCTTAAAATAGTCTCTAGGAGAGAGAGAGAGAGAGAGAAATAATTTGTTAGGAAAATAATTAATTAATTAGTTAATTAAAGAATTCAGTAAATTAAGTAAATAGAAATCTATGGATAATAATTTACTTAATTTTATAAAATAGATAAATCAATAGTTAACTTTAACAAAAAAGCATAAATAAATATTCACTTGTGATTGGTGCAAGACTAGTCCAAGCTATCCCCAACCAAACTTGCACCATTGACAACCGTAAGTATTGGTAACATGTTGAATTAAATAAATAAAACTTTATAGAGAAGAAATTTTTTAATATATTAAAACAAATAAATGAATAATTTAATTTAGTAAAATAAATAAATAAAATTTCAGTTATTATTGGGGCAAGACATGTACAACCTATTCGACACCAGAACTAATACATTGTTCAAAAAGTAAATCATTAATTAGATGAACAATTTAGTTATGTAAATAAATAAAACCTATGGATAATAATTTACTTACTTTTGGTAAAATAAATAAATATCCAAACTATCTAGATCCAAACCCAACCCATTCACAACCCTAAATATGTAACTCAGGAGGGAGAGAGAGAGAGAGAGAGAGAAATAATTTGTTTATAAAGTAAATTAATTTAGTAAGTTCAGTAAATAATTTTTAACTTAATAGCATAACTAAATAAGTAATTAGGTGAGAAAATGAGAGGAACAAGGAATTTCCTCACCACGATTCAGGCTCTATATGAACTTTAAGCTCATGCTCACGATGTAGGCTCGAAGTTCAACCTGGACTTAGACTTGCGCATAAATATGTTCTTTTGTTCTCGTTAATAATTTTAATCCAAGCTGAGACCTAACCTACTAATAGCCCTAAATATTAGGCTTAGGGAGAGAGATCGAAATAACAAAATATTTAAATAAATGATTAATTACTTGAATAATTTTGTAAATTAAAAAATAGAAATCTATGGATAATATTTTACTAAATTTTGTAAAATAAACAAATCAAAAATTTAATTTAATAAAATTACTATATACTCATTTATTATTGGGTGTCGGGTTGAATCAAATAAATAAAAATTTATACATAATAGTTTATCTAAAGTATTTAAATATATAAACGAATATTTTAGTTTAGTAAAATAAATAAAATTTCATTAATCATTCGAACGGGATAGGTACATTCTGTACCACACTAGACCGAACTCGTTGATAACCCAAAAAATAAGGATCCAGAGAAAGAGAAAAATAAGTTTTTAACTAATTTATTAACCTAAATAATAAAATCATTATATAATGATCAATTCAATTAGTAAAATAAAAAATAAATATCCAATCTATCTAAAACCTAGCCCGGCCCATTGATAACCCAAAATATTAGACTTGGGAAGGGAGAGATATAATGAAATAATTTTTTGATAAAATTAAATCATTTAGTAAATTAAATAAATAAATTTTTTTAACTTACTAAATTAAATAAATAAATAAATTGGTGAGGAAATAAGAGAGTAATAAACAATAACGCTTTCCTCGTCGGCTCAACTCAAGAGATAGGTCTAACGGTTGGGTCGGGCTCAAAGTTGGGCTTCAATATATTCTATTGAATAAAGACAAGGTCCAACCCAAACTTGGCACTGCCTGTGAACCAACCTTCTTAATTTGTTAATAAATGATTAATTAATGAAGACAATTAGTTAATTAAATAAATAAAAATCTATGGATAAGAACTTTTTTATTTTGTAAAATATATAATTGAATAATTCAATTTAATAAAAGAAAAAAATATCCAAGCTACCTAGACCAATCCCCACCTGTTGACAACCCTTAAATATTGGACACCGAGCAGTAAGATAGAGAGGGACATAATTAAATAATCTAGTAAATTAAATCAATAAAATATTTTAACTATTTAAAATAAGTAAATAAATAATTATGCAACAAAAAATCCGAGCTTTATATGATGGTCGAGCACATGCTAAAAATCTAGGCTTGATGGTTGGTCTAGGCTTACACTTTGGGCTTAATAAGTTCTGTTGATATAAAGGCAAAGCCCAAACCAGACGTGGCCCAACCAATGAAAAGGTTTAACCCCAACCGATACCTATCGAATTTATAAACCTAAATATTTTGCTCGGGTTGGGGGGGAATGTATGGATTATTAACTACTTGAATAATTTAATAAATTAAATAAATAGGAAACTATGGATACCAATTTAGTTAATTTTGTAAAATAACTAATGATTAATTTGGTTTAGTAAAATAAATAAATAAAATTACATTTAGTATTGGCACGGGACAGGTACATCCTATCCCATATTCACAAAACATATTAGTTAACCTTAAAATAGTCTCTAGGAGAGAGAGAGAGAGAGAGAAATAATTTGTTAGGAAAATAATTAATTAATTAGTTAATTAAAGAATTCAGTAAATTAAGTAAATAGAAATCTATGGATAATAATTTACTTAATTTTATAAAATAGATAAATCAATAGTTAACTTTAACAAAAAAGCATAAATAAATATTCACTTGTGATTGGTGCAAGACTAGTCCAAGCTATCCCCAACCAAACTTGCACCATTGACAACCGTAAGTATTGGTAACATGTTGAATTAAATAAATAAAACTTTATAGAGAATAAATTTTTTAATATATTAAAACAAATAAATGAATAATTTAATTTAGTAAAATAAATAAATAAAATTTCAGTTATTATTGGGGCAAGACATGTACAACCTATTCGACACCAGAACTAATACATTGTTCAAAAAGTAAATCATTAATTAGATGAACAATTTAGTTATGTAAATAAATAAAACCTATGGATAATAATTTACTTACTTTTGGTAAAATAAATAAATATCCAAACTATCTAGATCCAAACCCAACCCATTCACAACCCTAAATATGTAACTCAGGAGGGAGAGAGAGAGAGAGAGAGAGAAATAATTTGTTTATAAAGTAAATTAATTTAGTAAGTTCAGTAAATAATTTTTAACTTAATAGCATAACTAAATAAGTAATTAGGTGAGAAAATGAGAGGAACAAGGAATTTCCTCACCACGATTCAGGCTCTATATGAACTTTAAGCTCATGCTCACGATGTAGGCTCGAAGTTCAACCTGGACTTAGACTTGCGCATAAATATGTTCTTTTGTTCTCGTTAATAATTTTAATCCAAGCTGAGACCTAACCTACTAATAGCCCTAAATATTAGGCTTAGGGAGAGAGATCGAAATAACAAAATATTTAAATAAATGATTAATTACTTGAATAATTTTGTAAATTAAAAAATAGAAATCTATGGATAATATTTTACTAAATTTTGTAAAATAAACAAATCAAAAATTTAATTTAATAAAATTACTATATACTCATTTATTATTGGGTGTCGGGTTGAATCAAATAAATAAAAATTTATACATAATAGTTTATCTAAAGTATTTAAATATATAAACGAATATTTTAGTTTAGTAAAATAAATAAAATTTCATTAATCATTCGAACGGGATAGGTACATTCTGTACCACACTAGACCGAACTCGTTGATAACCCAAAAAATAAGGATCCAGAGAAAGAGAAAAATAAGTTTTTAACTAATTTATTAACCTAAATAATAAAATCATTATATAATGATCAATTCAATTAGTAAAATAAAAAATAAATATCCAATCTATCTAAAACCTAGCCCGGCCCATTGATAACCCAAAATATTAGACTTGGGAAGGGAGAGATATAATGAAATAATTTTTTGATAAAATTAAATCATTTAGTAAATTAAATAAATAAATTTTTTTAACTTACTAAATTAAATAAATAAATAAATTGGTGAGAAATAAGAGAGTAATAAACAATAACGCTTTCCTCGTCGGCTCAACTCAAGAGATAGGTCTAACGGTTGGGTCGGGCTCAAAGTTGGGCTTCAATATATTCTATTGAATAAAGACAAGGTCCAACCCAAACTTGGCACTGCCTGTGAACCAACCTTCTTAATTTGTTTATAAATGATTAATTAATGAAGACAATTAGTTAATTAAATAAATAAAAATCTATGGATAAGAACTTTTTTATTTTGTAAAATATATAATTGAATAATTCAATTTAATAAAAGAAAAAAATATCCAAGCTACCTAGACCAATCCCCACCTGTTGACAACCCTTAAATATTGGACACCGAGCAGTAAGATAGAGAGGGACATAATTAAATAATCTAGTAAATTAAATCAATAAAATATTTTAACTATTTAAAATAAGTAAATAAATAATTATGCAACAAAAAATCCGAGCTTTATATGATGGTCGAGCACATGCTAAAAATCTAGGCTTGATGGTTGGTCTAGGCTTACACTTTGGGCTTAATAAGTTCTGTTGATATAAAGGCAAAGCCCAAACCAGACGTGGCCCAACCAATGAAAAGGTTTAACCCCAACCGATACCTATCGAATTTATAAACCTAAATATTTTGCTCGGGTTGGGGGGGAATGTATGGATTATTAACTACTTGAATAATTTAATAAATTAAATAAATAGGAAACTATGGATACCAATTTAGTTAATTTTGTAAAATAACTAATGATTAATTTGGTTTAGTAAAATAAATAAATAAAATTACATTTAGTATTGGCACGGGACAGGTACATCCTATCCCATATTCACAAAACATATTAGTTAACCTTAAAATAGTCTCTAGGAGAGAGAGAGAGAGAGAAATAATTTGTTAGGAAAATAATTAATTAATTAGTTAATTAAAGAATTCAGTAAATTAAGTAAATAGAAATCTATGGATAATAATTTACTTAATTTTATAAAATAGATAAATCAATAGTTAACTTTAACAAAAAAGCATAAATAAATATTCACTTGTGATTGGTGCAAGACTAGTCCAAGCTATCCCCAACCAAACTTGCACCATTGACAACCGTAAGTATTGGTAACATGTTGAATTAAATAAATAAAACTTTATAGAGAATAAATTTTTTAATATATTAAAACAAATAAATGAATAATTTAATTTAGTAAAATAAATAAATAAAATTTCAGTTATTATTGGGGCAAGACATGTACAACCTATTCGACACCAGAACTAATACATTGTTCAAAAAGTAAATCATTAATTAGATGAACAATTTAGTTATGTAAATAAATAAAACCAATGGATAATAATTTACTTACTTTTGGAAAAATAAATAAATATCCAAACTATCTAGATCCAAACCCAACCCATTCACAACCCTAAATATGTAACTCAGGAGGGAGAGAGAGAGAGAGAGAGAGAAATAATTTGTTTATAAAGTAAATTAATTTAGTAAGTTCAGTAAATAATTTTTAACTTAATAGCATAACTAAATAAGTAATTAGGTGAGAAAATGAGAGGAACAAGGAATTTCCTCACCACGATTCAGGCTCTATATGAACTTTAAGCTCATGCTCACGATGTAGGCTCGAAGTTCAACCTGGACTTAGACTTGCGCATAAATATGTTCTTTTGTTCTCGTTAATAATTTTAATCCAAGCTGAGACCTAACCTACTAATAGCCCTAAATATTAGGCTTAGGGAGAGAGATCGAAATAACAAAATATTTAAATAAATGATTAATTACTTGAATAATTTTGTAAATTAAAAAATAGAAATCTATGGATAATATTTTACTAAATTTTGTAAAATAAACAAATCAAAAATTTAATTTAATAAAATTACTATATACTCATTTATTATTGGGTGTCGGGTTGAATCAAATAAATAAAAATTTATACATAATAGTTTATCTAAAGTATTTAAATATATAAACGAATATTTTAGTTTAGTAAAATAAATAAAATTTCATTAATCATTCGAACGGGATAGGTACATTCTGTACCACACTAGACCGAACTCGTTGATAACCCAAAAAATAAGGATCCAGAGAAAGAGAAAAATAAGTTTTTAACTAATTTATTAACCTAAATAATAAAATCATTATATAATGATCAATTCAATTAGTAAAATAAAAAATAAATATCCAATCTATCTAAAACCTAGCCCGGCCCATTGATAACCCAAAATATTAGACTTGGGAAGGGAGAGATATAATGAAATAATTTTTTGATAAAATTAAATCATTTAGTAAATTAAATAAATAAATTTTTTTAACTTACTAAATTAAATAAATAAATAAATTGGTGAGAAATAAGAGAGTAATAAACAATAACGCTTTCCTCGTCGGCTCAACTCAAGAGATAGGTCTAACGGTTGGGTCGGGCTCAAAGTTGGGCTTCAATATATTCTATTGAATAAAGACAAGGTCCAACCCAAACTTGGCACTGCCTGTGAACCAACCTTCTTAATTTGTTTATAAATGATTAATTAATGAAGACAATTAGTTAATTAAATAAATAAAAATCTATGGATAAGAACTTTTTTATTTTGTAAAATATATAATTGAATAATTCAATTTAATAAAAGAAAAAAATATCCAAGCTACCTAGACCAATCCCCACCTGTTGACAACCCTTAAATATTGGACACCGAGCAGTAAGATAGAGAGGGACATAATTAAATAATCTAGTAAATTAAATCAATAAAATATTTTAACTATTTAAAATAAGTAAATAAATAATTATGCAACAAAAAATCCGAGCTTTATATGATGGTCGAGCACATGCTAAAAATCTAGGCTTGATGGTTGGTCTAGGCTTACACTTTGGGCTTAATAAGTTCTGTTGATATAAAGGCAAAGCCCAAACCAGACGTGGCCCAACCAATGAAAAGGTTTAACCCCAACCGATACCTATCGAATTTATAAACCTAAATATTTTGCTCGGGTTGGGGGGGAATGTATGGATTATTAACTACTTGAATAATTTAATAAATTAAATAAATAGGAAACTATGGATACCAATTTAGTTAATTTTGTAAAATAACTAATGATTAATTTGGTTTAGTAAAATAAATAAATAAAATTACATTTAGTATTGGCACGGGACAGGTACATCCTATCCCATATTCACAAAACATATTAGTTAACCTTAAAATAGTCTCTAGGAGAGAGAGAGAGAGAGAAATAATTTGTTAGGAAAATAATTAATTAATTAGTTAATTAAAGAATTCAGTAAATTAAGTAAATAGAAATCTATGGATAATAATTTACTTAATTTTATAAAATAGATAAATCAATAGTTAACTTTAACAAAAAAGCATAAATAAATATTCACTTGTGATTGGTGCAAGACTAGTCCAAGCTATCCCCAACCAAACTTGCACCATTGACAACCGTAAGTATTGGTAACATGTTGAATTAAATAAATAAAACTTTATAGAGAATCAATTTTTTAATATATTAAAACAAATAAATGAATAATTTAATTTAGTAAAATAAATAAATAAAATTTCAGTTATTATTGGGGCAAGACATGTACAACCTATTCGACACCAGAACTAATACATTGTTCAAAAAGTAAATCATTAATTAGATGAACAATTTAGTTATGTAAATAAATAAAACCTATGGATAATAATTTACTTACTTTTGGTAAAATAAATAAATATCCAAACTATCTAGATCCAAACCCAACCCATTCACAACCCTAAATATGTAACTCAGGAGGGAGAGAGAGAGAGAGAGAGAGAAATAATTTGTTTATAAAGTAAATTAATTTAGTAAGTTCAGTAAATAATTTTTAACTTAATAGCATAACTAAATAAGTAATTAGGTGAGAAAATGAGAGGAACAAGGAATTTCCTCACCACGATTCAGGCTCTATATGAACTTTAAGCTCATGCTCACGATGTAGGCTCGAAGTTCAACCTGGACTTAGACTTGCGCATAAATATGTTCTTTTGTTCTCGTTAATAATTTTAATCCAAGCTGAGACCTAACCTACTAATAGCCCTAAATATTAGGCTTAGGGAGAGAGATCGAAATAACAAAATATTTAAATAAATGATTAATTACTTGAATAATTTTGTAAATTAAAAAATAGAAATCTATGGATAATATTTTACTAAATTTTGTAAAATAAACAAATCAAAAATTTAATTTAATAAAATTACTATATACTCATTTATTATTGGGTGTCGGGTTGAATCAAATAAATAAAAATTTATACATAATAGTTTATCTAAAGTATTTAAATATATAAACGAATATTTTAGTTTAGTAAAATAAATAAAATTTCATTAATCATTCGAACGGGATAGGTACATTCTGTACCACACTAGACCGAACTCGTTGATAACCCAAAAAATAAGGATCCAGAGAAAGAGAAAAATAAGTTTTTAACTAATTTATTAACCTAAATAATAAAATCATTATATAATGATCAATTCAATTAGTAAAATAAAAAATAAATATCCAATCTATCTAAAACCTAGCCCGGCCCATTGATAACCCAAAATATTAGACTTGGGAAGGGAGAGATATAATGAAATAATTTTTTGATAAAATTAAATCATTTAGTAAATTAAATAAATAAATTTTTTTAACTTACTAAATTAAATAAATAAATAAATTGGTGAGAAATAAGAGAGTAATAAACAATAACGCTTTCCTCGTCGGCTCAACTCAAGAGATAGGTCTAACGGTTGGGTCGGGCTCAAAGTTGGGCTTCAATATATTCTATTGAATAAAGACAAGGTCCAACCCAAACTTGGCACTGCCTGTGAACCAACCTTCTTAATTTGTTAATAAATGATTAATTAATGAAGACAATTAGTTAATTAAATAAATAAAAATCTATGGATAAGAACTTTTTTATTTTGTAAAATATATAATTGAATAATTCAATTTAATAAAAGAAAAAAATATCCAAGCTACCTAGACCAATCCCCACCTGTTGACAACCCTTAAATATTGGACACCGAGCAGTAAGATAGAGAGGGACATAATTAAATAATCTAGTCAATTAAATCAATAAAATATTTTAACTATTTAAAATAAGTAAATAAATAATTATGCAACAAAAAATCCGAGCTTTATATGATGGTCGAGCACATGCTAAAAATCTAGGCTTGATGGTTGGTCTAGGCTTACACTTTGGGCTTAATAAGTTCTGTTGATATAAAGGCAAAGCCCAAACCAGACGTGGCCCAACCAATGAAAAGGTTTAACCCCAACCGATACCTATCGAATTTATAAACCTAAATATTTTGCTCGGGTTGGGGGGGAATGTATGGATTATTAACTACTTGAATAATTTAATAAATTAAATAAATAGGAAACTATGGATACCAATTTAGTTAATTTTGTAAAATAACTAATGATTAATTTGGTTTAGTAAAATAAATAAATAAAATTACATTTAGTATTGGCACGGGACAGGTACATCCTATCCCATATTCACAAAACATATTAGTTAACCTTAAAATAGTCTCTAGGAGAGAGAGAGAGAGAGAAATAATTTGTTAGGAAAATAATTAATTAATTAGTTAATTAAAGAATTCAGTAAATTAAGTAAATAGAAATCTATGGATAATAATTTACTTAATTTTATAAAATAGATAAATCAATAGTTAACTTTAACAAAAAAGCATAAATAAATATTCACTTGTGATTGGTGCAAGACTAGTCCAAGCTATCCCCAACCAAACTTGCACCATTGACAACCGTAAGTATTGGTAACATGTTGAATTAAATAAATAAAACTTTATAGAGAATAAATTTTTTAATATATTAAAACAAATAAATGAATAATTTAATTTAGTAAACTAAATAAATAAAATTTCAGTTATTATTGGGGCAAGACATGTACAACCTATTCGACACCAGAACTAATACATTGTTCAAAAAGTAAATCATTAATTAGATGAACAATTTAGTTATGTAAATAAATAAAACCAATGGATAATAATTTACTTACTTTTGGAAAAATAAATAAATATCCAAACTATCTAGATCCAAACCCAACCCATTCACAACCCTAAATATGTAACTCAGGAGGGAGAGAGAGAGAGAGAGAGAGAAATAATTTGTTTATAAAGTAAATTAATTTAGTAAGTTCAGTAAATAATTTTTAACTTAATAGCATAACTAAATAAGTAATTAGGTGAGAAAATGAGAGGAACAAGGAATTTCCTCACCACGATTCAGGCTCTATATGAACTTTAAGCTCATGCTCACGATGTAGGCTCGAAGTTCAACCTGGACTTAGACTTGCGCATAAATATGTTCTTTTGTTCTCGTTAATAATTTTAATCCAAGCTGAGACCTAACCTACTAATAGCCCTAAATATTAGGCTTAGGGAGAGAGATCGAAATAACAAAATATTTAAATAAATGATTAATTACTTGAATAATTTTGTAAATTAAAAAATAGAAATCTATGGATAATATTTTACTAAATTTTGTAAAATAAACAAATCAAAAATTTAATTTAATAAAATTACTATATACTCATTTATTATTGGGTGTCGGGTTGAATCAAATAAATAAAAATTTATACATAATAGTTTATCTAAAGTATTTAAATATATAAACGAATATTTTAGTTTAGTAAAATAAATAAAATTTCATTAATCATTCGAACGGGATAGGTACATTCTGTACCACACTAGACCGAACTCGTTGATAACCCAAAAAATAAGGATCCAGAGAAAGAGAAAAATAAGTTTTTAACTAATTTATTAACCTAAATAATAAAATCATTATATAATGATCAATTCAATTAGTAAAATAAAAAATAAATATCCAATCTATCTAAAACCTAGCCCGGCCCATTGATAACCCAAAATATTAGACTTGGGAAGGGAGAGATATAATGAAATAATTTTTTGATAAAATTAAATCATTTAGTAAATTAAATAAATAAATTTTTTTAACTTACTAAATTAAATAAATAAATAAATTGGTGAGAAATAAGAGAGTAATAAACAATAACGCTTTCCTCGTCGGCTCAACTCAAGAGATAGGTCTAACGGTTGGGTCGGGCTCAAAGTTGGGCTTCAATATATTCTATTGAATAAAGACAAGGTCCAACCCAAACTTGGCACTGCCTGTGAACCAACCTTCTTAATTTGTTAATAAATGATTAATTAATGAAGACAATTAGTTAATTAAATAAATAAAAATCTATGGATAAGAACTTTTTTATTTTGTAAAATATATAATTGAATAATTCAATTTAATAAAAGAAAAAAATATCCAAGCTACCTAGACCAATCCCCACCTGTTGACAACCCTTAAATATTGGACACCGAGCAGTAAGATAGAGAGGGACATAATTAAATAATCTAGTCAATTAAATCAATAAAATATTTTAACTATTTAAAATAAGTAAATAAATAATTATGCAACAAAAAATCCGAGCTTTATATGATGGTCGAGCACATGCTAAAAATCTAGGCTTGATGGTTGGTCTAGGCTTACACTTTGGGCTTAATAAGTTCTGTTGATATAAAGGCAAAGCCCAAACCAGACGTGGCCCAACCAATGAAAAGGTTTAACCCCAACCGATACCTATCGAATTTATAAACCTAAATATTTTGCTCGGGTTGGGGGGGAATGTATGGATTATTAACTACTTGAATAATTTAATAAATTAAATAAATAGGAAACTATGGATACCAATTTAGTTAATTTTGTAAAATAACTAATGATTAATTTGGTTTAGTAAAATAAATAAATAAAATTACATTTAGTATTGGCACGGGACAGGTACATCCTATCCCATATTCACAAAACATATTAGTTAACCTTAAAATAGTCTCTAGGAGAGAGAGAGAGAGAGAAATAATTTGTTAGGAAAATAATTAATTAATTAGTTAATTAAAGAATTCAGTAAATTAAGTAAATAGAAATCTATGGATAATAATTTACTTAATTTTATAAAATAGATAAATCAATAGTTAACTTTAACAAAAAAGCATAAATAAATATTCACTTGTGATTGGTGCAAGACTAGTCCAAGCTATCCCCAACCAAACTTGCACCATTGACAACCGTAAGTATTGGTAACATGTTGAATTAAATAAATAAAACTTTATAGAGAATAAATTTTTTAATATATTAAAACAAATAAATGAATAATTTAATTTAGTAAAATAAATAAATAAAATTTCAGTTATTATTGGGGCAAGACATGTACAACCTATTCGACACCAGAACTAATACATTGTTCAAAAAGTAAATCATTAATTAGATGAACAATTTAGTTATGTAAATAAATAAAACCAATGGATAATAATTTACTTACTTTTGGAAAAATAAATAAATATCCAAACTATCTAGATCCAAACCCAACCCATTCACAACCCTAAATATGTAACTCAGGAGGGAGAGAGAGAGAGAGAGAGAGAAATAATTTGTTTATAAAGTAAATTAATTTAGTAAGTTCAGTAAATAATTTTTAACTTAATAGCATAACTAAATAAGTAATTAGGTGAGAAAATGAGAGGAACAAGGAATTTCCTCACCACGATTCAGGCTCTATATGAACTTTAAGCTCATGCTCACGATGTAGGCTCGAAGTTCAACCTGGACTTAGACTTGCGCATAAATATGTTCTTTTGTTCTCGTTAATAATTTTAATCCAAGCTGAGACCTAACCTACTAATAGCCCTAAATATTAGGCTTAGGGAGAGAGATCGAAATAACAAAATATTTAAATAAATGATTAATTACTTGAATAATTTTGTAAATTAAAAAATAGAAATCTATGGATAATATTTTACTAAATTTTGTAAAATAAACAAATCAAAAATTTAATTTAATAAAATTACTATATACTCATTTATTATTGGGTGTCGGGTTGAATCAAATAAATAAAAATTTATACATAATAGTTTATCTAAAGTATTTAAATATATAAACGAATATTTTAGTTTAGTAAAATAAATAAAATTTCATTAATCATTCGAACGGGATAGGTACATTCTGTACCACACTAGACCGAACTCGTTGATAACCCAAAAAATAAGGATCCAGAGAAAGAGAAAAATAAGTTTTTAACTAATTTATTAACCTAAATAATAAAATCATTATATAATGATCAATTCAATTAGTAAAATAAAAAATAAATATCCAATCTATCTAAAACCTAGCCCGGCCCATTGATAACCCAAAATATTAGACTTGGGAAGGGAGAGATATAATGAAATAATTTTTTGATAAAATTAAATCATTTAGTAAATTAAATAAATAAATTTTTTTAACTTACTAAATTAAATAAATAAATAAATTGGTGAGAAATAAGAGAGTAATAAACAATAACGCTTTCCTCGTCGGCTCAACTCAAGAGATAGGTCTAACGGTTGGGTCGGGCTCAAAGTTGGGCTTCAATATATTCTATTGAATAAAGACAAGGTCCAACCCAAACTTGGCACTGCCTGTGAACCAACCTTCTTAATTTGTTAATAAATGATTAATTAATGAAGACAATTAGTTAATTAAATAAATAAAAATCTATGGATAAGAACTTTTTTATTTTGTAAAATATATAATTGAATAATTCAATTTAATAAAAGAAAAAAATATCCAAGCTACCTAGACCAATCCCCACCTGTTGACAACCCTTAAATATTGGACACCGAGCAGTAAGATAGAGAGGGACATAATTAAATAATCTAGTCAATTAAATCAATAAAATATTTTAACTATTTAAAATAAGTAAATAAATAATTATGCAACAAAAAATCCGAGCTTTATATGATGGTCGAGCACATGCTAAAAATCTAGGCTTGATGGTTGGTCTAGGCTTACACTTTGGGCTTAATAAGTTCTGTTGATATAAAGGCAAAGCCCAAACCAGACGTGGCCCAACCAATGAAAAGGTTTAACCCCAACCGATACCTATCGAATTTATAAACCTAAATATTTTGCTCGGGTTGGGGGGGAATGTATGGATTATTAACTACTTGAATAATTTAATAAATTAAATAAATAGGAAACTATGGATACCAATTTAGTTAATTTTGTAAAATAACTAATGATTAATTTGGTTTAGTAAAATAAATAAATAAAATTACATTTAGTATTGGCACGGGACAGGTACATCCTATCCCATATTCACAAAACATATTAGTTAACCTTAAAATAGTCTCTAGGAGAGAGAGAGAGAGAGAGAAATAATTTGTTAGGAAAATAATTAATTAATTAGTTAATTAAAGAATTCAGTAAATTAAGTAAATAGAAATCTATGGATAATAATTTACTTAATTTTATAAAATAGATAAATCAATAGTTAACTTTAACAAAAAAGCATAAATAAATATTCACTTGTGATTGGTGCAAGACTAGTCCAAGCTATCCCCAACCAAACTTGCACCATTGACAACCGTAAGTATTGGTAACATGTTGAATTAAATAAATAAAACTTTATAGAGAATAAATTTTTTAATATATTAAAACAAATAAATGAATAATTTAATTTAGTAAAATAAATAAATAAAATTTCAGTTATTATTGGGGCAAGACATGTACAACCTATTCGACACCAGAACTAATACATTGTTCAAAAAGTAAATCATTAATTAGATGAACAATTTAGTTATGTAAATAAATAAAACCTATGGATAATAATTTACTTACTTTTGGTAAAATAAATAAATATCCAAACTATCTAGATCCAAACCCAACCCATTCACAACCCTAAATATGTAACTCAGGAGGGAGAGAGAGAGAGAGAGAGAGAAATAATTTGTTTATAAAGTAAATTAATTTAGTAAGTTCAGTAAATAATTTTTAACTTAATAGCATAACTAAATAAGTAATTAGGTGAGAAAATGAGAGGAACAAGGAATTTCCTCACCACGATTCAGGCTCTATATGAACTTTAAGCTCATGCTCACGATGTAGGCTCGAAGTTCAACCTGGACTTAGACTTGCGCATAAATATGTTCTTTTGTTCTCGTTAATAATTTTAATCCAAGCTGAGACCTAACCTACTAATAGCCCTAAATATTAGGCTTAGGGAGAGAGATCGAAATAACAAAATATTTAAATAAATGATTAATTACTTGAATAATTTTGTAAATTAAAAAATAGAAATCTATGGATAATATTTTACTAAATTTTGTAAAATAAACAAATCAAAAATTTAATTTAATAAAATTACTATATACTCATTTATTATTGGGTGTCGGGTTGAATCAAATAAATAAAAATTTATACATAATAGTTTATCTAAAGTATTTAAATATATAAACGAATATTTTAGTTTAGTAAAATAAATAAAATTTCATTAATCATTCGAACGGGATAGGTACATTCTGTACCACACTAGACCGAACTCGTTGATAACCCAAAAAATAAGGATCCAGAGAAAGAGAAAAATAAGTTTTTAACTAATTTATTAACCTAAATAATAAAATCATTATATAATGATCAATTCAATTAGTAAAATAAAAAATAAATATCCAATCTATCTAAAACCTAGCCCGGCCCATTGATAACCCAAAATATTAGACTTGGGAAGGGAGAGATATAATGAAATAATTTTTTGATAAAATTAAATCATTTAGTAAATTAAATAAATAAATTTTTTTAACTTACTAAATTAAATAAATAAATAAATTGGTGAGAAATAAGAGAGTAATAAACAATAACGCTTTCCTCGTCGGCTCAACTCAAGAGATAGGTCTAACGGTTGGGTCGGGCTCAAAGTTGGGCTTCAATATATTCTATTGAATAAAGACAAGGTCCAACCCAAACTTGGCACTGCCTGTGAACCAACCTTCTTAATTTGTTTATAAATGATTAATTAATGAAGACAATTAGTTAATTAAATAAATAAAAATCTATGGATAAGAACTTTTTTATTTTGTAAAATATATAATTGAATAATTCAATTTAATAAAAGAAAAAAATATCCAAGCTACCTAGACCAATCCCCACCTGTTGACAACCCTTAAATATTGGACACCGAGCAGTAAGATAGAGAGGGACATAATTAAATAATCTAGTAAATTAAATCAATAAAATATTTTAACTATTTAAAATAAGTAAATAAATAATTATGCAACAAAAAATCCGAGCTTTATATGATGGTCGAGCACATGCTAAAAATCTAGGCTTGATGGTTGGTCTAGGCTTACACTTTGGGCTTAATAAGTTCTGTTGATATAAAGGCAAAGCCCAAACCAGACGTGGCCCAACCAATGAAAAGGTTTAACCCCAACCGATACCTATCGAATTTATAAACCTAAATATTTTGCTCGGGTTGGGGGGGAATGTATGGATTATTAACTACTTGAATAATTTAATAAATTAAATAAATAGGAAACTATGGATACCAATTTAGTTAATTTTGTAAAATAACTAATGATTAATTTGGTTTAGTAAAATAAATAAATAAAATTACATTTAGTATTGGCACGGGACAGGTACATCCTATCCCATATTCACAAAACATATTAGTTAACCTTAAAATAGTCTCTAGGAGAGAGAGAGAGAGAGAAATAATTTGTTAGGAAAATAATTAATTAATTAGTTAATTAAAGAATTCAGTAAATTAAGTAAATAGAAATCTATGGATAATAATTTACTTAATTTTATAAAATAGATAAATCAATAGTTAACTTTAACAAAAAAGCATAAATAAATATTCACTTGTGATTGGTGCAAGACTAGTCCAAGCTATCCCCAACCAAACTTGCACCATTGACAACCGTAAGTATTGGTAACATGTTGAATTAAATAAATAAAACTTTATAGAGAATAAATTTTTTAATATATTAAAACAAATAAATGAATAATTTAATTTAGTAAACTAAATAAATAAAATTTCAGTTATTATTGGGGCAAGACATGTACAACCTATTCGACACCAGAACTAATACATTGTTCAAAAAGTAAATCATTAATTAGATGAACAATTTAGTTATGTAAATAAATAAAACCTATGGATAATAATTTACTTACTTTTGGTAAAATAAATAAATATCCAAACTATCTAGATCCAAACCCAACCCATTCACAACCCTAAATATGTAACTCAGGAGGGAGAGAGAGAGAGAGAGAGAGAAATAATTTGTTTATAAAGTAAATTAATTTAGTAAGTTCAGTAAATAATTTTTAACTTAATAGCATAACTAAATAAGTAATTAGGTGAGAAAATGAGAGGAACAAGGAATTTCCTCACCACGATTCAGGCTCTATATGAACTTTAAGCTCATGCTCACGATGTAGGCTCGAAGTTCAACCTGGACTTAGACTTGCGCATAAATATGTTCTTTTGTTCTCGTTAATAATTTTAATCCAAGCTGAGACCTAACCTACTAATAGCCCTAAATATTAGGCTTAGGGAGAGAGATCGAAATAACAAAATATTTAAATAAATGATTAATTACTTGAATAATTTTGTAAATTAAAAAATAGAAATCTATGGATAATATTTTACTAAATTTTGTAAAATAAACAAATCAAAAATTTAATTTAATAAAATTACTATATACTCATTTATTATTGGGTGTCGGGTTGAATCAAATAAATAAAAATTTATACATAATAGTTTATCTAAAGTATTTAAATATATAAACGAATATTTTAGTTTAGTAAAATAAATAAAATTTCATTAATCATTCGAACGGGATAGGTACATTCTGTACCACACTAGACCGAACTCGTTGATAACCCAAAAAATAAGGATCCAGAGAAAGAGAAAAATAAGTTTTTAACTAATTTATTAACCTAAATAATAAAATCATTATATAATGATCAATTCAATTAGTAAAATAAAAAATAAATATCCAATCTATCTAAAACCTAGCCCGGCCCATTGATAACCCAAAATATTAGACTTGGGAAGGGAGAGATATAATGAAATAATTTTTTGATAAAATTAAATCATTTAGTAAATTAAATAAATAAATTTTTTTAACTTACTAAATTAAATAAATAAATAAATTGGTGAGAAATAAGAGAGTAATAAACAATAACGCTTTCCTCGTCGGCTCAACTCAAGAGATAGGTCTAACGGTTGGGTCGGGCTCAAAGTTGGGCTTCAATATATTCTATTGAATAAAGACAAGGTCCAACCCAAACTTGGCACTGCCTGTGAACCAACCTTCTTAATTTGTTAATAAATGATTAATTAATGAAGACAATTAGTTAATTAAATAAATAAAAATCTATGGATAAGAACTTTTTTATTTTGTAAAATATATAATTGAATAATTCAATTTAATAAAAGAAAAAAATATCCAAGCTACCTAGACCAATCCCCACCTGTTGACAACCCTTAAATATTGGACACCGAGCAGTAAGATAGAGAGGGACATAATTAAATAATCTAGTAAATTAAATCAATAAAATATTTTAACTATTTAAAATAAGTAAATAAATAATTATGCAACAAAAAATCCGAGCTTTATATGATGGTCGAGCACATGCTAAAAATCTAGGCTTGATGGTTGGTCTAGGCTTACACTTTGGGCTTAATAAGTTCTGTTGATATAAAGGCAAAGCCCAAACCAGACGTGGCCCAACCAATGAAAAGGTTTAACCCCAACCGATACCTATCGAATTTATAAACCTAAATATTTTGCTCGGGTTGGGGGGGAATGTATGGATTATTAACTACTTGAATAATTTAATAAATTAAATAAATAGGAAACTATGGATACCAATTTAGTTAATTTTGTAAAATAACTAATGATTAATTTGGTTTAGTAAAATAAATAAATAAAATTACATTTAGTATTGGCACGGGACAGGTACATCCTATCCCATATTCACAAAACATATTAGTTAACCTTAAAATAGTCTCTAGGAGAGAGAGAGAGAGAGAGAATAATTTGTTAGGAAAATAATTAATTAATTAGTTAATTAAAGAATTCAGTAAATTAAGTAAATAGAAATCTATGGATAATAATTTACTTAATTTTATAAAATAGATAAATCAATAGTTAACTTTAACAAAAAAGCATAAATAAATATTCACTTGTGATTGGTGCAAGACTAGTCCAAGCTATCCCCAACCAAACTTGCACCATTGACAACCGTAAGTATTGGTAACATGTTGAATTAAATAAATAAAACTTTATAGAGAATCAATTTTTTAATATATTAAAATACATTGTTCAAAAAGTAAATCATTAATTAGATGAACAATTTAGTTATGTAAATAAATAAAACCTATGGATAATAATTTACTTACTTTTGGTAAAATAAATAAATATCCAAACTATCTAGATCCAAACCCAACCCATTCACAACCCTAAATATGTAACTCAGGAGGGAGAGAGAGAGAGAGAGAGAGAAATAATTTGTTTATAAAGTAAATTAATTTAGTAAGTTCAGTAAATAATTTTTAACTTAATAGCATAACTAAATAAGTAATTAGGTGAGAAAATGAGAGGAACAAGGAATTTCCTCACCACGATTCAGGCTCTATATGAACTTTAAGCTCATGCTCACGATGTAGGCTCGAAGTTCAACCTGGACTTAGACTTGCGCATAAATATGTTCTTTTGTTCTCGTTAATAATTTTAATCCAAGCTGAGACCTAACCTACTAATAGCCCTAAATATTAGGCTTAGGGAGAGAGATCGAAATAACAAAATATTTAAATAAATGATTAATTACTTGAATAATTTTGTAAATTAAAAAATAGAAATCTATGGATAATATTTTACTAAATTTTGTAAAATAAACAAATCAAAAATTTAATTTAATAAAATTACTATATACTCATTTATTATTGGGTGTCGGGTTGAATCAAATAAATAAAAATTTATACATAATAGTTTATCTAAAGTATTTAAATATATAAACGAATATTTTAGTTTAGTAAAATAAATAAAATTTCATTAATCATTCGAACGGGATAGGTACATTCTGTACCACACTAGACCGAACTCGTTGATAACCCAAAAAATAAGGATCCAGAGAAAGAGAAAAATAAGTTTTTAACTAATTTATTAACCTAAATAATAAAATCATTATATAATGATCAATTCAATTAGTAAAATAAAAAATAAATATCCAATCTATCTAAAACCTAGCCCGGCCCATTGATAACCCAAAATATTAGACTTGGGAAGGGAGAGATATAATGAAATAATTTTTTGATAAAATTAAATCATTTAGTAAATTAAATAAATAAATTTTTTTAACTTACTAAATTAAATAAATAAATAAATTGGTGAGAAATAAGAGAGTAATAAACAATAACGCTTTCCTCGTCGGCTCAACTCAAGAGATAGGTCTAACGGTTGGGTCGGGCTCAAAGTTGGGCTTCAATATATTCTATTGAATAAAGACAAGGTCCAACCCAAACTTGGCACTGCCTGTGAACCAACCTTCTTAATTTGTTAATAAATGATTAATTAATGAAGACAATTAGTTAATTAAATAAATAAAAATCTATGGATAAGAACTTTTTTATTTTGTAAAATATATAATTGAATAATTCAATTTAATAAAAGAAAAAAATATCCAAGCTACCTAGACCAATCCCCACCTGTTGACAACCCTTAAATATTGGACACCGAGCAGTAAGATAGAGAGGGACATAATTAAATAATCTAGTCAATTAAATCAATAAAATATTTTAACTATTTAAAATAAGTAAATAAATAATTATGCAACAAAAAATCCGAGCTTTATATGATGGTCGAGCACATGCTAAAAATCTAGGCTTGATGGTTGGTCTAGGCTTACACTTTGGGCTTAATAAGTTCTGTTGATATAAAGGCAAAGCCCAAACCAGACGTGGCCCAACCAATGAAAAGGTTTAACCCCAACCGATACCTATCGAATTTATAAACCTAAATATTTTGCTCGGGTTGGGGGGGAATGTATGGATTATTAACTACTTGAATAATTTAATAAATTAAATAAATAGGAAACTATGGATACCAATTTAGTTAATTTTGTAAAATAACTAATGATTAATTTGGTTTAGTAAAATAAATAAATAAAATTACATTTAGTATTGGCACGGGACAGGTACATCCTATCCCATATTCACAAAACATATTAGTTAACCTTAAAATAGTCTCTAGGAGAGAGAGAGAGAGAGAGAAATAATTTGTTAGGAAAATAATTAATTAATTAGTTAATTAAAGAATTCAGTAAATTAAGTAAATAGAAATCTATGGATAATAATTTACTTAATTTTATAAAATAGATAAATCAATAGTTAACTTTAACAAAAAAGCATAAATAAATATTCACTTGTGATTGGTGCAAGACTAGTCCAAGCTATCCCCAACCAAACTTGCACCATTGACAACCGTAAGTATTGGTAACATGTTGAATTAAATAAATAAAACTTTATAGAGAATAAATTTTTTAATATATTAAAACAAATAAATGAATAATTTAATTTAGTAAAATAAATAAATAAAATTTCAGTTATTATTGGGGCAAGACATGTACAACCTATTCGACACCAGAACTAATACATTGTTCAAAAAGTAAATCATTAATTAGATGAACAATTTAGTTATGTAAATAAATAAAACCTATGGATAATAATTTACTTACTTTTGGAAAAATAAATAAATATCCAAACTATCTAGATCCAAACCCAACCCATTCACAACCCTAAATATGTAACTCAGGAGGGAGAGAGAGAGAGAGAGAGAGAAATAATTTGTTTATAAAGTAAATTAATTTAGTAAGTTCAGTAAATAATTTTTAACTTAATAGCATAACTAAATAAGTAATTAGGTGAGAAAATGAGAGGAACAAGGAATTTCCTCACCACGATTCAGGCTCTATATGAACTTTAAGCTCATGCTCACGATGTAGGCTCGAAGTTCAACCTGGACTTAGACTTGCGCATAAATATGTTCTTTTGTTCTCGTTAATAATTTTAATCCAAGCTGAGACCTAACCTACTAATAGCCCTAAATATTAGGCTTAGGGAGAGAGATCGAAATAACAAAATATTTAAATAAATGATTAATTACTTGAATAATTTTGTAAATTAAAAAATAGAAATCTATGGATAATATTTTACTAAATTTTGTAAAATAAACAAATCAAAAATTTAATTTAATAAAATTACTATATACTCATTTATTATTGGGTGTCGGGTTGAATCAAATAAATAAAAATTTATACATAATAGTTTATCTAAAGTATTTAAATATATAAACGAATATTTTAGTTTAGTAAAATAAATAAAATTTCATTAATCATTCGAACGGGATAGGTACATTCTGTACCACACTAGACCGAACTCGTTGATAACCCAAAAAATAAGGATCCAGAGAAAGAGAAAAATAAGTTTTTAACTAATTTATTAACCTAAATAATAAAATCATTATATAATGATCAATTCAATTAGTAAAATAAAAAATAAATATCCAATCTATCTAAAACCTAGCCCGGCCCATTGATAACCCAAAATATTAGACTTGGGAAGGGAGAGATATAATGAAATAATTTTTTGATAAAATTAAATCATTTAGTAAATTAAATAAATAAATTTTTTTAACTTACTAAATTAAATAAATAAATAAATTGGTGAGAAATAAGAGAGTAATAAACAATAACGCTTTCCTCGTCGGCTCAACTCAAGAGATAGGTCTAACGGTTGGGTCGGGCTCAAAGTTGGGCTTCAATATATTCTATTGAATAAAGACAAGGTCCAACCCAAACTTGGCACTGCCTGTGAACCAACCTTCTTAATTTGTTAATAAATGATTAATTAATGAAGACAATTAGTTAATTAAATAAATAAAAATCTATGGATAAGAACTTTTTTATTTTGTAAAATATATAATTGAATAATTCAATTTAATAAAAGAAAAAAATATCCAAGCTACCTAGACCAATCCCCACCTGTTGACAACCCTTAAATATTGGACACCGAGCAGTAAGATAGAGAGGGACATAATTAAATAATCTAGTCAATTAAATCAATAAAATATTTTAACTATTTAAAATAAGTAAATAAATAATTATGCAACAAAAAATCCGAGCTTTATATGATGGTCGAGCACATGCTAAAAATCTAGGCTTGATGGTTGGTCTAGGCTTACACTTTGGGCTTAATAAGTTCTGTTGATATAAAGGCAAAGCCCAAACCAGACGTGGCCCAACCAATGAAAAGGTTTAACCCCAACCGATACCTATCGAATTTATAAACCTAAATATTTTGCTCGGGTTGGGGGGGAATGTATGGATTATTAACTACTTGAATAATTTAATAAATTAAATAAATAGGAAACTATGGATACCAATTTAGTTAATTTTGTAAAATAACTAATGATTAATTTGGTTTAGTAAAATAAATAAATAAAATTACATTTAGTATTGGCACGGGACAGGTACATCCTATCCCATATTCACAAAACATATTAGTTAACCTTAAAATAGTCTCTAGGAGAGAGAGAGAGAGAGAGAAATAATTTGTTAGGAAAATAATTAATTAATTAGTTAATTAAAGAATTCAGTAAATTAAGTAAATAGAAATCTATGGATAATAATTTACTTAATTTTATAAAATAGATAAATCAATAGTTAACTTTAACAAAAAAGCATAAATAAATATTCACTTGTGATTGGTGCAAGACTAGTCCAAGCTATCCCCAACCAAACTTGCACCATTGACAACCGTAAGTATTGGTAACATGTTGAATTAAATAAATAAAACTTTATAGAGAATCAATTTTTTAATATATTAAAACAAATAAATGAATAATTTAATTTAGTAAAATAAATAAATAAAATTTCAGTTATTATTGGGGCAAGACATGTACAACCTATTCGACACCAGAACTAATACATTGTTCAAAAAGTAAATCATTAATTAGATGAACAATTTAGTTATGTAAATAAATAAAACCTATGGATAATAATTTACTTACTTTTGGAAAAATAAATAAATATCCAAACTATCTAGATCCAAACCCAACCCATTCACAACCCTAAATATGTAACTCAGGAGGGAGAGAGAGAGAGAGAGAGAGAAATAATTTGTTTATAAAGTAAATTAATTTAGTAAGTTCAGTAAATAATTTTTAACTTAATAGCATAACTAAATAAGTAATTAGGTGAGAAAATGAGAGGAACAAGGAATTTCCTCACCACGATTCAGGCTCTATATGAACTTTAAGCTCATGCTCACGATGTAGGCTCGAAGTTCAACCTGGACTTAGACTTGCGCATAAATATGTTCTTTTGTTCTCGTTAATAATTTTAATCCAAGCTGAGACCTAACCTACTAATAGCCCTAAATATTAGGCTTAGGGAGAGAGATCGAAATAACAAAATATTTAAATAAATGATTAATTACTTGAATAATTTTGTAAATTAAAAAATAGAAATCTATGGATAATATTTTACTAAATTTTGTAAAATAAACAAATCAAAAATTTAATTTAATAAAATTACTATATACTCATTTATTATTGGGTGTCGGGTTGAATCAAATAAATAAAAATTTATACATAATAGTTTATCTAAAGTATTTAAATATATAAACGAATATTTTAGTTTAGTAAAATAAATAAAATTTCATTAATCATTCGAACGGGATAGGTACATTCTGTACCACACTAGACCGAACTCGTTGATAACCCAAAAAATAAGGATCCAGAGAAAGAGAAAAATAAGTTTTTAACTAATTTATTAACCTAAATAATAAAATCATTATATAATGATCAATTCAATTAGTAAAATAAAAAATAAATATCCAATCTATCTAAAACCTAGCCCGGCCCATTGATAACCCAAAATATTAGACTTGGGAAGGGAGAGATATAATGAAATAATTTTTTGATAAAATTAAATCATTTAGTAAATTAAATAAATAAATTTTTTTAACTTACTAAATTAAATAAATAAATAAATTGGTGAGAAATAAGAGAGTAATAAACAATAACGCTTTCCTCGTCGGCTCAACTCAAGAGATAGGTCTAACGGTTGGGTCGGGCTCAAAGTTGGGCTTCAATATATTCTATTGAATAAAGACAAGGTCCAACCCAAACTTGGCACTGCCTGTGAACCAACCTTCTTAATTTGTTAATAAATGATTAATTAATGAAGACAATTAGTTAATTAAATAAATAAAAATCTATGGATAAGAACTTTTTTATTTTGTAAAATATATAATTGAATAATTCAATTTAATAAAAGAAAAAAATATCCAAGCTACCTAGACCAATCCCCACCTGTTGACAACCCTTAAATATTGGACACCGAGCAGTAAGATAGAGAGGGACATAATTAAATAATCTAGTCAATTAAATCAATAAAATATTTTAACTATTTAAAATAAGTAAATAAATAATTATGCAACAAAAAATCCGAGCTTTATATGATGGTCGAGCACATGCTAAAAATCTAGGCTTGATGGTTGGTCTAGGCTTACACTTTGGGCTTAATAAGTTCTGTTGATATAAAGGCAAAGCCCAAACCAGACGTGGCCCAACCAATGAAAAGGTTTAACCCCAACCGATACCTATCGAATTTATAAACCTAAATATTTTGCTCGGGTTGGGGGGGAATGTATGGATTATTAACTACTTGAATAATTTAATAAATTAAATAAATAGGAAACTATGGATACCAATTTAGTTAATTTTGTAAAATAACTAATGATTAATTTGGTTTAGTAAAATAAATAAATAAAATTACATTTAGTATTGGCACGGGACAGGTACATCCTATCCCATATTCACAAAACATATTAGTTAACCTTAAAATAGTCTCTAGGAGAGAGAGAGAGAGAGAGAAATAATTTGTTAGGAAAATAATTAATTAATTAGTTAATTAAAGAATTCAGTAAATTAAGTAAATAGAAATCTATGGATAATAATTTACTTAATTTTATAAAATAGATAAATCAATAGTTAACTTTAACAAAAAAGCATAAATAAATATTCACTTGTGATTGGTGCAAGACTAGTCCAAGCTATCCCCAACCAAACTTGCACCATTGACAACCGTAAGTATTGGTAACATGTTGAATTAAATAAATAAAACTTTATAGAGAATCAATTTTTTAATATATTAAAACAAATAAATGAATAATTTAATTTAGTAAAATAAATAAATAAAATTTCAGTTATTATTGGGGCAAGACATGTACAACCTATTCGACACCAGAACTAATACATTGTTCAAAAAGTAAATCATTAATTAGATGAACAATTTAGTTATGTAAATAAATAAAACCTATGGATAATAATTTACTTACTTTTGGAAAAATAAATAAATATCCAAACTATCTAGATCCAAACCCAACCCATTCACAACCCTAAATATGTAACTCAGGAGGGAGAGAGAGAGAGAGAGAGAGAAATAATTTGTTTATAAAGTAAATTAATTTAGTAAGTTCAGTAAATAATTTTTAACTTAATAGCATAACTAAATAAGTAATTAGGTGAGAAAATGAGAGGAACAAGGAATTTCCTCACCACGATTCAGGCTCTATATGAACTTTAAGCTCATGCTCACGATGTAGGCTCGAAGTTCAACCTGGACTTAGACTTGCGCATAAATATGTTCTTTTGTTCTCGTTAATAATTTTAATCCAAGCTGAGACCTAACCTACTAATAGCCCTAAATATTAGGCTTAGGGAGAGAGATCGAAATAACAAAATATTTAAATAAATGATTAATTACTTGAATAATTTTGTAAATTAAAAAATAGAAATCTATGGATAATATTTTACTAAATTTTGTAAAATAAACAAATCAAAAATTTAATTTAATAAAATTACTATATACTCATTTATTATTGGGTGTCGGGTTGAATCAAATAAATAAAAATTTATACATAATAGTTTATCTAAAGTATTTAAATATATAAACGAATATTTTAGTTTAGTAAAATAAATAAAATTTCATTAATCATTCGAACGGGATAGGTACATTCTGTACCACACTAGACCGAACTCGTTGATAACCCAAAAAATAAGGATCCAGAGAAAGAGAAAAATAAGTTTTTAACTAATTTATTAACCTAAATAATAAAATCATTATATAATGATCAATTCAATTAGTAAAATAAAAAATAAATATCCAATCTATCTAAAACCTAGCCCGGCCCATTGATAACCCAAAATATTAGACTTGGGAAGGGAGAGATATAATGAAATAATTTTTTGATAAAATTAAATCATTTAGTAAATTAAATAAATAAATTTTTTTAACTTACTAAATTAAATAAATAAATAAATTGGTGAGAAATAAGAGAGTAATAAACAATAACGCTTTCCTCGTCGGCTCAACTCAAGAGATAGGTCTAACGGTTGGGTCGGGCTCAAAGTTGGGCTTCAATATATTCTATTGAATAAAGACAAGGTCCAACCCAAACTTGGCACTGCCTGTGAACCAACCTTCTTAATTTGTTAATAAATGATTAATTAATGAAGACAATTAGTTAATTAAATAAATAAAAATCTATGGATAAGAACTTTTTTATTTTGTAAAATATATAATTGAATAATTCAATTTAATAAAAGAAAAAAATATCCAAGCTACCTAGACCAATCCCCACCTGTTGACAACCCTTAAATATTGGACACCGAGCAGTAAGATAGAGAGGGACATAATTAAATAATCTAGTAAATTAAATCAATAAAATATTTTAACTATTTAAAATAAGTAAATAAATAATTATGCAACAAAAAATCCGAGCTTTATATGATGGTCGAGCACATGCTAAAAATCTAGGCTTGATGGTTGGTCTAGGCTTACACTTTGGGCTTAATAAGTTCTGTTGATATAAAGGCAAAGCCCAAACCAGACGTGGCCCAACCAATGAAAAGGTTTAACCCCAACCGATACCTATCGAATTTATAAACCTAAATATTTTGCTCGGGTTGGGGGGGAATGTATGGATTATTAACTACTTGAATAATTTAATAAATTAAATAAATAGGAAACTATGGATACCAATTTAGTTAATTTTGTAAAATAACTAATGATTAATTTGGTTTAGTAAAATAAATAAATAAAATTACATTTAGTATTGGCACGGGACAGGTACATCCTATCCCATATTCACAAAACATATTAGTTAACCTTAAAATAGTCTCTAGGAGAGAGAGAGAGAGAGAAATAATTTGTTAGGAAAATAATTAATTAATTAGTTAATTAAAGAATTCAGTAAATTAAGTAAATAGAAATCTATGGATAATAATTTACTTAATTTTATAAAATAGATAAATCAATAGTTAACTTTAACAAAAAAGCATAAATAAATATTCACTTGTGATTGGTGCAAGACTAGTCCAAGCTATCCCCAACCAAACTTGCACCATTGACAACCGTAAGTATTGGTAACATGTTGAATTAAATAAATAAAACTTTATAGAGAATCAATTTTTTAATATATTAAAACAAATAAATGAATAATTTAATTTAGTAAACTAAATAAATAAAATTTCAGTTATTATTGGGGCAAGACATGTACAACCTATTCGACACCAGAACTAATACATTGTTCAAAAAGTAAATCATTAATTAGATGAACAATTTAGTTATGTAAATAAATAAAACCAATGGATAATAATTTACTTACTTTTGGAAAAATAAATAAATATCCAAACTATCTAGATCCAAACCCAACCCATTCACAACCCTAAATATGTAACTCAGGAGGGAGAGAGAGAGAGAGAGAGAGAAATAATTTGTTTATAAAGTAAATTAATTTAGTAAGTTCAGTAAATAATTTTTAACTTAATAGCATAACTAAATAAGTAATTAGGTGAGAAAATGAGAGGAACAAGGAATTTCCTCACCACGATTCAGGCTCTATATGAACTTTAAGCTCATGCTCACGATGTAGGCTCGAAGTTCAACCTGGACTTAGACTTGCGCATAAATATGTTCTTTTGTTCTCGTTAATAATTTTAATCCAAGCTGAGACCTAACCTACTAATAGCCCTAAATATTAGGCTTAGGGAGAGAGATCGAAATAACAAAATATTTAAATAAATGATTAATTACTTGAATAATTTTGTAAATTAAAAAATAGAAATCTATGGATAATATTTTACTAAATTTTGTAAAATAAACAAATCAAAAATTTAATTTAATAAAATTACTATATACTCATTTATTATTGGGTGTCGGGTTGAATCAAATAAATAAAAATTTATACATAATAGTTTATCTAAAGTATTTAAATATATAAACGAATATTTTAGTTTAGTAAAATAAATAAAATTTCATTAATCATTCGAACGGGATAGGTACATTCTGTACCACACTAGACCGAACTCGTTGATAACCCAAAAAATAAGGATCCAGAGAAAGAGAAAAATAAGTTTTTAACTAATTTATTAACCTAAATAATAAAATCATTATATAATGATCAATTCAATTAGTAAAATAAAAAATAAATATCCAATCTATCTAAAACCTAGCCCGGCCCATTGATAACCCAAAATATTAGACTTGGGAAGGGAGAGATATAATGAAATAATTTTTTGATAAAATTAAATCATTTAGTAAATTAAATAAATAAATTTTTTTAACTTACTAAATTAAATAAATAAATAAATTGGTGAGAAATAAGAGAGTAATAAACAATAACGCTTTCCTCGTCGGCTCAACTCAAGAGATAGGTCTAACGGTTGGGTCGGGCTCAAAGTTGGGCTTCAATATATTCTATTGAATAAAGACAAGGTCCAACCCAAACTTGGCACTGCCTGTGAACCAACCTTCTTAATTTGTTAATAAATGATTAATTAATGAAGACAATTAGTTAATTAAATAAATAAAAATCTATGGATAAGAACTTTTTTATTTTGTAAAATATATAATTGAATAATTCAATTTAATAAAAGAAAAAAATATCCAAGCTACCTAGACCAATCCCCACCTGTTGACAACCCTTAAATATTGGACACCGAGCAGTAAGATAGAGAGGGACATAATTAAATAATCTAGTAAATTAAATCAATAAAATATTTTAACTATTTAAAATAAGTAAATAAATAATTATGCAACAAAAAATCCGAGCTTTATATGATGGTCGAGCACATGCTAAAAATCTAGGCTTGATGGTTGGTCTAGGCTTACACTTTGGGCTTAATAAGTTCTGTTGATATAAAGGCAAAGCCCAAACCAGACGTGGCCCAACCAATGAAAAGGTTTAACCCCAACCGATACCTATCGAATTTATAAACCTAAATATTTTGCTCGGGTTGGGGGGGAATGTATGGATTATTAACTACTTGAATAATTTAATAAATTAAATAAATAGGAAACTATGGATACCAATTTAGTTAATTTTGTAAAATAACTAATGATTAATTTGGTTTAGTAAAATAAATAAATAAAATTACATTTAGTATTGGCACGGGACAGGTACATCCTATCCCATATTCACAAAACATATTAGTTAACCTTAAAATAGTCTCTAGGAGAGAGAGAGAGAGAGAGAAATAATTTGTTAGGAAAATAATTAATTAATTAGTTAATTAAAGAATTCAGTAAATTAAGTAAATAGAAATCTATGGATAATAATTTACTTAATTTTATAAAATAGATAAATCAATAGTTAACTTTAACAAAAAAGCATAAATAAATATTCACTTGTGATTGGTGCAAGACTAGTCCAAGCTATCCCCAACCAAACTTGCACCATTGACAACCGTAAGTATTGGTAACATGTTGAATTAAATAAATAAAACTTTATAGAGAATCAATTTTTTAATATATTAAAACAAATAAATGAATAATTTAATTTAGTAAAATAAATAAATAAAATTTCAGTTATTATTGGGGCAAGACATGTACAACCTATTCGACACCAGAACTAATACATTGTTCAAAAAGTAAATCATTAATTAGATGAACAATTTAGTTATGTAAATAAATAAAACCTATGGATATTAATTTACTTACTTTTGGTAAAATAAATAAATATCCAAACTATCTAGATCCAAACCCAACCCATTCACAACCCTAAATATATAACTCAGGAGGGAGAGAGAGAGAGAGAGAGAGAAATAATTTGTTTATAAAGTAAATTAATTTAGTAAGTTCAGTAAATAATTTTTAACTTAATAGCATAACTAAATAAGTAATTAGGTGAGAAAATGAGAGGAACAAGGAATTTCCTCACCACGATTCAGGCTCTATATGAACTTTAAGCTCATGCTCACGATGTAGGCTCGAAGTTCAACCTGGACTTAGACTTGCGCATAAATATGTTCTTTTGTTCTCGTTAATAATTTTAATCCAAGCTGAGACCTAACCTACTAATAGCCCTAAATATTAGGCTTAGGGAGAGAGATCGAAATAACAAAATATTTAAATAAATGATTAATTACTTGAATAATTTTGTAAATTAAAAAATAGAAATCTATGGATAATATTTTACTAAATTTTGTAAAATAAACAAATCAAAAATTTAATTTAATAAAATTACTATATACTCATTTATTATTGGGTGTCGGGTTGAATCAAATAAATAAAAATTTATACATAATAGTTTATCTAAAGTATTTAAATATATAAACGAATATTTTAGTTTAGTAAAATAAATAAAATTTCATTAATCATTCGAACGGGATAGGTACATTCTGTACCACACTAGACCGAACTCGTTGATAACCCAAAAAATAAGGATCCAGAGAAAGAGAAAAATAAGTTTTTAACTAATTTATTAACCTAAATAATAAAATCATTATATAATGATCAATTCAATTAGTAAAATAAAAAATAAATATCCAATCTATCTAAAACCTAGCCCGGCCCATTGATAACCCAAAATATTAGACTTGGGAAGGGAGAGATATAATGAAATAATTTTTTGATAAAATTAAATCATTTAGTAAATTAAATAAATAAATTTTTTTAATTTACTAAATTAAATAAATAAATAAATTGGTGAGAAATAAGAGAGTAATAAACAATAACGCTTTCCTCGTCGGCTCAACTCAAGAGATAGGTCTAACGGTTGGGTCGGGCTCAAAGTTGGGCTTCAATATATTCTATTGAATAAAGACAAGGTCCAACCCAAACTTGGCACTGCCTGTGAACCAACCTTCTTAATTTGTTAATAAATGATTAATTAATGAAGACAATTAGTTAATTAAATAAATAAAAATCTATGGATAAGAACTTTTTTATTTTGTAAAATATATAATTGAATAATTCAATTTAATAAAAGAAAAAAATATCCAAGCTACCTAGACCAATCCCCACCTGTTGACAACCCTTAAATATTGGACACCGAGCAGTAAGATAGAGAGGGACATAATTAAATAATCTAGTCAATTAAATCAATAAAATATTTTAACTATTTAAAATAAGTAAATAAATAATTATGCAACAAAAAATCCGAGCTTTATATGATGGTCGAGCACATGCTAAAAATCTAGGCTTGATGGTTGGTCTAGGCTTACACTTTGGGCTTAATAAGTTCTGTTGATATAAAGGCAAAGCCCAAACCAGACGTGGCCCAACCAATGAAAAGGTTTAACCCCAACCGATACCTATCGAATTTATAAACCTAAATATTTTGCTCGGGTTGGGGGGGAATGTATGGATTATTAACTACTTGAATAATTTAATAAATTAAATAAATAGGAAACTATGGATACCAATTTAGTTAATTTTGTAAAATAACTAATGATTAATTTGGTTTAGTAAAATAAATAAATAAAATTACATTTAGTATTGGCACGGGACAGGTACATCCTATCCCATATTCACAAAACATATTAGTTAACCTTAAAATAGTCTCTAGGAGAGAGAGAGAGAGAGAGAAATAATTTGTTAGGAAAATAATTAATTAATTAGTTAATTAAAGAATTCAGTAAATTAAGTAAATAGAAATCTATGGATAATAATTTACTTAATTTTATAAAATAGATAAATCAATAGTTAACTTTAACAAAAAAGCATAAATAAATATTCACTTGTGATTGGTGCAAGACTAGTCCAAGCTATCCCCAACCAAACTTGCACCATTGACAACCGTAAGTATTGGTAACATGTTGAATTAAATAAATAAAACTTTATAGAGAATCAATTTTTTAATATATTAAAACAAATAAATGAATAATTTAATTTAGTAAAATAAATAAATAAAATTTCAGTTATTATTGGGGCAAGACATGTACAACCTATTCGACACCAGAACTAATACATTGTTCAAAAAGTAAATCATTAATTAGATGAACAATTTAGTTATGTAAATAAATAAAACCTATGGATATTAATTTACTTACTTTTGGTAAAATAAATAAATATCCAAACTATCTAGATCCAAACCCAACCCATTCACAACCCTAAATATGTAACTCAGGAGGGAGAGAGAGAGAGAGAGAGAGAAATAATTTGTTTATAAAGTAAATTAATTTAGTAAGTTCAGTAAATAATTTTTAACTTAATAGCATAACTAAATAAGTAATTAGGTGAGAAAATGAGAGGAACAAGGAATTTCCTCACCACGATTCAGGCTCTATATGAACTTTAAGCTCATGCTCACGATGTAGGCTCGAAGTTCAACCTGGACTTAGACTTGCGCATAAATATGTTCTTTTGTTCTCGTTAATAATTTTAATCCAAGCTGAGACCTAACCTACTAATAGCCCTAAATATTAGGCTTAGGGAGAGAGATCGAAATAACAAAATATTTAAATAAATGATTAATTACTTGAATAATTTTGTTAATTAAAAAATAGAAATCTATGGATAATATTTTACTAAATTTTGTAAAATAAACAAATCAAAAATTTAATTTAATAAAATTACTATATACTCATTTATTATTGGGTGTCGGGTTGAATCAAATAAATAAAAATTTATACATAATAGTTTATCTAAAGTATTTAAATATATAAACGAATAATTTAGTTTAGTAAAATAAATAAAATTTCATTAATCATTCGAACGGGATAGGTACATTCTGTACCACACTAGACCGAACTCGTTGATAACCCAAAAAATAAGGATCCAGAGAAAGAGAAAAATAAGTTTTTAACTAATTTATTAACCTAAATAATAAAATCATTATATAATGATCAATTCAATTAGTAAAATAAAAAATAAATATCCAATCTATCTAAAACCTAGCCCGGCCCATTGATAACCCAAAATATTAGACTTGGGAAGGGAGAGATATAATGAAATAATTTTTTGATAAAATTAAATCATTTAGTAAATTAAATAAATAAATTTTTTTAACTTACTAAATTAAATAAATAAATAAACTGGTGAGGAAATAAGAGAGTAATAAACAATAACGCTTTCCTCGTCGGCTCAACTCAAGAGATAGGTCTAATGGTTGGGTCGGGCTCAAAGTTGGGCTTCAATATATTCTATTGAATAAAGACAAAGTCCAACCCAAACTTGGCACTGCCTGTGAACCAACCTTCTTAATTTGTTAATAAATGATTAATTAATGAAGACAATTAGTTAATTAAATAAATAAAAATCTATGGATAAGAACTTTTTTATTTTGTAAAATATATAATTGAATAATTCAATTTAATAAAAGAAAAAAATATCCAAGCTACCTAGACCAATCCCCACCTGTTGACAACCCTTAAATATTGGACACCGAGCAGTAAGATAGAGAGGGACATAATTAAATAATCTAGTAAATTAAATCAATAAAATATTTTAACTATTTAAAATAAGTAAATAAATAATTATGCAACAAAAAATCCGAGCTTTATATGATGGTCGAGCACATGCTAAAAATCTAGGCTTGATGGTTGGTCTAGGCTTACACTTTGGGCTTAATAAGTTCTGTTGATATAAAGGCAAAGCCCAAACCAGACGTGGCCCAACCAATGAAAAGGTTTAACCCCAACCGATACCTATCGAATTTATAAACCTAAATATTTTGCTCGGGTTGGGGGGGAATGTATGGATTATTAACTACTTGAATAATTTAATAAATTAAATAAATAGGAAACTATGGATACCAATTTAGTTAATTTTGTAAAATAACTAATGATTAATTTGGTTTAGTAAAATAAATAAATAAAATTACATTTAGTATTGGCACGGGACAGGTACATCCTATCCCATATTCACAAAACATATTAGTTAACCTTAAAATAGTCTCTAGGAGAGAGAGAGAGAGAGAGAAATAATTTGTTAGGAAAATAATTAATTAATTAGTTAATTAAAGAATTCAGTAAATTAAGTAAATAGAAATCTATGGATAATAATTTACTTAATTTTATAAAATAGATAAATCAATAGTTAACTTTAACAAAAAAGCATAAATAAATATTCACTTGTGATTGGTGCAAGACTAGTCCAAGCTATCCCCAACCAAACTTGCACCATTGACAACCGTAAGTATTGGTAACATGTTGAATTAAATAAATAAAACTTTATAGAGAATCAATTTTTTAATATATTAAAACAAATAAATGAATAATTTAATTTAGTAAAATAAATAAATAAAATTTCAGTTATTATTGGGGCAAGACATGTACAACCTATTCGACACCAGAACTAATACATTGTTCAAAAAGTAAATCATTAATTAGATGAACAATTTAGTTATGTAAATAAATAAAACCTATGGATAATAATTTACTTACTTTTGGTAAAATAAATAAATATCCAAACTATCTAGATCCAAACCCAACCCATTCACAACCCTAAATATGTAACTCAGGAGGGAGAGAGAGAGAGAGAGAGAGAAATAATTTGTTTATAAAGTAAATTAATTTAGTAAGTTCAGTAAATAATTTTTAACTTAATAGCATAACTAAATAAGTAATTAGGTGAGAAAATGAGAGGAACAAGGAATTTCCTCACCACGATTCAGGCTCTATATGAACTTTAAGCTCATGCTCACGATGTAGGCTCGAAGTTCAACCTGGACTTAGACTTGCGCATAAATATGTTCTTTTGTTCTCGTTAATAATTTTAATCCAAGCTGAGACCTAACCTACTAATAGCCCTAAATATTAGGCTTAGGGAGAGAGATCGAAATAACAAAATATTTAAATAAATGATTAATTACTTGAATAATTTTGTAAATTAAAAAATAGAAATCTATGGATAATATTTTACTAAATTTTGTAAAATAAACAAATCAAAAATTTAATTTAATAAAATTACTATATACTCATTTATTATTGGGTGTCGGGTTGAATCAAATAAATAAAAATTTATACATAATAGTTTATCTAAAGTATTTAAATATATAAACGAATATTTTAGTTTAGTAAAATAAATAAAATTTCATTAATCATTCGAACGGGATAGGTACATTCTGTACCACACTAGACCGAACTCGTTGATAACCCAAAAAATAAGGATCCAGAGAAAGAGAAAAATAAGTTTTTAACTAATTTATTAACCTAAATAATAAAATCATTATATAATGATCAATTCAATTAGTAAAATAAAAAATAAATATCCAATCTATCTAAAACCTAGCCCGGCCCATTGATAACCCAAAATATTAGACTTGGGAAGGGAGAGATATAATGAAATAATTTTTTGATAAAATTAAATCATTTAGTAAATTAAATAAATAAATTTTTTTAACTTACTAAATTAAATAAATAAATAAATTGGTGAGAAATAAGAGAGTAATAAACAATAACGCTTTCCTCGTCGGCTCAACTCAAGAGATAGGTCTAACGGTTGGGTCGGGCTCAAAGTTGGGCTTCAATATATTCTATTGAATAAAGACAAGGTCCAACCCAAACTTGGCACTGCCTGTGAACCAACCTTCTTAATTTGTTAATAAATGATTAATTAATGAAGACAATTAGTTAATTAAATAAATAAAAATCTATGGATAAGAACTTTTTTATTTTGTAAAATATATAATTGAATAATTCAATTTAATAAAAGAAAAAAATATCCAAGCTACCTAGACCAATCCCCACCTGTTGACAACCCTTAAATATTGGACACCGAGCAGTAAGATAGAGAGGGACATAATTAAATAATCTAGTAAATTAAATCAATAAAATATTTTAACTATTTAAAATAAGTAAATAAATAATTATGCAACAAAAAATCCGAGCTTTATATGATGGTCGAGCACATGCTAAAAATCTAGGCTTGATGGTTGGTCTAGGCTTACACTTTGGGCTTAATAAGTTCTGTTGATATAAAGGCAAAGCCCAAACCAGACGTGGCCCAACCAATGAAAAGGTTTAACCCCAACCGATACCTATCGAATTTATAAACCTAAATATTTTGCTCGGGTTGGGGGGGAATGTATGGATTATTAACTACTTGAATAATTTAATAAATTAAATAAATAGGAAACTATGGATACCAATTTAGTTAATTTTGTAAAATAACTAATGATTAATTTGGTTTAGTAAAATAAATAAATAAAATTACATTTAGTATTGGCACGGGACAGGTACATCCTATCCCATATTCACAAAACATATTAGTTAACCTTAAAATAGTCTCTAGGAGAGAGAGAGAGAGAGAGAAATAATTTGTTAGGAAAATAATTAATTAATTAGTTAATTAAAGAATTCAGTAAATTAAGTAAATAGAAATCTATGGATAATAATTTACTTAATTTTATAAAATAGATAAATCAATAGTTAACTTTAACAAAAAAGCATAAATAAATATTCACTTGTGATTGGTGCAAGACTAGTCCAAGCTATCCCCAACCAAACTTGCACCATTGACAACCGTAAGTATTGGTAACATGTTGAATTAAATAAATAAAACTTTATAGAGAATCAATTTTTTAATATATTAAAACAAATAAATGAATAATTTAATTTAGTAAAATAAATAAATAAAATTTCAGTTATTATTGGGGCAAGACATGTACAACCTATTCGACACCAGAACTAATACATTGTTCAAAAAGTAAATCATTAATTAGATGAACAATTTAGTTATGTAAATAAATAAAACCTATGGATATTAATTTACTTACTTTTGGTAAAATAAATAAATATCCAAACTATCTAGATCCAAACCCAACCCATTCACAACCCTAAATATGTAACTCAGGAGGGAGAGAGAGAGAGAGAGAGAGAAATAATTTGTTTATAAAGTAAATTAATTTAGTAAGTTCAGTAAATAATTTTTAACTTAATAGCATAACTAAATAAGTAATTAGGTGAGAAAATGAGAGGAACAAGGAATTTCCTCACCACGATTCAGGCTCTATATGAACTTTAAGCTCATGCTCACGATGTAGGCTCGAAGTTCAACCTGGACTTAGACTTGCGCATAAATATGTTCTTTTGTTCTCGTTAATAATTTTAATCCAAGCTGAGACCTAACCTACTAATAGCCCTAAATATTAGGCTTAGGGAGAGAGATCGAAATAACAAAATATTTAAATAAATGATTAATTACTTGAATAATTTTGTAAATTAAAAAATAGAAATCTATGGATAATATTTTACTAAATTTTGTAAAATAAACAAATCAAAAATTTAATTTAATAAAATTACTATATACTCATTTATTATTGGGTGTCGGGTTGAATCAAATAAATAAAAATTTATACATAATAGTTTATCTAAAGTATTTAAATATATAAACGAATATTTTAGTTTAGTAAAATAAATAAAATTTCATTAATCATTCGAACGGGATAGGTACATTCTGTACCACACTAGACCGAACTCGTTGATAACCCAAAAAATAAGGATCCAGAGAAAGAGAAAAATAAGTTTTTAACTAATTTATTAACCTAAATAATAAAATCATTATATAATGATCAATTCAATTAGTAAAATAAAAAATAAATATCCAATCTATCTAAAACCTAGCCCGGCCCATTGATAACCCAAAATATTAGACTTGGGAAGGGAGAGATATAATGAAATAATTTTTTGATAAAATTAAATCATTTAGTAAATTAAATAAATAAATTTTTTTAACTTACTAAATTAAATAAATAAATAAATTGGTGAGGAAATAAGAGAGTAATAAACAATAACGCTTTCCTCGTCGGCTCAACTCAAGAGATAGGTCTAACGGTTGGGTCGGGCTCAAAGTTGGGCTTCAATATATTCTATTGAATAAAGACAAAGTCCAACCCAAACTTGGCACTGCCTGTGAACCAACCTTCTTAATTTGTTAATAAATGATTAATTAATGAAGACAATTAGTTAATTAAATAAATAAAAATCTATGGATAAGAACTTTTTTATTTTGTAAAATATATAATTGAATAATTCAATTTAATAAAAGAAAAAAATATCCAAGCTACCTAGACCAATCCCCACCTGTTGACAACCCTTAAATATTGGACACCGAGCAGTAAGATAGAGAGGGACATAATTAAATAATCTAGTAAATTAAATCAATAAAATATTTTAACTATTTAAAATAAGTAAATAAATAATTATGCAACAAAAAATCCGAGCTTTATATGATGGTCGAGCACATGCTAAAAATCTAGGCTTGATGGTTGGTCTAGGCTTACACTTTGGGCTTAATAAGTTCTGTTGATATAAAGGCAAAGCCCAAACCAGACGTGGCCCAACCAATGAAAAGGTTTAACCCCAACCGATACCTATCGAATTTATAAACCTAAATATTTTGCTCGGGTTGGGGGGGAATGTATGGATTATTAACTACTTGAATAATTTAATAAATTAAATAAATAGGAAACTATGGATACCAATTTAGTTAATTTTGTAAAATAACTAATGATTAATTTGGTTTAGTAAAATAAATAAATAAAATTACATTTAGTATTGGCACGGGACAGGTACATCCTATCCCATATTCACAAAACATATTAGTTAACCTTAAAATAGTCTCTAGGAGAGAGAGAGAGAGAGAGAAATAATTTGTTAGGAAAATAATTAATTAATTAGTTAATTAAAGAATTCAGTAAATTAAGTAAATAGAAATCTATGGATAATAATTTACTTAATTTTATAAAATAGATAAATCAATAGTTAACTTTAACAAAAAAGCATAAATAAATATTCACTTGTGATTGGTGCAAGACTAGTCCAAGCTATCCCCAACCAAACTTGCACCATTGACAACCGTAAGTATTGGTAACATGTTGAATTAAATAAATAAAACTTTATAGAGAATCAATTTTTTAATATATTAAAACAAATAAATGAATAATTTAATTTAGTAAAATAAATAAATAAAATTTCAGTTATTATTGGGGCAAGACATGTACAACCTATTCGACACCAGAACTAATACATTGTTCAAAAAGTAAATCATTAATTAGATGAACAATTTAGTTATGTAAATAAATAAAACCTATGGATAATAATTTACTTACTTTTGGTAAAATAAATAAATATCCAAACTATCTAGATCCAAACCCAACCCATTCACAACCCTAAATATGTAACTCAGGAGGGAGAGAGAGAGAGAGAGAGAGAAATAATTTGTTTATAAAGTAAATTAATTTAGTAAGTTCAGTAAATAATTTTTAACTTAATAGCATAACTAAATAAGTAATTAGGTGAGAAAATGAGAGGAACAAGGAATTTCCTCACCACGATTCAGGCTCTATATGAACTTTAAGCTCATGCTCACGATGTAGGCTCGAAGTTCAACCTGGACTTAGACTTGCGCATAAATATGTTCTTTTGTTCTCGTTAATAATTTTAATCCAAGCTGAGACCTAACCTACTAATAGCCCTAAATATTAGGCTTAGGGAGAGAGATCGAAATAACAAAATATTTAAATAAATGATTAATTACTTGAATAATTTTGTAAATTAAAAAATAGAAATCTATGGATAATATTTTACTAAATTTTGTAAAATAAACAAATCAAAAATTTAATTTAATAAAATTACTATATACTCATTTATTATTGGGTGTCGGGTTGAATCAAATAAATAAAAATTTATACATAATAGTTTATCTAAAGTATTTAAATATATAAACGAATATTTTAGTTTAGTAAAATAAATAAAATTTCATTAATCATTCGAACGGGATAGGTACATTCTGTACCACACTAGACCGAACTCGTTGATAACCCAAAAAATAAGGATCCAGAGAAAGAGAAAAATAAGTTTTTAACTAATTTATTAACCTAAATAATAAAATCATTATATAATGATCAATTCAATTAGTAAAATAAAAAATAAATATCCAATCTATCTAAAACCTAGCCCGGCCCATTGATAACCCAAAATATTAGACTTGGGAAGGGAGAGATATAATGAAATAATTTTTTGATAAAATTAAATCATTTAGTAAATTAAATAAATAAATTTTTTTAACTTACTAAATTAAATAAATAAATAAATTGGTGAGGAAATAAGAGAGTAATAAACAATAACGCTTTCCTCGTCGGCTCAACTCAAGAGATAGGTCTAACGGTTGGGTCGGGCTCAAAGTTGGGCTTCAATATATTCTATTGAATAAAGACAAAGTCCAACCCAAACTTGGCACTGCCTGTGAACCAACCTTCTTAATTTGTTAATAAATGATTAATTAATGAAGACAATTAGTTAATTAAATAAATAAAAATCTATGGATAAGAACTTTTTTATTTTGTAAAATATATAATTGAATAATTCAATTTAATAAAAGAAAAAAATATCCAAGCTACCTAGACCAATCCCCACCTGTTGACAACCCTTAAATATTGGACACCGAGCAGTAAGATAGAGAGGGACATAATTAAATAATCTAGTAAATTAAATCAATAAAATATTTTAACTATTTAAAATAAGTAAATAAATAATTATGCAACAAAAAATCCGAGCTTTATATGATGGTCGAGCACATGCTAAAAATCTAGGCTTGATGGTTGGTCTAGGCTTACACTTTGGGCTTAATAAGTTCTGTTGATATAAAGGCAAAGCCCAAACCAGACGTGGCCCAACCAATGAAAAGGTTTAACCCCAACCGATACCTATCGAATTTATAAACCTAAATATTTTGCTCGGGTTGGGGGGGAATGTATGGATTATTAACTACTTGAATAATTTAATAAATTAAATAAATAGGAAACTATGGATACCAATTTAGTTAATTTTGTAAAATAACTAATGATTAATTTGGTTTAGTAAAATAAATAAATAAAATTACATTTAGTATTGGCACGGGACAGGTACATCCTATCCCATATTCACAAAACATATTAGTTAACCTTAAAATAGTCTCTAGGAGAGAGAGAGAGAGAGAGAAATAATTTGTTAGGAAAATAATTAATTAATTAGTTAATTAAAGAATTCAGTAAATTAAGTAAATAGAAATCTATGGATAATAATTTACTTAATTTTATAAAATAGATAAATCAATAGTTAACTTTAACAAAAAAGCATAAATAAATATTCACTTGTGATTGGTGCAAGACTAGTCCAAGCTATCCCCAACCAAACTTGCACCATTGACAACCGTAAGTATTGGTAACATGTTGAATTAAATAAATAAAACTTTATAGAGAATCAATTTTTTAATATATTAAAACAAATAAATGAATAATTTAATTTAGTAAAATAAATAAATAAAATTTCAGTTATTATTGGGGCAAGACATGTACAACCTATTCGACACCAGAACTAATACATTGTTCAAAAAGTAAATCATTAATTAGATGAACAATTTAGTTATGTAAATAAATAAAACCTATGGATAATAATTTACTTACTTTTGGTAAAATAAATAAATATCCAAACTATCTAGATCCAAACCCAACCCATTCACAACCCTAAATATGTAACTCAGGAGGGAGAGAGAGAGAGAGAGAGAGAGAGAGAAGAGAGAAATAATTTGTTTATAAAGTAAATTAATTTAGTAAGTTCAGTAAATAATTTTTAACTTAATAGCATAACTAAATAAGTAATTAGGTGAGAAAATGAGAGGAACAAGGAATTTCCTCACCACGATTCAGGCTCTATATGAACTTTAAGCTCATGCTCACGATGTAGGCTCGAAGTTCAACCTGGACTTAGACTTGCGCATAAATATGTTCTTTTGTTCTCGTTAATAATTTTAATCCAAGCTGAGACCTAACCTACTAATAGCCCTAAATATTAGGCTTAGGGAGAGAGATCGAAATAACAAAATATTTAAATAAATGATTAATTACTTGAATAATTTTGTAAATTAAAAAATAGAAATCTATGGATAATATTTTACTAAATTTTGTAAAATAAACAAATCAAAAATTTAATTTAATAAAATTACTATATACTCATTTATTATTGGGTGTCGGGTTGAATCAAATAAATAAAAATTTATACATAATAGTTTATCTAAAGTATTTAAATATATAAACGAATATTTTAGTTTAGTAAAATAAATAAAATTTCATTAATCATTCGAACGGGATAGGTACATTCTGTACCACACTAGACCGAACTCGTTGATAACCCAAAAAATAAGGATCCAGAGAAAGAGAAAAATAAGTTTTTAACTAATTTATTAACCTAAATAATAAAATCATTATATAATGATCAATTCAATTAGTAAAATAAAAAATAAATATCCAATCTATCTAAAACCTAGCCCGGCCCATTGATAACCCAAAATATTAGACTTGGGAAGGGAGAGATATAATGAAATAATTTTTTGATAAAATTAAATCATTTAGTAAATTAAATAAATAAATTTTTTTAACTTACTAAATTAAATAAATAAATAAATTGGTGAGGAAATAAGAGAGTAATAAACAATAACGCTTTCCTCGTCGGCTCAACTCAAGAGATAGGTCTAACGGTTGGGTCGGGCTCAAAGTTGGGCTTCAATATATTCTATTGAATAAAGACAAAGTCCAACCCAAACTTGGCACTGCCTGTGAACCAACCTTCTTAATTTGTTAATAAATGATTAATTAATGAAGACAATTAGTTAATTAAATAAATAAAAATCTATGGATAAGAACTTTTTTATTTTGTAAAATATATAATTGAATAATTCAATTTAATAAAAGAAAAAAATATCCAAGCTACCTAGACCAATCCCCACCTGTTGACAACCCTTAAATATTGGACACCGAGCAGTAAGATAGAGAGGGACATAATTAAATAATCTAGTAAATTAAATCAATAAAATATTTTAACTATTTAAAATAAGTAAATAAATAATTATGCAACAAAAAATCCGAGCTTTATATGATGGTCGAGCACATGCTAAAAATCTAGGCTTGATGGTTGGTCTAGGCTTACACTTTGGGCTTAATAAGTTCTGTTGATATAAAGGCAAAGCCCAAACCAGACGTGGCCCAACCAATGAAAAGGTTTAACCCCAACCGATACCTATCGAATTTATAAACCTAAATATTTTGCTCGGGTTGGGGGGGAATGTATGGATTATTAACTACTTGAATAATTTAATAAATTAAATAAATAGGAAACTATGGATACCAATTTAGTTAATTTTGTAAAATAACTAATGATTAATTTGGTTTAGTAAAATAAATAAATAAAATTACATTTAGTATTGGCACGGGACAGGTACATCCTATCCCATATTCACAAAACATATTAGTTAACCTTAAAATAGTCTCTAGGAGAGAGAGAGAGAGAGAGAAATAATTTGTTAGGAAAATAATTAATTAATTAGTTAATTAAAGAATTCAGTAAATTAAGTAAATAGAAATCTATGGATAATAATTTACTTAATTTTATAAAATAGATAAATCAATAGTTAACTTTAACAAAAAAGCATAAATAAATATTCACTTGTGATTGGTGCAAGACTAGTCCAAGCTATCCCCAACCAAACTTGCACCATTGACAACCGTAAGTATTGGTAACATGTTGAATTAAATAAATAAAACTTTATAGAGAATAAATTTTTTAATATATTAAAACAAATAAATGAATAATTTAATTTAGTAAAATAAATAAATAAAATTTCAGTTATTATTGGGGCAAGACATGTACAACCTATTCGACACCAGAACTAATACATTGTTCAAAAAGTAAATCATTAATTAGATGAACAATTTAGTTATGTAAATAAATAAAACCTATGGATAATAATTTACTTACTTTTGGTAAAATAAATAAATATCCAAACTATCTAGATCCAAACCCAACCCATTCACAACCCTAAATATGTAACTCAGGAGGGAGAGAGAGAGAGAGAGAGAGAAATAATTTGTTTATAAAGTAAATTAATTTAGTAAGTTCAGTAAATAATTTTTAACTTAATAGCATAACTAAATAAGTAATTAGGTGAGAAAATGAGAGGAACAAGGAATTTCCTCACCACGATTCAGGCTCTATATGAACTTTAAGCTCATGCTCACGATGTAGGCTCGAAGTTCAACCTGGACTTAGACTTGCGCATAAATATGTTCTTTTGTTCTCGTTAATAATTTTAATCCAAGCTGAGACCTAACCTACTAATAGCCCTAAATATTAGGCTTAGGGAGAGAGATCGAAATAACAAAATATTTAAATAAATGATTAATTACTTGAATAATTTTGTAAATTAAAAAATAGAAATCTATGGATAATATTTTACTAAATTTTGTAAAATAAACAAATCAAAAATTTAATTTAATAAAATTACTATATACTCATTTATTATTGGGTGTCGGGTTGAATCAAATAAATAAAAATTTATACATAATAGTTTATCTAAAGTATTTAAATATATAAACGAATATTTTAGTTTAGTAAAATAAATAAAATTTCATTAATCATTCGAACGGGATAGGTACATTCTGTACCACACTAGACCGAACTCGTTGATAACCCAAAAAATAAGGATCCAGAGAAAGAGAAAAATAAGTTTTTAACTAATTTATTAACCTAAATAATAAAATCATTATATAATGATCAATTCAATTAGTAAAATAAAAAATAAATATCCAATCTATCTAAAACCTAGCCCGGCCCATTGATAACCCAAAATATTAGACTTGGGAAGGGAGAGATATAATGAAATAATTTTTTGATAAAATTAAATCATTTAGTAAATTAAATAAATAAATTTTTTTAACTTACTAAATTAAATAAATAAATAAATTGGTGAGGAAATAAGAGAGTAATAAACAATAACGCTTTCCTCGTCGGCTCAACTCAAGAGATAGGTCTAACGGTTGGGTCGGGCTCAAAGTTGGGCTTCAATATATTCTATTGAATAAAGACAAAGTCCAACCCAAACTTGGCACTGCCTGTGAACCAACCTTCTTAATTTGTTAATAAATGATTAATTAATGAAGACAATTAGTTAATTAAATAAATAAAAATCTATGGATAAGAACTTTTTTATTTTGTAAAATATATAATTGAATAATTCAATTTAATAAAAGAAAAAAATATCCAAGCTACCTAGACCAATCCCCACCTGTTGACAACCCTTAAATATTGGACACCGAGCAGTAAGATAGAGAGGGACATAATTAAATAATCTAGTAAATTAAATCAATAAAATATTTTAACTATTTAAAATAAGTAAATAAATAATTATGCAACAAAAAATCCGAGCTTTATATGATGGTCGAGCACATGCTAAAAATCTAGGCTTGATGGTTGGTCTAGGCTTACACTTTGGGCTTAATAAGTTCTGTTGATATAAAGGCAAAGCCCAAACCAGACGTGGCCCAACCAATGAAAAGGTTTAACCCCAACCGATACCTATCGAATTTATAAACCTAAATATTTTGCTCGGGTTGGGGGGGAATGTATGGATTATTAACTACTTGAATAATTTAATAAATTAAATAAATAGGAAACTATGGATACCAATTTAGTTAATTTTGTAAAATAACTAATGATTAATTTGGTTTAGTAAAATAAATAAATAAAATTACATTTAGTATTGGCACGGGACAGGTACATCCTATCCCATATTCACAAAACATATTAGTTAACCTTAAAATAGTCTCTAGGAGAGAGAGAGAGAGAGAGAAATAATTTGTTAGGAAAATAATTAATTAATTAGTTAATTAAAGAATTCAGTAAATTAAGTAAATAGAAATCTATGGATAATAATTTACTTAATTTTATAAAATAGATAAATCAATAGTTAACTTTAACAAAAAAGCATAAATAAATATTCACTTGTGATTGGTGCAAGACTAGTCCAAGCTATCCCCAACCAAACTTGCACCATTGACAACCGTAAGTATTGGTAACATGTTGAATTAAATAAATAAAACTTTATAGAGAAGAAATTTTTTAATATATTAAAATGAATAATTTAATTTAGTAAAATAAATAAATAAAATTTCAGTTATTATTGGGGCAAGACATGTACAACCTATTCGACACCAGAACTAATACATTGTTCAAAAAGTAAATCATTAATTAGATGAACAATTTAGTTATGTAAATAAATAAAACCTATGGATAATAATTTACTTACTTTTGGTAAAATAAATAAATATCCAAACTATCTAGATCCAAACCCAACCCATTCACAACCCTAAATATGTAACTCAGGAGGGAGAGAGAGAGAGAGAGAGAGAGAAAAATAATTTGTTTATAAAGTAAATTAATTTAGTAAGTTCAGTAAATAATTTTTAACTTAATAGCATAACTAAATAAGTAATTAGGTGAGAAAATGAGAGGAACAAGGAATTTCCTCACCACGATTCTGGCTCTATATGAACTTTAAGCTCATGCTCACGATGTAGGCTCGAAGTTCAACCTAGACTTAGACTTGCGCATAAATATGTTCTTTTGTTCTCGTTAATAATTTTAATCCAAGCTGAGACCTAACCTACTAATAGCCCTAAATATTAGGCTTAGGGAGAGAGATCGAAATAGCAAAATATTTAAATAAATGATTAATTACTTGAATAATTTTGTAAATTAAAAAATAGAAATCTATGGATAATGTTTTACTAAATTTTGTAAAATAAACAAATCAAAAATTTAATTTAATAAAATTACTATATACTCATTTATTATTGGGTGTCGGGTTGAATCAAATAAATAAAAATTTATACATATTAGTTTATCTAAAGTATTTAAATATATAAACGAATAATTTAGTTTAGGTAAAATAAATAAAATTTCATTAATCATTCGGACGGGATAGGTACATTCTGTACCACACTAGACCGAACTCGTTGATAACCCAAAAAATAAGGATCCAGAGAAAGAGAAAAATAAGTTTTTTAATTTATTAACCTAAATAATAAAATCATTATATAATGATCAATTCATTTAGTAAAATAAAAAATAAATATCCAATCTATCTAAAACCGAGCCCGGCCCATTGATAACCCAAAATATTAGACTTGGGAAGGGAGAGATATAATGAAATAATTTTTTGATAAAATTAAATCATTTAGTAAATTAAATAAATAATTTTTTTTAACTTACTAAATTAAATAAATAAATAAATTGGTGAGGAAATAAGAGAGTAAGAAACAATAACGCTTTCCTCGTCGGCTCAACTCAAGAGATAGGTCTAATGGTTGGGTCGGGCTCAAAGTTGGGCTTCAATATATTCTATTGAATAAAGACAAAGTCCAACCCAAACTTGGCACTGCCTGTGAACCAACCTTCTTAATTTGTTAATAAATGATTAATTAATGAAGACAATTAGTTAATTAAATAAATAAAAATCTATGGATAAGAACTTTTTTATTTTGTAAAATATATAATTGAATAATTCAATTTAATAAAAGAAAAAAATATCCAAGCTACCTAGACCAATCCCCACCTGTTGACAACCCTTAAATATTGGACACCGAGCAGTAAGATAGAGAGGGACATAATTAAATAATCTAGTAAATTAAATCAATAAAATATTTTAACTATTTAAAATAAGTAAATAAATAATTATGCAACAAAAAATCCGAGCTTTATATGATGGTCGAGCACATGCTAAAAATCTAGGCTTGATGGTTGGTCTAGGCTTACACTTTGGGCTTAATAAGTTCTGTTGATATAAAGGCAAAGCCCAAACCAGACGTGGCCCAACCAATGAAAAGGTTTAACCCCAACCGATACCTATCGAATTTATAAACCTAAATATTTTGCTCGGGTTGGGGGGGAATGTATGGATTATTAACTACTTGAATAATTTAATAAATTAAATAAATAGGAAACTATGGATACCAATTTAGTTAATTTTGTAAAATAACTAATGATTAATTTGGTTTAGTAAAATAAATAAATAAAATTACATTTAGTATTGGCACGGGACAGGTACATCCTATCCCATATTCACAAAACATATTAGTTAACCTTAAAATAGTCTCTAGGAGAGAGAGAGAGAGAGAGAAATAATTTGTTAGGAAAATAATTAATTAATTAGTTAATTAAAGAATTCAGTAAATTAAGTAAATAGAAATCTATGGATAATAATTTACTTAATTTTATAAAATAGATAAATCAATAGTTAACTTTAACAAAAAAGCATAAATAAATATTCACTTGTGATTGGTGCAAGACTAGTCCAAGCTATCCCCAACCAAACTTGCACCATTGACAACCGTAAGTATTGGTAACATGTTGAATTAAATAAATAAAACTTTATAGAGAAGAAATTTTTTAATATATTAAAACAAATAAATGAATAATTTAATTTAGTAAAATAAATAAATAAAATTTCAGTTATTATTGGGGCAAGACATGTACAACCTATTCGACACCAGAACTAATACATTGTTCAAAAAGTAAATCATTAATTAGATGAACAATTTAGTTATGTAAATAAATAAAACCTATGGATAATAATTTACTTACTTTTGGTAAAATAAATAAATATCCAAACTATCTAGATCCAAACCCAACCCATTCACAACCCTAAATATGTAACTCAGGAGGGAGAGAGAGAGAGAGAGAGAGAGAGAGAGAGAGAGAAATAATTTGTTTATAAAGTAAATTAATTTAGTAAGTTCAGTAAATAATTTTTAACTTAATAGCATAACTAAATAAGTAATTAGGTGAGAAAATGAGAGGAACAAGGAATTTCCTCACCACGATTCAGGCTCTATATGAACTTTAAGCTCATGCTCACGATGTAGGCTCGAAGTTCAACCTGGACTTAGACTTGCGCATAAATATGTTCTTTTGTTCTCGTTAATAATTTTAATCCAAGCTGAGACCTAACCTACTAATAGCCCTAAATATTAGGCTTAGGGAGAGAGATCGAAATAACAAAATATTTAAATAAATGATTAATTACTTGAATAATTTTGTAAATTAAAAAATAGAAATCTATGGATAATATTTTACTAAATTTTGTAAAATAAACAAATCAAAAATTTAATTTAATAAAATTACTATATACTCATTTATTATTGGGTGTCGGGTTGAATCAAATAAATAAAAATTTATACATAATAGTTTATCTAAAGTATTTAAATATATAAACGAATAATTTAGTTTAGTAAAATAAATAAAATTTCATTAATCATTCGGACGGGATAGGTACATTCTGTACCACACTAGACCGAACTCGTTGATAACCCAAAAAATAAGGATCCAGAGAAAGAGAAAAATAAGTTTTTAACTAATTTATTAACCTAAATAATAAAATCATTATATAATGATCAATTCATTTAGTAAAATAAAAAATAAATATCCAATCTATCTAAAACCTAGCCCGGCCCATTGATAACCCAAAATATTAGACTTGGGAAGGGAGAGATATAATGAAATAATTTTTTGATAAAATTAAATCATTTAGTAAATTAAATAAATAATTTTTTTTAACTTACTAAATTAAATAAATAAATAAATTGGTGAGGAAATAAGAGAGTAAGAAACAATAACGCTTTCCTCGTCGGCTCAACTCAAGAGATAGGTCTAATGGTTGGGTCGGGCTCAAAGTTGGGCTTCAATATATTCTATTGAATAAAGACAAAGTCCAACCCAAACTTGGCACTGCCTGTGAACCAACCTTCTTAATTTGTTAATAAATGATTAATTAATGAAGACAATTAGTTAATTAAATAAATAAAAATCTATGGATAAGAACTTTTTTATTTTGTAAAATATATAATTGAATAATTCAATTTAATAAAAGAAAAAAATATCCAAGCTACCTAGACCAATCCCCACCTGTTGACAACCCTTAAATATTGGACACCGAGCAGTAAGATAGAGAGGGACATAATTAAATAATCTAGTAAATTAAATCAATAAAATATTTTAACTATTTAAAATAAGTAAATAAATAATTATGCAACAAAAAATCCGAGCTTTATATGATGGTCGAGCACATGCTAAAAATCTAGGCTTGATGGTTGGTCTAGGCTTACACTTTGGGCTTAATAAGTTCTGTTGATATAAAGGCAAAGCCCAAACCAGACGTGGCCCAACCAATGAAAAGGTTTAACCCCAACCGATACCTATCGAATTTATAAACCTAAATATTTTGCTCGGGTTGGGGGGGAATGTATGGATTATTAACTACTTGAATAATTTAATAAATTAAATAAATAGGAAACTATGGATACCAATTTAGTTAATTTTGTAAAATAACTAATGATTAATTTGGTTTAGTAAAATAAATAAATAAAATTACATTTAGTATTGGCACGGGACAGGTACATCCTATCCCATATTCACAAAACATATTAGTTAACCTTAAAATAGTCTCTAGGAGAGAGAGAGAGAGAGAGAAATAATTTGTTAGGAAAATAATTAATTAATTAGTTAATTAAAGAATTCAGTAAATTAAGTAAATAGAAATCTATGGATAATAATTTACTTAATTTTATAAAATAGATAAATCAATAGTTAACTTTAACAAAAAAGCATAAATAAATATTCACTTGTGATTGGTGCAAGACTAGTCCAAGCTATCCCCAACCAAACTTGCACCATTGACAACCGTAAGTATTGGTAACATGTTGAATTAAATAAATAAAACTTTATAGAGAAGAAATTTTTTAATATATTAAAACAAATAAATGAATAATTTAATTTAGTAAAATAAATAAATAAAATTTCAGTTATTATTGGGGCAAGACATGTACAACCTATTCGACACCAGAACTAATACATTGTTCAAAAAGTAAATCATTAATTAGATGAACAATTTAGTTATGTAAATAAATAAAACCTATGGATAATAATTTACTTACTTTTGGTAAAATAAATAAATATCCAAACTATCTAGATCCAAACCCAACCCATTCACAACCCTAAATATGTAACTCAGGAGGGAGAGAGAGAGAGAGAGAGAGAGAAAGAGAGAATAATTTGTTTATAAAGTAAATTAATTTAGTAAGTTCAGTAAATAATTTTTAACTTAATAGCATAACTAAATAAGTAATTAGGTGAGAAAATGAGAGGAACAAGGAATTTCCTCACCACGATTCAGGCTCTATATGAACTTTAAGCTCATGCTCACGATGTAGGCTCGAAGTTCAACCTGGACTTAGACTTGCGCATAAATATGTTCTTTTGTTCTCGTTAATAATTTTAATCCAAGCTGAGACCTAACCTACTAATAGCCCTAAATATTAGGCTTAGGGAGAGAGATCGAAATAGCAAAATATTTAAATAAATGATTAATTACTTGAATAATTTTGTAAATTAAAAAATAGAAATCTATGGATAATATTTTACTAAATTTTGTAAAATAAACAAATCAAAAATTTAATTTAATAAAATTACTATATACTCATTTATTATTGGGTGTCGGGTTGAATCAAATAAATAAAAATTTATACATATTAGTTTATCTAAAGTATTTAAATATATAAACGAATAATTTAGTTTAGTAAAATAAATAAAATTTCATTAATCATTCGGACGGGATAGGTACATTCTGTACCACACTAGACCGAACTCGTTGATAACCCAAAAAATAAGGATCCAGAGAAAGAGAAAAATAAGTTTTTAACTAATTTATTAACCTAAATAATAAAATCATTATATAATGATCAATTCATTTAGTAAAATAAAAAATAAATATCCAATCTATCTAAAACCGAGCCCGGCCCATTGATAACCCAAAATATTAGACTTGGGAAGGGAGAGATATAATGAAATAATTTTTTGATAAAATTAAATCATTTAGTAAATTAAATAAATAATTTTTTTTAACTTACTAAATTAAATAAATAAATAAATTGGTGAGGAAATAAGAGAGTAAGAAACAATAACGCTTTCCTCATCGGCTCAACTCAAGAGGTAGGTCCAATGGTTGGGTTGGGCTCAAAGTTGGGCTTCAATATATTCTATTGAATAAAGACAAAGTCCAACCCAAACTTGGCACTGCCTGTGAACCAACCTTCTTAATTTGTTAATAAATGATTAATTAATGAAGACAATTAGTTAATTAAATAAATAAAAATCTATGGATAAGAACTTTTTTATTTTGTAAAATATATAATTGAATAATTTAATTTAATAAAAGAAAAAAATATCCAAGCTACCTAGACCAATCCCCACCTGTTGACAACCCTTAAATATTGGACACCGAGCAGTAAGATAGAGAGGGACATAATTAAATAATCTAGTAAATTAAATCAATAAAATATTTTAACTATTTAAAATAAGTAAATAAATAATTATGCAACAAAAAATCCGAGCTTTATATGATGGTCGAGCACATGCTAAAAATCTAGGCTTGATGGTTGGTCTAGGCTTACACTTTGGGCTTAATAAGTTCTGTTGATATAAAGGCAAAGCCCAAACCAGACGTGGCCCAACCAATGAAAAGGTTTAACCCCAACCGATACCTATCGAATTTATAAACCTAAATATTTTGCTCGGGTTGGGGGGGAATGTATGGATTATTAACTACTTGAATAATTTAATAAATTAAATAAATAGGAAACTATGGATACCAATTTAGTTAATTTTGTAAAATAACTAATGATTAATTTGGTTTAGTAAAATAAATAAATAAAATTACATTTAGTATTGGCACGGGACAGGTACATCCTATCCCATATTCACAAAACATATTAGTTAACCTTAAAATAGTCTCTAGGAGAGAGAGAGAGAGAGAGAAATAATTTGTTAGGAAAATAATTAATTAATTAGTTAATTAAAGAATTCAGTAAATTAAGTAAATAGAAATCTATGGATAATAATTTACTTAATTTTATAAAATAGATAAATCAATAGTTAACTTTAACAAAAAAGCATAAATAAATATTCACTTGTGATTGGTGCAAGACTAGTCCAAGCTATCCCCAACCAAACTTGCACCATTGACAACCGTAAGTATTGGTAACATGTTGAATTAAATAAATAAAACTTTATAGAGAAGAAATTTTTTAATATATTAAAACAAATAAATGAATAATTTAATTTAGTAAAATAAATAAATAAAATTTCAGTTATTATTGGGGCAAGACATATACAACCTATTCGACACCAGAACTAATACATTGTTCAAAAAGTAAATCATTAATTAGATGAACAATTTAGTTATGTAAATAAATAAAACCTATGGATAATAATTTAATTACTTTTGGTAAAATAAATAAATATCCAAACTATATAGATCCAAACCCAACCCATTCACAACCCTAAATATGTAACTCAGGAGGGAGAGAGAGAGAGAGAGAGAGAAATAATTTGTTTATAAAGTAAATTAATTTAGTAAGTTCAGTAAATAATTTTTAACTTAATAGCATAACTAAATAAGTAATTAGGTGAGAAAATGAGAGGAACAAGGAATTTCCTCACCATGATTCTGGCTCTATATGAACTTTAAGCTCATGCTCACGATGTAGGTTCGAAGTTCAACCTAGACTTAGACTTGCGCATAAATATGTTCTTTTGTTCTCGTTAATAATTTTAATCCAAGCTGAGACCTAACCTACTAATAGCCCTAAATATTAGGCTTAGGGAGAGAGATCGAAATAGCAAAATATTTAAATAAATGATTAATTACTTGAATAATTTTGTAAATTAAAAAATAGAAATCTATGGATAATGTTTTACTAAATTTTGTAAAATAAACAAATCAAAAATTTAATTTAATAAAATTACTATATACTCATTTATTATTGGGTGTCGGGTAGAATCAAATAAATAAAAATTTATACATATTAGTTTATCTAAAGTATTTAAATATATAAACGAATAATTTAGTTAGGTAAAATAAATAAAATTTCATTAATCATTCGGACGGGATAGGTACATTCTGTACCACACTAGACCGAACTCGTTGATAACCCAAAAAATAAGGATCCAGAGAAAGAGAAAAATAATTTTTTAACCTAAATAATAAAATCATTATATAATGATCAATTCATTTAGTAAAATAAAAAATAAATATCCAATCTATCTAAAACCGAGCCCGGCCCATTGATAACCCAAAATATTAGACTTGGGAAGGGAGAGATATAATGAAATAATTTTTTGATAAAATTAAATCATTTAGTAAATTAAATAAATAATTTTTTTTAACTTACTAAATTAAATAAATAAATAAATTGCTGAGGAAATAAGAGAGTAAGAAACAATAACGCTTTCCTCATCGGCTCAACTCAAGAGGTAGGTCCAATGGTTGGGTTGGGCTCAAAGTTGGGCTTCAATATATTCTATTGAATAAAGACAAAGTCCAACCCAAACTTGGCACTGCCTGTGAACCAACCTTCTTAATTTGTTAATAAATGATTAATTAATGAAGACAATTAGTTAATTAAATAAATAAAAATCTATGGATAAGAACTTTTTTATTTTGTAAAATATATAATTGAATAATTTAATTTAATAAAAGAAAAAAATATCCAAGCTACCTAGACCAATCCCCACCTGTTGACAACCCTTAAATATTGGACACCGAGCAGTAAGATAGAGAGGGACATAATTAAATAATCTAGTAAATTAAATCAATAAAATATTTTAACTATTTAAAATAAGTAAATAAATAATTATGCAACAAAAAATCCGAGCTTTATATGATGGTCGAGCACATGCTAAAAATCTAGGCTTGATGGTTGGTCTAGGCTTACACTTTGGGCTTAATAAGTTCTGTTGATATAAAGGCAAAGCCCAAACCAGACGTGGCCCAACCAATGAAAAGGTTTAACCCCAACCGATACCTATCGAATTTATAAACCTAAATATTTTGCTCGGGTTGGGGGGGAATGTATGGATTATTAACTACTTGAATAATTTAATAAATTAAATAAATAGGAAACTATGGATACCAATTTAGTTAATTTTGTAAAATAACTAATGATTAATTTGGTTTAGTAAAATAAATAAATAAAATTACATTTAGTATTGGCACGGGACAGGTACATCCTATCCCATATTCACAAAACATATTAGTTAACCTTAAAATAGTCTCTAGGAGAGAGAGAGAGAGAGAGAGAAATAATTTGTTAGGAAAATAATTAATTAATTAGTTAATTAAAGAATTCAGTAAATTAAGTAAATAGAAATCTATGGATAATAATTTACTTAATTTTATAAAATAGATAAATCAATAGTTAACTTTAACAAAAAAGCATAAATAAATATTCACTTGTGATTGGTGCAAGACTAGTCCAAGCTATCCCCAACCAAACTTGCACCATTGACAACCGTAAGTATTGGTAACATGTTGAATTAAATAAATAAAACTTTATAGAGAAGAAATTTTTTAATATATTAAAACAAATAAATGAATAATTTAATTTAGTAAAATAAATAAATAAAATTTCAGTTATTATTGGGGCAAGACATATACAACCTATTCGACACCAGAACTAATACATTGTTCAAAAAGTAAATCATTAATTAGATGAACAATTTAGTTATGTAAATAAATAAAACCTATGGATAATAATTTAATTACTTTTGGTAAAATAAATAAATATCCAAACTATATAGATCCAAACCCAACCCATTCACAACCCTAAATATGTAACTCAGGAGGGAGAGAGAGAGAGAGAGAGAGAGAAATAATTTGTTTATAAAGTAAATTAATTTAGTAAGTTCAGTAAATAATTTTTAACTTAATAGCATAACTAAATAAGTAATTAGGTGAGAAAATGAGAGGAACAAGGAATTTCCTCACCATGATTCTGGCTCTATATGAACTTTAAGCTCATGCTCACGATGTAGGTTCGAAGTTCAACCTAGACTTAGACTTGCGCATAAATATGTTCTTTTGTTCTCGTTAATAATTTTAATCCAAGCTGAGACCTAACCTACTAATAGCCCTAAATATTAGGCTTAGGGAGAGAGATCGAAATAGCAAAATATTTAAATAAATGATTAATTACTTGAATAATTTTGTAAATTAAAAAATAGAAATCTATGGATAATGTTTTACTAAATTTTGTAAAATAAACAAATCAAAAATTTAATTTAATAAAATTACTATATACTCATTTATTATTGGGTGTCGGGTAGAATCAAATAAATAAAAATTTATACATATTAGTTTATCTAAAGTATTTAAATATATAAACGAATAATTTAGTTAGGTAAAATAAATAAAATTTCATTAATCATTCGGACGGGATAGGTACATTCTGTACCACACTAGACCGAACTCGTTGATAACCCAAAAAATAAGGATCCAGAGAAAGAGAAAAATAAGTTTTTAACTAATTTATTAACCTAAATAATAAAATCATTATATAATGATCAATTCATTTAGTAAAATAAAAAATAAATATCCAATCTATCTAAAACCGAGCCCGGCCCATTGATAACCCAAAATATTAGACTTGGGAAGGGAGAGATATAATGAAATAATTTTTTGATAAAATTAAATCATTTAGTAAATTAAATAAATAATTTTTTTTAACTTACTAAATTAAATAAATAAATAAATTGGTGAGGAAATAAGAGAGTAAGAAACAATAACGCTTTCCTCATCGGCTCAACTCAAGAGATAGGTCTAATGGTTGGGTCGGGCTCAAAGTTGGGCTTCAATATATTCTATTGAATAAAGACAAAGTCCAACCCAAACTTGGCACTGCCTGTGAACCAACCTTCTTAATTTGTTAATAAATGATTAATTAATGAAGACAATTAGTTAATTAAATAAATAAAAATCTATGGATAAGAACTTTTTTATTTTGTAAAATATATAATTGAATAATTTAATTTAATAAAAGAAAAAAATATCCAAGCTACCTAGACCAATCCCCACCTGTTGACAACCCTTAAATATTGGACACCGAGCAGTAAGATAGAGAGGGACATAATTAAATAATCTAGTAAATTAAATCAATAAAATATTTTAACTATTTAAAATAAGTAAATAAATAATTATGCAACAAAAAATCCGAGCTTTATATGATGGTCGAGCACATGCTAAAAATCTAGGCTTGATGGTTGGTCTAGGCTTACACTTTGGGCTTAATAAGTTCTGTTGATATAAAGGCAAAGCCCAAACCAGACGTGGCCCAACCAATGAAAAGGTTTAACCCCAACCGATACCTATCGAATTTATAAACCTAAATATTTTGCTCGGGTTGGGGGGGAATGTATGGATTATTAACTACTTGAATAATTTAATAAATTAAATAAATAGGAAACTATGGATACCAATTTAGTTAATTTTGTAAAATAACTAATGATTAATTTGGTTTAGTAAAATAAATAAATAAAATTACATTTAGTATTGGCACGGGACAGGTACATCCTATCCCATATTCACAAAACATATTAGTTAACCTTAAAATAGTCTCTAGGAGAGAGAGAGAGAGAGAGAGAATAATTTGTTAGGAAAATAATTAATTAATTAGTTAATTAAAGAATTCAGTAAATTAAGTAAATAGAAATCTATGGATAATAATTTACTTAATTTTATAAAATAGATAAATCAATAGTTAACTTTAACAAAAAAGCATAAATAAATATTCACTTGTGATTGGTGCAAGACTAGTCCAAGCTATCCCCAACCAAACTTGCACCATTGACAACCGTAAGTATTGGTAACATGTTGAATTAAATAAATAAAACTTTATAGAGAAGAAATTTTTTAATATATTAAAACAAATAAATGAATAATTTAATTTAGTAAAATAAATAAATAAAATTTCAGTTATTATTGGGGCAAGACATGTACAACCTATTCGACACCAGAACTAATACATTGTTCAAAAAGTAAATCATTAATTAGATGAACAATTTAGTTATGTAAATAAATAAAACCTATGGATAATAATTTAATTACTTTTGGTAAAATAAATAAATATCCAAACTATATAGATCCAAACCCAACCCATTCACAACCCTAAATATGTAACTCAGGAGGGAGAGAGAGAGAGAGAGAGAGAAATAATTTGTTTATAAAGTAAATTAATTTAGTAAGTTCAGTAAATAATTTTTAACTTAATAGCATAACTAAATAAGTAATTAGGTGAGAAAATGAGAGGAACAAGGAATTTCCTCACCATGATTCTGGCTCTATATGAACTTTAAGCTCATGCTCACGATGTAGGTTCGAAGTTCAACCTAGACTTAGACTTGCGCATAAATATGTTCTTTTGTTCTCGTTAATAATTTTAATCCAAGCTGAGACCTAACCTACTAATAGCCCTAAATATTAGGCTTAGGGAGAGAGATCGAAATAGCAAAATATTTAAATAAATGATTAATTACTTGAATAATTTTGTAAATTAAAAAATAGAAATCTATGGATAATGTTTTACTAAATTTTGTAAAATAAACAAATCAAAAATTTAATTTAATAAAATTACTATATACTCATTTATTATTGGGTGTCGGGTAGAATCAAATAAATAAAAATTTATACATATTAGTTTATCTAAAGTATTTAAATATATAAACGAATAATTTAGTTAGGTAAAATAAATAAAATTTCATTAATCATTCGGACGGGATAGGTACATTCTGTACCACACTAGACCGAACTCGTTGATAACCCAAAAAATAAGGATCCAGAGAAAGAGAAAAATAATTTTTTAACCTAAATAATAAAATCATTATATAATGATCAATTCATTTAGTAAAATAAAAAATAAATATCCAATCTATCTAAAACCGAGCCCGGCCCATTGATAACCCAAAATATTAGACTTGGGAAGGGAGAGATATAATGAAATAATTTTTTGATAAAATTAAATCATTTAGTAAATTAAATAAATAATTTTTTTTAACTTACTAAATTAAATAAATAAATAAATTGCTGAGGAAATAAGAGAGTAAGAAACAATAACGCTTTCCTCATCGGCTCAACTCAAGAGGTAGGTCCAATGGTTGGGTTGGGCTCAAAGTTGGGCTTCAATATATTCTATTGAATAAAGACAAAGTCCAACCCAAACTTGGCACTGCCTGTGAACCAACCTTCTTAATTTGTTAATAAATGATTAATTAATGAAGACAATTAGTTAATTAAATAAATAAAAATCTATGGATAAGAACTTTTTTATTTTGTAAAATATATAATTGAATAATTTAATTTAATAAAAGAAAAAAATATCCAAGCTACCTAGACCAATCCCCACCTGTTGACAACCCTTAAATATTGGACACCGAGCAGTAAGATAGAGAGGGACATAATTAAATAATCTAGTAAATTAAATCAATAAAATATTTTAACTATTTAAAATAAGTAAATAAATAATTATGCAACAAAAAATCCGAGCTTTATATGATGGTCGAGCACATGCTAAAAATCTAGGCTTGATGGTTGGTCTAGGCTTACACTTTGGGCTTAATAAGTTCTGTTGATATAAAGGCAAAGCCCAAACCAGACGTGGCCCAACCAATGAAAAGGTTTAACCCCAACCGATACCTATCGAATTTATAAACCTAAATATTTTGCTCGGGTTGGGGGGGAATGTATGGATTATTAACTACTTGAATAATTTAATAAATTAAATAAATAGGAAACTATGGATACCAATTTAGTTAATTTTGTAAAATAACTAATGATTAATTTGGTTTAGTAAAATAAATAAATAAAATTACATTTAGTATTGGCACGGGACAGGTACATCCTATCCCATATTCACAAAACATATTAGTTAACCTTAAAATAGTCTCTAGGAGAGAGAGAGAGAGAGAGAAATAATTTGTTAGGAAAATAATTAATTAATTAGTTAATTAAAGAATTCAGTAAATTAAGTAAATAGAAATCTATGGATAATAATTTACTTAATTTTATAAAATAGATAAATCAATAGTTAACTTTAACAAAAAAGCATAAATAAATATTCACTTGTGATTGGTGCAAGACTAGTCCAAGCTATCCCCAACCAAACTTGCACCATTGACAACCGTAAGTATTGGTAACATGTTGAATTAAATAAATAAAACTTTATAGAGAAGAAATTTTTTAATATATTAAAACAAATAAATGAATAATTTAATTTAGTAAAATAAATAAATAAAATTTCAGTTATTATTGGGGCAAGACATGTACAACCTATTCGACACCAGAACTAATACATTGTTCAAAAAGTAAATCATTAATTAGATGAACAATTTAGTTATGTAAATAAATAAAACCTATGGATAATAATTTACTTACTTTTGGTAAAATAAATAAATATCCAAACTATCTAGATCCAAACCCAACCCATTCACAACCCTAAATATGTAACTCAGGAGGGAGAGAGAGAGAGAGAGAGAGAGAGAGAGAGAGAGAGAGAAATAATTTGTTTATAAAGTAAATTAATTTAGTAAGTTCAGTAAATAATTTTTAACTTAATAGCATAACTAAATAAGTAATTAGGTGAGAAAATGAGAGGAACAAGGAATTTCCTCACCACGATTCAGGCTCTATATGAACTTTAAGCTCATGCTCACGATGTAGGCTCGAAGTTCAACCTGGACTTAGACTTGCGCATAAATATGTTCTTTTGTTCTCGTTAATAATTTTAATCCAAGCTGAGACCTAACCTACTAATAGCCCTAAATATTAGGCTTAGGGAGAGAGATCGAAATAACAAAATATTTAAATAAATGATTAATTACTTGAATAATTTTGTAAATTAAAAAATAGAAATCTATGGATAATATTTTACTAAATTTTGTAAAATAAACAAATCAAAAATTTAATTTAATAAAATTACTATATACTCATTTATTATTGGGTGTCGGGTTGAATCAAATAAATAAAAATTTATACATATTAGTTTATCTAAAGTATTTAAATATATAAACGAATAATTTAGTTTAGTAAAATAAATAAAATTTCATTAATCATTCGAACGGGATAGGTACATTCTGTACCACACTAGACCGAACTCGTTGATAACCCAAAAAATAAGGATCCAGAGAAAGAGAAAAATAAGTTTTTAACTAATTTATTAACCTAAATAATAAAATCATTATATAATGATCAATTCATTTAGTAAAATAAAAAATAAATATCCAATCTATCTAAAACCTAGCCCGGCCCATTGATAACCCAAAATATTAGACTTGGGAAGGGAGAGATATAATGAAATAATTTTTTGATAAAATTAAATCATTTAGTAAATTAAATAAATAAATTTTTTTAACTTACTAAATTAAATAAATAAATAAATTGGTGAGGAAATAAGAGAGTAAGAAACAATAACGCTTTCCTCGTCGGCTCAACTCAAGAGATAGGTCTAATGGTTGGGTCGGGCTCAAAGTTGGGCTTCAATATATTCTATTGAATAAAGACAAAGTCCAACCCAAACTTGGCACTGCCTGTGAACCAACCTTCTTAATTTGTTAATAAATGATTAATTAATGAAGACAATTAGTTAATTAAATAAATAAAAATCTATGGATAAGAACTTTTTTATTTTGTAAAATATATAATTGAATAATTCAATTTAATAAAAGAAAAAAATATCCAAGCTACCTAGACCAATCCCCACCTGTTGACAACCCTTAAATATTGGACACCGAGCAGTAAGATAGAGAGGGACATAATTAAATAATCTAGTAAATTAAATCAATAAAATATTTTAACTATTTAAAATAAGTAAATAAATAATTATGCAACAAAAAATCCGAGCTTTATATGATGGTCGAGCACATGCTAAAAATCTAGGCTTGATGGTTGGTCTAGGCTTACACTTTGGGCTTAATAAGTTCTGTTGATATAAAGGCAAAGCCCAAACCAGACGTGGCCCAACCAATGAAAAGGTTTAACCCCAACCGATACCTATCGAATTTATAAACCTAAATATTTTGCTCGGGTTGGGGGGGAATGTATGGATTATTAACTACTTGAATAATTTAATAAATTAAATAAATAGGAAACTATGGATACCAATTTAGTTAATTTTGTAAAATAACTAATGATTAATTTGGTTTAGTAAAATAAATAAATAAAATTACATTTAGTATTGGCACGGGACAGGTACATCCTATCCCATATTCACAAAACATATTAGTTAACCTTAAAATAGTCTCTAGGAGAGAGAGAGAGAGAGAGAAATAATTTGTTAGGAAAATAATTAATTAATTAGTTAATTAAAGAATTCAGTAAATTAAGTAAATAGAAATCTATGGATAATAATTTACTTAATTTTATAAAATAGATAAATCAATAGTTAACTTTAACAAAAAAGCATAAATAAATATTCACTTGTGATTGGTGCAAGACTAGTCCAAGCTATCCCCAACCAAACTTGCACCATTGACAACCGTAAGTATTGGTAACATGTTGAATTAAATAAATAAAACTTTATAGAGAAGAAATTTTTTAATATATTAAAACAAATAAATGAATAATTTAATTTAGTAAAATAAATAAATAAAATTTCAGTTATTATTGGGGCAAGACATGTACAACCTATTCGACACCAGAACTAATACATTGTTCAAAAAGTAAATCATTAATTAGATGAACAATTTAGTTATGTAAATAAATAAAACCTATGGATAATAATTTACTTACTTTTGGTAAAATAAATAAATATCCAAACTATCTAGATCCAAACCCAACCCATTCACAACCCTAAATATGTAACTCAGGAGGGAGAGAGAGAGAGAGAGAGAGAGAGAGAGAGAGAAGAGAAATAATTTGTTTATAAAGTAAATTAATTTAGTAAGTTCAGTAAATAATTTTTAACTTAATAGCATAACTAAATAAGTAATTAGGTGAGAAAATGAGAGGAACAAGGAATTTCCTCACCACGATTCAGGCTCTATATGAACTTTAAGCTCATGCTCACGATGTAGGCTCGAAGTTCAACCTGGACTTAGACTTGCGCATAAATATGTTCTTTTGTTCTCGTTAATAATTTTAATCCAAGCTGAGACCTAACCTACTAATAGCCCTAAATATTAGGCTTAGGGAGAGAGATCGAAATAACAAAATATTTAAATAAATGATTAATTACTTGAATAATTTTGTAAATTAAAAAATAGAAATCTATGGATAATATTTTACTAAATTTTGTAAAATAAACAAATCAAAAATTTAATTTAATAAAATTACTATATACTCATTTATTATTGGGTGTCGGGTTGAATCAAATAAATAAAAATTTATACATAATAGTTTATCTAAAGTATTTAAATATATAAACGAATAATTTAGTTTAGTAAAATAAATAAAATTTCATTAATCATTCGAACGGGATAGGTACATTCTGTACCACACTAGACCGAACTCGTTGATAACCCAAAAAATAAGGATCCAGAGAAAGAGAAAAATAAGTTTTTAACTAATTTATTAACCTAAATAATAAAATCATTATATAATGATCAATTCATTTAGTAAAATAAAAAATAAATATCCAATCTATCTAAAACCTAGCCCGGCCCATTGATAACCCAAAATATTAGACTTGGGAAGGGAGAGATATAATGAAATAATTTTTTGATAAAATTAAATCATTTAGTAAATTAAATAAATAAATTTTTTTAACTTACTAAATTAAATAAATAAATAAATTGGTGAGGAAATAAGAGAGTAATAAACAATAACGCTTTCCTCGTCAGCTCAACTCAAGAGATAGGTCTAACGGTTGGGTCGGGCTCAAAGTTGGGCTTCAATATATTCTATTGAATAAAGACAAAGTCCAACCCAAACTTGGCACTGCCTGTGAACCAACCTTCTTAATTTGTTAATAAATGATTAATTAATGAAGACAATTAGTTAATTAAATAAATAAAAATCTATGGATAAGAACTTTTTTATTTTGTAAAATATATAATTGAATAATTCAATTTAATAAAAGAAAAAAATATCCAAGCTACCTAGACCAATCCCCACCTGTTGACAACCCTTAAATATTGGACACCGAGCAGTAAGATAGAGAGGGACATAATTAAATAATCTAGTAAATTAAATCAATAAAATATTTTAACTATTTAAAATAAGTAAATAAATAATTATGCAACAAAAAATCCGAGCTTTATATGATGGTCGAGCACATGCTAAAAATCTAGGCTTGATGGTTGGTCTAGGCTTACACTTTGGGCTTAATAAGTTCTGTTGATATAAAGGCAAAGCCCAAACCAGACGTGGCCCAACCAATGAAAAGGTTTAACCCCAACCGATACCTATCGAATTTATAAACCTAAATATTTTGCTCGGGTTGGGGGGGAATGTATGGATTATTAACTACTTGAATAATTTAATAAATTAAATAAATAGGAAACTATGGATACCAATTTAGTTAATTTTGTAAAATAACTAATGATTAATTTGGTTTAGTAAAATAAATAAATAAAATTACATTTAGTATTGGCACGGGACAGGTACATCCTATCCCATATTCACAAAACATATTAGTTAACCTTAAAATAGTCTCTAGGAGGGAGAGAGAGAGAGAGAGAAATAATTTGTTAGGAAAATAATTAATTAATTAGTTAATTAAAGAATTCAGTAAATTAAGTAAATAGAAATCTATGGATAATAATTTACTTAATTTTATAAAATAGATAAATCAATAGTTAACTTTAACAAAAAAGCATAAATAAATATTCACTTGTGATTGGTGCAAGACTAGTCCAAGCTATCCCCAACCAAACTTGCACCATTGACAACCGTAAGTATTGGTAACATGTTGAATTAAATAAATAAAACTTTATAGAGAAGAAATTTTTTAATATATTAAAACAAATAAATGAATAATTTAATTTAGTAAAATAAATAAATAAAATTTCAGTTATTATTGGGGCAAGACATGTACAACCTATTCGACACCAGAACTAATACATTGTTCAAAAAGTAAATCATTAATTAGATGAACAATTTAGTTATGTAAATAAATAAAACCTATGGATAATAATTTACTTACTTTTGGTAAAATAAATAAATATCCAAACTATCTAGATCCAAACCCAACCCATTCACAACCCTAAATATGTAACTCAGGAGGGAGAGAGAGAGAGAGAGAGAGAGAGAGAGAGAGAAATAATTTGTTTATAAAGTAAATTAATTTAGTAAGTTCAGTAAATAATTTTTAACTTAATAGCATAACTAAATAAGTAATTAGGTGAGAAAATGAGAGGAACAAGGAATTTCCTCACCACGATTCAGGCTCTATATGAACTTTAAGCTCATGCTCACGATGTAGGCTCGAAGTTCAACCTGGACTTAGACTTGCGCATAAATATGTTCTTTTGTTCTCGTTAATAATTTTAATCCAAGCTGAGACCTAACCTACTAATAGCCCTAAATATTAGGCTTAGGGAGAGAGATCGAAATAACAAAATATTTAAATAAATGATTAATTACTTGAATAATTTTGTAAATTAAAAAATAGAAATCTATGGATAATATTTTACTAAATTTTGTAAAATAAACAAATCAAAAATTTAATTTAATAAAATTACTATATACTCATTTATTATTGGGTGTCGGGTTGAATCAAATAAATAAAAATTTATACATAATAGTTTATCTAAAGTATTTAAATATATAAACGAATAATTTAGTTTAGTAAAATAAATAAAATTTCATTAATCATTCGGACGGGATAGGTACATTCTGTACCACACTAGACCGAACTCGTTGATAACCCAAAAAATAAGGATCCAGAGAAAGAGAAAAATAAGTTTTTAACTAATTTATTAACCTAAATAATAAAATCATTATATAATGATCAATTCATTTAGTAAAATAAAAAATAAATATCCAATCTATCTAAAACCTAGCCCGGCCCATTGATAACCCAAAATATTAGACTTGGGAAGGGAGAGATATAATGAAATAATTTTTTGATAAAATTAAATCATTTAGTAAATTAAATAAATAAATTTTTTTAACTTACTAAATTAAATAAATAAATAAATTGGTGAGGAAATAAGAGAGTAATAAACAATAACGCTTTCCTCGTCAGCTCAACTCAAGAGATAGGTCTAACGGTTGGGTCGGGCTCAAAGTTGGGCTTCAATATATTCTATTGAATAAAGACAAAGTCCAACCCAAACTTGGCACTGCCTGTGAACCAACCTTCTTAATTTGTTAATAAATGATTAATTAATGAAGACAATTAGTTAATTAAATAAATAAAAATCTATGGATAAGAACTTTTTTATTTTGTAAAATATATAATTGAATAATTCAATTTAATAAAAGAAAAAAATATCCAAGCTACCTAGACCAATCCCCACCTGTTGACAACCCTTAAATATTGGACACCGAGCAGTAAGATAGAGAGGGACATAATTAAATAATCTAGTAAATTAAATCAATAAAATATTTTAACTATTTAAAATAAGTAAATAAATAATTATGCAACAAAAAATCCGAGCTTTATATGATGGTCGAGCACATGCTAAAAATCTAGGCTTGATGGTTGGTCTAGGCTTACACTTTGGGCTTAATAAGTTCTGTTGATATAAAGGCAAAGCCCAAACCAGACGTGGCCCAACCAATGAAAAGGTTTAACCCCAACCGATACCTATCGAATTTATAAACCTAAATATTTTGCTCGGGTTGGGGGGGAATGTATGGATTATTAACTACTTGAATAATTTAATAAATTAAATAAATAGGAAACTATGGATACCAATTTAGTTAATTTTGTAAAATAACTAATGATTAATTTGGTTTAGTAAAATAAATAAATAAAATTACATTTAGTATTGGCACGGGACAGGTACATCCTATCCCATATTCACAAAACATATTAGTTAACCTTAAAATAGTCTCTAGGAGAGAGAGAGAGAGAGAGAAATAATTTGTTAGGAAAATAATTAATTAATTAGTTAATTAAAGAATTCAGTAAATTAAGTAAATAGAAATCTATGGATAATAATTTACTTAATTTTATAAAATAGATAAATCAATAGTTAACTTTAACAAAAAAGCATAAATAAATATTCACTTGTGATTGGTGCAAGACTAGTCCAAGCTATCCCCAACCAAACTTGCACCATTGACAACCGTAAGTATTGGTAACATGTTGAATTAAATAAATAAAACTTTATAGAGAAGAAATTTTTTAATATATTAAAACAAATAAATGAATAATTTAATTTAGTAAAATAAATAAATAAAATTTCAGTTATTATTGGGGCAAGACATGTACAACCTATTCGACACCAGAACTAATACATTGTTCAAAAAGTAAATCATTAATTAGATGAACAATTTAGTTATGTAAATAAATAAAACCTATGGATAATAATTTACTTACTTTTGGTAAAATAAATAAATATCCAAACTATCTAGATCCAAACCCAACCCATTCACAACCCTAAATATGTAACTCAGGAGGGAGAGAGAGAGAGAGAGAGAGAGAGAGAGAGAGAAATAATTTGTTTATAAAGTAAATTAATTTAGTAAGTTCAGTAAATAATTTTTAACTTAATAGCATAACTAAATAAGTAATTAGGTGAGAAAATGAGAGGAACAAGGAATTTCCTCACCACGATTCAGGCTCTATATGAACTTTAAGCTCATGCTCACGATGTAGGCTCGAAGTTCAACCTGGACTTAGACTTGCGCATAAATATGTTCTTTTGTTCTCGTTAATAATTTTAATCCAAGCTGAGACCTAACCTACTAATAGCCCTAAATATTAGGCTTAGGGAGAGAGATCGAAATAACAAAATATTTAAATAAATGATTAATTACTTGAATAATTTTGTAAATTAAAAAATAGAAATCTATGGATAATATTTTACTAAATTTTGTAAAATAAACAAATCAAAAATTTAATTTAATAAAATTACTATATACTCATTTATTATTGGGTGTCGGGTTGAATCAAATAAATAAAAATTTATACATAATAGTTTATCTAAAGTATTTAAATATATAAACGAATATTTTAGTTTAGTAAAATAAATAAAATTTCATTAATCATTCGAACGGGATAGGTACATTCTGTACCACACTAGACCGAACTCGTTGATAACCCAAAAAATAAGGATCCAGAGAAAGAGAAAAATAAGTTTTTAACTAATTTATTAACCTAAATAATAAAATCATTATATAATGATCAATTCAATTAGTAAAATAAAAAATAAATATCCAATCTATCTAAAACCTAGCCCGGCCCATTGATAACCCAAAATATTAGACTTGGGAAGGGAGAGATATAATGAAATAATTTTTTGATAAAATTAAATCATTTAGTAAATTAAATAAATAAATTTTTTTAACTTACTAAATTAAATATATAAATAAATTGGTGAGGAAATAAGAGAGTAATAAACAATAACGCTTTCCTCGTCAGCTCAACTCAAGAGATAGGTCTAACGGTTGGGTCGGGCTCAAAGTTGGGCTTCAATATATTCTATTGAATAAAGACAAAGTCCAACCCAAACTTGGCACTGCCTGTGAACCAACCTTCTTAATTTGTTAATAAATGATTAATTAATGAAGACAATTAGTTAATTAAATAAATAAAAATCTATGGATAAGAACTTTTTTATTTTGTAAAATATATAATTGAATAATTCAATTTAATAAAAGAAAAAAATATCCAAGCTACCTAGACCAATCCCCACCTGTTGACAACCCTTAAATATTGGACACCGAGCAGTAAGATAGAGAGGGACATAATTAAATAATCTAGTAAATTAAATCAATAAAATATTTTAACTATTTAAAATAAGTAAATAAATAATTATGCAACAAAAAATCCGAGCTTTATATGATGGTCGAGCACATGCTAAAAATCTAGGCTTGATGGTTGGTCTAGGCTTACACTTTGGGCTTAATAAGTTCTGTTGATATAAAGGCAAAGCCCAAACCAGACGTGGCCCAACCAATGAAAAGGTTTAACCCCAACCGATACCTATCGAATTTATAAACCTAAATATTTTGCTCGGGTTGGGGGGGAATGTATGGATTATTAACTACTTGAATAATTTAATAAATTAAATAAATAGGAAACTATGGATACCAATTTAGTTAATTTTGTAAAATAACTAATGATTAATTTGGTTTAGTAAAATAAATAAATAAAATTACATTTAGTATTGGCACGGGACAGGTACATCCTATCCCATATTCACAAAACATATTAGTTAACCTTAAAATAGTCTCTAGGAGAGAGAGAGAGAGAGAGAAATAATTTGTTAGGAAAATAATTAATTAATTAGTTAATTAAAGAATTCAGTAAATTAAGTAAATAGAAATCTATGGATAATAATTTACTTAATTTTATAAAATAGATAAATCAATAGTTAACTTTAACAAAAAAGCATAAATAAATATTCACTTGTGATTGGTGCAAGACTAGTCCAAGCTATCCCCAACCAAACTTGCACCATTGACAACCGTAAGTATTGGTAACATGTTGAATTAAATAAATAAAACTTTATAGAGAAGAAATTTTTTAATATATTAAAACAAATAAATGAATAATTTAATTTAGTAAAATAAATAAATAAAATTTCAGTTATTATTGGGGCAAGACATGTACAACCTATTCGACACCAGAACTAATACATTGTTCAAAAAGTAAATCATTAATTAGATGAACAATTTAGTTATGTAAATAAATAAAACCTATGGATAATAATTTACTTACTTTTGGTAAAATAAATAAATATCCAAACTATCTAGATCCAAACCCAACCCATTCACAACCCTAAATATGTAACTCAGGAGGGAGAGAGAGAGAGAGAGAGAGAGAGAGAGAGAGAGAGAGAAATAATTTGTTTATAAAGTAAATTAATTTAGTAAGTTCAGTAAATAATTTTTAACTTAATAGCATAACTAAATAAGTAATTAGGTGAGAAAATGAGAGGAACAAGGAATTTCCTCACCACGATTCAGGCTCTATATGAACTTTAAGCTCATGCTCACGATGTAGGCTCGAAGTTCAACCTGGACTTAGACTTGCGCATAAATATGTTCTTTTGTTCTCGTTAATAATTTTAATCCAAGCTGAGACCTAACCTACTAATAGCCCTAAATATTAGGCTTAGGGAGAGAGATCGAAATAACAAAATATTTAAATAAATGATTAATTACTTGAATAATTTTGTAAATTAAAAAATAGAAATCTATGGATAATATTTTACTAAATTTTGTAAAATAAACAAATCAAAAATTTAATTTAATAAAATTACTATATACTCATTTATTATTGGGTGTCGGGTTGAATCAAATAAATAAAAATTTATACATAATAGTTTATCTAAAGTATTTAAATATATAAACGAATATTTTAGTTTAGTAAAATAAATAAAATTTCATTAATCATTCGAACGGGATAGGTACATTCTGTACCACACTAGACCGAACTCGTTGATAACCCAAAAAATAAGGATCCAGAGAAAGAGAAAAATAAGTTTTTAACTAATTTATTAACCTAAATAATAAAATCATTATATAATGATCAATTCAATTAGTAAAATAAAAAATAAATATCCAATCTATCTAAAACCTAGCCCGGCCCATTGATAACCCAAAATATTAGACTTGGGAAGGGAGAGATATAATGAAATAATTTTTTGATAAAATTAAATCATTTAGTAAATTAAATAAATAAATTTTTTTAACTTACTAAATTAAATATATAAATAAATTGGTGAGGAAATAAGAGAGTAATAAACAATAACGCTTTCCTCGTCAGCTCAACTCAAGAGATAGGTCTAACGGTTGGGTCGGGCTCAAAGTTGGGCTTCAATATATTCTATTGAATAAAGACAAAGTCCAACCCAAACTTGGCACTGCCTGTGAACCAACCTTCTTAATTTGTTAATAAATGATTAATTAATGAAGACAATTAGTTAATTAAATAAATAAAAATCTATGGATAAGAACTTTTTTATTTTGTAAAATATATAATTGAATAATTCAATTTAATAAAAGAAAAAAATATCCAAGCTACCTAGACCAATCCCCACCTGTTGACAACCCTTAAATATTGGACACCGAGCAGTAAGATAGAGAGGGACATAATTAAATAATCTAGTAAATTAAATCAATAAAATATTTTAACTATTTAAAATAAGTAAATAAATAATTATGCAACAAAAAATCCGAGCTTTATATGATGGTCGAGCACATGCTAAAAATCTAGGCTTGATGGTTGGTCTAGGCTTACACTTTGGGCTTAATAAGTTCTGTTGATATAAAGGCAAAGCCCAAACCAGACGTGGCCCAACCAATGAAAAGGTTTAACCCCAACCGATACCTATCGAATTTATAAACCTAAATATTTTGCTCGGGTTGGGGGGGAATGTATGGATTATTAACTACTTGAATAATTTAATAAATTAAATAAATAGGAAACTATGGATACCAATTTAGTTAATTTTGTAAAATAACTAATGATTAATTTGGTTTAATAAAATAAATAAATAAAATTACATTTAGTATTGGCACGGGACAGGTACATCCTATCCCATATTCACAAAACATATTAGTTAACCTTAAAATAGTCTCTAGGAGAGAGAGAGAGAGAGAGAAATAATTTGTTAGGAAAATAATTAATTAATTAGTTAATTAAAGAATTCAGTAAATTAAGTAAATAGAAATCTATGGATAATAATTTACTTAATTTTATAAAATAGATAAATCAATAGTTAACTTTAACAAAAAAGCATAAATAAATATTCACTTGTGATTGGTGCAAGACTAGTCCAAGCTATCCCCAACCAAACTTGCACCATTGACAACCGTAAGTATTGGTAACATGTTGAATTAAATAAATAAAACTTTATAGAGAAGAAATTTTTTAATATATTAAAACAAATAAATGAATAATTTAATTTAGTAAAATAAATAAATAAAATTTCAGTTATTATTGGGGCAAGACATGTACAACCTATTCGACACCAGAACTAATACATTGTTCAAAAAGTAAATCATTAATTAGATGAACAATTTAGTTATGTAAATAAATAAAACCTATGGATAATAATTTACTTACTTTTGGTAAAATAAATAAATATCCAAACTATCTAGATCCAAACCCAACCCATTCACAACCCTAAATATGTAACTCAGGAGGGAGAGAGAGAGAGAGAGAGAGAGAGAAGAGAGAGAGAAATAATTTGTTTATAAAGTAAATTAATTTAGTAAGTTCAGTAAATAATTTCTAACTTAATAGCATAACTAAATAAGTAATTAGGTGAGAAAATGAGAGGAACAAGGAATTTCCTCACCACGATTCAGGCTCTATATGAACTTTAAGCTCATGCTCACGATGTAGGCTCGAAGTTCAACCTGGACTTAGACTTGCGCATAAATATGTTCTTTTGTTCTCGTTAATAATTTTAATCCAAGCTGAGACCTAACCTACTAATAGCCCTAAATATTAGGCTTAGGGAGAGAGATCGAAATAACAAAATATTTAAATAAATGATTAATTACTTGAATAATTTTGTAAATTAAAAAATAGAAATCTATGGATAATATTTTACTAAATTTTGTAAAATAAACAAATCAAAAATTTAATTTAATAAAATTACTATATACTCATTTATTATTGGGTGTCGGGTTGAATCAAATAAATAAAAATTTATACATAATAGTTTATCTAAAGTATTTAAATATATAAACGAATATTTTAGTTTAGTAAAATAAATAAAATTTCATTAATCATTCGAACGGGATAGGTACATTCTGTACCACACTAGACCGAACTCGTTGATAACCCAAAAAATAAGGATCCAGAGAAAGAGAAAAATAAGTTTTTAACTAATTTATTAACCTAAATAATAAAATCATTATATAATGATCAATTCAATTAGTAAAATAAAAAATAAATATCCAATCTATCTAAAACCTAGCCCGGCCCATTGATAACCCAAAATATTAGACTTGGGAAGGGAGAGATATAATGAAATAATTTTTTGATAAAATTAAATCATTTAGTAAATTAAATAAATAAATTTTTTTAACTTACTAAATTAAATATATAAATAAATTGGTGAGGAAATAAGAGAGTAATAAACAATAACGCTTTCCTCGTCAGCTCAACTCAAGAGATAGGTCTAACGGTTGGGTCGGGCTCAAAGTTGGGCTTCAATATATTCTATTGAATAAAGACAAAGTCCAACCCAAACTTGGCACTGCCTGTGAACCAACCTTCTTAATTTGTTAATAAATGATTAATTAATGAAGACAATTAGTTAATTAAATAAATAAAAATCTATGGATAAGAACTTTTTTATTTTGTAAAATATATAATTGAATAATTCAATTTAATAAAAGAAAAAAATATCCAAGCTACCTAGACCAATCCCCACCTGTTGACAACCCTTAAATATTGGACACCGAGCAGTAAGATAGAGAGGGACATAATTAAATAATCTAGTAAATTAAATCAATAAAATATTTTAACTATTTAAAATAAGTAAATAAATAATTATGCAACAAAAAATCCGAGCTTTATATGATGGTCGAGCACATGCTAAAAATCTAGGCTTGATGGTTGGTCTAGGCTTACACTTTGGGCTTAATAAGTTCTGTTGATATAAAGGCAAAGCCCAAACCAGACGTGGCCCAACCAATGAAAAGGTTTAACCCCAACCGATACCTATCGAATTTATAAACCTAAATATTTTGCTCGGGTTGGGGGGGAATGTATGGATTATTAACTACTTGAATAATTTAATAAATTAAATAAATAGGAAACTATGGATACCAATTTAGTTAATTTTGTAAAATAACTAATGATTAATTTGGTTTAATAAAATAAATAAATAAAATTACATTTAGTATTGGCACGGGACAGGTACATCCTATCCCATATTCACAAAACATATTAGTTAACCTTAAAATAGTCTCTAGGAGAGAGAGAGAGAGAGAGAAATAATTTGTTAGGAAAATAATTAATTAATTAGTTAATTAAAGAATTCAGTAAATTAAGTAAATAGAAATCTATGGATAATAATTTACTTAATTTTATAAAATAGATAAATCAATAGTTAACTTTAACAAAAAAGCATAAATAAATATTCACTTGTGATTGGTGCAAGACTAGTCCAAGCTATCCCCAACCAAACTTGCACCATTGACAACCGTAAGTATTGGTAACATGTTGAATTAAATAAATAAAACTTTATAGAGAAGAAATTTTTTAATATATTAAAACAAATAAATGAATAATTTAATTTAGTAAAATAAATAAATAAAATTTCAGTTATTATTGGGGCTAGACATGTACAACCTATTCGACACCAGAACTAATACATTGTTCAAAAAGTAAATCATTAATTAGATGAACAATTTAGTTATGTAAATAAATAAAACCTATGGATAATAATTTACTTACTTTCGGTAAAATAAATAAATATCCAAACTATCTAGATCCAAACCCAACCCATTCACAACCCTAAATATGTAACTCAGGAGGGAGAGAGAGAGAGAGAGAGAGAGAGAGAGAGAGAGAAATAATTTGTTTATAAAGTAAATTAATTTAGTAAGTTCAGTAAATAATTTCTAACTTAATAGCATAACTAAATAAGTAATTAGGTGAGAAAATGAGAGGAACAAGGAATTTCCTCACCACGATTCAGGCTCTATATGAACTTTAAGCTCATGCTCACGATGTAGGCTCGAAGTTCAACCTGGACTTAGACTTGCGCATAAATATGTTCTTTTGTTCTCGTTAATAATTTTAATCCAAGCTGAGACCTAACCTACTAATAGCCCTAAATATTAGGCTTAGGGAGAGAGATCGAAATAACAAAATATTTAAATAAATGATTAATTACTTGAATAATTTTGTAAATTAAAAAATAGAAATCTATGGATAATATTTTACTAAATTTTGTAAAATAAACAAATCAAAAATTTAATTTAATAAAATTACTATATACTCATTTATTATTGGGTGTCGGGTTGAATCAAATAAATAAAAATTTATACATAATAGTTTATCTAAAGTATTTAAATATATAAACGAATATTTTAGTTTAGTAAAATAAATAAAATTTCATTAATCATTCGAACGGGATAGGTACATTCTGTACCACACTAGACCGAACTCGTTGATAACCCAAAAAATAAGGATCCAGAGAAAGAGAAAAATAAGTTTTTAACTAATTTATTAACCTAAATAATAAAATCATTATATAATGATCAATTCAATTAGTAAAATAAAAAATAAATATCCAATCTATCTAAAACCTAGCCCGGCCCATTGATAACCCAAAATATTAGACTTGGGAAGGGAGAGATATAATGAAATAATTTTTTGATAAAATTAAATCATTTAGTAAATTAAATAAATAAATTTTTTTAACTTACTAAATTAAATATATAAATAAATTGGTGAGGAAATAAGAGAGTAATAAACAATAACGCTTTCCTCGTCAGCTCAACTCAAGAGATAGGTCTAACGGTTGGGTCGGGCTCAAAGTTGGGCTTCAATATATTCTATTGAATAAAGACAAAGTCCAACCCAAACTTGGCACTGCCTGTGAACCAACCTTCTTAATTTGTTAATAAATGATTAATTAATGAAGACAATTAGTTAATTAAATAAATAAAAATCTATGGATAAGAACTTTTTTATTTTGTAAAATATATAATTGAATAATTCAATTTAATAAAAGAAAAAAATATCCAAGCTACCTAGACCAATCCCCACCTGTTGACAACCCTTAAATATTGGACACCGAGCAGTAAGATAGAGAGGGACATAATTAAATAATCTAGTAAATTAAATCAATAAAATATTTTAACTATTTAAAATAAGTAAATAAATAATTATGCAACAAAAAATCCGAGCTTTATATGATGGTCGAGCACATGCTAAAAATCTAGGCTTGATGGTTGGTCTAGGCTTACACTTTGGGCTTAATAAGTTCTGTTGATATAAAGGCAAAGCCCAAACCAGACGTGGCCCAACCAATGAAAAGGTTTAACCCCAACCGATACCTATCGAATTTATAAACCTAAATATTTTGCTCGGGTTGGGGGGGAATGTATGGATTATTAACTACTTGAATAATTTAATAAATTAAATAAATAGGAAACTATGGATACCAATTTAGTTAATTTTGTAAAATAACTAATGATTAATTTGGTTTAATAAAATAAATAAATAAAATTACATTTAGTATTGGCACGGGACAGGTACATCCTATCCCATATTCACAAAACATATTAGTTAACCTTAAAATAGTCTCTAGGAGAGAGAGAGAGAGAGAGAGAAAATAATTTGTTAGGAAAATAATTAATTAATTAGTTAATTAAAGAATTCAGTAAATTAAGTAAATAGAAATCTATGGATAATAATTTACTTAATTTTATAAAATAGATAAATCAATAGTTAACTTTAACAAAAAAGCATAAATAAATATTCACTTGTGATTGGTGCAAGACTAGTCCAAGCTATCCCCAACCAAACTTGCACCATTGACAACCGTAAGTATTGGTAACATGTTGAATTAAATAAATAAAACTTTATAGAGAAGAAATTTTTTAATATATTAAAACAAATAAATGAATAATTTAATTTAGTAAAATAAATAAATAAAATTTCAGTTATTATTGGGGCAAGACATGTACAACCTATTCGACACCAGAACTAATACATTGTACAAAAAGTAAATCATTAATTAGATGAACAATTTAGTTATGTAAATAAATAAAACCTATGGATAATAATTTAATTACTTTTGGTAAAATAAATAAATATCCAAACTATATAGATCCAAACCCAACCCATTCACAACCCTAAATATGTAACTCAGGAGGGAGAGAGAGAGAGAGAGAGAGAAATAATTTGTTTATAAAGTAAATTAATTTAGTAAGTTCAGTAAATAATTTTTAACTTAATAGCATAACTAAATAAGTAATTAGGTGAGAAAATGAGAGGAACAAGGAATTTCCTCACCATGATTCTGGCTCTATATGAACTTTAAGCTCATGCTCACGATGTAGGTTCGAAGTTCAACCTAGACTTAGACTTGCGCATAAATATGTTCTTTTGTTCTCGTTAATAATTTTAATCCAAGCTGAGACCTAACCTACTAATAGCCCTAAATATTAGGCTTAGGGAGAGAGATCGAAATAGCAAAATATTTAAATAAATGATTAATTACTTGAATAATTTTGTAAATTAAAAAATAGAAATCTATGGATAATGTTTTACTAAATTTTGTAAAATAAACAAATCAAAATTTTAATTTAATAAAATTACTATATACTCATTTATTATTGGGTGTCGGGTAGAATCAAATAAATAAAAATTTATACATATTAGTTTATCTAAAGTATTTAAATATATAAACGAATAATTTAGTTAGGTAAAATAAATAAAATTTCATTAATCATTCGGACGGGATAGGTACATTCTGTACCACACTAGACCGAACTCGTTGATAACCCAAAAAATAAGGATCCAGAGAAAGAGAAAAATAATTTTTTAACCTAAATAATAAAATCATTATATAATGATCAATTCATTTAGTAAAATAAAAAATAAATATCCAATCTATCTAAAACCGAGCCCGGCCCATTGATAACCCAAAATATTAGACTTGGGAAGGGAGAGATATAATGAAATAATTTTTTGATAAAATTAAATCATTTAGTAAATTAAATAAATAATTTTTTTTAACTTACTAAATTAAATAAATAAATAAATTGCTGAGGAAATAAGAGAGTAAGAAACAATAACGCTTTCCTCATCGGCTCAACTCAAGAGGTAGGTCCAATGGTTGGGTTGGGCTCAAAGTTGGGCTTCAATATATTCTATTGAATAAAGACAAAGTCCAACCCAAACTTGGCACTGCCTGTGAACCAACCTTCTTAATTTGTTAATAAATGATTAATTAATGAAGACAATTAGTTAATTAAATAAATAAAAATCTATGGATAAGAACTTTTTTATTTTGTAAAATATATAATTGAATAATTTAATTTAATAAAAGAAAAAAATATCCAAGCTACCTAGATCCAATCCCCACCTGTTGACAACCCTTAAATATTGGACACCGAGCAGTAAGATAGAGAGGGACATAATTAAATAATCTAGTAAATTAAATCAATAAAATATTTTAACTATTTAAAATAAGTAAATAAATAATTATGCAACAAAAAATCCGAGCTTTATATGATGGTCGAGCACATGCTAAAAATCTAGGCTTGATGGTTGGTCTAGGCTTACACTTTGGGCTTAATAAGTTCTGTTGATATAAAGGCAAAGCCCAAACCAGACGTGGCCCAACCAATGAAAAGGTTTAACCCCAACCGATACCTATCGAATTTATAAACCTAAATATTTTGCTCGGGTTGGGGGGGAATGTATGGATTATTAACTACTTGAATAATTTAATAAATTAAATAAATAGGAAACTATGGATACCAATTTAGTTAATTTTGTAAAATAACTAATGATTAATTTGGTTTAATAAAATAAATAAATAAAATTACATTTAGTATTGGCACGGGACAGGTACATCCTATCCCATATTCACAAAACATATTAGTTAACCTTAAAATAGTCTCTAGGAGAGAGAGAGAGAGAGAGAAATAATTTGTTAGGAAAATAATTAATTAATTAGTTAATTAAAGAATTCAGTAAATTAAGTAAATAGAAATCTATGGATAATAATTTACTTAATTTTATAAAATAGATAAATCAATAGTTAACTTTAACAAAAAAGCATAAATAAATATTCACTTGTGATTGGTGCAAGACTAGTCCAAGCTATCCCCAACCAAACTTGCACCATTGACAACCGTAAGTATTGGTAACATGTTGAATTAAATAAATAAAACTTTATAGAGAATAAATTTTTTAATATATTAAAACAAATAAATGAATAATTTAATTTAGTAAAATAAATAAATAAAATTTCAGTTATTATTGGGGCAAGACATGTACAACCTATTCGACACCAGAACAAATACATTGTTCAAAAAGTAACTCATTAATTAGATGAACAATTTAGTTATGTAAATAAATAAAACCTATGGATAATAATTTACTTACTTTTGGTAAAATAAATAAATATCCAAACTATCTAGATCCAAACCCAACCCATTCACAACCCTAAATATGTAACTCAGGAGGGAGAGAAAGAGAGAGAGAGAGAGAGAGAGAGAGAGAAATAATTTGTTTATAAAGTAAATTAATTTAGTAAGTTCAGTAAATAATTTTTAACTTAATAGCATAACTAAATAAGTAATTAGGTGAGAAAATGAGAGGAACAAGGAATTTCCTCACCACGATTCAGGCTCTATATGAACTTTAAGCTCATGCTCACGATGTAGGCTCGAAGTTCAACCTGGACTTAGACTTGCGCATAAATATGTTCTTTTGTTCTCGTTAATAATTTTAATCCAAGCTGAGACCTAACCTACTAATAGCCCTAAATATTAGGCTTAGGGAGAGAGATCGAAATAACAAAATATTTAAATAAATGATTAATTACTTGAATAATTTTGTAAATTAAAAAATAGAAATCTATGGATAATATTTTACTAAATTTTGTAAAATAAACAAATCAAAAATTTAATTTAATAAAATTACTATATACTCATTTATTATTGGGTGTCGGGTTGAATCAAATAAATAAAAATTTATACATAATAGTTTATCTAAAGTATTTAAATATATAAACGAATATTTTATTTTAGTAAAATAAATAAAATTTCATTAATCATTCGAACGGGATAGGTACATTCTGTACCACACTAGACCGAACTCGTTGATAACCCAAAAAATAAGGATCCAGAGAAAGAGAAAAATAAGTTTTTAACTAATTTATTAACCTAAATAATAAAATCATTATATAATGATCAATTCAATTAGTAAAATAAAAAATAAATATCCAATCTATCTAAAACCTAGCCCGGCCCATTGATAACCCAAAATATTAGACTTGGGAAGGGAGAGATATAATGAAATAATTTTTTGATAAAATTAAATCATTTAGTAAATTAAATAAATAAATTTTTTTAACTTACTAAATTAAATAAATAAATAAATTGGTGAGGAAATAAGAGAGTAATAAACAATAACGCTTTCCTCGTCGGCTCAACTCAAGAGATAGGTCTAACGGTTGGGTCGGGCTCAAAGTTGGGCTTCAATATATTCTATTGAATAAAGACAAAGTCCAACCCAAACTTGGCACTGCCTGTGAACCAACCTTCTTAATTTGTTAATAAATGATTAATTAATGAAGACATATAGTTAATTAAATAAATAAAAATCTATGGATAAGAACTTTTTTATTTTGTAAAATATATAATTGAATAATTCAATTTAATAAAAGAAAAAAATATCCAAGCTACCTAGACCAATCCCCACCTGTTGACAACCCTTAAATATTGGACACCGAGCAGTAAGATAGAGAGGGACATAATTAAATAATCTAGTAAATTAAATCAATAAAATATTTTTACTATTTAAAATAAGTAAATAAATAATTATGCAACAAAAAATCCGAGCTTTATATGATGGTCGAGCACATGCTAAAAATCTAGGCTTGATGGTTGGTCTAGGCTTACACTTTGGGCTTAATAAGTTCTGTTGATATAAAGGCAAAGCCCAAACCAGACGTGGCCCAACCAATGAAAAGGTTTAACCCCAACCGATACCTATCGAATTTATAAACCTAAATATTTTGCTCGGGTTGGGGGGGAATGTTTGGATTATTAACTACTTGAATAATTTAATAAATTAAATAAATAGGAAACTATGGATACCAATTTAGTTAATTTTGTAAAATAACTAATGATTAATTTGGTTTAATAAAATAAATAAATAAAATTACATTTAGTATTGGCACGGGACAGGTACATCCTATCCCATATTCACAAAACATATTAGTTAACCTTAAAATAGTCTCTAGGAGAGAGAGAGAGAGAGAGAGAAATAATTTGTTAGGAAAATAATTAATTAATTAGTTAATTAAAGAATTCAGTAAATTAAGTAAATAGAAATCTATGGATAATAATTTACTTAATTTTATAAAATAGATAAATCAATAGTTAACTTTAACAAAAAAGCATAAATAAATATTCACTTGTGATTGGTGCAAGACTAGTCCAAGCTATCCCCAACCAAACTTGCACCATTGACAACCGTAAGTATTGGTAACATGTTGAATTAAATAAATAAAACTTTATAGAGAATAAATTTTTTAATATATTAAAACAAATAAATGAATAATTTAATTTAGTAAAATAAATAAATAAAATTTCAGTTATTATTGGGGCAAGACATGTACACCCTATTCGACACCAGAACTAATACATTGTTCCAAAAGTAAATCATTAATTAGATGAACAATTTAGTTATGTAAATAAATAAAACCTATGGATAATAATTTACTTACTTTTGGTAAAATAAATAAATATCCAAACTATCTAGATCCAAACCCAACCCATTCACAACCCTAAATATGTAACTCAGGAGGGAGAGAAAGAGAGAGAGAGAGAGAGAGAGAGAGAGAGAGAAATAATTTGTTTATAAAGTAAATTAATTTAGTAAGTTCAGTAAATAATTTTTAACTTAATAGCATAACTAAATAAGTAATTAGGTGAGAAAATGAGAGGAACAAGGAATTTCCTCACCATGATTCAGGCTCTATATGAACTTTAAGCTCATGCTCACGATGTAGGCTTGAAGTTCAACCTGGACTTAGACTTGCGCATAAATATGTTCTTTTGTTCTCGTTAATAATTTTAATCCAAGCTGAGACCTAACCTACTAATAGCCCTAAATATTAGGCTTAGGGAGAGAGATCGAAATAACAAAATATTTAAATAAATGATTAATTACTTGAATAATTTTGTAAATTAAAAAATAGAAATCTATGGATAATATTTTACTAAATTTTGTAAAATAAACAAATCAAAAATTTAATTTAATAAAATTACTATGTACTCATTTATTATTGGGTGTCGGGTTGAATCAAATAAATAAAAATTTATACATAATAGTTTATCTAAAGTATTTAAATATATAAACGAATATTTTATTTTAGTAAAATAAATAAAATTTCATTAATCATTCGAACGGGATAGGTACATTCTGTACCACACTAGACCGAACTCGTTGATAACCCAAAAAATAAGGATCCAGAGAAAGAGAAAAATAAGTTTTTAACTAATTTATTAACCTAAATAATAAAATCATTATATAATGATCAATTCAATTAGTAAAATAAAAAATAAATATCCAATCTATCTAAAACCTAGCCCGGCCCATTGATAACCCAAAATATTAGACTTGGGAAGGGAGAGATATAATGAAATAATTTTTTGATAAAATTAAATCATTTAGTAAATTAAATAAATAAATTTTTTTAACTTACTAAATTAAATAAATAAATAAATTGGTGAGGAAATAAGAGAGTAATAAACAATAACGCTTTCCTCGTCGGCTCAACTCAAGAGATAGGTCTAACGGTTGGGTCGGGCTCAAAGTTGGGCTTCAATATATTCTATTGAATAAAGACAAAGTCCAACCCAAACTTGGCACTGCCTGTGAACCAACCTTCTTAATTTGTTAATAAATGATTAATTAATGAAGACATATAGTTAATTAAATAAATAAAAATCTATGGATAAGAACTTTTTTATTTTGTAAAATATATAATTGAATAATTCAATTTAATAAAAGAAAAAAATATCCAAGCTACCTAGACCAATCCCCACCTGTTGACAACCCTTAAATATTGGACACCGAGCAGTAAGATAGAGAGGGACATAATTAAATAATCTAGTAAATTAAATCAATAAAATATTTTAACTATTTAAAATAAGTAAATAAATAATTATGCAACAAAAAATCCGAGCTTTATATGATGGTCGAGCACATGCTAAAAATCTAGGCTTGATGGTTGGTCTAGGCTTACACTTTGGGCTTAATAAGTTCTGTTGATATAAAGGCAAAGCCCAAACCAGACGTGGCCCAACCAATGAAAAGGTTTAACCCCAACCGATACCTATCGAATTTATAAACCTAAATATTTTGCTCGGGTTGGGGGGGAATGTATGGATTATTAACTACTTGAATAATTTAATAAATTAAATAAATAGGAAACTATGGATACCAATTTAGTTAATTTTGTAAAATAACTAATGATTAATTTGGTTTAGTAAAATAAATAAATAAAATTACATTTAGTATTGGCACGGGACAGGTACATCCTATCCCATATTCACAAAACTAAATAGTTAACCTTAAAATAGTCTCTAGGAGAGAGAGAGAGAGAGAGAAATAATTTGTTAGGAAAATAATTAATTAATTAGTTAATTAAAGAATTCAGTAAATTAAGTAAATAGAAATCTATGGATAATAATTTACTTAATTTTATAAAATAGATAAATAAATAGTTAACTTTAACAAAAAAGCATAAATAAATATTCACTTGTGATTGGTGCAAGACTAGTCCAAGCTATCCCCAACCAAACTTGCACCATTGACAACCGTAAGTATTGGTAACATGTTGAATTAAATAAATAAAACTTTATAGAGAAGAAATTTTTTAATATATTAAAACAAATAAATGAATAATTTAATTTAGTAAAATAAATAAATAAAATTTCAGTTATTATTGGGGCAAGACATATACAACCTATTCGACACCAGAACTAATACATTGTTCAAAAAGTAAATCATTAATTAGATGAACAATTTAGTTATGTAAATAAATAAAACCTATGGATAATAATTTAATTACTTTTGGTAAAATAAATAAATATCCAAACTATATAGATCCAAACCCAACCCATTCACAACCCTAAATATGTAACTCAGGAGGGAGAGAGAGAGAGAGAGAGAGAAATAATTTGTTTATAAAGTAAATTAATTTAGTAAGTTCAGTAAATAATTTTTAACTTAATAGCATAACTAAATAAGTAATTAGGTTAGAAAATGAGAGGAACAAGGAATTTCCTCACCATGATTCTGGCTCTATATGAACTTTAAGCTCATGCTCACGATGTAGGTTCGAAGTTCAACCTAGACTTAGACTTGCGCATAAATATGTTCTTTTGTTCTCGTTAATAATTTTAATCCAAGCTGAGACCTAACCTACTAATAGCCCTAAATATTAGGCTTAGGGAGAGAGATCGAAATAGCAAAATATTTAAATAAATGATTAATTACTTGAATAATTTTGTAAATTAAAAAATAGAAATCTATGGATAATGTTTTACTAAATTTTGTAAAATAAACAAATCAAAAATTTAATTTAATAAAATTACTATATACTCATTTATTATTGGGTGTCGGGTAGAATCAAATAAATAAAAATTTATACATATTAGTTTATCTAAAGTATTTAAATATATAAACGAATAATTTAGTTAGGTAAAATAAATAAAATTTCATTAATCATTCGGACGGGAGAGGTACATTCTGTACCACACTAGACCGAACTCGTTGATAACCCAAAAAATAAGGATCCAGAGAAAGAGAAAAATAATTTTTTAACCTAAATAATAAAATCATTATATAATGATCAATTCATTTAGTAAAATAAAAAATAAATATCCAATCTATCTAAAACCGAGCCCGGCCCATTGATAACCCAAAATATTAGACTTGGGAAGGGAGAGATATAATGAAATAATTTTTTGATAAAATTAAATCATTTAGTAAATTAAATAAATAATTTTTTTTAACTTACTAAATTAAATAAATAAATAAATTGCTGAGGAAATAAGAGAGTAAGAAACAATAACGCTTTCCTCATCGGCTCAACTCAAGAGGTAGGTCCAATGGTTGGGTTGGGCTCAAAGTTGGGCTTCAATATATTCTATTGAATAAAGACAAAGTCCAACCCAAACTTGGCACTGCCTGTGAACCAACCTTCTTAATTTGTTAATAAATGATTAATTAATGAAGACAATTAGTTAATTAAATAAATAAAAATCTATGGATAAGAACTTTTTTATTTTGTAAAATATATAATTGAATAATTTAATTTAATAAAAGAAAAAAATATCCAAGCTACCTAGACCAATCCCCACCTGTTGACAACCCTTAAATATTGGACACCGAGCAGTAAGATAGAGAGGGACATAATTAAATAATCTAGTAAATTAAATCAATAAAATATTTTAACTATTTAAAATAAGTAAATAAATAATTATGCAACAAAAAATCCGAGCTTTATATGATGGTCGAGCACATGCTAAAAATCTAGGCTTGATGGTTGGTCTAGGCTTACACTTTGGGCTTAATAAGTTCTGTTGATATAAAGGCAAAGCCCAAACCAGACGTGGCCCAACCAATGAAAAGGTTTAACCCCAACCGATACCTATCGAATTTATAAACCTAAATATTTTGCTCGGGTTGGGGGGAATGTATGGATTATTAACTACTTGAATAATTTAATAAATTAAATAAATAGGAAACTATGGATACCAATTTAGTTAATTTTGTAAAATAACTAATGATTAATTTGGTTTAGTAAAATAAATAAATAAAATTACATTTAGTATTGGCACGGGACAGGTACATCCTATCCCATATTCACAAAACATATTAGTTAACCTTAAAATAGTCTCTAGGAGAGAGAGAGAGAGAGAGAGAAATAATTTGTTAGGAAAATAATTAATTAATTAGTTAATTAAAGAATTCAGTAAATTAAGTAAATAGAAATCTATGGATAATAATTTACTTAATTTTATAAAATAGATAAATCAATAGTTAACTTTAACAAAAAAGCATAAATAAATATTCACTTGTGATTGGTGCAAGACTAGTCCAAGCTATCCCCAACCAAACTTGCACCATTGACAACCGTAAGTATTGGTAACATGTTGAATTAAATAAATAAAACTTTATAGAGAAGAAATTTTTTAATATATTAAAACAAATAAATGAATAATTTAATTTAGTAAAATAAATAAATAAAATTTCAGTTATTATTGGGGCAAGACATATACAACCTATTCGACACCAGAACTAATACATTGTTCAAAAAGTAAATCATTAATTAGATGAACAATTTAGTTATGTAAATAAATAAAACCTATGGATAATAATTTAATTACTTTTGGTAAAATAAATAAATATCCAAACTATATAGATCCAAACCCAACCCATTCACAACCCTAAATATGTAACTCAGGAGGGAGAGAGAGAGAGAGAGAGAGAGAAATAATTTGTTTATAAAGTAAATTAATTTAGTAAGTTCAGTAAATAATTTTTAACTTAATAGCATAACTAAATAAGTAATTAGGTGAGAAAATGAGAGGAACAAGGAATTTCCTCACCATGATTCTGGCTCTATATGAACTTTAAGCTCATGCTCACGATGTAGGTTCGAAGTTCAACCTAGACTTAGACTTGCGCATAAATATGTTCTTTTGTTCTCGTTAATAATTTTAATCCAAGCTGAGACCTAACCTACTAATAGCCCTAAATATTAGGCTTAGGGAGAGAGATCGAAATAGCAAAATATTTAAATAAATGATTAATTACTTGAATAATTTTGTAAATTAAAAAATAGAAATCTATGGATAATGTTTTACTAAATTTTGTAAAATAAACAAATCAAAATTTTAATTTAATAAAATTACTATATACTCATTTATTATTGGGTGTCGGGTAGAATCAAATAAATAAAAATTTATACATATTAGTTTATCTAAAGTATTTAAATATATAAACGAATAATTTAGTTAGGTAAAATAAATAAAATTTCATTAATCATTCGGACGGGATAGGTACATTCTGTACCACACTAGACCGAACTCGTTGATAACCCAAAAAATAAGGATCCAGAGAAAGAGAAAAATAATTTTTTAACCTAAATAATAAAATCATTATATAATGATCAATTCATTTAGTAAAATAAAAAATAAATATCCAATCTATCTAAAACCGAGCCCGGCCCATTGATAACCCAAAATATTAGACTTGGGAAGGGAGAGATATAATGAAATAATTTTTTGATAAAATTAAATCATTTAGTAAATTAAATAAATAATTTTTTTTAACTTACTAAATTAAATAAATAAATAAATTGCTGAGGAAATAAGAGAGTAAGAAACAATAACGCTTTCCTCATCGGCTCAACTCAAGAGGTAGGTCCAATGGTTGGGTTGGGCTCAAAGTTGGGCTTCAATATATTCTATTGAATAAAGACAAAGTCCAACCCAAACTTGGCACTGCCTGTGAACCAACCTTCTTAATTTGTTAATAAATGATTAATTAATGAAGACAATTAGTTAATTAAATAAATAAAAATCTATGGATAAGAACTTTTTTATTTTGTAAAATATATAATTGAATAATTTAATTTAATAAAAGAAAAAAATATCCAAGCTACCTAGACCAATCCCCACCTGTTGACAACCCTTAAATATTGGACACCGAGCAGTAAGATAGAGAGGGACATAATTAAATAATCTAGTAAATTAAATCAATAAAATATTTTAACTATTTAAAATAAGTAAATAAATAATTATGCAACAAAAAATCCGAGCTTTATATGATGGTCGAGCACATGCTAAAAATCTAGGCTTGATGGTTGGTCTAGGCTTACACTTTGGGCTTAATAAGTTCTGTTGATATAAAGGCAAAGCCCAAACCAGACGTGGCCCAACCAATGAAAAGGTTTAACCCCAACCGATACCTATCGAATTTATAAACCTAAATATTTTGCTCGGGTTGGGGGGGAATGTATGGATTATTAACTACTTGAATAATTTAATAAATTAAATAAATAGGAAACTATGGATACCAATTTAGTTAATTTTGTAAAATAACTAATGATTAATTTGGTTTAGTAAAATAAATAAATAAAATTACATTTAGTATTGGCACGGGACAGGTACATCCTATCCCATATTCACAAAACATATTAGTTAACCTTAAAATAGTCTCTAGGAGAGAGAGAGAGAGAGAGAGAAATAATTTGTTAGGAAAATAATTAATTAATTAGTTAATTAAAGAATTCAGTAAATTAAGTAAATAGAAATCTATGGATAATAATTTACTTAATTTTATAAAATAGATAAATCAATAGTTAACTTTAACAAAAAAGCATAAATAAATATTCACTTGTGATTGGTGCAAGACTAGTCCAAGCTATCCCCAACCAAACTTGCACCATTGACAACCGTAAGTATTGGTAACATGTTGAATTAAATAAATAAAACTTTATAGAGAAGAAATTTTTTAATATATTAAAACAAATAAATGAATAATTTAATTTAGTAAAATAAATAAATAAAATTTCAGTTATTATTGGGGCAAGACATATACAACCTATTCGACACCAGAACTAATACATTGTTCAAAAAGTAAATCATTAATTAGATGAACAATTTAGTTATGTAAATAAATAAAACCTATGGATAATAATTTAATTACTTTTGGTAAAATAAATAAATATCCAAACTATATAGATCCAAACCCAACCCATTCACAACCCTAAATATGTAACTCAGGAGGGAGAGAGAGAGAGAGAGAGAGAGAGAGAGAAATAATTTGTTTATAAAGTAAATTAATTTAGTAAGTTCAGTAAATAATTTTTAATTTAATAGCATAACTAAATAAGTAATTAGGTGAGAAAATGAGAGGAACAAGGAATTTCCTCACCATGATTCTGGCTCTATATGAACTTTAAGCTCATGCTCACGATGTAGGTTCGAAGTTCAACCTAGACTTAGACTTGCGCATAAATATGTTCTTTTGTTCTCGTTAATAATTATAATCCAAGCTGAGACCTAACCTACTAATAGCCCTAAATATTAGGCTTAGGGAGAGAGATCGAAATAGCAAAATATTTAAATAAATGATTAATTACTTGAATAATTTTGTAAATTAAAAAATAGAAATCTATGGATAATGTTTTACTAAATTTTGTAAAATAAACAAATCAAAAATTTAATTTAATAAAATTACTATATACTCATTTATTATTGGGTGTCGGGTAGAATCAAATAAATAAAAATTTATACATATTAGTTTATCTAAAGTATTTAAATATATAAACGAATAATTTAGTTAGGTAAAATAAATAAAATTTCATTAATCATTCGGACGGGATAGGTACATTCTGTACCACACTAGACCGAACTCGTTGATAACCCAAAAAATAAGGATCCAGAGAAAGAGAAAAATAATTTTTTAACCTAAATAATAAAATCATTATATAATGATCAATTCATTTAGTAAAATAAAAAATAAATATCCAATCTATCTAAAACCGAGCTCGGCCCATTGATAACCCAAAATATTAGACTTGGGAAGGGAGAGATATAATGAAATAATTTTTTGATAAAATTAAATCATTTAGTAAATTAAATAAATAATTTTTTTTAACTTACTAAATTAAATAAATAAATAAATTGCTGAGGAAATAAGAGAGTAAGAAACAATAACGCTTTCCTCATCGGCTCAACTCAAGAGGTAGGTCCAATGGTTGGGTTGGGCTCAAAGTTGGGCTTCAATATATTCTATTGAATAAAGACAAAGTCCAACCCAAACTTGGCACTGCCTGTGAACCAACCTTCTTAATTTGTTAATAAATGATTAATTAATGAAAACAATTAGTTAATTAAATAAATAAAAATCTATGGATAAGAACTTTTTTATTTTGTAAAATATATAATTGAATAATTTAATTTAATAAAAGAAAAAAATATCCAAGCTACCTAGACCAATCCCCACCTGTTGACAACCCTTAAATATTGGACACCGAGCAGTAAGATAGAGAGGGACATAATTAAATAATCTAGTAAATTAAATCAATAAAATATTTTAACTATTTAAAATAAGTAAATAAATAATTATGCAACAAAAAATCCGAGCTTTATATGATGGTCGAGCACATGCTAAAAATCTAGGCTTGATGGTTGGTCTAGGCTTACACTTTGGGCTTAATAAGTTCTGTTGATATAAAGGCAAAGCCCAAACCAGACGTGGCCCAACCAATGAAAAGGTTTAACCCCAACCGATACCTATCGAATTTATAAACCTAAATATTTTGCTCGGGTTGGGGGGGAATGTATGGATTATTAACTACTTGAATAATTTAATAAATTAAATAAATAGGAAACTATGGATACCAATTTAGTTAATTTTGTAAAATAACTAATGATTAATTTGGTTTAGTAAAATAAATAAATAAAATTACATTTAGTATTGGCACGGGACAGGTACATCCTATCCCATATTCACAAAACATATTAGTTAACCTTAAAATAGTCTCTAGGAGAGAGAGAGAGAGAGAGAGAAATAATTTGTTAGGAAAATAATTAATTAATTAGTTAATTAAAGAATTCAGTAAATTAAGTAAATAGAAATCTATGGATAATAATTTACTTAATTTTATAAAATAGATAAATCAATAGTTAACTTTAACAAAAAAGCATAAATAAATATTCACTTGTGATTGGTGCAAGACTAGTCCAAGCTATCCCCAACCAAACTTGCACCATTGACAACCGTAAGTATTGGTAACATGTTGAATTAAATAAATAAAACTTTATAGAGAATAAATTTTTTAATATATTAAAACAAATAAATGAATAATTTAATTTAGTAAAATAAATAAATAAAATTTCAGTTATTATTGGGGCAAGACATATACAACCTATTCGACACCAGAACTAATACATTGTTCAAAAAGTAAATCATTAATTAGATGAACAATTTAGTTATGTAAATAAATAAAACCTATGGATAATAATTTAATTACTTTTGGTAAAATAAATAAATATCCAAACTATATAGATCCAAACCCAACCCATTCACAACCCTAAATATGTAACTCAGGAGGGAGAGAGAGAGAGAGAGAGAGAGAGAATAATTTGTTTATAAAGTAAATTAATTTAGTAAGTTCAGTAAATAATTTTTAACTTAATAGCATAACTAAATAAGTAATTAGGTGAGAAAATGAGAGGAACAAGGAATTTCCTCACCATGATTCTGGCTCTATATGAACTTTAAGCTCATGCTCACGATGTAGGTTCGAAGTTCAACCTAGACTTAGACTTGCGCATAAATATGTTCTTTTGTTCTCGTTAATAATTTTAATCCAAGCTGAGACCTAACCTACTAATAGCCCTAAATATTAGGCTTAGGGAGAGAGATCGAAATAGCAAAATATTTAAATAAATGATTAATTACTTGAATAATTTTGTAAATTAAAAAATAGAAATCTATGGATAATGTTTTACTAAATTTTGTAAAATAAACAAATCAAAAATTTAATTTAATAAAATTACTATATACTCATTTATTATTGGGTGTCGGGTAGAATCAAATAAATAAAAATTTATACATATTAGTTTATCTAAAGTATTTAAATATATAAACGAATAATTTAGTTAGGTAAAATAAATAAAATTTCATTAATCCTTCGGACGGGATAGGTACATTCTGTACCACACTAGACCGAACTCGTTGATAACCCAAAAAATAAGGATCCAGAGAAAGAGAAAAATAATTTATTAACCTAAATAATAAAATCATTATATAATGATCAATTCATTTAGTAAAATAAAAAATAAATATCCAATCTATCTAAAACCGAGCCCGGCCAATTGATAACCCAAAATATTAGACTTGGGAAGGGAGAGATATAATGAAATAATTTTTTGATAAAATTAAATCATTTAGTAAATTAAATAAATAATTTTTTTTAACTTACTAAATTAAATAAATAAATAAATTGCTGAGGAAATAAGAGAGTAAGAAACAATAACGCTTTCCTCATCGGCTCAACTCAAGAGGTAGGTCCAATGGTTGGGTTGGGCTCAAAGTTGGGCTTCAATATATTCTATTGAATAAAGACAAAGTCCAACCCAAACTTGGCACTGCCTGTGAACCAACCTTCTTAATTTGTTAATAAATGATTAATTAATGAAGACAATTAGTTAATTAAATAAATAAAAATCTATGGATAAGAACTTTTTTATTTTGTAAAATATATAATTGAATAATTTAATTTAATAAAAGAAAAAAATATCCAAGCTACCTAGACCAATCCCCACCTGTTGACAACCTTTAAATATTGGACACCGAGCAGTAAGATAGAGAGGGACATAATTAAATAATCTAGTAAATTAAATCAATAAAATATTTTAACTATTTAAAATAAGTAAATAAATAATTATGCAACAAAAAATCCGAGCTTTATATGATGGTCGAGCACATGCTAAAAATCTAGGCTTGATGGTTGGTCTAGGCTTACACTTTGGGCTTAATAAGTTCTGTTGATATAAAGGCAAAGCCCAAACCAGACGTGGCCCAACCAATGAAAAGGTTTAACCCCAACCGATACCTATCGAATTTATAAACCTAAATATTTTGCTCGGGTTGGGGGGGAATGTATGGATTATTAACTACTTGAATAATTTAATAAATTAAATAAATAGGAAACTATGGATACCAATTTAGTTAATTTTGTAAAATAACTAATGATTAATTTGGTTTTATAAAATAAATAAATAAAATTACATTTAGTATTGGCACGGGACAGGTACATCCTATCCCATATTCACAAAACATATTAGTTAACCTTAAAATAGTCTCTAGGAGAGAGAGAGAGAGAGAGAAATAATTTGTTAGGAAAATAATTAATTAATTAGTTAATTAAAGAATTCAGTAAATTAAGTAAATAGAAATCTATGGATAATAATTTACTTAATTTTATAAAATAGATAAATCAATAGTTAACTTTAACAAAAAAGCATAAATAAATATTCACTTGTGATTGGTGCAAGACTAGTCCAAGCTATCCCCAACCAAACTTGCACCATTGACAACCGTAAGTATTGGTAACATGTTGAATTAAATAAATAAAACTTTATAGAGAAGAAATTTTTTAATATATTAAAACAAATAAATGAATAATTTAATTTAGTAAAGAAAATAAATAAAATTTCAGTTATTATTGGGGCAAGACATGTACAACCTATTCGACACCAGAACTAATACATTGTTCAAAAAGTAAATCATTAATTAGATGAACAATTTAGTTATGTAAATAAATAAAACCTATGGATAATAATTTACTTACTTTTGGTAAAATAAATAAATATCCAAACTATCTAGATCCAAACCCAACCCATTCACAACCCTAAATATGTAACTCAGGAGGGAGAGAAAGAGAGAGAAATAATTTGTTGATAAAGTAAATTAATTTAGTAAGTTCAGTAAATAATTTTTAACTTAATAGCATAACTAAATAAGTAATTAGGTGAGAAAATGAGAGGAACAAGGAATTTCCTCACCACGATTCAGGCTCTATATGAACTTTAAGCTCATGCTCACGATGTAGGCTCGAAGTTCAACCTGGACTTAGACTTGCGCATAAATATGTTCTTTTGTTCTCGTTAATAATTTTAATCCAAGCTGAGACCTAACCTACTAATAGCCCTAAATATTAGGCTTAGGGAGAGAGATCGAAATAACAAAATATTTAAATAAATGATTAATTACTTGAATAATTTTGTAATTAAAAAATAGAAATCTATGGATAATATTTTACTAAATTTTGTAAAATAAACAAATCAAAAATTTAATTTAATAAAATTACTATATACTCATTTATTATTGGGTGTCGGGTTGAATCAAATAAATAAAAATTTATACATAATAGTTTATCTAAAGTATTTAAATATATAAACGAATATTTTAGTTTAGTAAAATAAATAAAATTTCATTAATCATTCGAACGGGATAGGTACATTCTGTACCACACTAGACTGAACTCGTTGATAACCCAAAAAATAAGGATCCAGAGAAAGAGAAAAATAAGTTTTTAACTAATTTATTAACCTAAATAATAAAATCATTATATAATGATCAATTCAATTAGTAAAATAAAAAATAAATATCCAATCTATCTAAAACCTAGCCCGGCCCATTGATAACCCAAAATATTAGACTTGGGAAGGGAGAGATATAATGAAATAATTTTTTGATAAAATTAAATCATTTAGTAAATTAAATAAATAAATTTTTTTAACTTACTAAATTAAATAAATAAATAAATTGGTGAGGAAATAAGAGAGTAATAAACAATAACGCTTTCCTCGTCAGCTCAACTCAAGAGATAGGTCTAACGGTTGGGTCGGGCTCAAAGTTGGGCTTCAATATATTCTATTGAATAAAGACAAAGTCCAACCCAAACTTGGCACTGCCTGTGAACCAACCTTCTTAATTTGTTAATAAATGATTAATTAATGAAGACAATTAGTTAATTAAATAAATAAAAATCTATGGATAAGAACTTTTTTATTTTGTAAAATATATAATTGAATAATTTAATTTAATAAAAGAAAAAAATATCCAAGCTACCTAGACCAATCCCCACCTGTTGACAACCCTTAAATATTGGACACCGAGCAGTAAGATAGAGAGGGACATAATTAAATAATCTAGTAAATTAAATCAATAAAATATTTTAACTATTTAAAATAAGTAAATAAATAATTATGCAACAAAAAATCCGAGCTTTATATGATGGTCGAGCACATGCTAAAAATCTAGGCTTGATGGTTGGTCTAGGCTTACACTTTGGGCTTAATAAGTTCTGTTGATATAAAGGCAAAGCCCAAACCAGACGTGGCCCAACCAATGAAAAGGTTTAACCCCAACCGATACCTATCGAATTTATAAACCTAAATATTTTGCTCGGGTTGGGGGGGAATGTATGGATTATTAACTACTTGAATAATTTAATAAATTAAATAAATAGGAAACTATGGATACCAATTTAGTTAATTTTGTAAAATAACTAATGATTAATTTGGTTTAGTAAAATAAATAAATAAAATTACATTTAGTATTGGCACGGGACAGGTACATCCTATCCCATATTCACAAAACATATTAGTTAACCTTAAAATAGTCTCTAGGAGAGAGAGAGAGAGAGAGAGAGAAATAATTTGTTAGGAAAATAATTAATTAATTAGTTAATTAAAGAATTCAGTAAATTAAGTAAATAGAAATCTATGGATAATAATTTACTTAATTTTATAAAATAGATAAATCAATAGTTAACTTTAACAAAAAAGCATAAATAAATATTCACTTGTGATTGGTGCAAGACTAGTCCAAGCTATCCCCAACCAAACTTGCACCATTGACAACCGTAAGTATTGGTAACATGTTGAATTAAATAAATAAAACTTTATAGAGAAGAAATTTTTTAATATATTAAAACAAATAAATGAATAATTTAATTTAGTAAAATAAATAAATAAAATTTCAGTTATTATTGGGGCAAGACATATACAACCTATTCGACACCAGAACTAATACATTGTTCAAAAAGTAAATCATTAATTAGATGAACAATTTAGTTATGTAAATAAATAAAACCTATGGATAATAATTTAATTACTTTTGGTAAAATAAATAAATATCCAAACTATATAGATCCAAACCCAACCCATTAACAACCCTAAATATGTAACTCAGGAGGGAGAGAGAGAGAGAGAGAGAAATAATTTGTTTATAAAGTAATTTAATTTAGTAAGTTCAGTAAATAATTTTTAACTTAATAGCATAACTAAATAAGTAATTAGGTGAGAAAATGAGAGGAACAAGGAATTTCCTCACCATGATTCTGGCTCTATATGAACTTTAAGCTCATGCTCACGATGTAGGTTCGAAGTTCAACCTAGACTTAGACTTGCGCATAAATATGTTCTTTTGTTCTCGTTAATAATTTTAATCCAAGCTGAGACCTAACCTACTAATAGCCCTAAATATTAGGCTTAGGGAGAGAGATCGAAATAGCAAAATATTTAAATAAATGATTAATTACTTGAATAATTTTGTAAATTAAAAAATAGAAATCTATGGATAATGTTTTACTAAATTTTGTAAAATAAACAAATCAAAAATTTAATTTAATAAAATTACTATATACTCATTTATTATTGGGTGTCGGGTAGAATCAAATAAATAAAAATTTATACATATTAGTTTATCTAATGTATTTAAATATATAAACGAATAATTTAGTTAGGTAAAATAAATAAAATTTCATTAATCATTCGGACGGGAGAGGTACATTCTGTACCACACTAGACCGAACTCGTTGATAACCCAAAAAATAAGGATCCAGAGAAAGAGAAAAATAAATTTTTAACCTAAATAATAAAATCATTATATAATGATCAATTCATTTAGTAAAATAAAAAATAAATATCCAATCTATCTAAAACCGAGCCCGGCCCATTGATAACCCAAAATATTAGACTTGGGAAGGGAGAGATATAATGAAATAATTTTTTGATAAAATTAAATCATTTAGTAAATTAAATAAATAATTTTTTTTAACTTACTAAATTAAATAAATAAATAAATTGCTGAGGAAATAAGAGAGTAAGAAACAATAACGCTTTCCTCATCGGCTCAACTCAAGAGGTAGGTCCAATGGTTGGGTTGGGCTCAAAGTTGGGCTTCAATATATTCTATTGAATAAAGACAAAGTCCAACCCAAACTTGGCACTGCCTGTGAACCAACCTTCTTAATTTGTTAATAAATGATTAATTAATGAAGACAATTAGTTAATTAAATAAATAAAAATCTATGGATAAGAACTTTTTTATTTTGTAAAATATATAATTGAATAATTTAATTTAATAAAAGAAAAAAATATCCAAGCTACCTTGACCAATCCCCACCTGTTGACAACCCTTAAATATTGGACACCGAGCAGTAAGATAGAGAGGGACATAATTAAATAATCTAGTAAATTAAATCAATAAAATATTTTAACTATTTAAAATAAGTAAATAAATAATTATGCAACAAAAAATCCGAGCTTTATATGATGGTCGAGCACATGCTAAAAATCTAGGCTTGATGGTTGGTCTAGGCTTACACTTTGGGCTTAATAAGTTCTGTTGATATAAAGGCAAAGCCCAAACCAGACGTGGCCCAACCAATGAAAAGGTTTAACCCCAACCGATACCTATCGAATTTATAAACCTAAATATTTTGCTCGGGTTGGGGGGGAATGTATGGATTATTAACTACTTGAATAATTTAATAAATTAAATAAATAGGAAACTATGGATACCAATTTAGTTAATTTTGTAAAATAACTAATGATTAATTTGGTTTAGTAAAATAAATAAATAAAATTACATTTAGTATTGGCACGGGACAGGTACATCCTATCCCATATTCACAAAACATATTAGTTAACCTTAAAATAGTCTCTAGGAGAGAGAGAGAGAGAGAGAAATAATTTGTTAGGAAAATAATTAATTAATTAGTTAATTAAAGAATTCAGTAAATTAAGTAAATAGAAATCTATGGATAATAATTTACTTAATTTTATAAAATAGATAAATCAATAGTTAACTTTAACAAAAAAGCATAAATAAATATTCACTTGTGATTGGTGCAAGACTAGTCCAAGCTATCCCCAACCAAACTTGCACCATTGACAACCGTAAGTATTGGTAACATGTTGAATTAAATAAATAAAACTTTATAGAGAAGAAATTTTTTAATATATTAAAACAAATAAATGAATAATTTAATTTTGTAAAATTAATAAATAAAATTTCAGTTATTATTGGGGCAAGACATATACAACCTATTCGACACCAGAACTAATACATTGTTCAAAAAGTAAATCATTAATTAGATGAACAATTTAGTTATGTAAATAAATAAAACCTATGGATAATAATTTAATTACTTTTTGGTAAAATAAATAAATATCCAAACTATATAGATCCAAACCCAACCCATTCACAACCCTAAATATGTAACTCAGGAGGGAGAGAGAGAGAGAGAGAGAGAGAGAGAGAGAGAGAGAGAGAGAAATAATTTGTTTATAAAGTAAATTAATTTAGTAAGTTCAGTAAATAATTTCTAACTTAATAGCATAACTAAATAAGTAATTAGGTGATAAAATGAGAGGAACAAGGAATTTCCTCACCACGATTCAGGCTCTATATGAAATTTAAGCTCATGCTCACGATGTAGGCTCGAAGTTCAACCTGGACTTAGACTTGCGCATAAATATGTTCTTTTGTTCTCGTTAATAATTTTAATCCAAGCTGAGACCTAACCTACTAATAGCCCTAAATATTAGGCTTAGGGAGAGAGATCGAAATAGCAAAATATTTAAATAAATGATTAATTACTTGAATAATTTTGTAAATTAAAAAATAGAAATCTATGGATAATATTTTACTAAATTTTGTAAAATAAACAAATCAAAATTTTAATTTAATAAAATTACTATATACTCATTTATTATTGGGTGTCGGGTTGAATCAAATAAATAAAAATTTATACATATTAGTTTATCTAAAGTATTTAAATATATAAACGAATATTTTAGTTTAGTAAAATAAATAAAATTTCATTAATCATTCGGACGGGATAGGTACATTCTGTACCAGACTAGACCGAACTCGTTGATAAACCAAAAAATAAGGATCCAGAGAAAGAGAAAAATAAGTTTTTATCTAATTTATTAACCTAAATAATAAAATCATTATATAATGATCAATTCAATTAGTAAAATAAAAAATAAATATCCAATCTATCTAAAACCTAGCCCGGCCCATTGATAACCCAAAATATTAGACTTGGGAAGGGAGAGATATAATGAAATAATTTTTTGATAAAATTAAATCATTTAGTAAATTAAATAAATAAATTTTTTTAACTTACTAAATTAAATAAATAAATAAATTGGTGAGGAAATAAGAGAGTAATAAACAATAACGCTTTCCTCGTCAGCTCAACTCAAGAGATAGGTCTAATGGTTGGGTCGGGCTCAAAGTTGGGCTTCAATAGATTCTATTGAATAAAGACAAAGTCCAACCCAAACTTGGCACTGCCTGTGAACCAACCTTCTTAATTTGTTAATAAATGATTAATTAATGAAGACAATTAGTTAATTAAATAAATAAAAATCTATGGATAATAACTTTTTTATTTTGTAAAATATATAATTGAATAATTTAATTTAATAAAATAAAAAAATATCCAAGCTACCTAGACCAATCCCCACCTGTTGACAACCCTTAAATATTGGACACCGAGCAGTAAGATAGGGAGGGACATAATTAAATAATCTAGTAAATTAAATCAATAAAATATTTTAACTATTTAAAATAAGTAAATAACTAATTATGCAACAAAAAATCCGAGCTTTATATGATGGTCGGGCACAGGCTCAAAATCTAGGCTTGATGGTTGGTCTAGGCTTAGACGGGCCTTAATAAGTTCTGTTGATATAAAGGCAAAGCCCAAACCAGACGTGGCCCAACCAATGAATAGGTTTAACCCCAACCGATACCTATCCAATTTATAAACCTAAATATTTTGCTCGGGTTGGGGGGAATGTATGGATTATTAACTTCTTGAATAATTTAATAAATTAAATAAATAGGAACCTATGGATACCAATTTAGTTAATTTTGTAAAATAACTAATCATTAATTTGGTTTAGTAAAATAAATAAATAAAATTACATTTATTATTGGCACGGGATAGGTACATCCTATCGCATATTCACAAAACATATTAGTTACCCTAAAAATAGTCTCTAGGAGAGAGAGAGAGAGAGAGAAATAATTTGTTAGGAATATAATTAATTAATTAGTTAATTAAAGAATTCAATAAATTAAGTAAATAGAAATCTATGGATAATAATTTACTTAATTTTATAAAATAGATAAATAAATAGTTAACTTTAAGAAAAAAATATAAATAAATATTCACTTGTGATTGGTGCAAGACTAGTCCAAGCTATCCCCAACCAAACTTGCACCATTGACAACCGTAAGTATTGGTAACATGTTGAATTAGATAAATAACACTTTATGGAGAATAATTTTTTTAATATATTAAAACAAATAAATGAATAATTTAATTTAGTAAAATAAATAAATAAATTCTCAGTTATTATTGGGGCAAGTATGTACAACCTATTCTACACTAGAACTAATCCATTTTTCAATAAGAAAATCAATAATTAGATGAACAATTTAGTTATGTAAATAAATAAAACCTATGGATAACAATTTACTTACTTTTGGAAAAATAAATAAATATCCAAACTATCTAGATCCAAACCCAACCCACTCACAACCCTAAATATGTAACTCAGGAGGGAGGGAGAGAGAGAGAGAGAGAGAGAGAGAGAGAGAGAAATAATTTGTTTATAAAGTAAATTGATTTAGTAAGTTCAGTAAATAGTTTTTAACTTAATAGCATAACTAAATAAGTAATTAGGTTGAGAAAATGGAAGGAACAAAGAATTTCCTCACCATGATTCAGGCTCTATATGAACTTTAAGCCCATGCTCAAGATGTAGGCCCGAAGTTCAACCTGGACTCAGACTTGCGCATAAATATGTTCTTTTGTTCTCGTTAATAATTTTAATCCAAGCTGAGTCCTAACCTACTAATAGCCCTAAATATTAGGCTTAGGGAGAGAGATCGAAATAACAAAATATTTAAATAAATGATTAATTACTTGAATAATTTTGTAAATTAAAAAATAGAAATCTATGGATAATATTTTACTAAATTATGTAAAATAAACAAATCAAAACTTTAATTTAATAAAATTACTATATACTCATTTATTTTTGGGTGTCGGGTTGAATCAAATAAATAAAAATTTATACATAATAGTTTATCTAAAGTATTTAAATATATAAACGAATAATTTAGTTTAGTAAAATAAATAAAATCTCATTAATCGTTCGAACGGGATAGGTACATTCTATACCACACTAGACCGAAGTCGTTGATAACCCAAAAAATAAGGATCCAGAGAAAGAGAAAAATAAGTTATTAACTAATTTATTAACCTAAATAATAAAATCAATATATAATGATCAATTCATTTAGTAAAATTAAAAATAAATATCCAATCTATCTAAAACAATGCCCGGCCCATTGATAACCCAAAATATTAGACTTGGGGAGGGACAGATATAGTGAATTAATTTTTTGATAAAATTAAATCATTTAGCAAATTAAATAAATAAAATTTTTTAACTAACTAAATTAAATAAATAAATAAATTGGTGAGGAAATAAGAGAGTAAGAAACAATAACGCTTTCCTCGTCGGCTCAACTCAAGAGATAGGTCTAATGGTTGGGTCGGGCTCAAAGTTGGGCTTCAATATATTCTATTGAATAAAGACAAAGTCCAACCCAAACTTGGCACTGCCTGTGAACCAACCTTCTTAATTTGTTAATAAATGATTAATTAATGAAGACAATTAGTTAATTAAATAAATAAAAATCTATGGATAATAACTTTTTTATTTTGTAAAATATATAATTGAATAATTTAATTTAATAAAATAAAAAAATATCCAAGCTACCTAGACCAATCCCCACCTGTTGACAACCCTTAAATATTGGACACCGAGCAGTAAGATAGGGAGGGACATAATTAAATAATCTAGTAAATTAAATCAATAAAATATTTTAACTATTTAAAATAAGTAAATAACTAATTATGCAACAAAAAATCCGAGCTTTATATGATGGTCGGGCACAGGCTCAAAATCTAGGCTTGATGGTTGGTCTAGGTTTAGACGGGCCTTAATAAGTTCTGTTGATATAAAGGCAAAGCCCAAACCAGACGTGGCCCAACCAATGAATAGGTTTAACCCCAACCGATACCTATCCAATTTATAAACCTAAATATTTTGCTCGGGTTGGGGGGAATGTATGGATTATTAACTTCTTGAATAATTTAATAAATTAAATAAATAGGAACCTATGGATACCAATTTAGTTAATTTTGTAAAATAACTAATCATTAATTTGGTTTAGTAAAATAAATAAATAAAATTACATTTATTATTGGCACGGGATAGGTACATCCTATCCCATATTCACAAAACATATTAGTTACCCTAAAAATAGTCTCTAGGAGAGAGAGAGAGAGAGAGAAAGAGAAATAATTTGTTAGGAATATAATTAATTAATTAGTTAATTAAAGAATTCAATAAATTAAGTAAATAGAAATCTATGGATAATAATTTACTTAATTTTATAAAATAGATAAATAAATAGTTAACTTTAAGAAAAAAATATAAATAAATATTCACTTGTGATTGGTGCAAGACTAGTCCAAGCTATCCCCAACCAAACTTGCACCATTGACAACCGTAAGTATTGGTAACATGTTGAATTAGATAAATAACACTTTATGGAGAATAATTTTTTTAATATATTAAAACAAATAAATGAATAATTTAATTTAGTAAAATAAATAAATAAATTCTAAATGAATAATTTAATTTAGTAAAATAAATAAATAAATTTTCAGTTATTATTGGGGCAAGTATGTACAACCTATTCTACACTAGAACTAATCCATTTTTCAATAAGAAAATCAATAATTAGATGAACAATTTAGTTATGTAAATAAATAAAACCTATGGATAACAATTTACTTACTTTTGGAAAAATAAATAAATATCCAAACTATCTAGATCCAAACCCAACCCACTCACAACCCTAAATATGTAACTCAGGAGGGAGGGAGAGAGAGAGAGAGAGAGAGAGAGAGAGAGAATAATTTGTTTATAAAGTAAATTGATTTAGTAAGTTCAGTAAATAGTTTTTAACTTAATAGCATAACTAAATAAGTAATTAGGTTGAGAAAATGGAAGGAACAAAGAATTTCCTCACCATGATTCAGGCTCTATATGAACTTTAAGCCCATGCTCAAGATGTAGGCCCGAAGTTCAACCTGGACTCAGACTTGCGCATAAATATGTTCTTTTGTTCTCGTTAATAATTTTAATCCAAGCTGAGTCCTAACCTACTAATAGCCCTAAATATTAGGCTTAGGGAGAGAGATCGAAATAACAAAATATTTAAATAAATGATTAATTACTTGAATAATTTTGTAAATTAAAAAATAGAAATCTATGGATAATATTTTACTAAATTATGTAAAATAAACAAATCAAAACTTTAATTTAATAAAATTACTATATACTCATTTATTTTTGGGTGTCGGGTTGAATCAAATAAATAAAAATTTATACATAATAGTTTATCTAAAGTATTTAAATATATAAACGAATAATTTAGTTTAGTAAAATAAATAAAATTTCATTAATCGTTCGAACGGGATAGGTACATTCTATACCACACTAGACCGAAGTCGTTGATAACCCAAAAGATAAGGATCCAGAGAAAGAGAAAAATAAGTTATTAACTAATTTATTAACCTAAATAATAAAATCAATATATAATGATCAATTCATTTAGTAAAATTAAAAATAAATATCCAATCTATCTAAAACAATGCCCGGCCCATTGATAACCCAAAATATTAGACTTGGGGAGGGACAGATATAGTGAATTAATTTTTTGATAAAATTAAATCATTTAGCAAATTAAATAAATAAAATTTTTTAACTAACTAAATTAAATAAATAAATAAATTGGTGAGGAAATAAGAGAGTAAGAAACAATAACGCTTTCCTCGTCGGCTCAACTCAAGAGATAGGTCTAATGGTTGGGTCGGGCTCAAAGTTGGGCTTCAATATATTCTATTGAATAAAGACAAAGTCCAACCCAAACTTGGCACTGCCTGTGAACCAACCTTCTTAATTTGTTAATAAATGATTAATTAATGAAGACAATTAGTTAATTAAATAAATAAAAATCTATGGATAATAACTTTTTTATTTTGTAAAATATATAATTGAATAATTTAATTTAATAAAATAAAAAAATATCCAAGCTACCTAGACCAATCCCCACCTGTTGACAACCCTTAAATATTGGACACCGAGCAGTAAGATAGGGAGGGACATAATTAAATAATCTAGTAAATTAAATCAATAAAATATTTTAACTATTTAAAATAAGTAAATAACTAATTATGCAACAAAAAATCCGAGCTTTATATGATGGTCGGGCACAGGCTCAAAATCTAGGCTTGATGGTTGGTCTAGGCTTAGACGGGCCTTAATAAGTTCTGTTGATATAAAGGCAAAGCCCAAACCAGACGTGGCCCAACCAATGAATAGGTTTAACCCCAACCGATACCTATCCAATTTATAAACCTAAATATTTTGCTCGGGTTGGGGGGAATGTATGGATTATTAACTTCTTGAATAATTTAATAAATTAAATAAATAGGAACCTATGGATACCAATTTAGTTAATTTTGTAAAATAACTAATCATTAATTTGGTTTAGTAAAATAAATAAATAAAATTACATTTATTATTGGCACGGGATAGGTACATCCTATCCCATATTCACAAAACATATTAGTTACCCTAAAAATAGTCTCTAGGAGAGAGAGAGAGAGAGAGAGAGAGAGAGAAATAATTTGTTAGGAATATAATTAATTAATTAGTTAATTAAAGAATTCAATAAATTAAGTAAATAGAAATCTATGGATAATAATTTACTTAATTTTATAAAATAGATAAATAAATAGTTAACTTTAAGAAAAAAATATAAATAAATATTCACTTGTGATTGGTGCAAGACTAGTCCAAGCTATCCCCAACCAAACTTGCACCATTGACAACCGTAAGTATTGGTAACATGTTGAATTAGATAAATAAAACTTTATAGAGAATAATTTTTTTAATATATTAAAACAAATAAATGAATAATTTAATTTAGTAAAATAAATAAATAAATTTTTAGTTATTATTGGGGCAAGACATGTACAACCTATTCGACACGAGAACTAATCCATTGTTCAAAAAGTAAATCATTAATTAGATGAACAATTTAGTTATGTAAATAAATAAAACCTATGGATAATAATTTACATACTCTTGGAAAAATAAATAAATATCCAAACTATCTAAATCCAAACCCAACCCATTCACAACCCTAAATATGTAACTCAGGAGGGAGAGAGAGAGAGAGAGAGAGAGAGAGAGAGAGAGAGAGAGAGAGGGAGAGAAATAATTTGTTTATAAAGTAAATTAATTTAGTAAGTTCAGTAAATAATTTTTAACTTAATAGAATAACTAAATAAGTAATTAGGTGAGAAAATGAGAGGAACAAGGAATTTCCTCACCATGTTTCAGGCTCTATATGAACTTTAGGCTCATGCTCAAGATGTAGTCTCGAAGTTCAACCTGGACTTAGACTTGCGCATAAATATGTTCTTTTGTTCTCGTTAATAATTTTAATCCAAGCTGAGACCTAACCTACTAATAGCACTAAATATTAGGCTTAGGGAGAGAGATCGAAATAACAAAATGGTTAAATAAATGATAAATTACTTGAATAATTTTGTAAATTAAAAAATAGAAATCTATGGATAATATTTTACTAAATTATGTAAAATAAACAAATCAAAACTTTAATTTAATAAAATTACTATATACTCATTTATTATTGGGTGTCGGGTTGAATCAAATAAATAAAAATTTATACATAATAGTTTATCTAAAGTATTTAAATATATAAACGAATAATTTAGTTTAGTAAAATAAATAAAATTTCATTAATCGTTCGAACGGGATAGGTACATTCTATACCACACTAGACCGAAGTCGTTGATAACCCAAAAAATAAGGATCCAGAGAAAGAGAAAAATAAGTTATTAACTAATTTATTAACCTAAATAATAAAATCAATATATAATGATCAATTCATTTAGTAAAATTAAAAATAAATATCCAATCTATCTAAAACAATGCCCGGCCCATTGATAACCCAAAATATTAGACTTGGGGAGGGACAGATATAGTGAATTAATTTTTTGATAAAATTAAATCATTTAGCAAATTAAATAAATAAAATTTTTTAACTAACTAAATTAAATAAATAAATAAATTGGTGAGGAAATAAGAGAGTAAGAAACAATAACGCTTTCCTCGTCGGCTCAACTCAAGAGATAGGTCTAATGGTTGGGTCGGGCTCAAAGTTGGGCTTCAATATATTCTATTGAATAAAGACAAAGTCCAACCCAAACTTGGCACTGCCTGTGAACCAACCTTCTTAATTTGTTAATAAATGATTAATTAATGAAGACAATTAGTTAATTAAATAAATAAAAATCTATGGATAATAACTTTTTTATTTTGTAAAATATATAATTGAATAATTTAATTTAATAAAATAAAAAAATATCCAAGCTACCTAGACCAATCCCCACCTGTTGACAACCCTTAAATATTGGACACCGAGCAGTAAGATAGAGAGGGACATAATTAAATAATCTAGTAAATTAAATCAATAAAATATTTTAACTATTTAAAATAAGTAAATAACTAATTATGCAACAAAAAATCCGAGCTTTATATGATGGTCGGGCACAGGCTCAAAATCTAGGCTTGATGGTTGGTCTAGGCTTAGACGGGCCTTAATAAGTTCTGTTGATATAAAGGCAAAGCCCAAACCAGACGTGGCCCAACCAATGAATAGGTTTAACCCCAACCGATACCTATCCAATTTATAAACCTAAATATTTTGCTCGGGTTGGGGGGAATGTATGGATTATTAACTTCTTGAATAATTTAATAAATTAAATAAATAGGAACCTATGGATACCAATTTAGTTAATTTTGTAAAATAACTAATCATTAATTTGGTTTAGTAAAATAAATAAATAAAATTACATTTATTATTGGCACGGGATAGGTACATCCTATCCCATATTCACAAAACATATTAGTTACCCTAAAAATAGTCTCTAGGAGAGAGAGAGAGAGAGAGAGAGAGAAATAATTTGTTAGGAATATAATTAATTAATTAGTTAATTAAAGAATTCAATAAATTAAGTAAATAGAAATCTATGGATAATAATTTACTTAATTTTATAAAATAGATAAATAAATAGTTAACTTTAAGAAAAAAATATAAATAAATATTCACTTGTGATTGGTGCAAGACTAGTCCAAGCTATCCCCAACCAAACTTGCACCATTGACAACCGTAAGTATTGGTAACATGTTGAATTAGATAAATAACACTTTATGGAGAATAATTTTTTTAATATATTAAAACAAATAAATGAATAATTTAATTTAGTAAAATAAATAAATAAATTTTCAGTTATTATTGGGGCAAGTATGTACAACCTATTCGACACTAGAACTAATCCATTTTTCAATAAGTAAATCAATAATTAGATGAACAATTTAGTTATGTAAATAAATAAAACCTATGGATAACAATTTACTTACTTTTGGAAAAATAAATAAATATCCAAACTATCTAGATCCAAACCCAACCCACTCACAACCCTAAATATGTAACTCAGGAGGGAGGGAGAGAGAGAGAGAGAGAGAGAGAGAGAAATAATTTGTTTATAAAGTAAATTGATTTAGTAAGTTCAGTAAATAGTTTTTAACTTAATAGCATAACTAAATAAGTAATTAGGTTGAGAAAATGGAAGGAACAAAGAATTTCCTCACCATGATTCAGGCTCTATATGAACTTTAAGCTCATGCTCAAGATGTAGGCCCGAAGTTCAACCTGGACTCAGACTTGCGCATAAATATGTTCTTTTGTTCTCGTTAATAATTTTAATCCAAGCTGAGTCCTAACCTACTAATAGCCCTAAATATTAGGCTTAGGGAGAGAGATCGAAATAACAAAATATTTAAATAAATGATTAATTACTTGAATAATTTTGTAAATTAAAAAATAGAAATCTATGGATAATATTTTACTAAATTATGTAAAATAAACAAATCAAAACTTTAATTTAATAAAATTACTATATACTCATTTATTATTGGGTGTCGGGTTGAATCAAATAAATAAAAATTTATACATAATAGTTTATCTAAAGTATTTAAATATATAAACGAATAATTTAGTTTAGTAAAATAAATAAAATTTCATTAATCGTTCGAACGGGATAGGTACATTCTATACCACACTAGACCGAAGTCGTTGATAACCCAAAAAATAAGGATCCAGAGAAAGAGAAAAATAAGTTATTAACTAATTTATTAACCTAAATAATAAAATCAATATATAATGATCAATTCATTTAGTAAAATTAAAAATAAATATCCAATCTATCTAAAACAATGCCCGGCCCATTGATAACCCAAAATATTAGACTTGGGGAGGGACAGATATAGTGAATTAATTTTTTGATAAAATTAAATCATTTAGCAAATTAAATAAATAAAATTTTTTAACTAACTAAATTAAATAAATAAATAAATTGGTGAGGAAATAAGAGAGTAAGAAACAATAACGCTTTCCTCGTCGGCTCAACTCAAGAGATAGGTCTAATGGTTGGGTCGGGCTCAAAGTTGGGCTTCAATATATTCTATTGAATAAAGACAAAGTCCAACCCAAACTTGGCACTGCCTGTGAACCAACCTTCTTAATTTGTTAATAAATGATTAATTAATGAAGACAATTAGTTAATTAAATAAATAAAAATCTATGGATAATAACTTTTTTATTTTGTAAAATATATAATTGAATAATTTAATTTAATAAAATAAAAAAATATCCAAGCTACCTAGACCAATCCCCACCTGTTGACAACCCTTAAATATTGGACACCGAGCAGTAAGATAGAGAGGGACATAATTAAATAATCTAGTAAATTAAATCAATAAAATATTTTAACTATTTAAAATAAGTAAATAACTAATTATGCAACAAAAAATCCGAGCTTTATATGATGGTCGGGCACAGGCTCAAAATCTAGGCTTGATGGTTGGTCTAGGCTTAGACGGGCCTTAATAAGTTCTGTTGATATAAAGGCAAAGCCCAAACCAGACGTGGCCCAACCAATGAATAGGTTTAACCCCAACCGATACCTATCCAATTTATAAACCTAAATATTTTGCTCGGGTTGGGGGGAATGTATGGATTATTAACTTCTTGAATAATTTAATAAATTAAATAAATAGGAACCTATGGATACCAATTTAGTTAATTTTGTAAAATAACTAATCATTAATTTGGTTTAGTAAAATAAATAAATAAAATTACATTTATTATTGGCACGGGATAGGTACATCCTATCCCATATTCACAAAACATATTAGTTACCCTAAAAATAGTCTCTAGGAGAGAGAGAGAGAGAGAGAGAAATAATTTGTTAGGAATATAATTAATTAATTAGTTAATTAAAGAATTCAGTAAATTAAGTAAATAGAAATCTATGGATAATAATTTACTTAATTTTATAAAATAGATAAATAAATAGTTAACTTTAAGAAAAAAATATAAATAAATATTCACTTGTGATTGGTGCAAGACTAGTCCAAGCTATCCCCAACCAAACTTGCACCATTGACAACCGTAAGTATTGGTAACATGTTGAATTAGATAAATAACACTTTATGGAGAATAATTTTTTTAATATATTAAAATAAATGAATAATTTAATTTAGTAAAATAAATAAATAAATTTTCATTGTTCAAAACACTAGTAAATCAATTAATTAGATGAACAATTTAGTTATGTAAATAAATAAAACCTATGGATAACAATTTACTTACTTTTGGAAAAATAAATAAATATCCAAACTATCTAGATCCAAACCCAACCCACTCACAACCCTAAATATGTAACTCAGGAGGGAGGGAGAGAGAGAGAGAGAGAGAGAGAGAGAAAGAGAGAAATAATTTGTTTATAAAGTAAATTGATTTAGTAAGTTCAGTAAATAGTTTTTAACTTAATAGCATAACTAAATAAGTAATTAGGTTGAGAAAATGGAAGGAACAAAGAATTTCCTCACCATGATTCAGGCTCTATATGAACTTTAAGCTCATGCTCAAGATGTAGGCCCGAAGTTCAACCTGGACTCAGACTTGCGCATAAATATGTTCTTTTGTTCTCGTTAATAATTTTAATCCAAGCTGAGACCTAACCTACTAATAGCCCTAAATATTAGGCTTAGGGAGAGAGATCGAAATAACAAAATATTTAAATAAATGATTAATTACTTGAATAATTTTGTAAATTAAAAAATAGAAATCTATGGATAATATTTTACTAAATTATGTAAAATAAACAAATCAAAACTTTAATTTAATAAAATTACTATATACTCATTTATTATTGGGTGTCGGGTTGAATCAAATAAATAAAAATTTATACATAATAGTTTATCTAAAGTATTTAAATATATAAACGAATAATTTAGTTTAGTAAAATAAATAAAATTTCATTAATCGTTCGAACGGGATAGGTACATTCTATACCACACTAGACCGAAGTCGTTGATAACCCAAAAAATAAGGATCCAGAGAAAGAGAAAAATAAGTTATTAACTAATTTATTAACCTAAATAATAAAATCAATATATAATGATCAATTCATTTAGTAAAATTAAAAATAAATATCCAATCTATCTAAAACAATGCCCGGCCCATTGATAACCCAAAATATTAGACTTGGGAAGGGACAGATATAGTGAATTAATTTTTTGATAAAATTAAATCATTTAGCAAATTAAATAAATAAAATTTTTTAACTAACTAAATTAAATAAATAAATAAATTGGTGAGGAAATAAGAGAGTAAGAAACAATAACGCTTTCCTCGTCGGCTCAACTCAAGAGATAGGTCTAATGGTTGGGTCGGGCTCAAAGTTGGGCTTCAATATATTCTATTGAATAAAGACAAAGTCCAACCCAAACTTGGCACTGCCTGTGAACCAACCTTCTTAATTTGTTAATAAATGATTAATTAATGAAGACAATTAGTTAATTAAATAAATAAAAATCTATGGATAATAACTTTTTTATTTTGTAAAATATATAATTGAATAATTTAATTTAATAAAATAAAAAAATATCCAAGCTACCTAGACCAATCCCCACCTGTTGACAACCCTTAAATATTGGACACCGAGCAGTAAGATAGAGAGGGACATAATTAAATAATCTAGTAAATTAAATCAATAAAATATTTTAACTATTTAAAATAAGTAAATAAATAATTATGCAACAAAAAATCCGAGCTTTATATGATGGTCGAGCACATGCTAAAAATCTAGGCTTGATGGTTGGTCTAGGCTTAGACGGGCCTTAATAAGTTCTGTTGATATAAAGGCAAAGCCCAAACCAGACGTGGCCCAACCAATGAAAAGGTTTAACCCCAACCGATACCTATCCAATTTATAAACCTAAATATTTTGCTCGGGTTGGGGGGAATGTATGGATTATTAACTTCTTGAATAATTTAATAAATTAAATAAATAGGAAACTATGGATACCAATTTAGTTAATTTTGTAAAATAACTAATGATTAATTTGGTTTAGTAAAATAAATAAATAAAATTACATTTAGTATTGGCACGGGATAGGTACATCCTATCCCATATTCACAAAACATATTAGTTAACCTTAAAATAGTCTCTAGGAGAGAGAGAGAGAGAGAGAGAAGAAATAATTTGTTAGGAAAATAATTAATTAATTAGTTAATTAAAGAATTCAGTAAATTAAGTAAATAGAAATCTATGGATAATAATTTACTTAATTTTATAAAATAGATAAATAAATAGTTAACTTTAACAAAAAAGCATAAATAAATATTCACTTGTGATTGGTGCAAGACTAGTCCAAGCTATCCCCAACCAAACTTGCACCATTGACAACCGTAAGTATTGGTAACATGTTGAATTAAATAAATAAAACTTTATAGAGAATAAATTTTTTAATATATTAAAACAAATAAATGAATAATTTAATTTAGTAAAATAAATAAATAAAATTTCAGTTATTATTGGGGCAAGACATGTACAACCTATTCGACACCAGAACTAATACATTGTTCAAAAAGTAAATCATTAATTAGATGAACAATTTAGTTATGTAAATAAATAAAACCTATGGATAATAATTTACTTACTTTTGGAAAAATAAATAAATATCCAAACTATCTAGATCCAAACCCAACCCATTCACAACCCTAAATATGTAACTCAGGAGGGAGAGAGAGAGAGAGAGAGAGAGAGAGAGAAATAATTTGTTTATAAAGTAAATTAATTTAGTAAGTTCAGTAAATAATTTTTAACTTAATAGCATAACTAAATAAGTAATTAGGTGAGAAAATGAGAGGAACAAAGGAATTTCCTCACCACGATTCAGGCTCTATATGAACTTTAAGCTCATGCTCACGATGTAGGCTCGAAGTTCAACCTGGACTTAGACTTGCGCATAAATATGTTCTTTTGTTCTCGTTAATAATTTTAATCCAAGCTGAGACCTAACCTACTAATAGCCCTAAATATTAGGCTTAGGGAGAGAGATCGAAATAACAAAATATTTAAATAAATGATTAATTACTTGAATAATTTTGTAAATTAAAAAATAGAAATCTATGGATAATATTTTACTAAATTTTGTAAAATAAACAAATCAAAACTTTAATTTAATAAAATTACTATATACTCATTTATTATTGGGTGTCGGGTTGAATCAAATAAATAAAAATTTATACATAATAGTTTATCTAAAGTATTTAAATATATAAACGAATAATTTAGTTTAGTAAAATAAATAAAATTTCATTAATCATTCGAACGGGATAGGTACATTCTGTACCACACTAGACCGAACTCGTTGATAACCCAAAAAATAAGGATCCAGAGAAAGAGAAAAATAAGTTTTTAACTAATTTATTAACCTAAATAATAAAATCATTATATAATGATCAATTCATTTAGTAAAATAAAAAATAAATATCCAATCTATCTAAAACCTAGCCCGGCCCATTGATAACCCAAAATATTAGACTTGGGAAGGGAGAGATATAATGAAATAATTTTTTGATAAAATTAAATCATTTAGTAAATTAAATAAATAAAATTTTTTAACTTACTAAATTAAATAAATAAATAAATTGGTGAGGAAATAAGAGAGTAAGAAACAATAACGCTTTCCTCGTCGGCTCAACTCAAGAGATAGGTCTAATGGTTGGGTCGGGCTCAAAGTTGGGCTTCAATATATTCTATTGAATAAAGACAAAGTCCAACCCAAACTTGGCACTGCCTGTGAACCAACCTTCTTAATTTGTTAATAAATGATTAATTAATGAAGACAATTAGTTAATTAAATAAATAAAAATCTATGGATAAGAACTTTTTTATTTTGTAAAATATATAATTGAATAATTCAATTTAATAAAATAAAAAAATATCCAAGCTACCTAGACCAATCCCCACCTGTTGACAACCCTTAAATATTGGACACCGAGCAGTAAGATAGAGAGGGACATAATTAAATAATCTAGTAAATTAAATCAATAAAATATTTTAACTATTTAAAATAAGTAAATAAATAATTATGCAACAAAAAATCCGAGCTTTATATGATGGTCGAGCACATGCTAAAAATCTAGGCTTGATGGTTGGTCTAGGCTTAGACGGGCCTTAATAAGTTCTGTTGATATAAAGGCAAAGCCCAAACCAGACGTGGCCCAACCAATGAAAAGGTTTAACCCCAACCGATACCTATCCAATTTATAAACCTAAATATTTTGCTCGGGTTGGGGGGAATGTATGGATTATTAACTACTTGAATAATTTAATAAATTAAATAAATAGGAAACTATGGATACCAATTTAGTTAATTTTGTAAAATAACTAATGATTAATTTGGTTTAGTAAAATAAATAAATAAAATTACATTTAGTATTGGCACGGGACAGGTACATCCTATCCCATATTCACAAAACATATTAGTTAACCTTAAAATAGTCTCTAGGAGAGAGAGAGAGAGAGAGAAATAATTTGTTAGGAAAATAATTAATTAATTAGTTAATTAAAGAATTCAGTAAATTAAGTAAATAGAAATCTATGGATAATAATTTACTTAATTTTATAAAATAGATAAATCAATAGTTAACTTTAACAAAAAAGCATAAATAAATATTCACTTGTGATTGGTGCAAGACTAGTCCAAGCTATCCCCAACCAAACTTGCACCATTGACAACCGTAAGTATTGGTAACATGTTGAATTAAATAAATAAAACTTTATAGAGAAGAAATTTTTTAATATATTAAAACAAATAAATGAATAATTTAATTTAGTAAAATAAATAAATAAAATTTCAGTTATTATTGGGGCAAGACATGTACAACCTATTCGACACCAGAACTAATACATTGTTCAAAAAGTAAATCATTAATTAGATGAACAATTTAGTTATGTAAATAAATAAAACCTATGGATAATAATTTACTTACTTTTGGAAAAATAAATAAATATCCAAACTATCTAGATCCAAACCCAACCCATTCACAACCCTAAATATGTAACTCAGGAGGGAGAGAGAGAGAGAGAGAGAGAGAGAGAGAGAGAGAGAAATAATTTGTTTATAAAGTAAATTAATTTAGTAAGTTCAGTAAATAATTTTTAACTTAATAGCATAACTAAATAAGTAATTAGGTGAGAAAATGAGAGGAACAAGGAATTTCCTCACCACGATTCAGGCTCTATATGAACTTTAAGCTCATGCTCACGATGTAGGCTCGAAGTTCAACCTGGACTTAGACTTGCGCATAAATATGTTCTTTTGTTCTCGTTAATAATTTTAATCCAAGCTGAGACCTAACCTACTAATAGCCCTAAATATTAGGCTTAGGGAGAGAGATCGAAATAACAAAATATTTAAATAAATGATTAATTACTTGAATAATTTTGTAAATTAAAAAATAGAAATCTATGGATAATATTTTACTAAATTTTGTAAAATAAACAAATCAAAAATTTAATTTAATAAAATTACTATATACTCATTTATTATTGGGTGTCGGGTTGAATCAAATAAATAAAAATTTATACATAATAGTTTATCTAAAGTATTTAAATATATAAACGAATAATTTAGTTTAGTAAAATAAATAAAATTTCATTAATCATTCGAACGGGATAGGTACATTCTGTACCACACTAGACCGAACTCGTTGATAACCCAAAAAATAAGGATCCAGAGAAAGAGAAAAATAAGTTTTTAACTAATTTATTAACCTAAATAATAAAATCATTATATAATGATCAATTCATTTAGTAAAATAAAAAATAAATATCCAATCTATCTAAAACCTAGCCCGGCCCATTGATAACCCAAAATATTAGACTTGGGAAGGGAGAGATATAATGAAATAATTTTTTGATAAAATTAAATCATTTAGTAAATTAAATAAATAATTTTTTTTAACTTACTAAATTAAATAAATAAATAAATTGGTGAGGAAATAAGAGAGTAAGAAACAATAACGCTTTCCTCGTCGGCTCAACTCAAGAGATAGGTCTAATGGTTGGGTCGGGCTCAAAGTTGGGCTTCAATATATTCTATTGAATAAAGACAAAGTCCAACCCAAACTTGGCACTGCCTGTGAACCAACCTTCTTAATTTGTTAATAAATGATTAATTAATGAAGACAATTAGTTAATTAAATAAATAAAAATCTATGGATAAGAACTTTTTTATTTTGTAAAATATATAATTGAATAATTCAATTTAATAAAATAAAAAAATATCCAAGCTACCTAGACCAATCCCCACCTGTTGACAACCCTTAAATATTGGACACCGAGCAGTAAGATAGAGAGGGACATAATTAAATAATCTAGTAAATTAAATCAATAAAATATTTTAACTATTTAAAATAAGTAAATAAATAATTATGCAACAAAAAATCCGAGCTTTATATGATGGTCGAGCACATGCTAAAAATCTAGGCTTGATGGTTGGTCTAGGCTTAGACGGGCCTTAATAAGTTCTGTTGATATAAAGGCAAAGCCCAAACCAGACGTGGCCCAACCAATGAAAAGGTTTAACCCCAACCGATACCTATCCAATTTATAAACCTAAATATTTTGCTCGGGTTGGGGGGGAATGTATGGATTATTAACTACTTGAATAATTTAATAAATTAAATAAATAGGAAACTATGGATACCAATTTAGTTAATTTTGTAAAATAACTAATGATTAATTTGGTTTAGTAAAATAAATAAATAAAATTACATTTAGTATTGGCACGGGACAGGTACATCCTATCCCATATTCACAAAACATATTAGTTAACCTTAAAATAGTCTCTAGGAGAGAGAGAGAGAGAGAGAAATAATTTGTTAGGAAAATAATTAATTAATTAGTTAATTAAAGAATTCAGTAAATTAAGTAAATAGAAATCTATGGATAATAATTTACTTAATTTTATAAAATAGATAAATCAATAGTTAACTTTAACAAAAAAGCATAAATAAATATTCACTTGTGATTGGTGCAAGACTAGTCCAAGCTATCCCCAACCAAACTTGCACCATTGACAACCGTAAGTATTGGTAACATGTTGAATTAAATAAATAAAACTTTATAGAGAAGAAATTTTTTAATATATTAAAATACATTGTTCAAAAAGTAAATCATTAATTAGATGAACAATTTAGTTATGTAAATAAATAAAACCTATGGATAATAATTTACTTACTTTTGGTAAAATAAATAAATATCCAAACTATCTAGATCCAAACCCAACCCATTCACAACCCTAAATATGTAACTCAGGAGGGAGAGAGAGAGAGAGAGAGAGAGAGAGAGAGAGAGAGAGAAATAATTTGTTTATAAAGTAAATTAATTTAGTAAGTTCAGTAAATAATTTTTAACTTAATAGCATAACTAAATAAGTAATTAGGTGAGAAAATGAGAGGAACAAGGAATTTCCTCACCACGATTCAGGCTCTATATGAACTTTAAGCTCATGCTCACGATGTAGGCTCGAAGTTCAACCTGGACTTAGACTTGCGCATAAATATGTTCTTTTGTTCTCGTTAATAATTTTAATCCAAGCTGAGACCTAACCTACTAATAGCCCTAAATATTAGGCTTAGGGAGAGAGATCGAAATAACAAAATATTTAAATAAATGATTAATTACTTGAATAATTTTGTAAATTAAAAAATAGAAATCTATGGATAATATTTTACTAAATTTTGTAAAATAAACAAATCAAAAATTTAATTTAATAAAATTACTATATACTCATTTATTATTGGGTGTCGGGTTGAATCAAATAAATAAAAATTTATACATATTAGTTTATCTAAAGTATTTAAATATATAAACGAATAATTTAGTTTAGTAAAATAAATAAAATTTCATTAATCATTCGGACGGGATAGGTACATTCTGTACCACACTTGACCGAACTCGTTGATAACCCAAAAAATAAGGATCCAGAGAAAGAGAAAAATAAGTTTTTAACTAATTTTTTAACCTAAATAATAAAATCATTATATAATGATCAATTCATTTAGTAAAATAAAAAATAAATATCCAATCTATCTAAAACCGAGCCCGGCCCATTGATAACCCAAAATATTAGACTTGGGAAGGGAGAGATATAATGAAATAGTTTTTTGATAAAATTAAATCATTTAGTAAATTAAATAAATAATTTTTTTTAACTTATTAAATTAAATAAATAAATAAATTGCTGAGGAAATGAGAGAGTAATAAACAATAACGCTTTCCTCGTCGGCTCAACTCAAGAGGTAGGTCTAATGGTTGGGTTGGGCTCACAGTTGGGCTTCAATATATTCTATTGAATAAAGACAAAGTCCAACCCAAACTTGGCACTGCCTGTGAACCAACCTTCTTAATTTGTTAATAAATGATTAATTAATGAAGACAATTAGTTAATTAAATAAATAAAAATCTATGAATAAGAACTTTTTTTATTTTGTAAAATATATAATTGAATAATTCAATTTAATAAAAGAAAAAAATATCCAAGCTACCTAGACCAATCCCCACCTGTTGACAACCCTTAAATATTGGACACCGAGCAGTAAGATAGAGAGGGACATAATTAAATAATCTAGTAAATTAAAGTCAATAAAATATTTTAACTATTTAAAATAAGTAAATAAATAATTATGCAACAAAAAATCCGAGCTTTATATGATGGTCGAGCATATGCTAAAAATCTAGGCTTGTTGGTTCGTCTAGGCTTACACTTTGGCCTTAATAAGTTCTGTTGATATAAAGGCAAAGCCCAAACCAGACGTGGCCCAACCAATGAAAAGGTTTAACCCCAACCGATACCTATCCAATTTATAAACCTAAATATTTTGCTCGGGTTGGGGGGGAATGTATGGATTCTTAACTTCTTGAATTATTTAATAAATTAAATAAATAGGAAACTATGGATACCAATTTAGTTAATTTTGTAAAATAACTAATGATTAATTTGGTTTAATAAAATAAATAAATGAAATTACATTTAGTATTGGCACGGGACAGGTACATCCTATCCCATATTCACAAAACATATTAGTTAACCTTAAAATAGTCTCTAGGAGGGAGAGAGAGAGAGAGAAATAATTTGTTAGGAAAATAATTAATTAATTAGTTAATTAAAGAATTCAGTAAATTAAGTAAATAGAAATCTATGGATAATAATTTACTTAATTTTATAAAATAGATAAATCAATAGTTAACTTTAACAAAAAAGCATAAATAAATATTCACTTGTGATTGGTGCAAGACTAGTCCAAGCTATCCCCAACCAAACTTGCACCATTGACAACTGTAAGTATTGGTAACATGTTGAATTAAATAAATAAAACTTTATAGAGAAGAAATTTTTTAATATATTAAAACAAATAAATGAATAATTTAATTTAGTAAAATAAATAAATAAAATTTCAGTTATTATTGGGGCAAGACATGTACAACCTATTCGACACCAGAACTAATACATTGTTCAAAAAGTAAATCATTAATTAGATGAACAATTTAGTTGTGTAAATAAATAAAACCTATGGATAATAATTTACTTACTTTTGGTAAAATAAATAAATATCCAAACTATCTAGATCCAAACCCCACCCATTCACAACCCTAAATATGTAACTCAGGAGGGAGAGAGAGAGAGAGAGAGAGAGAGAGAAATAATTTGTTTATAAAGTAAATTAATTTAGTAAGTTCAGTAAATAATTTTTAACTTAATAGCATAACTAAATAAGTAATTAGGTGATAAAATGAGAGGAACAAGGAATTTCCTCACCACGATTCAGGCTCTATATGAACTTTAAGCTCATGCTCACGATGTAGGCTCGAAGTTCAACCTGGACTTACACTTGCGCATAAATATGTTCTTTTGTTCTCGTTAATAATTTTAATCCAAGCTGAGACCTAACCTACTAATAGCCCTAAATATTAGGCTTAAGGAGAGAGATCGAAATAGCAAAATATTTAAATAAATGATTAATTACTTGAATAATTTTGTAAATTAAAAAATAGAAATCTATGGATAATATTTTACTAAATTTTGTAAAATAAACAAATCAAAATTTTAATTTAATAAAATTACTATATACTCATTTATTATTGGGTGTCGGGTTGAATCAAATAAATAAAAATTTATACATATTAGTTTATCTAAAGTATTTAAATATATAAACGAATAATTTAGTTTAGTAAAATAAATAAAACTTCATTAATCATTCGGACGGGATAGGTACATTCTGTACCAGACTAGACCGAACTCGTTGATAAACCAAAAAAATAAGGATCCAGAGAAAGAGAAAAGTAAGTTTTTATCTAATTTATTAACCTAAATAATAAAATCATTATACAATGATCAATTCAACTAGTAAAATAAAAAATAAATATCCAATCTATCTAAAACCTAGCCCGGCCCATTGATAACCTAAAATATTAGACTTGGGAAGGGAGAGATATAATGAAATAATTTTTTGATAAAATTAAATCATTTAGTAAATTAAATAAATAAATTTTTTTAACTTATTAAATTAAATAAATAAATAAATTGGTGAGGAAATAAGAGTGTAAGAAACAATAACGCTTTCCTCGTCGGCTCAACTCAAGAGATAGGTCTAATGGTTGGGTCGGGCTCACAGTTGGGCTTCAATATATTCTATTGAATAAAGACAAAGTCCAACCCAAACTTGGCACTGCGTGTGAACCAACCTTCTTAATTTGTTAATAAATGATTAATTAATGAAGACAATTAGTTAATTAAATAAATAAAAATCTATGGATAAGAACTTTTTTATTTTGTAAAATATATAATTGAATAATTCAATTTAATAAAAGAAAAAAATATCCAAGCTACCTAGACCATTCCCCACCTGTTGACAACCCTTAAATATTGGACACCGAGCAGTAAGATAGAGAGGGACATAATTAAATAATCTAGTAAATTAAAGTCAATAAAATATTTTAACTATTTAAAATAAGTAAATAAATAATTATGCAACAAAAAATCCGAGCTTTATATGATGGTCAAGCATATGCTAAAAATCTAGGCTTGTTGGTTCGTCTAGGCTTACACTTTGGCCTTAATAAATTCTGTTGATATAAATGCAAAGCCCAAACCAGACGTGGCCCAACCAATGAAAAGGTTTAACCCCAACCGATACCTATCGAATTTATAAACCTAAATATTTTGCTCGGGTTGGGGGGGAATGTATGGATTATTAACAACTTGAATTATTTAATAAATTAAATAAATAGGAAACTATGGATACCAATTTATTTAATTTTGTAAAATAACTAATGATTAATTTGGTTTAGTAAAATAAATAAATAAAATTACATTTAGTATTGGCACGGGACAGGTACATCCTATCCCATATTCACAAAACATATTAGTTAACATTAAAATAGTCTCTAGGAGAGAGAGAGAGAGAGAGAAATAAATTGTTAGGAAAATAATTAATTAATTAGTTAATTAAAGAATTCAGTAAATTAAGTAAATAGAAATCTATGGATAATAATTTACTTAATTTTATAAAATAGATAAATCAATAGTTAACTTTAACAAAAAAGCATAAATAAATATTCACTTGTGATTGGTGCAAGACTAGTCCAAGCTATCCCCAACCAAACTTGCACCATTGACAACTGTAAGTATTGGTAACATGTTGAATTAAATAAATAAAACTTTATAGAGAAGAAATTTTTTAATATATTAAAACAAATAAATGAATAATTTAATTTAGTAAAATAAATAAATAAAATTTCAGTTATTATTGGGGCAAGACATGTACAACCTATTCGACACCAGAACTAATACATTGTTCAAAAAGTAAATCATTAATTAGATGAACAATTTAGTTATGTAAATAAATAAAACCTATGGATAATAATTTACTTACTTTTGGTAAAATAAATAAATATCCAAACTATCTAGATCCAAACCCAACCCATTCACAACCCTAAATATGTAACTCAGGAGGGAGAGAGAGAGAGAGAGAGAGAGAGAGAGAAATAATTTGTTTATAAAGTAAATTAATTTAGTAAGTTCAGTAAATAATTTTTAACTTAATAGCATAACTAAATAAGTAATTAGGTGATAAAATGAGAGGAACAAGGAATTTCCTCACCACGATTCAGGCTCTATATGAACTTTAAGCTCATGCTCACGATGTAGGCTCGAAGTTCAACCTGGACTTAGACTTGCGCATAAATATGTTCTTTTGTTCTCGTTAATAATTTTCATCCAAGCTGAGACCTAACCTACTAATAGCCCTAAATATTAGGCTTAGGGAGAGAGATCGAAATAACAAAATATTTAAATAAATGATTAATTACTTGAATAATTTTGTAAATTAAAAAATAGAAATCTATGGATAATATTTTACTAAATTTTGTAAAATAAACAAATCAAAATTTTAATTTAATAAAATTACTATATACTCATTTATTATTGGGTGTCGGGTTGAATCAAATAAATAAAAATTTATACATAATAGTTTATCTAAAGTATTTAAATATATAAACGAATAATTTAGTTTAGTAAAATAAATAAAACTTCATTAATCATTCGGACGGGATAGGTACATTCTGTACCAGACTAGACCGAACTCGTTGATAAACCAAAAAATAAGGATCCAGAGAAAGAGAAAAGTAAGTTTTTATCTAATTTATTAACCTAAATAATAAAATCATTATACAATGATCAATTCAACTAGTAAAATAAAAAATAAATATCCAATCTATCTAAAACCAAGCCCGGCCCATTGATAACCTAAAATATTAGACTTGGGAACGGAGAGATATAATGAAATAATTTTTTGATAAAATTAAATCATTTAGTAAATTAAATAAATAAATTTTTTTTAACTTATTAAATTAAATAAATAAATAAATTGGTGAGGAAATAAGAGTGTAAGAAACAATAACGCTTTCCTCGTCGGCTCAACTCAAGAGATAGGTCTAATGGTTGGGTCGGGCTCACAGTTGGGCTTCAATATATTCTATTGAATAAAGACAAAGTCCAACCCAAACTTGGCACTGCGTGTGAACCAACCTTCTTAATTTGTTAATAAATGATTAATTAATGAAGACAATTAGTTAATTAAATAAATAAAAATCTATGGATAAGAACTTTTTTATTTTGTAAAATATATAATTGAATAATTCAATTTAATAAAAGAAAAAAATATCCAAGCTACCTAGACCAATCCCCACCTGTTGACAACCCTTAAATATTGGACACCGAGCAGTAAGATTGAGAGGGACATAATTAAATAATCTAGTAAATTAAAGTCAATAAAATATTTTAACTATTTAAAATAAGTAAATAAATAATTATGCAACAAAAAATCCGAGCTTTATATGATGGTCGAGCATATGCTAAAAATCTAGGCTTGTTGGTTCGTCTAGGCTTACACTTTGGCCTTAATAAATTCTGTTGATATAAAGGCAAAGCCCAAACCAGACGTGGCCCAACCAATGAAAAGGTTTAACCCCAACCGATACCTATCGAATTTATAAACCTAAATATTTTGCTCGGGTTGGGGGGGAATGTATGGATTATTAACTACTTGAATAATTTAATAAATTAAATAAATAGGAAACTATGGATACCAATTTAGTTAATTTTGTAAAATAACTAATGATTAATTTGGTTTAGTAAAATAAATAAATAAAATTACATTTAGTATTGGCACGGGACAGGTACATCCTATCCCATATTCACAAAACATATTAGTTAACCTTAAAATAGTCTCTAGGAGAGAGAGAGAGAGAGAGAATAATTTGTTAGGAAAATAATTAATTAATTAGTTAATTAAAGAATTCAGTAAATTAAGTAAATAGAAATCTATGGATAATAATTTACTTAATTTTATAAAATAGATAAATCAATAGTTAACTTTAACAAAAAAGCATAAATAAATATTCACTTGTGATTGGTGCAAGACTAGTCCAAGCTATCCCCAACCAAACTTGCACCATTGACAACCGTAAGTATTGGTAACATGTTGAATTAAATAAATAAAACTTTATAGAGAAGAAATTTTTTAATATATTAAAACAAATAAATGAATAATTTAATTTAGTAAAATAAATAAATAAAATTTCAGTTATTATTGGGGCAAGACATGTACAACCTATTCGACACCAGAACTAATACATTGTTCAAAAAGTAAATCATTAATTAGATGAACAATTTAGTTATGTAAATAAATAAAACCTATGGATAATAATTTACTTACTTTTGGTAAAATAAATAAATATCCAAACTATCTAGATCCAAACCCAACCCATTCACAACCCTAAATATGTAACTCAGGAGGGAGAGAGAGAGAGAGAGAGAGAGAGAGAGAAATAATTTGTTTATAAAGTAAATTAATTTAGTAAGTTCAGTAAATAATTTTTAACTTAATAGCATAACTAAATAAGTAATTAGGTGAGAAAATGAGAGGAACAAGGAATTTCCTCACCACGATTCAGGCTCTATATGAACTTTAAGCTCATGCTCACGATGTAGGCTCGAAGTTCAACCTGGACTTACACTTGCGCATAAATATGTTCTTTTGTTCTCGTTAATAATTTTAATCCAAGCTGAGACCTAACCTACTAATAGCCCTAAATATTAGGCTTAGGGAGAGAGATCGAAATAACAAAATATTTAAATAAATGATTAATTACTTGAATAATTTTGTAAATTAAAAAATAGAAATCTATGGATAATATTTTACTAAATTTTGTAAAATAAACAAATCAAAAATTTAATTTAATAAAATTACTATATACTCATTTATTATTGGGTGTCGGGTTGAATCAAATAAATAAAAATTTATACATATTAGTTTATCTAAAGTATTTAAATATATAAACGAATAATTTAGTTTAGTAAAATAAATAAAATTTCATTAATCATTCGGACGGGATAGGTACATTCTGTACCACACTAGACCGAACTCGTTGATAACCCAAAAAATAAGGATCCAGAGAAAGAGAAAAATAAGTTTTTAACTAATTTATTAACCTAAATAATAAAATCATTATATAATGATCAATTCATTTAGTAAAATAAAAAATAAATATCCAATCTATCTAAAACCAAGCCCGGCCCATTGATAACCCAAAATATTAGACTTGGGAAGGGAGAGATATAATGAAATAATTTTTTGATAAAATTAAATCATTTAGTAAATTAAATAAATAATTTTTTTTAACTTACTAAATTAAATAAATAAATAAATTGGTGAGGAAATAAGAGAGTAAGAAACAATAACGCTTTCCTCGTCGGCTCAACTCAAGAGATAGGTCTAATGGTTGGGTCGGGCTCAAAGTTGGGCTTCAATATATTCTATTGAATAAAGACAAAGTCCAACCCAAACTTGGCACTGCCTGTGAACCAACCTTCTTAATTTGTTAATAAATGATTAATTAATGAAGACAATTAGTTAATTAAATAAATAAAAATCTATGGATAAGAACTTTTTTATTTTGTAAAATATATAATTGAATAATTCAATTTAATAAAAGAAAAAAATATCCAAGCTACCTAGACCAATCCCCACCTGTTGACAACCCTTAAATATTGGACACCGAGCAGTAAGATAGAGAGGGACATAATTAAATAATCTAGTAAATTAAATCAATAAAATATTTTAACTATTTAAAATAAGTAAATAAATAATTATGCAACAAAAAATCCGAGCTTTATATGATGGTCGAGCACATGCTAAAAATCTAGGCTTGATGGTTGGTCTAGGCTTACACTTTGGCCTTAATAAGTTCTGTTGATATAAAGGCAAAGCCCAAACCAGACGTGGCCCAACCAATGAAAAGGTTTAACCCCAACCGATACCTATCGAATTTATAAACCTAAATATTTTGCTCGGGTTGGGGGGGAATGTATGGATTATTAACTACTTGAATAATTTAATAAATTAAATAAATAGGAAACTATGGATACCAATTTAGTTAATTTTGTAAAATAACTAATGATTAATTTGGTTTAGTAAAATAAATAAATAAAATTACATTTAGTATTGGCACGGGACAGGTACATCCTATCCCATATTCACAAAACATATTAGTTAACCTTAAAATAGTCTCTAGGAGAGAGAGAGAGAGAGAGAAATAATTTGTTAGGAAAATAATTAATTAATTAGTTAATTAAAGAATTCAGTAAATTAAGTAAATAGAAATCTATGGATAATAATTTACTTAATTTTATAAAATAGATAAATCAATAGTTAACTTTAACAAAAAAGCATAAATAAATATTCACTTGTGATTGGTGCAAGACTAGTCCAAGCTATCCCCAACCAAACTTGCACCATTGACAACCGTAAGTATTGGTAACATGTTGAATTAAATAAATAAAACTTTATAGAGAAGAAATTTTTTAATATATTAAAACAAATAAATGAATAATTTAATTTAGTAAAATAAATAAATAAAATTTCAGTTATTATTGGGGCAAGACATGTACAACCTATTCGACACCAGAACTAATACATTGTTCAAAAAGTAAATCATTAATTAGATGAACAATTTAGTTATGTAAATAAATAAAACCTATGGATAATAATTTACTTACTTTTGGTAAAATAAATAAATATCCAAACTATCTAGATCCAAACCCAACCCATTCACAACCCTAAATATGTAACTCAGGAGGGAGAGAGAGAGAGAGAGAGAGAGAGAGAGAGAAATAATTTGTTTATAAAGTAAATTAATTTAGTAAGTTCAGTAAATAATTTTTAACTTAATAGCATAACTAAATAAGTAATTAGGTGAGAAAATGAGAGGAACAAGGAATTTCCTCACCACGATTCAGGCTCTATATGAACTTTAAGCTCATGCTCACGATGTAGGCTCGAAGTTCAACCTGGACTTAGACTTGCGCATAAATATGTTCTTTTGTTCTCGTTAATAATTTTAATCCAAGCTGAGACCTAACCTACTAATAGCCCTAAATATTAGGCTTAGGGAGAGAGATCGAAATAACAAAATATTTAAATAAATGATTAATTACTTGAATAATTTTGTAAATTAAAAAATAGAAATCTATGGATAATATTTTACTAAATTTTGTAAAATAAACAAATCAAAAATTTAATTTAATAAAATTACTATATACTCATTTATTATTGGGTGTCGGGTTGAATCAAATAAATAAAAATTTATACATAATAGTTTATCTAAAGTATTTAAATATATAAACGAATAATTTAGTTTAGTAAAATAAATAAAATTTCATTAATCATTCGGACGGGATAGGTACATTCTGTACCACACTAGACCGAACTCGTTGATAACCCAAAAAATAAGGATCCAGAGAAAGAGAAAAATAAGTTTTTAACTAATTTATTAACCTAAATAATAAAATCATTATATAATGATCAATTCATTTTGTAAAATAAAAAATAAATATCCAATCTATCTAAAACCAAGCCCGGCCCATTGATAACCCAAAATATTAGACTTGGGAAGGGAGAGATATAATGAAATAATTTTTTGATAAAATTAAATCATTTAGTAAATTAAATAAATAATTTTTTTTAACTTACTAAATTAAATAAATAAATAAATTGGTGAGGAAATAAGAGAGTAAGAAACAATAACGCTTTCCTCGTCGGCTCAACTCAAGAGATAGGTCTAATGGTTGGGTCGGGCTCAAAGTTGGGCTTCAATATATTCTATTGAATAAAGACAAAGTCCAACCCAAACTTGGCACTGCCTGTGAACCAACCTTCTTAATTTGTTAATAAATGATTAATTAATGAAGACAATTAGTTAATTAAATAAATAAAAATCTATGGATAAGAACTTTTTTATTTTGTAAAATATATAATTGAATAATTCAATTTAATAAAAGAAAAAAATATCCAAGCTACCTAGACCAATCCCCACCTGTTGACAACCCTTAAATATTGGACACCGAGCAGTAAGATAGAGAGGGACATAATTAAATAATCTAGTAAATTAAATCAATAAAATATTTTAACTATTTAAAATAAGTAAATAAATAATTATGCAACAAAAAATCCGAGCTTTATATGATGGTCGAGCACATGCTAAAAATCTAGGCTTGATGGTTGGTCTAGGCTTACACTTTGGCCTTAATAAGTTCTGTTGATATAAAGGCAAAGCCCAAACCAGACGTGGCCCAACCAATGAAAAGGTTTAACCCCAACCGATACCTATCGAATTTATAAACCTAAATATTTTGCTCGGGTTGGGGGGGAATGTATGGATTATTAACTACTTGAATAATTTAATAAATTAAATAAATAGGAAACTATGGATACCAATTTAGTTAATTTTGTAAAATAACTAATGATTAATTTGGTTTAGTAAAATAAATAAATAAAATTACATTTAGTATTGGCACGGGACAGGTACATCCTATCCCATATTCACAAAACATATTAGTTAACCTTAAAATAGTCTCTAGGAGAGAGAGAGAGAGAGAGAAATAATTTGTTAGGAAAATAATTAATTAATTAGTTAATTAAAGAATTCAGTAAATTAAGTAAATAGAAATCTATGGATAATAATTTACTTAATTTTATAAAATAGATAAATCAATAGTTAACTTTAACAAAAAAGCATAAATAAATATTCACTTGTGATTGGTGCAAGACTAGTCCAAGCTATCCCCAACCAAACTTGCACCATTGACAACCGTAAGTATTGGTAACATGTTGAATTAAATAAATAAAACTTTATAGAGAAGAAATTTTTTAATATATTAAAACAAATAAATGAATAATTTAATTTAGAAAAATAAATAAATAAAATTTCAGTTATTATTGGGGCACGACATGTACAACCTATTCGACACCAGAACTAATACATTGTTCAAAAAGTAAATCATTAATTAGATGAACAATTTAGTTATGTAAATAAATAAAACCTATGGATAATAATTTACTTACTTTTGGTAAAATAAATAAATATCCAAACTATCTAGATCCAAACCCAACCCATTCACAACCCTAAATATGTAACTCAGGAGGGAGAGAGAGAGAGAGAGAGAGAGAGAGAGAAATAATTTGTTTATAAAGTAAATTAATTTAGTAAGTTCAGTAAATAATTTTTAACTTAATAGCATAACTAAATAAGTAATTAGGTGAGAAAATGAGAGGAACAAGGAATTTCCTCACCACGATTCAGGCTCTATATGAACTTTAAGCTCATGCTCACGATGTAGGCTCGAAGTTCAACCTGGACTTAGACTTGCGCATAAATATGTTCTTTTGTTCTCGTTAATAATTTTAATCCAAGCTGAGACCTAACCTACTAATAGCCCTAAATATTAGGCTTAGGGAGAGAGATCGAAATAACAAAATATTTAAATAAATGATTAATTACTTGAATAATTTTGTAAATTAAAAAATAGAAATCTATGGATAATATTTTACTAAATTTTGTAAAATAAACAAATCAAAAATTTAATTTAATAAAATTACTATATACTCATTTATTATTGGGTGTCGGGTTGAATCAAATAAATAAAAATTTATACATAATAGTTTATCTAAAGTATTTAAATATATAAACGAATAATTTAGTTTAGTAAAATAAATAAAATTTCATTAATCATTCGGACGGGATAGGTACATTCTGTACCACACTAGACCGAACTCGTTGATAACCCAAAAAATAAGGATCCAGAGAAAGAGAAAAATAAGTTTTTAACTAATTTATTAACCTAAATAATAAAATCATTATATAATGATCAATTCATTTAGTAAAATAAAAAATAAATATCCAATCTATCTAAAACCAAGCCCGGCCCATTGATAACCCAAAATATTAGACTTGGGAAGGGAGAGATATAATGAAATAATTTTTTGATAAAATTAAATCATTTAGTAAATTAAATAAATAATTTTTTTTAACTTACTAAATTAAATAAATAAATAAATTGGTGAGGAAATAAGAGAGTAAGAAACAATAACGCTTTCCTCGTCGGCTCAACTCAAGAGATAGGTCTAATGGTTGGGTCGGGCTCAAAGTTGGGCTTCAATATATTCTATTGAATAAAGACAAAGTCCAACCCAAACTTGGCACTGCCTGTGAACCAACCTTCTTAATTTGTTAATAAATGATTAATTAATGAAGACAATTAGTTAATTAAATAAATAAAAATCTATGGATAAGAACTTTTTTATTTTGTAAAATATATAATTGAATAATTCAATTTAATAAAAGAAAAAAATATCCAAGCTACCTAGACCAATCCCCACCTGTTGACAACCCTTAAATATTGGACACCGAGCAGTAAGATAGAGAGGGACATAATTAAATAATCTAGTAAATTAAATCAATAAAATATTTTAACTATTTAAAATAAGTAAATAAATAATTATGCAACAAAAAATCCGAGCTTTATATGATGGTCGAGCACATGCTAAAAATCTAGGCTTGATGGTTGGTCTAGGCTTACACTTTGGCCTTAATAAGTTCTGTTGATATAAAGGCAAAGCCCAAACCAGACGTGGCCCAACCAATGAAAAGGTTTAACCCCAACCGATACCTATCGAATTTATAAACCTAAATATTTTGCTCGGGTTGGGGGGGAATGTATGGATTATTAACTACTTGAATAATTTAATAAATTAAATAAATAGGAAACTATGGATACCAATTTAGTTAATTTTGTAAAATAACTAATGATTAATTTGGTTTAGTAAAATAAATAAATAAAATTACATTTAGTATTGGCACGGGACAGGTACATCCTATCCCATATTCACAAAACATATTAGTTAACCTTAAAATAGTCTCTAGGAGAGAGAGAGAGAGAGAGAAATAATTTGTTAGGAAAATAATTAATTAATTAGTTAATTAAAGAATTCAGTAAATTAAGTAAATAGAAATCTATGGATAATAATTTACTTAATTTTATAAAATAGATAAATCAATAGTTAACTTTAACAAAAAAGCATAAATAAATATTCACTTGTGATTGGTGCAAGACTAGTCCAAGCTATCCCCAACCAAACTTGCACCATTGACAACCGTAAGTATTGGTAACATGTTGAATTAAATAAATAAAACTTTATAGAGAAGAAATTTTTTAATATATTAAAACAAATAAATGAATAATTTAATTTAGTAAAATAAATAAATAAAATTTCAGTTATTATTGGGGCAAGACATGTACAACCTATTCGACACCAGAACTAATACATTGTTCAAAAAGTAAATCATTAATTAGATGAACAATTTAGTTATGTAAATAAATAAAACCTATGGATAATAATTTACTTACTTTTGGTAAAATAAATAAATATCCAAACTATCTAGATCCAAACCCAACCCATTCACAACCCTAAATATGTAACTCAGGAGGGAGAGAGAGAGAGAGAGAGAGAGAGAGAAATAATTTGTTTATAAAGTAAATTAATTTAGTAAGATCAGTAAATAATTTTTAACTTAATAGCATAACTAAATAAGTAATTAGGTGAGAAAATGAGAGGAACAAGGAATTTCCTCACCACGATTCAGGCTCTATATGAACTTTAAGCTCATTCTCACGATGTAGGCTCGAAGTTCAACCTGGACTTAGACTTGCGCATAAATATGTTCTTTTGTTCTCGTTAATAATTTTAATCCAAGCTGAGACCTAACCTACTAATAGCCCTAAATATTAGGCTTAGGGATAGAGATCGAAATAACAAAATATTTAAATAAATGATTAATTACTTGAATAATTTTGTAAATTAAAAAATAGAAATCTATGGATAATATTTTACTAAATTTTGTAAAATAAACAAATCAAAAATTTAATTTAATAAAATTACTATATACTCATTTATTATTGGGTGTCGGGTTGAATCAAATAAATAAAAATTTATACATAATAGTTTATCTAAAGTATTTAAATATATAATCGAATATTTTAGTTTAGTAAAATAAATAAAATTTCATTAATCATTCGAACGGGATAGGTACATTCTGTACCACACTAGACCGAACTCGTTGATAACCCAAAAAATAAGGATCCAGAGAAAGAGAAAAATAAGTTTTTAACTAATTTATTAACCTAAATAATAAAATCATTATATAATGATCAATTCATTTTGTAAAATAAAAAATAAATATCCAATCTATCTAAAACCGAGCCCGGCCCATTGATACCCCAAAATATTAGACTTGGGAAGGGAGAGATATAATGAAATAATTTTTTGATAAAATTAAATCATTTAGTAAATTAAATAAATAATTTTTTTTAACTTACTAAATTAAATAAATAAATAAATTGCTGAGGAAATAAGAGAGTAATAAACAATAACGCTTTCCTCGTCAGCTCAACTCAAGAGATAGGTCTAACGGTTGGGTCGGGCTCAAAGTTGGGCTTCAATATATTCTATTGAATAAAGACAAAGTCCAACCCAAACTTGGCACTGCCTGTGAACCAACCTTCTTAATTTGTTAATAAATGATTAATTAATGAAGACAATTAGTTAATTAAATAAATAAAAATCTATGGATAAGAACTTTTTTATTTTGTAAAATATATAATTGAATAATTCAATTTAATAAAAGAAAAAAATATCCAAGCTACCTAGACCAATCCCCACCTGTTGACAACCCTTAAATATTGGACACCGAGCAGTAAGATAGAGAGGGACATAATTAAATAATCTAGTAAATTAAATCAATAAAATATTTTAACTATTTAAAATAAGTAAATAAATAATTATGCAACAAAAAATCCGAGCTTTATATGATGGTCGAGCACATGCTAAAAATCTAGGCTTGATGGTTGTTCTAGGCTTACACTTTGGCCTTAATAAGTTCTGTTGATATAAAGGCAAAGCCCAAACCAGACGTGGCCCAACCAATGAAAAGGTTTAACCCCAACCGATACCTATCCAATTTATAAACCTAAATATTTTGCTCGGGTTGGGGGGGAATGTATGGATTATTAACTACTTGAATAATTTAATAAATTAAATAAATAGGAAACTATGGATACCAATTTAGTTAATTTTTAAAATAACTAATGATTAATTTGGTTTAGTAAAATAAATAAATAAAATTACATTTAGTATTGGCACGGGACAGGTACATCCTATCCCATATTCACAAAACATATTAGTTAACCTTAAAATAGTCTCTAGGAGAGAGAGAGAGAGAGAGAAATAATTTGTTAGGAAAATAATTAATTAATTAGTTAATTAAAGAATTCAGTAAATTAAGTAAATAGAAATCTATGGATAATAATTTACTTAATTTTATAAAATAGATAAATCAATAGTTAACTTTAACAAAAAAGCATAAATAAATATTCACTTGTGATTGGTGCAAGACTAGTCCAAGCTATCCCCAACCAAACTTGCACCATTGACAACCGTAAGTATTGGTAACATGTTGAATTAAATAAATAAAACTTTATAGAGAAGAAATTTTTTAATATATTAAAACAAATAAATGAATAATTTAATTTAGAAAAATAAATAAATAAAATTTCAGTTATTATTGGGGCACGACATGTACAACCTATTCGACACCAGAACTAATACATTGTTCAAAAAGTAAATCATTAATTAGATGAACAATTTAGTTATGTAAATAAATAAAACCTATGGATAATAATTTACTTACTTTTGGTAAAATAAATAAATATCCAAACTATCTAGATCCAAACCCAACCCATTCACAACCCTAAATATGTAACTCAGGAGGGAGAGAGAGTGAGAGAGAGAGAGAGAGAAATAATTTGTTTATAAAGTAAATTAATTTAGTAAGTTCAGTAAATAATTTTTAACTTAATAGCATAACTAAATAAGTAATTAGGTGAGAAAATGAGAGGAACAAGGAATTTCCTCACCACGATTCAGGTTCTATATGAACTTTAAGCTCATGCTCACGATGTAGGCTCGAATTTCAACCTGGACTTAGACTTGCGCATAAATATGTTCTTTTGTTCTCGTTAATAATTTTAATCCAAGCTGAGACCTAACCTACTAATAGCCCTAAATATTAGGCTTAGGGAGAGAGATCGAAATAACAAAATATTTAAATAAATGATTAATTACTTGAATAATTTTGTAAATTAAAAAATAGAAATCTATGGATAATGTTTTACTAAATTTTGTAAAATAAACAAATCAAAAATTTAATTTAATAAAATTACTATATACTCATTTATTATTGGGTGTCGGGTTGAATCAAATAAATAAAAATTTATACATATTAGTTTATCTAAAGTATTTAAATATATAAACGAATAATTTAGTTAGGTAAAATAAATAAAATTTCATTAATCATTCGGACGGGATAGGTACATTCTGTACCACACTTGACCGAACTCGTTGATAACCCAAAAAATAAGGATCCAGAGAAAGAGAGAAATAAGTTTTTAACTAATTTTTTAACCTAAATAATAAAATCATTATATAATGATCAATTCATTTAGTAAAATAACAAATAAATATCCAATCTATCTAAAACCGAGCCCGGCCCATTGATAACCCAAAATATTAGACTTGGGAAGGGAGAGATATAATGAAATAGTTTTTTGATAAAATTAAATCATTTAGTAAATTAAATAAATAATTTTTTTTAACTTACTAAATTAAATAAATAAATAAATTGCTGAGGAAATGAGAGAGTAATAAACAATAACGCTTTCCTCGTCGGCTCAACTCAAGAGGTAGGTCTAATGGTTGGGTTGGGCTCAAAGTTGGGCTTCAATATATTCTATTGAATAAAGACAAAGTCCAACCCAAACTTGGCACTGCCTGTGAACCAACCTTCTTAATTTGTTAATAAATGATTAATTAATGAAGACAATTAGTTAATTAAATAAATAAAAATCTATGGATAAGAACTTTTTTATTTTGTAAAATATATAATTGAATAATTCAATTTAATAAAAGAAAAAAATATCCAAGCTACCTAGACCAATCCCCACCTGTTGACAACCCTTAAATATTGGACACCGAGCAGTAAGATAGAGAGGGACATAATTAAATAATCTAGTAAATTAAATCAATAAAATATTTTAACTATTTAAAATAAGTAAATAAATAATTATGCAACAAAAAATCCGAGCTTTATATGATGGTCGAGCACATGCTAAAAATCTAGGCTTGATGGTTGTTCTAGGCTTACACTTTGGCCTTAATAAGTTCTGTTGATATAAAGGCAAAGCCCAAACCAGACGTGGCCCAACCAATGAAAAGGTTTAACCCCAACCGATACCTATCCAATTTATAAACCTAAATATTTTGCTCGGGTTGGGGGGGAATGTATGGATTCTTAACTACTTGAATAATTTAATAAATTAAATAAATAGGAAACTATGGATACCAATTTAGTTAATTTTGTAAAATAACTAATGATTAATTTGGTTTAATAAAATAAATAAATAAAATTACATTTAGTATTGGCACGGGACAGGTACATCCTATCCCATATTCACAAAACATATTAGTTAACCTTAAAATAGTCTCTAGGAGAGAGAGAGAGAGAGAGAAATAATTTGTTAGGAAAATAATTAATTAATTAGTTAATTAAAGAATTCAGTAAATTAAGTAAATAGAAATCTATGGATAATAATTTACTTAATTTTATAAAATAGATAAATCAATAGTTAACTTTAACAAAAAAGCATAAATAAATATTCACTTGTGATTGGTGCAAGACTAGTCCAAGCTATCCCCAACCAAACTTGCACCATTGACAACCGTAAGTATTGGTAACATGTTGAATTAAATAAATAAAACTTTATAGAGAAGAAATTTTTTAATATATTAAAAATACATTGTTCAAAAAGTAAATCATTAATTAGATGAACAATTTAGTTATGTAAATAAATAAAACCTATGGATAATAATTTACTTACTTTTGGTAAAATAAATAAATATCCAAACTATCTAGATCCAAACCCCACCCATTCACAACCCTAAATATGTAACTCAGGAGGGAGAGAGAGAGAGAGAGAGAGAGAAATAATTTGTTTATAAAGTAAATTAATTTAGTAAGTTCAGTAAATAATTTTTAACTTAATAGCATAACTAAATAAGTAATTAGGTGAGAAAATGAGAGGAACAAGGAATTTCCTCACCACGATTCAGGCTCTATATGAACTTTAAGCTCATGCTCACGATGTAGGCTCGAAGTTCAACCTGGACTTACACTTGCGCATAAATATGTTCTTTTGTTCTCGTTAATAATTTTAATCCAAGCTGAGACCTAACCTACTAATAGCCCTAAATATTAGGCTTAGGGAGAGAGATCGAAATAACAAAATATTTAAATAAATGATTAATTACTTGAATAATTTTGTAAATTAAAAAATAGAAATCTATGGATAATATTTTACTAAATTTTGTAAAATAAACAAATCAAAAATTTAATTTAATAAAATTACTATATACTCATTTATTATTGGGTGTCGGGTTGAATCAAATAAATAAAAATTTATACATAATAGTTTATCTAAAGTATTTAAATATATAAACGAATAATTTAGTTTAGTAAAATAAATAAAACTTCATTAATCATTCGGACGGGATAGGTACATTCTGTACCACACTAGACCGAACTCGTTGATAACCCAAAAAATAAGGATCCAGAGAAAGAGAAAAGTAAGTTTTTAACTAATTTATTAACCTAAATAATAAAATCATTATATAATGATCAATTCAACTAGTAAAATAAAAAATAAATATCCAATCTATCTAAAACCTAGCCCGGCCCATTGATAACCTAAAATATTAGACTTGGGAAGGGAGAGATATAATGAAATAATTTTTTGATAAAATTAAATCATTTAGTAAATTAAATAAATAATTTTTTTTAACTTACTAAATTAAATAAATAAATAAATTGGTGAGGAAATAAGAGTGTAAGAAACAATAACGCTTTCCTCGTCGGCTCAACTCAAGAGATAGGTCTAATGGTTGGGTCGGGCTCAAAGTTGGGCTTCAATATATTCTATTGAATAAAGACAAAGTCCAACCCAAACTTGGCACTGCGTTTGAACCAACCTTCTTAATTTGTTAATAAATGATTAATTAATGAAGACAATTAGTTAATTAAATAAATAAAAATCTATGGATAAGAACTTTTTTATTTTGTAAAATATATAATTGAATAATTCAATTTAATAAAAGAAAAAAATATCCAAGCTACCTAGACCAATCCCCACCTGTTGACAACCCTTAAATATTGGACACCGAGCAGTAAGATAGAGAGGGACATAATTAAATAATCTAGTAAATTAAATCAATAAAATATTTTAACTATTTAAAATAAGTAAATAAATAATTATGCAACAAAAAATCCGAGCTTTATATGATGGTCGAGCACATGCTAAAAATCTAGGCTTGATGGTTGGTCTAGGCTTACACTTTGGCCTTAATAAGTTCTGTTGATATAAAGGCAAAGCCCAAACCAGACGTGGCCCAACCAATGAAAAGGTTTAACCCCAACCGATACCTATCCAATTTATAAACCTAAATATTTTGCTCGGGTTGGGGGGGAATGTATGGATTATTAACTACTTGAATAATTTAATAAATTAAATAAATAGGAAACTATGGATACCAATTTAGTTAATTTTGTAAAATAACTAATGATTAATTTGGTTTAGTAAAATAAATAAATAAAATTACATTTAGTATTGGCACGGGACAGGTACATCCTATCCCATATTCACAAAACATATTAGTTAACCTTAAAATAGTCTCTAGGAGAGAGAGAGAGAGAGAGAAATAATTTGTTAGGAAAATAATTAATTAATTAGTTAATTAAAGAATTCAGTAAATTAAGTAAATAGAAATCTATGGATAATAATTTACTTAATTTTATAAAATAGATAAATCAATAGTTAACTTTAACAAAAAAGCATAAATAAATATTCACTTGTGATTGGTGCAAGACTAGTCCAAGCTATCCCCAACCAAACTTGCACCATTGACAACCGTAAGTATTGGTAACATGTTGAATTAAATAAATAAAACTTTATAGAGAAGAAATTTTTTAATATATTAAAACAAATAAATGAATAATTTAATTTAGTAAAATAAATAAATAAAATTTCAGTTATTATTGGGGCACGACATGTACAACCTATTCGACACCAGAACTAATACATTGTTCAAAAAGTAAATCATTAATTAGATGAACAATTTAGTTATGTAAATAAATAAAACCTATGGATAATAATTTACTTACTTTTGGTAAAATAAATAAATATCCAAACTATCTAGATCCAAACCCAACCCATTCACAACCCTAAATATGTAACTCAGGAGGGAGAGAGAGAGAGAGAGAGAGAGAGAGAAATAATTTGTTTATAAAGTAAATTAATTTAGTAAGTTCAGTAAATAATTTTTAACTTAATAGCATAACTAAATAAGTAATTAGGTGAGAAAATGAGAGGAACAAGGAATTTCCTCACCACGATTCAGGCTCTATATGAACTTTAAGCTCATGCTCACGATGTAGGCTCGAATTTCAACCTGGACTTAGACTTGCGCATAAATATGTTCTTTTGTTCTCGTTAATAATTTTAATCCAAGCTGAGACCTAACCTACTAATAGCCCTAAATATTAGGCTTAGGGAGAGAGATCGAAATAACAAAATATTTAAATAAATGATTAATTACTTGAATAATTTTGTAAATTAAAAAATAGAAATCTGTGGATAATGTTTTACTAAATTTTGTAAAATAAACAAATCAAAAATTTAATTTAATAAAATTACTATATACTCATTTATTATTGGGTGTCGGGTTGAATCAAATAAATAAAAATTTATACATATTAGTTTATCTAAAGTATTTAAATATATAAACGAATAATTTAGTTAGGTAAAATAAATAAAATTTCATTAATCATTCGGACGGGATAGGTACATTCTGTACCACACTTGACCGAACTCGTTGATAACCCAAAAAATAAGGATCCAGAGAAAGAGAAAAATAAGTTTTTAACTAATTTTTTAACCTAAATAATAAAATCATTATATAATGATCAATTCATTTAGTAAAATAAAAAATAAATATCCAATCTATCTAAAACCGAGCCCGGCCCATTGATAACCCAAAATATTAGACTTGGGAAGGGAGAGATATAATGAAATAGTTTTTTGATAAAATTAAATCATTTAGTAAATTAAATAAATAATTTTTTTTAACTTACTAAATTAAATAAATAAATAAATTGCTGAGGAAATGAGAGAGTAATAAACAATAACGCTTTCCTCGTCGGCTCAACTCAAGAGGTAGGTCTAATGGTTGGGTTGGGCTCAAAGTTGGGCTTCAATATATTCTATTGAATAAAGACAAAGTCCAACCCAAACTTGGCACTGCCTGTGAACCAACCTTCTTAATTTGTTAATAAATGATTAATTAATGAAGACAATTAGTTAATTAAATAAATAAAAATCTATGGATAAGAACTTTTTTATTTTGTAAAATATATAATTGAATAATTCAATTTAATAAAAGAAAAAAATATCCAAGCTACCTAGACCAATCCCCACCTGTTGACAACCCTTAAATATTGGACACCGAGCAGTAAGATAGAGAGGGACATAATTAAATAATCTAGTAAATTAAATCAATAAAATATTTTAACTATTTAAAATAAGTAAATAAATAATTATGCAACAAAAAATCCGAGCTTTATATGATGGTCGAGCACATGCTAAAAATCTAGGCTTGATGGTTGTTCTAGGCTTACACTTTGGCCTTAATAAGTTCTGTTGATATAAAGGCAAAGCCCAAACCAGACGTGGCCCAACCAATGAAAAGGTTTAACCCCAACCGATACCTATCCAATTTATAAACCTAAATATTTTGCTCGGGTTGGGGGGGAATGTATGGATTCTTAACTACTTGAATAATTTAATAAATTAAATAAATAGGAAACTATGGATACCAATTTAGTTAATTTTGTAAAATAACTAATGATTAATTTGGTTTAATAAAATAAATAAATAAAATTACATTTAGTATTGGCACGGGACAGGTACATCCTATCCCATATTCACAAAACATATTAGTTAACCTTAAAATAGTCTCTAGGAGAGAGAGAGAGAGAGAGAAATAATTTGTTAGGAAAATAATTAATTAATTAGTTAATTAAAGAATTCAGTAAATTAAGTAAATAGAAATCTATGGATAATAATTTACTTAATTTTATAAAATAGATAAATCAATAGTTAACTTTAACAAAAAAGCATAAATAAATATTCACTTGTGATTGGTGCAAGACTAGTCCAAGCTATCCCCAACCAAACTTGCACCATTGACAACCGTAAGTATTGGTAACATGTTGAATTAAATAAATAAAACTTTATAGAGAAGAAATTTTTTAATATATTAAAACAAATAAATGAATAATTTAATTTAGTAAAATAAATAAATAAAATTTCAGTTATTATTGGGGCAAGACATGTACAACCTATTCGACACCAGAACTAATACATTGTTCAAAAAGTAAATCATTAATTAGATGAACAATTTAGTTATGTAAATAAATAAAACCTATGGATAATAATTTACTTACTTTTGGTAAAATAAATAAATATCCAAACTATCTAGATCCAAACCCCACCCATTCACAACCCTAAATATGTAACTCAGGAGGGAGAGAGAGAGAGAGAGAGAGAGAAATAATTTGTTTATAAAGTAAATTAATTTAGTAAGTTCAGTAAATAATTTTTAACTTAATAGCATAACTAAATAAGTAATTAGGTGAGAAAATGAGAGGAACAAGGAATTTCCTCACCACGATTCAGGCTCTATATGAACTTTAAGCTCATGCTCACGATGTAGGCTCGAAGTTCAACCTGGACTTACACTTGCGCATAAATATGTTCTTTTGTTCTCGTTAATAATTTTAATCCAAGCTGAGACCTAACCTACTAATAGCCCTAAATATTAGGCTTAGGGAGAGAGATCGAAATAACAAAATATTTAAATAAATGATTAATTACTTGAATAATTTTGTAAATTAAAAAATAGAAATCTATGGATAATATTTTACTAAATTTTGTAAAATAAACAAATCAAAAATTTAATTTAATAAAATTACTATATACTCATTTATTATTGGGTGTCGGGTTGAATCAAATAAATAAAAATTTATACATAATAGTTTATCTAAAGTATTTAAATATATAAACGAATAATTTAGTTTAGTAAAATAAATAAAACTTCATTAATCATTCGGACGGGATAGGTACATTCTGTACCACACTAGACCGAACTCGTTGATAACCCAAAAAATAAGGATCCAGAGAAAGAGAAAAGTAAGTTTTTAACTAATTTATTAACCTAAATAATAAAATCATTATATAATGATCAATTCAACTAGTAAAATAAAAAATAAATATCCAATCTATCTAAAACCTAGCCCGGCCCATTGATAACCTAAAATATTAGACTTGGGAAGGGAGAGATATAATGAAATAATTTTTTGATAAAATTAAATCATTTAGTAAATTAAATAAATAATTTTTTTTAACTTACTAAATTAAATAAATAAATAAATTGGTGAGGAAATAAGAGTGTAAGAAACAATAACGCTTTCCTCGTCGGCTCAACTCAAGAGATAGGTCTAATGGTTGGGTCGGGCTCAAAGTTGGGCTTCAATATATTCTATTGAATAAAGACAAAGTCCAACCCAAACTTGGCACTGCGTTTGAACCAACCTTCTTAATTTGTTAATAAATGATTAATTAATGAAGACAATTAGTTAATTAAATAAATAAAAATCTATGGATAAGAACTTTTTTATTTTGTAAAATATATAATTGAATAATTCAATTTAATAAAAGAAAAAAATATCCAAGCTACCTAGACCAATCCCCACCTGTTGACAACCCTTAAATATTGGACACCGAGCAGTAAGATAGAGAGGGACATAATTAAATAATCTAGTAAATTAAATCAATAAAATATTTTAACTATTTAAAATAAGTAAATAAATAATTATGCAACAAAAAATCCGAGCTTTATATGATGGTCGAGCACATGCTAAAAATCTAGGCTTGATGGTTGGTCTAGGCTTACACTTTGGCCTTAATAAGTTCTGTTGATATAAAGGCAAAGCCCAAACCAGACGTGGCCCAACCAATGAAAAGGTTTAACCCCAACCGATACCTATCCAATTTATAAACCTAAATATTTTGCTCGGGTTGGGGGGGAATGTATGGATTATTAACTACTTGAATAATTTAATAAATTAAATAAATAGGAAACTATGGATACCAATTTAGTTAATTTTGTAAAATAACTAATGATTAATTTGGTTTAGTAAAATAAATAAATAAAATTACATTTAGTATTGGCACGGGACAGGTACATCCTATCCCATATTCACAAAACATATTAGTTAACCTTAAAATAGTCTCTAGGAGAGAGAGAGAGAGAGAGAAATAATTTGTTAGGAAAATAATTAATTAATTAGTTAATTAAAGAATTCAGTAAATTAAGTAAATAGAAATCTATGGATAATAATTTACTTAATTTTATAAAATAGATAAATCAATAGTTAACTTTAACAAAAAAGCATAAATAAATATTCACTTGTGATTGGTGCAAGACTAGTCCAAGCTATCCCCAACCAAACTTGCACCATTGACAACCGTAAGTATTGGTAACATGTTGAATTAAATAAATAAAACTTTATAGAGAAGAAATTTTTTAATATATTAAAACAAATAAATGAATAATTTAATTTAGTAAAATAAATAAATAAAATTTCAGTTATTATTGGGGCACGACATGTACAACCTATTCGACACCAGAACTAATACATTGTTCAAAAAGTAAATCATTAATTAGATGAACAATTTAGTTATGTAAATAAATAAAACCTATGGATAATAATTTACTTACTTTTGGTAAAATAAATAAATATCCAAACTATCTAGATCCAAACCCAACCCATTCACAACCCTAAATATGTAACTCAGGAGGGAGAGAGAGAGAGAGAGAGAGAGAGAGAAATAATTTGTTTATAAAGTAAATTAATTTAGTAAGTTCAGTAAATAATTTTTAACTTAATAGCATAACTAAATAAGTAATTAGGTGAGAAAATGAGAGGAACAAGGAATTTCCTCACCACGATTCAGGCTCTATATGAACTTTAAGCTCATGCTCACGATGTAGGCTCGAATTTCAACCTGGACTTAGACTTGCGCATAAATATGTTCTTTTGTTCTCGTTAATAATTTTAATCCAAGCTGAGACCTAACCTACTAATAGCCCTAAATATTAGGCTTAGGGAGAGAGATCGAAATAACAAAATATTTAAATAAATGATTAATTACTTGAATAATTTTGTAAATTAAAAAATAGAAATCTGTGGATAATGTTTTACTAAATTTTGTAAAATAAACAAATCAAAAATTTAATTTAATAAAATTACTATATACTCATTTATTATTGGGTGTCGGGTTGAATCAAATAAATAAAAATTTATACATATTAGTTTATCTAAAGTATTTAAATATATAAACGAATAATTTAGTTAGGTAAAATAAATAAAATTTCATTAATCATTCGGACGGGATAGGTACATTCTGTACCACACTTGACCGAACTCGTTGATAACCCAAAAAATAAGGATCCAGAGAAAGAGAAAAATAAGTTTTTAACTAATTTTTTAACCTAAATAATAAAATCATTATATAATGATCAATTCATTTAGTAAAATAAAAAATAAATATCCAATCTATCTAAAACCGAGCCCGGCCCATTGATAACCCAAAATATTAGACTTGGGAAGGGAGAGATATAATGAAATAGTTTTTTGATAAAATTAAATCATTTAGTAAATTAAATAAATAATTTTTTTTAACTTACTAAATTAAATAAATAAATAAATTGCTGAGGAAATGAGAGAGTAATAAACAATAACGCTTTCCTCGTCGGCTCAACTCAAGAGGTAGGTCTAATGGTTGGGTTGGGCTCAAAGTTGGGCTTCAATATATTCTATTGAATAAAGACAAAGTCCAACCCAAACTTGGCACTGCCTGTGAACCAACCTTCTTAATTTGTTAATAAATGATTAATTAATGAAGACAATTAGTTAATTAAATAAATAAAAATCTATGGATAAGAACTTTTTTATTTTGTAAAATATATAATTGAATAATTCAATTTAATAAAAGAAAAAAATATCCAAGCTACCTAGACCAATCCCCACCTGTTGACAACCCTTAAATATTGGACACCGAGCAGTAAGATAGAGAGGGACATAATTAAATAATCTAGTAAATTAAATCAATAAAATATTTTAACTATTTAAAATAAGTAAATAAATAATTATGCAACAAAAAATCCGAGCTTTATATGATGGTCGAGCACATGCTAAAAATCTAGGCTTGATGGTTGTTCTAGGCTTACACTTTGGCCTTAATAAGTTCTGTTGATATAAAGGCAAAGCCCAAACCAGACGTGGCCCAACCAATGAAAAGGTTTAACCCCAACCGATACCTATCCAATTTATAAACCTAAATATTTTGCTCGGGTTGGGGGGGAATGTATGGATTCTTAACTACTTGAATAATTTAATAAATTAAATAAATAGGAAACTATGGATACCAATTTAGTTAATTTTGTAAAATAACTAATGATTAATTTGGTTTAATAAAATAAATAAATAAAATTACATTTAGTATTGGCACGGGACAGGTACATCCTATCCCATATTCACAAAACATATTAGTTAACCTTAAAATAGTCTCTAGGAGAGAGAGAGAGAGAGAGAAATAATTTGTTAGGAAAATAATTAATTAATTAGTTAATTAAAGAATTCAGTAAATTAAGTAAATAGAAATCTATGGATAATAATTTACTTAATTTTATAAAATAGATAAATCAATAGTTAACTTTAACAAAAAAGCATAAATAAATATTCACTTGTGATTGGTGCAAGACTAGTCCAAGCTATCCCCAACCAAACTTGCACCATTGACAACCGTAAGTATTGGTAACATGTTGAATTAAATAAATAAAACTTTATAGAGAAGAAATTTTTTAATATATTAAAACAAATAAATGAATAATTTAATTTAGTAAAATAAATAAATAAAATTTCAGTTATTATTGGGGCAAGACATGTACAACCTATTCGACACCAGAACTAATACATTGTTCAAAAAGTAAATCATTAATTAGATGAACAATTTAGTTATGTAAATAAATAAAACCTATGGATAATAATTTACTTACTTTTGGTAAAATAAATAAATATCCAAACTATCTAGATCCAAACCCCACCCATTCACAACCCTAAATATGTAACTCAGGAGGGAGAGAGAGAGAGAGAGAGAGAGAAATAATTTGTTTATAAAGTAAATTAATTTAGTAAGTTCAGTAAATAATTTTTAACTTAATAGCATAACTAAATAAGTAATTAGGTGAGAAAATGAGAGGAACAAGGAATTTCCTCACCACGATTCAGGCTCTATATGAACTTTAAGCTCATGCTCACGATGTAGGCTCGAAGTTCAACCTGGACTTACACTTGCGCATAAATATGTTCTTTTGTTCTCGTTAATAATTTTAATCCAAGCTGAGACCTAACCTACTAATAGCCCTAAATATTAGGCTTAGGGAGAGAGATCGAAATAACAAAATATTTAAATAAATGATTAATTACTTGAATAATTTTGTAAATTAAAAAATAGAAATCTATGGATAATATTTTACTAAATTTTGTAAAATAAACAAATCAAAAATTTAATTTAATAAAATTACTATATACTCATTTATTATTGGGTGTCGGGTTGAATCAAATAAATAAAAATTTATACATAATAGTTTATCTAAAGTATTTAAATATATAAACGAATAATTTAGTTTAGTAAAATAAATAAAACTTCATTAATCATTCGGACGGGATAGGTACATTCTGTACCACACTAGACCGAACTCGTTGATAACCCAAAAAATAAGGATCCAGAGAAAGAGAAAAGTAAGTTTTTAACTAATTTATTAACCTAAATAATAAAATCATTATATAATGATCAATTCAACTAGTAAAATAAAAAATAAATATCCAATCTATCTAAAACCTAGCCCGGCCCATTGATAACCTAAAATATTAGACTTGGGAAGGGAGAGATATAATGAAATAATTTTTTGATAAAATTAAATCATTTAGTAAATTAAATAAATAAATTTTTTTAACTTACTAAATTAAATAAATAAATAAATTGGTGAGGAAATAAGAGTGTAAGAAACAATAACGCTTTCCTCGTCGGCTCAACTCAAGAGATAGGTCTAATGGTTGGGTCGGGCTCAAAGTTGGGCTTCAATATATTCTATTGAATAAAGACAAAGTCCAACCCAAACTTGGCACTGCGTGTGAACCAACCTTCTTAATTTGTTAATAAATGATTAATTAATGAAGACAATTAGTTAATTAAATAAATAAAAATCTATGGATAAGAACTTTTTTATTTTGTAAAATATATAATTGAATAATTCAATTTAATAAAAGAAAAAAATATCCAAGCTACCTAGACCAATCCCCACCTGTTGACAACCCTTAAATATTGGACACCGAGCAGTAAGATAGAGAGGGACATAATTAAATAATCTAGTAAATTAAATCAATAAAATATTTTAACTATTTAAAATAAGTAAATAAATAATTATGCAACAAAAAATCCGAGCTTTATATGATGGTCGAGCACATGCTAAAAATCTAGGCTTGATGGTTGGTCTAGGCTTACACTTTGGCCTTAATAAGTTCTGTTGATATAAAGGCAAAGCCCAAACCAGACGTGGCCCAACCAATGAAAAGGTTTAACCCCAACCGATACCTATCGAATTTATAAACCTAAATATTTTGCTCGGGTTGGGGGGGAATGTATAGATTATTAACAACTTGAATAATTTAATAAATTAAATAAATAGGAAACTATGGATACCAATTTAGTTAATTTTGTAAAATAACTAATGATTAATTTGGTTTAGTAAAATAAATAAATAAAATTACATTTAGTATTGGCACGGGACAGGTACATCCTATCCCATATTCACAAAACATATTAGTTAACCTTAAAATAGTCTCTAGGAGAGAGAGAGAGAGAGAGAAATAAATTGTTAGGAAAATAATTAATTAATTAGTTAATTAAAGAATTCAGTAAATTAAGTAAATAGAAATCTATGGATAATAATTTACTTAATTTTATAAAATAGATAAATCAATAGTTAACTTTAACAAAAAAGCATAAATAAATATTCACTTGTGATTGGTGCAAGACTAGTCCAAGCTATCCCCAACCAAACTTGCACCATTGACAACCGTAAGTATTGGTAACATGTTGAATTAAATAAATAAAACTTTATAGAGAAGAAATTTTTTAATATATTAAAACAAATAAATGAATAATTTAATTTAGTAAAATAAATAAATAAAATTTCAGTTATTATTGGGGCAAGACATGTACAACCTATTCGACACCAGAACTAATACATTGTTCAAAAAGTAAATCATTAATTAGATGAACAATTTAGTTATGTAAATAAATAAAACCTATGGATAATAATTTACTTACTTTTGGTAAAATAAATAAATATCCAAACTATCTAGATCCAAACCCAACCCATTCACAACCCTAAATATGTAACTCAGGAGTGAGAGAGAGAGAGAGAGAGAGAGAGAAATAATTTGTTTATAAAGTAAATTAATTTAGTAAGTTCAGTAAATAATTTTTAACTTAATAGCATAACTAAATAAGTAATTAGGTGAGAAAATGAGAGGAACAAGGAATTTCCTCACCACGATTCAGGCTCTATATGAACTTTAAGCTCATGCTCACGATGTAGGCTCGAAGTTCAACCTGGACTTAGACTTGCGCATAAATATGTTCTTTTGTTCTCGTTAATAATTTTAATCCAAGCTGAGACCTAACCTACTAATAGCCCTAAATATTAGGCTTAGGGAGAGAGATCGAAATAACAAAATATTTAAATAAATGATTAATTACTTGAATAATTTTGTAAATTAAAAAATAGAAATCTATGGATAATATTTTACTAAATTTTGTAAAATAAACAAATCAAAAATTTAATTTAATAAAATTACTATATACTCATTTATTATTGGGTGTCGGGTTGAATCAAATAAATAAAAATTTATACATAATAGTTTATCTAAAGTATTTAAATATATAAACGAATAATTTAGTTTAGTAAAATAAATAAAACTTCATTAATCATTCGGACGGGATAGGTACATTCTGTACCACACTAGACCGAACTCGTTGATAACCCAAAAAATAAGGATCCAGAGAAAGTGAAAAGTAAGTTTTTAACTAATTTATTAACCTAAATAATAAAATCATTATATAATGATCAATTCAACTAGTAAAATAAAAAATAAATATCCAATCTATCTAAAACCTAGCCCGGCCCATTGATAACCTAAAATATTAGACTTGGGAAGGGAGAGATATAATGAAATAATTTTTTGATAAAATTAAATCATTTAGTAAATTAAATAAATAATTTTTTTTAACTTACTAAATTAAATAAATAAATAAATTGGTGAGGAAATAAGAGTGTAAGAAACAATAACGCTTTCCTCGTCGGCTCAACTCAAGAGATAGGTCTAATGGTTGGGTCGGGCTCAAAGTTGGGCTTCAATATATTCTATTGAATAAAGACAAAGTCCAACCCAAACTTGGCACTGCGTGTGAACCAACCTTCTTAATTTGTTAATAAATGATTAATTAATGAAGACAATTAGTTAATTAAATAAATAAAAATCTATGGATAAGAACTTTTTTATTTTGTAAAATATATAATTGAATAATTCAATTTAATAAAAGAAAAAAATATCCAAGCTACCTAGACCAATCCCCACCTGTTGACAACCCTTAAATATTGGACACCGAGCAGTAAGATAGAGAGGGACATAATTAAATAATCTAGTAAATTAAATCAATAAAATATTTTAACTATTTAAAATAAGTAAATAAATAATTATGCAACAAAAAATCCGAGCTTTATATGATGGTCGAGCACATGCTAAAAATCTAGGCTTGATGGTTGGTCTAGGCTTACACTTTGGCCTTAATAAGTTCTGTTGATATAAAGGCAAAGCCCAAACCAGACGTGGCCCAACCAATGAAAAGGTTTAACCCCAACCGATACCTATCCAATTTATAAACCTAAATATTTTGCTCGGGTTGGGGGGGAATGTATGGATTATTAACTACTTGAATAATTTAATAAATTAAATAAATAGGAAACTATGGATACCAATTTAGTTAATTTTGTAAAATAACTAATGATTAATTTGGTTTAGTAAAATAAATAAATAAAATTACATTTAGTATTGGCACGGGACAGGTACATCCTATCCCATATTCACAAAACATATTAGTTAACCTTAAAATAGTCTCTAGGAGAGAGAGAGAGAGAGAGAAATAATTTGTTAGGAAAATAATTAATTAATTAGTTAATTAAAGAATTCAGTAAATTAAGTAAATAGAAATCTATGGATAATAATTTACTTAATTTTATAAAATAGATAAATCAATAGTTAACTTTAACAAAAAAGCATAAATAAATATTCACTTGTGATTGGTGCAAGACTAGTCCAAGCTATCCCCAACCAAACTTGCACCATTGACAACCGTAAGTATTGGTAACATGTTGAATTAAATAAATAAAACTTTATAGAGAAGAAATTTTTTAATATATTAAAACAAATAAATGAATAATTTAATTTAGTAAAATAAATAAATAAAATTTCAGTTATTATTGGGGCACGACATGTACAACCTATTCGACACCAGAACTAATACATTGTTCAAAAAGTAAATCATTAATTAGATGAACAATTTAGTTATGTAAATAAATAAAACCTATGGATAATAATTTACTTACTTTTGGTAAAATAAATAAATATCCAAACTATCTAGATCCAAACCCAACCCATTCACAACCCTAAATATGTAACTCAGGAGGGAGAGAGAGAGAGAGAGAGAGAGAGAGAAATAATTTGTTTATAAAGTAAATTAATTTAGTAAGTTCAGTAAATAATTTTTAACTTAATAGCATAACTAAATAAGTAATTAGGTGAGAAAATGAGAGGAACAAGGAATTTCCTCACCACGATTCAGGCTCTATATGAACTTTAAGCTCATGCTCACGATGTAGGCTCGAATTTCAACCTGGACTTAGACTTGCGCATAAATATGTTCTTTTGTTCTCGTTAATAATTTTAATCCAAGCTGAGACCTAACCTACTAATAGCCCTAAATATTAGGCTTAGGGAGAGAGATCGAAATAACAAAATATTTAAATAAATGATTAATTACTTGAATAATTTTGTAAATTAAAAAATAGAAATCTATGGATAATGTTTTACTAAATTTTGTAAAATAAACAAATCAAAAATTTAATTTAATAAAATTACTATATACTCATTTATTATTGGGTGTCGGGTTGAATCAAATAAATAAAAATTTATACATATTAGTTTATCTAAAGTATTTAAATATATAAACGAATAATTTAGTTAGGTAAAATAAATAAAATTTCATTAATCATTCGGACGGGATAGGTACATTCTGTACCACACTTGACCGAACTCGTTGATAACCCAAAAAATAAGGATCCAGAGAAAGAGAAAAATAAGTTTTTAACTAATTTTTTAACCTAAATAATAAAATCATTATATAATGATCAATTCATTTAGTAAAATAAAAAATAAATATCCAATCTATCTAAAACCGAGCCCGGCCCATTGATAACCCAAAATATTAGACTTGGGAAGGGAGAGATATAATGAAATAGTTTTTTGATAAAATTAAATCATTTAGTAAATTAAATAAATAATTTTTTTTAACTTACTAAATTAAATAAATAAATAAATTGCTGAGGAAATGAGAGAGTAATAAACAATAACGCTTTCCTCGTCGGCTCAACTCAAGAGGTAGGTCTAATGGTTGGGTTGGGCTCAAAGTTGGGCTTCAATATATTCTATTGAATAAAGACAAAGTCCAACCCAAACTTGGCACTGCCTGTGAACCAACCTTCTTAATTTGTTAATAAATGATTAATTAATGAAGACAATTAGTTAATTAAATAAATAAAAATCTATGGATAAGAACTTTTTTATTTTGTAAAATATATAATTGAATAATTCAATTTAATAAAAGAAAAAAATATCCAAGCTACCTAGACCAATCCCCACCTGTTGACAACCCTTAAATATTGGACACCGAGCAGTAAGATAGAGAGGGACATAATTAAATAATCTAGTAAATTAAATCAATAAAATATTTTAACTATTTAAAATAAGTAAATAAATAATTATGCAACAAAAAATCCGAGCTTTATATGATGGTCGAGCACATGCTAAAAATCTAGGCTTGATGGTTGTTCTAGGCTTACACTTTGGCCTTAATAAGTTCTGTTGATATAAAGGCAAAGCCCAAACCAGACGTGGCCCAACCAATGAAAAGGTTTAACCCCAACCGATACCTATCCAATTTATAAACCTAAATATTTTGCTCGGGTTGGGGGGGAATGTATGGATTCTTAACTACTTGAATAATTTAATAAATTAAATAAATAGGAAACTATGGATACCAATTTAGTTAATTTTGTAAAATAACTAATGATTAATTTGGTTTAATAAAATAAATAAATAAAATTACATTTAGTATTGGCACGGGACAGGTACATCCTATCCCATATTCACAAAACATATTAGTTAACCTTAAAATAGTCTCTAGGAGAGAGAGAGAGAGAGAGAAATAATTTGTTAGGAAAATAATTAATTAATTAGTTAATTAAAGAATTCAGTAAATTAAGTAAATAGAAATCTATGGATAATAATTTACTTAATTTTATAAAATAGATAAATCAATAGTTAACTTTAACAAAAAAGCATAAATAAATATTCACTTGTGATTGGTGCAAGACTAGTCCAAGCTATCCCCAACCAAACTTGCACCATTGACAACCGTAAGTATTGGTAACATGTTGAATTAAATAAATAAAACTTTATAGAGAAGAAATTTTTTAATATATTAAAACAAATAAATGAATAATTTAATTTAGTAAAATAAATAAATAAAATTTCAGTTACTATTGGGGCAAGACATGTACAACCTATTCGACACCAGAACTAATACATTGTTCAAAAAGTAAATCATTAATTAGATGAACAATTTAGTTATGTAAATAAATAAAACCTATGGATAATAATTTACTTACTTTTGGTAAAATAAATAAATATCCAAACTATCTAGATCCAAACCCCACCCATTCACAACCCTAAATATGTAACTCAGGAGGGAGAGAGAGAGAGAGAGAGAGAGAAATAATTTGTTTATAAAGTAAATTAATTTAGTAAGTTCAGTAAATAATTTTTAACTTAATAGCATAACTAAATAAGTAATTAGGTGAGAAAATGAGAGGAACAAGGAATTTCCTCACCACGATTCAGGCTCTATATGAACTTTAAGCTCATGCTCACGATGTAGGCTCGAAGTTCAACCTGGACTTACACTTGCGCATAAATATGTTCTTTTGTTCTCGTTAATAATTTTAATCCAAGCTGAGACCTAACCTACTAATAGCCCTAAATATTAGGCTTAGGGAGAGAGATCGAAATAACAAAATATTTAAATAAATGATTAATTACTTGAATAATTTTGTAAATTAAAAAATAGAAATCTATGGATAATAATTTACTAAATTTTGTAAAATAAACAAATCAAAAATTTAATTTAATAAAATTACTATATACTCATTTATTATTGGGTGTCGGGTTGAATCAAATAAATAAAAATTTATACATAATAGTTTATCTAAAGTATTTAAATATATAAACGAATAATTTAGTTTAGTAAAATAAATAAAACTTCATTAATCATTCGGACGGGATAGGTACATTCTGTACCACACTAGACCGAACTCGTTGATAACCCAAAAAATAAGGATCCAGAGAAAGAGAAAAGTAAGTTTTTAACTAATTTATTAACCTAAATAATAAAATCATTATATAATGATCAATTCAACTAGTAAAATAAAAAATAAATATCCAATCTATCTAAAACCTAGCCCGGCCCATTGATAACCTAAAATATTAGACTTGGGAAGGGAGAGATATAATGAAATAATTTTTTGATAAAATTAAATCATTTAGTAAATTAAATAAATAAATTTTTTTAACTTACTAAATTAAATAAATAAATAAATTGGTGAGGAAATAAGAGTGTAAGAAACAATAACGCTTTCCTCGTCGGCTCAACTCAAGAGATAGGTCTAATGGTTGGGTCGGGCTCAAAGTTGGGCTTCAATATATTCTATTGAATAAAGACAAAGTCCAACCCAAACTTGGCACTGCGTGTGAACCAACCTTCTTAATTTGTTAATAAATGATTAATTAATGAAGACAATTAGTTAATTAAATAAATAAAAATCTATGGATAAGAACTTTTTTATTTTGTAAAATATATAATTGAATAATTCAATTTAATAAAAGAAAAAAATATCCAAGCTACCTAGACCAATCCCCACCTGTTGACAACCCTTAAATATTGGACACCGAGCAGTAAGATAGAGAGGGACATAATTAAATAATCTAGTAAATTAAATCAATAAAATATTTTAACTATTTAAAATAAGTAAATAAATAATTATGCAACAAAAAATCCGAGCTTTATATGATGGTCGAGCACATGCTAAAAATCTAGGCTTGATGGTTGGTCTAGGCTTACACTTTGGCCTTAATAAATTCTGTTGATATAAATGCAAAGCCCAAACCAGACGTGGCCCAACCAATGAAAAGGTTTAACCCCAACCGATACCTATCGAATTTATAAACCTAAATATTTTGCTCGGGTTGGGGGGGAATGTATGGATTATTAACAACTTGAATAATTTAATAAATTAAATAAATAGGAAACTATGGATACCAATTTAGTTAATTTTGTAAAATAACTAATGATTAATTTGGTTTAATAAAATAAATAAATAAAATTACATTTAGTATTGGCACGGGACAGGTACATCCTATCCCATATTCACAAAACATATTAGTTAACCTTAAAATAGTCTCTAGGAGAGAGAGAGAGAGAGAGAAATAATTTGTTAGGAAAATAATTAATTAATTAGTTAATTAAAGAATTCAGTAAATTAAGTAAATAGAAATCTATGGATAATAATTTACTTAATTTTATAAAATAGATAAATCAATAGTTAACTTTAACAAAAAAGCATAAATAAATATTCACTTGTGATTGGTGCAAGACTAGTCCAAGCTATCCCCAACCAAACTTGCACCATTGACAACCGTAAGTATTGGTAACATGTTGAATTAAATAAATAAAACTTTATAGAGAAGAAATTTTTTAATATATTAAAACAAATAAATGAATAATTTAATTTAGTAAAATAAATAAATAAAATTTCAGTTATTATTGGGGCAAGACATGTACAACCTATTCGACACCAGAACTAATACATTGTTCAAAAAGTAAATCATTAATTAGATGAACAATTTAGTTATGTAAATAAATAAAACCTATGGATAATAATTTACTTACTTTTGGTAAAATAAATAAATATCCAAACTATCTAGATCCAAACCCAACCCATTCACAACCCTAAATATGTAACTCAGGAGGGAGAGAGAGAGAGAGAGAGAGAGAAATAATTTGTTTATAAAGTAAATTAATTTAGTAAGTTCAGTAAATAATTTTTAACTTAATAGCATAACTAAATAAGTAATTAAGTGAGAAAATGAGAGGAACAAGGAATTTCCTCACCACGATTCAGGCTCTATATGAACTTTAAGCTCATGCTCACGATGTAGGCTCGAAGTTCAACCTGGACTTACACTTGCGCATAAATATGTTCTTTTGTTCTCGTTAATAATTTTAATCCAAGCTGAGACCTAACCTACTAATAGCCCTAAATATTAGGCTTAGGGAGAGAGATCGAAATAACAAAATATTTAAATAAATGATTAATTACTTGAATAATTTTGTAAATTAAAAAATAGAAATCTATGGATAATATTTTACTAAATTTTGTAAAATAAACAAATCAAAAATTTAATTTAATAAAATTACTATATACTCATTTATTATTGGGTGTCGGGTTGAATCAAATAAATAAAAATTTATACATAATAGTTTATCTAAAGTATTTAAATATATAAACGAATAATTTAGTTTAGTAAAATAAATAAAACTTCATTAATCATTCGGACGGGATAGGTACATTCTGTACCACACTAGACCGAACTCGTTGATAACCCAAAAAATAAGGATCCAGAGAAAGAGAAAAGTAAGTTTTTAACTAATTTATTAACCTAAATAATAAAATCATTATATAATGATCAATTCAACTAGTAAAATAAAAAATAAATATCCAATCTATCTAAAACCTAGCCCGGCCCATTGATAACCTAAAATATTAGACTTGGGAAGGGAGAGATATAATGAAATAATTTTTTGATAAAATTAAATCATTTAGTAAATTAAATAAATAAATTTTTTTAACTTACTAAATTAAATAAATAAATAAATTGGTGAGGAAATAAGAGTGTAAGAAACAATAACGCTTTCCTCGTCGGCTCAACTCAAGAGATAGGTCTAATGGTTGGGTCGGGCTCAAAGTTGGGCTTCAATATATTCTATTGAATAAAGACAAAGTCCAACCCAAACTTGGCACTGCGTGTGAACCAACCTTCTTAATTTGTTAATAAATGATTAATTAATGAAGACAATTAGTTAATTAAATAAATAAAAATCTATGGATAAGAACTTTTTTATTTTGTAAAATATATAATTGAATAATTCAATTTAATAAAAGAAAAAAATATCCAAGCTACCTAGACCAATCCCCACCTGTTGACAACCCTTAAATATTGGACACCGAGCAGTAAGATAGAGAGGGACATAATTAAATAATCTAGTAAATTAAATCAATAAAATATTTTAACTATTTAAAATAAGTAAATAAATAATTATGCAACAAAAAATCCGAGCTTTATATGATGGTCGAGCACATGCTAAAAATCTAGGCTTGATGGTTGGTCTAGGCTTACACTTTGGCCTTAATAAATTCTGTTGATATAAATGCAAAGCCCAAACCAGACGTGGCCCAACCAATGAAAAGGTTTAACCCCAACCGATACCTATCGAATTTATAAACCTAAATATTTTGCTCGGGTTGGGGGGGAATGTATAGATTATTAACAACTTGAATAATTTAATAAATTAAATAAATAGGAAACTATGGATACCAATTTAGTTAATTTTGTAAAATAACTAATGATTAATTTGGTTTAGTAAAATAAATAAATAAAATTACATTTAGTATTGGCACGGGACTGGTACATCCTATCCCATATTCACAAAACATATTAGTTAACCTTAAAATAGTCTCTAGGAGAGAGAGAGAGAGAGAGAAATAAATTGTTAGGAAAATAATTAATTAATTAGTTAATTAAAGAATTCAGTAAATTAAGTAAATAGAAATCTATGGATAATAATTTACTTAATTTTATAAAATAGATAAATCAATAGTTAACTTTAACAAAAAAGCATAAATAAATATTCACTTGTGATTGGTGCAAGACTAGTCCAAGCTATCCCCAACCAAACTTGCACCATTGACAACCGTAAGTATTGGTAACATGTTGAATTAAATAAATAAAACTTTATAGAGAAGAAATTTTTTAATATATTAAAACAAATAAATGAATAATTTAATTTAGTAAAATAAATAAATAAAATTTCAGTTATTATTGGGGCAAGACATGTACAACCTATTCGACACCAGAACTAATACATTGTTCAAAAAGTAAATCATTAATTAGATGAACAATTTAGTTATGTAAATAAATAAAACCTATGGATAATAATTTACTTACTTTTGGTAAAATAAATAAATATCCAAACTATCTAGATCCAAACCCAACCCATTCACAACCCTAAATATGTAACTCAGGAGTGAGAGAGAGAGAGAGAGAGAGAGAAATAATTTGTTTATAAAGTAAATTAATTTAGTAAGTTCAGTAAATAATTTTTAACTTAATAGCATAACTAAATAAGTAATTAGGTGAGAAAATGAGAGGAACAAGGAATTTCCTCACCACGATTCAGGCTCTATATGAACTTTAAGCTCATGCTCACGATGTAGGCTCGAAGTTCAACCTGGACTTAGACTTGCGCATAAATATGTTCTTTTGTTCTCGTTAATAATTTTAATCCAAGCTGAGACCTAACCTACTAATAGCCCTAAATATTAGGCTTAGGGAGAGAGATCGAAATAACAAAATATTTAAATAAATGATTAATTACTTGAATAATTTTGTAAATTAAAAAATAGAAATCTATGGATAATATTTTACTAAATTTTGTAAAATAAACAAATCAAAAATTTAATTTAATAAAATTACTATATACTCATTTATTATTGGGTGTCGGGTTGAATCAAATAAATAAAAATTTATACATAATAGTTTATCTAAAGTATTTAAATATATAAACGAATAATTTAGTTTAGTAAAATAAATAAAACTTCATTAATCATTCGGACGGGATAGGTACATTCTGTACCACACTAGACCGAACTCGTTGATAACCCAAAAAATAAGGATCCAGAGAAAGAGAAAAGTAAGTTTTTAACTAATTTATTAACCTAAATAATAAAATCATTATATAATGATCAATTCAACTAGTAAAATAAAAAATAAATATCCAATCTATCTAAAACCTAGCCCGGCCCATTGATAACCTAAAATATTAGACTTGGGAAGGGAGAGATATAATGAAATAGTTTTTTGATAAAATTAAATCATTTAGTAAATTAAATAAATAATTTTTTTTAACTTACTAAATTAAATAAATAAATAAATTGGTGAGGAAATAAGAGTGTAAGAAACAATAACGCTTTCCTCGTCGGCTCAACTCAAGAGATAGGTCTAATGGTTGGGTCGGGCTCAAAGTTGGGCTTCAATATATTCTATTGAATAAAGACAAAGTCCAACCCAAACTTGGCACTGCGTTTGAACCAACCTTCTTAATTTGTTAATAAATGATTAATTAATGAAGACAATTAGTTAATTAAATAAATAAAAATCTATGGATAAGAACTTTTTTATTTTGTAAAATATATAATTGAATAATTCAATTTAATAAAAGAAAAAAATATCCAAGCTACCTAGACCAATCCCCACCTGTTGACAACCCTTAAATATTGGACACCGAGCAGTAAGATAGAGAGGGACATAATTAAATAATCTAGTAAATTAAATCAATAAAATATTTTAACTATTTAAAATAAGTAAATAAATAATTATGCAACAAAAAATCCGAGCTTTATATGATGGTCGAGCACATGCTAAAAATCTAGGCTTGATGGTTGGTCTAGGCTTACACTTTGGCCTTAATAAGTTCTGTTGATATAAAGGCAAAGCCCAAACCAGACGTGGCCCAACCAATGAAAAGGTTTAACCCCAACCGATACCTATCCAATTTATAAACCTAAATATTTTGCTCGGGTTGGGGGGGAATGTATGGATTATTAACTACTTGAATAATTTAATAAATTAAATAAATAGGAAACTATGGATACCAATTTAGTTGATTTTGTAAAATAACTAATGATTAATTTGGTTTAGTAAAATAAATAAATAAAATTACATTTAGTATTGGCACGGGACAGGTACATCCTATCCCATATTCACAAAACATATTAGTTAACCTTAAAATAGTCTCTAGGAGAGAGAGAGAGAGAGAGAAATAATTTGTTAGGAAAATAATTAATTAATTAGTTAATTAAAGAATTCAGTAAATTAAGTAAATAGAAATCTATGGATAATAATTTACTTAATTTTATAAAATAGATAAATCAATAGTTAACTTTAACAAAAAAGCATAAATAAATATTCACTTGTGATTGGTGCAAGACTAGTCCAAGCTATCCCCAACCAAACTTGCACCATTGACAACCGTAAGTATTGGTAACATGTTGAATTAAATAAATAAAACTTTATAGAGAAGAAATTTTTTAATATATTAAAACAAATAAATGAATAATTTAATTTAGTAAAATAAATAAATAAAATTTCAGTTATTATTGGGGCACGACATGTACAACCTATTCGACACCAGAACTAATACATTGTTCAAAATGTAAATCATTAATTAGATGAACAATTTAGTTATGTAAATAAATAAAACCTATGGATAATAATTTACTTACTTTTTGTAAAATAAATAAATATCCAAACTATCTAGATCCAAACCCAACCCATTCACAACCCTAAATATGTAACTCAGGAGGGAGAGAGAGAGAGAGAGAGAGAGAGAGAAATAATTTGTTTATAAAGTAAATTAATTTAGTAAGTTCAGTAAATAATTTTTAACTTAATAGCATAACTAAATAAGTAATTAGGTGAGAAAATGAGAGGAACAAGGAATTTCCTCACCACGATTCAGGCTCTATATGAACTTTAAGCTCATGCTCACGATGTAGGCTCGAATTTCAACCTGGACTTAGACTTGCGCATAAATATGTTCTTTTGTTCTCGTTAATAATTTTAATCCAAGCTGAGACCTAACCTACTAATAGCCCTAAATATTAGGCTTAGGGAGAGAGATCGAAATAACAAAATATTTAAATAAATGATTAATTACTTGAATAATTTTGTAAATTAAAAAATAGAAATCTATGGATAATGTTTTACTAAATTTTGTAAAATAAACAAATCAAAAATTTAATTTAATAAAATTACTATATACTCATTTATTATTGGGTGTCGGGTTGAATCAAATAAATAAAAATTTATACATATTAGTTTATCTAAAGTATTTAAATATATAAATGAATAATTTAGTTAGGTAAAATAAATAAAATTTCATTAATCATTCGGACGGGATAGGTACATTCTGTACCACACTTGACCGAACTCGTTGATAACCCAAAAAATAAGGATCCAGAGAAAGAGAAAAATAAGTTTTTAACTAATTTTTTAACCTAAATAATAAAATCATTATATAATGATCAATTCATTTAGTAAAATAAAAAATAAATATCCAATCTATCTAAAACCGAGCCCGGCCCATTGATAACCCAAAATATTAGACTTGGGAAGGGAGAGATATAATGAAATAGTTTTTTGATAAAATTAAATCATTTAGTAAATTAAATAAATAATTTTTTTTAACTTACTAAATTAAATAAATAAATAAATTGCTGAGGAAATGAGAGAGTAATAAACAATAACGCTTTCCTCGTCGGCTCAACTCAAGAGGTAGGTCTAATGGTTGGGTTGGGCTCAAAGTTGGGCTTCAATATATTCTATTGAATAAAGACAAAGTCCAACCCAAACTTGGCACTGCCTGTGAACCAACCTTCTTAATTTGTTAATAAATGATTAATTAATGAAGACAATTAGTTAATTAAATAAATAAAAATCTATGGATAAGAACTTTTTTATTTTGTAAAATATATAATTGAATAATTCAATTTAATAAAAGAAAAAAATATCCAAGCTACCTAGACCAATCCCCACCTGTTGACAACCCTTAAATATTGGACACCGAGCAGTAAGATAGAGAGGGACATAATTAAATAATCTAGTAAATTAAATCAATAAAATATTTTAACTATTTAAAATAAGTAAATAAATAATTATGCAACAAAAAATCCGAGCTTTATATGATGGTCGAGCACATGCTAAAAATCTAGGCTTGATGGTTGTTCTAGGCTTACACTTTGGCCTTAATAAGTTCTGTTGATATAAAGGCAAAGCCCAAACCAGACGTGGCCCAACCAATGAAAAGGTTTAACCCCAACCGATACCTATCCAATTTATAAACCTAAATATTTTGCTCAGGTTGGGGGGGAATGTATGGATTCTTAACTACTTGAATAATTTAATAAATTAAATAAATAGGAAACTATGGATACCAATTTAGTTAATTTTGTAAAATAACTAATGATTAATTTGGTTTAATAAAATAAATAAATAAAATTACATTTAGTATTGGCACGGGACAGGTACATCCTATCCCATATTCACAAAACATATTAGTTAACCTTAAAATAGTCTCTAGGAGAGAGAGAGAGAGAGAGAAATAATTTGTTAGGAAAATAATTAATTAATTAGTTAATTAAAGAATTCAGTAAATTAAGTAAATAGAAATCTATGGATAATAATTTACTTAATTTTATAAAATAGATAAATCAATAGTTAACTTTAACAAAAAAGCATAAATAAATATTCACTTGTGATTGGTGCAAGACTAGTCCAAGCTATCCCCAACCAAACTTGCACCATTGACAACCGTAAGTATTGGTAACATGTTGAATTAAATAAATAAAACTTTATAGAGAAGAAATTTTTTAATATATTAAAACAAATAAATGAATAATTTAATTTAGTAAAATAAATAAATAAAATTTCAGTTATTATTGGGGCAAGACATGTAAACCTATTCGACACCAGAACTAATACATTGTTCAAAAAGTAAATCATTAATTAGATGAACAATTTAGTTATGTAAATAAATAAAACCTATGGATAATAATTTACTTACTTTTGGTAAAATAAATAAATATCCAAACTATCTAGATCCAAACCCCACCCATTCACAACCCTAAATATGTAACTCAGGAGGGAGAGAGAGAGAGAGAGAGAGAGAAATAATTTGTTTATAAAGTAAATTAATTTAGTAAGTTCAGTAAATAATTTTTAACTTAATAGCATAACTAAATAAGTAATTAGGTGAGAAAATGAGAGGAACAAGGAATTTCCTCACCACGATTCAGGCTCTATATGAACTTTAAGCTCATGCTCACGATGTAGGCTCGAAGTTCAACCTGGACTTACACTTGCGCATAAATATGTTCTTTTGTTCTCGTTAATAATTTTAATCCAAGCTGAGACCTAACCTACTAATAGCCCTAAATATTAGGCTTAGGGAGAGAGATCGAAATAACAAAATATTTAAATAAATGATTAATTACTTGAATAATTTTGTAAATTAAAAAATAGAAATCTATGGATAATATTTTACTAAATTTTGTAAAATAAACAAATCAAAAATTTAATTTAATAAAATTACTATATACTCATTTATTATTGGGTGTCGGGTTGAATCAAATAAATAAAAATTTATACATAATAGTTTATCTAAAGTATTTAAATATATAAACGAATAATTTAGTTTAGTAAAATAAATAAAACTTCATTAATCATTCGGACGGGATAGGTACATTCTGTACCACACTAGACCGAACTCGTTGATAACCCAAAAAATAAGGATCCAGAGAAAGAGAAAAGTAAGTTTTTAACTAATTTATTAACCTAAATAATAAAATCATTATATAATGATCAATTCAACTAGTAAAATAAAAAATAAATATCCAATCTATCTAAAACCTAGCCCGGCCCATTGATAACCTAAAATATTAGACTTGGGAAGGGAGAGATATAATGAAATAATTTTTTGATAAAATTAAATCATTTAGTAAATTAAATAAATAAATTTTTTTAACTTACTAAATTAAATAAATAAATAAATTGGTGAGGAAATAAGAGTGTAAGAAACAATAACGCTTTCCTCGTCGGCTCAACTCAAGAGATAGGTCTAATGGTTGGGTCGGGCTCAAAGTTGGGCTTCAATATATTCTATTGAATAAAGACAAAGTCCAACCCAAACTTGGCACTGCGTGTGAACCAACCTTCTTAATTTGTTAATAAATGATTAATTAATGAAGACAATTAGTTAATTAAATAAATAAAAATCTATGGATAAGAACTTTTTTATTTTGTAAAATATATAATTGAATAATTCAATTTAATAAAAGAAAAAAATATCCAAGCTACCTAGACCAATCCCCACCTGTTGACAACCCTTAAATATTGGACACCGAGCAGTAAGATAGAGAGGGACATAATTAAATAATCTAGTAAATTAAATCAATAAAATATTTTAACTATTTAAAATAAGTAAATAAATAATTATGCAACAAAAAATCCGAGCTTTATATGATGGTCGAGCACATGCTAAAAATCTAGGCTTGATGGTTGGTCTAGGCTTACACTTTGGCCTTAATAAATTCTGTTGATATAAATGCAAAGCCCAAACCAGACGTGGCCCAACCAATGAAAAGGTTTAACCCCAACCGATACCTATCGAATTTATAAACCTAAATATTTTGCTCGGGTTGGGGGGGAATGTATGGATTATTAACAACTTGAATAATTTAATAAATTAAATAAATAGGAAACTATGGATACCAATTTAGTTAATTTTGTAAAATAACTAATGATTAATTTGGTTTAGTAAAATAAATAAATAAAATTACATTTAGTATTGGAACGGGACAGGTACATCCTATCCCATATTCACAAAACATATTAGTTAACCTTAAAATAGTCTCTAGGAGAGAGAGAGAGAGAGAGAAATAATTTGTTAGGAAAATAATTAATTAATTAGTTAATTAAAGAATTCAGTAAATTAAGTAAATAGAAATCTATGGATAATAATTTACTTAATTTTATAAAATAGATAAATCAATAGTTAACTTTAACAAAAAAGCATAAATAAATATTCACTTGTGATTGGTGCAAGACTAGTCCAAGCTATCCCCAACCAAACTTGCACCATTGACAACCGTAAGTATTGGTAACATGTTGAATTAAATAAATAAAACTTTATAGAGAAGAAATTTTTTAATATATTAAAATACATTGTTCAAAAAGTAAATCATTAATTAGATGAACAATTTAGTTATGTAAATAAATAAAACCTATGGATAATAATTTACTTACTTTTGGTAAAATAAATAAATATCCAAACTATCTAGATCCAAACCCAACCCATTCACAACCCTAAATATGTAACTCAGGAGGGAGAGAGAGAGAGAGAGAGAGAGAAATAATTTGTTTATAAAGTAAATTAATTTAGTAAGTTCAGTAAATAATTTTTAACTTAATAGCATAACTAAATAAGTAATTAGGTGAGAAAATGAGAGGAACAAGGAATTTCCTCACCACGATTCAGGCTCTATATGAACTTTAAGCTCATGCTCACGATGTAGGCTCGAAGTTCAACCTGGACTTACACTTGCGCATAAATATGTTCTTTTGTTCTCGTTAATAATTTTAATCCAAGCTGAGACCTAACCTACTAATAGCCCTAAATATTAGGCTTAGGGAGAGAGATCGAAATAACAAAATATTTAAATAAATGACTAATTACTTGAATAATTTTGTAAATTAAAAAATAGAAATCTATGGATAATATTTTACTAAATTTTGTAAAATAAACAAATCAAAAATTTAATTTAATAAAATTACTATATACTCATTTATTATTGGGTGTCGGGTTGAATCAAATAAATAAAAATTTATACATATTAGTTTATCTAAAGTATTTAAATATATAAACGAATAATTTAGTTAGGTAAAATAAATAAAATTTCATTAATCATTCGGACGGGATAGGTACATTCTGTACCACACTTGACCGAACTCGTTGATAACCCAAAAAATAAGGATCCAGAGAAAGAGAAAAATAAGTTTTTAACTAATTTTTTAACCTAAATAATAAAATCATTATATAATGATCAATTCATTTAGTAAAATAAAAAATAAATATCCAATCTATCTAAAACCGAGCCCGGCCCATTGATAACCCAAAATATTAGACTTGGGAAGGGAGAGATATAATGAAATAGTTTTTTGATAAAATTAAATCATTTAGTAAATTAAATAAATAATTTTTTTTAACTTACTAAATTAAATAAATAAATAAATTGCTGAGGAAATGAGAGAGTAATAAACAATAACGCTTTCCTCGTCGGCTCAACTCAAGAGGTAGGTCTAATGGTTGGGTTGGGCTCAAAGTTGGGCTTCAATATATTCTATTGAATAAAGACAAAGTCCAACCCAAACTTGGCACTGCCTGTGAACCAACCTTCTTAATTTGTTAATAAATGATTAATTAATGAAGACAATTAGTTAATTAAATAAATAAAAATCTATGGATAAGAACTTTTTTATTTTGTAAAATATATAATTGAATAATTCAATTTAATAAAAGAAAAAAATATCCAAGCTACCTAGACCAATCCCCACCTGTTGACAACCCTTAAATATTGGACACCGAGCAGTAAGATAGAGAGGGACATAATTAAATAATCTAGTAAATTAAATCAATAAAATATTTTAACTATTTAAAATAAGTAAATAAATAATTATGCAACAAAAAATCCGAGCTTTATATGATGGTCGAGCACATGCTAAAAATCTAGGCTTGATGGTTGGTCTAGGCTTACACTTTGGCCTTAATAAATTCTGTTGATATAAAGGCAAAGCCCAAACCAGACGTGGCCCAACCAATGAAAAGGTTTAACCCCAACCGATACCTATCGAATTTATAAACCTAAATATTTTGCTCGGGTTGGGGGGGAATGTATAGATTATTAACAACTTGAATAATTTAATAAATTAAATAAATAGGAAACTATGGATACCAATTTAGTTAATTTTGTAAAATAACTAATGATTAATTTGGTTTAGTAAAATAAATAAATAAAATTACATTTAGTATTGGCACGGGACAGGTACATCCTATCCCATATTCACAAAACATATTAGTTAACCTTAAAATAGTCTCTAGGAGAGAGAGAGAGAGAGAGAGAAATAAATTGTTAGGAAAATAATTAATTAATTAGTTAATTAAAGAATTCAGTAAATTAAGTAAATAGAAATCTATGGATAATAATTTACTTAATTTTATAAAATAGATAAATCAATAGTTAACTTTAACAAAAAAGCATAAATAAATATTCACTTGTGATTGGTGCAAGACTAGTCCAAGCTATCCCCAACCAAACTTGCACCATTGACAACCGTAAGTATTGGTAACATGTTGAATTAAATAAATAAAACTTTATAGAGAAGAAATTTTTTAATATATTAAAACAAATAAATGAATAATTTAATTTAGTAAAATAAATAAATAAAATTTCAGTTATTATTGGGGCAAGACATGTACAACCTATTCGACACCAGAACTAATACATTGTTCAAAAAGTAAATCATTAATTAGATGAACAATTTAGTTATGTAAATAAATAAAACCTATGGATAATAATTTACTTACTTTTGGTAAAATAAATAAATATCCAAACTATCTAGATCCAAACCCAACCCATTCACAACCCTAAATATGTAACTCAGGAGTGAGAGAGAGAGAGAGAGAGAGAGAAATAATTTGTTTATAAAGTAAATTAATTTAGTAAGTTCAGTAAATAATTTTTAACTTAATAGCATAACTAAATAAGTAATTAGGTGAGAAAATGAGAGGAACAAGGAATTTCCTCACCACGATTCAGGCTCTATATGAACTTTAAGCTCATGCTCACGATGTAGGCTCGAAGTTCAACCTGGACTTAGACTTGCGCATAAATATGTTCTTTTGTTCTCGTTAATAATTTTAATCCAAGCTGAGACCTAACCTACTAATAGCCCTAAATATTAGGCTTAGGGAGAGAGATCGAAATAACAAAATATTTAAATAAATGATTAATTACTTGAATAATTTTGTAAATTAAAAAATAGAAATCTATGGATAATATTTTACTAAATTTTGTAAAATAAACAAATCAAAAATTTAATTTAATAAAATTACTATATACTCATTTATTATTGGGTGTCGGGTTGAATCAAATAAATAAAAATTTATACATAATAGTTTATCTAAAGTATTTAAATATATAAACGAATAATTTAGTTTAGTAAAATAAATAAAACTTCATTAATCATTCGGACGGGATAGGTACATTCTGTACCACACTAGACCGAACTCGTTGATAACCCAAAAAATAAGGATCCAGAGAAAGAGAAAAGTAAGTTTTTAACTAATTTATTAACCTAAATAATAAAATCATTATATAATGATCAATTCAACTAGTAAAATAAAAAATAAATATCCAATCTATCTAAAACCTAGCCCGGCCCATTGATAACCTAAAATATTAGACTTGGGAAGGGAGAGATATAATGAAATAATTTTTTGATAAAATTAAATCATTTAGTAAATTAAATAAATAAATTTTTTTAACTTACTAAATTAAATAAATAAATAAATTGGTGAGGAAATAAGAGTGTAAGAAACAATAACGCTTTCCTCGTCGGCTCAACTCAAGAGATAGGTCTAATGGTTGGGTCGGGCTCAAAGTTGGGCTTCAATATATTCTATTGAATAAAGACAAAGTCCAACCCAAACTTGGCACTGCCTGTGAACCAACCTTCTTAATTTGTTAATAAATGATTAATTAATGAAGACAATTAGTTAATTAAATAAATAAAAATCTATGGATAAGAACTTTTTTATTTTGTAAAATATATAATTGAATAATTCAATTTAATAAAAGAAAAAAATATCCAAGCTACCTAGACCAATCCCCACCTGTTGACAACCCTTAAATATTGGACACCGAGCAGTAAGATAGAGAGGGACATAATTAAATAATCTAGTAAATTAAATCAATAAAATATTTTAACTATTTAAAATAAGTAAATAAATAATTATGCAACAAAAAATCCGAGCTTTATATGATGGTCGAGCACATGCTAAAAATCTAGGCTTGATGGTTGGTCTAGGCTTACACTTTGGCCTTAATAAATTCTGTTGATATAAAGGCAAAGCCCAAACCAGACGTGGCCCAACCAATGAAAAGGTTTAACCCCAACCGATACCTATCGAATTTATAAACCTAAATATTTTGCTCGGGTTGGGGGGGAATGTATAGATTATTAACAACTTGAATAATTTAATAAATTAAATAAATAGGAAACTATGGATACCAATTTAGTTAATTTTGTAAAATAACTAATGATTAATTTGGTTTAGTAAAATAAATAAATAAAATTACATTTAGTATTGGCACGGGACAGGTACATCCTATCCCATATTCACAAAACATATTAGTTAACCTTAAAATAGTCTCTAGGAGAGAGAGAGAGAGAGAGAGAAATAAATTGTTAGGAAAATAATTAATTAATTAGTTAATTAAAGAATTCAGTAAATTAAGTAAATAGAAATCTATGGATAATAATTTACTTAATTTTATAAAATAGATAAATCAATAGTTAACTTTAACAAAAAAGCATAAATAAATATTCACTTGTGATTGGTGCAAGACTAGTCCAAGCTATCCCCAACCAAACTTGCACCATTGACAACCGTAAGTATTGGTAACATGTTGAATTAAATAAATAAAACTTTATAGAGAAGAAATTTTTTAATATATTAAAACAAATAAATGAATAATTTAATTTAGTAAAATAAATAAATAAAATTTCAGTTATTATTGGGGCAAGACATGTACAACCTATTCGACACCAGAACTAATACATTGTTCAAAAAGTAAATCATTAATTAGATGAACAATTTAGTTATGTAAATAAATAAAACCTATGGATAATAATTTACTTACTTTTGGTAAAATAAATAAATATCCAAACTATCTAGATCCAAACCCAACCCATTCACAACCCTAAATATGTAACTCAGGAGTGAGAGAGAGAGAGAGAGAGAGAGAGAAATAATTTGTTTATAAAGTAAATTAATTTAGTAAGTTCAGTAAATAATTTTTAACTTAATAGCATAACTAAATAAGTAATTAGGTGAGAAAATGAGAGGAACAAGGAATTTCCTCACCACGATTCAGGCTCTATATGAACTTTAAGCTCATGCTCACGATGTAGGCTCGAAGTTCAACCTGGACTTAGACTTGCGCATAAATATGTTCTTTTGTTCTCGTTAATAATTTTAATCCAAGCTGAGACCTAACCTACTAATAGCCCTAAATATTAGGCTTAGGGAGAGAGATCGAAATAACAAAATATTTAAATAAATGATTAATTACTTGAATAATTTTGTAAATTAAAAAATAGAAATCTATGGATAATATTTTACTAAATTTTGTAAAATAAACAAATCAAAAATTTAATTTAATAAAATTACTATATACTCATTTATTATTGGGTGTCGGGTTGAATCAAATAAATAAAAATTTATACATAATAGTTTATCTAAAGTATTTAAATATATAAACGAATAATTTAGTTTAGTAAAATAAATAAAACTTCATTAATCATTCGGACGGGATAGGTACATTCTGTACCACACTAGACCGAACTCGTTGATAACCCAAAAAATAAGGATCCAGAGAAAGAGAAAAGTAAGTTTTTAACTAATTTATTAACCTAAATAATAAAATCATTATATAATGATCAATTCAACTAGTAAAATAAAAAATAAATATCCAATCTATCTAAAACCTAGCCCGGCCCATTGATAACCTAAAATATTAGACTTGGGAAGGGAGAGATATAATGAAATAATTTTTTGATAAAATTAAATCATTTAGTAAATTAAATAAATAAATTTTTTTAACTTACTAAATTAAATAAATAAATAAATTGGTGAGGAAATAAGAGTGTAAGAAACAATAACGCTTTCCTCGTCGGCTCAACTCAAGAGATAGGTCTAATGGTTGGGTCGGGCTCAAAGTTGGGCTTCAATATATTCTATTGAATAAAGACAAAGTCCAACCCAAACTTGGCACTGCCTGTGAACCAACCTTCTTAATTTGTTAATAAATGATTAATTAATGAAGACAATTAGTTAATTAAATAAATAAAAATCTATGGATAAGAACTTTTTTATTTTGTAAAATATATAATTGAATAATTCAATTTAATAAAAGAAAAAAATATCCAAGCTACCTAGACCAATCCCCACCTGTTGACAACCCTTAAATATTGGACACCGAGCAGTAAGATAGAGAGGGACATAATTAAATAATCTAGTAAATTAAATCAATAAAATATTTTAACTATTTAAAATAAGTAAATAAATAATTATGCAACAAAAAATCCGAGCTTTATATGATGGTCGAGCACATGCTAAAAATCTAGGCTTGATGGTTGGTCTAGGCTTACACTTTGGCCTTAATAAATTCTGTTGATATAAAGGCAAAGCCCAAACCAGACGTGGCCCAACCAATGAAAAGGTTTAACCCCAACCGATACCTATCGAATTTATAAACCTAAATATTTTGCTCGGGTTGGGGGGGAATGTATAGATTATTAACAACTTGAATAATTTAATAAATTAAATAAATAGGAAACTATGGATACCAATTTAGTTAATTTTGTAAAATAACTAATGATTAATTTGGTTTAGTAAAATAAATAAATAAAATTACATTTAGTATTGGCACGGGACAGGTACATCCTATCCCATATTCACAAAACATATTAGTTAACCTTAAAATAGTCTCTAGGAGAGAGAGAGAGAGAGAGAGAAATAAATTGTTAGGAAAATAATTAATTAATTAGTTAATTAAAGAATTCAGTAAATTAAGTAAATAGAAATCTATGGATAATAATTTACTTAATTTTATAAAATAGATAAATCAATAGTTAACTTTAACAAAAAAGCATAAATAAATATTCACTTGTGATTGGTGCAAGACTAGTCCAAGCTATCCCCAACCAAACTTGCACCATTGACAACCGTAAGTATTGGTAACATGTTGAATTAAATAAATAAAACTTTATAGAGAAGAAATTTTTTAATATATTAAAACAAATAAATGAATAATTTAATTTAGTAAAATAAATAAATAAAATTTCAGTTATTATTGGGGCAAGACATGTACAACCTATTCGACACCAGAACTAATACATTGTTCAAAAAGTAAATCATTAATTAGATGAACAATTTAGTTATGTAAATAAATAAAACCTATGGATAATAATTTACTTACTTTTGGTAAAATAAATAAATATCCAAACTATCTAGATCCAAACCCAACCCATTCACAACCCTAAATATGTAACTCAGGAGTGAGAGAGAGAGAGAGAGAGAGAGAAATAATTTGTTTATAAAGTAAATTAATTTAGTAAGTTCAGTAAATAATTTTTAACTTAATAGCATAACTAAATAAGTAATTAGGTGAGAAAATGAGAGGAACAAGGAATTTCCTCACCACGATTCAGGCTCTATATGAACTTTAAGCTCATGCTCACGATGTAGGCTCGAAGTTCAACCTGGACTTAGACTTGCGCATAAATATGTTCTTTTGTTCTCGTTAATAATTTTAATCCAAGCTGAGACCTAACCTACTAATAGCCCTAAATATTAGGCTTAGGGAGAGAGATCGAAATAACAAAATATTTAAATAAATGATTAATTACTTGAATAATTTTGTAAATTAAAAAATAGAAATCTATGGATAATATTTTACTAAATTTTGTAAAATAAACAAATCAAAAATTTAATTTAATAAAATTACTATATACTCATTTATTATTGGGTGTCGGGTTGAATCAAATAAATAAAAATTTATACATAATAGTTTATCTAAAGTATTTAAATATATAAACGAATAATTTAGTTTAGTAAAATAAATAAAACTTCATTAATCATTCGGACGGGATAGGTACATTCTGTACCACACTAGACCGAACTCGTTGATAACCCAAAAAATAAGGATCCAGAGAAAGAGAAAAGTAAGTTTTTAACTAATTTATTAACCTAAATAATAAAATCATTATATAATGATCAATTCAACTAGTAAAATAAAAAATAAATATCCAATCTATCTAAAACCTAGCCCGGCCCATTGATAACCTAAAATATTAGACTTGGGAAGGGAGAGATATAATGAAATAATTTTTTGATAAAATTAAATCATTTAGTAAATTAAATAAATAAATTTTTTTAACTTACTAAATTAAATAAATAAATAAATTGGTGAGGAAATAAGAGTGTAAGAAACAATAACGCTTTCCTCGTCGGCTCAACTCAAGAGATAGGTCTAATGGTTGGGTCGGGCTCAAAGTTGGGCTTCAATATATTCTATTGAATAAAGACAAAGTCCAACCCAAACTTGGCACTGCGTGTGAACCAACCTTCTTAATTTGTTAATAAATGATTAATTAATGAAGACAATTAGTTAATTAAATAAATAAAAATCTATGGATAAGAACTTTTTTATTTTGTAAAATATATAATTGAATAATTCAATTTAATAAAAGAAAAAAATATCCAAGCTACCTAGACCAATCCCCACCTGTTGACAACCCTTAAATATTGGACACCGAGCAGTAAGATAGAGAGGGACATAATTAAATAATCTAGTAAATTAAATCAATAAAATATTTTAACTATTTAAAATAAGTAAATAAATAATTATGCAACAAAAAATCCGAGCTTTATATGATGGTCGAGCACATGCTAAAAATCTAGGCTTGATGGTTGGTCTAGGCTTACACTTTGGCCTTAATAAGTTCTGTTGATATAAAGGCAAAGCCCAAACCAGACGTGGCCCAACCAATGAAAAGGTTTAACCCCAACCGATACCTATCGAATTTATAAACCTAAATATTTTGCTCGGGTTGGGGGGGAATGTATAGATTATTAACAACTTGAATAATTTAATAAATTAAATAAATAGGAAACTATGGATACCAATTTAGTTAATTTTGTAAAATAACTAATGATTAATTTGGTTTAGTAAAATAAATAAATAAAATTACATTTAGTATTGGCACGGGACAGGTACATCCTATCCCATATTCACAAAACATATTAGTTAACCTTAAAATAGTCTCTAGGAGAGAGAGAGAGAGAGAGAAATAAATTGTTAGGAAAATAATTAATTAATTAGTTAATTAAAGAATTCAGTAAATTAAGTAAATAGAAATCTATGGATAATAATTTACTTAATTTTATAAAATAGATAAATCAATAGTTAACTTTAACAAAAAAGCATAAATAAATATTCACTTGTGATTGGTGCAAGACTAGTCCAAGCTATCCCCAACCAAACTTGCACCATTGACAACCGTAAGTATTGGTAACATGTTGAATTAAATAAATAAAACTTTATAGAGAAGAAATTTTTTAATATATTAAAACAAATAAATGAATAATTTAATTTAGTAAAATAAATAAATAAAATTTCAGTTATTATTGGGGCAAGACATGTACAACCTATTCGACACCAGAACTAATACATTGTTCAAAAAGTAAATCATTAATTAGATGAACAATTTAGTTATGTAAATAAATAAAACCTATGGATAATAATTTACTTACTTTTGGTAAAATAAATAAATATCCAAACTATCTAGATCCAAACCCAACCCATTCACAACCCTAAATATGTAACTCAGGAGTGAGAGAGAGAGAGAGAGAGAGAGAAATAATTTGTTTATAAAGTAAATTAATTTAGTAAGTTCAGTAAATAATTTTTAACTTAATAGCATAACTAAATAAGTAATTAGGTGAGAAAATGAGAGGAACAAGGAATTTCCTCACCACGATTCAGGCTCTATATGAACTTTAAGCTCATGCTCACGATGTAGGCTCGAAGTTCAACCTGGACTTAGACTTGCGCATAAATATGTTCTTTTGTTCTCGTTAATAATTTTAATCCAAGCTGAGACCTAACCTACTAATAGCCCTAAATATTAGGCTTAGGGAGAGAGATCGAAATAACAAAATATTTAAATAAATGATTAATTACTTGAATAATTTTGTAAATTAAAAAATAGAAATCTATGGATAATATTTTACTAAATTTTGTAAAATAAACAAATCAAAAATTTAATTTAATAAAATTACTATATACTCATTTATTATTGGGTGTCGGGTTGAATCAAATAAATAAAAATTTATACATAATAGTTTATCTAAAGTATTTAAATATATAAACGAATAATTTAGTTTAGTAAAATAAATAAAACTTCATTAATCATTCGGACGGGATAGGTACATTCTGTACCACACTAGACCGAACTCGTTGATAACCCAAAAAATAAGGATCCAGAGAAAGAGAAAAGTAAGTTTTTAACGAATTTATTAACCTAAATAATAAAATCATTATATAATGATCAATTCAACTAGTAAAATAAAAAATAAATATCCAATCTATCTAAAACCTAGCCCGGCCCATTGATAACCTAAAATATTAGACTTGGGAAGGGAGAGATATAATGAAATAATTTTTTGATAAAATTAAATCATTTAGTAAATTAAATAAATAAATTTTTTTAACTTACTAAATTAAATAAATAAATAAATTGGTGAGGAAATAAGAGTGTAAGAAACAATAACGCTTTCCTCGTCGGCTCAACTCAAGAGATAGGTCTAATGGTTGGGTCGGGCTCAAAGTTGGGCTTCAATATATTCTATTGAATAAAGACAAAGTCCAACCCAAACTTGGCACTGCGTGTGAACCAACCTTCTTAATTTGTTAATAAATGATTAATTAATGAAGACAATTAGTTAATTAAATAAATAAAAATCTATGGATAAGAACTTTTTTATTTTGTAAAATATATAATTGAATAATTCAATTTAATAAAAGAAAAAAATATCCAAGCTACCTAGACCAATCCCCACCTGTTGACAACCCTTAAATATTGGACACCGAGCAGTAAGATAGAGAGGGACATAATTAAATAATCTAGTAAATTAAATCAATAAAATATTTTAACTATTTAAAATAAGTAAATAAATAATTATGCAACAAAAAATCCGAGCTTTATATGATGGTCGAGCACATGCTAAAAATCTAGGCTTGATGGTTGGTCTAGGCTTACACTTTGGCCTTAATAAGTTCTGTTGATATAAAGGCAAAGCCCAAACCAGACGTGGCCCAACCAATGAAAAGGTTTAACCCCAACCGATACCTATCCAATTTATAAACCTAAATATTTTGCTCGGGTTGGGGGGGAATGTATAGATTATTAACAACTTGAATAATTTAATAAATTAAATAAATAGGAAACTATGGATACCAATTTAGTTAATTTTGTAAAATAACTAATGATTAATTTGGTTTAGTAAAATAAATAAATAAAATTACATTTAGTATTGGCACGGGACAGGTACATCCTATCCCATATTCACAAAACATATTAGTTAACCTTAAAATAGTCTCTAGGAGAGAGAGAGAGAGAGAGAAATAATTTGTTAGGAAAATAATTAATTAATTAGTTAATTAAAGAATTCAGTAAATTAAGTAAATAGAAATCTATGGATAATAATTTACTTAATTTTATAAAATAGATAAATCAATAGTTAACTTTAACAAAAAAGCATAAATAAATATTCACTTGTGATTGGTGCAAGACTAGTCCAAGCTATCCCCAACCAAACTTGCACCATTGACAACCGTAAGTATTGGTAACATGTTGAATTAAATAAATAAAACTTTATAGAGAAGAAATTTTTTAATATATTAAAATACATTGTTCAAAAAGTAAATCATTAATTAGATGAACAATTTAGTTATGTAAATAAATAAAACCTATGGATAATAATTTACTTACTTTTGGTAAAATAAATAAATATCCAAACTATCTAGATCCAAACCCAACCCATTCACAACCCTAAATATGTAACTCAGGAGGGAGAGAGAGAGAGAGAGAGAGAGAAATAATTTGTTTATAAAGTAAATTAATTTAGTAAGTTCAGTAAATAATTTTTAACTTAATAGCATAACTAAATAAGTAATTAGGTGAGAAAATGAGAGGAACAAGGAATTTCCTCACCACGATTCAGGCTCTATATGAACTTTAAGCTCATGCTCACGATGTAGGCTCGAAGTTCAACCTGGACTTAGACTTGCGCATAAATATGTTCTTTTGTTCTCGTTAATAATTTTAATCCAAGCTGAGACCTAACCTACTAATAGCCCTAAATATTAGGCTTAGGGAGAGAGATCGAAATAACAAAATATTTAAATAAATGATTAATTACTTGAATAATTTTGTAAATTAAAAAATAGAAATCTATGGATAATATTTTACTAAATTTTGTAAAATAAACAAATCAAAAATTTAATTTAATAAAATTACTATATACTCATTTATTATTGGGTGTCGGGTTGAATCAAATAAATAAAAATTTATACATAATAGTTTATCTAAAGTATTTAAATATATAAACGAATAATTTAGTTTAGGTAAAATAAATAAAATTTCATTAATCATTCGAACGGGATAGGTACATTCTGTACCACACTAGACCGAACTCGTTGATAACCCAAAAAATAAGGATCCAGAGAAAGAGAAAAATAAGTTTTTAACTAATTTTTTAACCTAAATAATAAAATCATTATATAATGATCAATTCATTTAGTAAAATAAAAAATAAATATCCAATCTATCTAAAACCGAGCCCGGCCCATTGATAACCCAAAATATTAGACTTGGGAAGGGAGAGATATAATGAAATAGTTTTTTGATAAAATTAAATCATTTAGTAAATTAAATAAATAATTTTTTTAACTTACTAAATTAAATAAATAAATAAATTGCTGAGGAAATGAGAGAGTAATAAACAATAACGCTTTCCTCGTCGGCTCAACTCAAGAGGTAGGTCTAATGGTTGGGTTGGGCTCAAAGTTGGGCTTCAATATATTCTATTGAATAAAGACAAAGTCCAACCCAAACTTGGCACTGCCTGTGAACCAACCTTCTTAATTTGTTAATAAATGATTAATTAATGAAGACAATTAGTTAATTAAATAAATAAAAATCTATGGATAAGAACTTTTTTATTTTGTAAAATATATAATTGAATAATTCAATTTAATAAAAGAAAAAAATATCCAAGCTACCTAGACCAATCCCCACCTGTTGACAACCCTTAAATATTGGACACCGAGCAGTAAGATAGAGAGGGACATAATTAAATAATCTAGTAAATTAAATCAATAAAATATTTTAACTATTTAAAATAAGTAAATAAATAATTATGCAACAAAAAATCCGAGCTTTATATGATGGTCGAGCACATGCTAAAAATCTAGGCTTGATGGTTGGTCTAGGCTTACACTTTGGCCTTAATAAGTTCTGTTGATATAAAGGCAAAGCCCAAACCAGACGTGGCCCAACCAATGAAAAGGTTTAACCCCAACCGATACCTATCGAATTTATAAACCTAAATATTTTGCTCGGGTTGGGGGGGAATGTATGGATTATTAACTACTTGAATAATTTAATAAATTAAATAAATAGGAAACTATGGATACCAATTTAGTTAATTTTGTAAAATAACTAATGATTAATTTGGTTTAGTAAAATAAATAAATAAAATTACATTTAGTATTGGCACGGGACAGGTACATCCTATCCCATATTCACAAAACATATTAGTTAACCTTAAAATAGTCTCTAGGAGAGAGAGAGAGAGAGAGAAATAATTTGTTAGGAAAATAATTAATTAATTAGTTAATTAAAGAATTCAGTAAATTAAGTAAATAGAAATCTATGGATAATAATTTACTTAATTTTATAAAATAGATAAATCAATAGTTAACTTTAACAAAAAAGCATAAATAAATATTCACTTGTGATTGGTGCAAGACTAGTCCAAGCTATCCCCAACCAAACTTGCACCATTGACAACCGTAAGTATTGGTAACATGTTGAATTAAATAAATAAAACTTTATAGAGAAGAAATTTTTTAATATATTAAAACAAATAAATGAATAATTTAATTTAGTAAAATAAATAAATAAAATTTCAGTTATTATTGGGGCAAGACATGTACAACCTATTCGACACCAGAACTAATACATTGTTCAAAAAGTAAATCATTAATTAGATGAACAATTTAGTTATGTAAATAAATAAAACCTATGGATAATAATTTACTTACTTTTGGTAAAATAAATAAATATCCAAACTATCTAGATCCAAACCCAACCCATTCACAACCCTAAATATGTAACTCAGGAGTGAGAGAGAGAGAGAGAGAGAGAGAAATAATTTGTTTATAAAGTAAATTAATTTAGTAAGTTCAGTAAATAATTTTTAACTTAATAGCATAACTAAATAAGTAATTAGGTGAGAAAATGAGAGGAACAAGGAATTTCCTCACCACGATTCAGGCTCTATATGAACTTTAAGCTCATGCTCACGATGTAGGCTCGAAGTTCAACCTGGACTTAGACTTGCGCATAAATATGTTCTTTTGTTCTCGTTAATAATTTTAATCCAAGCTGAGACCTAACCTACTAATAGCCCTAAATATTAGGCTTAGGGAGAGAGATCGAAATAACAAAATATTTAAATAAATGATTAATTACTTGAATAATTTTGTAAATTAAAAAATAGAAATCTATGGATAATATTTTACTAAATTTTGTAAAATAAACAAATCAAAAATTTAATTTAATAAAATTACTATATACTCATTTATTATTGGGTGTCGGGTTGAATCAAATAAATAAAAATTTATACATAATAGTTTATCTAAAGTATTTAAATATATAAACGAATATTTTAGTTTAGTAAAATAAATAAAATTTCATTAATCATTCGAACGGGATAGGTACATTCTGTACCACACTAGACCGAACTCGTTGATAACCCAAAAAATAAGGATCCAGAGAAAGAGAAAAATAAGTTTTTAACTAATTTATTAACCTAAATAATAAAATCATTATACAATGATCAATTCAATTAGTAAAATAAAAAATAAATATCCAATCTATCTAAAACCTAGCCCGGCCCATTGATAACCCAAAATATTAGACTTGGGAAGGGAGAGATATAATGAAATAATTTTTTGATAAAATTAAATCATTTAGTAAATTAAATAAATAAATTTTTTTAACTTACTAAATTAAATAAATAAATAAATTGGTGAGAAATAAGACAGTAATAAACAATAACGCTTTCCTCGTCGGCTCAACTCAAGAGATAGGTCTAATGGTTGGGTCGGGCTCAAAGTTGGGCTTCAATATATTCTATTGAATAAAGACAAAGTCCAACCCAAACTTGGCACTGCGTGTGAACCAACCTTCTTAATTTGTTAATAAATGATTAATTAATGAAGACAATTAGTTAATTAAATAAATAAAAATCTATGGATAAGAACTTTTTTATTTTGTAAAATATATAATTGAATAATTCAATTTAATAAAAGAAAAAAATATCCAAGCTACCTAGACCAATCCCCACCTGTTGACAACCCTTAAATATTGGACACCGAGCAGTAAGATAGAGAGGGACATAATTAAATAATCTAGTAAATTAAATCAATAAAATATATTAACTATTTAAAATAAGTAAATAAATAGTTATGCAACAAAAAATCCGAGCTTTATATGATGGTCGAGCACATGCTAAAAAATCTAGGCTTGATGGTTGGTCTAGGCTTACACTTTGGCCTTAATATGTTTTGTTGATATAAAGGCAAAGCCCAAACCAGACGTGGCCCAACCAATGAAAAGGTTTTAACCCCAACCGATACCTATCGAATTTATAAACCTAAATATTTTGCTCGGGTTGGGGGGGAATGTATGGATTATTAACTAATTGAATAATTTAATAAATTAAATAAATAGGAAACTATGGATACCAATTTAGTTAATTTTGTAAAATAACTAATGATTAATTTGGTTTAGTAAAATAAATAAATAAAATTACATTTAGTATTGGCACGGGACAGGTACATCCTATCCCATATTCACAAAACTAATTAGTTAACCTTAAAATAGTCTCTAGGAGAGAGAGAGAGATAGAGAAATAATTTGTTAGGAAAATAATTAATTAATTAGGTAATTAAAGAATTCAGTAAATTAAGTAAATAGAAATCTATGGATAATAATTTACTTAATTTTATAAAATAGATAAATCAATAGTTAACTTTAACAAAAAAGCATAAATAAATATTCACTTGTGATTGGTGCAAGACTAGTCCAAGCTATCCCCAACCAAACTTGCACCATTGACAACCGTAAGTATTGGTAACATGTTGAATTAAATAAATAAAACTTTATAGAGAAGAAATTTTTTAATATATTAAAACAAATAAATGAATAATTTAATTTAGTAAAATAAATAAATAAAATTTCAGTTATTATTGGGGCAAGACATGTACAACCTATTCGACACCAGAACTAATACATTGTTCCAAAAGTAAATCATTAATTAGATGAACAATTTAGTTATGTAAATAAATAAAACCTATGGATAATAATTTACTTACTTTTGGTAAAATAAATAAATATCCAAACTATCTAAATCCAAACCCAACCCATTCACAACCCTAAATATGTAACTCAGGAGTGAGAGAGAGAGAGAGAAATAATTTGTTTATAAAGTAAATTAATTTAGTAAGTTCAGTAAATAATTTTTAACTTAATAGCATAACAAAATATGTAATTAGGTGAGAAAATGAGAGGAACAAGGAATTTCCTCACCATGATTCAGGCTCTATATGAACTTTAAGCTCATGCTCACGATGTAGGATCGAAGTTCAACCTGGACTTAGACTTGCGCATAAATATGTTCTTTTGTTCTCGTTAATAATTTTAATCCAAGCTGAGACCTAACCTACTAATAGCCATAAATATTAGGCTTAGGGAGAGAGATCGAAATAACAAAATATTTAAATAAATGATTAATTACTTGAATAATTTTGTAAATTAAAAAATAGAAATCTATGGATAATATTTTACTAAATATTGTAAAATAAACAAATCAAAAATTTAATTTAATAAAATTACTATATACTCATTTATTATTGGGTGTCGGGTTGAATCAAATAAATAAAAATTTATACATAATAGTTTATCTAAAGTATTTAAATATATAAACGAATATTTTAGTTTAGTAAAATAAATAAAATTTCATTAATCATTCGAATGGGATAGGTACATTCTGTACCACACTAGACCGAACTCGTTGATAACCCAAAAAATAAGGATCCAGAGAAAGAGAAAAATAAGTTTTTAACTAATTTATTAACCTAAATAATAAAATCATTATATAATGATCAATTCAACTAGTAAAATAAAAAATAAATATCCAATCTATCTAAAACCAAGCCCGGCCCATTGATAACCCAAAATATTAGACTTGGGAAGGGTGAAATATAATGAAAATTTTTTTTGATAAAATTAAATCATTTAGTAAATTAAATAAATAATTTTTTTTAACTTACTAAATTAAATAAATAAATAAATTGCTGCGGAAATAAGAGAGTAAGAAACAATAACGCTTTCCTCGTCGGCTCAACTCAAGAGATAGGTCTAATGGTTGGGTCGGGCTCAAAGTTGGGCTTCAATATATTCTATTGAATAAAGACAAAGTCCAACCCAAACTTGGCACTGCCTGTGAACCAACCTTCTTAATTTGTTAATAAATGATTAATTAATGAAGACAATTAGTTAATTAAATAAATAAAAATCTATGGATAAGAACTTTTTTATTTTGTAAAATATATAATTGAATAATTCAATTTAATAAAAGAAAAAAATATCCAAGCTACCTAGACCAATCCCCACCTGTTGACAACCCTTAAATATTGGACACCGAGCAGTAAGATAGAGAGGGACATAATTAAATAATCTAGTAAATTAAATCAATAAAATATTTTAACTATTTAAAATAAGAAAATAAATAATTATGCAACAAAAAATCCGAGCTTTATATGATGGTCGAGCACATGCTAAAAATCTAGGCTTGATGGTTGGTCTAGGCTTAGACGGGCCTTAATAAGTTTTGTTGATATAAAGGCAAAGCCCAAACCAGACGTGGCCCAACCAATGAAAAGGTTTAACCCCAACCGATACCTATCCAATTTATAAACCTAAATATTTTGCTCGGGTTGGGGGGGAATGTATGGATTATTAACTACTTGAATAATTTAATAAATTAAATAAATAGGAAACTATGGATACTAATTTAGTTAATTTTGTAAAATAATTAATGATTAATTTGGTTTAGTAAAATAAATAAATAAAATTACATTTAGTATTGGCACGGGACAGGTACATCCTATCCCATATTCACAAAACTAATTAGTTAACCTTAAAATAGTCTCTAGGAGAGAGAGAGAGAGAGAGAGAAATAATTTGTTACGAAAATAATTAATTAATTATTTAATTAAAGAATTCAGTAAATTAAGTAAATAGAAATCTATGGATAATAATTTACTTAATTTTATAAAATATATAAATCAATAGTTAAATTTAACAAAAAAGCATAAATAAATATTCACTTGTGATTGGTGCAAGACTAGTCCAAGCTATCCCCAACCAAACTTGCACCATTGACAACCGTAAGTATTGGTAACATGTTGAATTAAATAAATAAAACTTTATAGAGAATAAATTTTTTAATATATTAAAAAAAATAAATGAATAATTTAATTTAGTAAAATAGATAAATAAAATTTCAGTTATTATTGGGGCAAGACATGTACAACCTATTCGACACCAGAACTAATACATTGTTCAAAAAGTAAATCATTAATTAGATGAACAATTTAGTTATGTAAATAAATAAAACCTATGGATAATAATTTACTTACTTTTGGAAAAATAAATAAATATCCAAACTATCTAGATCCAAACCCAACCCATTCACAACCCTAAATATGTAACTCAGGTGGGAGAGAGAGAGAGAGAGAGAGAGAGGAATAATTTGTTTATAAAGTAAATTAATTTAGTAAGTTCAGTAAATAATTTTTAACTTAATAGCATAACTAAATATGTAATTAGGTGAGAAAATGAGAGGAACAAGGAATTTCCTCACCATGATTCAGGCTCTATATGAACTTTAAGCTCATGCTCACGATGTAGGATCGAAGTTCAACCTGGACTTAGACTTGCGCATAAATATTTTCTTTTGTTCTCGTTAATAATTTTAATCCAAGCTGAGACCTAACCTACTAATAGCCCTAAATATTAGGCTTAGGGAGAGAGATCGAAATAACAAAATATTTAAATAAATGAATAATTAGTTGAATAATTTTGTAAATTAAAAAATAGAAATCTATGGATAATATTTTACTAAATTTTGTAAAATAAACAAATCAAAAATTTAATTTAATAAAATTACTATATACTCATTTATTATTGGGTGTCGGGTTGAATCAAATAAATAAAAATTTATACATAATAGTTTATCTAAAGTATTTAAATATATAAACGAATATTTTAGTTTAGTAAAATAAATAAAATTTCATTAATCATTCGGACGGGATAGGTACATTCTGTACCACACTAGACCGAACTCGTTGATAACCCAAAAAATAAGGATCCAGAGAAAGAGAAAAATAAGTTTTTAACTAATTTATTAACCTAAATAATAAAATCATTTTATAATGATCAATTCATTTAGTAAAATAAAAAATAAATATCCAATCTATCTAAAACCAAGCCCGGCCCATTGATAACCCAAAATATTAGACTTGGGAAGGGAGAGATATAATGAAATTTTTTTTTGATAAAATTAAATCATCTAGTAAATTAAATAAATAATTTTTTTTAACTTACTAAATTAAATAAATAAATAAATTGGTGAGGAAATAAGAGAGTAAGAAACAATAATGCTTTCCTCGTCGGCTCAACTCAAGAGATAGGTCTAATGGTTGGGTCGGGCTCAAAGTTGGGCTTCAATATATTCTATTGAATAAAGACAAAGTCCAACCCAAACTTGGCACTGCCTGTGAACCAACCTTCTTAATTTGTTAATAAATGATTAATTAATGAAGACAATTAGTTAATTAAATAAATAAAAATCTATGGATAAGAACTTTTTTATTTTGTAAAATATATAATTGAATAATTCAATTTAATAAAAGAAAAAAATATCCAAGCTACCACCAATCCCCACCTGTTGACAACCCTTAAATATTGGACACCGAGCAGTAAGATAGAGAGGGACATAATTAAATAATCTAGTAAATTAAATCAATAAAATATATTAACTATTTAAAATAAGTAAATAAATAGTTATGCAACAAAAAATCCGAGCTTTATATGATGGTCGAGCACATGCTAAAAATCTAGGCTTGATGGTTGGTCTAGGCTTACACTTTGGCCTTAATATGTTTTGTTGATATAAAGGCAAAGCCCAAACCAGACGTGGCCCAACCAATGAAAAGGTTTAACCCCAACCGATACCTATCGAATTTATAAACCTAAATATTTTGCTCGGGTTGGGGGGGAATGTATGGATTATTAACTAATTGAATAATTTAATAAATTAAATAAATAGGAAACTATGGATACCAATTTAGTTAATTTTGTAAAATAACTAATGATTAATTTGGTTTAGTAAAATAAATAAATAAAATTACATTTAGTATTGGCACGGGACAGGTACATCCTATCCCATATTCACAAAACTAATTAGTTAACCTTAAAATAGTCTCTAGGAGAGAGAGAGAGATAGAGAAATAATTTGTTAGGAAAATAATTAATTAATTAGGTAATTAAAGAATTCAGTAAATTAAGTAAATAGAAATCTATGGATAATAATTTACTTAATTTTATAAAATAGATAAATCAATAGTTAACTTTAACAAAAAAGCATAAATAAATATTCACTTGTGATTGGTGCAAGACTAGTCCAAGCTATCCCCAACCAAACTTGCACCATTGACAACCGTAAGTATTGGTAACATGTTGAATTAAATAAATAAAACTTTATAGAGAAGAAATTTTTTAATATATTAAAACAAATAAATGAATAATTTAATTTAGTAAAATAAATAAATAAAATTTCAGTTATTATTGGGGCAAGACATGTACAACCTATTCGACACCAGAACTAATACATTGTTCAAAAAGTAAATCATTAATTAGATGAACAATTTAGTTATGTAAATAAATAAAACCTATGGATAATAAATTACTTACTTTTGGTAAAATAAATAAATATCCAAACTATCTAGATCCAAACCAAACCCATTCACAACCCTAAATATGTAACTCAGGAGGGAGAGAGAGAGAGAGAAATAATTTGTTTATAAAGTAAATTAATTTAGTAAGTTCAGTAAATAATTTTTAACTTAATAGCATAACTAAATAAGTAATTAGGTGAGAAAATGAGAGGAACAAGGAATTTCCTCACCACGATTCAGGCTCTATATGAACTTTAAGCTCATACTCACGATGTAGGCTCGAAGTTCAACCTGGACTTAGACTTGCGCATAAATATGTTCTTTTGTTCTCGTTAATAATTTTAATCCAAACTGAGACCTAACCTACTAATAGCCCTAAATATTAGGCTTAGGGAGAGAGATCGAAATAACAAAATATTTAAATAAATGATTAATTACTTGAATAATTTTGTAAATTAAAAAATAGAAATCTATGGATAATATTTTACTAAATTTTGTTAAATAAACAAATCAAAAATTTAATTTAATAAAATTACTATATACTCATTTATTATTGGGTGTCGGGTTGAATCAAATAAATAAAAATTTATACATAATAGTTTATCTAAAGTATTTAAATATATAAACGAATAATTTAGTTTAGTAAAATAAATAAAACTTCATTAATCATTCGGACGGGATAGGTACATTCTGTACCACACTAGACCGAACTCGTTGATAACCCAAAAAATAAGGATCCAGAGAAAGAGAAAAATAAGTTTTTACTAATTTATTAACCTAAATAATAAAATCATTATATAATGATCAATTCAATCAGTAAAATAAAAAATAAATATCCAATCTATCTAAAACCTAGCCCGGCCCATTGATAACCCAAAATATTAGACTTGGGAAGGGAGAAATATAATGAAATAATTTTTTGATAAAATTAAATCATTTAGTAAATTAAATAAATAAATTTTTTTAACTTACTAAATTAAATAAATAAATAAATTGGTGAGGAAATAAGAGTGTAAGAAACAATAACGCTTTCCTCGTCGGCTCAACTCAAGAGATAGGTCTAATGGTTGGGTCGGGCTCAAAGTTGGGCTTCAATATATTCTATTGAATAAAGACAAAGTCCAACCCAAACTTGGCACTGCCTGTGAACCAAACTTCTTAATTTGTTAATAAATGATTAATTAATGAAGACAATTAGTTAATTAAATAAATAAAAATCTATGGATAAGAACTTTTTTATTTTGTAAAATATATAATTGAATAATTCAATTTAATAAAAGAAAAAAATATCCAAGCTACCTAGACCAATCCCCACCTGTTGACAACCCTTAAATATTGGACACCGAGCAGTAAAATAGAGAGGGACATAATTAACTAATCTAGTAAATTAAATAAATAAAATATTTTAACTATTTAAAATAAGTAAATAAATAATTATGCAACAAAAAATCCGAGCTTTATATGATGGTCGACCACATGCTAAAAATCTAGGCTTGATGGTTGGTCTAGGCTTAGACGGGCCTTAATAAGTTTTGTTGATATAAAGGCAAAGCCCAAACCAGACGTGGCCCAACCAATGAAAAGGTTTAACCCCAACCGATACCTATCCAATTTATAAACCTAAATATTTTGCTCGGGTTGGGGGGGAATGTATGGATTATTAACTACTTGAATAATTTAATAAATTAAATAAATAGGAAACTATGGATACCAATTTAGATAATTTTGTAAAATAACTAATGATTAATTTGGTTTAGTAAAATAAATAAATAAAATTACATTTAGTATTGGCACGGGACAGGTACATCCTATCCCATATTCACAAAACTAATTAGTTAACCTTAAAATAGTCTCTAGGAGGGAGAGAGAGAGAGAGAGAAATAATTTGTTAGGAAAATAATTAATTAATTAGTTAATTAAAGAATTCAGTAAATTAAGTAAATAGAAATCTATGGATAATAATTTACTTAATTTTATAAAATAGATAAATCAATAGTTAACTTTAACAAAAAAGCATAAATAAATATTCACTTGTGATTGGTGCAAGACTAGTCCAAGCTATCCCCAACCAAACTTGCACCATTGACAACCGTAAGTATTGGTAACATGTTGAATTAAATAAATAAAACTTTATAGAGAAGAAATTTTTTAATATATTAAAACAAATAAATGAATAATTTAATTTAGTAAAATAAATAAATAAAATTTCAGTTATTATTGGGGCAAGACATGTACAACCTATTCGACACCAGAACTAATACATTGTTCAAAAAGTAAATCATTAATTAGATGAACAATTTAGTTATGTAAATAAATAAAACCTATGGATAATAATTTACTTACTTTTGGTAAAATAAATAAATATCCAAACTATCTAGATCCAAACCCAACCCATTCACAACCCTAAATATGTAACTCAGGAGGGAGAGAGAGATAGAGAAATAATTTGTTTATAAAGTAAATTAATTTAGTAAGTTCAGTAAATAATTTTTAACTTAATAGCATAACTAAATAAGTAATTAGGTGAGAAAATGAGAGGAACAAGGAATTTCCTCACCACGATTCAGGCTCTATATGAACTTTAAGCTCATGCTCACGATGTAGGCTCGAAGTTCAACCTGGACTTAGACTTGCGCATAAATATGTTCTTTTGTTCTCGTTAATAATTTTAATCCAAGCTGAGACCTAACCAACTAATAGCCCTAAATATTAGGCTTAGGGAGAGAGATCGAAATAACAAAATATTTAAATAAATGATTAATTACTTGAATAATTTTGTAAATTAAAAAATAGAAATCTATGGATAATATTTTATTAAATTTTGTAAAATAAACAAATCAAAAATTTAATTTAATAAAATTACTATATACTCATTTATTATTGGGTGTCGGGTTGAATCAAATAAATAAAAATTTATACATAATAGTTTATCTAAAGTATTTAAATATATAAACGAATAATTTAGTTTAGTAAAATAAATAAAACTTCATTAATCATTCGGACGGGATAGGTACATTCTGTACCAGACTAGACCGAACTCGTTGATAACCCAAAAAATAAGGATCCAGAGAAAGAGAAAAATAAGTTTTTAACTAATTTATTAACCTAAATAATAAAATCATTATATAATGATCAATTCAATTAGTAAAATAAAAAATAAATATCCAATCTATCTAAAACCTAGCCTGGCCCATTGATAACCCAAAATATTAGACTTGGGAAGGGAGAGATATAATGAAATAATTTTTTGATAAAATTAAATCATTTAGTAAATTAAATAAATAAATTTTTTTAACTTACTAAATTAAATAAATAAATAAATTGGTGAGGAAATAAGAGAGTAAGAAACAATAACGCTTTCCTCGTCGGCTCAACTCAAGAGATAGGTCTAATGGTTGGGTCGGGCTCAAAGTTGGGCTTCAATATATTCTATTGAATAAAGACAAAGTCCAACCCAAACTTGGCACTGCCTGTGAACCAACCTTCTTAATTTGTTAATAAATGATTAATTAATGAAGACAATTAGTTAATTAAATAAATAAAAATCTATGGATAAGAACTTTTTTATTTTGTAAAATATATAATTGAATAATTCAATTTAATAAAAGAAAAAAATATCCAAGCTACCTAGACCAATCCCCACCTGTTGACAACCCTTAAATATTGGACACCGAGCAGTAAGATAGAGAGGGACATAATTAAATAATCTAGTAAATTAAATCAATAAAATATTTTAACTATTTAAAATAAGTAAATAAATAATTATGCAACAAAAAATCCGAGCTTTATATGATGGTCGAGCACATGCTAAAAATCTAGGCTTGATGGTTCGTCTAGGCTTAGACGGGCCTTAATAAGTTCTGTTGATATAAAGGCAAAGCCCAAACCAGACGTGGCCCAACCAATGAAAAGGTTTAACCCCAACCGATACCTATCCAATTTATAAACCTAAATATTTTGCTCGGGTTGGGGGGGAATGTATGGATTATTAACTACTTGAATAATTTAATAAATTAAATAAATAGGAAACTATGGATACCAATTTAGTTAATTTTGTAAAATAACTAATGATTAATTTGGTTTAGTAAAATAAATAAATAAAATTACATTTAGTATTGGCACGGGACAGGTACATCCTATCCCATATTCACAAAACTAATTAGTTAACCTTAAAATAGTCTCTAGGAGGGAGAGAGAGAGAGAGAGAAATAATTTGTTAGGAAAATAATTAATTAATTAGTTAATTAAAGAATTCAGTAAATTAAGTAAATAGAAATCTATGGATAATAATTTACTTAATTTTATAAAATAGATAAATCAATAGTTAACTTTAACAAAAAAGCATAAATAAATATTCACTTGTGATTGGTGCAAGACTAGTCCAAGCTATCCCCAACCAAACTTGCACCATTGACAACCGTAAGTATTGGTAACATGTTGAATTAAATAAATAAAACTTTATAGAGAAGAAATTTTTTAATATATTAAAACAAATAAATGAATAATTTAATTTAGTAAAATAAATAAATAAAATTTCAGTTATTATTGGGGCAAGACATGTACAACCTATTCGACACCAGAACTAATACATTGTTCAAAAAGTAAATCATTAATTAGATGAACAATTTAGTTATGTAAATAAATAAAACCTATGGATAATAATTTACTTACTTTTGGTAAAATAAATAAATATCCAAACTATCTAGATCCAAACCCAACCCATTCACAACCCTAAATATGTAACTCAGGAGGGAGAGAGAGATAGAGAAATAATTTGTTTATAAAGTAAATTAATTTAGTAAGTTCAGTAAATAATTTTTAACTTAATAGCATAACTAAATAAGTAATTAGGTGAGAAAATGAGAGGAACAAGGAATTTCCTCACCACGATTCAGGCTCTATATGAACTTTAAGCTCATGCTCACGATGTAGGCTCGAAGTTCAACCTGGACTTAGACTTGCGCATAAATATGTTCTTTTGTTCTCGTTAATAATTTTAATCCAAGCTGAGACCTAACCAACTAATAGCCCTAAATATTAGGCTTAGGGAGAGAGATCGAAATAACAAAATATTTAAATAAATGATTAATTACTTGAATAATTTTGTAAATTAAAAAATAGAAATCTATGGATAATATTTTACTAAATTTTGTAAAATAAACAAATCAAAAATTTAATTTAATAAAATTACTATATACTCATTTATTATTGGGTGTCGGGTTGAATCAAATAAATAAAAATTTATACATAATAGTTTATCTAAAGTATTTAAATATATAAACGAATAATTTAGTTTAGTAAAATAAATAAAACTTCATTAATCATTCGGACGGGATAGGTACATTCTGTACCAGACTAGACCGAACTCGTTGATAACCCAAAAAATAAGGATCCAGAGAAAGAGAAAAATAAGTTTTTAACTAATTTATTAACCTAAATAATAAAATCATTATATAATGATCAATTCAATTAGTAAAATAAAAAATAAATATCCAATCTATCTAAAACCTAGCCTGGCCCATTGATAACCCAAAATATTAGCTTGGGAAGGGAGAGATATAATGAAATAATTTTTTGATAAAATTAAATCATTTAGTAAATTAAATGAATAAATTTTTTTAACTTACTAAATTTAATAAATAAATAAATTGGTGAGGAAATAAGAGAGTAAGAAACAATAACGCTTTCCTCGTCGGCTCAACTCAAGAGATAGGTCTAATGGTTGGGTCGGGCTCAAAGTTGGGCTTCAATATATTCTATTGAATAAAGACAAAGTCCAACCCAAACTTGGCACTGCCTGTGAACCAACCTTCTTAATTTGTTAATAAATGATTAATTAATGAAGACAATTAGTTAATTAAATAAATAAAAATCTATGGATAAGAACTTTTTTATTTTGTAAAATATATAATTGAATAATTCAATTTAATAAAAGAAAAAAATATCCAAGCTACCTAGACCAATCCCCACCTGTTGACAACCCTTAAATATTGGACACCGAGCAGTAAGATAGAGAGGGACATAATTAAATAATCTAGTAAATTAAATCAATAAAATATTTTAACTATTTAAAATAAGTAAATAAATAATTATGCAACAAAAAATCCGAGCTTTATATGATGGTCGAGCACATGCTAAAAATCTAGGCTTGATGGTTCGTCTAGGCTTAGACTTTGGGCCTTAATAAGTTCTGCTGATATAAAGGCAAAGCCCAAACCAGACGTGGCCCAACCAATGAAAAGGTTTAACCCCAACCGATACCTATCCAATTTATAAACCTAAATATTTTGCTCGGGTTGGGGGGGAATGTATGGATTATTAACTACTTGAATAATTTAATAAATTAAATAAATAGGAAACTATGGATACCAATTTAGTTAATTTTGTAAAATAACTAATGATTAATTTGGTTTAGTAAAATAAATAAATAAAATTACATTTAGTATTGGCACGGGACAGGTACATCCTATCCCATATTCACAAAACATATTAGTTAACCTTAAAATAGTCTCTAGGAGGGAGAGAGAGAGAGAGGAATAATTTGTTAGGAAAATAATTAATTAATTAGTTAATTAAAGAATTCAGTAAAATAAGTAAATAGAAATCTATGGATAATAATTTACTTAATTTTATAAAATAGATAAATCAATAGTTAACTTTAACAAAAAAGCATAAATAAATATTCACTTGTGATTGGTGCAAGACTAGTCCAAGCTATCCCCAACCAAACTTGCAACATTGACAACCGTAAGTATTGGTAACATGTTGAATTAAATAAATAAAACTTTATAGAGAAGAAATTTTTTAATATATTAAAACAAATAAATGAATAATTTAATTTAGTAAAATAAATAAATAAAATTTCAGTTATTATTGGGGCAAGACATGTACAACCTATTCGACACCAGAACTAATACATTGTTCAAAAAGTAAATCATTAATTAGATGAACAATTTAGTTATGTAAATAAATAAAACCTATGGATAATAATTTACTTACTTTTGGTAAAATAAATAAATATCCAAACTATCTAGATCCAAACCCAACCCATTCACAACCCTAAATATGTAACTCAGGAGGGAGAGAGAGAAATAATTTGTTTATAAAGTAAATTAATTTAGTAAGTTCAGTAAATAATTTTTAACGTAATAGCATAACTAAATAAGTAATTAGGTGAGAAAATGAGAGGAACAAGGAATTTCCTCACCATGATTCAGGCTCTATATGAACTTTAAGCTCATGCTCACGATGTAGGCTCGAAGTTCAACCTGGACTTAGACTTGCGCATAAATATGTTCTTTTGTTCTCGTTAATAATTTTAATCCAAGCTGAGTCCTAACCTACTAATAGCCCTAAATATTAGGCTTAGGGAGAGAGATCGAAATAACAAAATATTTAAATAAATGATTAATTACTTGAATAATTTTGTAAATTAAAAAATAGAAATCTATGGATAATATTTTACTAAATTTTGTAAAATAAACAAATCAAAAATTTAATTTAATAAAATTACTCTATACTCATTTATTATTCGGTGTCGGGTTGAATCAAATAAATAAAAATTTATACATAATAGTTTATCTAAAGTATTTAAATATATAAACGAATAATTTAGTTTAGTAAAATAAATAAAATTTCATTAATCATTCGGACGGGATAGGTACATTCTGTACCAGACTAGACCGAAGTCGTTGATAACCCAAAAAATAAGGATCCAGAGAAAGAGAAAAATAAGTTTTTATCTAATTTATTAACCTAAATAATAAAATCATTATATAATGATCAATTCATTTAGTAAAATAAAAAATAAATATCCAATCTATCTAAAACCTAGCCCGGCCCATTGATAACCCAAAATATTAGACTTGGGAAGGGAGAGATATAATGAAATAATTTTTTGATAAAATTAAATCATTTAGTAAATTAAATAAATAAATTTTTTTAACTTACTAAATTTAATAAATAAATAAATTGGTGAGGAAATAAGAGAGTAAGAAACAATAACGCTTTCCTCGTCGGCTCAACTCAAGAGATAGGTCTAATGGTTGGGTCGGGCTCAAAGTTGGGCTTCAATATATTCTATTGAATAAAGACAAAGTCCAACCCAAACTTGGCACTGCCTGTGAACCAACCTTCTTAATTTGTTAATAAATGATTAATTAATGAAGACAATTAGTTAATTAAATAAATAAAAATCTATGGATAAGAACTTTTTTATTTTGTAAAATATATAATTGAATAATTCAATTTAATAAAAGAAAAAAATATCCAAGCTACCTTGACCAATCCCCACCTGTTGACAACCCTTAAATATTGGACACCGAGCAGTAAGATAGAGAGGGACATAATTAAATAATCTAGTAAATTAAATCAATAAAATATTTTAATTATTTAAAATAAGTAAATAAATAATTATGCAACAAAAAATCCGAGCTTTATATGATGGTCGAGCACATGCTAAAAATCTAGGCTTGCTGGTTTGTCTAGGCTTAGACGGGCCTTAATAAGTTCTGTTGATATAAAGGCAAAGCCCAAACCAGACGTGGCCCAACCAATGAAAAGGTTTAACCCCAACCGATACCTATCCAATTTATAAACCTAAATATTTTGCTCGGGTTGGGGGGGAATGTATGGATTATTAACTACTTGAATAATTTAATAAATTAAATAAATAGGAAACTATGGATACCAATTTAGTTAATTTTGTAAAATAACTAATGATTAATTTGGTTTAGTAAAATAAATAAATAAAATTACATTTAGTATTGGCACGGGACAGGTACATCCTATCCCATATTCACAAAACATATTAGTTAACCTTAAAATAGTCTTTAGGAGGGAGAGAGAGAGAGAGAGAAATAATTTGTTAGGAAAATAATTAATTAATTAGTTAATTAAAGAATTCAGTAAATTAAGTAAATAGAAATCTATGGATAATAATTTACTTAATTTTATAAAATAGATAAATCAATAGTTAACTTTAACAAAAAAGCATAAATAAATATTCACTTGTGATTGGTGCAAGACTAGTCCAAGCTATCCCCAACCAAACTTGCACCATTGACAACCGTAAGTATTGGTAACATGTTGAATTAAATAAATAAAACTTTATAGAGAAGAAATTTTTTAATATATTAAAACAAATAAATGAATAATTTAATTTAGTAAAATAAATAAATAAAATTTCAGTTATTATTGGGGCAAGACATGTACAACCTATTCGACACCAGAACTAATACATTGTTCAAAAAGTAAATCATTAATTAGATGAACAATTTAGTTATGTAAATAAATAAAACCTATGGATAATAATTTAATTACTTTTGGAAAAATAATTAAATATCCAAACTATCTAGATCCAAACCCTACCCATTCACAACCCTAAATATGTAACTCAAGAGGGAGAGAGAGAGAGAAAGAGAGAGAAATAATTTGTTTATAAAGTAAATTAATTTAGTAAGTTCAGTAAATAATTTTTAACTTAATAGCATAACTAAATAAGTAATTAGGTGAGAAAATGAGAGGAACAAGGAATTTCCTCACCGCGATTCAGGCTCTATATGAACTTTAAGCTCATGCTCACGATGTAGGCTCGAAGTTCAACCTGGACTTAGACTTGCGCATAAATATCTTCTTTTGTTCTCGTTCATAATTTTAATCCAAGCTGAGACCTAACCTACTAATAGCCCTAAATATTAGGCTTAGGGAGAGAGATCGAAATAACAAAATATTTAAATAAATGATTAATTACTTGAATAATTTTGTAAATTAAAAAATAGAAATCAATGGATAATATTTTACTAAATTTTGTAAAATAAACAAATCAAAAATTTAATTTAATAAAATTACTATATACTCATTTATTATTGGGTGTCGGGTTGAATCAAATAAATAAAAATTTATACATAATAGTTTATCTAAAGTATTTAAATATATAAACGAATAATTTAGTTTAGTAAAATAAGTAAAATTTCATTAATCATTCAGACGGGATAGGTACATTCTATACCAGATTAGACCGAACTCGTTGATAACCCAAAAAATAAGGATCCAGAGAAAGAGAAAAATAAGTTTTTAACTAATTTATTAACCTAAATAATAAAATCATTATATAATGATCAATTCATTTAGTAAAATAAAAAATAAATATCCAATCTATCTAAAACCTAGCCCGGCCCATTGATAACCCAAAATATTAGACTTGGGAAGGGAGAGATATAATGAAATAAATTTTTGATAAAATTAAATCATTTAGTAAATTAAATAAATAATTTTTTTTAACTTACTAAATTAAATAAATAAATAAATTGGTGAGGAAATAAGAGAGTAAGAAACAATAACGCTTTCCTCGTCGGCTCAACTCAAGAGATAGGTCTAATGGTTGGGTCGGGCTCAAAGTTGGGCTTCAATATATTCTATTGAATAAAGACAAAGTCCAACCCAAACTTGGCACTGCCTGTGAACCAACCTTCTTAATTTGTTAATAAATGATTAATTAATGAAGACAATTAGTTAATTAAATAAATAAAAATCTATGGATAAGAACTTTTTTATTTTATAAAATATATAATTGAATAATTCAATTTAATAAAAGAAAAAAAATATCCAAGCTACCTAGACCAATCCCCACCTGTTGACAACCCTTAAATATTGGACACCGAGCAGTAAGATAGAGAGGGACATAAATAAATAATCTAGTAAATTAAATCAATAAAATATTTTAACTATTTAAAATAAGTAAATAAATAATTATGCAACAAAAAATCCGAGCTTTATATGATGGTCGAGCACATGCTAAAAATCTAGGCTTGATGGTTCGTCTAGGCTTAGACGGGCCTTAATAAGTTCTGCTGATATAAAGGCAAAGCCCAAACCAGACGTGGCCCAACCAATGAAAAGGTTTAACCCCAACCGATACCTATCCAATTTATAAACCTAAATATTTTGCTCGGGTTGGGGGGGAATGTATGGATTATTAACTACTTGAATAATTTAATAAATTAAATAAATAGGAAACTATGGATACCAATTTAGTTAATTTTGTAAAATAACTAATGATTAATTTGGTTTAGTAAAATAAATAAATAAAATTACATTTAGTATTGGCACGGGACAGGTACATCCTATCCCATATTCACAAAACATATTAGTTAACCTTAAAATAGTCTCTAGGAGAGAGAGAGAGAGAGAGAAATAATTTGTTAGGAAAATAATTAATTAATTAGTTAATTAAAGAATTCAGTAAATTAAGTAAATAGAAATCTATGGATAATAATTTACTTAATTTTATAAAATAGATAAATCAATAGTTAACTTTAACAAAAAAGCATAAATAAATATTCACTTGTGATTGGTGCAAGACTAGTCCAAGCTATCCCCAACCAAACTTGCACCATTGACAACCGTAAGTATTGGTAACATGTTGAATTAAATAAATAAAACTTTATAGAGAAGAAATTTTTTAATATATTAAAACAAATAAATGAATAATTTAATTTAGTAAAATAAATAAATAAAATTTCAGTTATTATTGGGGCAAGACATGTACAACCTATTCGACACCAGAACTAATACATTGTTCAAAAAGTAAATCATTAATTAGATGAACAATTTAGTTATGTAAATAAATAAAACCTATGGATAATAATTTACTTACTTTTGGTAAAATAAATAAATATCCAAACTATCTAGATCCAAACCCAACCCATTCACAACCCTAAATATGTAACTCAGGAGGGAGAGAGAGAGAGAAAGAGAGAGAAATAATTTGTTTATAAAGTAAATTAATTTAGTAAGTTCAGTAAATAATTTTTAACTTAATAGCATAACTAAATAAGTAATTAGGTGAGAAAATGAGAGGAACAAGGAATTTCCTCACCACGATTCAGGCTCTATATGAACTTTAAGCTCATGCTCACGATGTAGGCTCGAAGTTCAACCTGGACTTAGACTTGCGCATAAATATGTTCTTTTGTTCTCGTTAATAATTTTAATCCAAGCTGAGACCTAACCTACTAATAGCCCTAAATATTAGGCTTAGGGAGAGAGATCGAAATAACAAAATATTTAAATAAATGATTAATTACTTGAATAATTTTGTAAATTAAAAAATAGAAATCTATGGATAATATTTTACTAAATTTTGTAAAATAAACAAATCAAAAATTTAATTTAATAAAATTACTATATACTCATTTATTATTGGGTGTCGGGTTGAATCAAATAAATAAAAATTTATACATAATAGTTTATCTAAAGTATTTAAATATATAAACGAATAATTTAGTTTAGTAAAATAAATAAAATTTCATTAATCATTCGGACGGGATAGGTACATTCTGTACCAGACTAGACCGAACTCGTTGATAACCCAAAAAATAAGGATCCAGAGAAAGAGAAAAATAAGTTTTTAACTAATTTATTAACCTAAATAATAAAATCATTATATAATGATCAATTCATTTAGTAAAATAAAAAATAAATATCCAATCTATCTAAAACCTAGCCCGGCCCATTGATAACCCAAAATATTAGACTTGGGAAGGGAGAGATATAATGAAATAATTTTTTGATAAAATTAAATCATTTAGTAAATTAAATAAATAATTTTTTTTAACTTACTAAATTAAATAAATAAATAAATTGGTGAGGAAATAAGAGAGTAAGAAACAATAACGCTTTCCTCGTCGGCTCAACTCAAGAGATAGGTCTAATGGTTGGGTCGGGCTCAAAGTTGGGCTTCAATATATTCTATTGAATAAAGACAAAGTCCAACCCAAACTTGGCACTGCCTGTGAACCAACCTTCTTAATTTGTTAATAAATGATTAATTAATGAAGACAATTAGTTAATTAAATAAATAAAAATCTATGGATAAGAACTTTTTTATTTTGTAAAATATATAATTGAATAATTCAATTTAATAAAAGAAAAAAATATCCAAGCTACCTAGACCAATCCCCACCTGTTGACAACCCTTAAATATTGGACACCGAGCAGTAAGATAGAGAGGGACATAATTAAATAATCTAGTAAATTAAATCAATAAAATATTTTAACTATTTAAAATAAGTAAATAAATAATTATGCAACAAAAAATCCGAGCTTTATATGATGGTCGAGCACATGCTAAAAATCTAGGCTTGATGGTTCGTCTAGGCTTAGACGGGCCTTAATAAGTTCTGCTGATATAAAGGCAAAGCCCAAACCAGACGTGGCCCAACCAATGAAAAGGTTTAACCCCAACCGATACCTATCCAATTTATAAACCTAAATATTTTGCTCGGGTTGGGGGGGAATGTATGGATTATTAACTACTTGAATAATTTAATAAATTAAATAAATAGGAAACTATGGATACCAATTTAGTTAATTTTGTAAAATAACTAATGATTAATTTGGTTTAGTAAAATAAATAAATAAAATTACATTTAGTATTGGCACGGGACAGGTACATCCTATCCCATATTCACAAAACATATTAGTTAACCTTAAAATAGTCTCTAGGAGGGAGAGAGAGAGAGAGGAATAATTTGTTAGGAAAATAATTAATTAATTAGTTAATTAAAGAATTCAGTAAATTAAGTAAATAGAAATCTATGGATAATAATTTACTTAATTTTATAAAATAGATAAATCAATAGTTAACTTTAACAAAAAAGCATAAATAAATATTCACTTGTGATTGGTGCAAGACTAGTCCAAGCTATCCCCAACCAAACTTGCACCATTGACAACCGTAAGTATTGGTAACATGTTGAATTAAATAAATAAAACTTTATAGAGAAGAAATTTTTTAATATATTAAAATACATTGTTCAAAAAGTAAATCATTAATTAGATGAACAATTTAGTTATGTAAATAAATAAAACCTATGGATAATAATTTACTTACTTTTGGTAAAATAAATAAATATCCAAACTATCTAGATCCAAACCCAACCCATTCACAACCCTAAATATGTAACTCAGGAGGGAGAGAGAGAGAGAGAGAGAGAGAGAGAGAGAGAGAGAGAAATAATTTGTTTATAAAGTAAATTAATTTAGTAAGTTCAGTAAATAATTTTTAACTTAATAGCATAACTAAATAAGTAATTAGGTGACAAAATGAGAGGAACAAGGAATTTCCTCACCACGATTCAGGCTCTATATGAACTTTAAGCTCATGCTCACGATGTAGGCTCGAAGTTCAACCTGGACTTAGACTTGCGCATAAATATGTTCTTTTGTTCTCGTTAATAATTTTAATCCAAGCTGAGACCTAACCTACTAATAGCCCTAAATATTAGGCTTAGGGAGAGAGATCGAAATAACAAAATATTTAAATAAATGATTAATTACTTGAATAATTTTGTAAATTAAAAAATAGAAATCTATGGATAATATTTTACTAAATTTTGTAAAATAAACAAATCAAAATTTTAATTTAATAAAATTACTATATACTCATTTATTATTGGGTGTCGGGTTGAATCAAATAAATAAAAATTTATACATAATAGTTTATCTAAAGTATTTAAATATATAAACGAATAATTTAGTTTAGTAAAATAAATAAAATTTCATTAATCATTCGGACGGGATAGGTACATTCTGTACCACACTAGACCGAACTCGTTGATAACCCAAAAAATAAGGATCCAGAGAAAGAGAAAAATAAGTTTTTAACTAATTTATTAACCTAAATAATAAAATCATTATATAATGATCAATTCATTTAGTAAAATAAAAAATAAATATCCAATCTATCTAAAACCTAGCCCGGCCCATTGATAACCCAAAATATTAGACTTGGGAAGGGAGAGATATAATGAAATAATTTTTTGATAAAATTAAATCATTTAGTAAATTAAATAAATAAATTTTTTTAACTTACTAAATTAAATAAATAAATAAATTGGTGAGGAAATAAGAGAGTAAGAAACAATAACGCTTTCCTCGTCGGCTCAACTCAAGAGATAGGTCTAATGGTTGGGTCGGGCTCAAAGTTGGGCTTCAATATATTCTATTGAATAAAGACAAAGTCCAACCCAAACTTGGCACTGCCTGTGAACCAACCTTCTTAATTTGTTAATAAATGATTAATTAATGAAGACAATTAGTTAATTAAATAAATAAAAATCTATGGATAAGAACTTTTTTATTTTGTAAAATATATAATTGAATAATTCAATTTAATAAAAGAAAAAAATATCCAAGCTACCTAGACCAATCCCCACCTGTTGACAACCCTTAAATATTGGACACCGAGCAGTAAGATAGAGAGGGACATAATTAAATAATCTAGTAAATTAAATCAATAAAATATTTTAACTATTTAAAATAAGTAAATAAATAATTATGCAACAAAAAATCCGAGCTTTATATGATGGTCGAGCACATGCTAAAAATCTAGGCTTGATGGTTGGTCTAGGCTTACACTTTGGGCCTTAATAAGTTCTGTTGATATAAAGGCAAAGCCCAAACCAGACGTGGCCCAACCAATGAAAAGGTTTAACCCCAACCGATACCTATCCAATTTATAAACCTAAATATTTTGCTCGGGTTGGGGGGGAATGTATGGATTATTAACTACTTGAATAATTTAATAAATTAAATAAATAGGAAACTATGGATACCAATTTAGTTAATTTTGTAAAATAACTAATGATTAATTTGGTTTAGTAAAATAAATAAATAAAATTACATTTAGTATTGGCACGGGACAGGTACATCCTATCCCATATTCACAAAACATATTAGTTAACCTTAAAATAGTCTCTAGGAGGGAGAGAGAGAGAGAGAAATAATTTGTTAGGAAAATAATTAATTAATTAGTTAATTAAAGAATTCAGTAAATTAAGTAAATAGAAATCTATGGATAATAATTTACTTAATTTTATAAAATAGATAAATCAATAGTTAACTTTAACAAAAAAGCATAAATAAATATTCACTTGTGATTGGTGCAAGACTAGTCCAAGCTATCCCCAACCAAACTTGCACCATTGACAACCGTAAGTATTGGTAACATGTTGAATTAAATAAATAAAACTTTATAGAGAAGAAATTTTTTAATATATTAAAACAAATAAATGAATAATTTAATTTAGTAAAATAAATAAATAAAATTTCAGTTATTATTGGGGCAAGACATGTACAACCTATTCGACACCAGAACTAATACATTGTTCAAAAAGTAAATCATTAATTAGATGAACAATTTAGTTATGTAAATAAATAAAACCTATGGATAATAATTTACTTACTTTTGGTAAAATAAATAAATATCCAAACTATCTAGATCCAAACCCAACCCATTCACAACCCTAAATATGTAACTCAGGAGGGAGAGAGAGAGAGAGAGAGAGAAATAATTTGTTTATAAAGTAAATTAATTTAGTAAGTTCAGTAAATAATTTTTAACTTAATAGCATAACTAAATAAGTAATTAGGTGAGAAAATGAGAGGAACAAGGAATTTCCTCACCATGATTCAGGCTCTATATGAACTTTAAGCTCATGCTCACGATGTAGGCTCGAAGTTCAACCTGGACTTAGACTTGCGCATAAATATGTTCTTTTGTTCTCGTTAATAATTTTAATCCAAGCTGAGACCTAACCTACTAATAGCCCTAAATATTAGGCTTAGGGAGAGAGATCGAAATAACAAAATATTTAAATAAATGATTAATTACTTGAATAATTTTGTAAATTAAAAAATAGAAATCTATGGATAATATTTTACTAAATTTTGTAAAATAAACAAATCAAAAATTTAATTTAATAAAATTACTATATACTCATTTATTATTGGGTGTCGGGTTGAATCAAATAAATAAAAATTTATACATAATAGTTTATCTAAAGTATTTAAATATATAAACGAATAATTTAGTTTAGTAAAATAAATAAAATTTCATTAATCATTCGGACGGGATAGGTACATTCTGTACCAGACTAGACCGAACTCGTTGATAACCCAAAAAATAAGGATCCAGAGAAAGAGAAAAATAAGTTTTTATCTAATTTATTAACCTAAATAATAAAATCATTATATAATGATCAATTCATTTAGTAAAATAAAAAATAAATATCCAATCTATCTAAAACCTAGCCCGGCCCATTGATAACCCAAAATATTAGACTTGGGAAGGGAGAGATATAATGAAATAATTTTTTGATAAAATTAAATCATTTAGTAAATTAAATAAATAAATTTTTTTAACTTACTAAATTAAATAAATAAATAAATTGGTGAGGAAATAAGAGAGTAAGAAACAATAACGCTTTCCTCGTCGGCTCAACTCAAGAGATAGGTCTAATGGTTGGGTCGGGCTCAAAGTTGGGCTTCAATATATTCTATTGAATAAAGACAAAGTCCAACCCAAACTTGGCACTGCCTGTGAACCAACCTTCTTAATTTGTTAATAAATGATTAATTAATGAAGACAATTAGTTAATTAAATAAATAAAAATCTATGGATAAGAACTTTTTTATTTTGTAAAATATATAATTGAATAATTCAATTTAATAAAATAAAAAAATATCCAAGCTACCTAGACCAATCCCCACCTGTTGACAACCCTTAAATATTGGACACCGAGCAGTAAGATAGAGAGGGACATAATTAAATAATCTAGTAAATTAAATCAATAAAATATTTTAACTATTTAAAATAAGTAAATAAATAATTATGCAACAAAAAATCCGAGCTTTATATGATGGTCGAGCACATGCTAAAAATCTAGGCTTGATGGTTGGTCTAGGCTTACACTTTGGGCCTTAATAAGTTCTGTTGATATAAAGGCAAAGCCCAAACCAGACGTGGCCCAACCAATGAAAAGGTTTAACCCCAACCGATACCTATCCAATTTATAAACCTAAATATTTTGCTCGGGTTGGGGGGGAATGTATGGATTATTAACTACTTGAATAATTTAATAAATTAAATAAATAGGAAACTATGGATACCAATTTAGTTAATTTTGTAAAATAACTAATGATTAATTTGGTTTAGTAAAATAAATAAATAAAATTACATTTAGTATTGGCACGGGACAGGTACATCCTATCCCATATTCACAAAACATATTAGTTAACCTTAAAATAGTCTCTAGGAGAGAGAGAGAGAGAGAGAAATAATTTGTTAGGAAAATAATTAATTAATTAGTTAATTAAAGAATTCAGTAAATTAAGTAAATAGAAATCTATGGATAATAATTTACTTAATTTTATAAAATAGATAAATCAATAGTTAACTTTAACAAAAAAGCATAAATAAATATTCACTTGTGATTGGTGCAAGACTAGTCCAAGCTATCCCCAACCAAACTTGCACCATTGACAACCGTAAGTATTGGTAACATGTTGAATTAAATAAATAAAACTTTATAGAGAAGAAATTTTTTAATATATTAAAACAAATAAATGAATAATTTAATTTAGTAAAATAAATAAATAAAATTTCAGTTATTATTGGGGCAAGACATGTACAACCTATTCGACACCAGAACTAATACATTGTTCAAAAAGTAAATCATTAATTAGATGAACAATTTAGTTATGTAAATAAATAAAACCTATGGATAATAATTTACTTACTTTTGGTAAAATAAATAAATATCCAAACTATCTAGATCCAAACCCAACCCATTCACAACCCTAAATATGTAACTCAGGAGGGAGAGAGAGAGAGAGAGAGAGAGAGAGAGAGAAATAATTTGTTTATAAAGTAAATTAATTTAGTAAGTTCAGTAAATAATTTTTAACTTAATAGCATAACTAAATAAGTAATTAGGTGAGAAAATGAGAGGAACAAGGAATTTCCTCACCACGATTCAGGCTCTATATGAACTTTAAGCTCATGCTCACGATGTAGGCTCGAAGTTCAACCTGGACTTAGACTTGCGCATAAATATGTTCTTTTGTTCTCGTTAATAATTTTAATCCAAGCTGAGACCTAACCTACTAATAGCCCTAAATATTAGGCTTAGGGAGAGAGATCGAAATAGCAAAATATTTAAATAAATGATTAATTACTTGAATAATTTTGTAAATTAAAAAATAGAAATCTATGGATAATATTTTACTAAATTTTGTAAAATAAACAAATCAAAATTTTAATTTAATAAAATTACTATATACTCATTTATTATTGGGTGTCGGGTTGAATCAAATAAATAAAAATTTATACATATTAGTTTATCTAAAGTATTTAAATATATAAACGAATAATTTAGTTTAGTAAAATAAATAAAATTTCATTAATCATTCGGACGGGATAGGTACATTCTGTACCACACTAGACCGAACTCGTTGATAACCCAAAAAATAAGGATCCAGAGAAAGAGAAAAATAAGTTTTTATCTAATTTATTAACCTAAATAATAAAATCATTATATAATGATCAATTCATTTAGTAAAATAAAAAATAAATATCCAATCTATCTAAAACCTAGCCCGGCCCATTGATAACCCAAAATATTAGACTTGGGAAGGGAGAGATATAATGAAATAATTTTTTGATAAAATTAAATCATTTAGTAAATTAAATAAATAAATTTTTTTAACTTACTAAATTAAATAAATAAATAAATTGGTGAGGAAATAAGAGAGTAAGAAACAATAACGCTTTCCTCGTCGGCTCAACTCAAGAGATAGGTCTAATGGTTGGGTCGGGCTCAAAGTTGGGCTTCAATATATTCTATTGAATAAAGACAAAGTCCAACCCAAACTTGGCACTGCCTGTGAACCAACCTTCTTAATTTGTTAATAAATGATTAATTAATGAAGACAATTAGTTAATTAAATAAATAAAAATCTATGGATAAGAACTTTTTTATTTTGTAAAATATATAATTGAATAATTCAATTTAATAAAAGAAAAAAATATCCAAGCTACCTAGACCAATCCCCACCTGTTGACAACCCTTAAATATTGGACACCGAGCAGTAAGATAGAGAGGGACATAATTAAATAATCTAGTAAATTAAATCAATAAAATATTTTAACTATTTAAAATAAGTAAATAAATAATTATGCAACAAAAAATCCGAGCTTTATATGATGGTCGAGCACATGCTAAAAATCTAGGCTTGATGGTTGGTCTAGGCTTACACTTTGGGCCTTAATAAGTTCTGTTGATATAAAGGCAAAGCCCAAACCAGACGTGGCCCAACCAATGAAAAGGTTTAACCCCAACCGATACCTATCGAATTTATAAACCTAAATATTTTGCTCGGGTTGGGGGGGAATGTATGGATTATTAACTACTTGAATAATTTAATAAATTAAATAAATAGGAAACTATGGATACCAATTTAGTTAATTTTGTAAAATAACTAATGATTAATTTGGTTTAGTAAAATAAATAAATAAAATTACATTTAGTATTGGCACGGGACAGGTACATCCTATCCCATATTCACAAAACATATTAGTTAACCTTAAAATAGTCTCTAGGAGAGAGAGAGAGAGAGAGAAATAATTTGTTAGGAAAATAATTAATTAATTAGTTAATTAAAGAATTCAGTAAATTAAGTAAATAGAAATCTATGGATAATAATTTACTTAATTTTATAAAATAGATAAATCAATAGTTAACTTTAACAAAAAAGCATAAATAAATATTCACTTGTGATTGGTGCAAGACTAGTCCAAGCTATCCCCAACCAAACTTGCACCATTGACAACCGTAAGTATTGGTAACATGTTGAATTAAATAAATAAAACTTTATAGAGAAGAAATTTTTTAATATATTAAAAGTACAACCTATTCGACACCAGAACTAATACATTGTTCAAAAAGTAAATCATTAATTAGATGAACAATTTAGTTATGTAAATAAATAAAACCTATGGATAATAATTTACTTACTTTTGGTAAAATAAATAAATATCCAAACTATCTAGATCCAAACCCAACCCATTCACAACCCTAAATATGTAACTCAGGAGGGAGAGAGAGAGAGAGAGAGAGAGAGAGAGAGAGAATAATTTGTTTATAAAGTAAATTAATTTAGTAAGTTCAGTAAATAATTTTTAACTTAATAGCATAACTAAATAAGTAATTAGGTGAGAAAATGAGAGGAACAAGGAATTTCCTCACCACGATTCAGGCTCTATATGAACTTTAAGCTCATGCTCACGATGTAGGCTCGAAGTTCAACCTGGACTTAGACTTGCGCATAAATATGTTCTTTTGTTCTCGTTAATAATTTTAATCCAAGCTGAGACCTAACCTACTAATAGCCCTAAATATTAGGCTTAGGGAGAGAGATCGAAATAACAAAATATTTAAATAAATGATTAATTACTTGAATAATTTTGTAAATTAAAAAATAGAAATCTATGGATAATATTTTACTAAATTTTGTAAAATAAACAAATCAAAAATTTAATTTAATAAAATTACTATATACTCATTTATTATTGGGTGTCGGGTTGAATCAAATAAATAAAAATTTATACATAATAGTTTATCTAAAGTATTTAAATATATAAACGAATAATTTAGTTTAGTAAAATAAATAAAATTTCATTAATCATTCGGACGGGATAGGTACATTCTGTACCACACTAGACCGAACTCGTTGATAACCCAAAAAATAAGGATCCAGAGAAAGAGAAAAATAAGTTTTTAACTAATTTATTAACCTAAATAATAAAATCATTATATAATGATCAATTCATTTAGTAAAATAAAAAATAAATATCCAATCTATCTAAAACCTAGCCCGGCCCATTGATAACCCAAAATATTAGACTTGGGAAGGGAGAGATATAATGAAATAATTTTTTGATAAAATTAAATCATTTAGTAAATTAAATAAATAAATTTTTTTAACTTACTAAATTAAATAAATAAATAAATTGGTGAGGAAATAAGAGAGTAAGAAACAATAACGCTTTCCTCGTCGGCTCAACTCAAGAGATAGGTCTAATGGTTGGGTCGGGCTCAAAGTTGGGCTTCAATATATTCTATTGAATAAAGACAAAGTCCAACCCAAACTTGGCACTGCCTGTGAACCAACCTTCTTAATTTGTTAATAAATGATTAATTAATGAAGACAATTAGTTAATTAAATAAATAAAAATCTATGGATAAGAACTTTTTTATTTTGTAAAATATATAATTGAATAATTCAATTTAATAAAAGAAAAAAATATCCAAGCTACCTAGACCAATCCCCACCTGTTGACAACCCTTAAATATTGGACACCGAGCAGTAAGATAGAGAGGGACATAATTAAATAATCTAGTAAATTAAATCAATAAAATATTTTAACTATTTAAAATAAGTAAATAAATAATTATGCAACAAAAAATCCGAGCTTTATATGATGGTCGAGCACATGCTAAAAATCTAGGCTTGATGGTTGGTCTAGGCTTACACTTTGGGCCTTAATAAGTTCTGTTGATATAAAGGCAAAGCCCAAACCAGACGTGGCCCAACCAATGAAAAGGTTTAACCCCAACCGATACCTATCGAATTTATAAACCTAAATATTTTGCTCGGGTTGGGGGGGAATGTATGGATTATTAACTACTTGAATAATTTAATAAATTAAATAAATAGGAAACTATGGATACCAATTTAGTTAATTTTGTAAAATAACTAATGATTAATTTGGTTTAGTAAAATAAATAAATAAAATTACATTTAGTATTGGCACGGGACAGGTACATCCTATCCCATATTCACAAAACATATTAGTTAACCTTAAAATAGTCTCTAGGAGAGAGAGAGAGAGAGAGAAATAATTTGTTAGGAAAATAATTAATTAATTAGTTAATTAAAGAATTCAGTAAATTAAGTAAATAGAAATCTATGGATAATAATTTACTTAATTTTATAAAATAGATAAATCAATAGTTAACTTTAACAAAAAAGCATAAATAAATATTCACTTGTGATTGGTGCAAGACTAGTCCAAGCTATCCCCAACCAAACTTGCACCATTGACAACCGTAAGTATTGGTAACATGTTGAATTAAATAAATAAAACTTTATAGAGAAGAAATTTTTTAATATATTAAAACAAATAAATGAATAATTTAATTTAGTAAAATAAATAAATAAAATTTCAGTTATTATTGGGGCAAGACATGTACAACCTATTCGACACCAGAACTAATACATTGTTCAAAAAGTAAATCATTAATTAGATGAACAATTTAGTTATGTAAATAAATAAAACCTATGGATAATAATTTACTTACTTTTGGTAAAATAAATAAATATCCAAACTATCTAGATCCAAACCCAACCCATTCACAACCCTAAATATGTAACTCAGGAGGGAGAGAGAGAGAGAGAGAGAGAGAGAGAGAAATAATTTGTTTATAAAGTAAATTAATTTAGTAAGTTCAGTAAATAATTTTTAACTTAATAGCATAACTAAATAAGTAATTAGGTGAGAAAATGAGAGGAACAAGGAATTTCCTCACCACGATTCAGGCTCTATATGAACTTTAAGCTCATGCTCACGATGTAGGCTCGAAGTTCAACCTGGACTTAGACTTGCGCATAAATATGTTCTTTTGTTCTCGTTAATAATTTTAATCCAAGCTGAGACCTAACCTACTAATAGCCCTAAATATTAGGCTTAGGGAGAGAGATCGAAATAACAAAATATTTAAATAAATGATTAATTACTTGAATAATTTTGTAAATTAAAAAATAGAAATCTATGGATAATATTTTACTAAATTTTGTAAAATAAACAAATCAAAAATTTAATTTAATAAAATTACTATATACTCATTTATTATTGGGTGTCGGGTTGAATCAAATAAATAAAAATTTATACATATAGTTTATCTAAAGTATTTAAATATATAAACGAATAATTTAGTTTAGTAAAATAAATAAAATTTCATTAATCATTCGGACGGGATAGGTACATTCTGTACCACACTAGACCGAACTCGTTGATAAACCCAAAAAATAAGGATCCAGAGAAAGAGAAAAATAAGTTTTTAACTAATTTATTAACCTAAATAATAAAATCATTATATAATGATCAATTCAATTAGTAAAATAAAAAATAAATATCCAATCTATCTAAAACCTAGCCCGGCCCATTGATAACCCAAAATATTAGACTTGGGAAGGGAGAGATATAATGAAATAATTTTTTGATAAAATTAAATCATTTAGTAAATTAAATAAATAAATTTTTTTAACTTACTAAATTAAATAAATAAATAAATTGGTGAGGAAATAAGAGAGTAAGAAACAATAACGCTTTCCTCGTCGGCTCAACTCAAGAGATAGGTCTAATGGTTGGGTCGGGCTCAAAGTTGGGCTTCAATATATTCTATTGAATAAAGACAAAGTCCAACCCAAACTTGGCACTGCCTGTGAACCAACCTTCTTAATTTGTTAATAAATGATTAATTAATGAAGACAATTAGTTAATTAAATAAATAAAAATCTATGGATAAGAACTTTTTTATTTTGTAAAATATATAATTGAATAATTCAATTTAATAAAATAAAAAAATATCCAAGCTACCTAGACCAATCCCCACCTGTTGACAACCCTTAAATATTGGACACCGAGCAGTAAGATAGAGAGGGACATAATTAAATAATCTAGTAAATAAAGTCAATAAAATATTTTAACTATTTAAAATAAGTAAATAAATAATTATGCAACAAAAAATCCGAGCTTTATAAGATGGTCGAGCATATGCTAAAAATCTAGGCTTGTTGGTTCGTCTAGGCTTTGACGGGCCTTAATAAGTTCTGCTGATATAAAGGCAAAGCCCAAACCAGACGTGGCCCAACCAATGAAAAGGTTTAACCCCAACCGATACCTATCCAATTTATAAACCTAAATATTTTGCTCGGGTTGGGGGGGAATGTATGGATTATTAACTTCTTGAATTATTTAATAAATTAAATAAATAGGAAACTATGGATACCAATTTAGTTAATTTTGTAAAATAAGTAATGATTAATTTGGTTTAGTAAAATAAATAAATAAAATTACATTTAGTATTGGCACGGGACAGGTACATCCTATCCCATATTCACAAAACATATTAGTTAACCTTAAAATAGTCTCTAGGAGGGAGAGAGAGAGAGGAATAATTTGTTAGGAAAATAATTAATTAATTAGTTAATTAAAGAATTCAGTAAATTAAGTAAATAGAAATCTATGGATAATAATTACTTAATTTTATAAAATAGATAAATCAATAGTTAACTTTAACAAAAAAGCATAAATAAATATTCACTTGTGATTGGTGCAAGACTAGTCCAAGCTATCCCCAACCAAACTTGCACCATTGACAACTGTAAGTATTGGTAACATGTTGAATTAAATAAATAAAACTTTATAGAGAAGAAATTTTTTAATATATTAAAATACATTGTTCAAAAAGTAAATCATTAATTAGATGAACAATTTAGTTATGTAAATAAATAAAACCTATGGATAATAATTTACTTACTTTTGGTAAAATAAATAAATATCCAAACTATCTAGATCCAAACCCAACCCATTCACAACCCTAAATATGTAACTCAGGAGGGAGAGAGAGAGAGAGAGAGAGAGAGAGAGAAATAATTTGTTTATAAAGTAAATTAATTTAGTAAGTTCAGTAAATAATTTTTAACTTAATAGCATAACTAAATAAGTAATTAGGTGATAAAATGAGAGGAACAAGGAATTTCCTCACCACGATTCAGGCTCTATATGAACTTTAAGCTCATGCTCACGATGTAGGCTCGAAGTTCAACCTGGACTTAGACTTGCGCATAAATATGTTCTTTTGTTCTCGTTAATAATTTTAATCCAAGCTGAGACCTAACCTACTAATAGCCCTAAATATTAGGCTTAGGGAGAGAGATCGAAATAGCAAAATATTTAAATAAATGATTAATTACTTGAATAATTTTGTAAATTAAAAAATAGAAATCTATGGATAATATTTTACTAAATTTTGTAAAATAAACAAATCAAAATTTTAATTTAATAAAATTACTATATACTCATTTATTATTGGGTGTCGGGTTGAATCAAATAAATAAAAATTTATACATATTAGTTTATCTAAAGTATTTAAATATATAAACGAATAATTTAGTTTAGTAAAATAAATAAAATTTCATTAATCATTCGGACGGGATAGGTACATTCTGTACCAGACTAGACCGAACTCGTTGATAAACCAAAAAATAAGGATCCAGAGAAAGAGAAAAATAAGTTTTTATCTAATTTATTAACCTAAATAATAAAATCATTATATAATGATCAATTCATTTAGTAAAATAAAAAATAAATATCCAATCTATCTAAAACCTAGCCCGGCCCATTGATAACCCAAAATATTAGACTTGGGAAGGGAGAGATATAATGAAATAATTTTTTGATAAAATTAAATCATTTAGTAAATTAAATAAATAATTTTTTTTAACTTATTAAATTAAATAAATAAATAAATTGGTGAGGAAATAAGAGAGTAAGAAACAATAACGCTTTCCTCGTCGGCTCAACTCAAGAGATAGGTCTAATGGTTGGGTCGGGCTCAAAGTTGGGCTTCAATATATTCTATTGAATAAAGACAAAGTCCAACCCAAACTTGGCACTGCCTGTGAACCAACCTTCTTAATTTGTTAATAAATGATTAATTAATGAAGACAATTAGTTAATTAAATAAATAAAAATCTATGGATAAGAACTTTTTTATTTTGTAAAATATATAATTGAATAATTCAATTTAATAAAATAAAAAAATATCCAAGCTACCTAGACCAATCCCCACCTGTTGACAACCCTTAAATATTGGACACCGAGCAGTAAGATAGAGAGGGACATAATTAAATAATCTAGTAAATAAAGTCAATAAAATATTTTAACTATTTAAAATAAGTAAATAAATAATTATGCAACAAAAAATCCGAGCTTTATATGATGGTCGAGCACATGCTAAAAATCTAGGCTTGCTGGTTCGTCTAGGCTTAGACGGGCCTTAATAAGTTCTGTTGATATAAAGGCAAAGCCCAAACCAGACGTGGCCCAACCAATGAAAAGGTTTAACCCCAACCGATACCTATCCAATTTATAAACCTAAATATTTTGCTCGGGTTGGGGGGGAATGTATGGATTATTAACTACTTGAATAATTTAATAAATTAAATAAATAGGAAACTATGGATACCAATTTAGTTAATTTTGTAAAATAACTAATGATTAATTTGGTTTAGTAAAATAAATAAATAAAATTACATTTAGTATTGGCACGGGACAGGTACATCCTATCCCATATTCACAAAACATATTAGTTAACCTTAAAATAGTCTCTAGGAGGAGAGAGAGAGAGAGAGAAATAATTTGTTAGGAAAATAATTAATTAATTAGTTAATTAAAGAATTCAGTAAATTAAGTAAATAGAAATCTATGGATAATAATTTACTTAATTTTATAAAATAGATAAATCAATAGTTAACTTTAACAAAAAAGCATAAATAAATATTCACTTGTGATTGGTGCAAGACTAGTCCAAGCTATCCCCAACCAAACTTGCACCATTGACAACCGTAAGTATTGGTAACATGTTGAATTAAATAAATAAAACTTTATAGAGAAGAAATTTTTTAATATATTAAAACAAATAAATGAATAATTTAATTTAGTAAAATAAATAAATAAAATTTCAGTTATTATTGGGGCAAGACATGTACAACCTATTCGACACCAGAACTAATACATTGTTCAAAAAGTAAATCATTAATTAGATGAACAATTTAGTTATGTAAATAAATAAAACCTATGGATAATAATTTACTTACTTTTGGTAAAATAAATAAATATCCAAACTATCTAGATCCAAACCCAACCCATTCACAACCCTAAATATGTAACTCAGGAGGGAGAGAGAGAGAGAGAGAGAGAGAGAGAGAGAAATAATTTGTTTATAAAGTAAATTAATTTAGTAAGTTCAGTAAATAATTTTTAACTTAATAGCATAACTAAATAAGTAATTAGGTGATAAAATGAGAGGAACAAGGAATTTCCTCACCACGATTCAGGCTCTATATGAACTTTAAGCTCATGCTCACGATGTAGGCTCGAAGTTCAACCTGGACTTAGACTTGCGCATAAATATGTTCTTTTGTTCTCGTTAATAATTTTAATCCAAGCTGAGACCTAACCTACTAATAGCCCTAAATATTAGGCTTAGGGAGAGAGATCGAAATAGCAAAATATTTAAATAAATGATTAATTACTTGAATAATTTTGTAAATTAAAAAATAGAAATCTATGGATAATATTTTACTAAATTTTGTAAAATAAACAAATCAAAATTTTAATTTAATAAAATTACTATATACTCATTTATTATTGGGTGTCGGGTTGAATCAAATAAATAAAAATTTATACATATTAGTTTATCTAAAGTATTTAAATATATAAACGAATAATTTAGTTTAGTAAAATAAATAAAATTTCATTAATCATTCGGACGGGATAGGTACATTCTGTACCAGACTAGACCGAACTCGTTGATAAACCAAAAAATAAGGATCCAGAGAAAGAGAAAAATAAGTTTTTATCTAATTTATTAACCTAAATAATAAAATCATTATATAATGATCAATTCATTTAGTAAAATAAAAAATAAATATCCAATCTATCTAAAACCTAGCCCGGCCCATTGATAACCCAAAATATTAGACTTGGGAAGGGAGAGATATAATGAAATAATTTTTTGATAAAATTAAATCATTTAGTAAATTAAATAAATAAATTTTTTTAACTTATTAAATTAAATAAATAAATAAATTGGTGAGGAAATAAGAGAGTAAGAAACAATAACGCTTTCCTCGTCGGCTCAACTCAAGAGATAGGTCTAATGGTTGGGTCGGGCTCAAAGTTGGGCTTCAATATATTCTATTGAATAAAGACAAAGTCCAACCCAAACTTGGCACTGCCTGTGAACCAACCTTCTTAATTTGTTAATAAATGATTAATTAATGAAGACAATTAGTTAATTAAATAAATAAAAATCTATGGATAAGAACTTTTTTATTTTGTAAAATATATAATTGAATAATTCAATTTAATAAAATAAAAAAATATCCAAGCTACCTAGACCAATCCCCACCTGTTGACAACCCTTAAATATTGGACACCGAGCAGTAAGATAGAGAGGGACATAATTAAATAATCTAGTAAATAAAGTCAATAAAATATTTTAACTATTTAAAATAAGTAAATAAATAATTATGCAACAAAAAATCCGAGCTTTATAAGATGGTCGAGCACATGCTAAAAATCTAGGCTTGCTGGTTCGTCTAGGCTTTGACGGGCCTTAATAAGTTCTGCTGATATAAAGGCAAAGCCCAAACCAGACGTGGCCCAACCAATGAAAAGGTTTAACCCCAACCGATACCTATCCAATTTATAAACCTAAATATTTTGCTCGGGTTGGGGGGGAATGTATGGATTATTAACTACTTGAATAATTTAATAAATTAAATAAATAGGAAACTATGGATACCAATTTAGTTAATTTTGTAAAATAACTAATGATTAATTTGGTTTAGTAAAATAAATAAATAAAATTACATTTAGTATTGGCACGGGACAGGTACATCCTATCCCATATTCACAAAACATATTAGTTAACCTTAAAATAGTCTCTAGGAGGGAGAGAGAGAGAGAGAAATAATTTGTTAGGAAAATAATTAATTAATTAGTTAATTAAAGAATTCAGTAAATTAAGTAAATAGAAATCTATGGATAATAATTTACTTAATTTTATAAAATAGATAAATCAATAGTTAACTTTAACAAAAAAGCATAAATAAATATTCACTTGTGATTGGTGCAAGACTAGTCCAAGCTATCCCCAACCAAACTTGCACCATTGACAACCGTAAGTATTGGTAACATGTTGAATTAAATAAATAAAACTTTATAGAGAAGAAATTTTTTAATATATTAAAACAAATAAATGAATAATTTAATTTAGTAAAATAAATAAATAAAATTTCAGTTATTATTGGGGCAAGACATGTACAACCTACTCGACACCAGAACTAATACATTGTTCAAAAAGTAAATCATTAATTAGATGAACAATTTAGTTATGTAAATAAATAAAACCTATGGATAATAATTTACTTACTTTTGGTAAAATAAATAAATATCCAAACTATCTAGATCCAAACCCAACCCATTCACAACCCTAAATATGTAACTCAGGAGGGAGAGAGAGAGAGAGAGAGAGAGAGAGAGAGAGAGAGAGAGAAATAATTTGTTTATAAAGTAAATTAATTTAGTAAGTTCAGTAAATAATTTTTAACTTAATAGCATAACTAAATAAGTAATTAGGTGACAAAATGAGAGGAACAAGGAATTTCCTCACCACGATTCAGGCTCTATATGAACTTTAAGCTCATGCTCACGATGTAGGCTCGAAGTTCAACCTGGACTTAGACTTGCGCATAAATATGTTCTTTTGTTCTCGTTAATAATTTTAATCCAAGCTGAGACCTAACCTACTAATAGCCCTAAATATTAGGCTTAGGGAGAGAGATCGAAATAGCAAAATATTTAAATAAATGATTAATTACTTGAATAATTTTGTAAATTAAAAAATAGAAATCTATGGATAATATTTTACTAAATTTTGTAAAATAAACAAATCAAAATTTTAATTTAATAAAATTACTATATACTCATTTATTATTGGGTGTCGGGTTGAATCAAATAAATAAAAATTTATACATATTAGTTTATCTAAAGTATTTAAATATATAAACGAATAATTTAGTTTAGTAAAATAAATAAAATTTCATTAATCATTCGGACGGGATAGGTACATTCTGTACCAGACTAGACCGAACTCGTTGATAAACCAAAAAATAAGGATCCAGAGAAAGAGAAAAATAAGTTTTTATCTAATTTATTAACCTAAATAATAAAATCATTATATAATGATCAATTCATTTAGTAAAATAAAAAATAAATATCCAATCTATCTAAAACCTAGCCCGGCCCATTGATAACCCAAAATATTAGACTTGGGAAGGGAGAGATATAATGAAATAATTTTTTGATAAAATTAAATCATTTAGTAAATTAAATAAATAAATTTTTTTAACTTATTAAATTAAATAAATAAATAAATTGGTGAGGAAATAAGAGAGTAAGAAACAATAACGCTTTCCTCGTCGGCTCAACTCAAGAGATAGGTCTAATGGTTGGGTCGGGCTCAAAGTTGGGCTTCAATATATTCTATTGAATAAAGACAAAGTCCAACCCAAACTTGGCACTGCCTGTGAACCAACCTTCTTAATTTGTTAATAAATGATTAATTAATGAAGACAATTAGTTAATTAAATAAATAAAAATCTATGGATAAGAACTTTTTTATTTTGTAAAATATATAATTGAATAATTCAATTTAATAAAATAAAAAAATATCCAAGCTACCTAGACCAATCCCCACCTGTTGACAACCCTTAAATATTGGACACCGAGCAGTAAGATAGAGAGGGACATAATTAAATAATCTAGTAAATAAAGTCAATAAAATATTTTAACTATTTAAAATAAGTAAATAAATAATTATGCAACAAAAAATCCGAGCTTTATATGATGGTCGAGCACATGCTAAAAATCTAGGCTTGCTGGTTCGTCTAGGCTTACACGGGCCATAATAAGTTCTGCTGATATAAAGGCAAAGCCCAAACCAGACGTGGCCCAACCAATGAAAAGGTTTAACCCCAACCGATACCTATCCAATTTATAAACCTAAATATTTTGCTCGGGTTGGGGGGGAATGTATGGATTATTAACTACTTGAATAATTTAATAAATTAAATAAATAGGAAACTATGGATACCAATTTAGTTAATTTTGTAAAATAACTAATGATTAATTTGGTTTAGTAAAATAAATAAATAAAATTACATTTAGTATTGGCACGGGACAGGTACATCCTATCCCATATTCACAAAACATATTAGTTAACCTTAAAATAGTCTCTAGGAGGGAGAGAGAGAGAGAGAAATAATTTGTTAGGAAAATAATTAATTAATTAGTTAATTAAAGAATTCAGTAAATTAAGTAAATAGAAATCTATGGATAATAATTTACTTAATTTTATAAAATAGATAAATCAATAGTTAACTTTAACAAAAAAGCATAAATAAATATTCACTTGTGATTGGTGCAAGACTAGTCCAAGCTATCCCCAACCAAACTTGCACCATTGACAACCGTAAGTATTGGTAACATGTTGAATTAAATAAATAAAACTTTATAGAGAAGAAATTTTTTAATATATTAAAATACATTGTTCAAAAAGTAAATCATTAATTAGATGAACAATTTAGTTATGTAAATAAATAAAACCTATGGATAATAATTTACTTACTTTTGGTAAAATAAATAAATATCCAAACTATCTAGATCCAAACCCAACCCATTCACAACCCTAAATATGTAACTCAGGAGGGAGAGAGAGAGAGAGAGAGAGAAATAATTTGTTTATAAAGTAAATTAATTTAGTAAGTTCAGTAAATAATTTTTAACTTAATAGCATAACTAAATAAGTAATTAGGTGAGAAAATGAGAGGAACAAGGAATTTCCTCACCATGATTCAGGCTCTATATGAACTTTAAGCTCATGCTCACGATGTAGGCTCGAAGTTCAACCTGGACTTAGACTTGCGCATAAATATGTTCTTTTGTTCTCGTTAATAATTTTAATCCAAGCTGAGACCTAACCTACTAATAGCCCTAAATATTAGGCTTAGGGAGAGAGATCGAAATAGCAAAATATTTAAATAAATGATTAATTACTTGAATAATTTTGTAAATTAAAAAATAGAAATCTATGGATAATGTTTTACTAAATTTTGTAAAATAAACAAATCAAAATTTTAATTTAATAAAATTACTATATACTCATTTATTATTGGGTGTCGGGTAGAATCAAATAAATAAAAATTTATACATATTAGTTTATCTAAAGTATTTAAATATATAAACGAATAATTTAGTTAGGTAAAATAAATAAAATTTCATTAATCATTCGGACGGGATAGGTACATTCTGTACCACACTAGACCGAACTCGTTGATAACCCAAAAAATAAGGATCCAGAGAAAGAGAAAAAATAATTTTTTAACCTAAATAATAAAATCATTATATAATGATCAATTCATTTAGTAAAATAAAAAATAAATATCCAATCTATCTAAAACCGAGCCCGGCCCATTGATAACCCAAAATATTAGACTTGGGAAGGGAGAGATATAATGAAATAATTTTTTGATAAAATTAAATCATTTAGTAAATTAAATAAATAATTTTTTTTAACTTACTAAATTAAATAAATAAATAAATTGCTGAGGAAATAAGAGAGTAAGAAACAATAACGCTTTCCTCGTCGGCTCAACTCAAGAAATAGGTCTAATGGTTGGGTCGGGCTCAAAGTTGGGCTTCAATATATTCTATTGAATAAAGACAAAGTCCAACCCAAACTTGGCACTGCCTGTGAACCAACCTTCTTAATTTGTTAATAAATGATTAATTAATGAAGACAATTAGTTAATTAAATAAATAAAAATCTATGGATAAGAACTTTTTTATTTTGTAAAATATATAATTGAATAATTCAATTTAATAAAAGAAAAAAATATCCAAGCTACCTAGACCAATCCCCACCTGTTGACAACCCTTAAATATTGGACACCGAGCAGTAAGATAGAGAGGGACATAATTAAATAATCTAGTAAATTAAATCAATAAAATATTTTAACTATTTAAAATAAGTAAATAAATAATTATGCAACAAAAAATCCGACCTTTATATGATAGTCGAGCACATGCTAAAAATCTAGGCTTGATGGTTGGTCTAGGCTTACACTTTGGGCTTAATAAGTTCTGTTGATATAAAGGCAAAGCCCAAACCAGACGTGGCCCAACCAATGAAAAGGTTTAACCCCAACCGATACCTATCGAATTTATAAACCTAAATATTTTGCTCGGGTTGGGGGGGAATGTATGGATTATTAACTACTTGAATAATTTAATAAATTAAATAAATAGGAAACTATGGATACCAATTTAGTTAATTTTGTAAAATAACTAATGATTAATTTGGTTTAATAAAATAAATAAATAAAATTACATTTAGTATTGGCACGGGACAGGTACATCCTATCCCATATTCACAAAACATATTAGTTAACCTTAAAATAGTCTCTAGGAGAGAGAGAGAGAGAGAGAAATAATTTGTTAGGAAAATAATTAATTAATTAGTTAATTAAAGAATTCAGTAAATTAAGTAAATAGAAATCTATGGATAATAATTTACTTAATTTTATAAAATAGATAAATCAATAGTTAACTTTAACAAAAAAGCATAAATAAATATTCACTTGTGATTGGTGCAAGACTAGTCCAAGCTATCCCCAACCAAACTTGCACCATTGACAACCGTAAGTATTGGTAACATGTTGAATTAAATAAATAAAACTTTATAGAGAAGAAATTTTTTAATATATTAAAACAAATAAATGAATAATTTAATTTAGTAAAATAAATAAATAAAATTTCAGTTATTATTGGGGCAAGACATGTACAACCTATTCGACACCAGAACTAATACATTGTTCAAAAAGTAAATCATTAATTAGATGAACAATTTAGTTATGTAAATAAATAAAACCTATGGATAATAATTTACTTACTTTTGGTAAAATAAATAAATATCCAAACTATCTAGATCCAAACCCAACCCATTCACAACCCTAAATATGTAACTCAGGAGGGAGAGAGAGAGAGAGAGAGAGAGAGAGAGAGAGAGAGAAATAATTTGTTTATAAAGTAAATTAATTTAGTAAGTTCAGTAAATAATTTTTAACTTAATAGCATAACTAAATAAGTAATTAGGTGAGAAAATGAGAGGAACAAGGAATTTCCTCACCACGATTCAGGCTCTATATGAACTTTAAGCTCATGCTCACGATGTAGGCTCGAAGTTCAACCTGGACTTAGACTTGCGCATAAATATGTTCTTTTGTTCTCGTTAATAATTTTAATCCAAGCTGAGACCTAACCTACTAATAGCCCTAAATATTAGGCTTAGGGAGAGAGATCGAAATAGCAAAATATTTAAATAAATGATTAATTACTTGAATAATTTTGTAAATTAAAAAATAGAAATCTATGGATAATATTTTACTAAATTTTGTAAAATAAACAAATCAAAAATTTAATTTAATAAAATTACTATATACTCATTTATTATTGGGTGTCGGGTTGAATCAAATAAATAAAAATTTATACATATTAGTTTATCTAAAGTATTTAAATATATAAACGAATAATTTAGTTTAGTAAAATAAATAAAATTTCATTAATCATTCGGACGGGATAGGTACATTCTGTACCACACTAGACCGAACTCGTTGATAACCCAAAAAATAAGGATCCAGAGAAAGAGAAAAATAAGTTTTTAACTAATTTATTAACCTAAATAATAAAATCATTATATAATGATCAATTCATTTAGTAAAATAAAAAATAAATATCCAATCTATCTAAAACCTAGCCCGGCCCATTGATAACCCAAAATATTAGACTTGGGAAGGGAGAGATATAATGAAATAATTTTTTGATAAAATTAAATCATTTAGTAAATTAAATAAATAAATTTTTTTAACTTACTAAATTAAATAAATAAATAAATTGGTGAGGAAATAAGAGAGTAATAAACAATAACGCTTTCCTCGTCGGCTCAACTCAAGAGATAGGTCTAACGGTTGGGTCGGGCTCAAAGTTGGGCTTCAATATATTCTATTGAATAAAGACAAAGTCCAACCCAAACTTGGCACTGCCTGTGAACCAACCTTCTTAATTTGTTAATAAATGATTAATTAATGAAGACAATTAGTTAATTAAATAAATAAAAATCTATGGATAAGAACTTTTTTATTTTGTAAAATATATAATTGAATAATTCAATTTAATAAAAGAAAAAAATATCCAAGCTACCTAGACCAATCCCCACCTGTTGACAACCCTTAAATATTGGACACCGAGCAGTAAGATAGAGAGGGACATAATTAAATAATCTAGTAAATTAAATCAATAAAATATTTTAACTATTTAAAATAAGTAAATAAATAATTATGCAACAAAAAATCCGAGCTTTATATGATGGTCGAGCACATGCTAAAAATCTAGGCTTGATGGTTGGTCTAGGCTTACACTTTGGGCTTAATAAGTTCTGTTGATATAAAGGCAAAGCCCAAACCAGACGTGGCCCAACCAATGAAAAGGTTTAACCCCAACCGATACCTATCGAATTTATAAACCTAAATATTTTGCTCGGGTTGGGGGGGAATGTATGGATTATTAACTACTTGAATAATTTAATAAATTAAATAAATAGGAAACTATGGATACCAATTTAGTTAATTTTGTAAAATAACTAATGATTAATTTGGTTTAGTAAAATAAATAAATAAAATTACATTTAGTATTGGCACGGGACAGGTACATCCTATCCCATATTCACAAAACATATTAGTTAACCTTAAAATAGTCTCTAGGAGAGAGAGAGAGAGAGAGAGAAATAATTTGTTAGGAAAATAATTAATTAATTAGTTAATTAAAGAATTCAGTAAATTAAGTAAATAGAAATCTATGGATAATAATTTACTTAATTTTATAAAATAGATAAATCAATAGTTAACTTTAACAAAAAAGCATAAATAAATATTCACTTGTGATTGGTGCAAGACTAGTCCAAGCTATCCCCAACCAAACTTGCACCATTGACAACCGTAAGTATTGGTAACATGTTGAATTAAATAAATAAAACTTTATAGAGAATAAATTTTTTAATATATTAAAACAAATAAATGAATAATTTAATTTAGTAAAATAAATAAATAAAATTTCAGTTATTATTGGGGCAAGACATGTACAACCTATTCGACACCAGAACTAATACATTGTTCAAAAAGTAAATCATTAATTAGATGAACAATTTAGTTATGTAAATAAATAAAACCTATGGATAATAATTTACTTACTTTTGGTAAAATAAATAAATATCCAAACTATCTAGATCCAAACCCAACCCATTCACAACCCTAAATATGTAACTCAGGAGGGAGAGAGAGAGAGAGAGAGAGAGAGAGAGAGAGAGAGAGAAATAATTTGTTTATAAAGTAAATTAATTTAGTAAGTTCAGTAAATAATTTTTAACTTAATAGCATAACTAAATAAGTAATTAGGTGAGAAAATGAGAGGAACAAGGAATTTCCTCACCATGATTCAGGCTCTATATGAACTTTAAGCTCATGCTCACGATGTAGGCTCGAAGTTCAACCTGGACTTAGACTTGCGCATAAATATGTTCTTTTGTTCTCGTTAATAATTTTAATCCAAGCTGAGACCTAACCTACTAATAGCCCTAAATATTAGGCTTAGGGAGAGAGATCGAAATAGCAAAATATTTAAATAAATGATTAATTACTTGAATAATTTTGTAAATTAAAAAATAGAAATCTATGGATAATATTTTACTAAATTTTGTAAAATAAACAAATCAAAATTTTAATTTAATAAAATTACTATATACTCATTTATTATTGGGTGTCGGGTTGAATCAAATAAATAAAAATTTATACATATTAGTTTATCTAAAGTATTTAAATATATAAACGAATAATTTAGTTTAGTAAAATAAATAAAATTTCATTAATCATTCGGACGGGATAGGTACATTCTGTACCACACTAGACCGAACTCGTTGATAACCCAAAAAATAAGGATCCAGAGAAAGAGAAAAATAAGTTTTTAACTAATTTATTAACCTAAATAATAAAATCATTATATAATGATCAATTCATTTAGTAAAATAAAAAATAAATATCCAATCTATCTAAAACCTAGCCCGGCCCATTGATAACCCAAAATATTAGACTTGGGAAGGGAGAGATATAATGAAATAATTTTTTGATAAAATTAAATCATTTAGTAAATTAAATAAATAAATTTTTTTAACTTACTAAATTAAATAAATAAATAAATTGGTGAGGAAATAAGAGAGTAAGAAACAATAACGCTTTCCTCGTCGGCTCAACTCAAGAGATAGGTCTAATGGTTGGGTCGGGCTCAAAGTTGGGCTTCAATATATTCTATTGAATAAAGACAAAGTCCAACCCAAACTTGGCACTGCCTGTGAACCAACCTTCTTAATTTGTTAATAAATGATTAATTAATGAAGACAATTAGTTAATTAAATAAATAAAAATCTATGGATAAGAACTTTTTTATTTTGTAAAATATATAATTGAATAATTCAATTTAATAAAAGAAAAAAATATCCAAGCTACCTAGACCAATCCCCACCTGTTGACAACCCTTAAATATTGGACACCGAGCAGTAAGATAGAGAGGGACATAATTAAATAATCTAGTAAATTAAATCAATAAAATATTTTAACTATTTAAAATAAGTAAATAAATAATTATGCAACAAAAAATCCGAGCTTTATATGATGGTCGAGCACATGCTAAAAATCTAGGCTTGATGGTTGGTCTAGGCTTACACTTTGGGCTTAATAAGTTCTGTTGATATAAAGGCAAAGCCCAAACCAGACGTGGCCCAACCAATGAAAAGGTTTAACCCCAACCGATACCTATCGAATTTATAAACCTAAATATTTTGCTCGGGTTGGGGGGGAATGTATGGATTATTAACTACTTGAATAATTTAATAAATTAAATAAATAGGAAACTATGGATACCAATTTAGTTAATTTTGTAAAATAACTAATGATTAATTTGGTTTAGTAAAATAAATAAATAAAATTACATTTAGTATTGGCACGGGACAGGTACATCCTATCCCATATTCACAAAACATATTAGTTAACCTTAAAATAGTCTCTAGGAGAGAGAGAGAGAGAGAGAAATAATTTGTTAGGAAAATAATTAATTAATTAGTTAATTAAAGAATTCAGTAAATTAAGTAAATAGAAATCTATGGATAATAATTTACTTAATTTTATAAAATAGATAAATCAATAGTTAACTTTAACAAAAAAGCATAAATAAATATTCACTTGTGATTGGTGCAAGACTAGTCCAAGCTATCCCCAACCAAACTTGCACCATTGACAACCGTAAGTATTGGTAACATGTTGAATTAAATAAATAAAACTTTATAGAGAAGAAATTTTTTAATATATTAAAACAAATAAATGAATACATTGTTCAAAAAGTAAATCATTAATTAGATGAACAATTTAGTTATGTAAATAAATAAAACCTATGGATAATAATTTAATTACTTTTGGTAAAATAAATAAATATCCAAACTATATAGATCCAAACCCAACCCATTCACAACCCTAAATATGTAACTCAGGAGGGAGAGAGAGAGAGAGAGAGAGAGAGAGAGAAATAATTTGTTTATAAAGTAAATTAATTTAGTAAGTTCAGTAAATAATTTTTAACTTAATAGCATAACTAAATAAGTAATTAGGTGAGAAAATGAGAGGAACAAGGAATTTCCTCACCATGATTCTGGCTCTATATGAACTTTAAGCTCATGCTCACGATGTAGGCTCGAAGTTCAACCTAGACTTAGACTTGCGCATAAATATGTTCTTTTGTTCTCGTTAATAATTTTAATCCAAGCTGAGACCTAACCTACTAATAGCCCTAAATATTAGGCTTAGGGAGAGAGATCGAAATAGCAAAATATTTAAATAAATGATTAATTACTTGAATAATTTTGTAAATTAAAAAATAGAAATCTATGGATAATGTTTTACTAAATTTTGTAAAATAAACAAATCAAAAATTTAATTTAATAAAATTACTATATACTCATTTATTATTGGGTGTCGGGTAGAATCAAATAAATAAAAATTTATACATATTAGTTTATCTAAAGTATTTAAATATATAAACGAATAATTTAGTTAGGTAAAATAAATAAAATTTCATTAATCATTCGGACGGGATAGGTACATTCTGTACCACACTAGACCGAACTCGTTGATAACCCAAAAAATAAGGATCCAGAGAAAGAGAAAAATAAGTTTTTTAACCTAAATAATAAAATCATTATATAATGATCAATTCATTTAGTAAAATAAAAAATAAATATCCAATCTATCTAAAACCGAGCCCGGCCCATTGATAACCCAAAATATTAGACTTGGGAAGGGAGAGATATAATGAAATAATTTTTTGATAAAATTAAATCATTTAGTAAATTAAATAAATAATTTTTTTTAACTTACTAAATTAAATAAATAAATAAATTGCTGAGGAAATAAGAGAGTAAGAAACAATAACGCTTTCCTCATCGGCTCAACTCAAGAGGTAGGTCCAATGGTTGGGTTGGGCTCAAAGTTGGGCTTCAATATATTCTATTGAATAAAGACAAAGTCCAACCCAAACTTGGCACTGCCTGTGAACCAACCTTCTTAATTTGTTAATAAATGATTAATTAATGAAGACAATTAGTTAATTAAATAAATAAAAATCTATGGATAAGAACTTTTTTATTTTGTAAAATATATAATTGAATAATTTAATTTAATAAAAGAAAAAAATATCCAAGCTACCTAGACCAATCCCCACCTGTTGACAACCCTTAAATATTGGACACCGAGCAGTAAGATAGAGAGGGACATAATTAAATAATCTAGTAAATTAAATCAATAAAATATTTTAACTATTTAAAATAAGTAAATAAATAATTATGCAACAAAAAATCCGAGCTTTATATGATGGTCGAGCACATGCTAAAAATCTAGGCTTGATGGTTGGTCTAGGCTTACACTTTGGGCTTAATAAGTTCTGTTGATATAAAGGCAAAGCCCAAACCAGACGTGGCCCAACCAATGAAAAGGTTTAACCCCAACCGATACCTATCGAATTTATAAACCTAAATATTTTGCTCGGGTTGGGGGGGAATGTATGGATTATTAACTACTTGAATAATTTAATAAATTAAATAAATAGGAAACTATGGATACCAATTTAGTTAATTTTGTAAAATAACTAATGATTAATTTGGTTTAGTAAAATAAATAAATAAAATTACATTTAGTATTGGCACGGGACAGGTACATCCTATCCCATATTCACAAAACATATTAGTTAACCTTAAAATAGTCTCTAGGAGAGAGAGAGAGAGAGAGAGAAATAATTTGTTAGGAAAATAATTAATTAATTAGTTAATTAAAGAATTCAGTAAATTAAGTAAATAGAAATCTATGGATAATAATTTACTTAATTTTATAAAATAGATAAATCAATAGTTAACTTTAACAAAAAAGCATAAATAAATATTCACTTGTGATTGGTGCAAGACTAGTCCAAGCTATCCCCAACCAAACTTGCACCATTGACAACCGTAAGTATTGGTAACATGTTGAATTAAATAAATAAAACTTTATAGAGAATAAATTTTTTAATATATTAAAACAAATAAATGAATAATTTAATTTAGTAAAATAAATAAATAAAATTTCAGTTATTATTGGGGCAAGACATATACAACCTATTCGACACCAGAACTAATACATTGTTCAAAAAGTAAATCATTAATTAGATGAACAATTTAGTTATGTAAATAAATAAAACCTATGGATAATAATTTAATTACTTTTGGTAAAATAAATAAATATCCAAACTATATAGATCCAAACCCAACCCATTCACAACCCTAAATATGTAACTCAGGAGGGAGAGAGAGAGAGAGAGAGAGAGAAATAATTTGTTTATAAAGTAAATTAATTTAGTAAGTTCAGTAAATAATTTTTAACTTAATAGCATAACTAAATAAGTAATTAGGTGAGAAAATGAGAGGAACAAGGAATTTCCTCACCATGATTCTGGCTCTATATGAACTTTAAGCTCATGCTCACGATGTAGGTTCGAAGTTCAACCTAGACTTAGACTTGCGCATAAATATGTTCTTTTGTTCTCGTTAATAATTTTAATCCAAGCTGAGACCTAACCTACTAATAGCCCTAAATATTAGGCTTAGGGAGAGAGATCGAAATAGCAAAATATTTAAATAAATGATTAATTACTTGAATAATTTTGTAAATTAAAAAATAGAAATCTATGGATAATGTTTTACTAAATTTTGTAAAATAAACAAATCAAAAATTTAATTTAATAAAATTACTATATACTCATTTATTATTGGGTGTCGGGTAGAATCAAATAAATAAAAATTTATACATATTAGTTTATCTAAAGTATTTAAATATATAAACGAATAATTTAGTTAGGTAAAATAAATAAAATTTCATTAATCATTCGGACGGGATAGGTACATTCTGTACCACACTAGACCGAACTCGTTGATAACCCAAAAAATAAGGATCCAGAGAAAGAGAAAAATAATTTTTTAACCTAAATAATAAAATCATTATATAATGATCAATTCATTTAGTAAAATAAAAAATAAATATCCAATCTATCTAAAACCGAGCCCGGCCCATTGATAACCCAAAATATTAGACTTGGGAAGGGAGAGATATAATGAAATAATTTTTTGATAAAATTAAATCATTTAGTAAATTAAATAAATAATTTTTTTTAACTTACTAAATTAAATAAATAAATAAATTGCTGAGGAAATAAGAGAGTAAGAAACAATAACGCTTTCCTCATCGGCTCAACTCAAGAGGTAGGTCCAATGGTTGGGTTGGGCTCAAAGTTGGGCTTCAATATATTCTATTGAATAAAGACAAAGTCCAACCCAAACTTGGCACTGCCTGTGAACCAACCTTCTTAATTTGTTAATAAATGATTAATTAATGAAGACAATTAGTTAATTAAATAAATAAAAATCTATGGATAAGAACTTTTTTATTTTGTAAAATATATAATTGAATAATTTAATTTAATAAAAGAAAAAAATATCCAAGCTACCTAGACCAATCCCCACCTGTTGACAACCCTTAAATATTGGACACCGAGCAGTAAGATAGAGAGGGACATAATTAAATAATCTAGTAAATTAAATCAATAAAATATTTTAACTATTTAAAATAAGTAAATAAATAATTATGCAACAAAAAATCCGAGCTTTATATGATGGTCGAGCACATGCTAAAAATCTAGGCTTGATGGTTGGTCTAGGCTTACACTTTGGGCTTAATAAGTTCTGTTGATATAAAGGCAAAGCCCAAACCAGACGTGGCCCAACCAATGAAAAGGTTTAACCCCAACCGATACCTATCGAATTTATAAACCTAAATATTTTGCTCGGGTTGGGGGGGAATGTATGGATTATTAACTACTTGAATAATTTAATAAATTAAATAAATAGGAAACTATGGATACCAATTTAGTTAATTTTGTAAAATAACTAATGATTAATTTGGTTTAGTAAAATAAATAAATAAAATTACATTTAGTATTGGCACGGGACAGGTACATCCTATCCCATATTCACAAAACATATTAGTTAACCTTAAAATAGTCTCTAGGAGAGAGAGAGAGAGAGAGAAATAATTTGTTAGGAAAATAATTAATTAATTAGTTAATTAAAGAATTCAGTAAATTAAGTAAATAGAAATCTATGGATAATAATTTACTTAATTTTATAAAATAGATAAATCAATAGTTAACTTTAACAAAAAAGCATAAATAAATATTCACTTGTGATTGGTGCAAGACTAGTCCAAGCTATCCCCAACCAAACTTGCACCATTGACAACCGTAAGTATTGGTAACATGTTGAATTAAATAAATAAAACTTTATAGAGAAGAAATTTTTTAATATATTAAAACAAATAAATGAATAATTTAATTTAGTAAAATAAATAAATAAAATTTCAGTTATTATTGGGGCAAGACATGTACAACCTATTCGACACCAGAACTAATACATTGTTCAAAAAGTAAATCATTAATTAGATGAACAATTTAGTTATGTAAATAAATAAAACCTATGGATAATAATTTACTTACTTTTGGTAAAATAAATAAATATCCAAACTATCTAGATCCAAACCCAACCCATTCACAACCCTAAATATGTAACTCAGGAGGGAGAGAGAGAGAGAGAGAGAGAGAGAGAGAAATAATTTGTTTATAAAGTAAATTAATTTAGTAAGTTCAGTAAATAATTTTTAACTTAATAGCATAACTAAATAAGTAATTAGGTGAGAAAATGAGAGGAACAAGGAATTTCCTCACCACGATTCAGGCTCTATATGAACTTTAAGCTCATGCTCACGATGTAGGCTCGAAGTTCAACCTGGACTTAGACTTGCGCATAAATATGTTCTTTTGTTCTCGTTAATAATTTTAATCCAAGCTGAGACCTAACCTACTAATAGCCCTAAATATTAGGCTTAGGGAGAGAGATCGAAATAACAAAATATTTAAATAAATGATTAATTACTTGAATAATTTTGTAAATTAAAAAATAGAAATCTATGGATAATATTTTACTAAATTTTGTAAAATAAACAAATCAAAAATTTAATTTAATAAAATTACTATATACTCATTTATTATTGGGTGTCGGGTTGAATCAAATAAATAAAAATTTATACATAATAGTTTATCTAAAGTATTTAAATATATAAACGAATAATTTAGTTTAGTAAAATAAATAAAATTTCATTAATCATTCGAACGGGATAGGTACATTCTGTACCACACTAGACCGAACTCGTTGATAACCCAAAAAATAAGGATCCAGAGAAAGAGAAAAATAAGTTTTTAACTAATTTATTAACCTAAATAATAAAATCATTATATAATGATCAATTCAATTAGTAAAATAAAAAATAAATATCCAATCTATCTAAAACCTAGCCCGGCCCATTGATAACCCAAAATATTAGACTTGGGAAGGGAGAGATATAATGAAATAATTTTTTGATAAAATTAAATCATTTAGTAAATTAAATAAATAAATTTTTTTAACTTACTAAATTAAATAAATAAATAAATTGGTGAGGAAATAAGAGAGTAATAAACAATAACGCTTTCCTCGTCGGCTCAACTCAAGAGATAGGTCTAACGGTTGGGTCGGGCTCAAAGTTGGGCTTCAATATATTCTATTGAATAAAGACAAAGTCCAACCCAAACTTGGCACTGCCTGTGAACCAACCTTCTTAATTTGTTAATAAATGATTAATTAATGAAGACAATTAGTTAATTAAATAAATAAAAATCTATGGATAAGAACTTTTTTATTTTGTAAAATATATAATTGAATAATTTAATTTAATAAAAGAAAAAAATATCCAAGCTACCTAGACCAATCCCCACCTGTTGACAACCCTTAAATATTGGACACCGAGCAGTAAGATAGAGAGGGACATAATTAAATAATCTAGTAAATTAAATCAATAAAATATTTTAACTATTTAAAATAAGTAAATAAATAATTATGCAACAAAAAATCCGAGCTTTATATGATGGTCGAGCACATGCTAAAAATCTAGGCTTGATGGTTGGTCTAGGCTTACACTTTGGGCTTAATAAGTTCTGTTGATATAAAGGCAAAGCCCAAACCAGACGTGGCCCAACCAATGAAAAGGTTTAACCCCAACCGATACCTATCGAATTTATAAACCTAAATATTTTGCTCGGGTTGGGGGGGAATGTATGGATTATTAACTACTTGAATAATTTAATAAATTAAATAAATAGGAAACTATGGATACCAATTTAGTTAATTTTGTAAAATAACTAATGATTAATTTGGTTTAGTAAAATAAATAAATAAAATTACATTTAGTATTGGCACGGGACAGGTACATCCTATCCCATATTCACAAAACATATTAGTTAACCTTAAAATAGTCTCTAGGAGAGAGAGAGAGAGAGAGAGAAATAATTTGTTAGGAAAATAATTAATTAATTAGTTAATTAAAGAATTCAGTAAATTAAGTAAATAGAAATCTATGGATAATAATTTACTTAATTTTATAAAATAGATAAATCAATAGTTAACTTTAACAAAAAAGCATAAATAAATATTCACTTGTGATTGGTGCAAGACTAGTCCAAGCTATCCCCAACCAAACTTGCACCATTGACAACCGTAAGTATTGGTAACATGTTGAATTAAATAAATAAAACTTTATAGAGAAGAAATTTTTTAATATATTAAAACAAATAAATGAATAATTTAATTTAGTAAAATAAATAAATAAAATTTCAGTTATTATTGGGGCAAGACATGTACAACCTATTCGACACCAGAACTAATACATTGTTCAAAAAGTAAATCATTAATTAGATGAACAATTTAGTTATGTAAATAAATAAAACCTATGGATAATAATTTAATTACTTTTGGTAAAATAAATAAATATCCAAACTATATAGATCCAAACCCAACCCATTCACAACCCTAAATATGTAACTCAGGAGGGAGAGAGAGAGAGAGAGAGAGAGAAGAGAAATAATTTGTTTATAAAGTAAATTAATTTAGTAAGTTCAGTAAATAATTTTTAACTTAATAGCATAACTAAATAAGTAATTAGGTGAGAAAATGAGAGGAACAAGGAATTTCCTCACCATGATTCTGGCTCTATATGAACTTTAAGCTCATGCTCACGATGTAGGTTCGAAGTTCAACCTAGACTTAGACTTGCGCATAAATATGTTCTTTTGTTCTCGTTAATAATTTTAATCCAAGCTGAGACCTAACCTACTAATAGCCCTAAATATTAGGCTTAGGGAGAGAGATCGAAATAGCAAAATATTTAAATAAATGATTAATTACTTGAATAATTTTGTAAATTAAAAAATAGAAATCTATGGATAATGTTTTACTAAATTTTGTAAAATAAACAAATCAAAAATTTAATTTAATAAAATTACTATATACTCATTTATTATTGGGTGTCGGGTTGAATCAAATAAATAAAAATTTATACATATTAGTTTATCTAAAGTATTTAAATATATAAACGAATAATTTAGTTAGGTAAAATAAATAAAATTTCATTAATCATTCGGACGGGATAGGTACATTCTGTACCACACTAGACCGAACTCGTTGATAACCCAAAAAATAAGGATCCAGAGAAAGAGAAAAATAAGTTTTTATTAATTTATTAACCTAAATAATAAAATCATTATATAATGATCAATTCATTTAGTAAAATAAAAAATAAATATCCAATCTATCTAAAACCGAGCCCGGCCCATTGATAACCCAAAATATTAGACTTGGGAAGGGAGAGATATAATGAAATAATTTTTTGATAAAATTAAATCATTTAGTAAATTAAATAAATAATTTTTTTTAACTTACTAAATTAAATAAATAAATAAATTGCTGAGGAAATAAGAGAGTAAGAAACAATAACGCTTTCCTCATCGGCTCAACTCAAGAGGTAGGTCCAATGGTTGGGTTGGGCTCAAAGTTGGGCTTCAATATATTCTATTGAATAAAGACAAAGTCCAACCCAAACTTGGCACTGCCTGTGAACCAACCTTCTTAATTTGTTAATAAATGATTAATTAATGAAGACAATTAGTTAATTAAATAAATAAAAATCTATGGATAAGAACTTTTTTATTTTGTAAAATATATAATTGAATAATTTAATTTAATAAAAGAAAAAAATATCCAAGCTACCTAGACCAATCCCCACCTGTTGACAACCCTTAAATATTGGACACCGAGCAGTAAGATAGAGAGGGACATAATTAAATAATCTAGTAAATTAAATCAATAAAATATTTTAACTATTTAAAATAAGTAAATAAATAATTATGCAACAAAAAATCCGAGCTTTATATGATGGTCGAGCACATGCTAAAAATCTAGGCTTGATGGTTGGTCTAGGCTTACACTTTGGGCTTAATAAGTTCTGTTGATATAAAGGCAAAGCCCAAACCAGACGTGGCCCAACCAATGAAAAGGTTTAACCCCAACCGATACCTATCGAATTTATAAACCTAAATATTTTGCTCGGGTTGGGGGGGAATGTATGGATTATTAACTACTTGAATAATTTAATAAATTAAATAAATAGGAAACTATGGATACCAATTTAGTTAATTTTGTAAAATAACTAATGATTAATTTGGTTTAGTAAAATAAATAAATAAAATTACATTTAGTATTGGCACGGGACAGGTACATCCTATCCCATATTCACAAAACATATTAGTTAACCTTAAAATAGTCTCTAGGAGAGAGAGAGAGAGAGAGAGAAATAATTTGTTAGGAAAATAATTAATTAATTAGTTAATTAAAGAATTCAGTAAATTAAGTAAATAGAAATCTATGGATAATAATTTACTTAATTTTATAAAATAGATAAATCAATAGTTAACTTTAACAAAAAAGCATAAATAAATATTCACTTGTGATTGGTGCAAGACTAGTCCAAGCTATCCCCAACCAAACTTGCACCATTGACAACCGTAAGTATTGGTAACATGTTGAATTAAATAAATAAAACTTTATAGAGAAGAAATTTTTTAATATATTAAAACAAATAAATGAATAATTTAATTTAGTAAAATAAATAAATAAAATTTCAGTTATTATTGGGGCAAGACATGTACAACCTATTCGACACCAGAACTAATACATTGTTCAAAAAGTAAATCATTAATTAGATGAACAATTTAGTTATGTAAATAAATAAAACCTATGGATAATAATTTACTTACTTTTGGTAAAATAAATAAATATCCAAACTATCTAGATCCAAACCCAACCCATTCACAACCCTAAATATGTAACTCAGGAGGGAGAGAGAGAGAGAGAGAGAGAGAGAGAGAGAGAGAGAGAGAGAAATAATTTGTTTATAAAGTAAATTAATTTAGTAAGTTCAGTAAATAATTTTTAACTTAATAGCATAACTAAATAAGTAATTAGGTGAGAAAATGAGAGGAACAAGGAATTTCCTCACCACGATTCAGGCTCTATATGAACTTTAAGCTCATGCTCACGATGTAGGCTCGAAGTTCAACCTGGACTTAGACTTGCGCATAAATATGTTCTTTTGTTCTCGTTAATAATTTTAATCCAAGCTGAGACCTAACCTACTAATAGCCCTAAATATTAGGCTTAGGGAGAGAGATCGAAATAACAAAATATTTAAATAAATGATTAATTACTTGAATAATTTTGTAAATTAAAAAATAGAAATCTATGGATAATATTTTACTAAATTTTGTAAAATAAACAAATCAAAAATTTAATTTAATAAAATTACTATATACTCATTTATTATTGGGTGTCGGGTTGAATCAAATAAATAAAAATTTATACATAATAGTTTATCTAAAGTATTTAAATATATAAACGAATAATTTAGTTTAGTAAAATAAATAAAATTTCATTAATCATTCGAACGGGATAGGTACATTCTGTACCACACTAGACCGAACTCGTTGATAACCCAAAAAATAAGGATCCAGAGAAAGAGAAAAATAAGTTTTTAACTAATTTATTAACCTAAATAATAAAATCATTATATAATGATCAATTCAATTAGTAAAATAAAAAATAAATATCCAATCTATCTAAAACCTAGCCCGGCCCATTGATAACCCAAAATATTAGACTTGGGAAGGGAGAGATATAATGAAATAATTTTTTGATAAAATTAAATCATTTAGTAAATTAAATAAATAAATTTTTTTAACTTACTAAATTAAATAAATAAATAAATTGGTGAGGAAATAAGAGAGTAATAAACAATAACGCTTTCCTCGTCGGCTCAACTCAAGAGATAGGTCTAACGGTTGGGTCGGGCTCAAAGTTGGGCTTCAATATATTCTATTGAATAAAGACAAAGTCCAACCCAAACTTGGCACTGCCTGTGAACCAACCTTCTTAATTTGTTAATAAATGATTAATTAATGAAGACAATTAGTTAATTAAATAAATAAAAATCTATGGATAAGAACTTTTTTATTTTGTAAAATATATAATTGAATAATTCAATTTAATAAAAGAAAAAAATATCCAAGCTACCTAGACCAATCCCCACCTGTTGACAACCCTTAAATATTGGACACCGAGCAGTAAGATAGAGAGGGACATAATTAAATAATCTAGTAAATTAAATCAATAAAATATTTTAACTATTTAAAATAAGTAAATAAATAATTATGCAACAAAAAATCCGAGCTTTATATGATGGTCGAGCACATGCTAAAAATCTAGGCTTGATGGTTGGTCTAGGCTTACACTTTGGGCTTAATAAGTTCTGTTGATATAAAGGCAAAGCCCAAACCAGACGTGGCCCAACCAATGAAAAGGTTTAACCCCAACCGATACCTATCGAATTTATAAACCTAAATATTTTGCTCGGGTTGGGGGGGAATGTATGGATTATTAACTACTTGAATAATTTAATAAATTAAATAAATAGGAAACTATGGATACCAATTTAGTTAATTTTGTAAAATAACTAATGATTAATTTGGTTTAGTAAAATAAATAAATAAAATTACATTTAGTATTGGCACGGGACAGGTACATCCTATCCCATATTCACAAAACATATTAGTTAACCTTAAAATAGTCTCTAGGAGAGAGAGAGAGAGAGAGAAATAATTTGTTAGGAAAATAATTAATTAATTAGTTAATTAAAGAATTCAGTAAATTAAGTAAATAGAAATCTATGGATAATAATTTACTTAATTTTATAAAATAGATAAATCAATAGTTAACTTTAACAAAAAAGCATAAATAAATATTCACTTGTGATTGGTGCAAGACTAGTCCAAGCTATCCCCAACCAAACTTGCACCATTGACAACCGTAAGTATTGGTAACATGTTGAATTAAATAAATAAAACTTTATAGAGAAGAAATTTTTTAATATATTAAAACAAATAAATGAATAATTTAATTTAGTAAAATAAATAAATAAAATTTCAGTTATTATTGGGGCAAGACATGTACAACCTATTCGACACCAGAACTAATACATTGTTCAAAAAGTAAATCATTAATTAGATGAACAATTTAGTTATGTAAATAAATAAAACCTATGGATAATAATTTACTTACTTTTGGTAAAATAAATAAATATCCAAACTATATAGATCCAAACCCAACCCATTCACAACCCTAAATATGTAACTCAGGAGGGAGAGAGAGAGAGAGAGAGAGAAATAATTTGTTTATAAAGTAAATTAATTTAGTAAGTTCAGTAAATAATTTTTAACTTAATAGCATAACTAAATAAGTAATTAGGTGAGAAAATGAGAGGAACAAGGAATTTCCTCACCATGATTCTGGCTCTATATGAACTTTAAGCTCATGCTCACGATGTAGGTTCGAAGTTCAACCTAGACTTAGACTTGCGCATAAATATGTTCTTTTGTTCTCGTTAATAATTTTAATCCAAGCTGAGACCTAACCTACTAATAGCCCTAAATATTAGGCTTAGGGAGAGAGATCGAAATAGCAAAATATTTAAATAAATGATTAATTACTTGAATAATTTTGTAAATTAAAAAATAGAAATCTATGGATAATGTTTTACTAAATTTTGTAAAATAAACAAATCAAAAATTTAATTTAATAAAATTACTATATACTCATTTATTATTGGGTGTCGGGTAGAATCAAATAAATAAAAATTTATACATATTAGTTTATCTAAAGTATTTAAATATATAAACGAATAATTTAGTTAGGTAAAATAAATAAAATTTCATTAATCATTCGGACGGGATAGGTACATTCTGTACCACACTAGACCGAACTCGTTGATAACCCAAAAAATAAGGATCCAGAGAAAGAGAAAAATAAGTTTTTAACTAATTTATTAACCTAAATAATAAAATCATTATATAATGATCAATTCATTTAGTAAAATAAAAAATAAATATCCAATCTATCTAAAACCTAGCCCGGCCCATTGATAACCCAAAATATTAGACTTGGGAAGGGAGAGATATAATGAAATAATTTTTTGATAAAATTAAATCATTTAGTAAATTAAATAAATAAATTTTTTTAACTTACTAAATTAAATAAATAAATAAATTGGTGAGGAAATAAGAGAGTAATAAACAATAACGCTTTCCTCGTCGGCTCAACTCAAGAGATAGGTCTAACGGTTGGGTCGGGCTCAAAGTTGGGCTTCAATATATTCTATTGAATAAAGACAAAGTCCAACCCAAACTTGGCACTGCCTGTGAACCAACCTTCTTAATTTGTTAATAAATGATTAATTAATGAAGACAATTAGTTAATTAAATAAATAAAAATCTATGGATAAGAACTTTTTTATTTTGTAAAATATATAATTGAATAATTCAATTTAATAAAAGAAAAAAATATCCAAGCTACCTAGACCAATCCCCACCTGTTGACAACCCTTAAATATTGGACACCGAGCAGTAAGATAGAGAGGGACATAATTAAATAATCTAGTAAATTAAATCAATAAAATATTTTAACTATTTAAAATAAGTAAATAAATAATTATGCAACAAAAAATCCGAGCTTTATATGATGGTCGAGCACATGCTAAAAATCTAGGCTTGATGGTTGGTCTAGGCTTACACTTTGGCCTTAATAAGTTCTGTTGATATAAAGGCAAAGCCCAAACCAGACGTGGCCCAACCAATGAAAAGGTTTAACCCCAACCGATACCTATCGAATTTATAAACCTAAATATTTTGCTCGGGTTGGGGGGGAATGTATGGATTATTAACTACTTGAATAATTTAATAAATTAAATAAATAGGAAACTATGGATACCAATTTAGTTAATTTTGTAAAATAACTAATGATTAATTTGGTTTAGTAAAATAAATAAATAAAATTACATTTAGTATTGGCACGGGACAGGTACATCCTATCCCATATTCACAAAACATATTAGTTAACCTTAAAATAGTCTCTAGGAGAGAGAGAGAGAGAGAGAGAAATAATTTGTTAGGAAAATAATTAATTAATTAGTTAATTAAAGAATTCAGTAAATTAAGTAAATAGAAATCTATGGATAATAATTTACTTAATTTTATAAAATAGATAAATCAATAGTTAACTTTAACAAAAAAGCATAAATAAATATTCACTTGTGATTGGTGCAAGACTAGTCCAAGCTATCCCCAACCAAACTTGCACCATTGACAACCGTAAGTATTGGTAACATGTTGAATTAAATAAATAAAACTTTATAGAGAAGAAATTTTTTAATATATTAAAACAAATAAATGAATAATTTAATTTAGTAAAATAAATAAATAAAATTTCAGTTATTATTGGGGCAAGACATGTACAACCTATTCGACACCAGAACTAATACATTGTTCAAAAAGTAAATCATTAATTAGATGAACAATTTAGTTATGTAAATAAATAAAACCTATGGATAATAATTTAATTACTTTTGGTAAAATAAATAAATATCCAAACTATATAGATCCAAACCCAACCCATTCACAACCCTAAATATGTAACTCAGGAGGGAGAGAGAGAGAGAGAGAGAGAAATAATTTGTTTATAAAGTAAATTAATTTAGTAAGTTCAGTAAATAATTTTTAACTTAATAGCATAACTAAATAAGTAATTAGGTGAGAAAATGAGAGGAACAAGGAATTTCCTCACCATGATTCTGGCTCTATATGAACTTTAAGCTCATGCTCACGATGTAGGTTCGAAGTTCAACCTAGACTTAGACTTGCGCATAAATATGTTCTTTTGTTCTCGTTAATAATTTTAATCCAAGCTGAGACCTAACCTACTAATAGCCCTAAATATTAGGCTTAGGGAGAGAGATCGAAATAGCAAAATATTTAAATAAATGATTAATTACTTGAATAATTTTGTAAATTAAAAAATAGAAATCTATGGATAATGTTTTACTAAATTTTGTAAAATAAACAAATCAAAAATTTAATTTAATAAAATTACTATATACTCATTTATTATTGGGTGTCGGGTAGAATCAAATAAATAAAAATTTATACATATTAGTTTATCTAAAGTATTTAAATATATAAACGAATAATTTAGTTAGGTAAAATAAATAAAATTTCATTAATCATTCGGACGGGATAGGTACATTCTGTACCACACTAGACCGAACTCGTTGATAACCCAAAAAATAAGGATCCAGAGAAAGAGAAAAATAATTTTTTAACCTAAATAATAAAATCATTATATAATGATCAATTCATTTAGTAAAATAAAAAATAAATATCCAATCTATCTAAAACCGAGCCCGGCCCATTGATAACCCAAAATATTAGACTTGGGAAGGGAGAGATATAATGAAATAATTTTTTGATAAAATTAAATCATTTAGTAAATTAAATAAATAATTTTTTTTAACTTACTAAATTAAATAAATAAATAAATTGCTGAGGAAATAAGAGAGTAAGAAACAATAACGCTTTCCTCATCGGCTCAACTCAAGAGGTAGGTCCAATGGTTGGGTTGGGCTCAAAGTTGGGCTTCAATATATTCTATTGAATAAAGACAAAGTCCAACCCAAACTTGGCACTGCCTGTGAACCAACCTTCTTAATTTGTTAATAAATGATTAATTAATGAAGACAATTAGTTAATTAAATAAATAAAAATCTATGGATAAGAACTTTTTTATTTTGTAAAATATATAATTGAATAATTTAATTTAATAAAAGAAAAAAATATCCAAGCTACCTAGACCAATCCCCACCTGTTGACAACCCTTAAATATTGGACACCGAGCAGTAAGATAGAGAGGGACATAATTAAATAATCTAGTAAATTAAATCAATAAAATATTTTAACTATTTAAAATAAGTAAATAAATAATTATGCAACAAAAAATCCGAGCTTTATATGATGGTCGAGCACATGCTAAAAATCTAGGCTTGATGGTTGGTCTAGGCTTACACTTTGGGCTTAATAAGTTCTGTTGATATAAAGGCAAAGCCCAAACCAGACGTGGCCCAACCAATGAAAAGGTTTAACCCCAACCGATACCTATCGAATTTATAAACCTAAATATTTTGCTCGGGTTGGGGGGGAATGTATGGATTATTAACTACTTGAATAATTTAATAAATTAAATAAATAGGAAACTATGGATACCAATTTAGTTAATTTTGTAAAATAACTAATGATTAATTTGGTTTAGTAAAATAAATAAATAAAATTACATTTAGTATTGGCACGGGACAGGTACATCCTATCCCATATTCACAAAACATATTAGTTAACCTTAAAATAGTCTCTAGGAGAGAGAGAGAGAGAGAGAAATAATTTGTTAGGAAAATAATTAATTAATTAGTTAATTAAAGAATTCAGTAAATTAAGTAAATAGAAATCTATGGATAATAATTTACTTAATTTTATAAAATAGATAAATCAATAGTTAACTTTAACAAAAAAGCATAAATAAATATTCACTTGTGATTGGTGCAAGACTAGTCCAAGCTATCCCCAACCAAACTTGCACCATTGACAACCGTAAGTATTGGTAACATGTTGAATTAAATAAATAAAACTTTATAGAGAAGAAATTTTTTAATATATTAAAACAAATAAATGAATAATTTAATTTAGTAAAATAAATAAATAAAATTTCAGTTATTATTGGGGCAAGACATGTACAACCTATTCGACACCAGAACTAATACATTGTTCAAAAAGTAAATCATTAATTAGATGAACAATTTAGTTATGTAAATAAATAAAACCTATGGATAATAATTTACTTACTTTTGGTAAAATAAATAAATATCCAAACTATCTAGATCCAAACCCAACCCATTCACAACCCTAAATATGTAACTCAGGAGGGAGAGAAAGAGAGAGAGAGAGAGAGAGAGAGAGAGAAATAATTTGTTTATAAAGTAAATTAATTTAGTAAGTTCAGTAAATAATTTTTAACTTAATAGCATAACTAAATAAGTAATTAGGTGAGAAAATGAGAGGAACAAGGAATTTCCTCACCACGATTCAGGCTCTATATGAACTTTAAGCTCATGCTCACGATGTAGGCTCGAAGTTCAACCTGGACTTAGACTTGCGCATAAATATGTTCTTTTGTTCTCGTTAATAATTTTAATCCAAGCTGAGACCTAACCTACTAATAGCCCTAAATATTAGGCTTAGGGAGAGAGATCGAAATAACAAAATATTTAAATAAATGATTAATTACTTGAATAATTTTGTAAATTAAAAAATAGAAATCTATGGATAATATTTTACTAAATTTTGTAAAATAAACAAATCAAAAATTTAATTTAATAAAATTACTATATACTCATTTATTATTGGGTGTCGGGTTGAATCAAATAAATAAAAATTTATACATAATAGTTTATCTAAAGTATTTAAATATATAAACGAATATTTTAGTTTAGTAAAATAAATAAAATTTCATTAATCATTCGAACGGGATAGGTACATTCTGTACCACACTAGACCGAACTCGTTGATAACCCAAAAAATAAGGATCCAGAGAAAGAGAAAAATAAGTTTTTAACTAATTTATTAACCTAAATAATAAAATCATTATATAATGATCAATTCATTTAGTAAAATAAAAAATAAATATCCAATCTATCTAAAACCTAGCCCGGCCCATTGATAACCCAAAATATTAGACTTGGGAAGGGAGAGATATAATGAAATAATTTTTTGATAAAATTAAATCATTTAGTAAATTAAATAAATAAATTTTTTTAACTTACTAAATTAAATAAATAAATAAATTGGTGAGGAAATAAGAGAGTAAGAAACAATAACGCTTTCCTCGTCGGCTCAACTCAAGAGATAGGTCTAATGGTTGGGTCGGGCTCAAAGTTGGGCTTCAATATATTCTATTGAATAAAGACAAAGTCCAACCCAAACTTGGCACTGCCTGTGAACCAACCTTCTTAATTTGTTAATAAATGATTAATTAATGAAGACAATTAGTTAATTAAATAAATAAAAATCTATGGATAAGAACTTTTTTATTTTGTAAAATATATAATTGAATAATTCAATTTAATAAAAGAAAAAAATATCCAAGCTACCTAGACCAATCCCCACCTGTTGACAACCCTTAAATATTGGACACCGAGCAGTAAGATAGAGAGGGACATAATTAAATAATCTAGTAAATTAAATCAATAAAATATTTTAACTATTTAAAATAAGTAAATAAATAATTATGCAACAAAAAATCCGAGCTTTATATGATGGTCGAGCACATGCTAAAAATCTAGGCTTGATGGTTGGTCTAGGCTTACACTTTGGGCTTAATAAGTTCTGTTGATATAAAGGCAAAGCCCAAACCAGACGTGGCCCAACCAATGAAAAGGTTTAACCCCAACCGATACCTATCGAATTTATAAACCTAAATATTTTGCTCGGGTTGGGGGGGAATGTATGGATTATTAACTACTTGAATAATTTAATAAATTAAATAAATAGGAAACTATGGATACCAATTTAGTTAATTTTGTAAAATAACTAATGATTAATTTGGTTTAGTAAAATAAATAAATAAAATTACATTTAGTATTGGCACGGGACAGGTACATCCTATCCCATATTCACAAAACATATTAGTTAACCTTAAAATAGTCTCTAGGAGAGAGAGAGAGAGAGAGAGAAATAATTTGTTAGGAAAATAATTAATTAATTAGTTAATTAAAGAATTCAGTAAATTAAGTAAATAGAAATCTATGGATAATAATTTACTTAATTTTATAAAATAGATAAATCAATAGTTAACTTTAACAAAAAAGCATAAATAAATATTCACTTGTGATTGGTGCAAGACTAGTCCAAGCTATCCCCAACCAAACTTGCACCATTGACAACCGTAAGTATTGGTAACATGTTGAATTAAATAAATAAAACTTTATAGAGAATAAATTTTTTAATATATTAAAACAAATAAATGAATAATTTAATTTAGTAAAATAAATAAATAAAATTTCAGTTATTATTGGGGCAAGACATGTACAACCTATTCGACACCAGAACTAATACATTGTTCAAAAAGTAAATCATTAATTAGATGAACAATTTAGTTATGTAAATAAATAAAACCTATGGATAATAATTTACTTACTTTTGGTAAAATAAATAAATATCCAAACTATCTAGATCCAAACCCAACCCATTCACAACCCTAAATATGTAACTCAGGAGGGAGAGAAAGAGAGAGAGAGAGAGAGAGAGAGAGAGAGAAATAATTTGTTTATAAAGTAAATTAATTTAGTAAGTTCAGTAAATAATTTTTAACTTAATAGCATAACTAAATAAGTAATTAGGTGAGAAAATGAGAGGAACAAGGAATTTCCTCACCATGATTCAGGCTCTATATGAACTTTAAGCTCATGCTCACGATGTAGGCTCGAAGTTCAACCTGGACTTAGACTTGCGCATAAATATGTTCTTTTGTTCTCGTTAATAATTTTAATCCAAGCTGAGACCTAACCTACTAATAGCCCTAAATATTAGGCTTAGGGAGAGAGATCGAAATAACAAAATATTTAAATAAATGATTAATTACTTGAATAATTTTGTAAATTAAAAAATAGAAATCTATGGATAATATTTTACTAAATTTTGTAAAATAAACAAATCAAAAATTTAATTTAATAAAATTACTATATACTCATTTATTATTGGGTGTCGGGTTGAATCAAATAAATAAAAATTTATACATAATAGTTTATCTAAAGTATTTAAATATATAAACGAATATTTTAGTTTAGTAAAATAAATAAAATTTCATTAATCATTCGAACGGGATAGGTACATTCTGTACCACACTAGACCGAACTCGTTGATAACCCAAAAAATAAGGATCCAGAGAAAGAGAAAAATAAGTTTTTAACTAATTTATTAACCTAAATAATAAAATCATTATATAATGATCAATTCAATTAGTAAAATAAAAAATAAATATCCAATCTATCTAAAACCTAGCCCGGCCCATTGATAACCCAAAATATTAGACTTGGGAAGGGAGAGATATAATGAAATAATTTTTTGATAAAATTAAATCATTTAGTAAATTAAATAAATAAATTTTTTTAACTTACTAAATTAAATAAATAAATAAATTGGTGAGGAAATAAGAGAGTAATAAACAATAACGCTTTCCTCGTCGGCTCAACTCAAGAGATAGGTCTAACGGTTGGGTCGGGCTCAAAGTTGGGCTTCAATATATTCTATTGAATAAAGACAAAGTCCAACCCAAACTTGGCACTGCCTGTGAACCAACCTTCTTAATTTGTTAATAAATGATTAATTAATGAAGACAATTAGTTAATTAAATAAATAAAAATCTATGGATAAGAACTTTTTTATTTTGTAAAATATATAATTGAATAATTCAATTTAATAAAAGAAAAAAATATCCAAGCTACCTAGACCAATCCCCACCTGTTGACAACCCTTAAATATTGGACACCGAGCAGTAAGATAGAGAGGGACATAATTAAATAATCTAGTAAATTAAATCAATAAAATATTTTAACTATTTAAAATAAGTAAATAAATAATTATGCAACAAAAAATCCGAGCTTTATATGATGGTCGAGCACATGCTAAAAATCTAGGCTTGATGGTTGGTCTAGGCTTACACTTTGGGCTTAATAAGTTCTGTTGATATAAAGGCAAAGCCCAAACCAGACGTGGCCCAACCAATGAAAAGGTTTAACCCCAACCGATACCTATCGAATTTATAAACCTAAATATTTTGCTCGGGTTGGGGGGGAATGTATGGATTATTAACTACTTGAATAATTTAATAAATTAAATAAATAGGAAACTATGGATACCAATTTAGTTAATTTTGTAAAATAACTAATGATTAATTTGGTTTAGTAAAATAAATAAATAAAATTACATTTAGTATTGGCACGGGACAGGTACATCCTATCCCATATTCACAAAACATATTAGTTAACCTTAAAATAGTCTCTAGGAGAGAGAGAGAGAGAGAGAAATAATTTGTTAGGAAAATAATTAATTAATTAGTTAATTAAAGAATTCAGTAAATTAAGTAAATAGAAATCTATGGATAATAATTTACTTAATTTTATAAAATAGATAAATAAATAGTTAACTTTAACAAAAAAGCATAAATAAATATTCACTTGTGATTGGTGCAAGACTAGTCCAAGCTATCCCCAACCAAACTTGCACCATTGACAACCGTAAGTATTGGTAACATGTTGAATTAAATAAATAAAACTTTATAGAGAAGAAATTTTTTAATATATTAAAACAAATAAATGAATAATTTAATTTAGTAAAATAAATAAATAAAATTTCAGTTATTATTGGGGCAAGACATATACAACCTATTCGACACCAGAACTAATACATTGTTCAAAAAGTAAATCATTAATTAGATGAACAATTTAGTTATGTAAATAAATAAAACCTATGGATAATAATTTAATTACTTTTGGTAAAATAAATAAATATCCAAACTATATAGATCCAAACCCAACCCATTCACAACCCTAAATATGTAACTCAGGAGGGAGAGAGAGAGAGAGAGAGAGAAATAATTTGTTTATAAAGTAAATTAATTTAGTAAGTTCAGTAAATAATTTTTAACTTAATAGCATAACTAAATAAGTAATTAGGTGAGAAAATGAGAGGAACAAGGAATTTCCTCACCATGATTCTGGCTCTATATGAACTTTAAGCTCATGCTCACGATGTAGGTTCGAAGTTCAACCTAGACTTAGACTTGCGCATAAATATGTTCTTTTGTTCTCGTTAATAATTTTAATCCAAGCTGAGACCTAACCTACTAATAGCCCTAAATATTAGGCTTAGGGAGAGAGATCGAAATAGCAAAATATTTAAATAAATGATTAATTACTTGAATAATTTTGTAAATTAAAAAATAGAAATCTATGGATAATGTTTTACTAAATTTTGTAAAATAAACAAATCAAAAATTTAATTTAATAAAATTACTATATACTCATTTATTATTGGGTGTCGGGTAGAATCAAATAAATAAAAATTTATACATATTAGTTTATCTAAAGTATTTAAATATATAAACGAATAATTTAGTTAGGTAAAATAAATAAAATTTCATTAATCATTCGGACGGGAGAGGTACATTCTGTACCACACTAGACCGAACTCGTTGATAACCCAAAAAATAAGGATCCAGAGAAAGAGAAAAATAATTTTTTAACCTAAATAATAAAATCATTATATAATGATCAATTCATTTAGTAAAATAAAAAATAAATATCCAATCTATCTAAAACCGAGCCCGGCCCATTGATAACCCAAAATATTAGACTTGGGAAGGGAGAGATATAATGAAATAATTTTTTGATAAAATTAAATCATTTAGTAAATTAAATAAATAATTTTTTTTAACTTACTAAATTAAATAAATAAATAAATTGCTGAGGAAATAAGAGAGTAAGAAACAATAACGCTTTCCTCATCGGCTCAACTCAAGAGGTAGGTCCAATGGTTGGGTTGGGCTCAAAGTTGGGCTTCAATATATTCTATTGAATAAAGACAAAGTCCAACCCAAACTTGGCACTGCCTGTGAACCAACCTTCTTAATTTGTTAATAAATGATTAATTAATGAAGACAATTAGTTAATTAAATAAATAAAAATCTATGGATAAGAACTTTTTTATTTTGTAAAATATATAATTGAATAATTTAATTTAATAAAAGAAAAAAATATCCAAGCTACCTAGACCAATCCCCACCTGTTGACAACCCTTAAATATTGGACACCGAGCAGTAAGATAGAGAGGGACATAATTAAATAATCTAGTAAATTAAATCAATAAAATATTTTAACTATTTAAAATAAGTAAATAAATAATTATGCAACAAAAAATCCGAGCTTTATATGATGGTCGAGCACATGCTAAAAATCTAGGCTTGATGGTTGGTCTAGGCTTACACTTTGGGCTTAATAAGTTCTGTTGATATAAAGGCAAAGCCCAAACCAGACGTGGCCCAACCAATGAAAAGGTTTAACCCCAACCGATACCTATCGAATTTATAAACCTAAATATTTTGCTCGGGTTGGGGGGGAATGTATGGATTATTAACTACTTGAATAATTTAATAAATTAAATAAATAGGAAACTATGGATACCAATTTAGTTAATTTTGTAAAATAACTAATGATTAATTTGGTTTAGTAAAATAAATAAATAAAATTACATTTAGTATTGGCACGGGACAGGTACATCCTATCCCATATTCACAAAACATATTAGTTAACCTTAAAATAGTCTCTAGGAGAGAGAGAGAGAGAGAGAGAAATAATTTGTTAGGAAAATAATTAATTAATTAGTTAATTAAAGAATTCAGTAAATTAAGTAAATAGAAATCTATGGATAATAATTTACTTAATTTTATAAAATAGATAAATCAATAGTTAACTTTAACAAAAAAGCATAAATAAATATTCACTTGTGATTGGTGCAAGACTAGTCCAAGCTATCCCCAACCAAACTTGCACCATTGACAACCGTAAGTATTGGTAACATGTTGAATTAAATAAATAAAACTTTATAGAGAAGAAATTTTTTAATATATTAAAACAAATAAATGAATAATTTAATTTAGTAAAATAAATAAATAAAATTTCAGTTATTATTGGGGCAAGACATATACAACCTATTCGACACCAGAACTAATACATTGTTCAAAAAGTAAATCATTAATTAGATGAACAATTTAGTTATGTAAATAAATAAAACCTATGGATAATAATTTAATTACTTTTGGTAAAATAAATAAATATCCAAACTATATAGATCCAAACCCAACCCATTCACAACCCTAAATATGTAACTCAGGAGGGAGAGAGAGAGAGAGAGAGAGAGAGAAATAATTTGTTTATAAAGTAAATTAATTTAGTAAGTTCAGTAAATAATTTTTAACTTAATAGCATAACTAAATAAGTAATTAGGTGAGAAAATGAGAGGAACAAGGAATTTCCTCACCATGATTCTGGCTCTATATGAACTTTAAGCTCATGCTCACGATGTAGGTTCGAAGTTCAACCTAGACTTAGACTTGCGCATAAATATGTTCTTTTGTTCTCGTTAATAATTTTAATCCAAGCTGAGACCTAACCTACTAATAGCCCTAAATATTAGGCTTAGGGAGAGAGATCGAAATAGCAAAATATTTAAATAAATGATTAATTACTTGAATAATTTTGTAAATTAAAAAATAGAAATCTATGGATAATGTTTTACTAAATTTTGTAAAATAAACAAATCAAAATTTTAATTTAATAAAATTACTATATACTCATTTATTATTGGGTGTCGGGTAGAATCAAATAAATAAAAATTTATACATATTAGTTTATCTAAAGTATTTAAATATATAAACGAATAATTTAGTTAGGTAAAATAAATAAAATTTCATTAATCATTCGGACGGGATAGGTACATTCTGTACCACACTAGACCGAACTCGTTGATAACCCAAAAAATAAGGATCCAGAGAAAGAGAAAAATAATTTTTTAACCTAAATAATAAAATCATTATATAATGATCAATTCATTTAGTAAAATAAAAAATAAATATCCAATCTATCTAAAACCGAGCCCGGCCCATTGATAACCCAAAATATTAGACTTGGGAAGGGAGAGATATAATGAAATAATTTTTTGATAAAATTAAATCATTTAGTAAATTAAATAAATAATTTTTTTTAACTTACTAAATTAAATAAATAAATAAATTGGTGAGGAAATAAGAGAGTAAGAAACAATAACGCTTTCCTCATCGGCTCAACTCAAGAGGTAGGTCCAATGGTTGGGTTGGGCTCAAAGTTGGGCTTCAATATATTCTATTGAATAAAGACAAAGTCCAACCCAAACTTGGCACTGCCTGTGAACCAACCTTCTTAATTTGTTAATAAATGATTAATTAATGAAGACAATTAGTTAATTAAATAAATAAAAATCTATGGATAAGAACTTTTTTATTTTGTAAAATATATAATTGAATAATTTAATTTAATAAAAGAAAAAAATATCCAAGCTACCTAGACCAATCCCCACCTGTTGACAACCCTTAAATATTGGACACCGAGCAGTAAGATAGAGAGGGACATAATTAAATAATCTAGTAAATTAAATCAATAAAATATTTTAACTATTTAAAATAAGTAAATAAATAATTATGCAACAAAAAATCCGAGCTTTATATGATGGTCGAGCACATGCTAAAAATCTAGGCTTGATGGTTGGTCTAGGCTTACACTTTGGGCTTAATAAGTTCTGTTGATATAAAGGCAAAGCCCAAACCAGACGTGGCCCAACCAATGAAAAGGTTTAACCCCAACCGATACCTATCGAATTTATAAACCTAAATATTTTGCTCGGGTTGGGGGGGAATGTATGGATTATTAACTACTTGAATAATTTAATAAATTAAATAAATAGGAAACTATGGATACCAATTTAGTTAATTTTGTAAAATAACTAATGATTAATTTGGTTTAGTAAAATAAATAAATAAAATTACATTTAGTATTGGCACGGGACAGGTACATCCTATCCCATATTCACAAAACATATTAGTTAACCTTAAAATAGTCTCTAGGAGAGAGAGAGAGAGAGAGAGAAATAATTTGTTAGGAAAATAATTAATTAATTAGTTAATTAAAGAATTCAGTAAATTAAGTAAATAGAAATCTATGGATAATAATTTACTTAATTTTATAAAATAGATAAATCAATAGTTAACTTTAACAAAAAAGCATAAATAAATATTCACTTGTGATTGGTGCAAGACTAGTCCAAGCTATCCCCAACCAAACTTGCACCATTGACAACCGTAAGTATTGGTAACATGTTGAATTAAATAAATAAAACTTTATAGAGAAGAAATTTTTTAATATATTAAAACAAATAAATGAATAATTTAATTTAGTAAAATAAATAAATAAAATTTCAGTTATTATTGGGGCAAGACATATACAACCTATTCGACACCAGAACTAATACATTGTTCAAAAAGTAAATCATTAATTAGATGAACAATTTAGTTATGTAAATAAATAAAACCTATGGATAATAATTTAATTACTTTTGGTAAAATAAATAAATATCCAAACTATATAGATCCAAACCCAACCCATTCACAACCCTAAATATGTAACTCAGGAGGGAGAGAGAGAGAGAGAGAGAGAGAAATAATTTGTTTATAAAGTAAATTAATTTAGTAAGTTCAGTAAATAATTTTTAACTTAATAGCATAACTAAATAAGTAATTAGGTGAGAAAATGAGAGGAACAAGGAATTTCCTCACCATGATTCTGGCTCTATATGAACTTTAAGCTCATGCTCACGATGTAGGTTCGAAGTTCAACCTAGACTTAGACTTGCGCATAAATATGTTCTTTTGTTCTCGTTAATAATTTTAATCCAAGCTGAGACCTAACCTACTAATAGCCCTAAATATTAGGCTTAGGGAGAGAGATCGAAATAGCAAAATATTTAAATAAATGATTAATTACTTGAATAATTTTGTAAATTAAAAAATAGAAATCTATGGATAATGTTTTACTAAATTTTGTAAAATAAACAAATCAAAATTTTAATTTAATAAAATTACTATATACTCATTTATTATTGGGTGTCGGGTAGAATCAAATAAATAAAAATTTATACATATTAGTTTATCTAAAGTATTTAAATATATAAACGAATAATTTAGTTAGGTAAAATAAATAAAATTTCATTAATCATTCGGACGGGATAGGTACATTCTGTACCACACTAGACCGAACTCGTTGATAACCCAAAAAATAAGGATCCAGAGAAAGAGAAAAATAATTTTTTAACCTAAATAATAAAATCATTATATAATGATCAATTCATTTAGTAAAATAAAAAATAAATATCCAATCTATCTAAAACCGAGCCCGGCCCATTGATAACCCAAAATATTAGACTTGGGAAGGGAGAGATATAATGAAATAATTTTTTGATAAAATTAAATCATTTAGTAAATTAAATAAATAATTTTTTTTAACTTACTAAATTAAATAAATAAATAAATTGCTGAGGAAATAAGAGAGTAAGAAACAATAACGCTTTCCTCATCGGCTCAACTCAAGAGGTAGGTCCAATGGTTGGGTTGGGCTCAAAGTTGGGCTTCAATATATTCTATTGAATAAAGACAAAGTCCAACCCAAACTTGGCACTGCCTGTGAACCAACCTTCTTAATTTGTTAATAAATGATTAATTAATGAAGACAATTAGTTAATTAAATAAATAAAAATCTATGGATAAGAACTTTTTTATTTTGTAAAATATATAATTGAATAATTTAATTTAATAAAAGAAAAAAATATCCAAGCTACCTAGACCAATCCCCACCTGTTGACAACCCTTAAATATTGGACACCGAGCAGTAAGATAGAGAGGGACATAATTAAATAATCTAGTAAATTAAATCAATAAAATATTTTAACTATTTAAAATAAGTAAATAAATAATTATGCAACAAAAAATCCGAGCTTTATATGATGGTCGAGCACATGCTAAAAATCTAGGCTTGATGGTTGGTCTAGGCTTACACTTTGGGCTTAATAAGTTCTGTTGATATAAAGGCAAAGCCCAAACCAGACGTGGCCCAACCAATGAAAAGGTTTAACCCCAACCGATACCTATCGAATTTATAAACCTAAATATTTTGCTCGGGTTGGGGGGGAATGTATGGATTATTAACTACTTGAATAATTTAATAAATTAAATAAATAGGAAACTATGGATACCAATTTAGTTAATTTTGTAAAATAACTAATGATTAATTTGGTTTAGTAAAATAAATAAATAAAATTACATTTAGTATTGGCACGGGACAGGTACATCCTATCCCATATTCACAAAACATATTAGTTAACCTTAAAATAGTCTCTAGGAGAGAGAGAGAGAGAGAGAGAAATAATTTGTTAGGAAAATAATTAATTAATTAGTTAATTAAAGAATTCAGTAAATTAAGTAAATAGAAATCTATGGATAATAATTTACTTAATTTTATAAAATAGATAAATCAATAGTTAACTTTAACAAAAAAGCATAAATAAATATTCACTTGTGATTGGTGCAAGACTAGTCCAAGCTATCCCCAACCAAACTTGCACCATTGACAACCGTAAGTATTGGTAACATGTTGAATTAAATAAATAAAACTTTATAGAGAAGAAATTTTTTAATATATTAAAACAAATAAATGAATAATTTAATTTAGTAAAATAAATAAATAAAATTTCAGTTATTATTGGGGCAAGACATATACAACCTATTCGACACCAGAACTAATACATTGTTCAAAAAGTAAATCATTAATTAGATGAACAATTTAGTTATGTAAATAAATAAAACCTATGGATAATAATTTAATTACTTTTGGTAAAATAAATAAATATCCAAACTATATAGATCCAAACCCAACCCATTCACAACCCTAAATATGTAACTCAGGAGGGAGAGAGAGAGAGAGAGAGAGAGAAATAATTTGTTTATAAAGTAAATTAATTTAGTAAGTTCAGTAAATAATTTTTAACTTAATAGCATAACTAAATAAGTAATTAGGTGAGAAAATGAGAGGAACAAGGAATTTCCTCACCATGATTCTGGCTCTATATGAACTTTAAGCTCATGCTCACGATGTAGGCTCGAAGTTCAACCTAGACTTAGACTTGCGCATAAATATGTTCTTTTGTTCTCGTTAATAATTTTAATCCAAGCTGAGACCTAACCTACTAATAGCCCTAAATATTAGGCTTAGGGAGAGAGATCGAAATAGCAAAATATTTAAATAAATGATTAATTACTTGAATAATTTTGTAAATTAAAAAATAGAAATCTATGGATAATGTTTTACTAAATTTTGTAAAATAAACAAATCAAAAATTTAATTTAATAAAATTACTATATACTCATTTATTATTGGGTGTCGGGTTGAATCAAATAAATAAAAATTTATACATATTAGTTTATCTAAAGTATTTAAATATATAAACGAATAATTTAGTTAGGTAAAATAAATAAAATTTCATTAATCATTCGGACGGGATAGGTACATTCTGTACCACACTAGACCGAACTCGTTGATAACCCAAAAAATAAGGATCCAGAGAAAGAGAAAAATAAGTTTTTATCTAATTTATTAACCTAAATAATAAAATCATTATATAATGATCAATTCATTTAGTAAAATAAAAAATAAATATCCAATCTATCTAAAACCTAGCCCGGCCCATTGATAACCCAAAATATTAGACTTGGGAAGGGAGAGATATAATGAAATAATTTTTTGATAAAATTAAATCATTTAGTAAATTAAATAAATAATTTTTTTTAACTTACTAAATTAAATAAATAAATAAATTGGTGAGGAAATAAGAGAGTAAGAAACAATAACGCTTTCCTCGTCGGCTCAACTCAAGAGGTAGGTCCAATGGTTGGGTTGGGCTCAAAGTTGGGCTTCAATATATTCTATTGAATAAAGACAAAGTCCAACCCAAACTTGGCACTGCCTGTGAACCAACCTTCTTAATTTGTTAATAAATGATTAATTAATGAAGACAATTAGTTAATTAAATAAATAAAAATCTATGGATAAGAACTTTTTTATTTTGTAAAATATATAATTGAATAATTCAATTTAATAAAAGAAAAAAATATCCAAGCTACCTAGACCAATCCCCACCTGTTGACAACCCTTAAATATTGGACACCGAGCAGTAAGATAGAGAGGGACATAATTAAATAATCTAGTAAATTAAATCAATAAAATATTTTAACTATTTAAAATAAGTAAATAAATAATTATGCAACAAAAAATCCGAGCTTTATATGATGGTCGAGCACATGCTAAAAATCTAGGCTTGATGGTTGGTCTAGGCTTACACTTTGGGCTTAATAAGTTCTGTTGATATAAAGGCAAAGCCCAAACCAGACGTGGCCCAACCAATGAAAAGGTTTAACCCCAACCGATACCTATCGAATTTATAAACCTAAATATTTTGCTCGGGTTGGGGGGGAATGTATGGATTATTAACTACTTGAATAATTTAATAAATTAAATAAATAGGAAACTATGGATACCAATTTAGTTAATTTTGTAAAATAACTAATGATTAATTTGGTTTAGTAAAATAAATAAATAAAATTACATTTAGTATTGGCACGGGACAGGTACATCCTATCCCATATTCACAAAACATATTAGTTAACCTTAAAATAGTCTCTAGGAGAGAGAGAGAGAGAGAGAAATAATTTGTTAGGAAAATAATTAATTAATTAGTTAATTAAAGAATTCAGTAAATTAAGTAAATAGAAATCTATGGATAATAATTTACTTAATTTTATAAAATAGATAAATCAATAGTTAACTTTAACAAAAAAGCATAAATAAATATTCACTTGTGATTGGTGCAAGACTAGTCCAAGCTATCCCCAACCAAACTTGCACCATTGACAACCGTAAGTATTGGTAACATGTTGAATTAAATAAATAAAACTTTATAGAGAAGAAATTTTTTAATATATTAAAACAAATAAATGAATAATTTAATTTAGTAAAATAAATAAATAAAATTTCAGTTATTATTGGGGCAAGACATGTACAACCTATTCGACACCAGAACTAATACATTGTTCAAAAAGTAAATCATTAATTAGATGAACAATTTAGTTATGTAAATAAATAAAACCTATGGATAATAATTTACTTACTTTTGGTAAAATAAATAAATATCCAAACTATCTAGATCCAAACCCAACCCATTCACAACCCTAAATATGTAACTCAGGAGGGAGAGAGAGAGAGAGAGAGAGAGAGAGAGAGAGAAATAATTTGTTTATAAAGTAAATTAATTTAGTAAGTTCAGTAAATAATTTTTAACTTAATAGCATAACTAAATAAGTAATTAGGTGAGAAAATGAGAGGAACAAGGAATTTCCTCACCACGATTCAGGCTCTATATGAACTTTAAGCTCATGCTCACGATGTAGGCTCGAAGTTCAACCTGGACTTAGACTTGCGCATAAATATGTTCTTTTGTTCTCGTTAATAATTTTAATCCAAGCTGAGACCTAACCTACTAATAGCCCTAAATATTAGGCTTAGGGAGAGAGATCGAAATAGCAAAATATTTAAATAAATGATTAATTACTTGAATAATTTTGTAAATTAAAAAATAGAAATCTATGGATAATATTTTACTAAATTTTGTAAAATAAACAAATCAAAAATTTAATTTAATAAAATTACTATATACTCATTTATTATTGGGTGTCGGGTTGAATCAAATAAATAAAAATTTATACATATTAGTTTATCTAAAGTATTTAAATATATAAACGAATAATTTAGTTTAGTAAAATAAATAAAATTTCATTAATCATTCGGACGGGATAGGTACATTCTGTACCACACTAGACCGAACTCGTTGATAACCCAAAAAATAAGGATCCAGAGAAAGAGAAAAATAAGTTTTTATCTAATTTATTAACCTAAATAATAAAATCATTATATAATGATCAATTCATTTAGTAAAATAAAAAATAAATATCCAATCTATCTAAAACCTAGCCCGGCCCATTGATAACCCAAAATATTAGACTTGGGAAGGGAGAGATATAATGAAATAATTTTTTGATAAAATTAAATCATTTAGTAAATTAAATAAATAAATTTTTTTAACTTACTAAATTAAATAAATAAATAAATTGGTGAGGAAATAAGAGAGTAAGAAACAATAACGCTTTCCTCGTCGGCTCAACTCAAGAGATAGGTCTAATGGTTGGGTCGGGCTCAAAGTTGGGCTTCAATATATTCTATTGAATAAAGACAAAGTCCAACCCAAACTTGGCACTGCCTGTGAACCAACCTTCTTAATTTGTTAATAAATGATTAATTAATGAAGACAATTAGTTAATTAAATAAATAAAAATCTATGGATAAGAACTTTTTTATTTTGTAAAATATATAATTGAATAATTCAATTTAATAAAAGAAAAAAATATCCAAGCTACCTAGACCAATCCCCACCTGTTGACAACCCTTAAATATTGGACACCGAGCAGTAAGATAGAGAGGGACATAATTAAATAATCTAGTAAATTAAATCAATAAAATATTTTAACTATTTAAAATAAGTAAATAAATAATTATGCAACAAAAAATCCGAGCTTTATATGATGGTCGAGCACATGCTAAAAATCTAGGCTTGATGGTTGGTCTAGGCTTACACTTTGGGCCTTAATAAGTTCTGTTGATATAAAGGCAAAGCCCAAACCAGACGTGGCCCAACCAATGAAAAGGTTTAACCCCAACCGATACCTATCCAATTTATAAACCTAAATATTTTGCTCGGGTTGGGGGGGAATGTATGGATTATTAACTACTTGAATAATTTAATAAATTAAATAAATAGGAAACTATGGATACCAATTTAGTTAATTTTGTAAAATAACTAATGATTAATTTGGTTTAGTAAAATAAATAAATAAAATTACATTTAGTATTGGCACGGGACAGGTACATCCTATCCCATATTCACAAAACATATTAGTTAACCTTAAAATAGTCTCTAGGAGGGAGAGAGAGAGAGAGAAATAATTTGTTAGGAAAATAATTAATTAATTAGTTAATTAAAGAATTCAGTAAATTAAGTAAATAGAAATCTATGGATAATAATTTACTTAATTTTATAAAATAGATAAATCAATAGTTAACTTTAACAAAAAAGCATAAATAAATATTCACTTGTGATTGGTGCAAGACTAGTCCAAGCTATCCCCAACCAAACTTGCACCATTGACAACCGTAAGTATTGGTAACATGTTGAATTAAATAAATAAAACTTTATAGAGAAGAAATTTTTTAATATATTAAAACAAATAAATGAATAATTTAATTTAGTAAAATAAATAAATAAAATTTCAGTTATTATTGGGGCAAGACATGTACAACCTATTCGACACCAGAACTAATACATTGTTCAAAAAGTAAATCATTAATTAGATGAACAATTTAGTTATGTAAATAAATAAAACCTATGGATAATAATTTACTTACTTTTGGTAAAATAAATAAATATCCAAACTATCTAGATCCAAACCCAACCCATTCACAACCCTAAATATGTAACTCAGGAGGGAGAGAGAGAGAGAGAGAGAGAGAGAGAGAGAAATAATTTGTTTATAAAGTAAATTAATTTAGTAAGTTCAGTAAATAATTTTTAACTTAATAGCATAACTAAATAAGTAATTAGGTGAGAAAATGAGAGGAACAAGGAATTTCCTCACCACGATTCAGGCTCTATATGAACTTTAAGCTCATGCTCACGATGTAGGCTCGAAGTTCAACCTGGACTTAGACTTGCGCATAAATATGTTCTTTTGTTCTCGTTAATAATTTTAATCCAAGCTGAGACCTAACCTACTAATAGCCCTAAATATTAGGCTTAGGGAGAGAGATCGAAATAGCAAAATATTTAAATAAATGATTAATTACTTGAATAATTTTGTAAATTAAAAAATAGAAATCTATGGATAATATTTTACTAAATTTTGTAAAATAAACAAATCAAAATTTTAATTTAATAAAATTACTATATACTCATTTATTATTGGGTGTCGGGTTGAATCAAATAAATAAAAATTTATACATATTAGTTTATCTAAAGTATTTAAATATATAAACGAATAATTTAGTTTAGTAAAATAAATAAAATTTCATTAATCATTCGGACGGGATAGGTACATTCTGTACCAGACTAGACCGAACTCGTTGATAACCCAAAAAATAAGGATCCAGAGAAAGAGAAAAATAAGTTTTTATCTAATTTATTAACCTAAATAATAAAATCATTATATAATGATCAATTCATTTAGTAAAATAAAAAATAAATATCCAATCTATCTAAAACCTAGCCCGGCCCATTGATAACCCAAAATATTAGACTTGGGAAGGGAGAGATATAATGAAATAATTTTTTGATAAAATTAAATCATTTAGTAAATTAAATAAATAATTTTTTTTAACTTATTAAATTAAATAAATAAATAAATTGGTGAGGAAATAAGAGAGTAAGAAACAATAACGCTTTCCTCGTCGGCTCAACTCAAGAGATAGGTCTAATGGTTGGGTCGGGCTCAAAGTTGGGCTTCAATATATTCTATTGAATAAAGACAAAGTCCAACCCAAACTTGGCACTGCCTGTGAACCAACCTTCTTAATTTGTTAATAAATGATTAATTAATGAAGACAATTAGTTAATTAAATAAATAAAAATCTATGGATAAGAACTTTTTTATTTTGTAAAATATATAATTGAATAATTCAATTTAATAAAATAAAAAAATATCCAAGCTACCTAGACCAATCCCCACCTGTTGACAACCCTTAAATATTGGACACCGAGCAGTAAGATAGAGAGGGACATAATTAAATAATCTAGTAAATAAAGTCAATAAAATATTTTAACTATTTAAAATAAGTAAATAAATAATTATGCAACAAAAAATCCGAGCTTTATATGATGGTCGAGCACATGCTAAAAATCTAGGCTTGATGGTTCGTCTAGGCTTAGACGGGCCTTAATAAGTTCTGTTGATATAAAGGCAAAGCCCAAACCAGACGTGGCCCAACCAATGAAAAGGTTTAACCCCAACCGATACCTATCCAATTTATAAACCTAAATATTTTGCTCGGGTTGGGGGGGAATGTATGGATTATTAACTACTTGAATAATTTAATAAATTAAATAAATAGGAAACTATGGATACCAATTTAGTTAATTTTGTAAAATAACTAATGATTAATTTGGTTTAGTAAAATAAATAAATAAAATTACATTTAGTATTGGCACGGGACAGGTACATCCTATCCCATATTCACAAAACATATTAGTTAACCTTAAAATAGTCTCTAGGAGGGAGAGAGAGAGAGAGAATAATTTGTTAGGAAAATAATTAATTAATTAGTTAATTAAAGAATTCAGTAAATTAAGTAAATAGAAATCTATGGATAATAATTTACTTAATTTTATAAAATAGATAAATCAATAGTTAACTTTAACAAAAAAGCATAAATAAATATTCACTTGTGATTGGTGCAAGACTAGTCCAAGCTATCCCCAACCAAACTTGCACCATTGACAACTGTAAGTATTGGTAACATGTTGAATTAAATAAATAAAACTTTATAGAGAAGAAATTTTTTAATATATTAAAACAAATAAATGAATAATTTAATTTAGTAAAATAAATAAATAAAATTTCAGTTATTATTGGGGCAAGACATGTACAACCTATTCGACACCAGAACTAATACATTGTTCAAAAAGTAAATCATTAATTAGATGAACAATTTAGTTATGTAAATAAATAAAACCTATGGATAATAATTTACTTACTTTTGGTAAAATAAATAAATATCCAAACTATCTAGATCCAAACCCAACCCATTCACAACCCTAAATATGTAACTCAGGAGGGAGAGAGAGAGAGAGAGAGAGAGAGAGAGAGAGAAATAATTTGTTTATAAAGTAAATTAATTTAGTAAGTTCAGTAAATAATTTTTAACTTAATAGCATAACTAAATAAGTAATTAGGTGATAAAATGAGAGGAACAAGGAATTTCCTCACCACGATTCAGGCTCTATATGAACTTTAAGCTCATGCTCACGATGTAGGCTCGAAGTTCAACCTGGACTTAGACTTGCGCATAAATATGTTCTTTTGTTCTCGTTAATAATTTTAATCCAAGCTGAGACCTAACCTACTAATAGCCCTAAATATTAGGCTTAGGGAGAGAGATCGAAATAGCAAAATATTTAAATAAATGATTAATTACTTGAATAATTTTGTAAATTAAAAAATAGAAATCTATGGATAATATTTTACTAAATTTTGTAAAATAAACAAATCAAAATTTTAATTTAATAAAATTACTATATACTCATTTATTATTGGGTGTCGGGTTGAATCAAATAAATAAAAATTTATACATATTAGTTTATCTAAAGTATTTAAATATATAAACGAATAATTTAGTTTAGTAAAATAAATAAAATTTCATTAATCATTCGGACGGGATAGGTACATTCTGTACCAGACTAGACCGAACTCGTTGATAAACCAAAAAATAAGGATCCAGAGAAAGAGAAAAATAAGTTTTTATCTAATTTATTAACCTAAATAATAAAATCATTATATAATGATCAATTCATTTAGTAAAATAAAAAATAAATATCCAATCTATCTAAAACCTAGCCCGGCCCATTGATAACCCAAAATATTAGACTTGGGAAGGGAGAGATATAATGAAATAATTTTTTGATAAAATTAAATCATTTAGTAAATTAAATAAATAAATTTTTTTAACTTATTAAATTAAATAAATAAATAAATTGGTGAGGAAATAAGAGAGTAAGAAACAATAACGCTTTCCTCGTCGGCTCAACTCAAGAGATAGGTCTAATGGTTGGGTCGGGCTCAAAGTTGGGCTTCAATATATTCTATTGAATAAAGACAAAGTCCAACCCAAACTTGGCACTGCCTGTGAACCAACCTTCTTAATTTGTTAATAAATGATTAATTAATGAAGACAATTAGTTAATTAAATAAATAAAAATCTATGGATAAGAACTTTTTTATTTTGTAAAATATATAATTGAATAATTCAATTTAATAAAATAAAAAAATATCCAAGCTACCTAGACCAATCCCCACCTGTTGACAACCCTTAAATATTGGACACCGAGCAGTAAGATAGAGAGGGACATAATTAAATAATCTAGTAAATAAAGTCAATAAAATATTTTAACTATTTAAAATAAGTAAATAAATAATTATGCAACAAAAAATCCGAGCTTTATATGATGGTCGAGCACATGCTAAAAATCTAGGCTTGCTGGTTCGTCTAGGCTTACACGGGCTTAATAAGTTCTGTTGATATAAAGGCAAAGCCCAAACCAGACGTGGCCCAACCAATGAAAAGGTTTAACCCCAACCGATACCTATCCAATTTATAAACCTAAATATTTTGCTCGGGTTGGGGGGGAATGTATGGATTATTAACTACTTGAATAATTTAATAAATTAAATAAATAGGAAACTATGGATACCAATTTAGTTAATTTTGTAAAATAACTAATGATTAATTTGGTTTAGTAAAATAAATAAATAAAATTACATTTAGTATTGGCACGGGACAGGTACATCCTATCCCATATTCACAAAACATATTAGTTAACCTTAAAATAGTCTCTAGGAGGGAGAGAGAGAGAGAGAAATAATTTGTTAGGAAAATAATTAATTAATTAGTTAATTAAAGAATTCAGTAAATTAAGTAAATAGAAATCTATGGATAATAATTTACTTAATTTTATAAAATAGATAAATCAATAGTTAACTTTAACAAAAAAGCATAAATAAATATTCACTTGTGATTGGTGCAAGACTAGTCCAAGCTATCCCCAACCAAACTTGCACCATTGACAACCGTAAGTATTGGTAACATGTTGAATTAAATAAATAAAACTTTATAGAGAAGAAATTTTTTAATATATTAAAACAAATAAATGAATAATTTAATTTAGTAAAATAAATAAATAAAATTTCAGTTATTATTGGGGCAAGACATGTACAACCTATTCGACACCAGAACTAATACATTGTTCAAAAAGTAAATCATTAATTAGATGAACAATTTAGTTATGTAAATAAATAAAACCTATGGATAATAATTTACTTACTTTTGGTAAAATAAATAAATATCCAAACTATCTAGATCCAAACCCAACCCATTCACAACCCTAAATATGTAACTCAGGAGGGAGAGAGAGAGAGAGAGAGAGAGAGAGAGAGAGAGAGAGAGAGAGAAATAATTTGTTTATAAAGTAAATTAATTTAGTAAGTTCAGTAAATAATTTTTAACTTAATAGCATAACTAAATAAGTAATTAGGTGACAAAATGAGAGGAACAAGGAATTTCCTCACCACGATTCAGGCTCTATATGAACTTTAAGCTCATGCTCACGATGTAGGCTCGAAGTTCAACCTGGACTTAGACTTGCGCATAAATATGTTCTTTTGTTCTCGTTAATAATTTTAATCCAAGCTGAGACCTAACCTACTAATAGCCCTAAATATTAGGCTTAGGGAGAGAGATCGAAATAGCAAAATATTTAAATAAATGATTAATTACTTGAATAATTTTGTAAATTAAAAAATAGAAATCTATGGATAATATTTTACTAAATTTTGTAAAATAAACAAATCAAAATTTTAATTTAATAAAATTACTATATACTCATTTATTATTGGGTGTCGGGTTGAATCAAATAAATAAAAATTTATACATATTAGTTTATCTAAAGTATTTAAATATATAAACGAATAATTTAGTTTAGTAAAATAAATAAAATTTCATTAATCATTCGAACGGGATAGGTACATTCTGTACCAGACTAGACCGAACTCGTTGATAAACCAAAAAATAAGGATCCAGAGAAAGAGAAAAATAAGTTTTTATCTAATTTATTAACCTAAATAATAAAATCATTATATAATGATCAATTCATTTAGTAAAATAAAAAATAAATATCCAATCTATCTAAAACCTAGCCCGGCCCATTGATAACCCAAAATATTAGACTTGGGAAGGGAGAGATATAATGAAATAATTTTTTGATAAAATTAAATCATTTAGTAAATTAAATAAATAAATTTTTTTAACTTATTAAATTAAATAAATAAATAAATTGGTGAGGAAATAAGAGAGTAAGAAACAATAACGGTTTCCTCGTCGGCTCAACTCAAGAGATAGGTCTAATGGTTGGGTCGGGCTCAAAGTTGGGCTTCAATATATTCTATTGAATAAAGACAAAGTCCAACCCAAACTTGGCACTGCCTGTGAACCAACCTTCTTAATTTGTTAATAAATGATTAATTAATGAAGACAATTAGTTAATTAAATAAATAAAAATCTATGGATAAGAACTTTTTTATTTTGTAAAATATATAATTGAATAATTCAATTTAATAAAATAAAAAAATATCCAAGCTACCTAGACCAATCCCCACCTGTTGACAACCCTTAAATATTGGACACCGAGCAGTAAGATAGAGAGGGACATAATTAAATAATCTAGTAAATAAAGTCAATAAAATATTTTAACTATTTAAAATAAGTAAATAAATAATTATGCAACAAAAAATCCGAGCTTTATATGATGGTTGAGCACATGCTAAAAATCTAGGCTTGCTGGTTCGTCTAGGCTTAGACGGGCCATAATAAGTTCTGCTGATATAAAGGCAAAGCCCAAACCAGACGTGGCCCAACCAATGAAAAGGTTTAACCCCAACCGATACCTATCCAATTTATAAACCTAAATATTTTGCTCGGGTTGGGGGGGAATGTATGGATTATTAACTACTTGAATAATTTAATAAATTAAATAAATAGGAAACTATGGATACCAATTTAGTTAATTTTGTAAAATAACTAATGATTAATTTGGTTTAGTAAAATAAATAAATAAAATTACATTTAGTATTGGCACGGGACAGGTACATCCTATCCCATATTCACAAAACATATTAGTTAACCTTAAAATAGTCTCTAGGAGGGAGAGAGAGAGAGAGAAATAATTTGTTAGGAAAATAATTAATTAATTAGTTAATTAAAGAATTCAGTAAATTAAGTAAATAGAAATCTATGGATAATAATTTACTTAATTTTATAAAATAGATAAATCAATAGTTAACTTTAACAAAAAAGCATAAATAAATATTCACTTGTGATTGGTGCAAGACTAGTCCAAGCTATCCCCAACCAAACTTGCAACATTGACAACTGTAAGTATTGGTAACATGTTGAATTAAATAAATAAAACTTTATAGAGAAGAAATTTTTTAATATATTAAAACAAATAAATGAATAATTTAATTTAGTAAAATAAATAAATAAAATTTCAGTTATTATTGGGGCAAGACATGTACAACCTATTCGACACCAGAACTAATTCATTGTTCAAAAAGTAAATCATTAATTAGATGAACAATTTAGTTATGTAAATAAATAAAACCTATGGATAATAATTTACTTACTTTTGGTAAAATAAATAAATATCCAAACTATCTAGATCCAAACCCAACCCATTCACAACCCTAAATATGTAACTCAGGAGGGAGAGAGAGAAATAATTTGTTTATAAAGTAAATTAATTTAGTAAGTTCAGTAAATAATTTTTAACTTAATAGCATAACTAAATAAGTAATTAGGTGAGAAAATGAGAGGAACAAGGAATTTCCTCACCATGATTCAGGCTCTATATGAACTTTAAGCTCATGCTCACGATGTAGGCTCGAAGTTCAACCTGGACTTAGACTTGCGCATAAATATGTTCTTTTGTTCTCGTTAATAATTTTAATCCAAGGTGAGTCCTAACCTACTAATAGCCCTAAATATTAGGCTTAGGGAGAGAGATCGAAATAACAAAATATTTAAATAAATGATTAATTACTTGAATAATTTTGTAAATTAAAAAATAGAAATCGATGGATAATATTTTACTAAATTTTGTAAAATAAACAAATCAAAAATTTAATTTAATAAAATTACTCTATACTCATTTATTATTCGGTGTCGGGTTGAATCAAATAAATAAAAATTTATACATAATAGTTTATCTAAAGTATTTAAATATATAAACGAATAATTTAGTTTAGTAAAATAAATAAAATTTCATTAATCATTCGGACGGGATAGGTACATTCTGTACCAGACTAGACCGAAGTCGTTGATAACCCAAAAAATAAGGATCCAGAGAGAGAGAAAAATAAGTTTTTATCTAATTTATTAACCTAAATAATAAAATCATTATATAATGATCAATTCATTTAGTAAAATAAAAAATAAATATCCAATCTATCTAAAACCTAGCCCGGCCCATTGATAACCCAAAATATTAGACTTGGGAAGGGAGAGATATAATGAAATAATTTTTTGATAAAATTAAATCATTTAGTAAATTAAATAAATAAATTTTTTTAACTTACTAAATTTAATAAATAAATAAATTGGTGAGGAAATAAGAGAGTAAGAAACAATAACGCTTTCCTCGTCGGCTCAACTCAAGAGATAGGTCTAATGGTTGGGTCGGGCTCAAAGTTGGGCTTCAATATATTCTATTGAATAAAGACAAAGTCCAACCCAAACTTGGCACTGCCTGTGAACCAACCTTCTTAATTTGTTAATAAATGATTAATTAATGAAGACAATTAGTTAATTAAATAAATAAAAATCTATGGATAAGAACTTTTTTATTTTGTAAAATATATAATTGAATAATTCAATTTAATAAAATAAAAAAATATCCAAGCTACCTTGACCAATCCCCACCTGTTGACAACCCTTAAATATTGGACACCGAGCAGTAAGATAGAGAGGGACATAATTAAATAATCTAGTAAATTAAATCAATAAAATATTTTAATTATTTAAAATAAGTAAATAAATAATTATGCAACAAAAAATCCGAGATTTATATGATGGTCGAGCACATGCTAAAAATCTAGGCTTGCTGGTTTGTCTAGGCTTAGACGGGCCTTAATAAGTTCTGTTGATATAAAGGCAAAGCCCAAACCAGACGTGGCCCAACCAATGAAAAGGTTTAACCCCAACCGATACCTATCCAATTTATAAACCTAAATATTTTGCTCGGGTTGGGGGGGAATGTAAACTTGAATAATTTAATAAATTAAATAAATAGGAAACTATGGATACCAATTTAGTTAATTTTGTAAAATAACTAATGATTAATTTGGTTTAGTAAAATAAATAAATAAAATGACATTTAGTATTGGCACGGGACAGGTACATCCTATCCCATATTCACAAAACATATTAGTTAACCTTAAAATAGTCTTTAGGAGGGAGAGAGAGAGAGAGAGAAATAATTTGTTAGGAAAATAATTAATTAATTAGTTAATTAAAGAATTCAGTAAATTAAGTAAATAGAAATCTATGGATAATAATTTACTTAATTTTATAAAATAGATAAATCAATAGTTAACTTTAACAAAAAAGCATAAATAAATATTCACTTGTGATTGGTGCAAGACTAGTCCAAGCTATCCCCAACCAAACTTGCACCATTGACAACTGTAAGTATTGGTAACATGTTGAATTAAATAAATAAAACTTTATAGAGAAGAAATTTTTTAATATATTAAAACAAATAAATGAATAATTTAATTTAGTAAAATAAATAAATAAAATTTCAGTTATTATTGGGGCAAGACATGTACAACCTATTCGACACCAGAACTAATACATTGTTCAAAAAGTAAATCATTAATTAGATGAACAATTTAGTTATGTAAATAAATAAAACCTATGGATAATAATTTACTTACTTTTGGTAAAATAAATAAATATCCAAACTATCTAGATCCAAACCCAACCCATTCACAACCCTAAATATGTAACTCAGGAGGGAGAGAGAGAGAGAGAGAGAGAGAGAGAAAATAATTTGTTTATAAAGTAAATTAATTTAGTAAGTTCAGTAAATAATTTTTAACTTAATAGCATAACTAAATAAGTAATTAGGTGATAAAATGAGAGGAACAAGGAATTTCCTCACCACGATTCAGGCTCTATATGAACTTTAAGCTCATGCTCACGATGTAGGCTCGAAGTTCAACCTGGACTTAGACTTGCGCATAAATATGTTCTTTTGTTCTCGTTAATAATTTTAATCCAAGCTGAGACCTAACCTACTAATAGCCCTAAATATTAGGCTTAGGGAGAGAGATCGAAATAGCAAAATATTTAAATAAATGATTAATTACTTGAATAATTTTGTAAATTAAAAAATAGAAATCTATGGATAATATTTTACTAAATTTTGTAAAATAAACAAATCAAAATTTTAATTTAATAAAATTACTATATACTCATTTATTATTGGGTGTCGGGTTGAATCAAATAAATAAAAATTTATACATATTAGTTTATCTAAAGTATTTAAATATATAAACGAATAATTTAGTTTAGTAAAATAAATAAAATTTCATTAATCATTCGGACGGGATAGGTACATTCTGTACCAGACTAGACCGAACTCGTTGATAAACCAAAAAATAAGGATCCAGAGAAAGAGAAAAATAAGTTTTTATCTAATTTATTAACCTAAATAATAAAATCATTATATAATGATCAATTCATTTAGTAAAATAAAAAATAAATATCCAATCTATCTAAAACCAAGCCCGGCCCATTGATAGCCCAAAATATTAGACTTGGGAAGGGAGAGATATAATGAAATAATTTTTTGATAAAATTAAATCATTTAGTAAATTAAATAAATAATTTTTTTTAACTTATTAAATTAAATAAATAAATAAATTGGTGAGGAAATAAGAGAGTAAGAAACAATAACGCTTTCCTCGTCGGCTCAACTCAAGAGGTAGGTCTAATGGTTGGGTTGGGCTCAAAGTTGGGCTTCAATATATTCTATTGAATAAAGACAAAGTCCAACCCAAACTTGGCACTGCCTGTGAACCAACCTTCTTAATTTGTTAATAAATGATTAATTAATGAAGACAATTAGTTAATTAAATAAATAAAAATCTATGGATAAGAACTTTTTTATTTTGTAAAATATATAATTGAATAATTCAATTTAATAAAATAAAAAAATATCCAAGCTACCTAGACCAATCCCCACCTGTTGACAACCCTTAAATATTGGACACCGAGCAGTAAGATAGAGAGGGACATAATTAAATAATCTAGTAAATAAAGTCAATAAAATATTTTAACTATTTAAAATAAGTAAATAAATAATTATGCAACAAAAAATCCGAGCTTTATATGATGGTCGAGCATATGCTAAAAATCTAGGCTTGTTGGTTCGTCTAGGCTTAGACGGGCCTTAATAAGTTCTGTTGATATAAAGGCAAAGCCCAAACCAGACGTGGCCCAACCAATGAAAAGGTTTAACCCCAACCGATACCTATCCAATTTATAAACCTAAATATTTTGCTCGGGTTGGGGGGGAATGTATGGATTATTAACTTCTTGAATTATTTAATAAATTAAATAAATAGGAAACTATGGATACCAATTTAGTTAATTTTGTAAAATAACTAATGATTAATTTGGTTTAGTAAAATAAATAAATAAAATTACATTTAGTATTGGCACGGGACAGGTACATCCTATCCCATATTCACAAAACATATTAGTTAACCTTAAAATAGTCTCTAGGAGGGAGAGAGAGAGAGGAATAATTTGTTAGGAAAATAATTAATTAATTAGTTAATTAAAGAATTCAGTAAATTAAGTAAATAGAAATCTATGGATAATAATTTACTTAATTTTATAAAATAGATAAATCAATAGTTAACTTTAACAAAAAAGCATAAATAAATATTCACTTGTGATTGGTGCAAGACTAGTCCAAGCTATCCCCAACCAAACTTGCACCATTGACAACTGTAAGTATTGGTAACATGTTGAATTAAATAAATAAAACTTTATAGAGAAGAAATTTTTTAATATATTAAAACAAATAAATGAATAATTTAATTTAGTAAAATAAATAAATAAAATTTCAGTTATTATTGGGGCAAGACATGTACAACCTATTCGACACCAGAACTAATACATTGTTCAAAAAGTAAATCATTAATTAGATGAACAATTTAGTTATGTAAATAAATAAAACCTATGGATAATAATTTACTTACTTTTGGTAAAATAAATAAATATCCAAACTATCTAGATCCAAACCCAACCCATTCACAACCCTAAATATGTAACTCAGGAGGGAGAGAGAGAGAGAGAGAGAGAGAGAGAGAGAGAGAAATAATTTGTTTATAAAGTAAATTAATTTAGTAAGTTCAGTAAATAATTTTTAACTTAATAGCATAACTAAATAAGTAATTAGGTGATAAAATGAGAGGAACAAGGAATTTCCTCACCACGATTCAGGCTCTATATGAACTTTAAGCTCATGCTCACGATGTAGGCTCGAAGTTCAACCTGGACTTAGACTTGCGCATAAATATGTTCTTTTGTTCTCGTTAATAATTTTAATCCAAGCTGAGACCTAACCTACTAATAGCCCTAAATATTAGGCTTAGGGAGAGAGATCGAAATAGCAAAATATTTAAATAAATGATTAATTACTTGAATAATTTTGTAAATTAAAAAATAGAAATCTATGGATAATATTTTACTAAATTTTGTAAAATAAACAAATCAAAATTTTAATTTAATAAAATTACTATATACTCATTTATTATTGGGTGTCGGGTTGAATCAAATAAATAAAAATTTATACATATTAGTTTATCTAAAGTATTTAAATATATAAACGAATAATTTAGTTTAGTAAAATAAATAAAATTTCATTAATCATTCGGACGGGATAGGTACATTCTGTACCAGACTAGACCGAACTCGTTGATAAACCAAAAAATAAGGATCCAGAGAAAGAGAAAAATAAGTTTTTATCTAATTTATTAACCTAAATAATAAAATCATTATATAATGATCAATTCATTTAGTAAAATAAAAAATAAATATCCAATCTATCTAAAACCTAGCCCGGCCCATTGATAACCCAAAATATTAGACTTGGGAAGGGAGAGATATAATGAAATAATTTTTTGATAAAATTAAATCATTTAGTAAATTAAATAAATAAATTTTTTTTAACTTATTAAATTAAATAAATAAATAAATTGGTGAGGAAATAAGAGAGTAAGAAACAATAACGCTTTCCTCGTCGGCTCAACTCAAGAGATAGGTCTAATGGTTGGGTCGGGCTCAAAGTTGGGCTTCAATATATTCTATTGAATAAAGACAAAGTCCAACCCAAACTTGGCACTGCCTGTGAACCAACCTTCTTAATTTGTTAATAAATGATTAATTAATGAAGACAATTAGTTAATTAAATAAATAAAAATCTATGGATAAGAACTTTTTTATTTTGTAAAATATATAATTGAATAATTCAATTTAATAAAATAAAAAAATATCCAAGCTACCTAGACCAATCCCCACCTGTTGACAACCCTTAAATATTGGACACCGAGCAGTAAGATAGAGAGGGACATAATTAAATAATCTAGTAAATTAAAGTCAATAAAATATTTTAACTATTTAAAATAAGTAAATAAATAATTATGCAACAAAAAATCCGAGCTTTATATGATGGTCGAGCACATGCTAAAAATCTAGGCTTGCTGGTTCGTCTAGGCTTAGACGGGCCTTAATAAGTTCTGTTGATATAAAGGCAAAGCCCAAACCAGACGTGGCCCAACCAATGAAAAGGTTTAACCCCAACCGATACCTATCCAATTTATAAACCTAAATATTTTGCTCGGGTTGGGGGGGAATGTATGGATTATTAACTACTTGAATAATTTAATAAATTAAATAAATAGGAAACTATGGATACCAATTTAGTTAATTTTGTAAAATAACTAATGATTAATTTGGTTTAGTAAAATAAATAAATAAAATTACATTTAGTATTGGCACGGGACAGGTACATCCTATCCCATATTCACAAAACATATTAGTTAACCTTAAAATAGTCTCTAGGAGGGAGAGAGAGAGAGAGAGAAATAATTTGTTAGGAAAATAATTAATTAATTAGTTAATTAAAGAATTCAGTAAATTAAGTAAATAGAAATCTATGGATAATAATTTACTTAATTTTATAAAATAGATAAATCAATAGTTAACTTTAACAAAAAAGCATAAATAAATATTCACTTGTGATTGGTGCAAGACTAGTCCAAGCTATCCCCAACCAAACTTGCACCATTGACAACCGTAAGTATTGGTAACATGTTGAATTAAATAAATAAAACTTTATAGAGAAGAAATTTTTTAATATATTAAAACAAATAAATGAATAATTTAATTTAGTAAAATAAATAAATAAAATTTCAGTTATTATTGGGGCAAGACATGTACAACCTATTCGACACCAGAACTAATACATTGTTCAAAAAGTAAATCATTAATTAGATGAACAATTTAGTTATGTAAATAAATAAAACCTATGGATAATAATTTACTTACTTTTGGTAAAATAAATAAATATCCAAACTATCTAGATCCAAACCCAACCCATTCACAACCCTAAATATGTAACTCAGGAGGGAGAGAGAGAGAGAGAGAGAGAGAGAGAGAGAGAGAAATAATTTGTTTATAAAGTAAATTAATTTAGTAAGTTCAGTAAATAATTTTTAACTTAATAGCATAACTAAATAAGTAATTAGGTGATAAAATGAGAGGAACAAGGAATTTCCTCACCACGATTCAGGCTCTATATGAACTTTAAGCTCATGCTCACGATGTAGGCTCGAAGTTCAACCTGGACTTAGACTTGCGCATAAATATGTTCTTTTGTTCTCGTTAATAATTTTAATCCAAGCTGAGACCTAACCTACTAATAGCCCTAAATATTAGGCTTAGGGAGAGAGATCGAAATAGCAAAATATTTAAATAAATGATTAATTACTTGAATAATTTTGTAAATTAAAAAATAGAAATCTATGGATAATATTTTACTAAATTTTGTAAAATAAACAAATCAAAAATTTAATTTAATAAAATTACTATATACTCATTTATTATTGGGTGTCGGGTTGAATCAAATAAATAAAAATTTATACATATTAGTTTATCTAAAGTATTTAAATATATAAACGAATAATTTAGTTTAGTAAAATAAATAAAATTTCATTAATCATTCGGACGGGATAGGTACATTCTGTACCAGACTAGACCGAACTCGTTGATAACCCAAAAAATAAGGATCCAGAGAAAGAGAAAAATAAGTTTTTATCTAATTTATTAACCTAAATAATAAAATCATTATATAATGATCAATTCATTTAGTAAAATAAAAAATAAATATCCAATCTATCTAAAACCTAGCCCGGCCCATTGATAACCCAAAATATTAGACTTGGGAAGGGAGAGATATAATGAAATAATTTTTTGATAAAATTAAATCATTTAGTAAATTAAATAAATAAATTTTTTTAACTTACTAAATTTAATAAATAAATAAATTGGTGAGGAAATAAGAGAGTAAGAAACAATAACGCTTTCCTCGTCGGCTCAACTCAAGAGATAGGTCTAATGGTTGGGTCGGGCTCAAAGTTGGGCTTCAATATATTCTATTGAATAAAGACAAAGTCCAACCCAAACTTGGCACTGCCTGTGAACCAACCTTCTTAATTTGTTAATAAATGATTAATTAATGAAGACAATTAGTTAATTAAATAAATAAAAATCTATGGATAAGAACTTTTTTATTTTGTAAAATATATAATTGAATAATTCAATTTAATAAAATAAAAAAATATCCAAGCTACCTTGACCAATCCCCACCTGTTGACAACCCTTAAATATTGGACACCGAGCAGTAAGATAGAGAGGGACATAATTAAATAATCTAGTAAATTAAATCAATAAAATATTTTAATTATTTAAAATAAGTAAATAAATAATTATGCAACAAAAAATCCGAGATTTATATGATGGTCGAGCACATGCTAAAAATCTAGGCTTGCTGGTTTGTCTAGGCTTAGACGGGCCTTAATAAGTTCTGTTGATATAAAGGCAAAGCCCAAACCAGACGTGGCCCAACCAATGAAAAGGTTTAACCCCAACCGATACCTATCCAATTTATAAACCTAAATATTTTGCTCGGGTTGGGGGGGAATGTATGGATTATTAACTACTTGAATAATTTAATAAATTAAATAAATAGGAAACTATGGATACCAATTTAGTTAATTTTGTAAAATAACTAATGATTAATTTGGTTTAGTAAAATAAATAAATAAAATTACATTTAGTATTGGCACGGGACAGGTACATCCTATCCCATATTCACAAAACATATTAGTTAACCTTAAAATAGTCTTTAGGAGGGAGAGAGAGAGAGAGAGAAATAATTTGTTAGGAAAATAATTAATTAATTAGTTAATTAAAGAATTCAGTAAATTAAGTAAATAGAAATCTATGGATAATAATTTACTTAATTTTATAAAATAGATAAATCAATAGTTAACTTTAACAAAAAAGCATAAATAAATATTCACTTGTGATTGGTGCAAGACTAGTCCAAGCTATCCCCAACCAAACTTGCACCATTGACAACTGTAAGTATTGGTAACATGTTGAATTAAATAAATAAAACTTTATAGAGAAGAAATTTTTTAATATATTAAAACAAATAAATGAATAATTTAATTTAGTAAAATAAATAAATAAAATTTCAGTTATTATTGGGGCAAGACATGTACAACCTATTCGACACCAGAACTAATACATTGTTCAAAAAGTAAATCATTAATTAGATGAACAATTTAGTTATGTAAATAAATAAAACCTATGGATAATAATTTACTTACTTTTGGTAAAATAAATAAATATCCAAACTATCTAGATCCAAACCCAACCCATTCACAACCCTAAATATGTAACTCAGGAGGGAGAGAGAGAGAGAGAGAGAGAGAGAAATAATTTGTTTATAAAGTAAATTAATTTAGTAAGTTCAGTAAATAATTTTTAACTTAATAGCATAACTAAATAAGTAATTAGGTGATAAAATGAGAGGAACAAGGAATTTCCTCACCACGATTCAGGCTCTATATGAACTTTAAGCTCATGCTCACGATGTAGGCTCGAAGTTCAACCTGGACTTAGACTTGCGCATAAATATGTTCTTTTGTTCTCGTTAATAATTTTAATCCAAGCTGAGACCTAACCTACTAATAGCCCTAAATATTAGGCTTAGGGAGAGAGATCGAAATAGCAAAATATTTAAATAAATGATTAATTACTTGAATAATTTTGTAAATTAAAAAATAGAAATCTATGGATAATATTTTACTAAATTTTGTAAAATAAACAAATCAAAATTTTAATTTAATAAAATTACTATATACTCATTTATTATTGGGTGTCGGGTTGAATCAAATAAATAAAAATTTATACATATTAGTTTATCTAAAGTATTTAAATATATAAACGAATAATTTAGTTTAGTAAAATAAATAAAATTTCATTAATCATTCGGACGGGATAGGTACATTCTGTACCAGACTAGACCGAACTCGTTGATAAACCAAAAAATAAGGATCCAGAGAAAGAGAAAAATAAGTTTTTATCTAATTTATTAACCTAAATAATAAAATCATTATATAATGATCAATTCATTTAGTAAAATAAAAAATAAATATCCAATCTATCTAAAACCAAGCCCGGCCCATTGATAGCCCAAAATATTAGACTTGGGAAGGGAGAGATATAATGAAATAATTTTTTGATAAAATTAAATCATTTAGTAAATTAAATAAATAATTTTTTTTAACTTATTAAATTAAATAAATAAATAAATTGGTGAGGAAATAAGAGAGTAAGAAACAATAACGCTTTCCTCGTCGGCTCAACTCAAGAGGTAGGTCTAATGGTTGGGTTGGGCTCAAAGTTGGGCTTCAATATATTCTATTGAATAAAGACAAAGTCCAACCCAAACTTGGCACTGCCTGTGAACCAACCTTCTTAATTTGTTAATAAATGATTAATTAATGAAGACAATTAGTTAATTAAATAAATAAAAATCTATGGATAAGAACTTTTTTATTTTGTAAAATATATAATTGAATAATTCAATTTAATAAAATAAAAAAATATCCAAGCTACCTAGACCAATCCCCACCTGTTGACAACCCTTAAATATTGGACACCGAGCAGTAAGATAGAGAGGGACATAATTAAATAATCTAGTAAATAAAGTCAATAAAATATTTTAACTATTTAAAATAAGTAAATAAATAATTATGCAACAAAAAATCCGAGCTTTATATGATGGTCGAGCATATGCTAAAAATCTAGGCTTGTTGGTTCGTCTAGGCTTAGACGGGCCTTAATAAGTTCTGTTGATATAAAGGCAAAGCCCAAACCAGACGTGGCCCAACCAATGAAAAGGTTTAACCCCAACCGATACCTATCCAATTTATAAACCTAAATATTTTGCTCGGGTTGGGGGGGAATGTATGGATTATTAACTTCTTGAATTATTTAATAAATTAAATAAATAGGAAACTATGGATACCAATTTAGTTAATTTTGTAAAATAACTAATGATTAATTTGGTTTAGTAAAATAAATAAATAAAATTACATTTAGTATTGGCACGGGACAGGTACATCCTATCCCATATTCACAAAACATATTAGTTAACCTTAAAATAGTCTCTAGGAGGGAGAGAGAGAGAGGAATAATTTGTTAGGAAAATAATTAATTAATTAGTTAATTAAAGAATTCAGTAAATTAAGTAAATAGAAATCTATGGATAATAATTTACTTAATTTTATAAAATAGATAAATCAATAGTTAACTTTAACAAAAAAGCATAAATAAATATTCACTTGTGATTGGTGCAAGACTAGTCCAAGCTATCCCCAACCAAACTTGCACCATTGACAACTGTAAGTATTGGTAACATGTTGAATTAAATAAATAAAACTTTATAGAGAAGAAATTTTTTAATATATTAAAATACATTGTTCAAAAAGTAAATCATTAATTAGATGAACAATTTAGTTATGTAAATAAATAAAACCTATGGATAATAATTTACTTACTTTTGGTAAAATAAATAAATATCCAAACTATCTAGATCCAAACCCAACCCATTCACAACCCTAAATATGTAACTCAGGAGGGAGAGAGAGAGAGAGAGAGAGAGAGAGAGAGAGATAATTTGTTTATAAAGTAAATTAATTTAGTAAGTTCAGTAAATAATTTTTAACTTAATAGCATAACTAAATAAGTAATTAGGTGATAAAATGAGAGGAACAAGGAATTTCCTCACCACGATTCAGGCTCTATATGAACTTTAAGCTCATGCTCACGATGTAGGCTCGAAGTTCAACCTGGACTTAGACTTGCGCATAAATATGTTCTTTTGTTCTCGTTAATAATTTTAATCCAAGCTGAGACCTAACCTACTAATAGCCCTAAATATTAGGCTTAGGGAGAGAGATCGAAATAGCAAAATATTTAAATAAATGATTAATTACTTGAATAATTTTGTAAATTAAAAAATAGAAATCTATGGATAATATTTTACTAAATTTTGTAAAATAAACAAATCAAAATTTTAATTTAATAAAATTACTATATACTCATTTATTATTGGGTGTCGGGTTGAATCAAATAAATAAAAATTTATACATATTAGTTTATCTAAAGTATTTAAATATATAAACGAATAATTTAGTTTAGTAAAATAAATAAAATTTCATTAATCATTCGGACGGGATAGGTACATTCTGTACCAGACTAGACCGAACTCGTTGATAAACCAAAAAATAAGGATCCAGAGAAAGAGAAAAATAAGTTTTTATCTAATTTATTAACCTAAATAATAAAATCATTATATAATGATCAATTCATTTAGTAAAATAAAAAATAAATATCCAATCTATCTAAAACCTAGCCCGGCCCATTGATAACCCAAAATATTAGACTTGGGAAGGGAGAGATATAATGAAATAATTTTTTGATAAAATTAAATCATTTAGTAAATTAAATAAATAAATTTTTTTAACTTATTAAATTAAATAAATAAATAAATTGGTGAGGAAATAAGAGAGTAAGAAACAATAACGCTTTCCTCGTCGGCTCAACTCAAGAGATAGGTCTAATGGTTGGGTCGGGCTCAAAGTTGGGCTTCAATATATTCTATTGAATAAAGACAAAGTCCAACCCAAACTTGGCACTGCCTGTGAACCAACCTTCTTAATTTGTTAATAAATGATTAATTAATGAAGACAATTAGTTAATTAAATAAATAAAAATCTATGGATAAGAACTTTTTTATTTTGTAAAATATATAATTGAATAATTCAATTTAATAAAATAAAAAAATATCCAAGCTACCTAGACCAATCCCCACCTGTTGACAACCCTTAAATATTGGACACCGAGCAGTAAGATAGAGAGGGACATAATTAAATAATCTAGTAAATAAAGTCAATAAAATATTTTAACTATTTAAAATAAGTAAATAAATAATTATGCAACAAAAAATCCGAGCTTTATATGATGGTCGAGCACATGCTAAAAATCTAGGCTTGCTGGTTCGTCTAGGCTTAGACGGGCCTTAATAAGTTCTGCTGATATAAAGGCAAAGCCCAAACCAGACGTGGCCCAACCAATGAAAAGGTTTAACCCCAACCGATACCTATCCAATTTATAAACCTAAATATTTTGCTCGGGTTGGGGGGGAATGTATGGATTATTAACTACTTGAATAATTTAATAAATTAAATAAATAGGAAACTATGGATACCAATTTAGTTAATTTTGTAAAATAACTAATGATTAATTTGGTTTAGTAAAATAAATAAATAAAATTACATTTAGTATTGGCACGGGACAGGTACATCCTATCCCATATTCACAAAACATATTAGTTAACCTTAAAATAGTCTCTAGGAGGAGAGAGAGAGAGAGAGAGAGAAATAATTTGTTAGGAAAATAATTAATTAATTAGTTAATTAAAGAATTCAGTAAATTAAGTAAATAGAAATCTATGGATAATAATTTACTTAATTTTATAAAATAGATAAATCAATAGTTAACTTTAACAAAAAAGCATAAATAAATATTCACTTGTGATTGGTGCAAGACTAGTCCAAGCTATCCCCAACCAAACTTGCACCATTGACAACTGTAAGTATTGGTAACATGTTGAATTAAATAAATAAAACTTTATAGAGAAGAAATTTTTTAATATATTAAAACAAATAAATGAATAATTTAATTTAGTAAAATAAATAAATAAAATTTCAGTTATTATTGGGGCAAGACATGTACAACCTATTCGACACCAGAACTAATACATTGTTCAAAAAGTAAATCATTAATTAGATGAACAATTTAGTTATGTAAATAAATAAAACCTATGGATAATAATTTACTTACTTTTGGTAAAATAAATAAATATCCAAACTATCTAGATCCAAACCCAACCCATTCACAACCCTAAATATGTAACTCAGGAGGGAGAGAGAGAGAGAGAGAGAGAGAGAGAGAGAGAAATAATTTGTTTATAAAGTAAATTAATTTAGTAAGTTCAGTAAATAATTTTTAACTTAATAGCATAACTAAATAAGTAATTAGGTGATAAAATGAGAGGAACAAGGAATTTCCTCACCACGATTCAGGCTCTATATGAACTTTAAGCTCATGCTCACGATGTAGGCTCGAAGTTCAACCTGGACTTAGACTTGCGCATAAATATGTTCTTTTGTTCTCGTTAATAATTTTAATCCAAGCTGAGACCTAACCTACTAATAGCCCTAAATATTAGGCTTAGGGAGAGAGATCGAAATAGCAAAATATTTAAATAAATGATTAATTACTTGAATAATTTTGTAAATTAAAAAATAGAAATCTATGGATAATATTTTACTAAATTTTGTAAAATAAACAAATCAAAATTTTAATTTAATAAAATTACTATATACTCATTTATTATTGGGTGTCGGGTTGAATCAAATAAATAAAAATTTATACATATTAGTTTATCTAAAGTATTTAAATATATAAACGAATAATTTAGTTTAGTAAAATAAATAAAATTTCATTAATCATTCGGACGGGATAGGTACATTCTGTACCAGACTAGACCGAACTCGTTGATAAACCAAAAAATAAGGATCCAGAGAAAGAGAAAAATAAGTTTTTATCTAATTTATTAACCTAAATAATAAAATCATTATATAATGATCAATTCATTTAGTAAAATAAAAAATAAATATCCAATCTATCTAAAACCTAGCCCGGCCCATTGATAACCCAAAATATTAGACTTGGGAAGGGAGAGATATAATGAAATAATTTTTTGATAAAATTAAATCATTTAGTAAATTAAATAAATAAATTTTTTTAACTTATTAAATTAAATAAATAAATAAATTGGTGAGGAAATAAGAGAGTAAGAAACAATAACGCTTTCCTCGTCGGCTCAACTCAAGAGATAGGTCTAATGGTTGGGTCGGGCTCAAAGTTGGGCTTCAATATATTCTATTGAATAAAGACAAAGTCCAACCCAAACTTGGCACTGCCTGTGAACCAACCTTCTTAATTTGTTAATAAATGATTAATTAATGAAGACAATTAGTTAATTAAATAAATAAAAATCTATGGATAAGAACTTTTTTATTTTGTAAAATATATAATTGAATAATTCAATTTAATAAAATAAAAAAATATCCAAGCTACCTAGACCAATCCCCACCTGTTGACAACCCTTAAATATTGGACACCGAGCAGTAAGATAGAGAGGGACATAATTAAATAATCTAGTAAATAAAGTCAATAAAATATTTTAACTATTTAAAATAAGTAAATAAATAATTATGCAACAAAAAATCCGAGCTTTATATGATGGTCGAGCACATGCTAAAAATCTAGGCTTGCTGGTTCGTCTAGGCTTAGACGGGCCTTAATAAGTTCTGTTGATATAAAGGCAAAGCCCAAACCAGACGTGGCCCAACCAATGAAAAGGTTTAACCCCAACCGATACCTATCCAATTTATAAACCTAAATATTTTGCTCGGGTTGGGGGGGAATGTATGGATTATTAACTACTTGAATAATTTAATAAATTAAATAAATAGGAAACTATGGATACCAATTTAGTTAATTTTGTAAAATAACTAATGATTAATTTGGTTTAGTAAAATAAATAAATAAAATTACATTTAGTATTGGCACGGGACAGGTACATCCTATCCCATATTCACAAAACATATTAGTTAACCTTAAAATAGTCTCTAGGAGGGAGAGAGAGAGAGAGAGAAATAATTTGTTAGGAAAATAATTAATTAATTAGTTAATTAAAGAATTCAGTAAATTAAGTAAATAGAAATCTATGGATAATAATTTACTTAATTTTATAAAATAGATAAATCAATAGTTAACTTTAACAAAAAAGCATAAATAAATATTCACTTGTGATTGGTGCAAGACTAGTCCAAGCTATCCCCAACCAAACTTGCACCATTGACAACTGTAAGTATTGGTAACATGTTGAATTAAATAAATAAAACTTTATAGAGAAGAAATTTTTTAATATATTAAAACAAATAAATGAATAATTTAATTTAGTAAAATAAATAAATAAAATTTCAGTTATTATTGGGGCAAGACATGTACAACCTATTCGACACCAGAACTAATACATTGTTCAAAAAGTAAATCATTAATTAGATGAACAATTTAGTTATGTAAATAAATAAAACCTATGGATAATAATTTACTTACTTTTGGTAAAATAAATAAATATCCAAACTATCTAGATCCAAACCCAACCCATTCACAACCCTAAATATGTAACTCAGGAGGGAGAGAGAGAGAGAGAGAGAGAGAGAGAGAGAGAAATAATTTGTTTATAAAGTAAATTAATTTAGTAAGTTCAGTAAATAATTTTTAACTTAATAGCATAACTAAATAAGTAATTAGGTGATAAAATGAGAGGAACAAGGAATTTCCTCACCACGATTCAGGCTCTATATGAACTTTAAGCTCATGCTCACGATGTAGGCTCGAAGTTCAACCTGGACTTAGACTTGCGCATAAATATGTTCTTTTGTTCTCGTTAATAATTTTAATCCAAGCTGAGACCTAACCTACTAATAGCCCTAAATATTAGGCTTAGGGAGAGAGATCGAAATAGCAAAATATTTAAATAAATGATTAATTACTTGAATAATTTTGTAAATTAAAAAATAGAAATCTATGGATAATATTTTACTAAATTTTGTAAAATAAACAAATCAAAATTTTAATTTAATAAAATTACTATATACTCATTTATTATTGGGTGTCGGGTTGAATCAAATAAATAAAAATTTATACATATTAGTTTATCTAAAGTATTTAAATATATAAACGAATAATTTAGTTTAGTAAAATAAATAAAATTTCATTAATCATTCGGACGGGATAGGTACATTCTGTACCAGACTAGACCGAACTCGTTGATAAACCAAAAAATAAGGATCCAGAGAAAGAGAAAAATAAGTTTTTATCTAATTTATTAACCTAAATAATAAAATCATTATATAATGATCAATTCATTTAGTAAAATAAAAAATAAATATCCAATCTATCTAAAACCAAGCCCGGCCCATTGATAACCCAAAATATTAGACTTGGGAAGGGAGAGATATAATGAAATAATTTTTTGATAAAATTAAATCATTTAGTAAATTAAATAAATAATTTTTTTTAACTTATTAAATTAAATAAATAAATAAATTGGTGAGGAAATAAGAGAGTAAGAAACAATAACGCTTTCCTCGTCGGCTCAACTCAAGAGATAGGTCTAATGGTTGGGTCGGGCTCAAAGTTGGGCTTCAATATATTCTATTGAATAAAGACAAAGTCCAACCCAAACTTGGCACTGCCTGTGAACCAACCTTCTTAATTTGTTAATAAATGATTAATTAATGAAGACAATTAGTTAATTAAATAAATAAAAATCTATGGATAAGAACTTTTTTATTTTGTAAAATATATAATTGAATAATTCAATTTAATAAAATAAAAAAATATCCAAGCTACCTAGACCAATCCCCACCTGTTGACAACCCTTAAATATTGGACACCGAGCAGTAAGATAGAGAGGGACATAATTAAATAATCTAGTAAATAAAGTCAATAAAATATTTTAACTATTTAAAATAAGTAAATAAATAATTATGCAACAAAAAATCCGAGCTTTATATGATGGTCGAGCACATGCTAAAAATCTAGGCTTGTTGGTTCGTCTAGGCTTAGACGGGCCTTAATAAGTTCTGTTGATATAAAGGCAAAGCCCAAACCAGACGTGGCCCAACCAATGAAAAGGTTTAACCCCAACCGATACCTATCCAATTTATAAACCTAAATATTTTGCTCGGGTTGGGGGGGAATGTATGGATTATTAACTTCTTGAATAATTTAATAAATTAAATAAATAGGAAACTATGGATACCAATTTAGTTAATTTTGTAAAATAACTAATGATTAATTTGGTTTAGTAAATAAATAAATAAAATTACATTTATTAATGGCACGGGACAGGTACATCCTATCCCATATTCACAAAACATATTAGTTACCCTAAAAATAGTCTCTAGGAGAGAGAGAGAGAGAGAGAGAGAGAGAGAGAAATAATTTGCTAGGAATATAATTAATTAATTAGTTAATTTAAGAATTCATAAATTAAGTAAGTAGAAATCTATGGATAATATTTTACTTAATTTTATAAAATAGATAAATAAATAGTTAACTTTAACAAAAAAATATAAATAAATATTCACTTGTGATTGGTGCAAGACTAGTCCAAGCTATCCCCAACCAAACTTGCACCATTGACAACCGTAAGTATTGGTAACATGTTGAATTAGATAAATAAAACTTTATGGAGAATAATTTTTTTAATATATTAAAACAAATAAATGAATAATTTAATTTAGTAAAATAAATAAATAAATTTTCAGTTATTATTGGGGCAAGACATGTACAACTTATTTGACACCAGAACTAATCCATTTTCAATAAGTAAATCATTAATTAGATGAACAATTTAGTTATGTAAATAAATAAAACCTATGGATAACAATTTACTTACTTTTGGAAAAAGAAATAAATATCCAAACTATCTAGATCCCAACCCAACCCATTCACAACCCTAAATAGTGTAACTCAGGAGGGAGAGAGAGAGAGAGAGAGAGAGAGAGAGAGAGAAATAATTTGTTTATAAAGTAAATTAATTTAGTAAGTTCAGTAAATAATTTTTAACTTAATAGCATAACTAAATAAGTAATTAGGTGAGAAAATGAGAGGAACAAGGAATTTCCTCACCATGATTCAGGGCTCTATATGTACTTTAGGCTCATGCTCTACGATGTAGGCTCGAAGTTCAACCTGGACTTAGACTTGCGCATAAATATGTTCTTTTGTTCTCGTTAATAATTTTAATCCAAGCTGAGACCTAACCTACTAATAGCCCTAAATATTAGGCTTAGGGAGAGAGATCGAAATAACAAAATATTTAAATAAATGATTATTTACTTGAATAAATTTGTAAATTAAAAAATAGAAATCTATGGATAAAATTTTACTAAATTTTGTAAAATAAACAAATCAAAAATTTAATTTAATAAATTTACTATATACTCATTTATTATTGGGTGTCGGGTTGAATCAAATAAATAAAAATTTATACATAATAGTTTATCTAAAGTATTTAAATATATAAACGAATAATTTAGTTTAGTAAAATAAATAAAATTTCATTAATCATTCGGACGGGATAGGTACATTCTATACCACACTAGACCGAACTCGTTGATAACCCAAAAAATAAGGATCCAGAGAAAGAGAAAAATAAGTTATTAACTAATTTATTAACCTAAATAATAAAATCATTATATAATGATCAATTCATTTAGTAAAATAAAAAATAAATATCCAATCTATCTAAAACCTAGCCCGGCCCATTGATAACCCAAAATATTAGACTTGGGAAGGGAGAGATATAATGAAATAATTTTTTGATAAAATTAAATCATTTAGTAAATTAAATAAATAAATTTTTTTAACTTATTAAATTAAATAAATAAATAAATTGGTGAGGAAATAAGAGAGTAAGAAACAATAACGCTTTCCTCGTCGGCTCAACTCAAGAGATAGGTCTAATGGTTGGGTCGGGCTCAAAGTTGGGCTTCAATATATTCTATTGAATAAAGACAAAGTCCAACCCAAACTTGGCACTGCCTGTGAACCAACCTTCTTAATTTGTTAATAAATGATTAATTAATGAAGACAATTAGTTAATTAAATAAATAAAAATCTATGGATAAGAACTTTTTTATTTTGTAAAATATATAATTGAATAATTTAATTTAATAAAATAAAAAAAATATCCAAGCTACCTAGACCAATCCCCACCTGTTGACAACCCTTAAATATTGGACACCGAGCAGTAAGATAGAGAGGGACATAATTAAATAATCTAGTAAATTAAAGTCAATAAAATATTTTAACTATTTAAAATAAGTAAATAAATAATTATGCAACAAAAAATCCGAGCTTTATATGATGGTCGGGCACAGGCTCAAAATCTAGGCTTGATGGTTGGTCTAGGCTTAGACGGGCCTTAATAAGTTCTGTTGATATAAAGGCAAAGCCCAAACCAGACGTGGCCCAACCAATGAAAAGGTTTAACCCCAACCGATACCTATCCAATTTATAAACCTAAATATTTTGCTCGGGTTGGGGGGGAATGTATGGATTATTAACTACTTGAATAATTTAATAAATTAAATAAATAGGAACCTATGGATACCAATTTAGTTAATTTTGTAAAATAACTAATGATTAATTTGGTTTAGTAAAATAAATAAATAAAATTACATTTAGTATTGGCACGGGACAGGTACATCCTATCCCATATTCACAAAACATATTAGTTACCCTAAAAATAGTCTCTAGGAGAGAGAGAGAGAGAGAGAGAGAGAAATAATTTGTTAGGAAAATAATTAATTAATTAGTTAATTAAAGAATTCAGTAAATTAAGTAAATAGAAATCTATGGATAATAATTTACTTAATTTTATAAAATAGATAAATCAATAGTTAACTTTAACAAAAAAACATAAATAAATATTCACTTGTGATTGGTGCAAGACTAGTCCAAGCTATCCCCAACCAAACTTGCACCATTGACAACCGTAAGTATTGGTAACATGTTGAATTAAATAAATAAAACTTTATAGAGAATAATTTTTTTAATATATTAAAACAAATAAATGAATAATTTAATTTAGTAAAATAAATAAATAAATTTTCAGTTATTATTGGGGCAAGACATGTACAACCTATTCGACACCAGAACTAATCCATTGTTCAAAAAGTAAATCATTAATTAGATGAACAATTTAGTTATGTAAATAAATAAAACCTATGGATAATAATTTACTTACTTTTGGAAAAATAAATAAATATCCAAACTATCTAGATCCAAACCCAACCCATTCACAACCCTAAATATGTAACTCAGGAGGGAGAGAGAGAGAGAGAGAGAGAGAGAGAGAGAGAGAGAAGAGAGAAATAATTTGTTTATAAAGTAAATTAATTTAGTAAGTTCAGTAAATAATTTTTAACTTAATAGCATAACTAAATAAGTAATTAGGTGAGAAAATGAGAGGAACAAGGAATTTCCTCACCATGATTCAGGCTCTATATGAACTTTAAGCTCATGCTCACGATGTAGGCTCGAAGTTCAACCTGGACTTAGACTTGCGCATAAATATGTTCTTTTGTTCTCGTTAATAATTTTAATCCAAGCTGAGACCTAACCTACTAATAGCCCTAAATATTAGGCTTAGGGAGAGAGATCGAAATAACAAAATATTTAAATAAATGATTAATTACTTGAATAATTTTGTAAATTAAAAAATAGAAATCTATGGATAATATTTTACTAAATTTTGTAAAATAAACAAATCAAAAATTTAATTTAATAAAATTACTATATACTCATTTATTATTGGGTGTCGGGTTGAATCAAATAAATAAAAATTTATACATAATAGTTTATCTAAAGTATTTAAATATATAAACGAATAATTTAGTTTAGTAAAATAAATAAAATTTCATTAATCATTCGGACGGGATAGGTACATTCTATACCACACTAGACCGAACTCGTTGATAACCCAAAAAATAAGGATCCAGAGAAAGAGAAAAATAAGTTATTAACTAATTTATTAACCTAAATAATAAAATCATTATATAATGATCAATTCATTTAGTAAAATAAAAAATAAATATCCAATCTATCTAAAACCTAAGCCCGGCCCATTGATAACCCAAAATATTAGACTTGGGAGGGAGAGATATAATGAAATAATTTTTTGATAAAATTAAATCATTTAGTAAATTAAATAAATAAAATTTTTTAACTTATTAAATTAAATAAATAAATAAATTGGTGAGGAAATAAGAGAGTAAGAAACAATAACGCTTTCCTCGTCGGCTCAACTCAAGAGATAGGTCTAATGGTTGGGTCGGGCTCAAAGTTGGGCTTCAATATATTCTATTGAATAAAGACAAAGTCCAACCCAAACTTGGCACTGCCTGTGAACCAACCTTCTTAATTTGTTAATAAATGATTAATTAATGAAGACAATTAGTTAATTAAATAAATAAAAATCTATGGATAAGAACTTTTTTATTTTGTAAAATATATAATTGAATAATTTAATTTAATAAAATAAAAAAATATCCAAGCTACCTAGACCAATCCCCACCTGTTGACAACCCTTAAATATTGGACACCGAGCAGTAAGATAGAGAGGGACATAATTAAATAATCTAGTAAATTAAATCAATAAAATATTTTAACTATTTAAAATAAGTAAATAAATAATTATGCAACAAAAAATCCGAGCTTTATATGATGGTCGAGCACATGCTAAAAATCTAGGCTTGATGGTTGGTCTAGGCTTAGACGGGCCTTAATAAGTTCTGTTGATATAAAGGCAAAGCCCAAACCAGACGTGGCCCAACCAATGAAAAGGTTTAACCCCAACCGATACCTATCCAATTTATAAACCTAAATATTTTGCTCGGGTTGGGGGGGAATGTATGGATTATTAACTACTTGAATAATTTAATAAATTAAATAAATAGGAAACTATGGATACCAATTTAGTTAATTTTGTAAAATAACTAATGATTAATTTGGTTTAGTAAAATAAATAAATAAAATTACATTTAGTATTGGCACGGGACAGGTACATCCTATCCCATATTCACAAAACATATTAGTTAACCTTAAAATAGTCTCTAGGAGGGAGAGAGAGAGAGAGAGAAGAGAGAGAGAAGAAATAATTTGTTAGGAAAATAATTAATTAATTAGTTAATTAAAGAATTCAGTAAATTAAGTAAATAGAAATCTATGGATAATAATTTACTTAATTTTATAAAATAGATAAATCAATAGTTAACTTTAACAAAAAAGCATAAATAAATATTCACTTGTGATTGGTGCAAGACTAGTCCAAGCTATCCCCAACCAAACTTGCACCATTGACAACCGTAAGTATTGGTAACATGTTGAATTAAATAAATAAAACTTTATAGAGAAGAAATTTTTTAATATATTAAAACAAATAAATGAATAATTTAATTTAGTAAAATAAATAAATAAAATTTCAGTTATTATTGGGGCAAGACATGTACAACCTATTCGACACCAGAACTAATACATTGTTCAAAAAGTAAATCATTAATTAGATGAACAATTTAGTTATGTAAATAAATAAAACCTATGGATAATAATTTACTTACTTTTGGAAAAATAAATAAATATCCAAACTATCTAGATCCAAACCCAACCCATTCACAACCCTAAATATGTAACTCAGGAGGGAGAGAGAGAGAGAGAGAGAGAGAGAGAGAGAGAGAAATAATTTGTTTATAAAGTAAATTAATTTAGTAAGTTCAGTAAATAATTTTTAACTTAATAGCATAACTAAATAAGTAATTAGGTGAGAAAATGAGAGGAACAAGGAATTTCCTCACCATGATTCAGGCTCTATATGAACTTTAAGCTCATGCTCACGATGTAGGCTCGAAGTTCAACCTGGACTTAGACTTGCGCATAAATATGTTCTTTTGTTCTCGTTAATAATTTTAATCCAAGCTGAGACCTAACCTACTAATAGCCCTAAATATTAGGCTTAGGGAGAGAGATCGAAATAACAAAATATTTAAATAAATGATTAATTACTTGAATAATTTTGTAAATTAAAAAATAGAAATCTATGGATAATATTTTACTAAATTTTGTAAAATAAACAAATCAAAAATTTAATTTAATAAAATTACTATATACTCATTTATTATTGGGTGTCGGGTTGAATCAAATAAATAAAAATTTATACATAATAGTTTATCTAAAGTATTTAAATATATAAACGAATAATTTAGTTTAGTAAAATAAATAAAATTTCATTAATCATTCGGACGGGATAGGTACATTCTGTACCACACTAGACCGAACTCGTTGATAACCCAAAAAATAAGGATCCAGAGAAAGAGAAAAATAAGTTTTTAACTAATTTATTAACCTAAATAATAAAATCATTATATAATGATCAATTCATTTAGTAAAATAAAAAATAAATATCCAATCTATCTAAAACCAAGCCCGGCCCATTGATAACCCAAAATATTAGACTTGGGAAGGGAGAGATATAATGAAATAATTTTTTGATAAAATTAAATCATTTAGTAAATTAAATAAATAATTTTTTTTAACTTACTAAATTAAATAAATAAATAAATTGGTGAGGAAATAAGAGAGTAAGAAACAATAACGCTTTCCTCGTCGGCTCAACTCAAGAGATAGGTCTAATGGTTGGGTCGGGCTCAAAGTTGGGCTTCAATATATTCTATTGAATAAAGACAAAGTCCAACCCAAACTTGGCACTGCCTGTGAACCAACCTTCTTAATTTGTTAATAAATGATTAATTAATGAAGACAATTAGTTAATTAAATAAATAAAAATCTATGGATAAGAACTTTTTTATTTTGTAAAATATATAATTGAATAATTTAATTTAATAAAATAAAAAAATATCCAAGCTACCTAGACCAATCCCCACCTGTTGACAACCCTTAAATATTGGACACCGAGCAGTAAGATAGAGAGGGACATAATTAAATAATCTAGTAAATTAAATCAATAAAATATTTTAACTATTTAAAATAAGTAAATAAATAATTATGCAACAAAAAATCCGAGCTTTATATGATGGTCGAGCACATGCTAAAAATCTAGGCTTGATGGTTGGTCTAGGCTTAGACGGGCCTTAATAAGTTCTGTTGATATAAAGGCAAAGCCCAAACCAGACGTGGCCCAACCAATGAAAAGGTTTAACCCCAACCGATACCTATCCAATTTATAAACCTAAATATTTTGCTCGGGTTGGGGGGGAATGTATGGATTATTAACTACTTGAATAATTTAATAAATTAAATAAATAGGAAACTATGGATACCAATTTAGTTAATTTTGTAAAATAACTAATGATTAATTTGGTTTAGTAAAATAAATAAATAAAATTACATTTAGTATTGGCACGGGACAGGTACATCCTATCCCATATTCACAAAACATATTAGTTAACCTTAAAATAGTCTCTAGGAGAGAGAGAGAGAGAGAGAGAAATAATTTGTTAGGAAAATAATTAATTAATTAGTTAATTAAAGAATTCAGTAAATTAAGTAAATAGAAATCTATGGATAATAATTTACTTAATTTTATAAAATAGATAAATCAATAGTTAACTTTAACAAAAAAGCATAAATAAATATTCACTTGTGATTGGTGCAAGACTAGTCCAAGCTATCCCCAACCAAACTTGCACCATTGACAACCGTAAGTATTGGTAACATGTTGAATTAAATAAATAAAACTTTATAGAGAAGAAATTTTTTAATATATTAAAACAAATAAATGAATAATTTAATTTAGTAAAATAAATAAATAAAATTTCAGTTATTATTGGGGCAAGACATGTACAACCTATTCGACACCAGAACTAATACATTGTTCAAAAAGTAAATCATTAATTAGATGAACAATTTAGTTATGTAAATAAATAAAACCTATGGATAATAATTTACTTACTTTTGGTAAAATAAATAAATATCCAAACTATCTAGATCCAAACCCAACCCATTCACAACCCTAAATATGTAACTCAGGAGGGAGAGAGAGAGAGAGAGAGAGAGAGAGAGAGAGAGAGAGAGAAATAATTTGTTTATAAAGTAAATTAATTTAGTAAGTTCAGTAAATAATTTTTAACTTAATAGCATAACTAAATAAGTAATTAGGTGAGAAAATGAGAGGAACAAGGAATTTCCTCACCACGATTCAGGCTCTATATGAACTTTAAGCTCATGCTCACGATGTAGGCTCGAAGTTCAACCTGGACTTAGACTTGCGCATAAATATGTTCTTTTGTTCTCGTTAATAATTTTAATCCAAGCTGAGACCTAACCTACTAATAGCCCTAAATATTAGGCTTAGGGAGAGAGATCGAAATAGCAAAATATTTAAATAAATGATTAATTACTTGAATAATTTTGTAAATTAAAAAATAGAAATCTATGGATAATATTTTACTAAATTTTGTAAAATAAACAAATCAAAAATTTAATTTAATAAAATTACTATATACTCATTTATTATTGGGTGTCGGGTTGAATCAAATAAATAAAAATTTATACATATTAGTTTATCTAAAGTATTTAAATATATAAACGAATAATTTAGTTTAGTAAAATAAATAAAATTTCATTAATCATTCGGACGGGATAGGTACATTCTGTACCACACTAGACCGAACTCGTTGATAACCCAAAAAATAAGGATCCAGAGAAAGAGAAAAATAAGTTTTTAACTAATTTATTAACCTAAATAATAAAATCATTATATAATGATCAATTCATTTAGTAAAATAAAAAATAAATATCCAATCTATCTAAAACCGAGCCCGGCCCATTGATAACCCAAAATATTAGACTTGGGAAGGGAGAGATATAATGAAATAATTTTTTGATAAAATTAAATCATTTAGTAAATTAAATAAATAAATTTTTTTAACTTACTAAATTAAATAAATAAATAAATTGGTGAGGAAATAAGAGAGTAAGAAACAATAACGCTTTCCTCGTCGGCTCAACTCAAGAGATAGGTCTAATGGTTGGGTCGGGCTCAAAGTTGGGCTTCAATATATTCTATTGAATAAAGACAAAGTCCAACCCAAACTTGGCACTGCCTGTGAACCAACCTTCTTAATTTGTTAATAAATGATTAATTAATGAAGACAATTAGTTAATTAAATAAATAAAAATCTATGGATAAGAACTTTTTTATTTTGTAAAATATATAATTGAATAATTTAATTTAATAAAATAAAAAAATATCCAAGCTACCTAGACCAATCCCCACCTGTTGACAACCCTTAAATATTGGACACCGAGCAGTAAGATAGAGAGGGACATAATTAAATAATCTAGTAAATTAAATCAATAAAATATTTTAACTATTTAAAATAAGTAAATAAATAATTATGCAACAAAAAATCCGAGCTTTATATGATGGTCGAGCACATGCTAAAAATCTAGGCTTGATGGTTGGTCTAGGCTTACACGGGCTTAATAAGTTCTGTTGATATAAAGGCAAAGCCCAAACCAGACGTGGCCCAACCAATGAAAAGGTTTAACCCCAACCGATACCTATCCAATTTATAAACCTAAATATTTTGCTCGGGTTGGGGGGGAATGTATGGATTATTAACTACTTGAATAATTTAATAAATTAAATAAATAGGAAACTATGGATACCAATTTAGTTAATTTTGTAAAATAACTAATGATTAATTTGGTTTAGTAAAATAAATAAATAAAATTACATTTAGTATTGGCACGGGACAGGTACATCCTATCCCATATTCACAAAACATATTAGTTAACCTTAAAATAGTCTCTAGGAGAGAGAGAGAGAGAGAGAGAAATAATTTGTTAGGAAAATAATTAATTAATTAGTTAATTAAAGAATTCAGTAAATTAAGTAAATAGAAATCTATGGATAATAATTTACTTAATTTTATAAAATAGATAAATCAATAGTTAACTTTAACAAAAAAGCATAAATAAATATTCACTTGTGATTGGTGCAAGACTAGTCCAAGCTATCCCCAACCAAACTTGCACCATTGACAACCGTAAGTATTGGTAACATGTTGAATTAAATAAATAAAACTTTATAGAGAAGAAATTTTTTTAATATATTAAAACAAATAAATGAATAATTTAATTTAGTAAAATAAATAAATAAAATTTCAGTTATTATTGGGGCAAGACATGTACAACCTATTCGACACCAGAACTAATACATTGTTCAAAAAGTAAATCATTAATTAGATGAACAATTTAGTTATGTAAATAAATAAAACCTATGGATAATAATTTACTTACTTTTGGTAAAATAAATAAATATCCAAACTATCTAGATCCAAACCCAACCCATTCACAACCCTAAATATGTAACTCAGGAGGGAGAGAGAGAGAGAGAGAGAGAGAGAGAGAGAGAGAATAATTTGTTTATAAAGTAAATTAATTTAGTAAGTTCAGTAAATAATTTTTAACTTAATAGCATAACTAAATAAGTAATTAGGTGAGAAAATGAGAGGAACAAGGAATTTCCTCACCACGATTCAGGCTCTATATGAACTTTAAGCTCATGCTCACGATGTAGGCTCGAAGTTCAACCTGGACTTAGACTTGCGCATAAATATGTTCTTTTGTTCTCGTTAATAATTTTAATCCAAGCTGAGACCTAACCTACTAATAGCCCTAAATATTAGGCTTAGGGAGAGAGATCGAAATAGCAAAATATTTAAATAAATGATTAATTACTTGAATAATTTTGTAAATTAAAAAATAGAAATCTATGGATAATATTTTACTAAATTTTGTAAAATAAACAAATCAAAAATTTAATTTAATAAAATTACTATATACTCATTTATTATTGGGTGTCGGGTTGAATCAAATAAATAAAAATTTATACATATTAGTTTATCTAAAGTATTTAAATATATAAACGAATAATTTAGTTTAGTAAAATAAATAAAATTTCATTAATCATTCGGACGGGATAGGTACATTCTGTACCACACTAGACCGAACTCGTTGATAACCCAAAAAATAAGGATCCAGAGAAAGAGAAAAATAAGTTTTTAACTAATTTATTAACCTAAATAATAAAATCATTATATAATGATCAATTCATTTAGTAAAATAAAAAATAAATATCCAATCTATCTAAAACCGAGCCCGGCCCATTGATAACCCAAAATATTAGACTTGGGAAGGGAGAGATATAATGAAATAATTTTTTGATAAAATTAAATCATTTAGTAAATTAAATAAATAATTTTTTTTAACTTACTAAATTAAATAAATAAATAAATTGGTGAGGAAATAAGAGAGTAAGAAACAATAACGCTTTCCTCGTCGGCTCAACTCAAGAGGTAGGTCTAATGGTTGGGTTGGGCTCAAAGTTGGGCTTCAATATATTCTATTGAATAAAGACAAAGTCCAACCCAAACTTGGCACTGCCTGTGAACCAACCTTCTTAATTTGTTAATAAATGATTAATTAATGAAGACAATTAGTTAATTAAATAAATAAAAATCTATGGATAAGAACTTTTTTATTTTGTAAAATATATAATTGAATAATTTAATTTAATAAAAGAAAAAAATATCCAAGCTACCTAGACCAATCCCCACCTGTTGACAACCCTTAAATATTGGACACCGAGCAGTAAGATAGAGAGGGACATAATTAAATAATCTAGTAAATTAAATCAATAAAATATTTTAACTATTTAAAATAAGTAAATAAATAATTATGCAACAAAAAATCCGAGCTTTATATGATGGTCGAGCACATGCTAAAAATCTAGGCTTGATGGTTGGTCTAGGCTTAGACGGGCCTTAATAAGTTCTGTTGATATAAAGGCAAAGCCCAAACCAGACGTGGCCCAACCAATGAAAAGGTTTAACCCCAACCGATACCTATCCAATTTATAAACCTAAATATTTTGCTCGGGTTGGGGGGGAATGTATGGATTATTAACTACTTGAATAATTTAATAAATTAAATAAATAGGAAACTATGGATACCAATTTAGTTAATTTTGTAAAATAACTAATGATTAATTTGGTTTAGTAAAATAAATAAATAAAATTACATTTAGTATTGGCACGGGACAGGTACATCCTATCCCATATTCACAAAACATATTAGTTAACCTTAAAATAGTCTCTAGGAGGGAGAGAGAGAGAGAGAAATAATTTGTTAGGAAAATAATTAATTAATTAGTTAATTAAAGAATTCAGTAAATTAAGTAAATAGAAATCTATGGATAATAATTTACTTAATTTTATAAAATAGATAAATCAATAGTTAACTTTAACAAAAAAGCATAAATAAATATTCACTTGTGATTGGTGCAAGACTAGTCCAAGCTATCCCCAACCAAACTTGCACCATTGACAACCGTAAGTATTGGTAACATGTTGAATTAAATAAATAAAACTTTATAGAGAAGAATTTTTTTAATATATTAAAACAAATAAATGAATAATTTAATTTAGTAAAATAAATAAATAAAATTTCAGTTATTATTGGGGCAAGACATGTACAACCTATTCGACACCAGAACTAATACATTGTTCAAAAAGTAAATCATTAATTAGATGAACAATTTAGTTATGTAAATAAATAAAACCTATGGATAATAATTTACTTACTTTTGGTAAAATAAATAAATATCCAAACTATCTAGATCCAAACCCAACCCATTCACAACCCTAAATATGTAACTCAGGAGGGAGAGAGAGAGAGAGAGAGAGAGAGAGAGAGAGAGAGAAATAATTTGTTTATAAAGTAAATTAATTTAGTAAGTTCAGTAAATAATTTTTAACTTAATAGCATAACTAAATAAGTAATTAGGTGAGAAAATGAGAGGAACAAGGAATTTCCTCACCATGATTCAGGCTCTATATGAACTTTAAGCTCATGCTCACGATGTAGGCTCGAAGTTCAACCTGGACTTAGACTTGCGCATAAATATGTTCTTTTGTTCTCGTTAATAATTTTAATCCAAGCTGAGACCTAACCTACTAATAGCCCTAAATATTAGGCTTAGGGAGAGAGATCGAAATAGCAAAATATTTAAATAAATGATTAATTACTTGAATAATTTTGTAAATTAAAAAATAGAAATCTATGGATAATATTTTACTAAATTTTGTAAAATAAACAAATCAAAAATTTAATTTAATAAAATTACTATATACTCATTTATTATTGGGTGTCGGGTTGAATCAAATAAATAAAAATTTATACATATTAGTTTATCTAAAGTATTTAAATATATAAACGAATAATTTAGTTTAGTAAAATAAATAAAATTTCATTAATCATTCGGACGGGATAGGTACATTCTGTACCACACTAGACCGAACTCGTTGATAACCCAAAAAATAAGGATCCAGAGAAAGAGAAAAATAAGTTTTTAACTAATTTATTAACCTAAATAATAAAATCATTATATAATGATCAATTCATTTAGTAAAATAAAAAATAAATATCCAATCTATCTAAAACCGAGCCCGGCCCATTGATAACCCAAAATATTAGACTTGGGAAGGGAGAGATATAATGAAATAATTTTTTGATAAAATTAAATCATTTAGTAAATTAAATAAATAAATTTTTTTAACTTACTAAATTAAATAAATAAATAAATTGGTGAGGAAATAAGAGAGTAAGAAACAATAACGCTTTCCTCGTCGGCTCAACTCAAGAGATAGGTCTAATGGTTGGGTCGGGCTCAAAGTTGGGCTTCAATATATTCTATTGAATAAAGACAAAGTCCAACCCAAACTTGGCACTGCCTGTGAACCAACCTTCTTAATTTGTTAATAAATGATTAATTAATGAAGACAATTAGTTAATTAAATAAATAAAAATCTATGGATAAGAACTTTTTTATTTTGTAAAATATATAATTGAATAATTTAATTTAATAAAAGAAAAAAATATCCAAGCTACCTAGACCAATCCCCACCTGTTGACAACCCTTAAATATTGGACACCGAGCAGTAAGATAGAGAGGGACATAATTAAATAATCTAGTAAATTAAATCAATAAAATATTTTAACTATTTAAAATAAGTAAATAAATAATTATGCAACAAAAAATCCGAGCTTTATATGATGGTCGAGCACATGCTAAAAATCTAGGCTTGATGGTTGGTCTAGGCTTAGACGGGCCTTAATAAGTTCTGTTGATATAAAGGCAAAGCCCAAACCAGACGTGGCCCAACCAATGAAAAGGTTTAACCCCAACCGATACCTATCCAATTTATAAACCTAAATATTTTGCTCGGGTTGGGGGGGAATGTATGGATTATTAACTACTTGAATAATTTAATAAATTAAATAAATAGGAAACTATGGATACCAATTTAGTTAATTTTGTAAAATAACTAATGATTAATTTGGTTTAGTAAAATAAATAAATAAAATTACATTTAGTATTGGCACGGGACAGGTACATCCTATCCCATATTCACAAAACATATTAGTTAACCTTAAAATAGTCTCTAGGAGAGAGAGAGAGAGAGAGAGAAATAATTTGTTAGGAAAATAATTAATTAATTAGTTAATTAAAGAATTCAGTAAATTAAGTAAATAGAAATCTATGGATAATAATTTACTTAATTTTATAAAATAGATAAATCAATAGTTAACTTTAACAAAAAAGCATAAATAAATATTCACTTGTGATTGGTGCAAGACTAGTCCAAGCTATCCCCAACCAAACTTGCACCATTGACAACCGTAAGTATTGGTAACATGTTGAATTAAATAAATAAAACTTTATAGAGAATAAATTTTTTAATATATTAAAACAAATAAATGAATAATTTAATTTAGTAAAATAAATAAATAAAATTTCAGTTATTATTGGGGCAAGACATGTACAACCTATTCGACACCAGAACTAATACATTGTTCAAAAAGTAAATCATTAATTAGATGAACAATTTAGTTATGTAAATAAATAAAACCTATGGATAATAATTTACTTACTTTTGGTAAAATAAATAAATATCCAAACTATCTAGATCCAAACCCAACCCATTCACAACCCTAAATATGTAACTCAGGAGGGAGAGAGAGAGAGAGAGAGAGAGAAATAATTTGTTTATAAAGTAAATTAATTTAGTAAGTTCAGTAAATAATTTTTAACTTAATAGCATAACTAAATAAGTAATTAGGTGAGAAAATGAGAGGAACAAGGAATTTCCTCACCATGATTCTGGCTCTATATGAACTTTAAGCTCATGCTCACGATGTAGGCTCGAAGTTCAACCTAGACTTAGACTTGCGCATAAATATGTTCTTTTGTTCTCGTTAATAATTTTAATCCAAGCTGAGACCTAACCTACTAATAGCCCTAAATATTAGGCTTAGGGAGAGAGATCGAAATAGCAAAATATTTAAATAAATGATTAATTACTTGAATAATTTTGTAAATTAAAAAATAGAAATCTATGGATAATATTTTACTAAATTTTGTAAAATAAACAAATCAAAAATTTAATTTAATAAAATTACTATATACTCATTTATTATTGGGTGTCGGGTAGAATCAAATAAATAAAAATTTATACATATTAGTTTATCTAAAGTATTTAAATATATAAACGAATAATTTAGTTTAGGTAAAATAAATAAAATTTCATTAATCCTTCGGACGGGATAGGTACATTCTGTACCACACTAGACCGAACTCGTTGATAACCCAAAAAATAAGGATCCAGAGAAAGAGAAAAATAAGTTTTTATAATTTATTAACCTAAATAATAAAATCATTATATAATGATCAATTCATTTAGTAAAATAAAAAATAAATATCCAATCTATCTAAAACCGAGCCCGGCCCATTGATAACCCAAAATATTAGACTTGGGAAGGGAGAGATATAATGAAATAATTTTTTGATAAAATTAAATCATTTAGTAAATTAAATAAATAATTTTTTTTAACTTACTAAATTAAATAAATAAATAAATTGCTGAGGAAATAAGAGAGTAAGAAACAATAACGCTTTCCTCATCGGCTCAACTCAAGAGGTAGGTCCAATGGTTGGGTTGGGCTCAAAGTTGGGCTTCAATATATTCTATTGAATAAAGACAAAGTCCAACCCAAACTTGGCACTGCCTGTGAACCAACCTTCTTAATTTGTTAATAAATGATTAATTAATGAAGACAATTAGTTAATTAAATAAATAAAAATCTATGGATAAGAACTTTTTTATTTTGTAAAATATATAATTGAATAATTTAATTTAATAAAAGAAAAAAATATCCAAGCTACCTAGACCAATCCCCACCTGTTGACAACCCTTAAATATTGGACACCGAGCAGTAAGATAGAGAGGGACATAATTAAATAATCTAGTAAATTAAATCAATAAAATATTTTAACTATTTAAAATAAGTAAATAAATAATTATGCAACAAAAAATCCGAGCTTTATATGATGGTCGAGCACATGCTAAAAATCTAGGCTTGATGGTTGGTCTAGGCTTACACTTTGGGCTTAATAAGTTCTGTTGATATAAAGGCAAAGCCCAAACCAGACGTGGCCCAACCAATGAAAAGGTTTAACCCCAACCGATACCTATCGAATTTATAAACCTAAATATTTTGCTCGGGTTGGGGGGGAATGTATGGATTATTAACTACTTGAATAATTTAATAAATTAAATAAATAGGAAACTATGGATACCAATTTAGTTAATTTTGTAAAATAACTAATGATTAATTTGGTTTAGTAAAATAAATAAATAAAATTACATTTAGTATTGGCACGGGACAGGTACATCCTATCCCATATTCACAAAACATATTAGTTAACCTTAAAATAGTCTCTAGGAGAGAGAGAGAGAGAGAGAAATAATTTGTTAGGAAAATAATTAATTAATTAGTTAATTAAAGAATTCAGTAAATTAAGTAAATAGAAATCTATGGATAATAATTTACTTAATTTTATAAAATAGATAAATCAATAGTTAACTTTAACAAAAAAGCATAAATAAATATTCACTTGTGATTGGTGCAAGACTAGTCCAAGCTATCCCCAACCAAACTTGCACCATTGACAACCGTAAGTATTGGTAACATGTTGAATTAAATAAATAAAACTTTATAGAGAAGAAATTTTTTAATATATTAAAACAAATAAATGAATAATTTAATTTAGTAAAGAAAATAAATAAAATTTCAGTTATTATTGGGGCAAGACATGTACAACCTATTCGACACCAGAACTAATACATTGTTCAAAAAGTAAATCATTAATTAGATGAACAATTTAGTTATGTAAATAAATAAAACCTATGGATAATAATTTACTTACTTTTGGTAAAATAAATAAATATCCAAACTATCTAGATCCAAACCCAACCCATTCACAACCCTAAATATGTAACTCAGGAGGGAGAGAAAGAGAGAGAAATAATTTGTTGATAAAGTAAATTAATTTAGTAAGTTCAGTAAATAATTTTTAACTTAATAGCATAACTAAATAAGTAATTAGGTGAGAAAATGAGAGGAACAAGGAATTTCCTCACCACGATTCAGGCTCTATATGAACTTTAAGCTCATGCTCACGATGTAGGCTCGAAGTTCAACCTGGACTTAGACTTGCGCATAAATATGTTCTTTTGTTCTCGTTAATAATTTTAATCCAAGCTGAGACCTAACCTACTAATAGCCCTAAATATTAGGCTTAGGGAGAGAGATCGAAATAACAAAATATTTAAATAAATGATTAATTACTTGAATAATTTTGTAATTAAAAAATAGAAATCTATGGATAATATTTTACTAAATTTTGTAAAATAAACAAATCAAAAATTTAATTTAATAAAATTACTATATACTCATTTATTATTGGGTGTCGGGTTGAATCAAATAAATAAAAATTTATACATAATAGTTTATCTAAAGTATTTAAATATATAAACGAATATTTTAGTTTAGTAAAATAAATAAAATTTCATTAATCATTCGAACGGGATAGGTACATTCTGTACCACACTAGACCGAACTCGTTGATAACCCAAAAAATAAGGATCCAGAGAAAGAGAAAAATAAGTTTTTAACTAATTTATTAACCTAAATAATAAAATCATTATATAATGATCAATTCAATTAGTAAAATAAAAAATAAATATCCAATCTATCTAAAACCTAGCCCGGCCCATTGATAACCCAAAATATTAGACTTGGGAAGGGAGAGATATAATGAAATAATTTTTTGATAAAATTAAATCATTTAGTAAATTAAATAAATAAATTTTTTTAACTTACTAAATTAAATAAATAAATAAATTGGTGAGGAAATAAGAGAGTAAGAAACAATAACGCTTTCCTCGTCGGCTCAACTCAAGAGATAGGTCTAATGGTTGGGTCGGGCTCAAAGTTGGGCTTCAATATATTCTATTGAATAAAGACAAAGTCCAACCCAAACTTGGCACTGCCTGTGAACCAACCTTCTTAATTTGTTAATAAATGATTAATTAATGAAGACAATTAGTTAATTAAATAAATAAAAATCTATGGATAAGAACTTTTTTATTTTGTAAAATATATAATTGAATAATTTAATTTAATAAAAGAAAAAAATATCCAAGCTACCTAGACCAATCCCCACCTGTTGACAACCCTTAAATATTGGACACCGAGCAGTAAGATAGAGAGGGACATAATTAAATAATCTAGTAAATTAAATCAATAAAATATTTTAACTATTTAAAATAAGTAAATAAATAATTATGCAACAAAAAATCCGAGCTTTATATGATGGTCGAGCACATGCTAAAAATCTAGGCTTGATGGTTGGTCTAGGCTTAGACGGGCCTTAATAAGTTCTGTTGATATAAAGGCAAAGCCCAAACCAGACGTGGCCCAACCAATGAAAAGGTTTAACCCCAACCGATACCTATCCAATTTATAAACCTAAATATTTTGCTCGGGTTGGGGGGGAATGTATGGATTATTAACTACTTGAATAATTTAATAAATTAAATAAATAGGAAACTATGGATACCAATTTAGTTAATTTTGTAAAATAACTAATGATTAATTTGGTTTAGTAAAATAAATAAATAAAATTACATTTAGTATTGGCACGGGACAGGTACATCCTATCCCATATTCACAAAACATATTAGTTAACCTTAAAATAGTCTCTAGGAGAGAGAGAGAGAGAGAGAGAGAAGAAATAATTTGTTAGGAAAATAATTAATTAATTAGTTAATTAAAGAATTCAGTAAATTAAGTAAATAGAAATCTATGGATAATAATTTACTTAATTTTATAAAATAGATAAATCAATAGTTAACTTTAACAAAAAAGCATAAATAAATATTCACTTGTGATTGGTGCAAGACTAGTCCAAGCTATCCCCAACCAAACTTGCACCATTGACAACCGTAAGTATTGGTAACATGTTGAATTAAATAAATAAAACTTTATAGAGAAGAAATTTTTTAATATATTAAAACAAATAAATGAATAATTTAATTTAGTAAAATAAATAAATAAAATTTCAGTTATTATTGGGGCAAGACATGTACAACCTATTCGACACCAGAACTAATACATTGTTCAAAAAGTAAATCATTAATTAGATGAACAATTTAGTTATGTAAATAAATAAAACCTATGGATAATAATTTACTTACTTTTGGTAAAATAAATAAATATCCAAACTATCTAGATCCAAACCCAACCCATTCACAACCCTAAATATGTAACTCAGGAGGGAGAGAGAGAGAGAGAGAGAGAGAGAGAGAGAAATAATTTGTTTATAAAGTAAATTAATTTAGTAAGTTCAGTAAATAATTTTTAACTTAATAGCATAACTAAATAAGTAATTAGGTGAGAAAATGAGAGGAACAAGGAATTTCCTCACCATGATTCAGGCTCTATATGAACTTTAAGCTCATGCTCACGATGTAGGCCCGAAGTTCAACCTGGACTTAGACTTGCGCATAAATATGTTCTTTTGTTCTCGTTAATAATTTTAATCCAAGCTGAGACCTAACCTACTAATAGCCCTAAATATTAGGCTTAGGGAGAGAGATCGAAATAGCAAAATATTTAAATAAATGATTAATTACTTGAATAATTTTGTAAATTAAAAAATAGAAATCTATGGATAATATTTTACTAAATTTTGTAAAATAAACAAATCAAAACATTAATTTAATAAAATTACTATATACTCATTTATTATTGGGTGTCGGGTTGAATCAAATAAATAAAAATTTATACATAATAGTTTATCTAAAGTATTTAAATATATAAACGAATAATTTAGTTTAGTAAAATAAATAAAATTTCATTAATCATTCGGACGGGATAGGTACATTCTATACCACACTAGACCGAACTCGTTGATAACCCAAAAAATAAGGATCCAGAGAAAGAGAAAAATAAGTTATTAACTAATTTATTAACCTAAATAATAAAATCATTATATAATGATCAATTCATTTAGTAAAATAAAAAATAAATATCCAATCTATCTAAAACCGAGCCCGGCCCATTGATAACCCAAAATATTAGACTTGGGAAGGGAGAGATATAATGAAATAATTTTTTGATAAAATTAAATCATTTAGTAAATTAAATAAATAATTTTTTTTAACTTACTAAATTAAATAAATAAATAAATTGGTGAGGAAATAAGAGAGTAAGAAACAATAACGCTTTCCTCGTCGGCTCAACTCAAGAGATAGGTCTAATGGTTGGGTCGGGCTCAAAGTTGGGCTTCAATATATTCTATTGAATAAAGACAAAGTCCAACCCAAACTTGGCACTGCCTGTGAACCAACCTTCTTAATTTGTTAATAAATGATTAATTAATGAAGACAATTAGTTAATTAAATAAATAAAAATCTATGGATAAGAACTTTTTTATTTTGTAAAATATATAATTGAATAATTTAATTTAATAAAATAAAAAAATATCCAAGCTACCTAGACCAATCCCCACCTGTTGACAACCCTTAAATATTGGACACCGAGCAGTAAGATAGAGAGGGACATAATTAAATAATCTAGTAAATTAAATCAATAAAATATTTTAACTATTTAAAATAAGTAAATAAATAATTATGCAACAAAAAATCCGAGCTTTATATGATGGTCGAGCACATGCTAAAAATCTAGGCTTGATGGTTGGTCTAGGCTTAGACGGGCCTTAATAAGTTCTGTTGATATAAAGGCAAAGCCCAAACCAGACGTGGCCCAACCAATGAAAAGGTTTAACCCCAACCGATACCTATCCAATTTATAAACCTAAATATTTTGCTCGGGTTGGGGGGGAATGTATGGATTATTAACTTCTTGAATAATTTAATAAATTAAATAAATAGGAAACTATGGATACCAATTTAGTTAATTTTGTAAAATAACTAATGATTAATTTGGTTTAGTAAAATAAATAAATAAAATTACATTTAGTATTGGCACGGGACAGGTACATCCTATCCCATATTCACAAAACATATTAGTTAACCTTAAAATAGTCTCTAGGAGAGAGAGAGAGAGAGAGAAATAATTTGTTAGGAAAATAATTAATTAATTAGTTAATTAAAGAATTCAGTAAATTAAGTAAATAGAAATCTATGGATAATAATTTACTTAATTTTATAAAATAGATAAATCAATAGTTAACTTTAACAAAAAAGCATAAATAAATATTCACTTGTGATTGGTGCAAGACTAGTCCAAGCTATCCCCAACCAAACTTGCACCATTGACAACCGTAAGTATTGGTAACATGTTGAATTAAATAAATAAAACTTTATAGAGAAGAAATTTTTTAATATATTAAAACAAATAAATGAATAATTTAATTTAGTAAAATAAATAAATAAAATTTCAGTTATTATTGGGGCAAGACATGTACAACCTATTCGACACCAGAACTAATACATTGTTCAAAAAGTAAATCATTAATTAGATGAACAATTTAGTTATGTAAATAAATAAAACCTATGGATAATAATTTACTTACTTTTGGTAAAATAAATAAATATCCAAACTATCTAGATCCAAACCCAACCCATTCACAACCCTAAATATGTAACTCAGGAGGGAGAGAGAGAGAGAGAGAGAGAGAGAGAGAGAGAGAAGAGAGAAATAATTTGTTTATAAAGTAAATTAATTTAGTAAGTTCAGTAAATAATTTTTAACTTAATAGCATAACTAAATAAGTAATTAGGTGAGAAAATGAGAGGAACAAGGAATTTCCTCACCACGATTCAGGCTCTATATGAACTTTAAGCTCATGCTCACGATGTAGGCTCGAAGTTCAACCTGGACTTAGACTTGCGCATAAATATGTTCTTTTGTTCTCGTTAATAATTTTAATCCAAGCTGAGACCTAACCTACTAATAGCCCTAAATATTAGGCTTAGGGAGAGAGATCGAAATAACAAAATATTTAAATAAATGATTAATTACTTGAATAATTTTGTAAATTAAAAAATAGAAATCTATGGATAATATTTTACTAAATTTTGTAAAATAAACAAATCAAAACATTAATTTAATAAAATTACTATATACTCATTTATTATTGGGTGTCGGGTTGAATCAAATAAATAAAAATTTATACATAATAGTTTATCTAAAGTATTTAAATATATAAACGAATAATTTAGTTTAGTAAAATAAATAAAATTTCATTAATCATTCGAACGGGATAGGTACATTCTGTACCACACTAGACCGAACTCGTTGATAACCCAAAAAATAAGGATCCAGAGAAAGAGAAAAATAAGTTTTTAACTAATTTATTAACCTAAATAATAAAATCATTATATAATGATCAATTCAATTAGTAAAATAAAAAATAAATATCCAATCTATCTAAAACCTAGCCCGGCCCATTGATAACCCAAAATATTAGACTTGGGAAGGGAGAGATATAATGAAATAATTTTTTGATAAAATTAAATCATTTAGTAAATTAAATAAATAAATTTTTTTAACTTACTAAATTAAATAAATAAATAAATTGGTGAGGAAATAAGAGAGTAAGAAACAATAACGCTTTCCTCGTCGGCTCAACTCAAGAGATAGGTCTAATGGTTGGGTCGGGCTCAAAGTTGGGCTTCAATATATTCTATTGAATAAAGACAAAGTCCAACCCAAACTTGGCACTGCCTGTGAACCAACCTTCTTAATTTGTTAATAAATGATTAATTAATGAAGACAATTAGTTAATTAAATAAATAAAAATCTATGGATAAGAACTTTTTTATTTTGTAAAATATATAATTGAATAATTCAATTTAATAAAATAAAAAAATATCCAAGCTACCTAGACCAATCCCCACCTGTTGACAACCCTTAAATATTGGACACCGAGCAGTAAGATAGAGAGGGACATAATTAAATAATCTAGTAAATTAAATCAATAAAATATTTTAACTATTTAAAATAAGTAAATAAATAATTATGCAACAAAAAATCCGAGCTTTATATGATGGTCGAGCACATGCTAAAAATCTAGGCTTGATGGTTGGTCTAGGCTTAGACGGGCCTTAATAAGTTCTGTTGATATAAAGGCAAAGCCCAAACCAGACGTGGCCCAACCAATGAAAAGGTTTAACCCCAACCGATACCTATCCAATTTATAAACCTAAATATTTTGCTCGGGTTGGGGGGGAATGTATGGATTATTAACTTCTTGAATAATTTAATAAATTAAATAAATAGGAAACTATGGATACCAATTTAGTTAATTTTGTAAAATAACTAATGATTAATTTGGTTTAGTAAAATAAATAAATAAAATTACATTTAGTATTGGCACGGGACAGGTACATCCTATCCCATATTCACAAAACATATTAGTTAACCTTAAAATAGTCTCTAGGAGAGAGAGAGAGAGAGAGAAAATAATTTGTTAGGAAAATAATTAATTAATTAGTTAATTAAAGAATTCAGTAAATTAAGTAAATAGAAATCTATGGATAATAATTTACTTAATTTTATAAAATAGATAAATCAATAGTTAACTTTAACAAAAAAGCATAAATAAATATTCACTTGTGATTGGTGCAAGACTAGTCCAAGCTATCCCCAACCAAACTTGCACCATTGACAACCGTAAGTATTGGTAACATGTTGAATTAAATAAATAAAACTTTATAGAGAAGAAATTTTTTAATATATTAAAACAAATAAATGAATAATTTAATTTAGTAAAATAAATAAATAAAATTTCAGTTATTATTGGGGCAAGACATGTACAACCTATTCGACACCAGAACTAATACATTGTTCAAAAAGTAAATCATTAATTAGATGAACAATTTAGTTATGTAAATAAATAAAACCTATGGATAATAATTTACTTACTTTTGGTAAAATAAATAAATATCCAAACTATCTAGATCCAAACCCAACCCATTCACAACCCTAAATATGTAACTCAGGAGGGAGAGAGAGAGAGAGAGAGAGAGAGAGAGAGAAATAATTTGTTTATAAAGTAAATTAATTTAGTAAGTTCAGTAAATAATTTTTAACTTAATAGCATAACTAAATAAGTAATTAGGTGAGAAAATGAGAGGAACAAGGAATTTCCTCACCATGATTCAGGCTCTATATGAACTTTAAGCTCATGCTCACGATGTAGGCCCGAAGTTCAACCTGGACTTAGACTTGCGCATAAATATGTTCTTTTGTTCTCGTTAATAATTTTAATCCAAGCTGAGACCTAACCTACTAATAGCCCTAAATATTAGGCTTAGGGAGAGAGATCGAAATAGCAAAATATTTAAATAAATGATTAATTACTTGAATAATTTTGTAAATTAAAAAATAGAAATCTATGGATAATATTTTACTAAATTTTGTAAAATAAACAAATCAAAACATTAATTTAATAAAATTACTATATACTCATTTATTATTGGGTGTCGGGTTGAATCAAATAAATAAAAATTTATACATATTAGTTTATCTAAAGTATTTAAATATATAAACGAATAATTTAGTTTAGTAAAATAAATAAAATTTCATTAATCATTCGAACGGGATAGGTACATTCTGTACCACACTAGACCGAACTCGTTGATAACCCAAAAAATAAGGATCCAGAGAAAGAGAAAAATAAGTTTTTAACTAATTTATTAACCTAAATAATAAAATCATTATATAATGATCAATTCATTTAGTAAAATAAAAAATAAATATCCAATCTATCTAAAACCGAGCCCGGCCCATTGATAACCCAAAATATTAGACTTGGGAAGGGAGAGATATAATGAAATAATTTTTTGATAAAATTAAATCATTTAGTAAATTAAATAAATAATTTTTTTTAACTTAACTAAATTAAATAAATAAATAAATTGGTGAGGAAATAAGAGAGTAAGAAACAATAACGCTTTCCTCGTCGGCTCAACTCAAGAGATAGGTCTAATGGTTGGGTCGGGCTCAAAGTTGGGCTTCAATATATTCTATTGAATAAAGACAAAGTCCAACCCAAACTTGGCACTGCCTGTGAACCAACCTTCTTAATTTGTTAATAAATGATTAATTAATGAAGACAATTAGTTAATTAAATAAATAAAAATCTATGGATAAGAACTTTTTTATTTTGTAAAATATATAATTGAATAATTCAATTTAATAAAATAAAAAAATATCCAAGCTACCTAGACCAATCCCCACCTGTTGACAACCCTTAAATATTGGACACCGAGCAGTAAGATAGAGAGGGACATAATTAAATAATCTAGTAAATTAAATCAATAAAATATTTTAACTATTTAAAATAAGTAAATAAATAATTATGCAACAAAAAATCCGAGCTTTATATGATGGTCGAGCACATGCTAAAAATCTAGGCTTGATGGTTGGTCTAGGCTTAGACGGGCCTTAATAAGTTCTGTTGATATAAAGGCAAAGCCCAAACCAGACGTGGCCCAACCAATGAAAAGGTTTAACCCCAACCGATACCTATCCAATTTATAAACCTAAATATTTTGCTCGGGTTGGGGGGGAATGTATGGATTATTAACTTCTTGAATAATTTAATAAATTAAATAAATAGGAAACTATGGATACCAATTTAGTTAATTTTGTAAAATAACTAATGATTAATTTGGTTTAGTAAAATAAATAAATAAAATTACATTTAGTATTGGCACGGGACAGGTACATCCTATCCCATATTCACAAAACATATTAGTTAACCTTAAAATAGTCTCTAGGAGAGAGAGAGAGAGAGAGAAGATAATTTGTTAGGAAAATAATTAATTAATTAGTTAATTAAAGAATTCAGTAAATTAAGTAAATAGAAATCTATGGATAATAATTTACTTAATTTTATAAAATAGATAAATCAATAGTTAACTTTAACAAAAAAGCATAAATAAATATTCACTTGTGATTGGTGCAAGACTAGTCCAAGCTATCCCCAACCAAACTTGCACCATTGACAACCGTAAGTATTGGTAACATGTTGAATTAAATAAATAAAACTTTATAGAGAAGAAATTTTTTAATATATTAAAACAAATAAATGAATAATTTAATTTAGTAAAATAAATAAATAAAATTTCAGTTATTATTGGGGCAAGACATGTACAACCTATTCGACACCAGAACTAATACATTGTTCAAAAAGTAAATCATTAATTAGATGAACAATTTAGTTATGTAAATAAATAAAACCTATGGATAATAATTTACTTACTTTTGGTAAAATAAATAAATATCCAAACTATCTAGATCCAAACCCAACCCATTCACAACCCTAAATATGTAACTCAGGAGGGAGAGAGAGAGAGAGAGAGAGAGAGAGAGAGAAATAATTTGTTTATAAAGTAAATTAATTTAGTAAGTTCAGTAAATAATTTTTAACTTAATAGCATAACTAAATAAGTAATTAGGTGAGAAAATGAGAGGAACAAGGAATTTCCTCACCATGATTCAGGCTCTATATGAACTTTAAGCTCATGCTCACGATGTAGGCCCGAAGTTCAACCTGGACTTAGACTTGCGCATAAATATGTTCTTTTGTTCTCGTTAATAATTTTAATCCAAGCTGAGACCTAACCTACTAATAGCCCTAAATATTAGGCTTAGGGAGAGAGATCGAAATAGCAAAATATTTAAATAAATGATTAATTACTTGAATAATTTTGTAAATTAAAAAATAGAAATCTATGGATAATATTTTACTAAATTTTGTAAAATAAACAAATCAAAACTTTAATTTAATAAAATTACTATATACTCATTTATTATTGGGTGTCGGGTTGAATCAAATAAATAAAAATTTATACATATTAGTTTATCTAAAGTATTTAAATATATAAACGAATAATTTAGTTTAGTAAAATAAATAAAATTTCATTAATCATTCGGACGGGATAGGTACATTCTGTACCACACTAGACCGAACTCGTTGATAACCCAAAAAATAAGGATCCAGAGAAAGAGAAAAATAAGTTATTAACTAATTTATTAACCTAAATAATAAAATCATTATATAATGATCAATTCATTTAGTAAAATAAAAAATAAATATCCAATCTATCTAAAACAATGCCCGGCCCATTGATAACCCAAAATATTAGACTTGGGGAGGGACAGATATAGTGAATTAATTTTTTGATAAAATTAAATCATTTAGCAAATTAAATAAATAAAATTTTTTAACTAACTAAATTAAATAAATAAATAAATTGGTGAGGAAATAAGAGAGTAAGAAACAATAACGCTTTCCTCGTCGGCTCAACTCAAGAGATAGGTCTAATGGTTGGGTCGGGCTCAAAGTTGGGCTTCAATATATTCTATTGAATAAAGACAAAGTCCAACCCAAACTTGGCACTGCCTGTGAACCAACCTTCTTAATTTGTTAATAAATGATTAATTAATGAAGACAATTAGTTAATTAAATAAATAAAAATCTATGGATAATAACTTTTTTATTTTGTAAAATATATAATTGAATAATTTAATTTAATAAAATAAAAAAATATCCAAGCTACCTAGACCAATCCCCACCTGTTGACAACCCTTAAATATTGGACACCGAGCAGTAAGATAGAGAGGGACATAATTAAATAATCTAGTAAATTAAATCAATAAAATATTTTAACTATTTAAAATAAGTAAATAACTAATTATGCAACAAAAAATCCGAGCTTTATATGATGGTCGGGCACAGGCTCAAAATCTAGGCTTGATGGTTGGTCTAGGCTTAGACGGGCCTTAATAAGTTCTGTTGATATAAAGGCAAAGCCCAAACCAGACGTGGCCCAACCAATGAATAGGTTTAACCCCAACCGATACCTATCGAATTTATAAACCTAAATATTTTGCTCGGGTTGGGGGGAATGTATGGATTATTAACTTCTTGAATAATTTAATAAATTAAATAAATAGGAAACTATGGATACCAATTTAGTTAATTTTGTAAAATAACTAATCATTAATTTGGTTTAGTAAAATAAATAAATAAAATTACATTTATTATTGGCACGGGATAGGTACATCCTATCCCATATTCACAAAACATATTAGTTACCCTAAAAATAGTCTCTAGGAGAGAGAGAGAGAGAGAGAGAAGAGAGAGAAATAATTTGTTAGGAATATAATTAATTAATTAGTTAATTAAAGAATTCAATAAATTAAGTAAATAGAAATCTATGGATAATAATTTACTTAATTTTATAAAATAGATAAATAAATAGTTAACTTTAAGAAAAAAATATAAATAAATATTCACTTGTGATTGGTGCAAGACTAGTCCAAGCTATCCCCAACCAAACTTGCACCATTGACAACCGTAAGTATTGGTAACATGTTGAATTAGATAAATAAAACTTTATAGAGAATAATTTTTTTAATATATTAAAACAAATAAATGAATAATTTAATTTAGTAAAATAAATAAATAAATTTTCAGTTATTATTGGGGCAAGACATGTACAACCTATTCGACACCAGAACTAATCCATTGTTCAAAAAGTAAATCATTAATTAGATGAACAATTTAGTTATGTAAATAAATAAAACCTATGGATAATAATTTACTTACTTTTGGAAAAATAAATAAATATCCAAACTATCTAGATCCAAACCCAACCCATTCACAACCCTAAATATGTAACTCAGGAGGGAGAGAGAGAGAGAGAGAGAGAGAGAGAGAGAGAGAGAGAGAGGGAGAGAAATAATTTGTTTATAAAGTAAATTAATTTAGTAAGTTCAGTAAATAATTTTTAACTTAATAGCATAACTAAATAAGTAATTAGGTGAGAAAATGAGAGGAACAAGGAATTTCCTCACCATGATTCAGGCTCTATATGAACTTTAAGCTCATGCTCAAGATGTAGGCTCGAAGTTCAACCTGGACTTAGACTTGCGCATAAATATGTTCTTTTGTTCTCGTTAATAATTTTAATCCAAGCTGAGACCTAACCTACTAATAGCCCTAAATATTAGGCTTAGGGAGAGAGATCGAAATAACAAAATATTTAAATAAATGATTAATTACTTGAATAATTTTGTAAATTAAAAAATAGAAATCTATGGATAATATTTTACTAAATTATGTAAAATAAACAAATCAAAACTTTAATTTAATAAAATTACTATATACTCATTTATTATTGGGTGTCGGGTTGAATCAAATAAATAAAAATTTATACATAATAGTTTATCTAAAGTATTTAAATATATAAACGAATAATTTAGTTTAGTAAAATAAATAAAATTTCATTAATCGTTCGAACGGGATAGGTACATTCTATACCACACTAGACCGAAGTCGTTGATAACCCAAAAAATAAGGATCCAGAGAAAGAGAAAAATAAGTTATTAACTAATTTATTAACCTAAATAATAAAATCAATATATAATGATCAATTCATTTAGTAAAATTAAAAATAAATATCCAATCTATCTAAAACAATGCCCGGCCCATTGATAACCCAAAATATTAGACTTGGGGAGGGACAGATATAGTGAATTAATTTTTTGATAAAATTAAATCATTTAGCAAATTAAATAAATAAAATTTTTTAACTAACTAAATTAAATAAATAAATAAATTGGTGAGGAAATAAGAGAGTAAGAAACAATAACGCTTTCCTCGTCGGCTCAACTCAAGAGATAGGTCTAATGGTTGGGTCGGGCTCAAAGTTGGGCTTCAATATATTCTATTGAATAAAGACAAAGTCCAACCCAAACTTGGCACTGCCTGTGAACCAACCTTCTTAATTTGTTAATAAATGATTAATTAATGAAGACAATTAGTTAATTAAATAAATAAAAATCTATGGATAATAACTTTTTTATTTTGTAAAATATATAATTGAATAATTTAATTTAATAAAATAAAAAAATATCCAAGCTACCTAGACCAATCCCCACCTGTTGACAACCCTTAAATATTGGACACCGAGCAGTAAGATAGAGAGGGACATAATTAAATAATCTAGTAAATTAAATCAATAAAATATTTTAACTATTTAAAATAAGTAAATAACTAATTATGCAACAAAAAATCCGAGCTTTATATGATGGTCGGGCACAGGCTCAAAATCTAGGCTTGATGGTTGGTCTAGGCTTAGACGGGCCTTAATAAGTTCTGTTGATATAAAGGCAAAGCCCAAACCAGACGTGGCCCAACCAATGAATAGGTTTAACCCCAACCGATACCTATCCAATTTATAAACCTAAATATTTTGCTCGGGTTGGGGGGAATGTATGGATTATTAACTTCTTGAATAATTTAATAAATTAAATAAATAGGAACCTATGGATACCAATTTAGTTAATTTTGTAAAATAACTAATCATTAATTTGGTTTAGTAAAATAAATAAATAAAATTACATTTATTATTGGCACGGGATAGGTACATCCTATCCCATATTCACAAAACATATTAGTTACCCTAAAAATAGTCTCTAGGAGAGAGAGAGAGAGAGAGAGAGAGAAATAATTTGTTAGGAATATAATTAATTAATTAGTTAATTAAAGAATTCAATAAATTAAGTAAATAGAAATCTATGGATAATAATTTACTTAATTTTATAAAATAGATAAATAAATAGTTAACTTTAAGAAAAAAATATAAATAAATATTCACTTGTGATTGGTGCAAGACTAGTCCAAGCTATCCCCAACCAAACTTGCACCATTGACAACCGTAAGTATTGGTAACATGTTGAATTAGATAAATAACACTTTATGGAGAATAATTTTTTTAATATATTAAAACAAATAAATGAATAATTTAATTTAGTAAAATAAATAAATAAATTTTCAGTTATTATTGGGGCAAGACATGTACAACCTATTCGACACTAGAACTAATCCATTTTTCAATAAAGTAAATCAATAATTAGATGAACAATTTAGTTATGTAAATAAATAAAACCTATGGATAACAATTTACTTACTTTTGGAAAAATAAATAAATATCCAAACTATCTAGATCCAAACCCAACCCATTCACAACCCTAAATATGTAACTCAGGAGGGAGAGAGAGAGAGAGAGAGAGAGAGAGAGAAGAAATAATTTGTTTATAAAGTAAATTAATTTAGTAAGTTCAGTAAATAGTTTTTAACTTAATAGCATAACTAAATAAGTAATTAGGTTGAGAAAATGGAAGGAACAAAGAATTTCCTCACCATGATTCAGGCTCTATATGAACTTTAAGCTCATGCTCAAGATGTAGGCCCGAAGTTCAACCTGGACTCAGACTTGCGCATAAATATGTTCTTTTGTTCTCGTTAATAATTTTAATCCAAGCTGAGTCCTAACCTACTAATAGCCCTAAATATTAGGCTTAGGGAGAGAGATCGAAATAACAAAATATTTAAATAAATGATTAATTACTTGAATAATTTTGTAAATTAAAAAATAGAAATCTATGGATAATATTTTACTAAATTATGTAAAATAAACAAATCAAAACTTTAATTTAATAAAATTACTATATACTCATTTATTATTGGGTGTCGGGTTGAATCAAATAAATAAAAATTTATACATAATAGTTTATCTAAAGTATTTAAATATATAAACGAATAATTTAGTTTAGTAAAATAAATAAAATTTCATTAATCGTTCGAACGGGATAGGTACATTCTATACCACACTAGACCGAAGTCGTTGATAACCCAAAAAATAAGGATCCAGAGAAAGAGAAAAATAAGTTATTAACTAATTTATTAACCTAAATAATAAAATCAATATATAATGATCAATTCATTTAGTAAAATTAAAAATAAATATCCAATCTATCTAAAACAATGCCCGGCCCATTGATAACCCAAAATATTAGACTTGGGGAGGGACAGATATAGTGAATTAATTTTTTGATAAAATTAAATCATTTAGCAAATTAAATAAATAAAATTTTTTAACTAACTAAATTAAATAAATAAATAAATTGGTGAGGAAATAAGAGAGTAAGAAACAATAACGCTTTCCTCGTCGGCTCAACTCAAGAGATAGGTCTAATGGTTGGGTCGGGCTCAAAGTTGGGCTTCAATATATTCTATTGAATAAAGACAAAGTCCAACCCAAACTTGGCACTGCCTGTGAACCAACCTTCTTAATTTGTTAATAAATGATTAATTAATGAAGACAATTAGTTAATTAAATAAATAAAAATCTATGGATAATAACTTTTTTATTTTGTAAAATATATAATTGAATAATTTAATTTAATAAAATAAAAAAATATCCAAGCTACCTAGACCAATCCCCACCTGTTGACAACCCTTAAATATTGGACACCGAGCAGTAAGATAGGGAGGGACATAATTAAATAATCTAGTAAATTAAATCAATAAAATATTTTAACTATTTAAAATAAGTAAATAAATAATTATGCAACAAAAAATCCGAGCTTTATATGATGGTCGAGCACATGCTAAAAATCTAGGCTTGATGGTTGGTCTAGGCTTAGACGGGCCTTAATAAGTTCTGTTGATATAAAGGCAAAGCCCAAACCAGACGTGGCCCAACCAATGAAAAGGTTTAACCCCAACCGATACCTATCCAATTTATAAACCTAAATATTTTGCTCGGGTTGGGGGGGAATGTATGGATTATTAACTTCTTGAATAATTTAATAAATTAAATAAATAGGAAACTATGGATACCAATTTAGTTAATTTTGTAAAATAACTAATGATTAATTTGGTTTAGTAAAATAAATAAATAAAATTACATTTAGTATTGGCACGGGACAGGTACATCCTATCCCATATTCACAAAACATATTAGTTACCCTAAAAATAGTCTCTAGGAGAGAGAGAGAGAGAGAGAGAGAGAGAGAAATAATTTGTTAGGAATATAATTAATTAATTAGTTAATTAAAGAATTCAATAAATTAAGTAAATAGAAATCTATGGATAATAATTTACTTAATTTTATAAAATAGATAAATAAATAGTTAACTTTAAGAAAAAAATATAAATAAATATTCACTTGTGATTGGTGCAAGACTAGTCCAAGCTATCCCCAACCAAACTTGCACCATTGACAACCGTAAGTATTGGTAACATGTTGAATTAGATAAATAAAACTTTATAGAGAATAATTTTTTTAATATATTAAAACAAATAAATGAATAATTTAATTTAGTAAAATAAATAAATAAATTTTTAGTTATTATTGGGGCAAGACATGTACAACCTATTCGACACCAGAACTAATCCATTGTTCAAAAAGTAAATCATTAATTAGATGAACAATTTAGTTATGTAAATAAATAAAACCTATGGATAATAATTTACATACTCTTGGAAAAATAAATAAATATCCAAACTATCTAAATCCAAACCCAACCCATTCACAACCCTAAATATGTAACTCAGGAGGGAGAGAGAGAGAGAGAGAGAGAGAGAGAGAGAGAGAGAGGGAGAGGGAGAGAAATAATTTGTTTATAAAGTAAATTAATTTAGTAAGTTCAGTAAATAATTTTTAACTTAATAGAATAACTAAATAAGTAATTAGGTGAGAAAATGAGAGGAACAAGGAATTTCCTCACCATGTTTCAGGCTCTATATGAACTTTAGGCTCATGCTCAAGATGTAGTCTCGAAGTTCAACCTGGACTTAGACTTGCGCATAAATATGTTCTTTTGTTCTCGTTAATAATTTTAATCCAAGCTGAGACCTAACCTACTAATAGCACTAAATATTAGGCTTAGGGAGACAGATCGAAATAACAAAATGGTTAAATAAATGATAAATTACTTGAATAATTTTGTAAATTAAAAAATAGAAATCTATGGATAATATTTTACTAAATTATGTAAAATAAACAAATCAAAACTTTAATTTAATAAAATTACTATATACTCATTTATTATTGGGTGTCGGGTTGAATCAAATAAATAAAAATTTATACATAATAGTTTATCTAAAGTATTTAAATATATAAACGAATAATTTAGTTTAGTAAAATAAATAAAATTTCATTAATCGTTCGAACGGGATAGGTACATTCTATACCACACTAGACCGAAGTCGTTGATAACCCAAAAAATAAGGATCCAGAGAAAGAGAAAAATAAGTTATTAACTAATTTATTAACCTAAATAATAAAATCAATATATAATGATCAATTCATTTAGTAAAATTAAAAATAAATATCCAATCTATCTAAAACAATGCCCGGCCCATTGATAACCCAAAATATTAGACTTGGGGAGGGACAGATATAGTGAATTAATTTTTTGATAAAATTAAATCATTTAGCAAATTAAATAAATAAAATTTTTTAACTAACTAAATTAAATAAATAAATAAATTGGTGAGGAAATAAGAGAGTAAGAAACAATAACGCTTTCCTCGTCGGCTCAACTCAAGAGATAGGTCTAATGGTTGGGTCGGGCTCAAAGTTGGGCTTCAATATATTCTATTGAATAAAGACAAAGTCCAACCCAAACTTGGCACTGCCTGTGAACCAACCTTCTTAATTTGTTAATAAATGATTAATTAATGAAGACAATTAGTTAATTAAATAAATAAAAATCTATGGATAATAACTTTTTTATTTTGTAAAATATATAATTGAATAATTTAATTTAATAAAATAAAAAAATATCCAAGCTACCTAGACCAATCCCCACCTGTTGACAACCCTTAAATATTGGACACCGAGCAGTAAGATAGGGAGGGACATAATTAAATAATCTAGTAAATTAAATCAATAAAATATTTTAACTATTTAAAATAAGTAAATAACTAATTATGCAACAAAAAATCCGAGCTTTATATGATGGTCGGGCACAGGCTCAAAATCTAGGCTTGATGGTTGGTCTAGGCTTAGACGGGCCTTAATAAGTTCTGTTGATATAAAGGCAAAGCCCAAACCAGACGTGGCCCAACCAATGAATAGGTTTAACCCCAACCGATACCTATCCAATTTATAAACCTAAATATTTTGCTCGGGTTGGGGGGAATGTATGGATTATTAACTTCTTGAATAATTTAATAAATTAAATAAATAGGAACCTATGGATACCAATTTAGTTAATTTTGTAAAATAACTAATCATTAATTTGGTTTAGTAAAATAAATAAATAAAATTACATTTATTATTGGCACGGGATAGGTACATCCTATCCCATATTCACAAAACATATTAGTTACCCTAAAAATAGTCTCTAGGAGAGAGAGAGAGAGAGAGAAATAATTTGTTAGTAATATAATTAATTAATTAGTTAATTAAAGAATTCAATAAATTAAGTAAATAGAAATCTATGGATAATAATTTACTTAATTTTATAAAATAGATAAATAAATAGTTAACTTTAAGAAAAAAATATAAATAAATATTCACTTGTGATTGGTGCAAGACTAGTCCAAGCTATCCCCAACCAAACTTGCACCATTGACAACCGTAAGTATTGGTAACATGTTGAATTAGATAAATAACACTTTATGGAGAATAATTTTTTTAATATATTAAAACAAATAAATGAATAGTTTAATTTAGTAAAATAAATAAATAAATTTTCAGTTATTATTGGGGAAAGTATGTACAACCTATTCGACACTAGAACTAATCCATTTTTCAATAAGTAAATCAATAATTAGATGAACAATTTAGTTATGTAAATAAATAAAACCTATGGATAACAATTTACTTACTTTTGGAAAAATAAATAAATATCCAAACTATCTAGATCCAAACCCAACCCACTCACAACCCTAAATATGTAACTCAGGAGGGAGGGAGAGAGAGAGAGAGAGAGAGAGAGAGAGAGAGAGAAATAATTTGTTTATAAAGTAAATTGATTTAGTAAGTTCAGTAAATAGTTTTTAACTTAATAGCATAACTAAATAACTAATTAGGTTGAGAAAATGGAAGGAACAAAGAATTTCCTCACCATGATTCAGGCTCTATATGAACTTTAAGCTCATGCTCAAGATGTAGGCCCGAAGTTCAACCTGGACTCAGACTTGCGCATAAATATGTTCTTTTGTTCTCGTTAATAATTTTAATCCAAGCTGAGTCCTAACCTACTAATAGTCCTAAATATTAGGCTTAGGGAGAGAGATCGAAATAACAAAATATTTAAATAAATGATTAATTACTTGAATAATTTTGTAAATTAAAAAATAGAAATCTATGGATAATATTTTACTAAATTATGTAAAATAAACAAATCAAAACTTTAATTTAATAAAATTACTATATACTCATTTATTATTGGGTGTCGGGTTGAATCAAATAAATAAAAATTTATACATAATAGTTTATCTAAAGTATTTAAATATATAAACGAATAATTTAGTTTAGTAAAATAAATAAAATTTCATTAATCATTCGAACTGGATAGGTACATTTATACCACACTAGACCGAAGTCGTTGATAACCCAAAAAATAAGGATCCAGAGAAAGAGAAAAATAAGTTATTAACTAATTTATTAACCTAAATAATAAAATCAATATATAATGATCAATTCATTTAGTAAAATTAAAAATAAATATCCAATCTATCTAAAACAATGCCCGGCCCATTGATAACCCAAAATATTAGACTTGGGGAGGGACAGATATAGTGAATTAATTTTTTGATAAAATTAAATCATTTAGCAAATTAAATAAATAAAATTTTTTAACTAACTAAATTAAATAAATAAATAAATTGGTGAGGAAATAAGAGAGTAAGAAACAATAACGCTTTCCTCGTCGGCTCAACTCAAGAGATAGGTCTAATGGTTGGGTCGGGCTCAAAGTTGGGCTTCAATATATTCTATTGAATAAAGACAAAGTCCAACCCAAACTTGGCACTGCCTGTGAACCAACCTTCTTAATTTGTTAATAAATGATTAATTAACGAAGACAATTAGTTAATTAAATAAATAAAAATCTATGGATAATAACATTTTTATTTTGTAAAATATATAATTGAATAATTTAATTTAATAAAATAAAAAAATATCCAAGCTACCTAGACCAATCCCCACCTGTTGACAACCCTTAAATATTGGACACCGAGCAGTAAGATAGAGAGGGACATAATTAAATAATCTAGTAAATTAAATCAATAAAATATTTTAACTATTTAAAATAAGTAAATAACTAATTATGCAACAAAAAATCCGAGCTTTATATGATGGTCGGGCACAGGCTCAAAATCTAGGCTTGATGGTTGGTCTAGGCTTAGACGGGCCTTAATAAGTTCTGTTGATATAAAGGCAAAGCCCAAACCAGACGTGGCCCAACCAATGAATAGGTTTAACCCCAACCGATACCTATCCAATTTATAAACCTAAATATTTTGCTCGGGTTGGGGGGAATGTATGGATTATTAACTTCTTGAATAATTTAATAAATTAAATAAATAGGAACCTATGGATACCAATTTAGTTAATTTTGTGAAATAACTAATCATTAATTTGGTTTAGTAAAATAAATAAATAAAATTACATTTATTATTGGCACGGGATTGGTACATCATATCCCATATTCACAAAACATATTAGTTACCCTAAAAATAGTCTCTAGGAGAGAGAGAGAGAGAGAGAGAGAGAGAGAGAGAGAAATAATTTGTTAGGAATATAATTAATTAATTAGTTAATTAAAGAATTCAATAAATTAAGTAAATAGAAATCTATGGATAATAATTTACTTAATTTTATAAAATAGATAAATAAATAGTTAACTTTAAGAAAAAAATATAAATAAATATTCACTTGTGATTGGTGCAAGACTAGTCCAAGCTATCCCCAACCAAACTTGCACCATTGACAACCGTAAGTATTGGTAACATGTTGAATTAGATAAATAACACTTTATGGAGAATAATTTTTTTTAATATATTAAAAAAAATAAATGAATAGTTTAATTTAGTAAAATAAATAAATAAATTTTCAGTTATTATTGGGGAAAGTATGTACAACCTATTCGACACTAGAACTAATCCATTTTTCAATAAGTAAATCAATAATTAGATGAACAATTTAGTTATGTAAATAAATAAAACCTATGGATAACAATTTACTTACTTTTGGAAAAATAAATAAATATCCAAACTATCTAGATCCAAACCCAACCCACTCACAACCCTAAATATGTAACTCAGGAGGGAGGGAGAGAGAGAAAGAGAGGAGAGAGAGAGAGAGAGACAGAGAGAGAGAGAGAGAGAAATAATTTGTTTATAAAGTAAATTGATTTAGTAAGTTCAGTAAATAGTTTTTAACTTAATAGCATAACTAAATAAGTAATTAGGTTGAGAAAATGGAAGGAACAAAGAATTTCCTCACCATGATTCAGGCTCTATATGAACTTTAAGCTCATGCTCAAGATGTAGGCCCGAAGTTCAACCTGGACTCAGACTTGCGCATAAATATGTTCTTTTGTTCTCGTTAATAATTTTAATCCAAGCTGAGTCCTAACCTACTAATAGCCCTAAATATTAGGCTTAGGGAGAGAGATCGAAATAACAAAATATTTAAATAAATGATTAATTACTTGAATAATTTTGTAAATTAAAAAATAGAAATCTATGGATAATATTTTACTAAATTATGTAAAATAAACAAATCAAAACTTTAATTTAATAAAATTACTATATACTCATTTATTATTGGGTGTCGGCTTGAATCAAATAAATAAAAATTTATACATAATAGTTTATCTAAAGTATTTAAATATATAAACGAATAATTTAGTTTAGTAAAATAAATAAAATTTCATTAATCATTCGAACTGGAAAGGTACATTCTATACCACACTAGACCGAAGTCGTTGATAACCCAAAAAATAAGGATCCAGAGAAAGAGAAAAATAAGTTATTAACTAATTTATTAACCTAAATAATAAAATCAATATATAATGATCAATTCATTTAGTAAAATTAAAAATAAATATCCAATCTATCTAAAACAATGCCCGGCCCATTGATAACCCAAAATATTAGACTTGGGGAGGGACAGATATAGTGAATTAATTTTTTGATAAAATTAAATCATTTAGCAAATTAAATAAATAAAATTTTTTAACTAACTAAATTAAAATAAATAAATAAATTGGTGAGGAAATAAGAGAGTAAGAAACAATAACGCTTTTCCTCGTCGGCTCAACTCAAGAGATAGGTCTAATGGTTGGGTCGGGCTCAAAGTTGGGCTTCAATATATTCTATTGAATAAAGACAAAGTCCAACCCAAACTTGGCACTGCCTGTGAACCAACCTTCTTAATTTGTTCATAATTGATTAATTAATGAAGACAATTAGTTAATTAAATAAATAAAAATCTATGGATAATAACTTTTTTATTTTGTAAAATATATAATTGAATAATTTAATTTAATAAAATAAAAAAATATCCAAGCTACCTAGACCAATCCCCACCTGTTGACAACCCTTAAATATTGGACACCGAGCAGTAAGATAGAGAGGGACATAATTAAATAATCTAGTAAATTAAATCAATAAAATATTTTAACTATTTAAAATAAGTAAATAACTAATTATGCAACAAAAAATCCGAGCTTTATATGATGGTCGGGCACAGGCTCAAAATATAGGCTTGATGGTTGGTCTAGGCTTTGACGGGCCTTAATAAGTTCTGTTGATATAAGGGCAAAGCCCAAACCAGACGTGGCCCAAACCAATGAATAGGTTTAACCCCAACTGATACCTATCCAATTTATAAACCTAAATATTTTGCTCGGGTTGGGGGGGAATGTATGGATTATTAACTTCTTGAATAATTTATTAAATTAAATAAATAGGAACCTATGGATACCAATTTAATTAATTTTGTAAAATAACTAATCATTAATTTGGTTTAGTAAAATAAATAAATAAAATTACATTTATTATTGGCACGGGATTGGTACATCCTATCCCATATTCACAAAACATATTAGTTACCCTAAAAATAGTCTCTAGGAGAGAGAGAGAGAGAGAGAGAGAAATAATTTGTTAGGAATATAATTAATTAATTAGTTAATTAAAGAATTCAATAAATTAAGTAAATAGAAATCTATGGATAACAATTTACTTAATTTTATAAAATAGATAAATAAATAGTTAACTTTAAGAAAAAAATATAAATAAATATTCACTTGTGATTGGTGCAAGAATAGTCCAAGCTATCCCCAACCAAACTTGCACCATTGACAACCGTAAGTATTGGTAACATGTTGAATTAGATAAATAACACTTTATGGAGAATAATTTTTTTAATATATTAAAATAAATAAATGAATAATTTAATTTAGTAAAATAAATAAATAAATTTTCAGTTATTATTGGGGCAAGTATGTACAACCTATTCGACACTAGAACTAATCCATTTTTCAATAAGTAAATCAATAATTAGATGAACAATTTAGTTATGTAAATAAATAAAACCAATGGATAACAATTTACTTACTTTTGGAAAAATAAATAAATATCCAAAACTATCTAGATCCAAACCCAACCCACTCACAACCCTAAATATGTAACTCAGGAGGGAGGGAGAGAGAGAGAGAGAGAGAGAGAGAGAGAGAGAGAGAGAGAGAGAGAAATAATTTGTTTATAAAGTAAATTGATTTAGTAAGTTCAGTAAATAGTTTTTAACTTAATAGCATAACTAAATAAGTAATTAGGTTGAGAAAATGGAAGGAACAAAGAATTTCCTCACCATGATTCATGCTCTATATGAACTTTAAGCTCATGCTCAAGATGTAGGCCCGAAGTTCAACCTGGACTCAGACTTGCGCATAAATATGTTCTTTTGTTTCTCGTTAATAATTTTAATCCAAGCTGAGTCCTAACCTACTAATAGCCCTAAATATTAGGCTTAGGGAGAGAGATCGAAATAACAAAATATTTAAATAAATGATTAATTACTTGAATAATTTTGTAAATTAAAAAATAGAAATCTATGGATAATATTTTACTAAATTATGTAAAATAAACAAATCAAAACTTTAATTTAATAAAATTACTATATACTCATTTATTATTGGGTGTCGGGTTGAATCAAATAAATAAAAATTTATACATAATAGTTTATCTAAAGTATTTAAATATATAAACGAATAATTTAGTTTAGTAAAATAAATAAAATTTCATTAATCGTTCGAACGGGATAGGTACAATTCTATACCACACTAGACTGAAGTCGTTGATAACCCAAAAAATAAGGATCCAGAGAAAGAGGAAAATAAGTTATTAACTAATTTATTAACCTAAATAATAAAATCATTATATAATGATCAATTCATTTAGTAAAATTAAAAATAAAAATCCAATCTATCTAAAACCAAGCCCGGCCCATTGATAACCTAAAATATTAGACTTGGGGAGGGAGAGATATAGTGAATTAATTTTTTGATAAAATTAAATCATTTAGCAAATTAAATAAATAAAATTTTTTAACTTACTAAATTAAATAAATAAATAAATTGGTGAGGAAAATAAGAGAGTAAGAAACAATAAAGCTTTCCTCGTCTGCTCAACTCAAGAGATAGGTCTAATGGTTGGGTCGGGCTCAAAGTTGGGCTTCAATATATTCTATTGAATAAAGACAAATCCAACCCAAACTTGGCACTGCCTGTGAACCAACCTTCTTAATTTGTTAATAAATGATTAATTAATGAAGACAATTAGTTAATTAAATAAATAAAAATCTATGGATAATAACTTTTTTATTTTGTAAAATATATAATTGAATAATTTATTTTTGAAAAATAAAAAAAATATCCAAGCTACCTAGACCAATCCCCACCAGTTGACAACCCTTAAATATTGGACACCGAGCAGTAAGATAGAGAGGGACATAATTAAATAATCTAGTAAATTAAATCAATAAAATATTTTAACTATTTAAAATAAGTAAATAACTAATTATGCAACAAAAAATCCGAGCTTTATATGATGGTCGGGCACAGGCTCAAAATCTAGGCTTGATGGTTGGTCTAGGCTTAGACGGGCCTTAATAAGTTCTGTTGATATAAAGGCAAAGCCCAAACCAGAAGTGGCCCAACCAATGAATAGGTTTAACCCCAACCGATACCTATCCAATTTGTAAACCTAAATATTTTGCTCGGGTTGGGGGCAATGTATGGATTATTAACTTCTTGAATAATTTAATAAATTAAATAAATAGGAACCTATGGATACCAATTTAGTTAATTTTGTAAAATAACTAATGATTAATTTGGTTTACTAAAAGAAATAAATAAAATTACATTTATTATTGGCACGGGATAGGTACATCCTATCCCATATTCACAAAACATATTAGTTACCCTAAAAATAGTCTCTAGGAGAGAGAGAGAGAGAGAGAGAAAATAATTTGTTAGGAATATAATTAATTAATTAGTTAATTAAAGAATTCAATAAATTAAGTAAATAGAAATCTATGGATAATAATTTACTTAATTTTATAAAATAGATAAATAAATTGTTAGCTTTAAGAAAAAAAATATAAATAAATATTCACTTGTGATTGGTGCAAGACTAGTCCAAGCTATCCCCAACCAAACTTGCACCATTGACAACCGTAAGTATTGGTAACATGTTGAATTTGATAAATAAAACTTTATAGAGAATAATTTTTTTAATATATTAAAACAAATAAATGAATAATTTAATTTAGTAAAATAAATAAATAAATTTTTAGTTATTATTGGGGCAAGACATGTACAACCTATTCGACACCATAACTAATCCATTGTTCAAAAAGCAAATCATTAATTAGATGAACAATTTAGTTATGTAAATAAATAAAACCTATGGAAAATAATTTACATACTCTTGGAAAAATAAATAAATATCCAAACTATCTAAATCCAAACCCAACCCATTCACAACCCTAAATATGTAACTCAGGAGGGAGAGAGAGAGAGAGAGAGAGAGAGAGAGAGAGAGAGAGGGAGAGAAATAATTTGTTTAAAAAGTAAATTAATTTAGTAAGTTCAGTAAATAATTTTTAACTTAATAGAATAAATAAATAAGTAATTAGGTGAGAAAATGAGAGGAACAAGGAATTTCCTCACCATGTTTCAGGCTCTATATGAACTTTAGGCTCATGCTCAAGATGTAGTCTCGAAGTTCAACCTGGACTTAGACTTGCGCATAAATATGTTCTTTTGTTCTCGTTAATAATTTTAATCCAAGCTGAGACCTAACCTACTAATAGTACTAAATATTAGGCTTAGGGAGACAGATCGAAATAACAAAATGGTTAAATAAATGATAAATTACTTTGAATAATTTTTGTAAATTAAAAAATAGAAATCTATGGATAATATTTTACTAAATTATGTAAAATAAACAAATCAAAACTTTAATTTAATAAAATTACTATATACTCATTTATTATTGGGTGTCGGGTTGAATCAAATAAATAAAAATTTATACATAATAGTTTATCTAAAGTATTTAAATATATAAACGAATAATTTAGTTTAGTAAAATAAATAAAATTTCATTAATCGTTTGAACGGGATAGGTACATTCTATACCACACTAGACCGAAGTCGTTGATAACCCAAAAAATAAGGATCCAGAGAAAGAGAAAAATAAGTTATTAACTAATTTAATAACCTAAATAATAAAATCAATATATAATGATCAATTCATTTAGTAAAATTAAAAATAAATATCCAATCTATCTAAAACAATGCCCGGCCCATTGATAACCCAAAATATTAGACTTGGGGAGGGGACAGATATAGTGAATTAATTTTTTGATAAAATTAAATCATTTAGCAAATTAAATAAATAAAATTTTTTAACTAACCAAATTAAATAAATAAATAAATTGGTGAGGAAATAAGAGAGTAAGAAACAATAACGCTTTCCTCGTCGGCTCAACTCAAGAGATAGGTCTAATGGTTGGGTCGGGATCAAAGTTGGGCTTCAATATATTCTATTGAATAAAGACAAAGTCCAACCCAAACTTGGCACTGCCTGTGAACCAACCTTCTTAATTAGTTAATAAATGATTAATTAATGAAGACAATTAGTTAATTAAATAAATAAAAATCTATGGATAATAACTTTTTTATTTTGTAAAATATATAATTGAATAATTTAATTTAATAAAATAAAAAAATATCCAAGCTACCTAGACCAATCCCCACCTGTTGACAACCCTTAAATATTGGACACCGAGCAGTAAGATAGAGAGGGACATAATTAAATAATCTAGTAAATTAAAGCAATAAAATATTTTAACTATTTAAAATAAGTAAATAACTAATTATGCAACAAAAAATCCGAGCTTTATATGATGGTCGGGCACAGGCTCAAAATCTAGGCTTGATGGTTGGTCTAGGCTTAGACGGGCCTTAATAAGTTCTGTTGATATAAAGGCAAAGCCCAAACCAGACGTGGCCCAACCAATGAATAGGTTTAACCCCAACCGATACCTATCCAATTTATAAACCTAAATATTTTGCTCGGGTTGGGGGGAATGTATGGATTATTAACTTCTTGAATAATTTAATAAATTAAATAAATAGGAACCTATGGATACCAATTTAGTTAATTTTGTAAAATAACTAATCATTAATTTGGTTTAGTAAAATAAATAAATAAAATTACATTTATTATTGGCACGGGATAGGTACATCCTATCCCATATTCACAAAACATATTAGTTACCCTAAAAATAGTCTCTAGGAGAGAGAGAGAGAGAGAGAGAGAGAGAAATAATTTGTTAGGAATATAATTAATTAATTAGTTAATTAAAGAATTCAATAAATTAAGTAAATAGAAATCTATGGATAATAATTTACTTAATTTTATAAAATAGATAAATAAATAGTTAACTTTAAGAAAAAAATATAAATAAATATTCACTTGTGATTGGTGCAAGACTAGTCCAAGCTATCCCCAACCAAACTTGCACCATTGACAACCGTAAGTATTGGTAACATGTTGAATTAGATAAATAACACTTTATGGAGAATAATTTTTTTAATATATTAAAACAAATAAATGAATAGTTTAATTTAGTAAAATAAATAAATAAATTTTCAGTTATTATTGGGGAAAGTATGTACAACCTATTCGACACTAGAACTAATCCATTTTTCAATAAGTAAATCAATAATTAGATGAACAATTTAGTTATGTAAATAAATAAAACCTATGGATAACAATTTACTTACTTTTGGAAAAATAAATAAATATCCAAACTATCTAGATCCAAACCCAACCCACTCACAACCCTAAATATGTAACCCAGGAGGGAGGGAGAGAGAGAGAGAGAGAGAGAGAGAGAGAGAGAGAGAGAGAAATAATTTGTTTATAAAGTAAATTGATTTAGTAAGTTCAGTAAATAATTTTTAACTTAATAGCATAACTAAATAACTAATTAGGTTGAGAAAATGGAAGGAACAAAGAATTTCCTCACCATGATTCAGGCTCTATATGAACTTTAAGCTCATGCTCAAGATGTAGGCCCGAAGTTCAACCTGGACTCGGACTTGCGCATAAATATGTTCTTTTGTTCTCGTTAATAATTTTAATCCAAGCTGAGTCCTAACCTACTAATAGCCCTAAATATTAGGCTTAGGGAGAGAGATCGAAATAACAAAATATTTAAATAAATGATTAATTACTTGAATAATTTTGTAAATTAAAAAATAGAAATCTATGGATAATATTTTACTAAATTATGTAAAATAAACAAATCAAAACTTTAATTTAATAAAATTACTATATACTCATTTATTTTTGGGTGTCGGGTTGAATCAAATAAATAAAAATTTATACATAATAGTTTATCTAAAGTATTTAAATATATAAACGAATAATTTAGTTTAGTAAAATAAATAAAATTTCATTAATCGTTCGAACGGGATAGGTACATTCTATACCACACTAGACCGAAGTCGTTGATAACCCAAAAGATAAGGATCCAGAGAAAGAGAAAAATAAGTTATTAACTAATTTATTAACCTAAATAATAAAATCAATATATAATGATCAATTCATTTAGTAAAATTAAAAATAAATATCCAATCTATCTAAAACAATGCCCGGCCCATTGATAACCCAAAATATTAGACTTGGGGAGGGACAGATATAGTGAATTAATTTTTTGATAAAATTAAATCATTTAGCAAATTAAATAAATAAAATTTTTTAACTAACTAAATTAAATAAATAAATAAATTGGTGAGGAAATAAGAGAGTAAGAAACAATAACGCTTTCCTCGTCGGCTCAACTCAAGAGATAGGTCTAATGGTTGGGTCGGGCTCAAAGTTGGGCTTCAATATATTCTATTGAATAAAGACAAAGTCCAACCCAAACCTGGCACTACCTGTGAACCAACCTTCTTAATTTGTTAATAAATGATTAATTAATGAAGACAATTAGTTAATTAAATAAATAAAAATCTATGGATAATAACTTTTTTATTTTGTAAAATATATAATTGAATAATTTAATTTAATAAAATAAAAAAATATCCAAGCTACCTAGACCAATCCCCACCTGTTGACAACCCTTAAATATTGGACACCGAGCAGTAAGATAGGGAGGGACATAATTAAATAATCTAGTAAATTAAATCAATAAAATATTTTAACTATTTAAAATAAGTAAATAACTAATTATGCAACAAAAAATCCGAGCTTTATATGATGGTCGGGCACAGGCTCAAAATCTAGGCTTGATGGTTGGTCTAGGTTTAGACGGGCCTTAATAAGTTCTGTTGATATAAAGGCAAAGCCCAAACCAGACGTGGCCCAACCAATGAATAGGTTTAACCCCAACCGATACCTATCCAATTTATAAACCTAAATATTTTGCTCGGGTTGGGGGGAATGTATGGATTATTAACTTCTTGAATAATTTAATAAATTAAATAAATAGGAACCTATGGATACCAATTTAGTTAATTTTGTAAAATAACTAATCATTAATTTGGTTTAGTAAAATAAATAAATAAAATTACATTTATTATTGGCACGGGATAGGTACATCCTATCCCATATTCACAAAACATATTAGTTACCCTAAAAATAGTCTCTAGGAGAGAGAGAGAGAGAGAGAGAGAGAGAGAGAAATAATTTGTTAGGAATATAATTAATTAATTAGTTAATTAAAGAATTCAATAAATTAAGTAAATAGAAATCTATGGATAATAACTTACTTAATTTTATAAAATAGATAAATAAATAGTTAACTTTAAGAAAAAAATATAAATAAATATTCACTTGTGATTGGTGCAAGACTAGTCCAAGCTATCCCCAACCAAACTTGCACCATTGACAACCGTAAGTATTGGTAACATGTTGAATTAGATAAATAACACTTTATGGAGAATAATTTTTTTAATATATTAAAACAAATAAATGAATAATTTAATTTAGTAAAATAAATAAATAAATTCTCAGTTATTATTGGGGCAAGTATGTACAACCTATTCTACACTAGAACTAATCCATTTTTCAATAAGAAAATCAATAATTAGATGAACAATTTAGTTATGTAAATAAATAAAACCTATGGATAACAATTTACTTACTTTTGGAAAAATAAATAAATATCCAAACTATCTAGATCCAAACCCAACCCACTCACAACCCTAAATATGTAACTCAGGAGGGAGGGAGAGAGAGAGAGAGAGAGAAATAATATGTTTATAAAGTAAATTGATTTAGTAAGTTCAGTAAATAGTTTTTAACTTAATAGCATAACTAAATAAGTAATTAGGTTGAGAAAATGGAAGGAACAAAGAATTTCCTCACCATGATTCAGGCTCTATATGAACTTTAAGCCCATGCTCAAGATGTAGGCCCGAAGTTCAACCTGGACTCCGACTTGCGCATAAATATGTTCTTTTGTTCTCGTTAATAATTTTAATCCAAGCTGAGTCCTAACCTACTAATAGCCCTAAATATTAGGCTTAGGGAGAGAGATCGAAATAACAAAATATTTAAATAAATGATTAATTACTTGAATAATTTTGTAAATTAAAAAATAGAAATCTATGGATAATATTTTACTAAATTATGTAAAATAAACAAATCAAAACTTTAATTTAATAAAATTACTATATACTCATTTATTTTTGGGTGTCGGGTTGAATCAAATAAATAAAAATTTATACATAATAGTTTATCTAAAGTATTTAAATATATAAACGAATAATTTAGTTTAGTAAAATAAATAAAATTTCATTAATCGTTCGAACGGGATAGGTACATTCTATACCACACTAGACCGAAGTCGTTGATAACCCAAAAGATAAGGATCCAGAGAAAGAGAAAAATAAGTTATTAACTAATTTATTAACCTAAATAATAAAATCAATATATAATGATCAATTCATTTAGTAAAATTAAAAATAAATATCCAATCTATCTAAAACAATGCCCGGCCCATTGATAACCCAAAATATTAGACTTGGGGAGGGACAGATATAGTGAATTAATTTTTTGATAAAATTAAATCATTTAGCAAATTAAATAAATAAAATTTTTTAACTAACTAAATTAAATAAATAAATAAATTGGTGAGGAAATAAGAGAGTAAGAAACAATAACGCTTTCCTCGTCGGCTCAACTCAAGAGATAGGTCTAATGGTTGGGTCGGGCTCAAAGTTGGGCTTCAATATATTCTATTGAATAAAGACAAAGTCCAACCCAAACCTGGCACTACCTGTGAACCAACCTTCTTAATTTGTTAATAAATGATTAATTAATGAAGACAATTAGTTAATTAAATAAATAAAAATCTATGGATAATAACTTTTTTATTTTGTAAAATATATAATTGAATAATTTAATTTAATAAAATAAAAAAATATCCAATCTACCTAGACCAATCCCCACCTGTTGACAACCCTTAAATATTGGACACCGAGCAGTAAGATAGGGAGGGACATAATTAAATAATCTAGTAAATTAAATCAATAAAATATTTTAACTATTTAAAATAAGTAAATAACTAATTATGCAACAAAAAATCCGAGCTTTATATGATGGTCGGGCACAGGCTCAAAATCTAGGCTTGATGGTTGGTCTAGGTTTAGACGGGCCTTAATAAGTTCTGTTGATATAAAGGCAAAGCCCAAACCAGACGTGGCCCAACCAATGAATAGGTTTAACCCCAACCGATACCTATCCAATTTATAAACCTAAATATTTTGCTCGGGTTGGGGGGAATGTATGGATTATTAACTTCTTGAATAATTTAATAAATTAAATAAATAGGAACCTATGGATACCAATTTAGTTAATTTTGTAAAATAACTAATCATTAATTTGGTTTAGTAAAATAAATAAATAAAATTACATTTATTATTGGCACGGGATAGGTACATCCTATCCCATATTCACAAAACATATTAGTTACCCTAAAAATAGTCTCTAGGAGAGAGAGAGAGAGAGAGAGAGAGAGAGAGAAATAATTTGTTAGGAATATAATTAATTAATTAGTTAATTAAAGAATTCAATAAATTAAGTAAATAGAAATCTATGGATAATAACTTACTTAATTTTATAAAATAGATAAATAAATAGTTAACTTTAAGAAAAAAATATAAATAAATATTCACTTGTGATTGGTGCAAGACTAGTCCAAGCTATCCCCAACCAAACTTGCACCATTGACAACCGTAAGTATTGGTAACATGTTGAATTAGATAAATAACACTTTATGGAGAATAATTTTTTTAATATATTAAAACAAATAAATGAATAATTTAATTTAGTAAAATAAATAAATAAATTCTCAGTTATTATTGGGGCAAGTATGTACAACCTATTCTACACTAGAACTAATCCATTTTTCAATAAGAAAATCAATAATTAGATGAACAATTTAGTTATGTAAATAAATAAAACCTATGGATAACAATTTACTTACTTTTGGAAAAATAAATAAATATCCAAACTATCTAGATCCAAACCCAACCCACTCACAACCCTAAATATGTAACTCAGGAGGGAGGGAGAGAGAGAGAGAGAGAGAAATAATATGTTTATAAAGTAAATTGATTTAGTAAGTTCAGTAAATAGTTTTTAACTTAATAGCATAACTAAATAAGTAATTAGGTTGAGAAAATGGAAGGAACAAAGAATTTCCTCACCATGATTCAGGCTCTATATGAACTTTAAGCCCATGCTCAAGATGTAGGCCCGAAGTTCAACCTGGACTCCGACTTGCGCATAAATATGTTCTTTTGTTCTCGTTAATAATTTTAATCCAAGCTGAGTCCTAACCTACTAATAGCCCTAAATATTAGGCTTAGGGAGAGAGATCGAAATAACAAAATATTTAAATAAATGATTAATTACTTGAATAATTTTGTAAATTAAAAAATAAAAATCTATGGATAATATTTTACTAAATTATGTAAAATAAACAAATCAAAACTTTAATTTAATAAAATTACTATATACTCATTTATTTTTGGGTGTCGGGTTGAATCAAATAAATAAAAATTTATACATAATAGTTTATCTAAAGTATTTAAATATATAAACGAATAATTTAGTTTAGTAAAATAAATAAAATTTCATTAATCGTTCGAACGGGATAGGTACATTCTATACCACACTAGACCGAAGTCGTTGATAACCCAAAAGATAAGGATCCAGAGAAAGAGAAAAATAAGTTATTAACTAATTTATTAACCTAAATAATAAAATCAATATATAATGATCAATTCATTTAGTAAAATTAAAAATAAATATCCAATCTATCTAAAACAATGCCCGGCCCATTGATAACCCAAAATATTAGACTTGGGGAGGGACAGATATAGTGAATTAATTTTTTGATAAAATTAAATCATTTAGCAAATTAAATAAATAAAATTTTTTAACTAACTAAATTAAATAAATAAATAAATTGGTGAGGAAATAAGAGAGTAAGAAACAATAACGCTTTCCTCGTCGGCTCAACTCAAGAGATAGGTCTAATGGTTGGGTCGGGCTCAAAGTTGGGCTTCAATATATTCCATTGAATAAAGACAAAGTCCAACCCAAACTTGGCACTGCCTGTGAACCAACCTTCTTAATTTGTTAATAAATGATTAATTAATGAAGACAATTAGTTAATTAAATAAATAAAAATCTATGGATAATAACTTTTTTATTTTGTAAAATATATAATTGAATAATTTAATTTAATAAAATAAAAAAATATCCAAGCTACCTAGACCAATCCCCACCTGTTGACAACCCTTAAATATTGGACACCGAGCAGTAAGATAGGGAGGGACATAATTAAATAATCTAGTAAATTAAATCAATAAAATATTTTAACTATTTAAAATAAGTAAATAACTAATTATGCAACAAAAAATCCGAGCTTTATATGATGGTCGGGCACAGGCTCAAAATCTAGGCTTGATGGTTGGTCTAGGCTTAGACGGGCCTTAATAAGTTCTGTTGATATAAAGGCAAAGCCCAAACCAGACGTGGCCCAACCAATGAATAGGTTTAACCCCAACCGATACCTATCCAATTTATAAACCTAAATATTTTGCTCGGGTTGGGGGGAATGTATGGATTATTAAATTCTTGAATAATTTAATAAATTAAATAAATAGGAACCTATGGATACCAATTTAGTTAATTTTGTAAAATAACTAATCATTAATTTGGTTTAGTAAAATAAATAAATAAAATTACATTTATTATTGGCACGGGATAGGTACATCCTATCCCATATTCACAAAACATATTAGTTACCCTAAAAATAGTCTCTAGGAGAGAGAGAGAGAGAGAGAGAGAGAGAGAAATAATTTGTTAGGAATATAATTAATTAATTAGTTAATTAAAGAATTCAATAAATTAAGTAAATAGAAATCTATGGATAATAATTTACTTAATTTTATAAAATAGATAAATAAATAGTTAATTTTAAGAAAAAAATATAAATAAATATTCACTTGTGATTGGTGCAAGACTAGTCCAAGCTATCCCCAACCAAACTTGCACCATTGACAACCGTAAGTATTGGTAACATGTTGAATTAGATAAATAAAACTTTATAGAGAATAATTTTTTTAATATATTAAAACAAATAAATGAATAATTTAATTTAGTAATATAAATAAATAAATTTTTAGTTATTATTGGGGCAAGACATGTACAACCTATTCGACACGAGAACTAATCCATTGTTCAAAAAGTAAATCTTTAATTAGATGAACAATTTAGTTATGTAAATAAATAAAACCTATGGATAATAATTTACATACTCTTGGAAAAATAAATAAATATCCAAACTATCTAAATCCAAACCCAACCCATTCACAACCCTAAATATGTAACTCAGGAGGGAGAGAGAGAGAGAGAGAGAGAGAGAGAGGGAGAGAAATAATTTGTTTATAAAGTAAATTAATTTAGTAAGTTCAGTAAATAATTTTTAACTTAATAGAATAACTAAATAAGTAATTAGGTGAGAAAATGAGAGGAACAAGGAATTTCCTCACCATGTTTCAGGCTCTATATGAACTTTAGGCTCATGCTCAAGATGTAGTCTCGAAGTTCAACCTGGACTTAGACTTGCGCATAAATTTGTTCTTTTGTTCTCGTTAATAATTTTAATCCAAGCTGAGACCTAACCTACTAATAGCACTAAATATTAGGCTTAGGGAGAGAGATCGAAATAACAAAATGGTTAAATAAATGATAAATTACTTGAATAATTTTGTAAATTAAAAAATAGAAATCTATGGATAATATTTTACTAAATTATGTAAAATAAACAAATCAAAACTTTAATTTAATAAAATTACTATATACTCATTTATTATTGGGTGTCGGGTTGAATCAAATAAATAAAAATTTATACATAATAGTTTATCTAAAGTATTTAAATATATAAACGAATAATTTAGTTTAGTAAAATAAATAAAATTTCATTAATCGTTCGAACGGGATAGGTACATTCTATACCACACTAGACCGAAGTCGTTGATAACCCAAAAAATAAGGATCCAGAGAAAGAGAAAAATAAGTTATTAACTAATTTATTAACCTAAATAATAAAATCAATATATAATGATCAATTCATTTAGTAAAATTAAAAATAAATATCCAATCTATCTAAAACAATGCCCGGCCCATTGATAACCCAAAATATTAGACTTGGGGAGGGACAGATATAGTGAATTAATTTTTTGATAAAATTAAATCATTTAGCAAATTAAATAAATAAAATTTTTTAACTAACTAAATTAAATAAATAAATAAATTGGTGAGGAAATAAGAGAGTAAGAAACAATAACGCTTTCCTCGTCGGCTCAACTCAAGAGATAGGTCTAATGGTTGGGTCGGGCTCAAAGTTGGGCTTCAATATATTCTATTGAATAAAGACAAAGTCCAACCCAAACTTGGCACTGCCTGTGAACCAACCTTCTTAATTTGTTAATAAATGATTAATTAATGAAGACAATTAGTTAATTAAATAAATAAAAATCTATGGATAATAACTTTTTTATTTTGTAAAATATATAATTGAATAATTTAATTTAATAAAATAAAAAAATATCCAAGCTACCTAGACCAATCCCCACCTGTTGACAACCCTTAAATATTGGACACCGAGCAGTAAGATAGGGAGGGACATAATTAAATAATCTAGTAAATTAAATCAATAAAATATTTTAACTATTTAAAATAAGTAAATAACTAATTATGCAACAAAAAATCCGAGCTTTATATGATGGTCGGGCACAGGCTCAAAATCTAGGCTTGATGGTTGGTCTAGGCTTAGACGGGCCTTAATAAGTTCTGTTGATATAAAGGCAAAGCCCAAACCAGACGTGGCCCAACCAATGAATAGGTTTAACCCCAACCGATACCTATCCAATTTATAAACCTAAATATTTTGCTCGGGTTGGGGGGAATGTATGGATTATTAACTTCTTGAATAATTTAATAAATTAAATAAATAGGAACCTATGGATACCAATTTAGTTAATTTTGTAAAATAACTAATCATTAATTTGGTTTAGTAAAATAAATAAATAAAATTACATTTATTATTGGCACGGGATAGGTACATCCTATCCCATATTCACAAAACATATTAGTTACCCTAAAAATAGTCTCTAGGAGAGAGAGAGAGAGAGTAAATAGAAATCTATGGATAATAATTTACTTAATTTTATAAAATAGATAAATAAATAGTTAACTTTAAGAAAAAAATATAAATAAATATTCACTTGTGATTGGTGCAAGACTAGTCCAAGCTATCCCCAACCAAACTTGCACCATTGACAACCGTAAGTATTGGTAACATGTTGAATTAGATAAATAACACTTTTTGGAGAATAATTTTTTTAATATATTAACACAAATAAATGAATAATTTAATTTAGTAAAATAAATAAATAAATTCTCAGTTATTATTGGGGCAAGTATGTACAACCTATTCTACACTAGAACTAATCCATTTTTCAATAAGAAAATCAATAATTAGATGAACAATTTAGTTATGTAAATAAATAAAACCTATGGATAACAATTTACTTACTTTTGGAAAAATAAATAAATATCCAAACTATCTAGATCCAAACCCAACCCACTCACAACCCTAAATATGTAACTCAGGAGGGAGGGAGAGAGAGAGAGAGAGAGAGAGAGAGAGAGAGAAATAATATGTTTATAAAGTAAATTGATTTAGTAAGTTCAGTAAATAGTTTTTAACTTAATAGCATAACTAAATAAGTAATTAGGTTGAGAAAATGGAAGGAACAAAGAATTTCCTCACCATGATTCAGGCTCTATATGAACTTTAAGCCCATGCTCAAGATGTAGGCCCGAAGTTCAACCTGGACTCAGACTTGCGCATAAATATGTTCTTTTGTTCTCGTTAATAATTTTAATCCAAGCTGAGTCCTAACCTACTAATAGCCCTAAATATTAGGCTTAGGGAGAGAGATCGAAATAACAAAATATTTAAATAAATGATTAATTACTTGAATAATTTTGTAAATTAAAAAATAGAAATCTATGGATAATATTTTACTAAATTATGTAAAATAAACAAATCAAAACTTTAATTTAATAAAATTACTATATACTCATTTATTTTTGGGTGTCGGGTTGAATCAAATAAATAAAAATTTATACATAATAGTTTATCTAAAGTATTTAAATATATAAACGAATAATTTAGTTTAGTAAAATAAATAAAACTTCATTAATCGTTCGAACGGGATAGGTACATTCTATACCACACTAGACCGAAGTCGTTGATAACCCAAAAGATAAGGATCCAGAGAAAGAGAAAAATAAGTTATTAACTAATTTATTAACCTAAATAATAAAATCAATATATAATGATCAATTCATTTAGTAAAATTAAAAATAAATATCCAATCTATCTAAAACAATGCCCGGCCCATTGATAACCCAAAATATTAGACTTGGGGAGGGACAGATATAGTGAATTAATTTTTTGATAAAATTAAATCATTTAGCAAATTAAATAAATAAAATTTTTTAACTAACTAAATTAAATAAATAAATAAATTGGTGAGGAAATAAGAGAGTAAGAAACAATAACGCTTTCCTCGTCGGCTCAACTCAAGAGATAGGTCTAATGGTTGGGTCGGGCTCAAAGTTGGGCTTCAATATATTCTATTGAATAAAGACAAAGTCCAACCCAAACTTGGCACTGCCTGTGAACCAACCTTCTTAAATTGTTAATAAATGATTAATTAATGAAGACAATTAGTTAATTAAACAAATAAAAATCTATGGATAAAAACTTTTTTATTTTGTAAAATATATAATTGAATAATTTAATTTAATAAAATAAAAAAATATCCAAGCTACCTAGACCAATCCCCACCTGTTGACAACCCTTAAATATTGGACACCGAGCAGTAAGATAGGGAGGGACATAATTAAATAATCTAGTAAATTAAATCAATAAAATATTTTAACTATTTAAAATAAGTAAATAACTAATTATGCAACAAAAAATCCGAGCTTTATATGATGGTCGGGCACAGGCTCAAAATCTAGGCTTGATGGTTGGTCTAGGTTTAGACGGGCCTTAATAAGTTCTGTTGATATAAAGGCAAAGCCCAAACCAGACGTGGCCCAACCAATGAATAGGTTTAACCCCAACCGATACCTATCCAATTTATAAACCTAAATATTTTGCTCGGGTTGGGGGGAATGTATGGATTATTAACTTCTTGAATAATTTAATAAATTAAATAAATAGGAACCTATGGATACCAATTTAGTTAATTTTGTAAAATAACTAATCATTAATTTGGTTTAGTAAAATAAATAAATAAAATTACATTTATTATTGGCACGGGATAGGTACATCCTATCCCATATTCACAAAACATATTAGTTACCCTAAAAATAGTCTCTAGGAGAGAGAGAGAGAGAGAGAAATAATTTGTTAGGAATATAATTAATTAATTAGTTAATTAAAGAATTCAATAAATTAAGTAAATAGAAATCTATGGATAATAATTTACTTAATTTTATAAAATAGATAAATAAATAGTTAACTTTAAGAAAAAAATATAAATAAATATTCACTTGTGATTGGTGCAAGACTAGTCCAAGCTATCCCCAACCAAACTTGCACCATTGACAACCGTAAGTATTGGTAACATGTTGAATTAGATAAATAACACTTTATGGAGAATAATTTTTTTAATATATTAACACAAATAAATGAATAATTTAATTTAGTAAAATAAATAAATAAATTCTCAGTTATTATTGGGGCAAGTATGTACAACCTATTCTACACTAGAACTAATCCATTTTTCAATAAGAAAATCAATAATTAGATGAACAATTTAGTTATGTAAATAAATAAAACCTATGGATAACAATTTACTTACTTTTGGAAAAATAAATAAATATCCAAACTATCTAGATCCAAACCCAACCCACTCACAACCCTAAATATGTAACTCAGGAGGGAGGGAGAGAGAGAGAGAGAGAGAGAGAGAGAGAGAGAGAGAGAATAATATGTTTATAAAGTAAATTGATTTAGTAAGTTCAGTAAATAGTTTTTAACTTAATAGCATAACTAAATAAGTAATTAGGTTGAGAAAATGGAAGGAACAAAGAATTTCCTCACCATGATTCAGGCTCTATATGAACTTTAAGCCCATGCTCAAGATGTAGGCCCGAAGTTCAACCTGGACTCAGACTTGCGCATAAATATGTTCTTTTGTTCTCGTTAATAATTTTAATCCAAGCTGAGTCCTAACCTACTAATAGCCCTAAATATTAGGCTTAGGGAGAGAGATCGAAATAACAAAATATTTAAATAAATGATTAATTACTTGAATAATTTTGTAAATTAAAAAATAGAAATCTATGGATAATATTTTACTAAATTATGTAAAATAAACAAATCAAAACTTTAATTTAATAAAATTACTATATACTCATTTATTTTTGGGTGTCGGGTTGAATCAAATAAATAAAAATTTATACATAATAGTTTATCTAAAGTATTTAAATATATAAACGAATAATTTAGTTTAGTAAAACAAATAAAACTTCATTAATCGTTCGAACGGGATAGGTACATTCTATACCACACTAGACCGAAGTCGTTGATAACCCAAAAGATAAGGATCCAGAGAAAGAGAAAAATAAGTTATTAACTAATTTATTAACCTAAATAATAAAATCAATATATAATGATCAATTCATTTAGTAAAATTAAAAATAAATATCCAATCTATCTAAAACAATGCCCGGCCCATTGATAACCCAAAATATTAGACTTGGGGAGGGACAGATATAGTGAATTAATTTTTTGATAAAATTAAATCATTTAGCAAATTAAATAAATAAAATTTTTTAACTAACTAAATTAAATAAATAAATAAATTGGTGAGGAAATAAGAGAGTAAGAAACAATAACGCTTTCCTCGTCGGCTCAACTCAAGAGATAGGTCTAATGGTTGGGTCGGGCTCAAAGTTGGGCTTCAATATATTCTATTGAATAAAGACAAAGTCCAACCCAAACTTGGCACTGCCTGTGAACCAACCTTCTTAAATTGTTAATAAATGATTAATTAATGAAGACAATTAGTTAATTAAACAAATAAAAATCTATGGATAAAAACTTTTTTATTTTGTAAAATATATAATTGAATAATTTAATTTAATAAAATAAAAAAATATCCAAGCTACCTAGACCAATCCCCACCTGTTGACAACCCTTAAATATTGGACACCGAGCAGTAAGATAGGGAGGGACATAATTAAATAATCTAGTAAATTAAATCAATAAAATATTTTAACTATTTAAAATAAGTAAATAACTAATTATGCAACAAAAAATCCGAGCTTTATATGATGGTCGGGCACAGGCTCAAAATCTAGGCTTGATGGTTGGTCTAGGTTTAGACGGGCCTTAATATGTTCTGTTGATATAAAGGCAAAGCCCAAACCAGACGTGGCCCAACCAATGAATAGGTTTAACCCCAACCGATACCTATCCAATTTATAAACCTAAATATTTTGCTCGGGTTGGGGGGAATGTATGGATTATTAACTTCTTGAATAATTTAATAAATTAAATAAATAGGAACCTATGGATACCAATTTAGTTAATTTTGTAAAATAACTAATCATTAATTTGGTTTAGTAAAATAAATAAATAAAATTACATTTATTATTGGCACGGGATAGGTACATCCTATCCCATATTCACAAAACATATTAGTTACCCTAAAAATAGTCTCTAGGAGAGAGAGAGAGAGAGAGAGAGAGAGAGAAATAATTTGTTAGGAATATAATTAATTAATTAGTTAATTAAAGAATTCCATAAATTAAGTAAATAGAAATCTATGGATAATAATTTACTTAATTTTATAAAATAGATAAATAAATTGTTAACTTTAAGAAAAAAATATAAATAAATATTCACTTGTGATTGGTGCAAGACTAGTCCAAGCTATCCCCAACCAAACTTGCACCATTGACAACCGTAAGTATTGGTAACATGTTGAATTAGATAAATAACACTTTATGGAGAATAATTTTTTTAATATATTAAAACAAATAAATGAATAATTTAATTTAGTAATATAAATAAATAAATTTTTAGTTATTATTGGGGCAAGACATGTACAACCTATTCGACACGAGAACTAATCCATTGTTCAAAAAGTAAATCATTAATTAGATGAACAATTTAGTTATGTAAATAAATAAAACCTATGGATAATAATTTACATACTTTTGGAAAAATAAATAAATATCCAAACTATCTAAATCCAAACCCAACCCATTCACAACCCTAAATATGTAACTCTGGAGGGAGAGAGAGAGAGAGAGAGAGAGAGAGAGAGAGAGAGAGGGAGAGAAATAATTTGTTTATAAAGTAAATTAATTTAGTAAGTTCAGTAAATAATTTTTAACTTAATAGAATAACTAAATAAGTAATTAGGTGAGAAAATGAGAGGAACAAGGAATTTCCTCACCATGTTTCAGGCTCTATATGAACTTTAGGCTCATGCTCAAGATGTAGTCTCGAAGTTCAACCTGGACTTAGACTTGCGCATAAATTTGTTCTTTTGTTCTCGTTAATAATTTTAATCCAAGCTGAGACCTAACCTACTAATAGCACTAAATATTAGGCTTAGGGAGAGAGATCGAAATAACAAAATGGTTAAATAAATGATAAATTACTTGAATAATTTTGTAAATTAAAAAATAGAAATCTATGGATAATATTTTACTAAATTATGTAAAATAAACAAATCAAAACTTTAATTTAATAAAATTACTATATACTCATTTATTATTGGGTGTCGGGTTGAATCAAATAAATAAAAATTTATACATAATAGTTTATCTAAAGTATTTAAATATATAAACGAATAATTTAGTTTAGTAAAATAAATAAAATTTCATTAATCGTTCGAACGGGATAGGTACATTCTATACCACACTAGACCGAAGTCGTTGATAACCCAAAAAATAAGGATCCAGAGAAAGAGAAAAATAAGTTATTAACTAATTTATTAACCTAAATAATAAAATCAATATATAATGATCAATTCATTTAGTAAAATTATAAATAAATATCCAATCTATCTAAAACAATGCCCGGCCCATTGATAACCCAAAATATTAGACTTGGGGAGGGACAGATATAGTGAATTAATTTTTTGATAAAATTAAATCATTTAGCAAATTAAATAAATAAAATTTTTTAACTAACTAAATTAAATAAATAAATAAATTGGTGAGGAAATAAGAGAGTAAGAAACAATAACGCTTTCCTCGTCGGCTCAACTCAAGAGATAGGTCTAATGGTTGGGTCGGGCTCAAAGTTGGGCTTCAATATATTCTATTGAATAAAGACAAAGTCCAACCCAAACTTGGCACTGCCTGTGAACCAACCTTCTTAAATTGTTAATAAATGATTAATTAATGAAGACAATTAGTTAATTAAACAAATAAAAATCTATGGATAATAACTTTTTTATTTTGTAAAATATATAATTGAATAATTTAATTTAATAAAATAAAAAAATATCCAAGCTACCTAGACCAATCCCCACCTGTTGACAACCCTTAAATATTGGACACCGAGCAGTAAGATAGAGAGGGACATAATTAAATAATCTAGTAAATTAAATCAATAAAATATTTTAACTATTTAAAATAAGTAAATAATTAATTATGCAACAAAAAATCCGAGCTTTATATGATGGTCGGGCACAGGCTCAAAATCTAGGCTTGATGGTTGGTCTAGGCTTAGACGGGCCTTAATAAGTTCTGTTGATATAAAGGCAAAGCCCAAACCAGACGTGGCCCAACCAATGAATAGGTTTAACCCCAACCGATACCTATCCAATTTATAAACCTAAATATTTTGCTCGGGTTGGGGGGAATGTATGGATTATTAACTTCTTGAATAATTTAATAAATTAAATAAATAGGAACCTATGGATACCAATTTAGTTAATTTTGTAAAATAACTAATCATTAATTTGGTTTAGTAAAATAAATAAATAAAATTACATTTATTATTGGCACGGGATAGGTACATCCTATCCCATATTCACAAAACATATTAGTTACCCTAAAAATAGTCTCTAGGAGAGAGAGAGAGAGAGAGAGAGAGAAATAATTTGTTAGGAATGTAATTAATTAATTAGTTAATTAAAGAATTCCATAAATTAAGTAAATAGAAATCTATGGATAATAATTTACTTAATTTTATAAAATAGATAAATAAATAGTTAACTTTAAGAAAAAAATATAAATAAATATTCACTTGTGATTGGTGCAAGACTAGTCCAAGCTATCCCCAACCAAACTTGCACCATTGACAACCGTAAGTATTGGTAACATGTTGAATTAGATAAATAACACTTTATGGAGAATAATTTTTTTAATATATTAAAACAAATAAATGAATAATTTAATTTAGTAAAATAAATAAATAAATTTTCAGTTATTATTGGGGCAAGTATGTACAACCTATTCGACACTAGAACTAATCCATTTTTCAATAAGAAAATCAATAATTAGATGAACAATTTAGTTATGTAAATAAATAAAACCTATGGATAACAATTTACTTACTTTTGGAAAAATAAATAAATATCCAAACTATCTAGATCCAAACCCAACCCACTCACAACCTTAAATATGTAACTCAGGAGGGAGGGAGAGAAGGAGAGAGAGAGAGAGAGAGAGAAATAATTTGTTTATAAAGTAAATTGATTTAGTAAGTTCAGTAAATAGTTTTTAACTTAATAGCATAACTAAATAAGTAATTAGGTTGAGAAAATGGAAGGAACAAAGAATTTCCTCACCATGATTCAGGCTCTATATGAACTTTAAGCCCATGCTCAAGATGTAGGCCCGAAGTTCAACTTGGACTCAGACTTGCGCATAAATATGTTCTTTTGTTCTCGTTAATAATTTTAATCCAAGCTGAGTCCTAACCTACTAATAGCCCTAAATATTAGGCTTAGGGAGAGAGATCGAAATAACAAAATATTTAAATAAATGATTAATTACTTGAATAATTTTGTAAATGAAAAAATAGAAATCTATGGATAATATTTTACTAAATTATGTAAAATAAACAAATCAAAACTTTAATTTAATAAAATTACTATATACTCATTTATTATTGGGTGTCGGGTTGAATCAAATAAATAAAAATTTATACATAATAGTTTATCTAAAGTATTTAAATATATAAACGAATAATTTAGTTTAGTAAAATAAATAAAATTTCATTAATCGTTCGAACGGGATAGGTACATTCTATACCACAGTAGACCGAAGTCGTTGATAACCCAAAAAATAAGGATCCAGAGAAAGAGAAAAATAAGTTATTAACTAATTTATTAACCTAAATAATAAAATCAATATATAATGATCAATTCATTTAGTAAAATTATAAATAAATATCCAATCTATCTAAAACAATGCCCGGCCCATTGATAACCCAAAATATTAGACTTGGGGAGGGACAGATATAGTGAATTAATTTTTTGATAAAATTAAATCATTTAGCAAATTAAATAAATAAAATTTTTTAACTAACTAAATTAAATAAATAAATAAATTGGTGAGGAAATAAGAGAGTAAGAAACAATAACGCTTTCCTCGTCGGCTCAACTCAAGAGATAGGTCTAATGGTTGGGTCGGGCTCAAAGTTGGGCTTCAATATATTCTATTGAATAAAGACAAAGTCCAACCCAAACTTGGCACTGCCTGTGAACCAACCTTCTTAAATTGTTAATAAATGATTAATTAATGAAGACAATTAGTTAATTAAACAAATAAAAATCTATGGATAATAACTTTTTTATTTTGTAAAATATATAATTGAATAATTTAATTTAATAAAATAAAAAAATATCCAAGCTACCTAGACCAATCCCCACCTGTTGACAACCCTTAAATATTGGACACCGAGCAGTAAGATAGGGAGGGACATAATTAAATAATCTAGTAAATTAAATCAATAAAATATTTTAACTATTTAAAATAAGTAAATAACTAATTATGCAACAAAAAATCCGAGCTTTATATGATGGTCGGGCACAGGCTCAAAATCTAGGCTTGATGGTTGGTCTAGGCTTAGACGGGCCTTAATAAGTTCTGTTGATATAAAGGCAAAGCCCAAACCAGACGTGGCCCAACCAATGAATAGGTTTAACCCCAACCGATACCTATCCAATTTATAAACCTAAATATTTTGCTCGGGTTGGGGGGAATGTATGGATTATTAACTTCTTGAATAATTTAATAAATTAAATAAATAGGAACCTATGGATACCAATTTAGTTAATTTTGTAAAATAACTAATCATTAATTTGGTTTAGTAAAATAAATAAATAAAATTACATTTATTATTGGCACGGGATAGGTACATCCTATCCCATATTCACAAAACATATTAGTTACCCTAAAAATAGTCTCTAGGAGAGAGAGAGAGAGAGAGAGAGAGAAAATAATTTGTTAGGAATATAATTAATTAATTAGTTAATTAAAGAATTCCATAAATTAAGTAAATAGAAATCTATGGATAATAATTTACTTAATTTTATAAAATAGATAAATAAATAGTTAACTTTAAGAAAAAAATATAAATAAATATTCACTTGTGATTGGTGCAAGACTAGTCCAAGCTATCCCCAACCAAACTTGCACCATTGACAACCGTAAGTATTGGTAACATGTTGAATTAGATAAATAACACTTTATGGAGAATAATTTTTTTAATATATTAAAACAAATAAATGAATAATTTAATTTAGTAAAATAAATAAATAAATTTTCAGTTATTATTGGGGCAAGTATGTACAACCTATTCGACACTAGAACTAATCCATTTTTCAATAAGAAAATCAATAATTAGATGAACAATTTAGTTATGTAAATAAATAAAACCTATGGATAACAATTTACTTACTTTTGGAAAAATAAATAAATATCCAAACTATCTAGATCCAAACCCAACCCACTCACAACCTTAAATATGTAACTCAGGAGGGAGGGAGAGAAGGAGAGAGAGAGAGAGAGAGAGAGAAATAATTTGTTTATAAAGTAAATTGATTTAGTAAGTTCAGTAAATAGTTTTTAACTTAATAGCATAACTAAATAAGTAATTAGGTTGAGAAAATGGAAGGAACAAAGAATTTCTCACCATGATTCAGGCTCTATATGAACTTTAAGCCCATGCTCAAGATGTAGGCCCGAAGTTCAACCTGGACTCAGACTTGCGCATAAATATGTTCTTTTGTTCTCGTTAATAATTTTAATCCAAGCTGAGTCCTAACCTACTAATAGCCCTAAATATTAGGCTTAGGGAGAGAGATCGAAATAACAAAATATTTAAATAAATGATTAATTACTTGAATAATTTTGTAAATGAAAAAATAGAAATCTATGGATAATATTTTACTAAATTATGTAAAAAAAACAAATCAAAACTTTAATTTAATAAAATTACTATATACTCATTTATTATTGGGTGTCGGGTTGAATCAAATAAATAAAAATTTATACATAATAGTTTATCTAAAGTATTTAAATATATAAACGAATAATTTAGTTTAGTAAAGTAAATAAAATTTCATTAATCGTTCGAACGGGATAGGTACATTCTATACCACACTAGACCGAAGTCGTTGATAACCCAAAAAATAAGGATCCAGAGAAAGAGAAAAATAAGTTATTAACTAATTTATTAACCTAAATAATAAAATCAATATATAATGATCAATTCATTTAGTAAAATTATAAATAAATATCCAATCTATCTAAAACAATGCCCGGCCCATTGATAACCCAAAATATTAGACTTGGGGAGGGACAGATATAGTGAATTAATTTTTTGATAAAATTAAATCATTTAGCAAATTAAATAAATAAAATTTTTTAACTAACTAAATTAAATAAATAAATAAATTGGTGAGGAAATAAGAGAGTAAGAAACAATAACGCTTTCCTCGTCGGCTCAACTCAAGAGATAGGTCTAATGGTTGGGTCGGGCTCAAAGTTGGGCTTCAATATATTCTATTGAATAAAGACAAAGTCCAACCCAAACTTGGCACTGCCTGTGAACCAACCTTCTTAATTTGTTAATAAATGATTAATTAATGAAGACAATTAGTTAATTAAACAAATAAAAATCTATGGATAATAACTTTTTTATTTTGTAAAATATATAATTGAATAATTTAATTTAATAAAAAAAAAAATATCCAAGCTACCTAGACCAATCCCCACCTGTTGACAACCCTTAAATATTGGACACCGAGCAGTAAGATAGAGAGGGACATAATTAAATAATCTAGTAAATTAAATCAATAAAATATTTTAACTATTTAAAATAAGTAAATAACTAATTATGCAACAAAAAATCCGAGCTTTATATGATGGTCGGGCACAGGCTCAAAATCTAGGCTTGATGGTTGGTCTAGGCTTAGACGGGCCTTAATAAGTTCTGTTGATATAAAGGCAAAGCCCAAACCAGACGTGGCCCAACCAATGAATAGGTTTAACCCCAACCGATACCTATCCAATTTATAAACCTAAATATTTTGCTCGGGTTGGGGGGAATGTATGGATTATTAACTTCTTGAATAATTTAATAAATTAAATAAATAGGAACCTATGGATACCAATTTAGTTAATTTTGTAAAATAACTAATCATTAATTTGGTTTAGTAAAATAAATAAATAAAATTACATTTATTATTGGCACGGGATAGGTACATCCTATCCCATATTCACAAAACATATTAGTTACCCTAAAAATAGTCTCTAGGAGAGAGAGAGAGAGAGAGAGAGAGAAATAATTTGTTAGGAATGTAATTAATTAATTAGTTAATTAAAGAATTCCATAAATTAAGTAAATAGAAATCTATGGATAATAATTTACTTAATTTTATAAAATAGATAAATAAATAGTTAACTTTAAGAAAAAAATATAAATAAATATTCACTTGTGATTGGTGCAAGACTAGTCCAAGCTATCCCCAACCAAACTTGCACCATTGACAACCGTAAGTATTGGTAACATGTTGAATTAGATAAATAACACTTTATGGAGAATAATTTTTTTAATATATTAAAACAAATAAATGAATAATTTAATTTAGTAAAATAAATAAATAAATTTTCAGTTATTATTGGGGCAAGTATGTACAACCTATTCGACACTAGAACTAATCCATTTTTCAATAAGAAAATCAATAATTAGATGAACAATTTAGTTATGTAAATAAATAAAACCTATGGATAACAATTTACTTACTTTTGGAAAAATAAATAAATATCCAAACTATCTAGATCCAAACCCAACCCACTCACAACCTTAAATATGTAACTCAGGAGGGAGGGAGAGAAGGAGAGAGAGAGAGAGAGAGAGAAATAATTTGTTTATAAAGTAAATTGATTTAGTAAGTTCAGTAAATAGTTTTTAACTTAATAGCATAACTAAATAAGTAATTAGGTTGAGAAAATGGAAGGAACAAAGAATTTCCTCACCATGATTCAGGCTCTATATGAACTTTAAGCCCATGCTCAAGATGTAGGCCCGAAGTTCAACTTGGACTCAGACTTGCGCATAAATATGTTCTTTTGTTCTCGTTAATAATTTTAATCCAAGCTGAGTCCTAACCTACTAATAGCCCTAAATATTAGGCTTAGGGAGAGAGATCGAAATAACAAAATATTTAAATAAATGATTAATTACTTGAATAATTTTGTAAATGAAAAAATAGAAATCTATGGATAATATTTTACTAAATTATGTAAAATAAACAAATCAAAACTTTAATTTAATAAAATTACTATATACTCATTTATTATTGGGTGTCGGGTTGAATCAAATAAATAAAAATTTATACATAATAGTTTATCTAAAGTATTTAAATATATAAACGAATAATTTAGTTTAGTAAAATAAATAAAATTTCATTAATCGTTCGAACGGGATAGGTACATTCTATACCACACTAGACCGAAGTCGTTGATAACCCAAAAAATAAGGATCCAGAGAAAGAGAAAAATAAGTTATTAACTAATTTATTAACCTAAATAATAAAATCAATATATAATGATCAATTCATTTAGTAAAATTATAAATAAATATCCAATCTATCTAAAACAATGCCCGGCCCATTGATAACCCAAAATATTAGACTTGGGGAGGGACAGATATAGTGAATTAATTTTTTGATAAAATTAAATCATTTAGCAAATTAAATAAATAAAATTTTTTAACTAACTAAATTAAATAAATAAATAAATTGGTGAGGAAATAAGAGAGTAAGAAACAATAACGCTTTCCTCGTCGGCTCAACTCAAGAGATAGGTCTAATGGTTGGGTCGGGCTCAAAGTTGGGCTTCAATATATTCTATTGAATAAAGACAAAGTCCAACCCAAACTTGGCACTGCCTGTGAACCAACCTTCTTAAATTGTTAATAAATGATTAATTAATGAAGACAATTAGTTAATTAAACAAATAAAAATCTATGGATAATAACTTTTTTATTTTGTAAAATATATAATTGAATAATTTAATTTAATAAAATAAAAAAATATCCAAGCTACCTAGACCAATCCCCACCTGTTGACAACCCTTAAATATTGGACACCGAGCAGTAAGATAGGGAGGGACATAATTAAATAATCTAGTAAATTAAATCAATAAAATATTTTAACTATTTAAAATAAGTAAATAACTAATTATGCAACAAAAAATCCGAGCTTTATATGATGGTCGGGCACAGGCTCAAAATCTAGGCTTGATGGTTGGTCTAGGCTTAGACGGGCCTTAATAAGTTCTGTTGATATAAAGGCAAAGCCCAAACCAGACGTGGCCCAACCAATGAATAGGTTTAACCCCAACCGATACCTATCCAATTTATAAACCTAAATATTTTGCTCGGGTTGGGGGGAATGTATGGATTATTAACTTCTTGAATAATTTAATAAATTAAATAAATAGGAACCTATGGATACCAATTTAGTTAATTTTGTAAAATAACTAATCATTAATTTGGTTTAGTAAAATAAATAAATAAAATTACATTTATTATTGGCACGGGATAGGTACATCCTATCCCATATTCACAAAACATATTAGTTACCCTAAAAATAGTCTCTAGGAGAGAGAGAGAGAGAGAGAGAGAGAAATAATTTGTTAGGAATATAATTAATTAATTAGTTAATTAAAGAATTCAATAAATTAAGTAAATAGAAATCTATGGATAATAATTTACTTAATTTTATAAAATAGATAAATAAATAGTTAACTTTAAGAAAAAAATATAAATAAATATTCACTTGTGATTGGTGCAAGACTAGTCCAAGCTATCCCCAACCAAACTTGCACCATTGACAACCGTAAGTATTGGTAACATGTTGAATTAGATAAATAACACTTTATGGAGAATAATTTTTTTAATATATTAAAACAAATAAATGAATAATTTAATTTAGTAAAATAAATAAATAAATTTTCAGTTATTATTGGGGCAAGTATGTACAACCTATTCGACACTAGAACTAATCCATTTTTCAATAAGAAAATCAATAATTAGATGAACAATTTAGTTATGTAAATAAATAAAACCTATGGATAACAATTTACTTACTTTTGGAAAAATAAATAAATATCCAAACTATCTAGATCCAAACCCAACCCACTCACAACCTTAAATATGTAACTCAGGAGGGAGGGAGAGAAGGAGAGAGAGAGAGAGAGAGAGAGAAATAATTTGTTTATAAAGTAAATTGATTTAGTAAGTTCAGTAAATAGTTTTTAACTTAATAGCATAACTAAATAAGTAATTAGGTTGAGAAAATGGAAGGAACAAAGAATTTCTCACCATGATTCAGGCTCTATATGAACTTTAAGCCCATGCTCAAGATGTAGGCCCGAAGTTCAACCTGGACTCAGACTTGCGCATAAATATGTTCTTTTGTTCTCGTTAATAATTTTAATCCAAGCTGAGTCCTAACCTACTAATAGCCCTAAATATTAGGCTTAGGGAGAGAGATCGAAATAACAAAATATTTAAATAAATGATTAATTACTTGAATAATTTTGTAAATGAAAAAATAGAAATCTATGGATAATATTTTACTAAATTATGTAAAAAAAACAAATCAAAACTTTAATTTAATAAAATTACTATATACTCATTTATTATTGGGTGTCGGGTTGAATCAAATAAATAAAAATTTATACATAATAGTTTATCTAAAGTATTTAAATATATAAACGAATAATTTAGTTTAGTAAAGTAAATAAAATTTCATTAATCGTTCGAACGGGATAGGTACATTCTATACCACACTAGACCGAAGTCGTTGATAACCCAAAAAATAAGGATCCAGAGAAAGAGAAAAATAAGTTATTAACTAATTTATTAACCTAAATAATAAAATCAATATATAATGATCAATTCATTTAGTAAAATTATAAATAAATATCCAATCTATCTAAAACAATGCCCGGCCCATTGATAACCCAAAATATTAGACTTGGGGAGGGACAGATATAGTGAATTAATTTTTTGATAAAATTAAATCATTTAGCAAATTAAATAAATAAAATTTTTTAACTAACTAAATTAAATAAATAAATAAATTGGTGAGGAAATAAGAGAGTAAGAAACAATAACGCTTTCCTCGTCGGCTCAACTCAAGAGATAGGTCTAATGGTTGGGTCGGGCTCAAAGTTGGGCTTCAATATATTCTATTGAATAAAGACAAAGTCCAACCCAAACTTGGCACTGCCTGTGAACCAACCTTCTTAATTTGTTAATAAATGATTAATTAATGAAGACAATTAGTTAATTAAACAAATAAAAATCTATGGATAATAACTTTTTTATTTTGTAAAATATATAATTGAATAATTTAATTTAATAAAATAAAAAAATATCCAAGCTACCTAGACCAATCCCCACCTGTTGACAACCCTTAAATATTGGACACCGAGCAGTAAGATAGAGAGGGACATAATTAAATAATCTAGTAAATTAAATCAATAAAATATTTTAACTATTTAAAATAAGTAAATAACTAATTATGCAACAAAAAATCCGAGCTTTATATGATGGTCGGGCACAGGCTCAAAATCTAGGCTTGATGGTTGGTCTAGGTTTAGACGGGCCTTAATAAGTTCTGTTGATATAAAGGCAAAGCCCAAACCAGACGTGGCCCAACCAATGAATAGGTTTAACCCCAACCGATACCTATCCAATTTATAAACCTAAATATTTTGCTCGGGTTGGGGGGAATGTATGGATTATTAACTTCTTGAATAATTTAATAAATTAAATAAATAGGAACCTATGGATACCAATTTAGTTAATTTTGTAAAATAACTAATCATTAATTTGGTTTAGTAAAATAAATAAATAAAATTACATTTATTATTGGCACGGGATAGGTACATCCTATCCCATATTCACAAAACATATTAGTTACCCTAAAAATAGTCTCTAGGAGAGAGAGAGAGAGAGAGAGAGAGAGAAATAATTTGTTAGGAATATAATTAATTAATTAGTTAATTAAAGAATTCCATAAATTAAGTAAATAGAAATCTATGGATAATAATTTACTTAATTTTATAAAATAGATAAATAAATAGTTAACTTTAAGAAAAAAATATAAATAAATATTCACTTGTGATTGGTGCAAGACTAGTCCAAGCTATCCCCAACCAAACTTGCACCATTGACAACCGTAAGTATTGGTAACATGTTGAATTAGATAAATAACACTTTATGGAGAATAATTTTTTTAATATATTAAAACAAATAAATGAATAATTTAATTTAGTAAAATAAATAAATAAATTTTCAGTTATTATTGGGGCAAGTATGTACAACCTATTCGACACTAGAACTAATCCATTTTTCAATAAGAAAATCAATAATTAGATGAACAATTTAGTTATGTAAATAAATAAAACCTATGGATAACAATTTACTTACTTTTGGAAAAATAAATAAATATCCAAACTATCTAGATCCAAACCCAACCCACTCACAACCTTAAATATGTAACTCAGGAGGGAGGGAGAGAAGGAGAGAGAGAGAGAGAGAGAGAGAAATAATTTGTTTATAAAGTAAATTGATTTAGTAAGTTCAGTAAATAGTTTTTAACTTAATAGCATAACTAAATAAGTAATTAGGTTGAGAAAATGGAAGGAACAAAGAATTTCTCACCATGATTCAGGCTCTATATGAACTTTAAGCCCATGCTCAAGATGTAGGCCCGAAGTTCAACCTGGACTCAGACTTGCGCATAAATATGTTCTTTTGTTCTCGTTAATAATTTTAATCCAAGCTGAGTCCTAACCTACTAATAGCCCTAAATATTAGGCTTAGGGAGAGAGATCGAAATAACAAAATATTTAAATAAATGATTAATTACTTGAATAATTTTGTAAATGAAAAAATAGAAATCTATGGATAATATTTTACTAAATTATGTAAAAAAAACAAATCAAAACTTTAATTTAATAAAATTACTATATACTCATTTATTATTGGGTGTCGGGTTGAATCAAATAAATAAAAATTTATACATAATAGTTTATCTAAAGTATTTAAATATATAAACGAATAATTTAATTTAGTAAAGTAAATAAAATTTCATTAATCGTTCGAACGGGATAGGTACATTCTATACCACACTAGACCGAAGTCGTTGATAACCCAAAAAATAAGGATCCAGAGAAAGAGAAAAATAAGTTATTAACTAATTTATTAACCTAAATAATAAAATCAATATATAATGATCAATTCATTTAGTAAAATTATAAATAAATATCCAATCTATCTAAAACAATGCCCGGCCCATTGATAACCCAAAATATTAGACTTGGGGAGGGACAGATATAGTGAATTAATTTTTTGATAAAATTAAATCATTTAGCAAATTAAATAAATAAAATTTTTTAACTAACTAAATTAAATAAATAAATAAATTGGTGAGGAAATAAGAGAGTAAGAAACAATAACGCTTTCCTCGTCGGCTCAACTCAAGAGATAGGTCTAATGGTTGGGTCGGGCTCAAAGTTGGGCTTCAATATATTCTATTGAATAAAGACAAAGTCCAACCCAAACTTGGCACTGCCTGTGAACCAACCTTCTTAAATTGTTAATAAATGATTAATTAATGAAGACAATTAGTTAATTAAACAAATAAAAATCTATGGATAATAACTTTTTTATTTTGTAAAATATATAATTGAATAATTTAATTTAATAAAATAAAAAAATATCCAAGCTACCTAGACCAATCCCCACCTGTTGACAACCCTTAAATATTGGACACCGAGCAGTAAGATAGAGAGGGACATAATTAAATAATCTAGTAAATTAAATCAATAAAATATTTTAACTATTTAAAATAAGTAAATAACTAATTATGCAACAAAAAATCCGAGCTTTATATGATGGTCGGGCACAGGCTCAAAATCTAGGCTTGATGGTTGGTCTAGGCTTAGACGGGCCTTAATAAGTTCTGTTGATATAAAGGCAAAGCCCAAACCAGACGTGGCCCAACCAATGAATAGGTTTAACCCCAACCGATACCTATCCAATTTATAAACCTAAATATTTTGCTCGGGTTGGGGGGAATGTATGGATTATTAACTTCTTGAATAATTTAATAAATTAAATAAATAGGAACCTATGGATACCAATTTAGTTAATTTTGTAAAATAACTAATCATTAATTTGGTTTAGTAAAATAAATAAATAAAATTACATTTATTATTGGCACGGGATAGGTACATCCTATCCCATATTCACAAAACATATTAGTTACCCTAAAAATAGTCTCTAGGAGAGAGAGAGAGAGAGAGAGAGAGAGAAATAATTTGTTAGGAATATAATTAATTAATTAGTTAATTAAAGAATTCAATAAATTAAGTAAATAGAAATCTATGGATAATAATTTACTTAATTTTATAAAATAGATAAATAAATAGTTAACTTTAAGAAAAAAATATAAATAAATATTCACTTGTGATTGGTGCAAGACTAGTCCAAGCTATCCCCAACCAAACTTGCACCATTGACAACCGTAAGTATTGGTAACATGTTGAATTAGATAAATAACACTTTATGGAGAATAATTTTTTTAATATATTAAAACAAATAAATGAATAATTTAATTTAGTAAAATAAATAAATAAATTTTCAGTTATTATTGGGGCAAGTATGTACAACCTATTCGACACTAGAACTAATCCATTTTTCAATAAGAAAATCAATAATTAGATGAACAATTTAGTTATGTAAATAAATAAAACCTATGGATAACAATTTACTTACTTTTGGAAAAATAAATAAATATCCAAACTATCTAGATCCAAACCCAACCCACTCACAACCTTAAATATGTAACTCAGGAGGGAGGGAGAGAAGGAGAGAGAGAGAGAGAGAGAGAGAAATAATTTGTTTATAAAGTAAATTGATTTAGTAAGTTCAGTAAATAGTTTTTAACTTAATAGCATAACTAAATAAGTAATTAGGTTGAGAAAATGGAAGGAACAAAGAATTTCTCACCATGATTCAGGCTCTATATGAACTTTAAGCCCATGCTCAAGATGTAGGCCCGAAGTTCAACCTGGACTCAGACTTGCGCATAAATATGTTCTTTTGTTCTCGTTAATAATTTTAATCCAAGCTGAGTCCTAACCTACTAATAGCCCTAAATATTAGGCTTAGGGAGAGAGATCGAAATAACAAAATATTTAAATAAATGATTAATTACTTGAATAATTTTGTAAATGAAAAAATAGAAATCTATGGATAATATTTTACTAAATTATGTAAAAAAAACAAATCAAAACTTTAATTTAATAAAATTACTATATACTCATTTATTATTGGGTGTCGGGTTGAATCAAATAAATAAAAATTTATACATAATAGTTTATCTAAAGTATTTAAATATATAAACGAATAATTTAGTTTAGTAAAGTAAATAAAATTTCATTAATCGTTCGAACGGGATAGGTACATTCTATACCACACTAGACCGAAGTCGTTGATAACCCAAAAAATAAGGATCCAGAGAAAGAGAAAAATAAGTTATTAACTAATTTATTAACCTAAATAATAAAATCAATATATAATGATCAATTCATTTAGTAAAATTATAAATAAATATCCAATCTATCTAAAACAATGCCCGGCCCATTGATAACCCAAAATATTAGACTTGGGGAGGGACAGATATAGTGAATTAATTTTTTGATAAAATTAAATCATTTAGCAAATTAAATAAATAAAATTTTTTAACTAACTAAATTAAATAAATAAATAAATTGGTGAGGAAATAAGAGAGTAAGAAACAATAACGCTTTCCTCGTCGGCTCAACTCAAGAGATAGGTCTAATGGTTGGGTCGGGCTCAAAGTTGGGCTTCAATATATTCTATTGAATAAAGACAAAGTCCAACCCAAACTTGGCACTGCCTGTGAACCAACCTTCTTAATTTGTTAATAAATGATTAATTAATGAAGACAATTAGTTAATTAAATAAATAAAAATCTATGGATAATAACTTTTTTATTTTGTAAAATATATAATTGAATAATTTAATTTAATAAAATAAAAAAATATCCAAGCTACCTAGACCAATCCCCACCTGTTGACAACCCTTAAATATTGGACACCGAGCAGTAAGATAGAGAGGGACATAATTAAATAATCTAGTAAATTAAATCAATAAAATATTTTAACTATTTAAAATAAGTAAATAACTAATTATGCAACAAAAAATCCGAGCTTTATATGATGGTCGGGCACAGGCTCAAAATCTAGGCTTGATGGTTGGTCTAGGTTTAGACGGGCCTTAATAAGTTCTGTTGATATAAAGGCAAAGCCCAAACCAGACGTGGCCCAACCAATGAATAGGTTTAACCCCAACCGATACCTATCCAATTTATAAACCTAAATATTTTGCTCGGGTTGGGGGGAATGTATGGATTATTAACTTCTTGAATAATTTAATAAATTAAATAAATAGGAACCTATGGATACCAATTTAGTTAATTTTGTAAAATAACTAATCATTAATTTGGTTTAGCAAAATAAATAAATAAAATTACATTTATTATTGGCACGGGATAGGTACATCCTATCCCATATTCACAAAACATATTAGTTACCCTAAAAATAGTCTCTAGGAGAGAGAGAGAGAGAGAGAGAGAGAAATAATTTGTTTGGAATATAATTAATTAATTAGTTAATTAAAGAATTCCATAAATTAAGTAAATAGAAATCTATGGATAATAATTTACTTAATTTTATAAAATAGATAAATAAATAGTTAACTTTAAGAAAAAAATATAAATAAATATTCACTTGTGATTGGTGCAAGACTAGTCCAAGCTATCCCCAACCAAACTTGCACCATTGACAACCGTAAGTATTGGTAACATGTTGAATTAGATAAATAACACTTTATGGAGAATAATTTTTTTAATATATTAAAACAAATAAATGAATAATTTAATTTAGTAAAATAAATAAATAAATTTTCAGTTATTATTGGGGCAAGTATGTACAACCTATTCGACACTAGAACTAATCCATTTTTCAATAAGAAAATCAATAATTAGATGAACAATTTAGTTATGTAAATAAATAAAACCTATGGATAACAATTTACTTACTTTTGGAAAAATAAATAAATATCCAAACTATCTAGATCCAAACCCAACCCACTCACAACCTTAAATATGTAACTCAGGAGGGAGGGAGAGAAGGAGAGAGAGAGAGAGAGAGAGAGAAATAATTTGTTTATAAAGTAAATTGATTTAGTAAGTTCAGTAAATAGTTTTTAACTTAATAGCATAACTAAATAAGTAATTAGGTTGAGAAAATGGAAGGAACAAAGAATTTCTCACCATGATTCAGGCTCTATATGAACTTTAAGCCCATGCTCAAGATGTAGGCCCGAAGTTCAACCTGGACTCAGACTTGCGCATAAATATGTTCTTTTGTTCTCGTTAATAATTTTAATCCAAGCTGAGTCCTAACCTACTAATAGCCCTAAATATTAGGCTTAGGGAGAGAGATCGAAATAACAAAATATTTAAATAAATGATTAATTACTTGAATAATTTTGTAAATGAAAAAATAGAAATCTATGGATAATATTTTACTAAATTATGTAAAAAAAACAAATCAAAACTTTAATTTAATAAAATTACTATATACTCATTTATTATTGGGTGTCGGGTTGAATCAAATAAATAAAAATTTATACATAATAGTTTATCTAAAGTATTTAAATATATAAACGAATAATTTAGTTTAGTAAAGTAAATAAAATTTCATTAATCGTTCGAACGGGATAGGTACATTCTATACCACACTAGACCGAAGTCGTTGATAACCCAAAAAATAAGGATCCAGAGAAAGAGAAAAATAAGTTATTAACTAATTTATTAACCTAAATAATAAAATCAATATATAATGATCAATTCATTTAGTAAAATTATAAATAAATATCCAATCTATCTAAAACAATGCCCGGCCCATTGATAACCCAAAATATTAGACTTGGGGAGGGACAGATATAGTGAATTAATTTTTTGATAAAATTAAATCATTTAGCAAATTAAATAAATAAAATTTTTTAACTAACTAAATTAAATAAATAAATAAATTGGTGAGGAAATAAGAGAGTAAGAAACAATAACGCTTTCCTCGTCGGCTCAACTCAAGAGATAGGTCTAATGGTTGGGTCGGGCTCAAAGTTGGGCTTCAATATATTCTATTGAATAAAGACAAAGTCCAACCCAAACTTGGCACTGCCTGTGAACCAACCTTCTTAATTTGTTAATAAATGATTAATTAATGAAGACAATTAGTTAATTAAACAAATAAAAATCTATGGATAATAACTTTTTTATTTTGTAAAATATATAATTGAATAATTTAATTTAATAAAATAAAAAAATATCCAAGCTACCTAGACCAATCCCCACCTGTTGACAACCCTTAAATATTGGACACCGAGCAGTAAGATAGAGAGGGACATAATTAAATAATCTAGTAAATTAAATCAATAAAATATTTTAACTATTTAAAATAAGTAAATAACTAATTATGCAACAAAAAATCCGAGCTTTATATGATGGTCGGGCACAGGCTCAAAATCTAGGCTTGATGGTTGGTCTAGGCTTAGACGGGCCTTAATAAGTTCTGTTGATATAAAGGCAAAGCCCAAACCAGACGTGGCCCAACCAATGAATAGGTTTAACCCCAACCGATACCTATCCAATTTATAAACCTAAATATTTTGCTCGGGTTGGGGGGAATGTATGGATTATTAACTTCTTGAATAATTTAATAAATTAAATAAATAGGAACCTATGGATACCAATTTAGTTAATTTTGTAAAATAACTAATCATTAATTTGGTTTAGTAAAATAAATAAATAAAATTACATTTATTATTGGCACGGGATAGGTACATCCTATCCCATATTCACAAAACATATTAGTTACCCTAAAAATAGTCTCTAGGAGAGAGAGAGAGAGAGAGAGAGAGAAATAATTTGTTAGGAATATAATTAATTAATTAGTTAATTAAAGAATTCCATAAATTAAGTAAATAGAAATCTATGGATAATAATTTACTTAATTTTATAAAATAGATAAATAAATAGTTAACTTTAAGAAAAAAATATAAATAAATATTCACTTGTGATTGGTGCAAGACTAGTCCAAGCTATCCCCAACCAAACTTGCACCATTGACAACCGTAAGTATTGGTAACATGTTGAATTAGATAAATAACACTTTATGGAGAATAATTTTTTTAATATATTAAAACAAATAAATGAATAATTTAATTTAGTAAAATAAATAAATAAATTTTCAGTTATTATTGGGGCAAGTATGTACAACCTATTCGACACTAGAACTAATCCATTTTTCAATAAGAAAATCAATAATTAGATGAACAATTTAGTTATGTAAATAAATAAAACCTATGGATAACAATTTACTTACTTTTGGAAAAATAAATAAATATCCAAACTATCTAGATCCAAACCCAACCCACTCACAACCTTAAATATGTAACTCAGGAGGGAGGGAGAGAAGGAGAGAGAGAGAGAGAGAGAGAGAAATAATTTGTTTATAAAGTAAATTGATTTAGTAAGTTCAGTAAATAGTTTTTAACTTAATAGCATAACTAAATAAGTAATTAGGTTGAGAAAATGGAAGGAACAAAGAATTTCTCACCATGATTCAGGCTCTATATGAACTTTAAGCCCATGCTCAAGATGTAGGCCCGAAGTTCAACCTGGACTCAGACTTGCGCATAAATATGTTCTTTTGTTCTCGTTAATAATTTTAATCCAAGCTGAGTCCTAACCTACTAATAGCCCTAAATATTAGGCTTAGGGAGAGAGATCGAAATAACAAAATATTTAAATAAATGATTAATTACTTGAATAATTTTGTAAATGAAAAAATAGAAATCTATGGATAATATTTTACTAAATTATGTAAAAAAAACAAATCAAAACTTTAATTTAATAAAATTACTATATACTCATTTATTATTGGGTGTCGGGTTGAATCAAATAAATAAAAATTTATACATAATAGTTTATCTAAAGTATTTAAATATATAAACGAATAATTTAGTTTAGTAAAGTAAATAAAATTTCATTAATCGTTCGAACGGGATAGGTACATTCTATACCACACTAGACCGAAGTCGTTGATAACCCAAAAAATAAGGATCCAGAGAAAGAGAAAAATAAGTTATTAACTAATTTATTAACCTAAATAATAAAATCAATATATAATGATCAATTCATTTAGTAAAATTATAAATAAATATCCAATCTATCTAAAACAATGCCCGGCCCATTGATAACCCAAAATATTAGACTTGGGGAGGGACAGATATAGTGAATTAATTTTTTGATAAAATTAAATCATTTAGCAAATTAAATAAATAAAATTTTTTAACTAACTAAATTAAATAAATAAATAAATTGGTGAGGAAATAAGAGAGTAAGAAACAATAACGCTTTCCTCGTCGGCTCAACTCAAGAGATAGGTCTAATGGTTGGGTCGGGCTCAAAGTTGGGCTTCAATATATTCTATTGAATAAAGACAAAGTCCAACCCAAACTTGGCACTGCCTGTGAACCAACCTTCTTAAATTGTTAATAAATGATTAATTAATGAAGACAATTAGTTAATTAAACAAATAAAAATCTATGGATAATAACTTTTTTATTTTGTAAAATATATAATTGAATAATTTAATTTAATAAAATAAAAAAATATCCAAGCTACCTAGACCAATCCCCACCTGTTGACAACCCTTAAATATTGGACACCGAGCAGTAAGATAGAGAGGGACACAATTAAATAATCTAGTAAATTAAATCAATAAAATATTTTAACTATTTAAAATAAGTAAATAACTAATTATGCAACAAAAAATCCGAGCTTTATATGATGGTCGGGCACAGGCTCAAAATCTAGGCTTGATGGTTGGTCTAGGCTTAGACGGGCCTTAATAAGTTCTGTTGATATAAAGGCAAAGCCCAAACCAGACGTGGCCCAACCAATGAATAGGTTTAACCCCAACCGATACCTATCCAATTTATAAACCTAAATATTTTGCTCGGGTTGGGGGGAATGTATGGATTATTAACTTCTTGAATAATTTAATAAATTAAATAAATAGGAACCTATGGATACCAATTTAGTTAATTTTGTAAAATAACTAATCATTAATTTGGTTTAGTAAAATAAATAAATAAAATTACATTTATTATTGGCACGGGATAGGTACATCCTATCCCATATTCACAAAACATATTAGTTACCCTAAAAATAGTCTCTAGGAGAGAGAGAGAGAGAGAGAGAGAGAAATAATTTGTTAGGAATATAATTAATTAATTAGTTAATTAAAGAATTCAATAAATTAAGTAAATAGAAATCTATGGATAATAATTTACTTAATTTTATAAAATAGATAAATAAATAGTTAATTTTAAGAAAAAAATATAAATAAATATTCACTTGTGATTGGTGCAAGACTAGTCCAAGCTATCCCCAACCAAACTTGCACCATTGACAACCGTAAGTATTGGTAACATGTTGAATTAGATAAATAAAACTTTATAGAGAATAATTTTTTTAATATATTAAAACAAATAAATGAATAATTTAATTTAGTAAAATAAATAAATAAATTTTTAGTTATTATTGGGGCAAGACATGTACAACCTATTCGACACGAGAACTAATCCATTGTTCAAAAAGTAAATCATTAATTAGATGAACAATTTAGTTATGTAAATAAATAAAACCTATGGATAATAATTTACGTACTCTTGGAAAAATAAATAAATATCCAAACTATCTAAATCCAAACCCAACCCATTCACAACCCTAAATATGTAACTCAGGAGGGAGAGAGAGAGAGAGAGAGAGAGAGAGAGAGAGAGAGAGAGGGGGAGAAATAATTTGTTTATAAAGTAAATTAATTTAGTAAGTTCAGTAAATAATTTTTAACTTAATAGAATAACTAAATAAGTAATTAGGTGAGAAAATGAGAGGAACAAGGAATTTCCTCACCATGTTTCAGGCTCTATATGAACTTTAGGCTCATGCTCAAGATGTAGTCTCGAAGTTCAACCTGGACTTAGACTTGCGCATAAATATGTTCTTTTGTTCTCGTTAATAATTTTAATCCAAGCTGAGACCTAACCTACTAATAGCACTAAATATTAGGCTTAGGGAGAGAGATCGAAATAACAAAATGGTTAAATAAATGATAAATTACTTGAATAATTTTGTAAATTAAAAAATAGAAATCTATGGATAATATTTTACTAAATTATGTAAAATAAACAAATCAAAACTTTAATTTAATAAAATTACTATATACTCATTTATTATTGGGTGTCGGGTTGAATCAAATAAATAAAAATTTATACATAATAGTTTATCTAAAGTATTTAAATATATAAACGAATAATTTAGTTTAGTTAAATAAATAAAATTTCATTAATCGTTCGAACGGGATAGGTACATTCTATACCACACTAGACCGAAGTCGTTGATAACCCAAAAAATAAGGATCCAGAGAAAGAGAAAAATAAGTTATTAACTAATTTATTAACCTAAATAATAAAATCAATATATAATGATCAATTCATTTAGTAAAATTAAAAATAAATATCCAATCTATCTAAAACAATGCCCGGCCCATTGATAACCCAAAATATTAGACTTGGGGAGGGACAGATATAGTGAATTAATTTTTTGATAAAATTAAATCATTTAGCAAATTAAATAAATAAAATTTTTTAACTAACTAAATTAAATAAATAAATAAATTGGTGAGGAAATAAGAGAGTAAGAAACAATAACGCTTTCCTCGTCGGCTCAACTCAAGAGATAGGTCTAATGGTTGGGTCGGGCTCAAAGTTGGGCTTCAATATATTCTATTGAATAAAGACAAAGTCCAACCCAAACTTGGCACTGCCTGTGAACCAACCTTCTTAATTTGTTAATAAATGATTAATTAATGAAGACAATTAGTTAATTAAATAAATAAAAATCTATGGATAATAACTTTTTTATTTTGTAAAATATATAATTGAATAATTTAATTTAATAAAATAAAAAAATATCCAAGCTACCTAGACCAATCCCTACCTGTTGACAACACTTAAATATTGGACACCGAGCAGTAAGATAGGGAGGGACATAATTAAATAATCTAGTAAATTAAATCAATAAAATATTTTAACTATTTAAAATAAGTAAATAACTAATTATGCAACAAAAAATCCGAGCTTTATATGATGGTCGGGCACAGGCTCAAAATCTAGGCTTGATGGTTGGTCTAGGCTTAGACGGGCCTTAATAAGTTCTGTTGATATAAAGGCAAAGCCCAAACCAGACGTGGCCCAACCAATGAATAGGTTTAACCCCAACCGATACCTATCCAATTTATAAACCTAAATATTTTGCTCGGGTTGGGGGCAATGTATGGATTATTAACTTCTTGAATAATTTAATAAATTAAATAAATAGGAACCTATGGATACCAATTTAGTTAATTGTGTAAAATAACTAATCATTAATTTGGTTTAGTAAAATAAATAAATAAAATTACATTTATTATTGGCACGGGATAGGTACATCCTATCCCATTTTCACAAAACATATTAGTTACCCTAAAAATAGTCTCTAGGAGAGAGAGAGAGAGAGAGAGAGAAATAATTTGTTAGGAATATAATTAATTAATTAGTTAATTAAAGAATTCAATAAATTAAGTAAATAGAAATCTATGGATAATAATTTACTTAATTTTATAAAATAGATAAATAAATAGTTAACTTTAAGAAAAAAATATAAATAAATATTCACTTGTGATTGGTGCAAGACTAGTCCAAGCTATCCCCAACCAAACTTGCACCATTGACAACCGTAAGTATTGGTAACATGTTGAATTAAATAAATAACACTTTATGGAGAATAATTTTTTTAATATATTAAAACAAATAAATGAATAATTTAATTTAGTAAAATAAATAAATAAATTTTCAGTTATTATTGGGGCAAGTATGTACAACCTATTCGACACTAGAACTAATCCATTTTTCAATAAGTAAATCAATAATTAGATGAACAATGTAGTTATGTAAATAAATAAAACCTATGGATAACAATTTACTTACTTTTGGAAAAATAAATAAATATCCAAACTATCTAGATCCAAACCCAACCCACTCACAACCCTAAATATGTAACTCAGGAGGGAGGGAGAGAGAGAGAGAGAGAGAGAGAGAGAGAGAGAGAGAGAGAGAAATAATTTGTTTATAAAGTAAATTGATTTAGTAAGTTCAGTAAATAGTTTTTAACTTAATAGCATAACTAAATAAGTAATTAGGTTGAGAAAATGGAAGGAACAAAGAATTTCTCACCATGATTCAGGCTCTATATGAACTTTAAGCTCATGCTCAAGATGTAGGCCCGAAGATCAACCTGGACTCAGACTTGCGCATAAATATGTTCTTTTGTTCTCGTTAATAATTTTAATCCAAGCTGAGTCCTAACCTACTAATAGCCCTAAATATTAGGCTTAGGGAGAGAGATCGAAATAACAAAATATTTAAATAAATGATTAATTACTTGAATAATTTTGTAAATTAAAAAATAGAAATCTTTGGATAATATTTTACTAAATTATGTAAAATAAACAAATCAAAACTTTAATTTAATAAAATTACTATATACTCATTTATTATTGGGTGTCGGGTTGTATCAAATAAATAAAAATTTATACATAATAGTTTATCTAAAGTATTTAAATATATAAACGAATAATTTAGTTTAGTAAAATAAATAAAATTTCATTAATCGTTCGAACGGGATAGGTACATTCTATACCACACTAGACCGAAGTCGTTGATAACCCAAAAAATAAGGATCCAGAGAAAGAGAAAAATAAGTTATTAACTAATTTATTAACCTAAATAATAAAATCAATATATAATGATCAATTCATTTAGTAAAATTAAAAATAAATATCCAATCTATCTAAAACAATGCCCGGCCCATTGATAACCCAAAATATTAGACTTGGGGAGGGACAGATATAGCGAATTAATTTTTTGATAAAATTAAATCATTTAGCAAATTAAATAAATAAAATTTTTTAACTAACTAAATTAAATAAATAAATAAATTGGTGAGGAAATAAGAGAGTAAGAAACAATAACGCTTTCCTCGTCGGCTCAACTCAAGAGATAGGTCTAATGGTTGGGTCGGGCTCAAAGTTGGGCTTCAATATATTCTATTGAATAAAGACAAAGTCCAACCCAAACTTGGCACTGCCTGTGAACCAACCTTCTTAATTTGTTAATAAATGATTAATTAATGAAGACAATTAGTTAATTAAATAAATAAAAATCTATGGATAATAACTTTTTTATTTTGTAAAATATATAATTGAATAATTTAATTTAATAAAATAAAAAAATATCCAAGCTACCTAGACCAATCTCCACCTGTTGACAACCCTTAAATATTGGACACCGAGCAGTAAGATAGGGAGGGACATAATTAAATAATCTAGTAAATTAAATCAATAAAATACTTTAACTATTTAAAATAAGTAAATAACTAATTATGCAACAAAAAATCCGAGCTTTATATGATGGTCGGGCACAGGCTCAAAATCTAGGCTTGATGGTTGGTCTAGGCTTAGACGGGCCTTAATAAGTTCTGTTGATATAAAGGCAAAGCCCATACCAGACGTGGCCCAACCAATGAATAGGTTTAACCCCAACCGATACCTATCCAATTTATAAACCTAAATATTTTGCTCGGGTTGGGGGGAATGTATGGATTATTAACTTCTTGAATAATTTAATAAATTAAATAAATAGGAACCTATGGATACCAATTTAGTTAATTTTGTAAAATAACTAATCATTAATTTGGTTTAGTAAAATAAATAAATAAAATTACATTTATTATTGGCACGGGATAGGTACATCCTATCCCATTTTCACAAAACATATTAGTTACCCTAAAAATAGTCTCTAGGAGAGAGAGAGAGAGAGAGAGAGAGAAATAATTTGTTAGGAATATAATTAATTAATTAGTTAATTAAAGAATTCAATAAATTAAGTAAATAGAAATCTATGGATAATAATTTACTTAATTTTATAAAATAGATAAATAAATAGTTAATTTTAAGAAAAAAATATAAATAAATATTCACTTGTGATTGGTGCAAGACTAGTCCAAGCTATTCCCAACCAAACTTGCACCATTGACAACCGTAAGTATTGGTAACATGTTGAATTAGATAAATAAAACTTTATAGAGAATAATTTTTTTAATATATTAAAACAAATAAATGAATAATTTAATTTAGTAAAATAAATAAATAAATTTTTAGTTATTATTGTGGCAAGACATGTACAACCTATTCGACACGAGAACTAATCCATTGTTCAAAAAGTAAATCATTAATTAGATGAACAATTTAGTTATGTAAATAAATAAAACCTATGGATAATAATTTACGTACTCTTGGAAAAATAAATAAATATCCAAACTATCTAAATCCAAACCCAACCCATTCACAACCCTAAATATGTAACTCAGGAGGTAGAGAGAGAGAGAGAGAGAGAGAGAGAGAGAGAGAGAGGGAGAGAAATAATTTGTTTATAAAGTAAATTAATTTAGTAAGTTCAGTAAATAATTTTTAACTTAATAGAATAACTAAGTAAGTAATTAGGTGAGAAAATGAGAGGAACATGGAATTTCCTCACCATGTTTCAGGCTCTATATGAACTTTAGGCTCATGCTCAAGATGTAGTCTCGAAGTTCAACCTGGACTTAGACTTGCGCATAAATATGTTCTTTTGTTCTCGTTAATAATTTTAATCCAAGCTGAGACCTAACCTACTAATAGCACTAAATATTAGGCTTAGGGAGAGAGATCGAAATAACAAAATGGTTAAATAAATGATAAATTACTTGAATAATTTTGTAAATTAAAAAATAGAAATCTATGGATAATATTTTACTAAATTATGTAAAATAAACAAATCAAAACTTTAATTTAATAAAATTACTATATACTCATTTATTATTGGGTGTCGGGTTGAATCAAATAAATAAAAATTTTTACATAATAGTTTATCTAAAGTATTTAAATATATAAACGAATAATTTAGTTTAGTAAAATAAATAAAATTTCATTAATCGTTCGAACGGGATAGGTACATTCTATACCACACTAGACCGAAGTCGTTGATAACCCAAAAAATAAGGATCCAGAGAAAGAGAAAAATAAGTTATTAACTAATTTATTAACCTAAATAATAAAATCAATATATAATGATCAATTCATTTAGTAAAATTAAAAATAAATATCCAATCTATCTAAAACAATGCCCGGTCCATTGATAACCCAAAATATTAGACTTGGGGAGGGACAGATATAGTGAATTAATTTTTTGATAAAATTAAATCATTTAGCAAATTAAATAAATAAAATTTTTTAACTAACTAAATTAAATAAATAAATAAATTGGTGAGGAAATAAGAGAGTAAGAAACAATAACGCTTTCCTCGTCGGCTCAACTCAAGAGATAGGTCTAATGGTTGGGTCGGGCTCAAAGTTGGGCTTCAATATATTCTATTGAAAAAAGACAAAGTCCAACCCAAACTTGGCACTGCCTGTGAACCAACCTTCTTAATTTGTTAATAAATGATTAATTAATGAAGACAATTAGTTAATTAAATAAATAAAAATCTATGGATAATAACTTTTTTATTTTGTAAAATATATAATTGAATAATTTAATTTAATAAAATAAAAAAATATCCAAGCTACCTAGACCAATCCCCACCTGTTGACAACCCTTAAATATTGGACACCGAGCAGTAAGATAGAGAGGGACATAATTAAATAATCTAGTAAATTACATCAATAAAATATTTTAACTATTTAAAATAAGTAAATAACTAATTATGCAACAAAAAATCCGAGCTTTATATGATGGTCGGGCACAGGCTCAAAATCTAGGCTTGATGGTTGGTCTAGGCTTAGACGGGCCTTAATAAGTTCTGTTGATATAAAGGCAAAGCCCAAACCAGACGTGGCCCAACCAATGAATAGGTTTAACCCCAACCGATACCTATCCAATTTATAAACCTAAATATTTTGCTCGGGTTGGGGGGAATGTATGGATTATTAACTTCTTGAATAATTTAATAAATTAAATAAATAGGAACCTATGGATACCAATTTAGTTAATTTTGTAAAATAACTAATCATTAATTTGGTTTAGTAAAATAAATAAATAAAATTACATTTATTATTGGCACGGGATAGGTACATCCTATCCCATATTCACAAAACATATTAGTTACCCTAAAAATAGTCTCTAGGAGAGAGAGAGAGAGAGAGAGAGAGAGAGAAGAAATAATTTGTTAGGAATATAATTAATTAATTAGTTAATTAAAGAATTCAATAAATTAAGTAAATAGAAATCTATGGATAATAATTTACTTAATTTTATAAAATAGATAAATAAATAGTTCACTTTAAGAAAAAAATATAAATAAATATTCACTAGTGATTGGTGCAAGACTAGTCCAAGCTATCCCCAACCAAACTTGCACCATTGACAACCGTAAGTATTGGTAACATGTTGAATTAGATAAATAACACTTTATGGAGAATAATTTTTTTAATATATTAAAACAAATAAATGAATAATTTAATTTAGTAAAATAAATAAATAAATTTTCAGTTATTATTGGGGCAAGTATGTACAACCTATTCGACACTAGAACTAATCCATTTTTCAATAAGAAAATCAATAATTAGATGAACAATTTAGTTATGTAAATAAATAAAACCTATGGATAACAATTTACTTACTTTTGGAAAAATAAATAAATATCCAAACTATCTAGATCCATACCCAACCCACTCACAACCCTAAATATGTAACTCAGGAGGGAGGGAGAGAGAGAGAAAGAGAGAAATAATTTGTTTATAAAGTAAATTGATTTAGTAAGTTCAGTAAATAGTTTTTAACTTAATAGCATAACTTAATAAGTAATTAGGTTGAGAAAATGGAAGGAACAAAGAATTTCCTCACCATGATTCAGGCTCTATATGAACTTTAAGCCCATGCTCAAGATGTAGGCCCGAAGTTCAACCTGGACTCAGACTTGCGCATAAATATGTTCTTTTGTTCTCGTTAATAATTTTAATCCAAGCTGAGTCCTAACCTACTAATAGCCCTAAATATTAGGCTTAGGGAGAGAGATCGAAATAACAAAATATTTAAATAAATGATTAATTACTTGAATAATTTTGTAAATTAAAAAATAGAAATCTATGGATAATATTTTACTAAATTATGTAAAATAAACAAATCAAAACTTTAATTTAATAAAATTACTATATACTCATTTATTATTGGGTGTCGGGTTGAATCAAATAAATAAAAATTTATACATAATAGTTTATCTAAAGTATTTAAATATATAAATGAATAATTTAGTTTAGTAAAATAAATAAAATTTCATTAATCGTTCGAACGGGATAGGTACATTCTATACCACACTAGACCGAAGTCGTTGATAACCCAAAAAATAAGGATCCAGAGAAAGAGAAAAATAAGTTATTAACTAATTTATTAACCTAAATAATAAAATCAATATATAATGATCAATTCATTTAGTAAAATTAAAAATAAATATCCAATCTATCTAAAACAATGCCCGGCCCATTGATAACCCAAAATATTAGACTTGGGGAGGGACAGATATAGTGAATTAATTTTTTGATAAAATTAAATCATTTAGCAAATTAAATAAATAAAATTTTTTAACTAACTAAATTAAATAAATAAATAAATTGGTGAGGAAATAAGAGAGTAAGAAACAATAACGCTTTCCTCGTCGGCTCAACTCAAGAGATAGGTCTAATGGTTGGGTCGGGCTCAAAGTTGGGCTTCAATATATTCTATTGAATAAAGACAAAGTCCAACCCAAACTTGGCACTGCCTGTGAACCAACCTTCTTAATTTGTTAATAAATGATTAATTAATGAAGACAATTAGTTAATTAAACAAATAAAAATCTATGGATAATAACTTTTTTATTTTGTAAAATATATAATTGAATAATTTAATTTAATAAAAAAAAAAATATCCAAGCTACCTAGACCAATCCCCACCTGTTGACAACCCTTAAATATTGGACACCGAGCAGTAAGATAGAGAGGGACATAATTAAATAATCTAGTAAATTAAATCAATAAAATATTTTAACTATTTAAAATAAGTAAATAACTAATTATGCAACAAAAAATCCGAGCTTTATATGATGGTCGGGCACAGGCTCAAAATCTAGGCTTGATGGTTGGTCTAGGTTTAGACGGGCCTTAATATGTTCTGTTGATATAAAGGCAAAGCCCAAACCAGACGTGGCCCAACCAATGAATAGGTTTAACCCCAACCGATACCTATCCAATTTATAAACCTAAATATTTTGCTCGGGTTGGGGGGAATGTATGGATTATTAACTTCTTGAATAATTTAATAAATTAAATAAATAGGAACCTATGGATACCAATTTAGTTAATTTTGTAAAATAACTAATCATTAATTTGGTTTAGTAAAATAAATAAATAAAATTACATTTATTATTGGCACGGGATAGGTACATCCTATCCCATATTCACAAAACATATTAGTTACCCTAAAAATAGTCTCTAGGAGAGAGAGAGAGAGAGAGAGAGAGAGAGAGAGAAATAATTTGTTAGGAATATAATTAATTAATTAGTTAATTAAAGAATTCAATAAATTAAGTAAATAGAAATCTATGGATAATAATTTACTTAATTTTATAAAATAGATAAATAAATAGTTAACTTTAAGAAAAAAATATAAATAAATATTCACTTGTGATTGGTGCAAGACTAGTCCAAGCTATCCCCAACCAAACTTGCACCATTGACAACCGTAAGTATTGGTAACATGTTGAATTAGATAAATAACACTTTATGGAGAATAATTTTTTTAATATATTAAAACAAATAAATGAATAATTTAATTTAGTAAAATAAATAAATAAATTTTCAGTTATTATTGGGGCAAGTATGTACAACCTATTCGACACTAGAACTAATCCATTTTTCAATAAGAAAATCAATAATTAGATGAACAATTTAGTTATGTAAATAAATAAAACCTATGGATAACAATTTACTTACATTTGGAAAAATAAATAAATATCCAAACTATCTAGATCCAAACCCAACCCACTCACAACCCTAAATATGTAACTCAGGAGGGAGGGAGAGAGAGAGAGAGAGAGAGAGAAATAATTTGTTTATAAAGTAAATTGATTTAGTAAGTTCAGTAAATAGTTTTTAACTTAATAGCATAACTAAATAAGTAATTAGGTTGAGAAAATGGAAGGAACAAAGAATTTCCTCACCATGATTCAGGCTCTGTATGAACTTTAAGCCCATGCTCAAGATGTAGGCCCGAAGTTCAACCTGGACTCAGACTTGCGCATAAATATGTTCTTTTGTTCTCGTTAATAATTTTAATCCAAGCTGAGTCCTAACCTACTAATAGCCCTAAATATTAGGCTTAGGGAGAGAGATCGAAATAACAAAATATTTAAATAAATGATTAATTACTTGAATAATTTTGTAAATTAAAAAATAGAAATCTATGGATAATATTTTACTAAATAATGTAAAATAAACAAATCAAAACTTTAATTTAATAAAATTACTATATACTCATTTATTATTGGGTGTCGGGTTGAATCAAATAAATAAAAATTTATACATAATAGTTTATCTAAAGTATTTAAATATATAAACGAATAATTTAGTTTAGTAAAATAAATAAAATTTCATTAATCGTTCGAACGGGATAGGTACATTCTATACCACACTAGACCGAAGTCGTTGATAACCCAAAAAATAAGGATCCAGAGAAAGAGAAAAATAAGTTATTAACTAATTTATTAACCTAAATAATAAAATCAATATATAATGATCAATTCATTTAGTAAAATTAAAAATAAATATCCAATCTATCAAAAACAATGCCCGGTCCATTGATAACCCAAAATATTAGACTTGGGGAGGGACAGATATAGTGAATTAATTTTTTGATAAAATTAAATCATTTAGCAAATTAAATAAATAAAATTTTTTAACTAACTAAATTAAATAAATAAATAAATTGGTGAGGAAATAAGAGAGTAAGAAACAATAACGCTTTCCTCGTCGGCTCAACTCAAGAGATAGGTCTAATGGTTGGGTCGGGCTCAAAGTTGGGCTTCAATATATTCTATTGAATAAAGACAAAGTCCAACCCAAACTTGGCACTGCCTGTGAACCAACCTTCTTAATTTGTTAATAAATGATTAATTAATGAAGACAATTAGTTAATTAAATAAATAAAAATCTATGGATAATAACTTTTTTATTTTGTAAAATATATAATTGAATAATTTAATTTAATAAAATAAAAAAATATCCAAGCTACCTAGACCAATCCCCACCTGTTGACAACCCTTAAATATTGGACACCGAGCAGTAAGATAGAGAGGGACATAATTAAATAATCTAGTAAATTACATCAATAAAATATTTTAACTATTTAAAATAAGTAAATAACTAATTATGCAACAAAAAATCCGAGCTTTATATGATGGTCGGGCACAGGCTCAAAATCTAGGCTTGATGGTTGGTCTAGGCTTAGACGGGCCTTAATAAGTTCTGTTGATATAAAGGCAAAGCCCAAACCAGACGTGGCCCAACCAATGAATAGGTTTAACCCCAACCGATACCTATCCAATTTATAAACCTAAATATTTTGCTCGGGTTGGGGGGAATGTATGGATTATTAACTTCTTGAATAATTTAATAAATTAAATAAATAGGAACCTATGGATACCAATTTAGTTAATTTTGTAAAATAACTAATCATTAATTTGGTTTAGTAAAATAAATAAATAAAATTACATTTATTATTGGCACGGGATAGGTACATCCTATCCCATATTCACAAAACATATTAGTTACCCTAAAAATAGTCTCTAGGAGAGAGAGAGAGAGAGAGAGAGAGAGAGAATAATTTGTTAGGAATATAATTAATTAATTAGTTAATTAAAGAATTCAATAAATTAAGTAAATAGAAATCTATGGATAATAATTTACTTAATTTTATAAAATAGATAAATAAATAGTTCACTTTAAGAAAAAAATATAAATAAATATTCACTAGTGATTGGTGCAAGACTAGTCCAAGCTATCCCCAACCAAACTTGCACCATTGACAACCGTAAGTATTGGTAACATGTTGAATTAGATAAATAACACTTTATGGAGAATAATTTTTTTAATATATTAAAACAAATAAATGAATAATTTAATTTAGTAAAATAAATAAATAAATTTTCAGTTATTATTGGGGCAAGTATGTACAACCTATTCGACACTAGAACTAATCCATTTTTCAATAAGAAAATCAATAATTAGATGAACAATTTAGTTATGTAAATAAATAAAACCTATGGATAACAATTTACTTACTTTTGGAAAAATAAATAAATATCCAAACTATCTAGATCCAAACCCAACCCACTCACAACCCTAAATATGTAACTCAGGAGGGAGGGAGAGAGAGAGAGAGAGAGAGAGAATAATTTGTTTATAAAGTAAATTGATTTAGTAAGTTCAGTAAATAGTTTTTAACTTAATAGCATAACTTAATAAGTAATTAGGTTGAGAAAATGGAAGGAACAAAGAATTTCCTCACCATGATTCAGGCTCTATATGAACTTTAAGCCCATGCTCAAGATGTAGGCCCGAAGTTCAACCTGGACTCAGACTTGCGCATAAATATGTTCTTTTGTTCTCGTTAATAATTTTAATCCAAGCTGAGTCCTAACCTACTAATAGCCCTAAATATTAGGCTTAGGGAGAGAGATCGAAATAACAAAATATTTAAATAAATGATTAATTACTTGAATAATTTTGTAAATTAAAAAATAGAAATCTATGGATAATATTTTACTAAATTATGTAAAATAAACAAATCAAAACTTTAATTTAATAAAATTACTATATACTCATTTATTATTGGGTGTCGGGTTGAATCAAATAAATAAAAATTTATACATAATAGTTTATCTAAAGTATTTAAATATATAAATGAATAATTTAGTTTAGTAAAATAAATAAAATTTCATTAATCGTTCGAACGGGATAGGTACATTCTATACCACACTAGACCGAAGTCGTTGATAACCCAAAAAATAAGGATCCAGAGAAAGAGAAAAATAAGTTATTAACTAATTTATTAACCTAAATAATAAAATCAATATATAATGATCAATTCATTTAGTAAAATTAAAAATAAATATCCAATCTATCTAAAACAATGCCCGGCCCATTGATAACCCAAAATATTAGACTTGGGGAGGGACAGATATAGTGAATTAATTTTTTGATAAAATTAAATCATTTAGCAAATTAAATAAATAAAATTTTTTAACTAACTAAATTAAATAAATAAATAAATTGGTGAGGAAATAAGAGAGTAAGAAACAATAACGCTTTCCTCGTCGGCTCAACTCAAGAGATAGGTCTAATGGTTGGGTCGGGCTCAAAGTTGGGCTTCAATATATTCTATTGAATAAAGACAAAGTCCAACCCAAACTTGGCACTGCCTGTGAACCAACCTTCTTAATTTGTTAATAAATGATTAATTAATGAAGACAATTAGTTAATTAAATAAATAAAAATCTATGGATAATAACTTTTTTATTTTGTAAAATATATAATTGAATAATTTAATTTAATAAAATAAAAAAATATCCAAGCTACCTAGACCAATCCCCACCTGTTGACAACCCTTAAATATTGGACACCGAGCAGTAAGATAGAGAGGGACATAATTAAATAATCTAGTAAATTAAATCAATAAAATATTTTAACTATTTAAAATAAGTAAATAACTAATTATGCAACAAAAAATCCGAGCTTTATATGATGGTCGGGCACAGGCTCAAAATCTAGGCTTGATGGTTGGTCTAGGCTTAGACGGGCCTTAATAAGTTCTGTTGATATAAAGGCAAAGCCCAAACCAGACGTGGCCCAACCAATGAATAGGTTTAACCCCAACCGATACCTATCCAATTTATAAACCTAAATATTTTGCTCGGGTTGGGGGGAATGTATGGATTATTAACTTCTTGAATAATTTAATAAATTAAATAAATAGGAACCTATGGATACCAATTTAGTTAATTTTGTAAAATAACTAATCATTAATTTGGTTTAGTAAAATAAATAAATAAAATTACATTTATTATTGGCACGGGATAGGTACATCCTATCCCATATTCACAAAACATATTAGTTACCCTAAAAATAGTCTCTAGGAGAGAGAGAGAGAGAGAGAGAGAGAGAGAGAAATAATTTGTTAGGAATATAATTAATTAATTAGTTAATTAAAGAATTCAATAAATTAAGTAAATAGAAATCTATGGATAATAATTTACTTAATTTTATAAAATAGATAAATAAATAGTTAACTTTAAGAAAAAAATATAAATAAATATTCACTTGTGATTGGTGCAAGACTAGTCCAAGCTATCCCCAACCAAACTTGCACCATTGACAACCGTAAGTATTGGTAACATGTTGAATTAGATAAATAACACTTTATGGAGAATAATTTTTTTAATATATTAAAACAAATAAATGAATAATTTAATTTAGTAAAATAAATAAATAAATTTTCAGTTATTATTGGGGCAAGTATGTACAACCTATTCGACACTAGAACTAATCCATTTTTCAATAAGAAAATCAATAATTAGATGAACAATTTAGTTATGTAAATAAATAAAACCTATGGATAACAATTTACTTACTTTTGGAAAAATAAATAAATATCCAAACTATCTAGATCCAAACCCAACCCACTCACAACCCTAAATATGTAACTCAGGAGGGAGGGAGAGAGAGAGAGAGAGAGAGAGAAATAATTTGTTTATAAAGTAAATTGATTTAGTAAGTTCAGTAAATAGTTTTTAACTTAATAGCATAACTAAATAAGTAATTAGGTTGAGAAAATGGAAGGAACAAAGAATTTCCTCACCATGATTCAGGCTCTATATGAACTTTAAGCCCATGCTCAAGATGTAGGCCCGAAGTTCAACCTGGACTCAGACTTGCGCATAAATATGTTCTTTTGTTCTCGTTAATAATTTTAATCCAAGCTGAGTCCTAACCTACTAATAGCCCTAAATATTAGGCTTAGGGAGAGAGATCGAAATAACAAAATATTTAAATAAATGATTAATTACTTGAATAATTTTGTAAATTAAAAAATAGAAATCTATGGATAATATTTTACTAAATTATGTAAAATAAACAAATCAAAACTTTAATTTAATAAAATTACTATATACTCATTTATTATTGGGTGTCGGGTTGAATCAAATAAATAAAAATTTATACATAATAGTTTATCTAAAGTATTTAAATATATAAACGAATAATTTAGTTTAGTAAAATAAATAAAATTTCATTAATCGTTCGAACGGGATAGGTACATTCTATACCACACTAGACCGAAGTCGTTGATAACCCAAAAAATAAGGATCCAGAGAAAGAGAAAAATAAGTTATTAACTAATTTATTAACCTAAATAATAAAATCAATATATAATGATCAATTCATTTAGTAAAATTAAAAATAAATATCCAATCTATCTAAAACAATGCCCGGCCCATTGATAACCCAAAATATTAGACTTGGGGAGGGACAGATATAGTGAATTAATTTTTTGATAAAATTAAATCATTTAGCAAATTAAATAAATAAAATTTTTTAACTAACTAAATTAAATAAATAAATAAATTGGTGAGGAAATAAGAGAGTAAGAAACAATAACGCTTTCCTCGTCGGCTCAACTCAAGAGATAGGTCTAATGGTTGGGTCGGGCTCAAAGTTGGGCTTCAATATATTCTATTGAATAAAGACAAAGTCCAACCCAAACTTGGCACTGCCTGTGAACCAACCTTCTTAATTTGTTAATAAATGATTAATTAATGAAGACAATTAGTTAATTAAATAAATAAAAATCTATGGATAATAACTTTTTTATTTTGTAAAATATATAATTGAATAATTTAATTTAATAAAATAAAAAAATATCCAAGCTACCTAGACCAATCCCCACCTGTTGACAACCCTTAAATATTGGACACCGAGCAGTAAGATAGGGAGGGACATAATTAAATAATCTAGTAAATTAAATCAATAAAATATTTTAACTATTTAAAATAAGTAAATAACTAATTATGCAACAAAAAATCCGAGCTTTATATGATGGTCGGGCACAGGCTCAAAATCTAGGCTTGATGGTTGGTCTAGGCTTAGACGGGCCTTAATAAGTTCTGTTGATATAAAGGCAAAGCCCAAACCAGACGTGGCCCAACCAATGAATAGGTTTAACCCCAACCGATACCTATCCAATTTATAAACCTAAATATTTTGCTCGGGTTGGGGGGAATGTATGGATTATTAACTTCTTGAATAATTTAATAAATTAAATAAATAGGAACCTATGGATACCAATTTAGTTAATTTTGTAAAATAACTAATCATTAATTTGGTTTAGTAAAATAAATAAATAAAATTACATTTATTATTGGCACGGGATAGGTACATCCTATCCCATATTCACAAAACATATTAGTTACCCTAAAAATAGTCTCTAGGAGAGAGAGAGAGAGAGAGAGAAGAGAGAGAAATAATTTGTTAGGAATATAATTAATTAATTAGTTAATTAAAGAATTCAATAAATTAAGTAAATAGAAATCTATGGATAATAATTTACTTAATTTTATAAAATAGATAAATAAATAGTTAACTTTAAGAAAAAAATATAAATAAATATTCACTTGTGATTGGTGCAAGACTAGTCCAAGCTATCCCCAACCAAACTTGCACCATTGACAACCGTAAGTATTGGTAACATGTTGAATTAGATAAATAACACTTTATGGAGAATAATTTTTTTAATATATTAAAACAAATAAATGAATAATTTAATTTAGTAAAATAAATAAATAAATTTTCAGTTATTATTGGGGCAAGTATGTACAACCTATTCGACACTAGAACTAATCCATTTTTCAATAAGTAAATCAATAATTAGATGAACAATTTAGTTATGTAAATAAATAAAACCTATGGATAACAATTTACTTACTTTTGGAAAAATAAATAAATATCCAAACTATCTAGATCCAAACCCAACCCACTCACAACCCTAAATATGTAACTCAGGAGGGAGGGAGAGAGAGAGAGAGAGAGAGAGAGAGAGAGAGAGAGAGAGAGAGAAATAATTTGTTTATAAAGTAAATTGATTTAGTAAGTTCAGTAAATAGTTTTTAACTTAATAGCATAACTAAATAAGTAATTAGGTTGAGAAAATGGAAGGAACAAAGAATTTCCTCACCATGATTCAGGCTCTATATGAACTTTAAGCTCATGCTCAAGATGTAGGCCCGAAGTTCAACCTGGACTCAGACTTGCGCATAAATATGTTCTTTTGTTCTCGTTAATAATTTTAATCCAAGCTGAGTCCTAACCTACTAATAGCCCTAAATATTAGGCTTAGGGAGAGAGATCGAAATAACAAAATATTTAAATAAATGATTAATTACTTGAATAATTTTGTAAATTAAAAAATAGAAATCTATGGATAATATTTTACTAAATTATGTAAAATAAACAAATCAAAACTTTAATTTAATAAAATTACTATATACTCATTTATTATTGGGTGTCGGGTTGAATCAAATAAATAAAAATTTATACATAATAGTTTATCTAAAGTATTTAAATATATAAACGAATAATTTAGTTTAGTAAAATAAATAAAATTTCATTAATCGTTCGAACGGGATAGGTACATTCTATACCACACTAGACCGAAGTCGTTGATAACCCAAAAAATAAGGATCCAGAGAAAGAGAAAAATAAGTTATTAACTAATTTATTAACCTAAATAATAAAATCAATATATAATGATCAATTCATTTAGTAAAATTAAAAATAAATATCCAATCTATCTAAAACAATGCCCGGCCCATTGATAACCCAAAATATTAGACTTGGGGAGGGACAGATATAGTGAATTAATTTTTTGATAAAATTAAATCATTTAGCAAATTAAATAAATAAAATTTTTTAACTAACTAAATTAAATAAATAAATAAATTGGTGAGGAAATAAGAGAGTAAGAAACAATAACGCTTTCCTCGTCGGCTCAACTCAAGAGATAGGTCTAATGGTTGGGTCGGGCTCAAAGTTGGGCTTCAATATATTCTATTGAATAAAGACAAAGTCCAACCCAAACTTGGCACTGCCTGTGAACCAACCTTCTTAATTTGTTAATAAATGATTAATTAATGAAGACAATTAGTTAATTAAATAAATAAAAATCTATGGATAATAACTTTTTTATTTTGTAAAATATATAATTGAATAATTTAATTTAATAAAATAAAAAAATATCCAAGCTACCTAGACCAATCCCCACCTGTTGACAACCCTTAAATATTGGACACCGAGCAGTAAGATAGGGAGGGACATAATTAAATAATCTAGTAAATTAAATCAATAAAATATTTTAACTATTTAAAATAAGTAAATAACTAATTATGCAACAAAAAATCCGAGCTTTATATGATGGTCGGGCACAGGCTCAAAATCTAGGCTTGATGGTTGGTCTAGGCTTAGACGGGCCTTAATAAGTTCTGTTGATATAAAGGCAAAGCCCAAACCAGACGTGGCCCAACCAATGAATAGGTTTAACCCCAACCGATACCTATCCAATTTATAAACCTAAATATTTTGCTCGGGTTGGGGGGAATGTATGGATTATTAACTTCTTGAATAATTTAATAAATTAAATAAATAGGAACCTATGGATACCAATTTAGTTAATTTTGTAAAATAACTAATCATTAATTTGGTTTAGTAAAATAAATAAATAAAATTACATTTATTATTGGCACGGGATAGGTACATCCTATCCCATATTCACAAAACATATTAGTTACCCTAAAAATAGTCTCTAGGAGAGAGAGAGAGAGAGAGAGAGAGAGAGAAATAATTTGTTAGGAATATAATTAATTAATTAGTTAATTAAAGAATTCAATAAATTAAGTAAATAGAAATCTATGGATAATAATTTACTTAATTTTATAAAATAGATAAATAAATAGTTAACTTTAAGAAAAAAATATAAATAAATATTCACTTGTGATTGGTGCAAGACTAGTCCAAGCTATCCCCAACCAAACTTGCACCATTGACAACCGTAAGTATTGGTAACATGTTGAATTAGATAAATAACACTTTATGGAGAATAATTTTTTTAATATATTAAAACAAATAAATGAATAATTTAATTTAGTAAAATAAATAAATAAATTTTTAGTTATTATTGGGGCAAGACATGTACAACCTATTCGACACTAGAACTAATCCATTGTTCAAAAAGTAAATCATTAATTAGATGAACAATTTAGTTATGTAAATAAATAAAACCTATGGATAATAATTTACATACTCTTGGAAAAATAAATAAATATCCAAACTATCTAAATCCAAACCCAACCCATTCACAACCCTAAATATGTAACTCAGGAGGGAGAGAGAGAGAGAGAGAGAGAGAGAGAGAGAGAGAGAGAGAGGAGAGAAATAATTTGTTTATAAAGTAAATTAATTTAGTAAGTTCAGTAAATAATTTTTAACTTAATAGAATAACTAAATAAGTAATTAGGTGAGAAAATGAGAGGAACAAGGAATTTCCTCACCATGTTTCAGGCTCTATATGAACTTTAGGCTCATGCTCAAGATGTAGGCTCGAAGTTCAACCTGGACTTAGACTTGCGCATAAATATGTTCTTTTGTTCTCGTTAATAATTTTAATCCAAGCTGAGACCTAACCTACTAATAGCACTAAATATTAGGCTTAGGGAGAGAGATCGAAATAACAAAATGGTTAAATAAATGATAAATTACTTGAATAATTTTGTAAATTAAAAAATAGAAATCTATGGATAATATTTTACTAAATTATGTAAAATAAACAAATCAAAACTTTAATTTAATAAAATTACTATATACTCATTTATTATTGGGTGTCGGGTTGAATCAAATAAATAAAAATTTATACATAATAGTTTATCTAAAGTATTTAAATATATAAACGAATAATTTAGTTTAGTAAAATAAATAAAATTTCATTAATCGTTCGAACGGGATAGGTACATTCTATACCACACTAGACCGAAGTCGTTGATAACCCAAAAAATAAGGATCCAGAGAAAGAGAAAAATAAGTTATTAACTAATTTATTAACCTAAATAATAAAATCAATATATAATGATCAATTCATTTAGTAAAATTAAAAATAAATATCCAATCTATCTAAAACAATGCCCGGCCCATTGATAACCCAAAATATTAGACTTGGGGAGGGACAGATATAGTGAATTAATTTTTTGATAAAATTAAATCATTTAGCAAATTAAATAAATAAAATTTTTTAACTAACTAAATTAAATAAATAAATAAATTGGTGAGGAAATAAGAGAGTAAGAAACAATAACGCTTTCCTCGTCGGCTCAACTCAAGAGATAGGTCTAATGGTTGGGTCGGGCTCAAAGTTGGGCTTCAATATATTCTATTGAATAAAGACAAAGTCCAACCCAAACTTGGCACTGCCTGTGAACCAACCTTCTTAATTTGTTAATAAATGATTAATTAATGAAGACAATTAGTTAATTAAATAAATAAAAATCTATGGATAATAACTTTTTTATTTTGTAAAATATATAATTGAATAATTTAATTTAATAAAATAAAAAAATATCCAAGCTACCTAGACCAATCCCCACCTGTTGACAACCCTTAAATATTGGACACCGAGCAGTAAGATAGGGAGGGACATAATTAAATAATCTAGTAAATTAAATCAATAAAATATTTTAACTATTTAAAATAAGTAAATAACTAATTATGCAACAAAAAATCCGAGCTTTATATGATGGTCGGGCACAGGCTCAAAATCTAGGCTTGATGGTTGGTCTAGGCTTAGACGGGCCTTAATAAGTTCTGTTGATATAAAGGCAAAGCCCAAACCAGACGTGGCCCAACCAATGAATAGGTTTAACCCCAACCGATACCTATCCAATTTATAAACCTAAATATTTTGCTCGGGTTGGGGGGAATGTATGGATTATTAACTTCTTGAATAATTTAATAAATTAAATAAATAGGAACCTATGGATACCAATTTAGTTAATTTTGTAAAATAACTAATCATTAATTTGGTTTAGTAAAATAAATAAATAAAATTACATTTATTATTGGCACGGGATAGGTACATCCTATCCCATATTCACAAAACATATTAGTTACCCTAAAAATAGTCTCTAGGAGAGAGAGAGAGAGAGAGAGAGAGAGAAATAATTTGTTAGGAATATAATTAATTAATTAGTTAATTAAAGAATTCAATAAATTAAGTAAATAGAAATCTATGGATAATAATTTACTTAATTTTATAAAATAGATAAATAAATAGTTAACTTTAAGAAAAAAATATAAATAAATATTCACTTGTGATTGGTGCAAGACTAGTCCAAGCTATCCCCAACCAAACTTGCACCATTGACAACCGTAAGTATTGGTAACATGTTGAATTAGATAAATAACACTTTATGGAGAATAATTTTTTTAATATATTAAAACAAATAAATGAATAATTTAATTTAGTAAAATAAATAAATAAATTTTCAGTTATTATTGGGGCAAGTATGTACAACCTATTCGACACTAGAACTAATCCATTTTTCAATAAGTAAATCAATAATTAGATGAACAATTTAGTTATGTAAATAAATAAAACCTATGGATAACAATTTACTTACTTTTGGAAAAATAAATAAATATCCAAACTATCTAGATCCAAACCCAACCCACTCACAACCCTAAATATGTAACTCAGGAGGGAGGGAGAGAGAGAGAGAGAGAGAGAGAGAGAGAGAGAGAGAAAGAGAAATAATTTGTTTATAAAGTAAATTGATTTAGTAAGTTCAGTAAATAGTTTTTAACTTAATAGCATAACTAAATAAGTAATTAGGTTGAGAAAATGGAAGGAACAAAGAATTTCCTCACCATGATTCAGGCTCTATATGAACTTTAAGCTCATGCTCAAGATGTAGGCCCGAAGTTCAACCTGGACTCAGACTTGCGCATAAATATGTTCTTTTGTTCTCGTTAATAATTTTAATCCAAGCTGAGTCCTAACCTACTAATAGCCCTAAATATTAGGCTTAGGGAGAGAGATCGAAATAACAAAATATTTAAATAAATGATTAATTACTTGAATAATTTTGTAAATTAAAAAATAGAAATCTATGGATAATATTTTACTAAATTATGTAAAATAAACAAATCAAAACTTTAATTTAATAAAATTACTATATACTCATTTATTATTGGGTGTCGGGTTGAATCAAATAAATAAAAATTTATACATAATAGTTTATCTAAAGTATTTAAATATATAAACGAATAATTTAGTTTAGTAAAATAAATAAAATTTCATTAATCGTTCGAACGGGATAGGTACATTCTATACCACACTAGACCGAAGTCGTTGATAACCCAAAAAATAAGGATCCAGAGAAAGAGAAAAATAAGTTATTAACTAATTTATTAACCTAAATAATAAAATCAATATATAATGATCAATTCATTTAGTAAAATTAAAAATAAATATCCAATCTATCTAAAACAATGCCCGGCCCATTGATAACCCAAAATATTAGACTTGGGGAGGGACAGATATAGTGAATTAATTTTTTGATAAAATTAAATCATTTAGCAAATTAAATAAATAAAATTTTTTAACTAACTAAATTAAATAAATAAATAAATTGGTGAGGAAATAAGAGAGTAAGAAACAATAACGCTTTCCTCGTCGGCTCAACTCAAGAGATAGGTCTAATGGTTGGGTCGGGCTCAAAGTTGGGCTTCAATATATTCTATTGAATAAAGACAAAGTCCAACCCAAACTTGGCACTGCCTGTGAACCAACCTTCTTAATTTGTTAATAAATGATTAATTAATGAAGACAATTAGTTAATTAAATAAATAAAAATCTATGGATAATAACTTTTTTATTTTGTAAAATATATAATTGAATAATTTAATTTAATAAAATAAAAAAATATCCAAGCTACCTAGACCAATCCCCACCTGTTGACAACCCTTAAATATTGGACACCGAGCAGTAAGATAGGGAGGGACATAATTAAATAATCTAGTAAATTAAATCAATAAAATATTTTAACTATTTAAAATAAGTAAATAACTAATTATGCAACAAAAAATCCGAGCTTTATATGATGGTCGGGCACAGGCTCAAAATCTAGGCTTGATGGTTGGTCTAGGCTTAGACGGGCCTTAATAAGTTCTGTTGATATAAAGGCAAAGCCCAAACCAGACGTGGCCCAACCAATGAATAGGTTTAACCCCAACCGATACCTATCCAATTTATAAACCTAAATATTTTGCTCGGGTTGGGGGGAATGTATGGATTATTAACTTCTTGAATAATTTAATAAATTAAATAAATAGGAACCTATGGATACCAATTTAGTTAATTTTGTAAAATAACTAATCATTAATTTGGTTTAGTAAAATAAATAAATAAAATTACATTTATTATTGGCACGGGATAGGTACATCCTATCCCATATTCACAAAACATATTAGTTACCCTAAAAATAGTCTCTAGGAGAGAGAGAGAGAGAGAGAGAGAGAGAAGAGAAATAATTTGTTAGGAATATAATTAATTAATTAGTTAATTAAAGAATTCAATAAATTAAGTAAATAGAAATCTATGGATAATAATTTACTTAATTTTATAAAATAGATAAATAAATAGTTAACTTTAAGAAAAAAATATAAATAAATATTCACTTGTGATTGGTGCAAGACTAGTCCAAGCTATCCCCAACCAAACTTGCACCATTGACAACCGTAAGTATTGGTAACATGTTGAATTAGATAAATAACACTTTATGGAGAATAATTTTTTTAATATATTAAAACAAATAAATGAATAATTTAATTTAGTAAAATAAATAAATAAATTTTTAGTTATTATTGGGGCAAGACATGTACAACCTATTCGACACCAGAACTAATCCATTGTTCAAAAAGTAAATCATTAATTAGATGAACAATTTAGTTATGTAAATAAATAAAACCTATGGATAACAATTTACTTACTTTTGGAAAAATAAATAAATATCCAAACTATCTAGATCCAAACCCAACCCACTCACAACCCTAAATATGTAACTCAGGAGGGAGAGAGAGAGAGAGAGAGAGAGAGAGAGAGAGAGAAATAATTTGTTTATAAAGTAAATTAATTTAGTAAGTTCAGTAAATAGTTTTTAACTTAATAGCATAACTAAATAAGTAATTAGGTTGAGAAAATGAGAGGAACAAAGAATTTCCTCACCATGATTCAGGCTCTATATGAACTTTAAGCTCATGCTCAAGATGTAGGCCCGAAGTTCAACCTGGACTCAGACTTGCGCATAAATATGTTCTTTTGTTCTCGTTAATAATTTTAATCCAAGCTGAGTCCTAACCTACTAATAGCCCTAAATATTAGGCTTAGGGAGAGAGATCGAAATAACAAAATATTTAAATAAATGATTAATTACTTGAATAATTTTGTAAATTAAAAAATAGAAATCTATGGATAATATTTTACTAAATTATGTAAAATAAACAAATCAAAACTTTAATTTAATAAAATTACTATATACTCATTTATTATTGGGTGTCGGGTTGAATCAAATAAATAAAAATTTATACATAATAGTTTATCTAAAGTATTTAAATATATAAACGAATAATTTAGTTTAGTAAAATAAATAAAATTTCATTAATCGTTCGAACGGGATAGGTACATTCTATACCACACTAGACCGAAGTCGTTGATAACCCAAAAAATAAGGATCCAGAGAAAGAGAAAAATAAGTTATTAACTAATTTATTAACCTAAATAATAAAATCAATATATAATGATCAATTCATTTAGTAAAATTAAAAATAAATATCCAATCTATCTAAAACAATGCCCGGCCCATTGATAACCCAAAATATTAGACTTGGGGAGGGACAGATATAGTGAATTAATTTTTTGATAAAATTAAATCATTTAGCAAATTAAATAAATAAAATTTTTTAACTAACTAAATTAAATAAATAAATAAATTGGTGAGGAAATAAGAGAGTAAGAAACAATAACGCTTTCCTCGTCGGCTCAACTCAAGAGATAGGTCTAATGGTTGGGTCGGGCTCAAAGTTGGGCTTCAATATATTCTATTGAATAAAGACAAAGTCCAACCCAAACTTGGCACTGCCTGTGAACCAACCTTCTTAATTTGTTAATAAATGATTAATTAATGAAGACAATTAGTTAATTAAATAAATAAAAATCTATGGATAATAACTTTTTTATTTTGTAAAATATATAATTGAATAATTTAATTTAATAAAATAAAAAAATATCCAAGCTACCTAGACCAATCCCCACCTGTTGACAACCCTTAAATATTGGACACCGAGCAGTAAGATAGGGAGGGACATAATTAAATAATCTAGTAAATTAAATCAATAAAATATTTTAACTATTTAAAATAAGTAAATAACTAATTATGCAACAAAAAATCCGAGCTTTATATGATGGTCGGGCACAGGCTCAAAATCTAGGCTTGATGGTTGGTCTAGGCTTAGACGGGCCTTAATAAGTTCTGTTGATATAAAGGCAAAGCCCAAACCAGACGTGGCCCAACCAATGAATAGGTTTAACCCCAACCGATACCTATCCAATTTATAAACCTAAATATTTTGCTCGGGTTGGGGGGAATGTATGGATTATTAACTTCTTGAATAATTTAATAAATTAAATAAATAGGAACCTATGGATACCAATTTAGTTAATTTTGTAAAATAACTAATCATTAATTTGGTTTAGTAAAATAAATAAATAAAATTACATTTATTATTGGCACGGGATAGGTACATCCTATCCCATATTCACAAAACATATTAGTTACCCTAAAAATAGTCTCTAGGAGAGAGAGAGAGAGAGAGAGAGAGAGAAAATAATTTGTTAGGAATATAATTAATTAATTAGTTAATTAAAGAATTCAATAAATTAAGTAAATAGAAATCTATGGATAATAATTTACTTAATTTTATAAAATAGATAAATAAATAGTTAACTTTAAGAAAAAAATATAAATAAATATTCACTTGTGATTGGTGCAAGACTAGTCCAAGCTATCCCCAACCAAACTTGCACCATTGACAACCGTAAGTATTGGTAACATGTTGAATTAGATAAATAACACTTTATGGAGAATAATTTTTTTAATATATTAAAACAAATAAATGAATAATTTAATTTAGTAAAATAAATAAATAAATTTTTAGTTATTATTGGGGCAAGACATGTACAACCTATTCGACACCAGAACTAATCCATTGTTCAAAAAGTAAATCATTAATTAGATGAACAATTTAGTTATGTAAATAAATAAAACCTATGGATAATAATTTACATACTCTTGGAAAAATAAATAAATATCCAAACTATCTAAATCCAAACCCAACCCATTCACAACCCTAAATATGTAACTCAGGAGGGAGAGAGAGAGAGAGAGAGAGAGAGAGAGAGAGAGAGAGAGGGAGAGAAATAATTTGTTTATAAAGTAAATTAATTTAGTAAGTTCAGTAAATAATTTTTAACTTAATAGAATAACTAAATAAGTAATTAGGTGAGAAAATGAGAGGAACAAGGAATTTCCTCACCATGTTTCAGGCTCTATATGAACTTTAGGCTCATGCTCAAGATGTATTCTCGAAGTTCAACCTGGACTTAGACTTGCGCATAAATATGTTCTTTTGTTCTCGTTAATAATTTTAATCCAAGCTGAGACCTAACCTACTAATAGCACTAAATATTAGGCTTAGGGAGACAGATCGAAATAACAAAATGGTTAAATAAATGATAAATTACTTGAATAATTTTGTAAATTAAAAAATAGAAATCTATGGATAATATTTTACTAAATTATGTAAAATAAACAAATCAAAACTTTAATTTAATAAAATTACTATATACTCATTTATTATTGGGTGTCGGGTTGAATCAAATAAATAAAAATTTATACATAATAGTTTATCTAAAGTATTTAAATATATAAACGAATAATTTAGTTTAGTAAAATAAATAAAATTTCATTAATCGTTCGAACGGGATAGGTACATTCTATACCACACTAGACCGAAGTCGTTGATAACCCAAAAAATAAGGATCCAGAGAAAGAGAAAAATAAGTTATTAACTAATTTATTAACCTAAATAATAAAATCAATATATAATGATCAATTCATTTAGTAAAATTAAAAATAAATATCCAATCTATCTAAAACAATGCCCGGCCCATTGATAACCCAAAATATTAGACTTGGGGAGGGACAGATATAGTGAATTAATTTTTTGATAAAATTAAATCATTTAGCAAATTAAATAAATAAAATTTTTTAACTAACTAAATTAAATAAATAAATAAATTGGTGAGGAAATAAGAGAGTAAGAAACAATAACGCTTTCCTCGTCGGCTCAACTCAAGAGATAGGTCTAATGGTTGGGTCGGGCTCAAAGTTGGGCTTCAATATATTCTATTGAATAAAGACAAAGTCCAACCCAAACTTGGCACTGCCTGTGAACCAACCTTCTTAATTTGTTAATAAATGATTAATTAATGAAGACAATTAGTTAATTAAATAAATAAAAATCTATGGATAATAACTTTTTTATTTTGTAAAATATATAATTGAATAATTTAATTTAATAAAATAAAAAAATATCCAAGCTACCTAGACCAATCCCCACCTGTTGACAACCCTTAAATATTGGACACCGAGCAGTAAGATAGGGAGGGACATAATTAAATAATCTAGTAAATTAAATCAATAAAATATTTTAACTATTTAAAATAAGTAAATAACTAATTATGCAACAAAAAATCCGAGCTTTATATGATGGTCGGGCACAGGCTCAAAATCTAGGCTTGATGGTTGGTCTAGGCTTAGACGGGCCTTAATAAGTTCTGTTGATATAAAGGCAAAGCCCAAACCAGACGTGGCCCAACCAATGAATAGGTTTAACCCCAACCGATACCTATCCAATTTATAAACCTAAATATTTTGCTCGGGTTGGGGGGAATGTATGGATTATTAACTTCTTGAATAATTTAATAAATTAAATAAATAGGAACCTATGGATACCAATTTAGTTAATTTTGTAAAATAACTAATCATTAATTTGGTTTAGTAAAATAAATAAATAAAATTACATTTATTATTGGCACGGGATAGGTACATCCTATCCCATATTCACAAAACATATTAGTTACCCTAAAAATAGTCTCTAGGAGAGAGAGAGAGAGAGAGAGAGAGAGAAATAATTTGTTAGGAATATAATTAATTAATTAGTTAATTAAAGAATTCAATAAATTAAGTAAATAGAAATCTATGGATAATAATTTACTTAATTTTATAAAATAGATAAATAAATAGTTAACTTTAAGAAAAAAATATAAATAAATATTCACTTGTGATTGGTGCAAGACTAGTCCAAGCTATCCCCAACCAAACTTGCACCATTGACAACCGTAAGTATTGGTAACATGTTGAATTAGATAAATAACACTTTATGGAGAATAATTTTTTTAATATATTAAAACAAATAAATGAATAATTTAATTTAGTAAAATAAATAAATAAATTTTCAGTTATTATTGGGGCAAGTATGTACAACCTATTCGACACTAGAACTAATCCATTTTTCAATAAGTAAATCAATAATTAGATGAACAATTTAGTTATGTAAATAAATAAAACCTATGGATAACAATTTACTTACTTTTGGAAAAATAAATAAATATCCAAACTATCTAGATCCAAACCCAACCCACTCACAACCCTAAATATGTAACTCAGGAGGGAGGGAGAGAGAGAGAGAGAGAGAGAGAGAGAGAGAAATAATTTGTTTATAAAGTAAATTGATTTAGTAAGTTCAGTAAATAGTTTTTAACTTAATAGCATAACTAAATAAGTAATTAGGTTGAGAAAATGGAAGGAACAAAGAATTTCCTCACCATGATTCAGGCTCTATATGAACTTTAAGCTCATGCTCAAGATGTAGGCCCGAAGTTCAACCTGGACTCAGACTTGCGCATAAATATGTTCTTTTGTTCTCGTTAATAATTTTAATCCAAGCTGAGTCCTAACCTACTAATAGCCCTAAATATTAGGCTTAGGGAGAGAGATCGAAATAACAAAATATTTAAATAAATGATTAATTACTTGAATAATTTTGTAAATTAAAAAATAGAAATCTATGGATAATATTTTACTAAATTATGTAAAATAAACAAATCAAAACTTTAATTTAATAAAATTACTATATACTCATTTATTATTGGGTGTCGGGTTGAATCAAATAAATAAAAATTTATACATAATAGTTTATCTAAAGTATTTAAATATATAAACGAATAATTTAGTTTAGTAAAATAAATAAAATTTCATTAATCGTTCGAACGGGATAGGTACATTCTATACCACACTAGACCGAAGTCGTTGATAACCCAAAAAATAAGGATCCAGAGAAAGAGAAAAATAAGTTATTAACTAATTTATTAACCTAAATAATAAAATCAATATATAATGATCAATTCATTTAGTAAAATTAAAAATAAATATCCAATCTATCTAAAACAATGCCCGGCCCATTGATAACCCAAAATATTAGACTTGGGGAGGGACAGATATAGTGAATTAATTTTTTGATAAAATTAAATCATTTAGCAAATTAAATAAATAAAATTTTTTAACTAACTAAATTAAATAAATAAATAAATTGGTGAGGAAATAAGAGAGTAAGAAACAATAACGCTTTCCTCGTCGGCTCAACTCAAGAGATAGGTCTAATGGTTGGGTCGGGCTCAAAGTTGGGCTTCAATATATTCTATTGAATAAAGACAAAGTCCAACCCAAACTTGGCACTGCCTGTGAACCAACCTTCTTAATTTGTTAATAAATGATTAATTAATGAAGACAATTAGTTAATTAAATAAATAAAAATCTATGGATAATAACTTTTTTATTTTGTAAAATATATAATTGAATAATTTAATTTAATAAAATAAAAAAATATCCAAGCTACCTAGACCAATCCCCACCTGTTGACAACCCTTAAATATTGGACACCGAGCAGTAAGATAGGGAGGGACATAATTAAATAATCTAGTAAATTAAATCAATAAAATATTTTAACTATTTAAAATAAGTAAATAACTAATTATGCAACAAAAAATCCGAGCTTTATATGATGGTCGGGCACAGGCTCAAAATCTAGGCTTGATGGTTGGTCTAGGCTTAGACGGGCCTTAATAAGTTCTGTTGATATAAAGGCAAAGCCCAAACCAGACGTGGCCCAACCAATGAATAGGTTTAACCCCAACCGATACCTATCCAATTTATAAACCTAAATATTTTGCTCGGGTTGGGGGGAATGTATGGATTATTAACTTCTTGAATAATTTAATAAATTAAATAAATAGGAACCTATGGATACCAATTTAGTTAATTTTGTAAAATAACTAATCATTAATTTGGTTTAGTAAAATAAATAAATAAAATTACATTTATTATTGGCACGGGATAGGTACATCCTATCCCATATTCACAAAACATATTAGTTACCCTAAAAATAGTCTCTAGGAGAGAGAGAGAGAGAGAGAGAGAGAGAAATAATTTGTTAGGAATATAATTAATTAATTAGTTAATTAAAGAATTCAATAAATTAAGTAAATAGAAATCTATGGATAATAATTTACTTAATTTTATAAAATAGATAAATAAATAGTTAACTTTAAGAAAAAAATATAAATAAATATTCACTTGTGATTGGTGCAAGACTAGTCCAAGCTATCCCCAACCAAACTTGCACCATTGACAACCGTAAGTATTGGTAACATGTTGAATTAGATAAATAAAACTTTATAGAGAATAATTTTTTTAATATATTAAAACAAATAAATGAATAATTTAATTTAGTAAAATAAATAAATAAATTTTCAGTTATTATTGGGGCAAGACATGTACAACCTATTCGACACTAGAACTAATCCATTGTTCAAAAAGTAAATCATTAATTAGATGAACAATTTAGTTATGTAAATAAATAAAACCTATGGATAATAATTTACATACTCTTGGAAAAATAAATAAATATCCAAACTATCTAAATCCAAACCCAACCCATTCACAACCCTAAATATGTAACTCAGGAGGGAGAGAGAGAGAGAGAGAGAGAGAGAGAGAGAGAGAGAGAGAATAATTTGTTTATAAAGTAAATTAATTTAGTAAGTTCAGTAAATAATTTTTAACTTAATAGAATAACTAAATAAGTAATTAGGTGAGAAAATGAGAGGAACAAGGAATTTCCTCACCATGTTTCAGGCTCTATATGAACTTTAGGCTCATGCTCAAGATGTAGGCTCGAAGTTCAACCTGGACTTAGACTTGCGCATAAATATGTTCTTTTGTTCTCGTTAATAATTTTAATCCAAGCTGAGACCTAACCTACTAATAGCACTAAATATTAGGCTTAGGGAGACAGATCGAAATAACAAAATGGTTAAATAAATGATAAATTACTTGAATAATTTTGTAAATTAAAAAATAGAAATCTATGGATAATATTTTACTAAATTATGTAAAATAAACAAATCAAAACTTTAATTTAATAAAATTACTATATACTCATTTATTATTGGGTGTCGGGTTGAATCAAATAAATAAAAATTTATACATAATAGTTTATCTAAAGTATTTAAATATATAAACGAATAATTTAGTTTAGTAAAATAAATAAAATTTCATTAATCGTTCGAACGGGATAGGTACATTCTATACCACACTAGACCGAAGTCGTTGATAACCCAAAAAATAAGGATCCAGAGAAAGAGAAAAATAAGTTATTAACTAATTTATTAACCTAAATAATAAAATCAATATATAATGATCAATTCATTTAGTAAAATTAAAAATAAATATCCAATCTATCTAAAACAATGCCCGGCCCATTGATAACCCAAAATATTAGACTTGGGGAGGGACAGATATAGTGAATTAATTTTTTGATAAAATTAAATCATTTAGCAAATTAAATAAATAAAATTTTTTAACTAACTAAATTAAATAAATAAATAAATTGGTGAGGAAATAAGAGAGTAAGAAACAATAACGCTTTCCTCGTCGGCTCAACTCAAGAGATAGGTCTAATGGTTGGGTCGGGCTCAAAGTTGGGCTTCAATATATTCTATTGAATAAAGACAAAGTCCAACCCAAACTTGGCACTGCCTGTGAACCAACCTTCTTAATTTGTTAATAAATGATTAATTAATGAAGACAATTAGTTAATTAAATAAATAAAAATCTATGGATAATAACTTTTTTATTTTGTAAAATATATAATTGAATAATTTAATTTAATAAAATAAAAAAATATCCAAGCTACCTAGACCAATCCCCACCTGTTGACAACCCTTAAATATTGGACACCGAGCAGTAAGATAGGGAGGGACATAATTAAATAATCTAGTAAATTAAATCAATAAAATATTTTAACTATTTAAAATAAGTAAATAACTAATTATGCAACAAAAAATCCGAGCTTTATATGATGGTCGGGCACAGGCTCAAAATCTAGGCTTGATGGTTGGTCTAGGCTTAGACGGGCCTTAATAAGTTCTGTTGATATAAAGGCAAAGCCCAAACCAGACGTGGCCCAACCAATGAATAGGTTTAACCCCAACCGATACCTATCCAATTTATAAACCTAAATATTTTGCTCGGGTTGGGGGGAATGTATGGATTATTAACTTCTTGAATAATTTAATAAATTAAATAAATAGGAACCTATGGATACCAATTTAGTTAATTTTGTAAAATAACTAATCATTAATTTGGTTTAGTAAAATAAATAAATAAAATTACATTTATTATTGGCACGGGATAGGTACATCCTATCCCATATTCACAAAACATATTAGTTACCCTAAAAATAGTCTCTAGGAGAGAGAGAGAGAGAGAGAGAGAAATAATTTGTTAGGAATATAATTAATTAATTAGTTAATTAAAGAATTCAATAAATTAAGTAAATAGAAATCTATGGATAATAATTTACTTAATTTTATAAAATAGATAAATAAATAGTTAACTTTAAGAAAAAAATATAAATAAATATTCACTTGTGATTGGTGCAAGACTAGTCCAAGCTATCCCCAACCAAACTTGCACCATTGACAACCGTAAGTATTGGTAACATGTTGAATTAGATAAATAACACTTTATGGAGAATAATTTTTTTAATATATTAAAACAAATAAATGAATAATTTAATTTAGTAAAATAAATAAATAAATTTTCAGTTATTATTGGGGCAAGTATGTACAACCTATTCGACACTAGAAATAATCCATTTTCCAATAAGTAAATCAATAATTAGATGAACAATTTAGTTATGTAAATAAATAAAACCTATGGATAACAATTTACTTACTTTTGGAAAAATAAATAAATATCCAAACTATCTAGATCCAAACCCAACCCACTCACAACCCTAAATATGTAACTCAGGAGGGAGGGAGAGGGAGAGAGAGAGAGAGAGAGAGAGAGAAATAATTTGTTTATAAAGTAAATTGATTTAGTAAGTTCAGTAAATAGTTTTTAACTTAATAGCATAACTAAATAAGTAATTAGGTTGAGAAAATGGAAGGAACAAAGAATTTCCTCACCATGATTCAGGCTCTATATGAACTTTAAGCTCATGCTCAAGATGTAGGCCCGAAGTTCAACCTGGACTCAGACTTGCGCATAAATATGTTCTTTTGTTCTCGTTAATAATTTTAATCCAAGCTGAGTCCTAACCTACTAATAGCCCTAAATATTAGGCTTAGGGAGAGAGATCGAAATAACAAAATATTTAAATAAATGATTAATTACTTGAATAATTTTGTAAATTAAAAAATAGAAATCTATGGATAATATTTTACTAAATTATGTAAAATAAACAAATCAAAACTTTAATTTAATAAAATTACTATATACTCATTTATTATTGGGTGTCGGGTTGAATCAAATAAATAAAAATTTATACATAATAGTTTATCTAAAGTATTTAAATATATAAACGAATAATTTAGTTTAGTAAAATAAATAAAATTTCATTAATCGTTCGAACGGGATAGGTACATTCTATACCACACTAGACCGAAGTCGTTGATAACCCAAAAAATAAGGATCCAGAGAAAGAGAAAAATAAGTTATTAACTAATTTATTAACCTAAATAATAAAATCAATATATAATGATCAATTCATTTAGTAAAATTAAAAATAAATATCCAATCTATCTAAAACAATGCCCGGCCCATTGATAACCCAAAATATTAGACTTGGGGAGGGACAGATATAGTGAATTAATTTTTTGATAAAATTAAATCATTTAGCAAATTAAATAAATAAAATTTTTTAACTAACTAAATTAAATAAATAAATAAATTGGTGAGGAAATAAGAGAGTAAGAAACAATAACGCTTTCCTCGTCGGCTCAACTCAAGAGATAGGTCTAATGGTTGGGTCGGGCTCAAAGTTGGGCTTCAATATATTCTATTGAATAAAGACAAAGTCCAACCCAAACTTGGCACTGCCTGTGAACCAACCTTCTTAATTTGTTAATAAATGATTAATTAATGAAGACAATTAGTTAATTAAATAAATAAAAATCTATGGATAATAACTTTTTTATTTTGTAAAATATATAATTGAATAATTTAATTTAATAAAATAAAAAAATATCCAAGCTACCTAGACCAATCCCCACCTGTTGACAACCCTTAAATATTGGACACCGAGCAGTAAGATAGGGAGGGACATAATTAAATAATCTAGTAAATTAAATCAATAAAATATTTTAACTATTTAAAATAAGTAAATAACTAATTATGCAACAAAAAATCCGAGCTTTATATGATGGTCGGGCACAGGCTCAAAATCTAGGCTTGATGGTTGGTCTAGGCTTAGACGGGCCTTAATAAGTTCTGTTGATATAAAGGCAAAGCCCAAACCAGACGTGGCCCAACCAATGAATAGGTTTAACCCCAACCGATACCTATCCAATTTATAAACCTAAATATTTTGCTCGGGTTGGGGGGAATGTATGGATTATTAACTTCTTGAATAATTTAATAAATTAAATAAATAGGAACCTATGGATACCAATTTAGTTAATTTTGTAAAATAACTAATCATTAATTTGGTTTAGTAAAATAAATAAATAAAATTACATTTATTATTGGCACGGGATAGGTACATCCTATCCCATATTCACAAAACATATTAGTTACCCTAAAAATAGTCTCTAGGAGAGAGAGAGAGAGAGAGAGAGAGAGAAATAATTTGTTAGGAATATAATTAATTAATTAGTTAATTAAAGAATTCAATAAATTAAGTAAATAGAAATCTATGGATAATAATTTACTTAATTTTATAAAATAGATAAATAAATAGTTAACTTTAAGAAAAAAATATAAATAAATATTCACTTGTGATTGGTGCAAGACTAGTCCAAGCTATCCCCAACCAAACTTGCACCATTGACAACCGTAAGTATTGGTAACATGTTGAATTAGATAAATAAAACTTTATAGAGAATAATTTTTTTAATATATTAAAACAAATAAATGAATAATTTAATTTAGTAAAATAAATAAATAAATTTTTAGTTATTATTGGGGCAAGACATGTACAACCTATTCGACACCAGAACTAATCCATTGTTCAAAAAGTAAATCATTAATTAGATGAACAATTTAGTTATGTAAATAAATAAAACCTATGGATAATAATTTACATACTCTTGGAAAAATAAATAAATATCCAAACTATCTAAATCCAAACCCAACCCATTCACAACCCTAAATATGTAACTCAGGAGGGAGAGAGAGAGAGAGAGAGAGAGAGAGAGAGAGAGAGAGAGAGAGAGAGAATAATTTGTTTATAAAGTAAATTAATTTAGTAAGTTCAGTAAATAATTTTTAACTTAATAGAATAACTAAATAAGTAATTAGGTGAGAAAATGAGAGGAACAAGGAATTTCCTCACCATGTTTCAGGCTCTATATGAACTTTAGGCTCATGCTCAAGATGTATTCTCGAAGTTCAACCTGGACTTAGACTTGCGCATAAATATGTTCTTTTGTTCTCGTTAATAATTTTAATCCAAGCTGAGACCTAACCTACTAATAGCACTAAATATTAGGCTTAGGGAGACAGATCGAAATAACAAAATGGTTAAATAAATGATAAATTACTTGAATAATTTTGTAAATTAAAAAATAGAAATCTATGGATAATATTTTACTAAATTATGTAAAATAAACAAATCAAAACTTTAATTTAATAAAATTACTATATACTCATTTATTATTGGGTGTCGGGTTGAATCAAATAAATAAAAATTTATACATAATAGTTTATCTAAAGTATTTAAATATATAAACGAATAATTTAGTTTAGTAAAATAAATAAAATTTCATTAATCGTTCGAACGGGATAGGTACATTCTATACCACACTAGACCGAAGTCGTTGATAACCCAAAAAATAAGGATCCAGAGAAAGAGAAAAATAAGTTATTAACTAATTTATTAACCTAAATAATAAAATCAATATATAATGATCAATTCATTTAGTAAAATTAAAAATAAATATCCAATCTATCTAAAACAATGCCCGGCCCATTGATAACCCAAAATATTAGACTTGGGGAGGGACAGATATAGTGAATTAATTTTTTGATAAAATTAAATCATTTAGCAAATTAAATAAATAAAATTTTTTAACTAACTAAATTAAATAAATAAATAAATTGGTGAGGAAATAAGAGAGTAAGAAACAATAACGCTTTCCTCGTCGGCTCAACTCAAGAGATAGGTCTAATGGTTGGGTCGGGCTCAAAGTTGGGCTTCAATATATTCTATTGAATAAAGACAAAGTCCAACCCAAACTTGGCACTGCCTGTGAACCAACCTTCTTAATTTGTTAATAAATGATTAATTAATGAAGACAATTAGTTAATTAAATAAATAAAAATCTATGGATAATAACTTTTTTATTTTGTAAAATATATAATTGAATAATTTAATTTAATAAAATAAAAAAATATCCAAGCTACCTAGACCAATCCCCACCTGTTGACAACCCTTAAATATTGGACACCGAGCAGTAAGATAGGGAGGGACATAATTAAATAATCTAGTAAATTAAATCAATAAAATATTTTAACTATTTAAAATAAGTAAATAACTAATTATGCAACAAAAAATCCGAGCTTTATATGATGGTCGGGCACAGGCTCAAAATCTAGGCTTGATGGTTGGTCTAGGCTTAGACGGGCCTTAATAAGTTCTGTTGATATAAAGGCAAAGCCCAAACCAGACGTGGCCCAACCAATGAATAGGTTTAACCCCAACCGATACCTATCCAATTTATAAACCTAAATATTTTGCTCGGGTTGGGGGGAATGTATGGATTATTAACTTCTTGAATAATTTAATAAATTAAATAAATAGGAACCTATGGATACCAATTTAGTTAATTTTGTAAAATAACTAATCATTAATTTGGTTTAGTAAAATAAATAAATAAAATTACATTTATTATTGGCACGGGATAGGTACATCCTATCCCATATTCACAAAACATATTAGTTACCCTAAAAATAGTCTCTAGGAGAGAGAGAGAGAGAGAGAGAGAGAGAGAAATAATTTGTTAGGAATATAATTAATTAATTAGTTAATTAAAGAATTCAATAAATTAAGTAAATAGAAATCTATGGATAATAATTTACTTAATTTTATAAAATAGATAAATAAATAGTTAACTTTAAGAAAAAAATATAAATAAATATTCACTTGTGATTGGTGCAAGACTAGTCCAAGCTATCCCCAACCAAACTTGCACCATTGACAACCGTAAGTATTGGTAACATGTTGAATTAGATAAATAAAACTTTATAGAGAATCCTATTCGACACCAGAACTAATCCATTGTTCAAAAAGTAAATCATTAATTAGATGAACAATTTAGTTATGTAAATAAATAAAACCTATGGATAATAATTTACATACTCTTGGAAAAATAAATAAATATCCAAACTATCTAAATCCAAACCCAACCCATTCACAACCCTAAATATGTAACTCAGGAGGGAGAGAGAGAGAGAGAGAGAGAGAGAGAGAGAGAGAGAGAGAGAGAGAGAAATAATTTGTTTATAAAGTAAATTAATTTAGTAAGTTCAGTAAATAATTTTTAACTTAATAGAATAACTAAATAAGTAATTAGGTGAGAAAATGAGAGGAACAAGGAATTTCCTCACCATGTTTCAGGCTCTATATGAACTTTAGGCTCATGCTCAAGATGTATTCTCGAAGTTCAACCTGGACTTAGACTTGCGCATAAATATGTTCTTTTGTTCTCGTTAATAATTTTAATCCAAGCTGAGACCTAACCTACTAATAGCACTAAATATTAGGCTTAGGGAGACAGATCGAAATAACAAAATGGTTAAATAAATGATAAATTACTTGAATAATTTTGTAAATTAAAAAATAGAAATCTATGGATAATATTTTACTAAATTATGTAAAATAAACAAATCAAAACTTTAATTTAATAAAATTACTATATACTCATTTATTATTGGGTGTCGGGTTGAATCAAATAAATAAAAATTTATACATAATAGTTTATCTAAAGTATTTAAATATATAAACGAATAATTTAGTTTAGTAAAATAAATAAAATTTCATTAATCGTTCGAACGGGATAGGTACATTCTATACCACACTAGACCGAAGTCGTTGATAACCCAAAAAATAAGGATCCAGAGAAAGAGAAAAATAAGTTATTAACTAATTTATTAACCTAAATAATAAAATCAATATATAATGATCAATTCATTTAGTAAAATTAAAAATAAATATCCAATCTATCTAAAACAATGCCCGGCCCATTGATAACCCAAAATATTAGACTTGGGGAGGGACAGATATAGTGAATTAATTTTTTGATAAAATTAAATCATTTAGCAAATTAAATAAATAAAATTTTTTAACTAACTAAATTAAATAAATAAATAAATTGGTGAGGAAATAAGAGAGTAAGAAACAATAACGCTTTCCTCGTCGGCTCAACTCAAGAGATAGGTCTAATGGTTGGGTCGGGCTCAAAGTTGGGCTTCAATATATTCTATTGAATAAAGACAAAGTCCAACCCAAACTTGGCACTGCCTGTGAACCAACCTTCTTAATTTGTTAATAAATGATTAATTAATGAAGACAATTAGTTAATTAAATAAATAAAAATCTATGGATAATAACTTTTTTATTTTGTAAAATATATAATTGAATAATTTAATTTAATAAAATAAAAAAATATCCAAGCTACCTAGACCAATCCCCACCTGTTGACAACCCTTAAATATTGGACACCGAGCAGTAAGATAGGGAGGGACATAATTAAATAATCTAGTAAATTAAATCAATAAAATATTTTAACTATTTAAAATAAGTAAATAACTAATTATGCAACAAAAAATCCGAGCTTTATATGATGGTCGGGCACAGGCTCAAAATCTAGGCTTGATGGTTGGTCTAGGCTTAGACGGGCCTTAATAAGTTCTGTTGATATAAAGGCAAAGCCCAAACCAGACGTGGCCCAACCAATGAATAGGTTTAACCCCAACCGATACCTATCCAATTTATAAACCTAAATATTTTGCTCGGGTTGGGGGGAATGTATGGATTATTAACTTCTTGAATAATTTAATAAATTAAATAAATAGGAACCTATGGATACCAATTTAGTTAATTTTGTAAAATAACTAATCATTAATTTGGTTTAGTAAAATAAATAAATAAAATTACATTTATTATTGGCACGGGATAGGTACATCCTATCCCATATTCACAAAACATATTAGTTACCCTAAAAATAGTCTCTAGGAGAGAGAGAGAGAGAGAGAGAGAGAGAAGAGAAAAATAATTTGTTAGGAATATAATTAATTAATTAGTTAATTAAAGAATTCAATAAATTAAGTAAATAGAAATCTATGGATAATAATTTACTTAATTTTATAAAATAGATAAATAAATAGTTAACTTTAAGAAAAAAATATAAATAAATATTCACTTGTGATTGGTGCAAGACTAGTCCAAGCTATCCCCAACCAAACTTGCACCATTGACAACCGTAAGTATTGGTAACATGTTGAATTAGATAAATAAAACTTTATAGAGAATAATTTTTTTAATATATTAAAACAAATAAATGAATAATTTAATTTAGTAAAATAAATAAATAAATTTTTAGTTATTATTGGGGCAAGACATGTACAACCTATTCGACACCAGAACTAATCCATTGTTCAAAAAGTAAATCATTAATTAGATGAACAATTTAGTTATGTAAATAAATAAAACCTATGGATAATAATTTACATACTCTTGGAAAAATAAATAAATATCCAAACTATCTAAATCCAAACCCAACCCATTCACAACCCTAAATATGTAACTCAGGAGGGAGAGAGAGAGAGAGAGAGAGAGAGAGAGAGAGAGAGAGAGAGAGAGAGAGAAATAATTTGTTTATAAAGTAAATTAATTTAGTAAGTTCAGTAAATAATTTTTAACTTAATAGAATAACTAAATAAGTAATTAGGTGAGAAAATGAGAGGAACAAGGAATTTCCTCACCATGTTTCAGGCTCTATATGAACTTTAGGCTCATGCTCAAGATGTATTCTCGAAGTTCAACCTGGACTTAGACTTGCGCATAAATATGTTCTTTTGTTCTCGTTAATAATTTTAATCCAAGCTGAGACCTAACCTACTAATAGCACTAAATATTAGGCTTAGGGAGACAGATCGAAATAACAAAATGGTTAAATAAATGATAAATTACTTGAATAATTTTGTAAATTAAAAAATAGAAATCTATGGATAATATTTTACTAAATTATGTAAAATAAACAAATCAAAACTTTAATTTAATAAAATTACTATATACTCATTTATTATTGGGTGTCGGGTTGAATCAAATAAATAAAAATTTATACATAATAGTTTATCTAAAGTATTTAAATATATAAACGAATAATTTAGTTTAGTAAAATAAATAAAATTTCATTAATCGTTCGAACGGGATAGGTACATTCTATACCACACTAGACCGAAGTCGTTGATAACCCAAAAAATAAGGATCCAGAGAAAGAGAAAAATAAGTTATTAACTAATTTATTAACCTAAATAATAAAATCAATATATAATGATCAATTCATTTAGTAAAATTAAAAATAAATATCCAATCTATCTAAAACAATGCCCGGCCCATTGATAACCCAAAATATTAGACTTGGGGAGGGACAGATATAGTGAATTAATTTTTTGATAAAATTAAATCATTTAGCAAATTAAATAAATAAAATTTTTTAACTAACTAAATTAAATAAATAAATAAATTGGTGAGGAAATAAGAGAGTAAGAAACAATAACGCTTTCCTCGTCGGCTCAACTCAAGAGATAGGTCTAATGGTTGGGTCGGGCTCAAAGTTGGGCTTCAATATATTCTATTGAATAAAGACAAAGTCCAACCCAAACTTGGCACTGCCTGTGAACCAACCTTCTTAATTTGTTAATAAATGATTAATTAATGAAGACAATTAGTTAATTAAATAAATAAAAATCTATGGATAATAACTTTTTTATTTTGTAAAATATATAATTGAATAATTTAATTTAATAAAATAAAAAAATATCCAAGCTACCTAGACCAATCCCCACCTGTTGACAACCCTTAAATATTGGACACCGAGCAGTAAGATAGGGAGGGACATAATTAAATAATCTAGTAAATTAAATCAATAAAATATTTTAACTATTTAAAATAAGTAAATAACTAATTATGCAACAAAAAATCCGAGCTTTATATGATGGTCGGGCACAGGCTCAAAATCTAGGCTTGATGGTTGGTCTAGGCTTAGACGGGCCTTAATAAGTTCTGTTGATATAAAGGCAAAGCCCAAACCAGACGTGGCCCAACCAATGAATAGGTTTAACCCCAACCGATACCTATCCAATTTATAAACCTAAATATTTTGCTCGGGTTGGGGGGAATGTATGGATTATTAACTTCTTGAATAATTTAATAAATTAAATAAATAGGAACCTATGGATACCAATTTAGTTAATTTTGTAAAATAACTAATCATTAATTTGGTTTAGTAAAATAAATAAATAAAATTACATTTATTATTGGCACGGGATAGGTACATCCTATCCCATATTCACAAAACATATTAGTTACCCTAAAAATAGTCTCTAGGAGAGAGAGAGAGAGAGAGAGAGAGAAAATAATTTGTTAGGAATATAATTAATTAATTAGTTAATTAAAGAATTCAATAAATTAAGTAAATAGAAATCTATGGATAATAATTTACTTAATTTTATAAAATAGATAAATAAATAGTTAACTTTAAGAAAAAAATATAAATAAATATTCACTTGTGATTGGTGCAAGACTAGTCCAAGCTATCCCCAACCAAACTTGCACCATTGACAACCGTAAGTATTGGTAACATGTTGAATTAGATAAATAAAACTTTATAGAGAATAATTTTTTTAATATATTAAAACAAATAAATGAATAATTTAATTTAGTAAAATAAATAAATAAATTTTTAGTTATTATTGGGGCAAGACATGTACAACCTATTCGACACCAGAACTAATCCATTGTTCAAAAAGTAAATCATTAATTAGATGAACAATTTAGTTATGTAAATAAATAAAACCTATGGATAATAATTTACATACTCTTGGAAAAATAAATAAATATCCAAACTATCTAAATCCAAACCCAACCCATTCACAACCCTAAATATGTAACTCAGGAGGGAGAGAGAGAGAGAGAGAGAGAGAGAGAGAGAGAGAGAGAGAGAGAGAGAGGAGAGAAATAATTTGTTTATAAAGTAAATTAATTTAGTAAGTTCAGTAAATAATTTTTAACTTAATAGAATAACTAAATAAGTAATTAGGTGAGAAAATGAGAGGAACAAGGAATTTCCTCACCATGTTTCAGGCTCTATATGAACTTTAGGCTCATGCTCAAGATGTATTCTCGAAGTTCAACCTGGACTTAGACTTGCGCATAAATATGTTCTTTTGTTCTCGTTAATAATTTTAATCCAAGCTGAGACCTAACCTACTAATAGCCCTAAATATTAGGCTTAGGGAGACAGATCGAAATAACAAAATGGTTAAATAAATGATAAATTACTTGAATAATTTTGTAAATTAAAAAATAGAAATCTATGGATAATATTTTACTAAATTATGTAAAATAAACAAATCAAAACTTTAATTTAATAAAATTACTATATACTCATTTATTATTGGGTGTCGGGTTGAATCAAATAAATAAAAATTTATACATAATAGTTTATCTAAAGTATTTAAATATATAAACGAATAATTTAGTTTAGTAAAATAAATAAAATTTCATTAATCGTTCGAACGGGATAGGTACATTCTATACCACACTAGACCGAAGTCGTTGATAACCCAAAAAATAAGGATCCAGAGAAAGAGAAAAATAAGTTATTAACTAATTTATTAACCTAAATAATAAAATCAATATATAATGATCAATTCATTTAGTAAAATTAAAAATAAATATCCAATCTATCTAAAACAATGCCCGGCCCATTGATAACCCAAAATATTAGACTTGGGGAGGGACAGATATAGTGAATTAATTTTTTGATAAAATTAAATCATTTAGCAAATTAAATAAATAAAATTTTTTAACTAACTAAATTAAATAAATAAATAAATTGGTGAGGAAATAAGAGAGTAAGAAACAATAACGCTTTCCTCGTCGGCTCAACTCAAGAGATAGGTCTCATGGTTGGGTCGGGCTCAAAGTTGGGCTTCAATATATTCTATTGAATAAAGACAAAGTCCAACCCAAACTTGGCACTGCCTGTGAACCAACCTTCTTAATTTGTTAATAAATGATTAATTAATGAAGACAATTAGTTAATTAAATAAATAAAAATCTATGGATAATAACTTTTTTATTTTGTAAAATATATAATTGAATAATTTAATTTAATAAAATAAAAAAATATCCAAGCTACCTAGACCAATCCCCACCTGTTGACAACCCTTAAATATTGGACACCGAGCAGTAAGATAGGGAGGGACATAATTAAATAATCTAGTAAATTAAATCAATAAAATATTTTAACTATTTAAAATAAGTAAATAACTAATTATGCAACAAAAAATCCGAGCTTTATATGATGGTCGGGCACAGGCTCAAAATCTAGGCTTGATGGTTGGTCTAGGCTTAGACGGGCCTTAATAAGTTCTGTTGATATAAAGACAAAGCCCAAACCAGACGTGGCCCAACCAATGAATAGGTTTAACCCCAACCGATACCTATCCAATTTATAAACCTAAATATTTTGCTCGGGTTGGGGGGAATGTATGGATTATTAACTTCTTGAATAATTTAATAAATTAAATAAATAGGAACCTATGGATACCAATTTAGTTAATTTTGTAAAATAACTAATCATTAATTTGGTTTAGTAAAATAAATAAATAAAATTACATTTATTATTGGCACGGGATAGGTACATCCTATCCCATATTCACAAAACATATTAGTTACCCTAAAAATAGTCTCTAGGAGAGAGAGAGAGAGAGAGAGAGAGAGAGAAATAATTTGTTAGGAATATAATTAATTAATTAGTTAATTAAAGAATTCAATAAATTAAGTAAATAGAAATCTATGGATAATAATTTACTTAATTTTATAAAATAGATAAATAAATAGTTAACTTTAAGAAAAAAATATAAATAAATATTCACTTGTGATTGGTGCAAGACTAGTCCAAGCTATCCCCAACCAAACTTGCACCATTGACAACCGTAAGTATTGGTAACATGTTGAATTAGATAAATAAAACTTTATAGAGAATAATTTTTTTAATATATTAAAACAAATAAATGAATAATTTAATTTAGTAAAATAAATAAATAAATTTTTAGTTATTATTGGGGCAAGACATGTACAACCTATTCGACACCAGAACTAATCCATTGTTCAAAAAGTAAATCATTAATTAGATGAACAATTTAGTTATGTAAATAAATAAAACCTATGGATAATAATTTACATACTCTTGGAAAAATAAATAAATATCCAAACTATCTAAATCCAAACCCAACCCATTCACAACCCTAAATATGTAACTCAGGAGGGAGAGAGAGAGAGAGAGAGAGAGAGAGAGAGAGAGAGAGAGAGAGAGAGAGGGAGAGAAATAATTTGTTTATAAAGTAAATTAATTTAGTAAGTTCAGTAAATAATTTTTAACTTAATAGAATAACTAAATAAGTAATTAGGTGAGAAAATGAGAGGAACAAGGAATTTCCTCACCATGTTTCAGGCTCTATATGAACTTTAGGCTCATGCTCAAGATGTATTCTCGAAGTTCAACCTGGACTTAGACTTGCGCATAAATATGTTCTTTTGTTCTCGTTAATAATTTTAATCCAAGCTGAGACCTAACCTACTAATAGCACTAAATATTAGGCTTAGGGAGACAGATCGAAATAACAAAATGGTTAAATAAATGATAAATTACTTGAATAATTTTGTAAATTAAAAAATAGAAATCTATGGATAATATTTTACTAAATTATGTAAAATAAACAAATCAAAACTTTAATTTAATAAAATTACTATATACTCATTTATTATTGGGTGTCGGGTTGAATCAAATAAATAAAAATTTATACATAATAGTTTATCTAAAGTATTTAAATATATAAACGAATAATTTAGTTTAGTAAAATAAATAAAATTTCATTAATCGTTCGAACGGGATAGGTACATTCTATACCACACTAGACCGAAGTCGTTGATAACCCAAAAAATAAGGATCCAGAGAAAGAGAAAAATAAGTTATTAACTAATTTATTAACCTAAATAATAAAATCAATATATAATGATCAATTCATTTAGTAAAATTAAAAATAAATATCCAATCTATCTAAAACAATGCCCGGCCCATTGATAACCCAAAATATTAGACTTGGGGAGGGACAGATATAGTGAATTAATTTTTTGATAAAATTAAATCATTTAGCAAATTAAATAAATAAAATTTTTTAACTAACTAAATTAAATAAATAAATAAATTGGTGAGGAAATAAGAGAGTAAGAAACAATAACGCTTTCCTCGTCGGCTCAACTCAAGAGATAGGTCTAATGGTTGGGTCGGGCTCAAAGTTGGGCTTCAATATATTCTATTGAATAAAGACAAAGTCCAACCCAAACTTGGCACTGCCTGTGAACCAACCTTCTTAATTTGTTAATAAATGATTAATTAATGAAGACAATTAGTTAATTAAATAAATAAAAATCTATGGATAATAACTTTTTTATTTTGTAAAATATATAATTGAATAATTTAATTTAATAAAATAAAAAAATATCCAAGCTACCTAGACCAATCCCCACCTGTTGACAACCCTTAAATATTGGACACCGAGCAGTAAGATAGGGAGGGACATAATTAAATAATCTAGTAAATTAAATCAATAAAATATTTTAACTATTTAAAATAAGTAAATAACTAATTATGCAACAAAAAATCCGAGCTTTATATGATGGTCGGGCACAGGCTCAAAATCTAGGCTTGATGGTTGGTCTAGGCTTAGACGGGCCTTAATAAGTTCTGTTGATATAAAGGCAAAGCCCAAACCAGACGTGGCCCAACCAATGAATAGGTTTAACCCCAACCGATACCTATCCAATTTATAAACCTAAATATTTTGCTCGGGTTGGGGGGAATGTATGGATTATTAACTTCTTGAATAATTTAATAAATTAAATAAATAGGAACCTATGGATACCAATTTAGTTAATTTTGTAAAATAACTAATCATTAATTTGGTTTAGTAAAATAAATAAATAAAATTACATTTATTATTGGCACGGGATAGGTACATCCTATCCCATATTCACAAAACATATTAGTTACCCTAAAAATAGTCTCTAGGAGAGAGAGAGAGAGAGAGAGATAGAAATAATTTGTTAGGAATATAATTAATTAATTAGTTAATTAAAGAATTCAATAAATTAAGTAAATAGAAATCTATGGATAATAATTTACTTAATTTTATAAAATAGATAAATAAATAGTTAACTTTAAGAAAAAAATATAAATAAATATTCACTTGTGATTGGTGCAAGACTAGTCCAAACTATCCCCAACCAAATTTGCACCATTGACAACCGTAAGTATTGGTAACATGTTGAATTAGATAAATAAAACTTTATAGAGAATAATTTTTTTAATATATTAAAACAAATAAATGAATGATTTAATTTAGTAAAATAAATAAATAAATTTTTAGTTATTATTGGGGCAAGACATGTACAACCTATTCGACACCAGAACTAATCCATTGTTCAAAAAGTAAATCATTAATTAGATGAACAATTTAGTTATGTAAATAAATAAAACCTATGGATAATAATTTACATACTCTTGGAAAAATAAATAAATATCCAAACTATCTAAATCCAAACCCAACCCATTCACAACCCTAAATATGTAACTCAGGAGGGAGAGAGAGAGAGAGAGAGAGAGAGAGAGAGAGAGAGAGAGGGAGAGAAATAATTTGTTTATAAAGTAAATTAATTTAGTAAGTTCAGTAAATAATTTTTAACTTAATAGAATAACTAAATAAGTAATTAGGTGAGAAAATGAGAGGAACAAGGAATTTCCTCACCATGTTTCAGGCTCTATATGAACTTTAGGCTCATGCTCAAGATGTATTCTCGAAGTTCAACCTGGACTTAGACTTGCGCATAAATATGTTCTTTTGTTCTCGTTAATAATTTTAATCCAAGCTGAGACCTAACCTACTAATAGCACTAAATATTAGGCTTAGGGAGACAGATCGAAATAACAAAATGGTTAAATAAATGATAAATTACTTGAATAATTTTGTAAATTAAAAAATAGAAATCTATGGATAATATTTTACTAAATTATGTAAAATAAACAAATCAAAACTTTAATTTAATAAAATTACTATATACTCATTTATTATTGGGTGTCGGGTTGAATCAAATAAATAAAAATTTATACATAATAGTTTATCTAAAGTATTTAAATATATAAACGAATAATTTAGTTTAGTAAAATAAATAAAATTTCATTAATCGTTCGAACGGGATAGGTACATTCTATACCACACTAGACCGAAGTCGTTGATAACCCAAAAAATAAGGATCCAGAGAAAGAGAAAAATAAGTTATTAACTAATTTATTAACCTAAATAATAAAATCAATATATAATGATCAATTCATTTAGTAAAATTAAAAATAAATATCCAATCTATCTAAAACAATGCCCGGCCCATTGATAACCCAAAATATTAGACTTGGGGAGGGACAGATATAGTGAATTAATTTTTTGATAAAATTAAATCATTTAGCAAATTAAATAAATAAAATTTTTTAACTAACTAAATTAAATAAATAAATAAATTGGTGAGGAAATAAGAGAGTAAGAAACAATAACGCTTTCCTCGTCGGCTCAACTCAAGAGATAGGTCTCATGGTTGGGTCGGGCTCAAAGTTGGGCTTCAATATATTCTATTGAATAAAGACAAAGTCCAACCCAAACTTGGCACTGCCTGTGAACGAACCTTCTTAATTTGTTAATAAATGATTAATTAATGAAGACAATTAGTTAATTAAATAAATAAAAATCTATGGATAATAACTTTTTTATTTTGTAAAATATATAATTGAATAATTTAATTTAATAAAATAAAAAAATATCCAAGCTACCTAGACCAATCCCCACCTGTTGACAACCCTTAAATATTGGACACCGAGCAGTAAGATAGGGAGGGACATAATTAAATAATCTAGTAAATTAAATCAATAAAATATTTTAACTATTTAAAATAAGTAAATAACTAATTATGCAACAAAAAATCCAAGCTTTATATGATGGTCGGGCACAGGCTCAAAATCTAGGCTTGATGGTTGGTCTAGGCTTAGACGGGCCTTAATAAGTTCTGTTGATATAAAGACAAAGCCCAAACCAGACGTGGCCCAACCAATGAATAGGTTTAACCCCAACCGATACCTATCCAATTTATAAACCTAAATATTTTGCTCGGGTTGGGGGGAATGTATGGATTATTAACTTCTTGAATAATTTAATAAATTAAATAAATAGGAACCTATGGATACCAATTTAGTTAATTTTGTAAAATAACTAATCATTAATTTGGTTTAGTAAAATAAATAAATAAAATTACATTTATTATTGGCACGGGATAGGTACATCCTATCCCATATTCACAAAACATATTAGTTACCCTAAAAATAGTCTCTAGGAGAGAGAGAGAGAGAGAGAGAGAGAGAGAGAGAGAGAAATAATTTGTTAGGAATATAATTAATTAATTAGTTAATTAAAGAATTCAATAAATTAAGTAAATAGAAATCTATGGATAATAATTTACTTAATTTTATAAAATAGATAAATAAATAGTTAACTTTAAGAAAAAAATATAAATAAATATTCACTTGTGATTGGTGCAAGACTAGTCCTTGCTATCCCCAACCAAACTTGCACCATTGACAACCGTAAGTATTGGTAACATGTTGAATTAGATAAATAAAACTTTATAGAGAATAATTTTTTTAATATATTAAAACAAATAAATGAATAATTTAATTTAGTAAAATAAATAAATAAATTTTTAGTTATTATTGGGGCAAGACATGTACAACCTATTCGACACCAGAACTAATCCATTGTTCAAAAAGTAAATCATTAATTAGATGAACAATTTAGTTATGTAAATAAATAAAACCTATGGATAATAATTTACATACTCTTGGAAAAATAAATAAATATCCAAACTATCTAAATCCAAACCCAACCCATTCACAACCCTAAATATGTAACTCAGGAGGGAGAGAGAGAGAGAGAGAGAGAGAGAGAGAGAGAGAGAGAGAGAGAGAGAGGGAGAGAAATAATTTGTTTATAAAGTAAATTAATTTAGTAAGTTCAGTAAATAATTTTTAACTTAATAGAATAACTAAATAAGTAATTAGGTGAGAAAATGAGAGGAACAAGGAATTTACTCACCATGTTTCAGGCTCTATATGAACATTAGGCTCATGCTCAAGATGTATTCTCGAAGTTCAACCTGGACTTAGACTTGCGCATAAATATGTTCTTTTGTTCTCGTTAATAATTTTAATCCAAGCTGAGACCTAACCTACTAATAGCACTAAATATTAGGCTTAGGGAGACAGATCGAAATAACAAAATGGTTAAATAAATGATAAATTACTTGAATAATTTTGTAAATTAAAAAATAGAAATCTATGGATAATATTTTACTAAATTATGTAAAATAAACAAATCAAAACTTTAATTTAATAAAATTACTATATACTCATTTATTATTGGGTGTCGGGTTGAATCAAATAAATAAAAATTTATACATAATAGTTTATCTAAAGTATTTAAATATATAAACGAATAATTTAGTTTAGTAAAATAAATAAAATTTCATTAATCGTTCGAACGGGATAGGTACATTCTATACCACACTAGACCGAAGTCGTTGATAACCCAAAAAATAAGGATCCAGAGAAAGAGAAAAATAAGTTATTAACTAATTTATTAACCTAAATAATAAAATCAATATATAATGATCAATTCATTTAGTAAAATTAAAAATAAATATCCAATCTATCTAAAACAATGCCCGACCCATTGATAACCCAAAATATTAGACTAGGGGAGGGACAGATATAGTGAATTAATTTTTTGATAAAATTAAATCATTTAGCAAATTAAATAAATAAAATTTTTTAACTAACTAAATTAAATAAATAAATAAATTGGTGAGGAAATAAGAGAGTAAGAAACAATAACGCTTTCCTCGTCGGCTCAACTCAAGAGATAGGTCTAATGGTTGGGTCGGGCTCAAAGTTGGGCTTCAATATATTCTATTGAATAAAGACAAAGTCCAACCAAAACTTGGAACTGCTTGTGAACCAACCTTCTTAATTTGTTAATAAATGATTAATTAATGAAGACAATTAGTTAATTAAATAAATAAAAATCTATGGATAATAACTTTTTTATTTTGTAAAATATATAATTGAATAATTTAATTTAATAAAATAAAAAAATATCCAAGCTACCTAAACCAATCCCCACCTGTTGACAACCCTTAAATATTGGACACCGAGCAGTAAGATAGGGAGGGACATAATTAAATAATCTAGTAAATTAAATCAATAAAATATTTTAACTATTTAAAATAAGTAAATAACTAATTATGCAACAAAAAATCCGAGCTTTATATGATGGTCGGGCACAGGCTCAAAATCTAGGCTTGATGGTTGGTCTAGGCTTAGACGGGCCTTAATAAGTTCTGTTGATATAAAGGCAAAGCCCAAACCAGACGTGGCCCAACCAATGAATAGGTTTAACCCCAACCGATACCTATCCAATTTATAAACCTAAATATTTTGCTCGGGTTGGGGGGAATGTATGGATTATTAACTTCTTGAATAATTTAATAAATTAAATAAATAGGAACCTATGGATACCAATTTAGTTAATTTTGTAAAATAACTAATCATTAATTTGGTTTAGTAAAATAAATAAATAAAATTACATTTATTATTGGCACGGGATAGGTACATCCTATCCCATATTCACAAAACATATTAGTTACCCTAAAAATAGTCTCTAGGAGAGAGAGAGAGAGAGAGAGATAGAAATAATTTGTTAGGAATATAATTAATTAATTAGTTAATTAAAGAATTCAATAAATTAAGTAAATAGAAATCTATGGATAATAATTTACTTAATTTTATAAAATAGATAAATAAATAGTTAACTTTAAGAAAAAAATATAAATAAATATTCACTTGTGATTGGTGCAAGACTAGTCCAAACTATCCCCAACCAAATTTGCACCATTGACAACCGTAAGTATTGGTAACATGTTGAATTAGATAAATAAAACTTTATAGAGAATAATTTTTTTAATATATTAAAACAAATAAATGAATGATTTAATTTAGTAAAATAAATAAATAAATTTTTAGTTATTATTGGGGCAAGACATGTACAACCTATTCGACACCAGAACTAATCCATTGTTCAAAAAGTAAATCATTAATTAGATGAACAATTTAGTTATGTAAATAAATAAAACCTATGGATAATAATTTACATACTCTTGGAAAAATAAATAAATATCCAAACTATCTAAATCCAAACCCAACCCATTCACAACCCTAAATATGTAACTCAGGAGGGAGAGAGAGAGAGAGAGAGAGAGAGAGAGAGAGAGAGAGAGGGAGAGAAATAATTTGTTTATAAAGTAAATTAATTTAGTAAGTTCAGTAAATAATTTTTAACTTAATAGAATAACTAAATAAGTAATTAGGTGAGAAAATGAGAGGAACAAGGAATTTCCTCACCATGTTTCAGGCTCTATATGAACTTTAGGCTCATGCTCAAGATGTATTCTCGAAGTTCAACCTGGACTTAGACTTGCGCATAAATATGTTCTTTTGTTCTCGTTAATAATTTTAATCCAAGCTGAGACCTAACCTACTAATAGCACTAAATATTAGGCTTAGGGAGACAGATCGAAATAACAAAATGGTTAAATAAATGATAAATTACTTGAATAATTTTGTAAATTAAAAAATAGAAATCTATGGATAATATTTTACTAAATTATGTAAAATAAACAAATCAAAACTTTAATTTAATAAAATTACTATATACTCATTTATTATTGGGTGTCGGGTTGAATCAAATAAATAAAAATTTATACATAATAGTTTATCTAAAGTATTTAAATATATAAACGAATAATTTAGTTTAGTAAAATAAATAAAATTTCATTAATCGTTCGAACGGGATAGGTACATTCTATACCACACTAGACCGAAGTCGTTGATAACCCAAAAAATAAGGATCCAGAGAAAGAGAAAAATAAGTTATTAACTAATTTATTAACCTAAATAATAAAATCAATATATAATGATCAATTCATTTAGTAAAATTAAAAATAAATATCCAATCTATCTAAAACAATGCCCGGCCCATTGATAACCCAAAATATTAGACTTGGGGAGGGACAGATATAGTGAATTAATTTTTTGATAAAATTAAATCATTTAGCAAATTAAATAAATAAAATTTTTTAACTAACTAAATTAAATAAATAAATAAATTGGTGAGGAAATAAGAGAGTAAGAAACAATAACGCTTTCCTCGTCGGCTCAACTCAAGAAATAGGTCTAATGGTTGGGTCGGGCTCAAAGTTGGGCTTCAATATATTCTATTGAATAAAGACAAAGTCCAACCCAAACTTGGCACTGCCTGTGAACCAACCTTCTTAATTTGTTAATAAATGATTAATTAATGAAGACAATTAGTTAATTAAATAAATAAAAATCTATGGATAATAACTTTTTTATTTTGTAAAATATATAATTGAATAATTTAATTTAATAAAATAAAAAAATATCCAAGCTTCCTAGACCAATCCCCACCTGTTGACAACCCTTAAATATTGGACACCGAGCAGTAAGATAGGGAGGGACATAATTAAATAATCTAGTAAATTAAATCAATAAAATATTTTAACTATTTAAAATAAGTAAATAACTAATTATGCAACAAAAAATACGAGCTTTATATGAGGGTCGGGCACAGGCTCAAAATCTAGGCTTGATGGTTGGTCTAGGCTTAGACGGGCCTTAATAAGTTCTGTTGATATAAAGACAAAGCCCAAACCAGACGTGGCCCAACCAATGAATAGGTTTAACCCCAACCGATACCTATCCAATTTATAAACCTAAATATTTTGCTCAGGTTGGGGGGAATGTATGGATTATTAACTTCTTGAATAATTTAATAAATTAAATAAATAGGAACCTATGGATACCAATTTAGTTAATTTTGTAAAATAACTAATCATTAATTTGGTTTAGTAAAATAAATAAATAAAATTACATTTATTATTGGCACGGGATAGGTACATCCTATCCCATATTCACAAAACATATTAGTTACCCTAAAAATAGTCTCTAGGAGAGAGAGAGAGAGAGAGAGAGAGAGAGAGAAATAATTTGTTAGGAATATAATTAATTAATTAGTTAATTAAAGAATTCAATAAATTAAGTAAATAGAAATCTATGGATAATAATTTACTTAATTTTATAAAATAGATAAATAAATAGTTAACTTTAAGAAAAAAATATAAATAAATATTCACTTGTGATTGGTGCAAGACTAGTCCAAGCTATCCCCAACCAAACTTGCACCATTGACAACCGTAAGTATTGGTAACATGTTGAATTAGATAAATAAAACTTTATAGAGAATAATTTTTTTAATATATTAAAACAAATAAATGAATAATTTAATTTAGTAAAATAAATAAATAAATTTTTAGTTATTTTTGGGGCAAGACATGTACAACCTATTCGACACCAGAACTAATCCATTGTTCAAAAAGTAAATCATTAATTAGATGAACAATTTAGTTATGTAAATAAATAAAACCTATGGATAATAATTTACATACTCTTGGAAAAATAAATAAATATCCAAACTATCTAAATCCAAACCCAACCCATTCACAACCCTAAATATGTAACTCAGGAGGGAGAGAGAGAGAGAGAGAGAGAGAGAGAGAGAGAGAGGGAGGGAGAGAAATAATTTGTTTATAAAGTAAATTAATTTAGTAAGTTCAGTTAATAATTTTTAACTTAATAGAATAACTAAATAAGTAATTAGGTGAGAAAATGAGAGGAACAAGGAATTTCCTCACCATGTTTCAGGCTCTATATGAACATTAGGCTCATGCTCAAGATGTATTCTCGAAGTTCAACCTGGACTCAGACTTGCGCATAAATATGTTCTTTTGTTCTCGTTAATAATTTTAATCCAAGCTGAGTCCTAACCTACTAATAGCCCTAAATATTAGGCTTAGGGAGAGAGATCGAAATAACAAAATATTTAAATAAATGATTAATTACTTGAATAATTTTGTAAATTAAAAAATAGAAATCTATGGATAATATTTTACTAAATTATGTAAAATAAACAAATCAAAACTTTAATTTAATAAAATTACTATATACTCATTTATTATTGGGTGTCGGGTTGAATCAAATAAATAAAAATTTATACATAATAGTTTATCTAAAGTATTTAAATATATAAACGAATAATTTAGTTTAGTAAAATAAATAAAATTTCATTAATCGTTCGAACGGGATAGGTACATTCTATACCACACTAGACCGAAGTCGTTGATAACCCAAAAAATAAGGATCCAGAGAAAGAGAAAAATAAGTTATTAACTAATTTATTAACCTAAATAATAAAATCAATATATAATGATCAATTCATTTAGTAAAATTAAAAATAAATATCCAATCTATCTAAAACAATGCCCGGCCCATTGATAACCATAAATATTAGACTTGGGGAGGGACAGATATAGTGAATTAATTTTTTGATAAAATTAAATCATTTAGCAAATTAAATAAATAAAATTTTTTAACTAACTAAATTAAATAAATAAATAAATTGGTGAGAAAATAAGAGAGTAAGAAACAATAACACTTTCCTCGTCGGCTCAACTCAAGAGATAGGTCTCATGGTTGGGTCGGGCTCAAAGTTGGGCTTCAATATATTCTATTGAATAAAGACAAAGTCCAACCCAAACTTGGCACTGCCTGTGAACCAACCTTCTTAATTTGTTAATAAATGATTAATTAATGAAGACAATTAGTTAATTAAATAAATAAAAATCTATGGATAATAACTTTTTTATTTTGTAAAATATATAATTGAATAATTTAATTTAATAAAATAAAAAAATATCCAAGCTACCTAGACCAATCCCCACCTGTTGACAACCCTTAAATATTGGACACCGAGCAGTAAGATAGGGAGGGACATAATTAAATAATCTAGTAAATTAAATCAATAAAATATTTTAACTATTTAAAATAAGTAAATAACTAATTATGCAACAAAAAATCCGAGCTTTATATGATGGTCGGGCACAGGCTCAAAATCTAGGCTTGATGGTTGGTCTAGGCTTAGATGGGCCTTAATAAGTTCTGTTGATATAAAGACAAAGCCCAAACCAGACGTGGCCCAACCAATGAATAGGCTTAACCCCAACCGATACCTATCCAATTTATAAACCTAAATATTTTGCTCGGGTTGGGGGGAATGTATGGATTATTAACTTCTTGAATAATTTAATAAATTAAATAAATAGGAACCTATGGATACCAATTTAGTTAATTTTGTAAAATAACTAATCATTAATTTGGTTTAGTAAAATAAATAAATAAAATTACATTTATTATTGGCACGGGATAGGTACATCCTATCCCATATTCACAAAACATATTAGTTACCCTAAAAATAGTCTCTAGGAGAGAGAGAGAGAGAGAGAGAGAGAAATAATTTGTTAGGAATATAATTAATTAATTAGTTAATTAAAGAATTCAATAAATTAAGTAAATAGAAATCTATGGATAATAATTTACTTAATTTTATAAAATAGATAAATAAATAGTTAACTTTAAGAAAAAAATATAAATAAATATTCACTTGTGATTGGTGCAAGACTAGTCCAAGCTATCCCCAACCAAATTTGCACCATTGACAACCGTAAGTATTGGTAACATGTTGAATTAGATAAATAAAACTTTATAGAGAATAATTTTTTTAATATATTAAAACAAATAAATGAATAATTTAATTTAGTAAAATAAATAAATAAATTTTTAGTTATTATTGGGGCAAGACATGTACAACCTATTCGACACCAGAACTAATCCATTGTTCAAAAAGTAAATCATTAATTAGATGAACAATTTAGTTATGTAAATAAATAAAACCTATGGATAATAATTTACATACTCTTGGAAAAATAAATAAATATCCAAACTATCTAAATCCAAACCCAACCCATTCACAACCCTAAATATGTAACTCAGGAGGGAGAGAGAGAGAGAGAGAGAGAGAGAGAGAGAGAGAGAGAGAGAGAGAGAGAGAGAGGGAGAGAAATAATTTGTTTATAAAGTAAATTAATTTAGTAAGTTCAGTAAATAATTTTTAACTTAATAGAATAACTAAATAAGTAATTAGGTGAGAAAATGAGAGGAACAAGGAATTTCCTCACCATGTTTCAGGCTCTATATGAACTTTAGGCTCATGCTCAAGATGTATTCTCGAAGTTCAACCTGGACTCAGACTTGCGCATAAATATGTTCTTTTGTTCTCGTTAATAATTTTAATCCAAGCTGAGACCTAACCTACTAATAGCACTAAATATTAGGCTTAGGGAGACAGATCGAAATAACAAAATGGTTAAATAAATGATAAATTACTTGAATAATTTTGTAAATTAAAAAATAGAAATCTATGGATAATATTTTACTAAATTATGTAAAATAAACAAATCAAAACTTTAATTTAATAAAATTACTATATACTCATTTATTATTGGGTGTCGGGTTGAATCAAATAAATAAAAATTTATACATAATAGTTTATCTAAAGTATTTAAATATATAAACGAATAATTTAGTTTAGTAAAATAAATAAAATTTCATTAATCGTTCGAACGGGATAGGTACATTCTATACCACACTAGACCGAAGTCGTTGATAACCCAAAAAATAAGGATCCAGAGAAAGAGAAAAATAAGTTATTAACTAATTTATTAACCTAAATAATAAAATCAATATATAATGATCAATTCATTTAGTAAAATTAAAAATAAATATCCAATCTATCTAAAACAATGCCCGGCCCATTGATAACCCAAAATATTAGACTTGGGGAGGGACAGATATAGTGAATTAATTTTTTGATAAAATTAAATCATTTAGCAAATTAAATAAATAAAATTTTTTAACTAACTAAATTAAATAAATAAATAAATTGGTGAGGAAATAAGAGAGTAAGAAACAATAACGCTTTCCTCGTCGGCTCAACTCAAGAAATAGGTCTAATGGTTGGGTCGGGCTCAAAGTTGGGCTTCAATATATTCTATTGAATAAAGACAAAGTCCAACCCAAACTTGGCACTGCCTGTGAACCAACCTTCTTAATTTGTTAATAAATGATTAATTTAATGAAGACAATTAGTTAATTAAATAAATAAAAATCTATGGATAATAACTTTTTTATTTTGTAAAATATATAATTGAATAATTTAATTTAATAAAATAAAAAATATCCAAGCTACCTAGACCAATCCCCACCTGTTGACAACCCTTAAATATTGGACACCGAGCAGTAAGATAGGGAGGGACATAATTAAATAATCTAGTAAATTAAATCAATAAAATATTTTAACTATTTAAAATAAGTAAATAACTAATTATGCAACAAAAAATACGAGCTTTATATGAGGGTCGGGCACAGGCTCAAAATCTAGGCTTGATGGTTGGTCTAGGCTTAGACGGGCCTTAATAAGTTCTGTTGATATAAAGACAAAGCCCAAACCAGACGTGGCCCAACCAATGAATAGGTTTAACCCCAACCGATACCTATCCAATTTATAAACCTAAATATTTTGCTCAGGTTGGGGGGAATGTATGGATTATTAACTTCTTGAATAATTTAATAAATTAAATAAATAGGAACCTATGGATACCAATTTAGTTAATTTTGTAAAATAACTAATCATTAATTTGGTTTAGTAAAATAAATAAATAAAATTACATTTATTATTGGCACGGGATAGGTACATCCTATCCCATATTCACAAAACATATTAGTTACCCTAAAAATAGTCTCTAGGAGAGAGAGAGAGAGAGAGAGAGAGAGAGAATAATTTGTTAGGAATATAATTAATTAATTAGTTAATTAAAGAATTCAATAAATTAAGTAAATAGAAATCTATGGATAATAATTTACTTAATTTTATAAAATAGATAAATAAATAGTTAACTTTAAGAAAAAAATATAAATAAATATTCACTTGTGATTGGTGCAAGACTAGTCCAAGCTATCCCCAACCAAACTTGCACCATTGACAACCGTAAGTATTGGTAACATGTTGAATTAGATAAATAAAACTTTATAGAGAATAATTTTTTTAATATATTAAAACAAATAAATGAATAATTTAATTTAGTAAGGCAAGACATGTACAACCTATTCGACACCAGAACTAATCCATTGTTCAAAAAGTAAATCATTAATTAGATGAACAATTTAGTTATGTAAATAAATAAAACCTATGGATAATAATTTACATACTCTTGGAAAAATAAATAAATATCCAAACTATCTAAATCCAAACCCAACCCATTCACAACCCTAAATATGTAACTCAGGAGGGAGAGAGAGAGAGAGAGAGAGAGAGAGAGAGAGAGAGAGAGGGAGAGAAATAATTTGTTTATAAAGTAAATTAATTTAGTAAGTTCAGTAAATAATTTTTAACTTAATAGAATAACTAAATAAGTAATTAGGTGAGAAAATGAGAGGAACAAGGAATTTCCTCACCATGTTTCAGGCTCTATATGAACTTTAGGCTCATGCTCAAGATGTATTCTCGAAGTTCAACCTGGACTTAGACTTGCGCATAAATATGTTCTTTTGTTCTCGTTAATAATTTTAATCCAAGCTGAGACCTAACCTACTAATAGCACTAAATATTAGGCTTAGGGAGACAGATCGAAATAACAAAATATTTAAATAAATGATTAATTACTTGAATAATTTTGTAAATTAAAAAATAGAAATCTATGGATAATATTTTACTAAATTATGTAAAATAAACAAATCAAAACTTTAATTTAATAAAATTACTATATACTCATTTATTATTGGGTGTCGGGTTGAATCAAATAAATAAAAATTTATACATAATAGTTTATCTAAAGTATTTAAATATATAAACGAATAATTTAGTTTAGTAAAATAAATAAAATTTCATTAATCGTTCGAACGGGATAGGTACATTCTATACCACACTAGACCGAAGTCGTTGATAACCCAAAAAATAAGGATCCAGAGAAAGAGAAAAATAAGTTATTAACTAATTTATTAACCTAAATAATAAAATCAATATATAATGATCAATTCATTTAGTAAAATTAAAAATAAATATCCAATCTATCTAAAACAATGCCCGGCCCATTGATAACCCAAAATATTAGACTTGGGGAGGGACAGATATAGTGAATTAATTTTTTGATAAAATTAAATCATTTAGCAAATTAAATAAATAAAATTTTTTAACTAACTAAATTAAATAAATAAATAAATTGGTGAGAAAATAAGAGAGTAAGAAACAATAACGCTTTCCTCGTCGGCTCAACTCAAGAGATAGGTCTCATGGTTGGGTCGGGCTCAAAGTTGGGCTTCAATATATTCTATTGAATAAAGACAAAGTCCAACCCAAACTTGGCACTGCCTGTGAACCAACCTTCTTAATTTGTTAATAAATGATTAATTAATGAAGACAATTAGTTAATTAAATAAATAAAAATCTATGGATAATAACTTTTTTATTTTGTAAAATATATAATTGAATAATTTAATTTAATAAAATAAAAAAATATCCAAGCTACCTAGACCAATCCCCACCTGTTGACAACCCTTAAATATTGGACACCGAGCAGTAAGATAGGGAGGGACATAATTAAATAATCTAGTAAATTAAATCAATAAAATATTTTAACTATTTAAAATAAGTAAATAACTAATTATGCAACAAAAAATCCGAGCTTTATATGATGGTCGGGCACAGGCTCAAAATCTAGGCTTGATGGTTGGTCTAGGCTTAGACGGGCCTTAATAAGTTCTGTTGATATAAAGACAAAGCCCAAACCAGACGTGGCCCAACCAATGAATAGGTTTAACCCCAACCGATACCTATCCAATTTATAAACCTAAATATTTTGCTCGGGTTGGGGGGAATGTATGGATTATTAACTTCTTGAATAATTTAATAAATTAAATAAATAGGAACCTATGGATACCAATTTAGTTAATTTTGTAAAATAACTAATCATTAATTTGGTTTAGTAAAATAAATAAATAAAATTACATTTATTATTGGCACGGGATAGGTACATCCTATCCCATATTCACAAAACATATTAGTTACCCTAAAAATAGTCTCTAGGAGAGAGAGAGAGAGAGAGAGAGAGAAATAATTTGTTAGGAATATAATTAATTAATTAGTTAATTAAAGAATTCAATAAATTAAGTAAATAGAAATCTATGGATAATAATTTACTTAATTTTATAAAATAGATAAATAAATAGTTAACTTTAAGAAAAAAATATAAATAAATATTCACTTGTGATTGGTGCAAGACTAGTCCAAGCTATCCCCAACCAAACTTGCACCATTGACAACCGTAAGTATTGGTAACATGTTGAATTAGATAAATAAAACTTTATAGAGAATAATTTTTTTAATATATTAAAACAAATAAATGAATAATTTAATTTAGTAAAATAAATAAATAAATTTTTAGTTATTATTGGGGCAAGACATGTACAACCTATTCGACACCAGAACTAATCCATTGTTCAAAAAGTAAATCATTAATTAGATGAACAATTTAGTTATGTAAATAAATAAAACCTATGGATAATAATTTACATACTCTTGGAAAAATAAATAAATATCCAAACTATCTAAATCCAAACCCAACCCATTCACAACCCTAAATATGTAACTCAGGAGGGAGAGAGAGAGAGAGAGAGAGAGAGAGAGAGAGAGAGAGAGAGAGAGAGAGAGAGGGAGAGAAATAATTTGTTTATAAAGTAAATTAATTTAGTAAGTTCAGTAAATAATTTTTAACTTAATAGAATAACTAAATAAGTAATTAGGTGAGAAAATGAGAGGAACAAGGAATTTCCTCACCATGTTTCAGGCTCTATATGAACTTTAGGCTCATGCTCAAGATGTATTCTCGAAGTTCAACCTGGACTTAGACTTGCGCATAAATATGTTCTTTTGTTCTCGTTAATAATTTTAATCCAAGCTGAGACCTAACCTACTAATAGCACTAAATATTAGGCTTAGGGAGACAGATCGAAATAACAAAATGGTTAAATAAATGATAAATTACTTGAATAATTTTGTAAATTAAAAAATAGAAATCTATGGATAATATTTTACTAAATTATGTAAAATAAACAAATCAAAACTTTAATTTAATAAAATTACTATATACTCATTTATTATTGGGTGTCGGGTTGAATCAAATAAATAAAAATTTATACATAATAGTTTATCTAAAGTATTTAAATATATAAACGAATAATTTAGTTTAGTAAAATAAATAAAATTTCATTAATCGTTCGAACGGGATAGGTACATTCTATACCACACTAGACCGAAGTCGTTGATAACCCAAAAAATAAGGATCCAGAGAAAGAGAAAAATAAGTTATTAACTAATTTATTAACCTAAATAATAAAATCAATATATAATGATCAATTCATTTAGTAAAATTAAAAATAAATATCCAATCTATCTAAAACAATGCCCGGCCCATTGATAACCCAAAATATTAGACTTGGGGAGGGACAGATATAGTGAATTAATTTTTTGATAAAATTAAATCATTTAGCAAATTAAATAAATAAAATTTTTTAACTAACTAAATTAAATAAATAAATAAATTGGTGAGGAAATAAGAGAGTAAGAAACAATAACGCTTTCCTCGTCGGCTCAACTCAAGAGATAGGTCTAATGGTTGGGTCGGGCTCAAAGTTGGGCTTCAATATATTCTATTGAATAAAGACAAAGTCCAACCCAAACTTGGCACTGCCTGTGAACCAACCTTCTTAATTTGTTAATAAATGATTAATTAATGAAGACAATTAGTTAATTAAATAAATAAAAATCTATGGATAATAACTTTTTTATTTTGTAAAATATATAATTGAATAATTTAATTTAATAAAATAAAAAAATATCCAAGCTACCTAGACCAATCCCCACCTGTTGACAACCCTTAAATATTGGACACCGAGCAGTAAGATAGGGAGGGACATAATTAAATAATCTAGTAAATTAAATCAATAAAATATTTTAACTATTTAAAATAAGTAAATAACTAATTATGCAACAAAAAATCCGAGCTTTATATGATGGTCGGGCACAGGCTCAAAATCTAGGCTTGATGGTTGGTCTAGGCTTAGACGGGCCTTAATAAGTTCTGTTGATATAAAGGCAAAGCCCAAACCAGACGTGGCCCAACCAATGAATAGGTTTAACCCCAACCGATACCTATCCAATTTATAAACCTAAATATTTTGCTCGGGTTGGGGGGAATGTATGGATTATTAACTTCTTGAATAATTTAATAAATTAAATAAATAGGAACCTATGGATACCAATTTAGTTAATTTTGTAAAATAACTAATCATTAATTTGGTTTAGTAAAATAAATAAATAAAATTACATTTATTATTGGCACGGGATAGGTACATCCTATCCCATATTCACAAAACATATTAGTTACCCTAAAAATAGTCTCTAGGAGAGAGAGAGAGAGAGAGAGAGAGAGAGAGAAATAATTTGTTAGGAATATAATTAATTAATTAGTTAATTAAAGAATTCAATAAATTAAGTAAATAGAAATCTATGGATAATAATTTACTTAATTTTATAAAATAGATAAATAAATAGTTAACTTTAAGAAAAAAATATAAATAAATATTCACTTGTGATTGGTGCAAGACTAGTCCAAGCTATCCCCAACCAAACTTGCACCATTGACAACCGTAAGTATTGGTAACATGTTGAATTAGATAAATAAAACTTTATAGAGAATAATTTTTTTAATATATTAAAACAAATAAATGAATAATTTAATTTAGTAAAATAAATAAATAAATTTTTAGTTATTATTGGGGCAAGACATGTACAACCTATTCGACACCAGAACTAATCCATTGTTCAAAAAGTAAATCATTAATTAGATGAACAATTTAGTTATGTAAATAAATAAAACCTATGGATAATAATTTACATACTCTTGGAAAAATAAATAAATATCCAAACTATCTAAATCCAAACCCAACCCATTCACAACCCTAAATATGTAACTCAGGAGGGAGAGAGAGAGAGAGAGAGAGAGAGAGAGAGAGAGAGAGGGAGAGAAATAATTTGTTTATAAAGTAAATTAATTTAGTAAGTTCAGTAAATAATTTTTAACTTAATAGAATAACTAAATAAGTAATTAGGTGAGAAAATGAGAGGAACAAGGAATTTCCTCACCATGTTTCAGGCTCTATATGAACTTTAGGCTCATGCTCAAGATGTATTCTCGAAGTTCAACCTGGACTTAGACTTGCGCATAAATATGTTCTTTTGTTCTCGTTAATAATTTTAATCCAAGCTGAGACCTAACCTACTAATAGCACTAAATATTAGGCTTAGGGAGACAGATCGAAATAACAAAATGGTTAAATAAATGATAAATTACTTGAATAATTTTGTAAATTAAAAAATAGAAATCTATGGATAATATTTTACTAAATTATGTAAAATAAACAAATCAAAACTTTAATTTAATAAAATTACTATATACTCATTTATTATTGGGTGTCGGGTTGAATCAAATAAATAAAAATTTATACATAATAGTTTATCTAAAGTATTTAAATATATAAACGAATAATTTAGTTTAGTAAAATAAATAAAATTTCATTAATCGTTCGAACGGGATAGGTACATTCTATACCACACTAGACCGAAGTCGTTGATAACCCAAAAAATAAGGATCCAGAGAAAGAGAAAAATAAGTTATTAACTAATTTATTAACCTAAATAATAAAATCAATATATAATGATCAATTCATTTAGTAAAATTAAAAATAAATATCCAATCTATCTAAAACAATGCCCGGCCCATTGATAACCCAAAATATTAGACTTGGGGAGGGACAGATATAGTGAATTAATTTTTTGATAAAATTAAATCATTTAGCAAATTAAATAAATAAAATTTTTTAACTAACTAAATTAAATAAATAAATAAATTGGTGAGGAAATAAGAGAGTAAGAAACAATAACGCTTTCCTCGTCGGCTCAACTCAAGAGATAGGTCTAATGGTTGGGTCGGGCTCAAAGTTGGGCTTCAATATATTCTATTGAATAAAGACAAAGTCCAACCCAAACTTGGCACTGCCTGTGAACCAACCTTCTTAATTTGTTAATAAATGATTAATTAATGAAGACAATTAGTTAATTAAATAAATAAAAATCTATGGATAATAACTTTTTTATTTTGTAAAATATATAATTGAATAATTTAATTTAATAAAATAAAAAAATATCCAAGCTACCTAGACCAATCCCCACCTGTTGACAACCCTTAAATATTGGACACCGAGCAGTAAGATAGGGAGGGACATAATTAAATAATCTAGTAAATTAAATCAATAAAATATTTTAACTATTTAAAATAAGTAAATAACTAATTATGCAACAAAAAATCCGAGCTTTATATGATGGTCGGGCACAGGCTCAAAATCTAGGCTTGATGGTTGGTCTAGGCTTAGACGGGCCTTAATAAGTTCTGTTGATATAAAGGCAAAGCCCAAACCAGACGTGGCCCAACCAATGAATAGGTTTAACCCCAACCGATACCTATCCAATTTATAAACCTAAATATTTTGCTCGGGTTGGGGGGAATGTATGGATTATTAACTTCTTGAATAATTTAATAAATTAAATAAATAGGAACCTATGGATACCAATTTAGTTAATTTTGTAAAATAACTAATCATTAATTTGGTTTAGTAAAATAAATAAATAAAATTACATTTATTATTGGCACGGGATAGGTACATCCTATCCCATATTCACAAAACATATTAGTTACCCTAAAAATAGTCTCTAGGAGAGAGAGAGAGAGAGAGAGAGAAATAATTTGTTAGGAATATAATTAATTAATTAGTTAATTAAAGAATTCAATAAATTAAGTAAATAGAAATCTATGGATAATAATTTACTTAATTTTATAAAATAGATAAATAAATAGTTAACTTTAAGAAAAAAATATAAATAAATATTCACTTGTGATTGGTGCAAGACTAGTCCAAGCTATCCCCAACCAAACTTGCACCATTGACAACCGTAAGTATTGGTAACATGTTGAATTAGATAAATAAAACTTTATAGAGAATAATTTTTTTAATATATTAAAACAAATAAATGAATAATTTAATTTAGTAAAATAAATAAATAAATTTTTAGTTATTATTGGGGCAAGACATGTACAACCTATTCGACACCAGAACTAATCCATTGTTCAAAAAGTAAATCATTAATTAGATGAACAATTTAGTTATGTAAATAAATAAAACCTATGGATAATAATTTACATACTCTTGGAAAAATAAATAAATATCCAAACTATCTAAATCCAAACCCAACCCATTCACAACCCTAAATATGTAACTCAGGAGGGAGAGAGAGAGAGAGAGAGAGAGAGAGAGAGAGAGAGAGAGAGAGGGAGAGAAATAATTTGTTTATAAAGTAAATTAATTTAGTAAGTTCAGTAAATAATTTTTAACTTAATAGAATAACTAAATAAGTAATTAGGTGAGAAAATGAGAGGAACAAGGAATTTCCTCACCATGTTTCAGGCTCTATATGAACTTTAGGCTCATGCTCAAGATGTATTCTCGAAGTTCAACCTGGACTTAGACTTGCGCATAAATATGTTCTTTTGTTCTCGTTAATAATTTTAATCCAAGCTGAGACCTAACCTACTAATAGCACTAAATATTAGGCTTAGGGAGACAGATCGAAATAACAAAATGGTTAAATAAATGATAAATTACTTGAATAATTTTGTAAATTAAAAAATAGAAATCTATGGATAATATTTTACTAAATTATGTAAAATAAACAAATCAAAACTTTAATTTAATAAAATTACTATATACTCATTTATTATTGGGTGTCGGGTTGAATCAAATAAATAAAAATTTATACATAATAGTTTATCTAAAGTATTTAAATATATAAACGAATAATTTAGTTTAGTAAAATAAATAAAATTTCATTAATCGTTCGAACGGGATAGGTACATTCTATACCACACTAGACCGAAGTCGTTGATAACCCAAAAAATAAGGATCCAGAGAAAGAGAAAAATAAGTTATTAACTAATTTATTAACCTAAATAATAAAATCAATATATAATGATCAATTCATTTAGTAAAATTAAAAATAAATATCCAATCTATCTAAAACAATGCCCGGCCCATTGATAACCCAAAATATTAGACTTGGGGAGGGACAGATATAGTGAATTAATTTTTTGATAAAATTAAATCATTTAGCAAATTAAATAAATAAAATTTTTTAACTAACTAAATTAAATAAATAAATAAATTGGTGAGGAAATAAGAGAGTAAGAAACAATAACGCTTTCCTCGTCGGCTCAACTCAAGAGATAGGTCTAATGGTTGGGTCGGGCTCAAAGTTGGGCTTCAATATATTCTATTGAATAAAGACAAAGTCCAACCCAAACTTGGCACTGCCTGTGAACCAACCTTCTTAATTTGTTAATAAATGATTAATTAATGAAGACAATTAGTTAATTAAATAAATAAAAATCTATGGATAATAACTTTTTTATTTTGTAAAATATATAATTGAATAATTTAATTTAATAAAATAAAAAAATATCCAAGCTACCTAGACCAATCCCCACCTGTTGACAACCCTTAAATATTGGACACCGAGCAGTAAGATAGGGAGGGACATAATTAAATAATCTAGTAAATTAAATCAATAAAATATTTTAACTATTTAAAATAAGTAAATAACTAATTATGCAACAAAAAATCCGAGCTTTATATGATGGTCGGGCACAGGCTCAAAATCTAGGCTTGATGGTTGGTCTAGGCTTAGACGGGCCTTAATAAGTTCTGTTGATATAAAGGCAAAGCCCAAACCAGACGTGGCCCAACCAATGAATAGGTTTAACCCCAACCGATACCTATCCAATTTATAAACCTAAATATTTTGCTCGGGTTGGGGGGAATGTATGGATTATTAACTTCTTGAATAATTTAATAAATTAAATAAATAGGAACCTATGGATACCAATTTAGTTAATTTTGTAAAATAACTAATCATTAATTTGGTTTAGTAAAATAAATAAATAAAATTACATTTATTATTGGCACGGGATAGGTACATCCTATCCCATATTCACAAAACATATTAGTTACCCTAAAAATAGTCTCTAGGAGAGAGAGAGAGAGAGAGAGAGAGAGAGAGAGAGAAATAATTTGTTAGGAATATAATTAATTAATTAGTTAATTAAAGAATTCAATAAATTAAGTAAATAGAAATCTATGGATAATAATTTACTTAATTTTATAAAATAGATAAATAAATAGTTAACTTTAAGAAAAAAATATAAATAAATATTCACTTGTGATTGGTGCAAGACTAGTCCAAGCTATCCCCAACCAAACTTGCACCATTGACAACCGTAAGTATTGGTAACATGTTGAATTAGATAAATAAAACTTTATAGAGAATACATGTACAACCTATTCGACACCAGAACTAATCCATTGTTCAAAAAGTAAATCATTAATTAGATGAACAATTTAGTTATGTAAATAAATAAAACCTATGGATAATAATTTACATACTCTTGGAAAAATAAATAAATATCCAAACTATCTAAATCCAAACCCAACCCATTCACAACCCTAAATATGTAACTCAGGAGGGAGAGAGAGAGAGAGAGAGAGAGAGAGAGAGAGAGAGAGAGGGAGAGAAATAATTTGTTTATAAAGTAAATTAATTTAGTAAGTTCAGTAAATAATTTTTAACTTAATAGAATAACTAAATAAGTAATTAGGTGAGAAAATGAGAGGAACAAGGAATTTCCTCACCATGTTTCAGGCTCTATATGAACTTTAGGCTCATGCTCAAGATGTATTCTCGAAGTTCAACCTGGACTTAGACTTGCGCATAAATATGTTCTTTTGTTCTCGTTAATAATTTTAATCCAAGCTGAGACCTAACCTACTAATAGCACTAAATATTAGGCTTAGGGAGACAGATCGAAATAACAAAATGGTTAAATAAATGATAAATTACTTGAATAATTTTGTAAATTAAAAAATAGAAATCTATGGATAATATTTTACTAAATTATGTAAAATAAACAAATCAAAACTTTAATTTAATAAAATTACTATATACTCATTTATTATTGGGTGTCGGGTTGAATCAAATAAATAAAAATTTATACATAATAGTTTATCTAAAGTATTTAAATATATAAACGAATAATTTAGTTTAGTAAAATAAATAAAATTTCATTAATCGTTCGAACGGGATAGGTACATTCTATACCACACTAGACCGAAGTCGTTGATAACCCAAAAAATAAGGATCCAGAGAAAGAGAAAAATAAGTTATTAACTAATTTATTAACCTAAATAATAAAATCAATATATAATGATCAATTCATTTAGTAAAATTAAAAATAAATATCCAATCTATCTAAAACAATGCCCGGCCCATTGATAACCCAAAATATTAGACTTGGGGAGGGACAGATATAGTGAATTAATTTTTTGATAAAATTAAATCATTTAGCAAATTAAATAAATAAAATTTTTTAACTAACTAAATTAAATAAATAAATAAATTGGTGAGGAAATAAGAGAGTAAGAAACAATAACGCTTTCCTCGTCGGCTCAACTCAAGAGATAGGTCTAATGGTTGGGTCGGGCTCAAAGTTGGGCTTCAATATATTCTATTGAATAAAGACAAAGTCCAACCCAAACTTGGCACTGCCTGTGAACCAACCTTCTTAATTTGTTAATAAATGATTAATTAATGAAGACAATTAGTTAATTAAATAAATAAAAATCTATGGATAATAACTTTTTTATTTTGTAAAATATATAATTGAATAATTTAATTTAATAAAATAAAAAAATATCCAAGCTACCTAGACCAATCCCCACCTGTTGACAACCCTTAAATATTGGACACCGAGCAGTAAGATAGGGAGGGACATAATTAAATAATCTAGTAAATTAAATCAATAAAATATTTTAACTATTTAAAATAAGTAAATAACTAATTATGCAACAAAAAATCCGAGCTTTATATGATGGTCGGGCACAGGCTCAAAATCTAGGCTTGATGGTTGGTCTAGGCTTAGACGGGCCTTAATAAGTTCTGTTGATATAAAGGCAAAGCCCAAACCAGACGTGGCCCAACCAATGAATAGGTTTAACCCCAACCGATACCTATCCAATTTATAAACCTAAATATTTTGCTCGGGTTGGGGGGAATGTATGGATTATTAACTTCTTGAATAATTTAATAAATTAAATAAATAGGAACCTATGGATACCAATTTAGTTAATTTTGTAAAATAACTAATCATTAATTTGGTTTAGTAAAATAAATAAATAAAATTACATTTATTATTGGCACGGGATAGGTACATCCTATCCCATATTCACAAAACATATTAGTTACCCTAAAAATAGTCTCTAGGAGAGAGAGAGAGAGAGAGAGAGAGAAATAATTTGTTAGGAATATAATTAATTAATTAGTTAATTAAAGAATTCAATAAATTAAGTAAATAGAAATCTATGGATAATAATTTACTTAATTTTATAAAATAGATAAATAAATAGTTAACTTTAAGAAAAAAATATAAATAAATATTCACTTGTGATTGGTGCAAGACTAGTCCAAGCTATCCCCAACCAAACTTGCACCATTGACAACCGTAAGTATTGGTAACATGTTGAATTAGATAAATAAAACTTTATAGAGAATAATTTTTTTAATATATTAAAACAAATAAATGAATAATTTAATTTAGTAAAATAAATAAATAAATTTTTAGTTATTATTGGGGCAAGACATGTACAACCTATTCGACACCAGAACTAATCCATTGTTCAAAAAGTAAATCATTAATTAGATGAACAATTTAGTTATGTAAATAAATAAAACCTATGGATAATAATTTACATACTCTTGGAAAAATAAATAAATATCCAAACTATCTAAATCCAAACCCAACCCATTCACAACCCTAAATATGTAACTCAGGAGGGAGAGAGAGAGAGAGAGAGAGAGAGAGAGAGAGAGAGAGAGAAAGAGAAATAATTTGTTTATAAAGTAAATTAATTTAGTAAGTTCAGTAAATAATTTTTAACTTAATAGAATAACTAAATAAGTAATTAGGTGAGAAAATGAGAGGAACAAGGAATTTCCTCACCATGTTTCAGGCTCTATATGAACTTTAGGCTCATGCTCAAGATGTATTCTCGAAGTTCAACCTGGACTTAGACTTGCGCATAAATATGTTCTTTTGTTCTCGTTAATAATTTTAATCCAAGCTGAGACCTAACCTACTAATAGCACTAAATATTAGGCTTAGGGAGACAGATCGAAATAACAAAATGGTTAAATAAATGATAAATTACTTGAATAATTTTGTAAATTAAAAAATAGAAATCTATGGATAATATTTTACTAAATTATGTAAAATAAACAAATCAAAACTTTAATTTAATAAAATTACTATATACTCATTTATTATTGGGTGTCGGGTTGAATCAAATAAATAAAAATTTATACATAATAGTTTATCTAAAGTATTTAAATATATAAACGAATAATTTAGTTTAGTAAAATAAATAAAATTTCATTAATCGTTCGAACGGGATAGGTACATTCTATACCACACTAGACCGAAGTCGTTGATAACCCAAAAAATAAGGATCCAGAGAAAGAGAAAAATAAGTTATTAACTAATTTATTAACCTAAATAATAAAATCAATATATAATGATCAATTCATTTAGTAAAATTAAAAATAAATATCCAATCTATCTAAAACAATGCCCGGCCCATTGATAACCCAAAATATTAGACTTGGGGAGGGACAGATATAGTGAATTAATTTTTTGATAAAATTAAATCATTTAGCAAATTAAATAAATAAAATTTTTTAACTAACTAAATTAAATAAATAAATAAATTGGTGAGGAAATAAGAGAGTAAGAAACAATAACGCTTTCCTCGTCGGCTCAACTCAAGAGATAGGTCTCATGGTTGGGTCGGGCTCAAAGTTGGGCTTCAATATATTCTATTGAATAAAGACAAAGTCCAACCCAAACTTGGCACTGCCTGTGAACCAACCTTCTTAATTTGTTAATAAATGATTAATTAATGAAGACAATTAGTTAATTAAATAAATAAAAATCTATGGATAATAACTTTTTTATTTTGTAAAATATATAATTGAATAATTTAATTTAATAAAATAAAAAAATATCCAAGCTACCTAGACCAATCCCCACCTGTTGACAACCCTTAAATATTGGACACCGAGCAGTAAGATAGGGAGGGACATAATTAAATAATCTAGTAAATTAAATCAATAAAATATTTTAACTATTTAAAATAAGTAAATAACTAATTATGCAACAAAAAATCCGAGCTTTATATGATGGTCGGGCACAGGCTCAAAATCTAGGCTTGATGGTTGGTCTAGGCTTAGACGGGCCTTAATAAGTTCTGTTGATATAAAGACAAAGCCCAAACCAGACGTGGCCCAACCAATGAATAGGTTTAACCCCAACCGATACCTATCCAATTTATAAACCTAAATATTTTGCTCGGGTTGGGGGGAATGTATGGATTATTAACTTCTTGAATAATTTAATAAATTAAATAAATAGGAACCTATGGATACCAATTTAGTTAATTTTGTAAAATAACTAATCATTAATTTGGTTTAGTAAAATAAATAAATAAAATTACATTTATTATTGGCACGGGATAGGTACATCCTATCCCATATTCACAAAACATATTAGTTACCCTAAAAATAGTCTCTAGGAGAGAGAGAGAGAGAGAGAGAAATAATTTGTTAGGAATATAATTAATTAATTAGTTAATTAAAGAATTCAATAAATTAAGTAAATAGAAATCTATGCATAATAATTTACTTAATTTTATAAAATAGATAAATAAATAGTTAACTTTAAGAAAAAAATATAAATAAATATTCACTTGTGATTGGTGCAAGACTAGTCCAAGCTATCCCCAACCAAACTTGCACCATTGACAACCGTAAGTATTGGTAACATGTTGAATTAGATAAATAACACTTTATGGAGAATAATTTTTTTAATATATTAAAACAAATAAATGAATAATTTAATTTAGTAAAATAAATAAATAAATTTTCAGTTATTATTGGGGCAAGTATGTACAACCTATTCGACACTAGAACTAATCCATTTTTCAATAAGTAAATCAATAATTAGATGAACAATTTAGTTATGTAAATAAATAAAACCTATGGATAACAATTTACTTACTTTTGGAAAAATAAATAAATATCCAAACTATCTAGATCCAAACCCAACCCACTCACAACCCTAAATATGTAACTCAGGAGGGAGGGAGAGAGAGAGAGAGAGAGAGAGAGAGAAATAATTTGTTTATAAAGTAAATTGATTTAGTAAGTTCAGTAAATAGTTTTTAACTTAATAGCATAACTAAATAAGTAATTAGGTTGAGAAAATGGAAGGAACAAAGAATTTCCTCACCATGATTCAGGCTCTATATGAACTTTAAGCTCATGCTCAAGATGTAGGCCCGAAGTTCAACCTGGACTCAGACTTGCGCATAAATATGTTCTTTTGTTCTCGTTAATAATTTTAATCCAAGCTGAGTCCTAACCTACTAATAGCCCTAAATATTAGGCTTAGGGAGAGAGATCGAAATAACAAAATATTTAAATAAATGATTAATTACTTGAATAATTTTGTAAATTAAAAAATAGAAATCTATGGATAATATTTTACTAAATTATGTAAAATAAACAAATCAAAACTTTAATTTAATAAAATTACTATATACTCATTTATTATTGGGTGTCGGGTTGAATCAAATAAATAAAAATTTATACATAATAGTTTATCTAAAGTATTTAAATATATAAACGAATAATTTAGTTTAGTAAAATAAATAAAATTTCATTAATCGTTCGAACGGGATAGGTACATTCTATACCACACTAGACCGAAGTCGTTGATAACCCAAAAAATAAGGATCCAGAGAAAGAGAAAAATAAGTTATTAACTAATTTATTAACCTAAATAATAAAATCAATATATAATGATCAATTCATTTAGTAAAATTAAAAATAAATATCCAATCTATCTAAAACAATGCCCGGCCCATTGATAACCCAAAATATTAGACTTGGGGAGGGACAGATATAGTGAATTAATTTTTTGATAAAATTAAATCATTTAGCAAATTAAATAAATAAAATTTTTTAACTAACTAAATTAAATAAATAAATAAATTGGTGAGGAAATAAGAGAGTAAGAAACAATAACGCTTTCCTCGTCGGCTCAACTCAAGAGATAGGTCTAATGGTTGGGTCGGGCTCAAAGTTGGGCTTCAATATATTCTATTGAATAAAGACAAAGTCCAACCCAAACTTGGCACTGCCTGTGAACCAACCTTCTTAATTTGTTAATAAATGATTAATTAATGAAGACAATTAGTTAATTAAATAAATAAAAATCTATGGATAATAACTTTTTTATTTTGTAAAATATATAATTGAATAATTTAATTTAATAAAATAAAAAAATATCCAAGCTACCTAGACCAATCCCCACCTGTTGACAACCCTTAAATATTGGACACCGAGCAGTAAGATAGGGAGGGACATAATTAAATAATCTAGTAAATTAAATCAATAAAATATTTTAACTATTTAAAATAAGTAAATAACTAATTATGCAACAAAAAATCCGAGCTTTATATGATGGTCGGGCACAGGCTCAAAATCTAGGCTTGATGGTTGGTCTAGGCTTAGACGGGCCTTAATAAGTTCTGTTGATATAAAGGCAAAGCCCAAACCAGACGTGGCCCAACCAATGAATAGGTTTAACCCCAACCGATACCTATCCAATTTATAAACCTAAATATTTTGCTCGGGTTGGGGGGAATGTATGGATTATTAACTTCTTGAATAATTTAATAAATTAAATAAATAGGAACCTATGGATACCAATTTAGTTAATTTTGTAAAATAACTAATCATTAATTTGGTTTAGTAAAATAAATAAATAAAATTACATTTATTATTGGCACGGGATAGGTACATCCTATCCCATATTCACAAAACATATTAGTTACCCTAAAAATAGTCTCTAGGAGAGAGAGAGAGAGAGAGAGAGAGAGAGAAATAATTTGTTAGGAATATAATTAATTAATTAGTTAATTAAAGAATTCAATAAATTAAGTAAATAGAAATCTATGGATAATAATTTACTTAATTTTATAAAATAGATAAATAAATAGTTAACTTTAAGAAAAAAATATAAATAAATATTCACTTGTGATTGGTGCAAGACTAGTCCAAGCTATCCCCAACCAAACTTGCACCATTGACAACCGTAAGTATTGGTAACATGTTGAATTAGATAAATAAAACTTTATAGAGAATAATTTTTTTAATATATTAAAACAAATAAATGAATAATTTAATTTAGTAAAATAAATAAATAAATTTTTAGTTATTATTGGGGCAAGACATGTACAACCTATTCGACACCAGAACTAATCCATTGTTCAAAAAGTAAATCATTAATTAGATGAACAATTTAGTTATGTAAATAAATAAAACCTATGGATAATAATTTACATACTCTTGGAAAAATAAATAAATATCCAAACTATCTAAATCCAAACCCAACCCATTCACAACCCTAAATATGTAACTCAGGAGGGAGAGAGAGAGAGAGAGAGAGAGAGAGAGAGAGAGAGAGAAATAATTTGTTTATAAAGTAAATTAATTTAGTAAGTTCAGTAAATAATTTTTAACTTAATAGAATAACTAAATAAGTAATTAGGTGAGAAAATGAGAGGAACAAGGAATTTCCTCACCATGTTTCAGGCTCTATATGAACTTTAGGCTCATGCTCAAGATGTATTCTCGAAGTTCAACCTGGACTTAGACTTGCGCATAAATATGTTCTTTTGTTCTCGTTAATAATTTTAATCCAAGCTGAGACCTAACCTACTAATAGCACTAAATATTAGGCTTAGGGAGACAGATCGAAATAACAAAATGGTTAAATAAATGATAAATTACTTGAATAATTTTGTAAATTAAAAAATAGAAATCTATGGATAATATTTTACTAAATTATGTAAAATAAACAAATCAAAACTTTAATTTAATAAAATTACTATATACTCATTTATTATTGGGTGTCGGGTTGAATCAAATAAATAAAAATTTATACATAATAGTTTATCTAAAGTATTTAAATATATAAACGAATAATTTAGTTTAGTAAAATAAATAAAATTTCATTAATCGTTCGAACGGGATAGGTACATTCTATACCACACTAGACCGAAGTCGTTGATAACCCAAAAAATAAGGATCCAGAGAAAGAGAAAAATAAGTTATTAACTAATTTATTAACCTAAATAATAAAATCAATATATAATGATCAATTCATTTAGTAAAATTAAAAATAAATATCCAATCTATCTAAAACAATGCCCGGCCCATTGATAACCCAAAATATTAGACTTGGGGAGGGACAGATATAGTGAATTAATTTTTTGATAAAATTAAATCATTTAGCAAATTAAATAAATAAAATTTTTTAACTAACTAAATTAAATAAATAAATAAATTGGTGAGGAAATAAGAGAGTAAGAAACAATAACGCTTTCCTCGTCGGCTCAACTCAAGAGATAGGTCTAATGGTTGGGTCGGGCTCAAAGTTGGGCTTCAATATATTCTATTGAATAAAGACAAAGTCCAACCCAAACTTGGCACTGCCTGTGAACCAACCTTCTTAATTTGTTAATAAATGATTAATTAATGAAGACAATTAGTTAATTAAATAAATAAAAATCTATGGATAATAACTTTTTTATTTTGTAAAATATATAATTGAATAATTTAATTTAATAAAATAAAAAAATATCCAAGCTACCTAGACCAATCCCCACCTGTTGACAACCCTTAAATATTGGACACCGAGCAGTAAGATAGGGAGGGACATAATTAAATAATCTAGTAAATTAAATCAATAAAATATTTTAACTATTTAAAATAAGTAAATAACTAATTATGCAACAAAAAATCCGAGCTTTATATGATGGTCGGGCACAGGCTCAAAATCTAGGCTTGATGGTTGGTCTAGGCTTAGACGGGCCTTAATAAGTTCTGTTGATATAAAGGCAAAGCCCAAACCAGACGTGGCCCAACCAATGAATAGGTTTAACCCCAACCGATACCTATCCAATTTATAAACCTAAATATTTTGCTCGGGTTGGGGGGAATGTATGGATTATTAACTTCTTGAATAATTTAATAAATTAAATAAATAGGAACCTATGGATACCAATTTAGTTAATTTTGTAAAATAACTAATCATTAATTTGGTTTAGTAAAATAAATAAATAAAATTACATTTATTATTGGCACGGGATAGGTACATCCTATCCCATATTCACAAAACATATTAGTTACCCTAAAAATAGTCTCTAGGAGAGAGAGAGAGAGAGAGAGAGAGAGAGAGAGAGAGAAATAATTTGTTAGGAATATAATTAATTAATTAGTTAATTAAAGAATTCAATAAATTAAGTAAATAGAAATCTATGGATAATAATTTACTTAATTTTATAAAATAGATAAATAAATAGTTAACTTTAAGAAAAAAATATAAATAAATATTCACTTGTGATTGGTGCAAGACTAGTCCAAGCTATCCCCAACCAAACTTGCACCATTGACAACCGTAAGTATTGGTAACATGTTGAATTAGATAAATAAAACTTTATAGAGAATAATTTTTTTAATATATTAAAACAAATAAATGAATAATTTAATTTAGTAAAATAAATAAATAAATTTTTAGTTATTATTGGGGCAAGACATGTACAACCTATTCGACACCAGAACTAATCCATTGTTCAAAAAGTAAATCATTAATTAGATGAACAATTTAGTTATGTAAATAAATAAAACCTATGGATAATAATTTACATACTCTTGGAAAAATAAATAAATATCCAAACTATCTAAATCCAAACCCAACCCATTCACAACCCTAAATATGTAACTCAGGAGGGAGAGAGAGAGAGAGAGAGAGAGAGAGAGAGAGAGAGAGAGAGAGAGGGAGAGAAATAATTTGTTTATAAAGTAAATTAATTTAGTAAGTTCAGTAAATAATTTTTAACTTAATAGAATAACTAAATAAGTAATTAGGTGAGAAAATGAGAGGAACAAGGAATTTCCTCACCATGTTTCAGGCTCTATATGAACTTTAGGCTCATGCTCAAGATGTATTCTCGAAGTTCAACCTGGACTTAGACTTGCGCATAAATATGTTCTTTTGTTCTCGTTAATAATTTTAATCCAAGCTGAGACCTAACCTACTAATAGCACTAAATATTAGGCTTAGGGAGACAGATCGAAATAACAAAATGGTTAAATAAATGATAAATTACTTGAATAATTTTGTAAATTAAAAAATAGAAATCTATGGATAATATTTTACTAAATTATGTAAAATAAACAAATCAAAACTTTAATTTAATAAAATTACTATATACTCATTTATTATTGGGTGTCGGGTTGAATCAAATAAATAAAAATTTATACATAATAGTTTATCTAAAGTATTTAAATATATAAACGAATAATTTAGTTTAGTAAAATAAATAAAATTTCATTAATCGTTCGAACGGGATAGGTACATTCTATACCACACTAGACCGAAGTCGTTGATAACCCAAAAAATAAGGATCCAGAGAAAGAGAAAAATAAGTTATTAACTAATTTATTAACCTAAATAATAAAATCAATATATAATGATCAATTCATTTAGTAAAATTAAAAATAAATATCCAATCTATCTAAAACAATGCCCGGCCCATTGATAACCCAAAATATTAGACTTGGGGAGGGACAGATATAGTGAATTAATTTTTTGATAAAATTAAATCATTTAGCAAATTAAATAAATAAAATTTTTTAACTAACTAAATTAAATAAATAAATAAATTGGTGAGGAAATAAGAGAGTAAGAAACAATAACGCTTTCCTCGTCGGCTCAACTCAAGAGATAGGTCTAATGGTTGGGTCGGGCTCAAAGTTGGGCTTCAATATATTCTATTGAATAAAGACAAAGTCCAACCCAAACTTGGCACTGCCTGTGAACCAACCTTCTTAATTTGTTAATAAATGATTAATTAATGAAGACAATTAGTTAATTAAATAAATAAAAATCTATGGATAATAACTTTTTTATTTTGTAAAATATATAATTGAATAATTTAATTTAATAAAATAAAAAAATATCCAAGCTACCTAGACCAATCCCCACCTGTTGACAACCCTTAAATATTGGACACCGAGCAGTAAGATAGGGAGGGACATAATTAAATAATCTAGTAAATTAAATCAATAAAATATTTTAACTATTTAAAATAAGTAAATAACTAATTATGCAACAAAAAATCCGAGCTTTATATGATGGTCGGGCACAGGCTCAAAATCTAGGCTTGATGGTTGGTCTAGGCTTAGACGGGCCTTAATAAGTTCTGTTGATATAAAGGCAAAGCCCAAACCAGACGTGGCCCAACCAATGAATAGGTTTAACCCCAACCGATACCTATCCAATTTATAAACCTAAATATTTTGCTCGGGTTGGGGGGAATGTATGGATTATTAACTTCTTGAATAATTTAATAAATTAAATAAATAGGAACCTATGGATACCAATTTAGTTAATTTTGTAAAATAACTAATCATTAATTTGGTTTAGTAAAATAAATAAATAAAATTACATTTATTATTGGCACGGGATAGGTACATCCTATCCCATATTCACAAAACATATTAGTTACCCTAAAAATAGTCTCTAGGAGAGAGAGAGAGAGAGAGAGAGAGAGAGAAATAATTTGTTAGGAATATAATTAATTAATTAGTTAATTAAAGAATTCAATAAATTAAGTAAATAGAAATCTATGGATAATAATTTACTTAATTTTATAAAATAGATAAATAAATAGTTAACTTTAAGAAAAAAATATAAATAAATATTCACTTGTGATTGGTGCAAGACTAGTCCAAGCTATCCCCAACCAAACTTGCACCATTGACAACCGTAAGTATTGGTAACATGTTGAATTAGATAAATAAAACTTTATAGAGAATAATTTTTTTAATATATTAAAACAAATAAATGAATAATTTAATTTAGTAAAATAAATAAATAAATTTTTAGTTATTATTGGGGCAAGACATGTACAACCTATTCGACACCAGAACTAATCCATTGTTCAAAAAGTAAATCATTAATTAGATGAACAATTTAGTTATGTAAATAAATAAAACCTATGGATAATAATTTACATACTCTTGGAAAAATAAATAAATATCCAAACTATCTAAATCCAAACCCAACCCATTCACAACCCTAAATATGTAACTCAGGAGGGAGAGAGAGAGAGAGAGAGAGAGAGAGAGAGAGAGAGAGAGAGAGGGAGAGAAATAATTTGTTTATAAAGTAAATTAATTTAGTAAGTTCAGTAAATAATTTTTAACTTAATAGAATAACTAAATAAGTAATTAGGTGAGAAAATGAGAGGAACAAGGAATTTCCTCACCATGTTTCAGGCTCTATATGAACTTTAGGCTCATGCTCAAGATGTATTCTCGAAGTTCAACCTGGACTTAGACTTGCGCATAAATATGTTCTTTTGTTCTCGTTAATAATTTTAATCCAAGCTGAGACCTAACCTACTAATAGCACTAAATATTAGGCTTAGGGAGACAGATCGAAATAACAAAATGGTTAAATAAATGATAAATTACTTGAATAATTTTGTAAATTAAAAAATAGAAATCTATGGATAATATTTTACTAAATTATGTAAAATAAACAAATCAAAACTTTAATTTAATAAAATTACTATATACTCATTTATTATTGGGTGTCGGGTTGAATCAAATAAATAAAAATTTATACATAATAGTTTATCTAAAGTATTTAAATATATAAACGAATAATTTAGTTTAGTAAAATAAATAAAATTTCATTAATCGTTCGAACGGGATAGGTACATTCTATACCACACTAGACCGAAGTCGTTGATAACCCAAAAAATAAGGATCCAGAGAAAGAGAAAAATAAGTTATTAACTAATTTATTAACCTAAATAATAAAATCAATATATAATGATCAATTCATTTAGTAAAATTAAAAATAAATATCCAATCTATCTAAAACAATGCCCGGCCCATTGATAACCCAAAATATTAGACTTGGGGAGGGACAGATATAGTGAATTAATTTTTTGATAAAATTAAATCATTTAGCAAATTAAATAAATAAAATTTTTTAACTAACTAAATTAAATAAATAAATAAATTGGTGAGGAAATAAGAGAGTAAGAAACAATAACGCTTTCCTCGTCGGCTCAACTCAAGAGATAGGTCTAATGGTTGGGTCGGGCTCAAAGTTGGGCTTCAATATATTCTATTGAATAAAGACAAAGTCCAACCCAAACTTGGCACTGCCTGTGAACCAACCTTCTTAATTTGTTAATAAATGATTAATTAATGAAGACAATTAGTTAATTAAATAAATAAAAATCTATGGATAATAACTTTTTTATTTTGTAAAATATATAATTGAATAATTTAATTTAATAAAATAAAAAAATATCCAAGCTACCTAGACCAATCCCCACCTGTTGACAACCCTTAAATATTGGACACCGAGCAGTAAGATAGGGAGGGACATAATTAAATAATCTAGTAAATTAAATCAATAAAATATTTTAACTATTTAAAATAAGTAAATAACTAATTATGCAACAAAAAATCCGAGCTTTATATGATGGTCGGGCACAGGCTCAAAATCTAGGCTTGATGGTTGGTCTAGGCTTAGACGGGCCTTAATAAGTTCTGTTGATATAAAGGCAAAGCCCAAACCAGACGTGGCCCAACCAATGAATAGGTTTAACCCCAACCGATACCTATCCAATTTATAAACCTAAATATTTTGCTCGGGTTGGGGGGAATGTATGGATTATTAACTTCTTGAATAATTTAATAAATTAAATAAATAGGAACCTATGGATACCAATTTAGTTAATTTTGTAAAATAACTAATCATTAATTTGGTTTAGTAAAATAAATAAATAAAATTACATTTATTATTGGCACGGGATAGGTACATCCTATCCCATATTCACAAAACATATTAGTTACCCTAAAAATAGTCTCTAGGAGAGAGAGAGAGAGAGAGAGAGAGAGAGAGAGAATAATTTGTTAGGAATATAATTAATTAATTAGTTAATTAAAGAATTCAATAAATTAAGTAAATAGAAATCTATGGATAATAATTTACTTAATTTTATAAAATAGATAAATAAATAGTTAACTTTAAGAAAAAAATATAAATAAATATTCACTTGTGATTGGTGCAAGACTAGTCCAAGCTATCCCCAACCAAACTTGCACCATTGACAACCGTAAGTATTGGTAACATGTTGAATTAGATAAATAACACTTTATGGAGAATAATTTTTTTAATATATTAAAACAAATAAATGAATAATTTAATTTAGTAAAATAAATAAATAAATTTTCAGTTATTATTGGGGCAAGTATGTACAACCTATTCGACACTAGAACTAATCCATTTTTCAATAAGTAAATCAATAATTAGATGAACAATTTAGTTATGTAAATAAATAAAACCTATGGATAACAATTTACTTACTTTTGGAAAAATAAATAAATATCCAAACTATCTAGATCCAAACCCAACCCACTCACAACCCTAAATATGTAACTCAGGAGGGAGAGAGAGAGAGAGAGAGAGAGAGAGAGAGAGAGAGAGAGAGAAATAATTTGTTTATAAAGTAAATTGATTTAGTAAGTTCAGTAAATAGTTTTTAACTTAATAGCATAACTAAATAAGTAATTAGGTTGAGAAAATGGAAGGAACAAAGAATTTCCTCACCATGATTCAGGCTCTATATGAACTTTAAGCTCATGCTCAAGATGTAGGCCCGAAGTTCAACCTGGACTCAGACTTGCGCATAAATATGTTCTTTTGTTCTCGTTAATAATTTTAATCCAAGCTGAGTCCTAACCTACTAATAGCCCTAAATATTAGGCTTAGGGAGAGAGATCGAAATAACAAAATATTTAAATAAATGATTAATTACTTGAATAATTTTGTAAATTAAAAAATAGAAATCTATGGATAATATTTTACTAAATTATGTAAAATAAACAAATCAAAACTTTAATTTAATAAAATTACTATATACTCATTTATTATTGGGTGTCGGGTTGAATCAAATAAATAAAAATTTATACATAATAGTTTATCTAAAGTATTTAAATATATAAACGAATAATTTAGTTTAGTAAAATAAATAAAATTTCATTAATCGTTCGAACGGGATAGGTACATTCTATACCACACTAGACCGAAGTCGTTGATAACCCAAAAAATAAGGATCCAGAGAAAGAGAAAAATAAGTTATTAACTAATTTATTAACCTAAATAATAAAATCAATATATAATGATCAATTCATTTAGTAAAATTAAAAATAAATATCCAATCTATCTAAAACAATGCCCGGCCCATTGATAACCCAAAATATTAGACTTGGGGAGGGACAGATATAGTGAATTAATTTTTTGATAAAATTAAATCATTTAGCAAATTAAATAAATAAAATTTTTTAACTAACTAAATTAAATAAATAAATAAATTGGTGAGGAAATAAGAGAGTAAGAAACAATAACGCTTTCCTCGTCGGCTCAACTCAAGAGATAGGTCTAATGGTTGGGTCGGGCTCAAAGTTGGGCTTCAATATATTCTATTGAATAAAGACAAAGTCCAACCCAAACTTGGCACTGCCTGTGAACCAACCTTCTTAATTTGTTAATAAATGATTAATTAATGAAGACAATTAGTTAATTAAATAAATAAAAATCTATGGATAATAACTTTTTTATTTTGTAAAATATATAATTGAATAATTTAATTTAATAAAATAAAAAAATATCCAAGCTACCTAGACCAATCCCCACCTGTTGACAACCCTTAAATATTGGACACCGAGCAGTAAGATAGGGAGGGACATAATTAAATAATCTAGTAAATTAAATCAATAAAATATTTTAACTATTTAAAATAAGTAAATAACTAATTATGCAACAAAAAATCCGAGCTTTATATGATGGTCGGGCACAGGCTCAAAATCTAGGCTTGATGGTTGGTCTAGGCTTAGACGGGCCTTAATAAGTTCTGTTGATATAAAGGCAAAGCCCAAACCAGACGTGGCCCAACCAATGAATAGGTTTAACCCCAACCGATACCTATCCAATTTATAAACCTAAATATTTTGCTCGGGTTGGGGGGAATGTATGGATTATTAACTTCTTGAATAATTTAATAAATTAAATAAATAGGAACCTATGGATACCAATTTAGTTAATTTTGTAAAATAACTAATCATTAATTTGGTTTAGTAAAATAAATAAATAAAATTACATTTATTATTGGCACGGGATAGGTACATCCTATCCCATATTCACAAAACATATTAGTTACCCTAAAAATAGTCTCTAGGAGAGAGAGAGAGAGAGAGAGAGAAATAATTTGTTAGGAATATAATTAATTAATTAGTTAATTAAAGAATTCAATAAATTAAGTAAATAGAAATCTATGGATAATAATTTACTTAATTTTATAAAATAGATAAATAAATAGTTAACTTTAAGAAAAAAATATAAATAAATATTCACTTGTGATTGGTGCAAGACTAGTCCAAGCTATCCCCAACCAAACTTGCACCATTGACAACCGTAAGTATTGGTAACATGTTGAATTAGATAAATAACACTTTATGGAGAATAATTTTTTTAATATATTAAAACAAATAAATGAATAATTTAATTTAGTAAAATAAATAAATAAATTTTCAGTTATTATTGGGGCAAGTATGTACAACCTATTCGACACTAGAACTAATCCATTTTTCAATAAGTAAATCAATAATTAGATGAACAATTTAGTTATGTAAATAAATAAAACCTATGGATAACAATTTACTTACTTTTGGAAAAATAAATAAATATCCAAACTATCTAGATCCAAACCCAACCCACTCACAACCCTAAATATGTAACTCAGGAGGGAGGGAGAGAGAGAGAGAGAGAGAGAGAGAGAGAGAGAGAGAGAAATAATTTGTTTATAAAGTAAATTGATTTAGTAAGTTCAGTAAATAGTTTTTAACTTAATAGCATAACTAAATAAGTAATTAGGTTGAGAAAATGGAAGGAACAAAGAATTTCCTCACCATGATTCAGGCTCTATATGAACTTTAGGCTCATGCTCAAGATGTAGGCCCGAAGTTCAACCTGGACTCAGACTTGCGCATAAATATGTTCTTTTGTTCTCGTTAATAATTTTAATCCAAGCTGAGTCCTAACCTACTAATAGCCCTAAATATTAGGCTTAGGGAGAGAGATCGAAATAACAAAATATTTAAATAAATGATTAATTACTTGAATAATTTTGTAAATTAAAAAATAGAAATCTATGGATAATATTTTACTAAATTATGTAAAATAAACAAATCAAAACTTTAATTTAATAAAATTACTATATACTCATTTATTATTGGGTGTCGGGTTGAATCAAATAAATAAAAATTTATACATAATAGTTTATCTAAAGTATTTAAATATATAAACGAATAATTTAGTTTAGTAAAATAAATAAAATTTCATTAATCGTTCGAACGGGATAGGTACATTCTATACCACACTAGACCGAAGTCGTTGATAACCCAAAAAATAAGGATCCAGAGAAAGAGAAAAATAAGTTATTAACTAATTTATTAACCTAAATAATAAAATCAATATATAATGATCAATTCATTTAGTAAAATTAAAAATAAATATCCAATCTATCTAAAACAATGCCCGGCCCATTGATAACCCAAAATATTAGACTTGGGGAGGGACAGATATAGTGAATTAATTTTTTGATAAAATTAAATCATTTAGCAAATTAAATAAATAAAATTTTTTAACTAACTAAATTAAATAAATAAATAAATTGGTGAGGAAATAAGAGAGTAAGAAACAATAACGCTTTCCTCGTCGGCTCAACTCAAGAGATAGGTCTAATGGTTGGGTCGGGCTCAAAGTTGGGCTTCAATATATTCTATTGAATAAAGACAAAGTCCAACCCAAACTTGGCACTGCCTGTGAACCAACCTTCTTAATTTGTTAATAAATGATTAATTAATGAAGACAATTAGTTAATTAAATAAATAAAAATCTATGGATAATAACTTTTTTATTTTGTAAAATATATAATTGAATAATTTAATTTAATAAAATAAAAAAATATCCAAGCTACCTAGACCAATCCCCACCTGTTGACAACCCTTAAATATTGGACACCGAGCAGTAAGATAGAGAGGGACATAATTAAATAATCTAGTAAATTAAATCAATAAAATATTTTAACTATTTAAAATAAGTAAATAACTAATTATGCAACAAAAAATCCGAGCTTTATATGATGGTCGGGCACAGGCTCAAAATCTAGGCTTGATGGTTGGTCTAGGCTTAGACGGGCCTTAATAAGTTCTGTTGATATAAAGGCAAAGCCCAAACCAGACGTGGCCCAACCAATGAATAGGTTTAACCCCAACCGATACCTATCCAATTTATAAACCTAAATATTTTGCTCGGGTTGGGGGGAATGTATGGATTATTAACTTCTTGAATAATTTAATAAATTAAATAAATAGGAACCTATGGATACCAATTTAGTTAATTTTGTAAAATAACTAATCATTAATTTGGTTTAGTAAAATAAATAAATAAAATTACATTTATTATTGGCACGGGATAGGTACATCCTATCCCATATTCACAAAACATATTAGTTACCCTAAAAATAGTCTCTAGGAGAGAGAGAGAGAGAGAGAGAGAGAGAAAGAAAAATAATTTGTTAGGAATATAATTAATTAATTAGTTAATTAAAGAATTCAATAAATTAAGTAAATAGAAATCTATGGATAATAATTTACTTAATTTTATAAAATAGATAAATAAATAGTTAACTTTAAGAAAAAAATATAAATAAATATTCACTTGTGATTGGTGCAAGACTAGTCCAAGCTATCCCCAACCAAACTTGCACCATTGACAACCGTAAGTATTGGTAACATGTTGAATTAGATAAATAAAACTTTATAGAGAATAATTTTTTTAATATATTAAAACAAATAAATGAATAATTTAATTTAGTAAAATAAATAAATAAATTTTTAGTTATTATTGGGGCAAGACATGTACAACCTATTCGACACCAGAACTAATCCATTGTTCAAAAAGTAAATCATTAATTAGATGAACAATTTAGTTATGTAAATAAATAAAACCTATGGATAATAATTTACATACTCTTGGAAAAATAAATAAATATCCAAACTATCTAAATCCAAACCCAACCCATTCACAACCCTAAATATGTAACTCAGGAGGGAGAGAGAGAGAGAGAGAGAGAGAGAGAGAGAGAGAGAGGGAGAGAAATAATTTGTTTATAAAGTAAATTAATTTAGTAAGTTCAGTAAATAATTTTTAACTTAATAGAATAACTAAATAAGTAATTAGGTGAGAAAATGAGAGGAACAAGGAATTTCCTCACCATGTTTCAGGCTCTATATGAACTTTAGGCTCATGCTCAAGATGTAGGCTCGAAGTTCAACCTGGACTTAGACTTGCGCATAAATATGTTCTTTTGTTCTCGTTAATAATTTTAATCCAAGCTGAGACCTAACCTACTAATAGCACTAAATATTAGGCTTAGGGAGAGAGATCGAAATAACAAAATGGTTAAATAAATGATAAATTACTTGAATAATTTTGTAAATTAAAAAATAGAAATCTATGGATAATATTTTACTAAATTATGTAAAATAAACAAATCAAAACTTTAATTTAATAAAATTACTATATACTCATTTATTATTGGGTGTCGGGTTGAATCAAATAAATAAAAATTTATACATAATAGTTTATCTAAAGTATTTAAATATATAAACGAATAATTTAGTTTAGTAAAATAAATAAAATTTCATTAATCATTCGAACGGGATAGGTACATTCTATACCACACTAGACCGAAGTCGTTGATAACCCAAAAAATAAGGATCCAGAGAAAGAGAAAAATAAGTTATTAACTAATTTATTAACCTAAATAATAAAATCAATATATAATGATCAATTCATTTAGTAAAATTAAAAATAAATATCCAATCTATCTAAAACAATGCCCGGCCCATTGATAACCCAAAATATTAGACTTGGGGAGGGACAGATATAGTGAATTAATTTTTTGATAAAATTAAATCATTTAGCAAATTAAATAAATAAAATTTTTTAACTAACTAAATTAAATAAATAAATAAATTGGTGAGGAAATAAGAGAGTAAGAAACAATAACGCTTTCCTCGTCGGCTCAACTCAAGAGATAGGTCTAATGGTTGGGTCGGGCTCAAAGTTGGGCTTCAATATATTCTATTGAATAAAGACAAAGTCCAACCCAAACTTGGCACTGCCTGTGAACCAACCTTCTTAATTTGTTAATAAATGATTAATTAATGAAGACAATTAGTTAATTAAATAAATAAAAATCTATGGATAATAACTTTTTTATTTTGTAAAATATATAATTGAATAATTTAATTTAATAAAATAAAAAAATATCCAAGCTACCTAGACCAATCCCCACCTGTTGACAACCCTTAAATATTGGACACCGAGCAGTAAGATAGAGAGGGACATAATTAAATAATCTAGTAAATTAAATCAATAAAATATTTTAACTATTTAAAATAAGTAAATAACTAATTATGCAACAAAAAATCCGAGCTTTATATGATGGTCGGGCACAGGCTCAAAATCTAGGCTTGATGGTTGGTCTAGGCTTAGACGGGCCTTAATAAGTTCTGTTGATATAAAGGCAAAGCCCAAACCAGACGTGGCCCAACCAATGAATAGGTTTAACCCCAACCGATACCTATCCAATTTATAAACCTAAATATTTTGCTCGGGTTGGGGGGAATGTATGGATTATTAACTTCTTGAATAATTTAATAAATTAAATAAATAGGAACCTATGGATACCAATTTAGTTAATTTTGTAAAATAACTAATCATTAATTTGGTTTAGTAAAATAAATAAATAAAATTACATTTATTATTGGCACGGGATAGGTACATCCTATCCCATATTCACAAAACATATTAGTTACCCTAAAAATAGTCTCTAGGAGAGAGAGAGAGAGAGAGAGAGAATAATTTGTTAGGAATATAATTAATTAATTAGTTAATTAAAGAATTCAATAAATTAAGTAAATAGAAATCTATGGATAATAATTTACTTAATTTTATAAAATAGATAAATAAATAGTTAACTTTAAGAAAAAAATATAAATAAATATTCACTTGTGATTGGTGCAAGACTAGTCCAAGCTATCCCCAACCAAACTTGCACCATTGACAACCGTAAGTATTGGTAACATGTTGAATTAGATAAATAACACTTTATGGAGAATAATTTTTTTAATATATTAAAACAAATAAATGAATAATTTAATTTAGTAAAATAAATAAATAAATTTTCAGTTATTATTGGGGCAAGTATGTACAACCTATTCGACACTAGAACTAATCCATTTTTCAATAAGTAAATCAATAATTAGATGAACAATTTAGTTATGTAAATAAATAAAACCTATGGATAACAATTTACTTACTTTTGGAAAAATAAATAAATATCCAAACTATCTAGATCCAAACCCAACCCACTCACAACCCTAAATATGTAACTCAGGAGGGAGGGAGAGAGAGAGAGAGAGAGAGAGAGAGAGAGAGAGAGAGAGAGAGAGAGAAATAATTTGTTTATAAAGTAAATTGATTTAGTAAGTTCAGTAAATAGTTTTTAACTTAATAGCATAACTAAATAAGTAATTAGGTTGAGAAAATGGAAGGAACAAAGAATTTCCTCACCATGATTCAGGCTCTATATGAACTTTAAGCTCATGCTCAAGATGTAGGCCCGAAGTTCAACCTGGACTCAGACTTGCGCATAAATATGTTCTTTTGTTCTCGTTAATAATTTTAATCCAAGCTGAGTCCTAACCTACTAATAGCCCTAAATATTAGGCTTAGGGAGAGAGATCGAAATAACAAAATATTTAAATAAATGATTAATTACTTGAATAATTTTGTAAATTAAAAAATAGAAATCTATGGATAATATTTTACTAAATTATGTAAAATAAACAAATCAAAACTTTAATTTAATAAAATTACTATATACTCATTTATTATTGGGTGTCGGGTTGAATCAAATAAATAAAAATTTATACATAATAGTTTATCTAAAGTATTTAAATATATAAACGAATAATTTAGTTTAGTAAAATAAATAAAATTTCATTAATCGTTCGAACGGGATAGGTACATTCTATACCACACTAGACCGAAGTCGTTGATAACCCAAAAAATAAGGATCCAGAGAAAGAGAAAAATAAGTTATTAACTAATTTATTAACCTAAATAATAAAATCAATATATAATGATCAATTCATTTAGTAAAATTAAAAATAAATATCCAATCTATCTAAAACAATGCCCGGCCCATTGATAACCCAAAATATTAGACTTGGGGAGGGACAGATATAGTGAATTAATTTTTTGATAAAATTAAATCATTTAGCAAATTAAATAAATAAAATTTTTTAACTAACTAAATTAAATAAATAAATAAATTGGTGAGGAAATAAGAGAGTAAGAAACAATAACGCTTTCCTCGTCGGCTCAACTCAAGAGATAGGTCTAATGGTTGGGTCGGGCTCAAAGTTGGGCTTCAATATATTCTATTGAATAAAGACAAAGTCCAACCCAAACTTGGCACTGCCTGTGAACCAACCTTCTTAATTTGTTAATAAATGATTAATTAATGAAGACAATTAGTTAATTAAATAAATAAAAATCTATGGATAATAACTTTTTTATTTTGTAAAATATATAATTGAATAATTTAATTTAATAAAATAAAAAAATATCCAAGCTACCTAGACCAATCCCCACCTGTTGACAACCCTTAAATATTGGACACCGAGCAGTAAGATAGGGAGGGACATAATTAAATAATCTAGTAAATTAAATCAATAAAATATTTTAACTATTTAAAATAAGTAAATAACTAATTATGCAACAAAAAATCCGAGCTTTATATGATGGTCGGGCACAGGCTCAAAATCTAGGCTTGATGGTTGGTCTAGGCTTAGACGGGCCTTAATAAGTTCTGTTGATATAAAGGCAAAGCCCAAACCAGACGTGGCCCAACCAATGAATAGGTTTAACCCCAACCGATACCTATCCAATTTATAAACCTAAATATTTTGCTCGGGTTGGGGGGAATGTATGGATTATTAACTTCTTGAATAATTTAATAAATTAAATAAATAGGAACCTATGGATACCAATTTAGTTAATTTTGTAAAATAACTAATCATTAATTTGGTTTAGTAAAATAAATAAATAAAATTACATTTATTATTGGCACGGGATAGGTACATCCTATCCCATATTCACAAAACATATTAGTTACCCTAAAAATAGTCTCTAGGAGAGAGAGAGAGAGAGAGAGAGAGAAATAATTTGTTAGGAATATAATTAATTAATTAGTTAATTAAAGAATTCAATAAATTAAGTAAATAGAAATCTATGGATAATAATTTACTTAATTTTATAAAATAGATAAATAAATAGTTAACTTTAAGAAAAAAATATAAATAAATATTCACTTGTGATTGGTGCAAGACTAGTCCAAGCTATCCCCAACCAAACTTGCACCATTGACAACCGTAAGTATTGGTAACATGTTGAATTAGATAAATAACACTTTATGGAGAATAATTTTTTTAATATATTAAAACAAATAAATGAATAATTTAATTTAGTAAAATAAATAAATAAATTTTCAGTTATTATTGGGGCAAGTATGTACAACCTATTCGACACTAGAACTAATCCATTTTTCAATAAGTAAATCAATAATTAGATGAACAATTTAGTTATGTAAATAAATAAAACCTATGGATAACAATTTACTTACTTTTGGAAAAATAAATAAATATCCAAACTATCTAGATCCAAACCCAACCCACTCACAACCCTAAATATGTAACTCAGGAGGGAGGGAGAGAGAGAGAGAGAGAGAGAGAGAGAGAGAGAGAAGAGAGAGAGAGAGAAATAATTTGTTTATAAAGTAAATTGATTTAGTAAGTTCAGTAAATAGTTTTTAACTTAATAGCATAACTAAATAAGTAATTAGGTTGAGAAAATGGAAGGAACAAAGAATTTCCTCACCATGATTCATGCTCTATATGAACTTTAAGCTCATGCTCAAGATGTAGGCCCGAAGTTCAACCTGGACTCAGACTTGCGCATAAATATGTTCTTTTGTTCTCGTTAATAATTTTAATCCAAGCTGAGTCCTAACCTACTAATAGCCCTAAATATTAGGCTTAGGGAGAGAGATCGAAATAACAAAATATTTAAATAAATGATTAATTACTTGAATAATTTTGTAAATTAAAAAATAGAAATCTATGGATAATATTTTACTAAATTATGTAAAATAAACAAATCAAAACTTTAATTTAATAAAATTACTATATACTCATTTATTATTGGGTGTCGGGTTGAATCAAATAAATAAAAATTTATACATAATAGTTTATCTAAAGTATTTAAATATATAAACGAATAATTTAGTTTAGTAAAATAAATAAAATTTCATTAATCGTTCGAACGGGATAGGTACATTCTATACCACACTAGACTGAAGTCGTTGATAACCCAAAAAATAAGGATCCAGAGAAAGAGGAAAATAAGTTATTAACTAATTTATTAACCTAAATAATAAAATCATTATATAATGATCAATTCATTTAGTAAAATTAAAAATAAAAATCCAATCTATCTAAAACCAAGCCCGGCCCATTGATAACCTAAAATATTAGACTTGGGGAGGGAGAGATATAGTGAATTAATTTTTTGATAAAATTAAATCATTTAGCAAATTAAATAAATAAAATTTTTTAACTTACTAAATTAAATAAATAAATAAATTGGTGAGGAAATAAGAGAGTAAGAAACAATAACGCTTTCCTCGTCGGCTCAACTCAAGAGATAGGTCTAATGGTTGGGTCGGGCTCAAAGTTGGGCTTCAATATATTCTATTGAATAAAGACAAAGTCCAACCCAAACTTGGCACTGCCTGTGAACCAACCTTCTTAATTTGTTAATAAATGATTAATTAATGAAGACAATTAGTTAATTAAATAAATAAAAATCTATGGATAATAACTTTTTTATTTTGTAAAATATATAATTGAATAATTTAATTTAATAAAATAAAAAAATATCCAAGCTACCTAGACCAATCCCCACCTGTTGACAACCCTTAAATATTGGACACCGAGCAGTAAGATAGGGAGGGACATAATTAAATAATCTAGTAAATTAAATCAATAAAATATTTTAACTATTTAAAATAAGTAAATAACTAATTATGCAACAAAAAATCCGAGCTTTATATGATGGTCGGGCATAGGCTCAAAATCTAGGCTTGATGGTTGGTCTAGGCTTAGACGGGCCTTAATAAGTTCTGTTGATATAAAGGCAAAGCCCAAACCAGACGTGGCCCAACCAATGAATAGGTTTAACCCCAACCGATACCTATCCAATTTATAAACCTAAATATTTTGCTCGGGTTGGGGGGAATGTATGGATTATTAACTTCTTGAATAATTTAATAAATTAAATAAATAGGAACCTATGGATACCAATTTAGTTAATTTTGTAAAATAACAAATCATTAATTTGGTTTAGTAAAATAAATAAATAAAATTACATTTATTATTGGCACGGGATAGGTACATCCTATCCCATATTCACAAAACATATTAGTTACCCTAAAAATAGTCTCTAGGAGAGAGAGAGAGAGAGAGAGAAATAATTTGTTAGGAATATAATTAATTAATTAGTTAATTAAAGAATTCAATAAATTAAGTAAATAGAAATCTATGGATAATAATTTACTTAATTTTATAAAATAGATAAATAAATAGTTAACTTTAAGAAAAAAATATAAATAAATATTCACTTGTGATTGGTGCAAGACTAGTCCAAGCTATCCCCAACCAAACTTGCACCATTGACAACCGTAAGTATTGGTAACATGTTGAATTAGATAAATAACACTTTATTGATAATAATTTTTTTAATATATTAAAACAAATAAACGAATAATTTAATTTAGTAAAATAAATAAATAAATTTTCAGTTATTATTGGGGCAAATATGTACAACCTATTCGACACTAGAACTAATCCATTTTTCAATAAGTAAATCAATAATTAGATGAACAATTTAATTATGTAAATAAATAAAACCTATGGATAACAATTTACTTACTTTTGGAAAAATAAATAAATATTCAAACTATCTAGATCCAAACCCATCCCACTCACAACCCTAAATATGTAACTCAGGAGGGAGGGAGAGAGAGAGAGAGAGAGAGAGAGAGAGAAATAATTTGTTTATAAAGTAAATTGATTTAGTAAGTTCAGTAAATAGTTTTTAACTTAATAGCATAACTAAATAACTAATTAGGTTGAGAAAATGAGAAGGAACAAAGAATTTCCTCACCATGATTTGGGCTCTATATGAACTTTAAGCTCATGCTCAAGATGTAGGCCCGAAGTTCAACCTGGACTCAGACTTGCACATAAATATGTTCTTTTGTTCTCGTTAATAATTTTAATCCAAGCTGAGTCCTAACCTACTAATAGCCCTAAATATTAGGCTTAGGGAGAGAGATCGAAATAACAAAATATTTAAATAAATGATTAATTACTTGAATAATTTTGTAAATTAAAAAATAGAAATCTATGGATAATATTTTACTAAATTATGTAAAATAAACAAATGAAAACTTTAATTTAATAAAATTACTATATACTCATTTATTATTGGGTGTCGGGTTGAATCAAATAAATAAAAATTTATACATAATAGTTTATGTAAACTATTTAAATATATAAACGAATAATTTAGTTTAGTAAAATAAATAAAATTTCATTAATCGTTCGAACGGGATAGGTACATTCTATACCACACTAGACCGAAGTCGTTGATAACCCAAAAAATAGGGATCTAGAGAAAGAGAAAAATAAGTTATTAACTAATTTATTAACCTAAATAATAAAATCAATAATATAATGATCAATTCATTTAGTAAAATTAAAAATAAATATCCAATCTATCTAAAACAATGCCCGGCCCATTGATAACCTAAAATATTAGACTTGGGGAGGGAGAGATATAGTGAATTAATTTTTTGATAAAATTAAATCATTTAGCAAATTAAATAAATAAAATTTTTTAACTTACTAAATTAAATAAATAAATAAATTGGTGAGGAAATAAGAGAGTAAGAAACAATAAAGCTTTCCTCGTCTGCTCAACTCAAGAGATAGGTCTAATGGTTGGGTCGGGCTCAAAGTTGGGCTTCAATATATTCTATTGAATAAAGACAAAGTCCAACCCAAACTTGGCACTGCCTGTGAACCAACCTTCTTAATTTGTTAATAAATGATTAATTAATGAAGACAATTAGTTAATTAAATAAATAAAAATCTATGGATAATAACTTTTTTATTTTGTAAAATATATAATTGAATAATTTAATTTTGATAAAATAAAAAAAATATCCAAGCTACCTAGACCAATCCCCACCTGTTGACAACCCTTAAATATTGGACACCGAGCAGTAAGATAGAGAGGGACATAATTAAATAATCTAGTAAATTAAATCAATAAAATATTTTAACTATTTAAAATAAGTAAATAAATAATTATGCAACAAAAAATCCGAGCTTTATATGATGGTCGGGCACAGGCTCAAAATCTAGGCTTGATGGTTGGTCTAGGCTTAGACGGGCCTTAATAAGTTCTGTTGATATAAAGGCAAAGCCCAAACCAGAAGTGGCCCAACCAATGAATAGGTTTAACCCCAACCGATACCTATCCAATTTGTAAACCTAAATATTTTGCTCGGGTTGGGGGCAATGTATGGATTATTAACTTCTTGAATAATTTAATAAATTAAATAAATAGGAACCTATGGATACCAATTTAGTTAATTTTGTAAAATAACTAATGATTAATTTGGTTTACTAAAATAAATAAATAAAATTACATTTATTATTGGCACGGGATAGGTACATCCTATCCCATATTCACAAAACATATTAGTTACCCTAAAAATAGTCTCTAGGAGAGAGAGAGAGAGAGAGAGAGAATAATTTGTTAGGAATATAATTAATTAATTAGTTAATTAAAGAATTCAATAAATTAAGTAAATAGAAATCTATGGATAATAATTTACTTAATTTTATAAAATAGATAAATAAATTGTTAGCTTTAAGAAAAAAATATAAATAAATATTCACTTGTGATTGGTGCAAGACTAGTCCAAGCTATCCCCAACCAAACTTGCACCATTGACAACCGTAAGTATTGGTAACATGTTGAATTTGATAAATAAAACTTTATAGAGAATAATTTTTTTAATATATTAAAACAAATAAATGAATAATTTAATTTAGTAAAATAAATAAATAAATTTTCAGTTATTATTGGGGCAAGACATGTACAACCTATTCGACACCAGAACTAATCCATTGTTCAAAAAGCAAATCATTAATTAGATGAACAATTTAGTTATGTAAATAAATAAAACCTATGGAAAATAATTTACATACTCTTGGAAAAATAAATAAATATCCAAACTATCTAAATCCAAACCCAACCCACTCACAACCCTAAATATGTAACTCAGGAGGGAGAGAGAGAGAGAGAGAGAGAGAGAGAGAGAGAGAGAGAGGGAGAGAAATAATTTGTTTATAAAGTAAATTGATTTAGTAAGTTCAGTAAATAGTTTTTAACTTAATAGCATAAATAAATAAGTAATTAGGTTGAGAAAATGAGAAGGAACAAGGAATTTCCTCACCATGTTTCAGGCTCTATATGAACTTTAAGCTCATGCTCAAGATGTAGGCCCGAAGTTCAACCTGGACTTAGACTTGCGCATAAATATGTTCTTTTGTTCTCGTTAATAATTTTAATCCAAGCTGAGACCTAACCTACTAATAGTACTAAATATTAGGCTTAGGGAGACAGATCGAAATAACAAAATGGTTAAATAAATGATAAATTACTTGAATAATTTTGTAAATTAAAAAATAGAAATCTATGGATAATATTTTACTAAATTATGTAAAATAAACAAATCAAAACTTTAATTTAATAAAATTACTATATACTCATTTATTATTGGGTGTCGGGTTGAATCAAATAAATAAAAATTTATACATAATAGTTTATCTAAAGTATTTAAATATATAAACGAATAATTTAGTTTAGTAAAATAAATAAAATTTCATTAATCGTTTGAACGGGATAGGTACATTCTATACCACACTAGACCGAAGTCGTTGATAACCCAAAAAATAAGGATCCAGAGAAAGAGAAAAATAAGTTATTAACTAATTTAATAACCTAAATAATAAAATCAATATATAATGATCAATTCATTTAGTAAAATTAAAAATAAATATCCAATCTATCTAAAACAATGCCCGGCCCATTGGTAACCCAAAATATTAGACTTGGGGAGGGACAGATATAGTGAATTAATTTTTTGATAAAATTAAATCATTTAGCAAATTAAATAAATAAAATTTTTTAACTAACCAAATTAAATAAATAAATAAATTGGTGAGGAAATAAGAGAGTAAGAAACAATAACGCTTTCCTCGTCGGCTCAACTCAAGAGATAGGTCTAATGGTTGGGTCGGGCTCAAAGTTGGGCTTCAATATATTCTATTGAATAAAGACAAAGTCCAACCCAAACTTGGCACTGCCTGTGAACCAACCTTCTTAATTAGTTAATAAATGATTAATTAATGAAGACAATTAGTTAATTAAATAAATAAAAATCTATGGATAATAACTTTTTTATTTTGTAAAATATATAATTGAATAATTTAATTTAATAAAATAAAAAAATATCCAAGCTACCTAGACCAATCCCCACCTGTTGACAACCCTTAAATATTGGACACCGAGCAGTAAGATAGAGAGGGACATAATTAAATAATCTAGTAAATTAAAGCAATAAAATATTTTAACTATTTAAAATAAGTAAATAACTAATTATGCAACAAAAAATCCGAGCTTTATATGATGGTCGGGCACAGGCTCAAAATCTAGGCTTGATGGTTGGTCTAGGCTTAGACGGGCCTTAATAAGTTCTGTTGATATAAAGGCAAAGCCCAAACCAGACGTGGCCCAACCAATGAATAGGTTTAACCCCAACCGATACCTATCCAATTTATAAACCTAAATATTTTGCTCGGGTTGGGGGGAATGTATGGATTATTAACTTCTTGAATAATTTAATAAATTAAATAAATAGGAACCTATGGATACCAATTTAGTTAATTTTGTAAAATAACTAATCATTAATTTGGTTTAGTAAAATAAATAAATAAAATTACATTTATTATTGGCACGGGATTGGTACATCCTATCCCATATTCACAAAACATATTAGTTACCCTAAAAATAGTCTCTAGGAGAGAGAGAGAGAGAGAGAGAGAGAGAGAGAAATAATTTGTTAGGAATATAATTAATTAATTAGTTAATTAAAGAATTCAATAAATTAAGTAAATAGAAATCTATGGATAATAATTTACTTAATTTTATAAAATAGATAAATCAATAGTTAACTTTAAGAAAAAAATATAAATAAATATTCACTTGTGATTGGTGCAAGACTAGTCCAAGCTATCCCCAACCAAACTTGCACCATTGACAACCGTAAGTATTGGTAACATGTTGAATTAGATAAATAACACTTTATGGAGAATAATTTTTTTAATATATTAAAATATTGGGGCAAGTATGTACAACCTATTCGACACTAGAACTAATCCATTTTTCAATAAGTAAATCAATAATTAGATGAACAATTTAGTTATGTAAATAAATAAAACCTATGGATAACAATTTACTTACTTTTGGAAAAATAAATAAATATCCAAACTATCTAGATCCAAACCCAAGCCACTCACAACCCTAAATATGTAACTCAGGAGGGAGGGAGAGAGAGAGAGAGAGAGAAAGAGAAATAATTTGTTTATAAAGTAAATTGATTTAGTAAGTTCAGTAAATAGTTTTTAACTTAATAGCATAACTAAATAAGTAATTAGGTTGAGAAAATGGAAGGAACAAAGAATTTCCTCACCATGATTCAGGCTCTATATGAACTTTAAGCTCATGCTCAAGATGTAGGCCCGAAGTTCAACCTGGACTCACACTTGCGCATAAATATGTTGTATTGATCTCGTTAATAATTTTAATCCAAGCTGAGACCTAACCTACTAATAGCCCTAAATATTAGGCTTAGGGAGACAGATCGAAATAACAAAATGGTTAAATAAATGATAAATTACTTGAATAATTTTGTAAATTAAAAAATAGAAATCTATGGATAATATTTTACTAAATTATGTAAAATAAACAAATCAAAACTTTAATTTAATAAAATTACTATATACTCATTTATTATTGGGTGTCGGGTTGAATCAAATAAATAAAAATTTATACATAATAGTTTATCTAAAGTATTTAAATATATAAACGAATAATTTAGTTTAGTAAAATAAATAAAATTTCATTAATCGTTCGAACGGGATAGGTACATTCTATACCACACTAGACCGAAGTCGTTGATAACCCAAAAAATAAGGATCCAGAGAAAGAGAAAAATAAGTTATTAACTAATTTATTAACCTAAATAATAAAATCAATATATAATGATCAATTCATTTAGTAAAATTAAAAATAAATATCCAATCTATCTAAAACAATGCCCGGCCCATTGATAACCCAAAATATTAGACTTGGGGAGGGACAGATATAGTGAATTAATTTTTTGATAAAATTAAATCATTTAGCAAATTAAATAAATAAAATTTTTTAACTAACTAAATTAAATAAATAAATAAATTGGTGAGGAAATAAGAGAGTAAGAAACAATAACGCTTTCCTCGTCGGCTCAACTCAAGAGATAGGTCTAATGGTTGGGTCGGGCTCAAAGTTGGGCTTCAATATATTCTATTGAATAAAGACAAAGTCCAACCCAAACTTGGCACTGCCTGTGAACCAACCTTCTTAATTTGTTAATAAATGATTAATTAATGAAGACAATTAGTTAATTAAATAAATAAAAATCTATGGATAATAACTTTTTTATTTTGTAAAATATATAATTGAATAATTTAATTTAATAAAATAAAAAAATATCCAAGCTACCTAGACCAATCCCCACCTGTTGACAACCCTTAAATATTGGACACCGAGCAGTAAGATAGAGAGGGACATAATTAAATAATCTAGTAAATTAAATCAATAAAATATTTTAACTATTTAAAATAAGTAAATAACTAATTATGCAACAAAAAATCCGAGCTTTATATGATGGTCGGGCACAGGCTCAAAATCTAGGCTTGATGGTTGGTCTAGGCTTAGACGGGCCTTAATAAGTTCTGTTGATATAAAGGCAAAGCCCAAACCAGACGTGGCCCAACCAATGAATAGGTTTAACCCCAACCGATACCTATCCAATTTATAAACCTAAATATTTTGCTCGGGTTGGGGGGAATGTATGGATTATTAACTTCTTGAATAATTTAATAAATTAAATAAATAGGAACCTATGGATACCAATTTAGTTAATTTTGTAAAATAACTAATCATTAATTTGGTTTAGTAAAATAAATAAATAAAATTACATTTATTATTGGCACGGGATAGGTACATCCTATCCCATATTCACAAAACATATTAGTTACCCTAAAAATAGTCTCTAGGAGAGAGAGAGAGAGAGAGAGAGAAATAATTTGTTAGGAATATAATTAATTAATTAGTTAATTAAAGAATTCAATAAATTAAGTAAATAGAAATCTATGGATAATAATTTACTTAATTTTATAAAATAGATAAATAAATAGTTAACTTTAAGAAAAAAATATAAATAAATATTCACTTGTGATTGGTGCAAGACTAGTCCAAGCTATCCCCAACCAAACTTGCACCATTGACAACCGTAAGTATTGGTAACATGTTGAATTAGATAAATAAAACTTTATGGAGAATAATTTTTTTAATATATTAAAACAAATAAATGAATAATGTGATTTAGTAAAATAAATAAATAAATTTTCAGTTATTATTGGGGCAAGACATGTACAACCTATTCGACACCAGAACTAATCCATTGTTCAAAAAGTAAATCATTAATTAGATGAACAATTTAGTTATGTAAATAAATAAAACCTATGGATAATAATTTACATACTCTTGGAAAAATAAATAAATATCCAAACTATCTAAATCCAAACCCAACCCATTCACAACCCTAAATATGTAACTCAGGAGGGAGAGAGAGAGAGAGAGAGAGAGAGAGAGAGAGAGAGGGAGGGTGAGAAATAATTTGTTTATAAAGTAAATTAATTTAGTAAGTTCAGTAAATAATTTTTAACTTAATAGAATAACTAAATAAGTAATTAGGTGAGAAAATGAGAGGAACAAGGAATTTCCTCACCATGTTTCAGGCTCTATATGAACATTAGGCTCATGCTCAAGATGTATTCTCGAAGTTCAACCTGGACTCAGACTTGCGCATAAATATGTTCTTTTGTTCTCGTTAATAATTTTAATCCAAGCTGAGTCCTAACCTACTAATAGCCCTAAATATTAGGCTTAGGGAGAGAGATCGAAATAACAAAATATTTAAATAAATGATTAATTACTTGAATAATTTTGTAAATTAAAAAATAGAAATCTATGGATAATATTTTACTAAATTATGTAAAATAAACAAATCAAAACATTAATTTAATAAAATTACTATATACTCATTTATTATTGGGTGTCGGGTTGAATCAAATAAATAAAAATTTATACAATAATAGTTTATCTAAAGTATTTAAATATATAAACGAATAATTTAGTTTAGTAAAATAAATAAAATTTCATAATCCTTCGAACGGGATAGGTACATTCTATACCACACTAGACCGAAGTCGTTGATAACCCAAAAAATAAGGATCCAGAGAAAGAGAAAAATAAGTTATTAACTAATTTATTAACCTAAATAATAAAATCAATATATAATGATCAATTCATTTAGTAAAATTAAAAATAAATATCCAATCTATCTAAAACAATGCCCGGCCCATTGATAACCCAAAATATTAGACTTGGGGAGGGACAGATATAGTGAATTAATTTTTTGATAAAATTAAATCATTTAGCAAATTAAATAAATAAAAATTTTTAAATAAACTAAATTAAATAAATAAATAAATTGGTGAGGAAATAAGAGAGTAAGAAACAATAACGCTTTCCCCGTCGGCTCAACTCAAGAGATAGGTCTAATGGTTGGGTCGGGCTCAAAGTTGGGCTTCAATATATTCTATTGAATAAAGACAAAGTCCAACCCAAACTTGGCACTGCCTGTGAACCAACCTTCTTAAATTGTTAATAAATGATTAATTAATGAAGACAATTAGTTAATTAAACAAATAAAAATCTATGGATAATAACTTTTTTATTTTGTAAAATATATAATTGAATAATTTAATTTAATAAAATAAAAAAATATCCAAGCTACCTAGACCAATCCCCACCTATTGACAACCCTTAAATATTGGACACCGAGGCAGTAAGATAGAGAGGGACACAATTAAATAATCTAGTAAATTAAATCAATAAAATATTTTAACTATTTAAAATAAGTAAATAACTAATTATGCAACAAAAAATCCGAGCTTTATATGATGGTCGGGCACAGGCTCAAAATCTAGGCTTGATTGTTGGTCTAGGCTTAGACGGGCCTTAATAAGTTCTGTTGATATAAAGGCAAAGCCCAAACCAGACGTGGCCCAACCAATGAATAGGTTTAACCCCAACCGATACCTATCCAATTTATAAACCTAAATATTTTGCTCGGGTTGGGGGGAATGTATGGATTATTAACTTCTTGAATAATTTAATAAATTAAATAAATAGGAACCTATGGATACCAATTTAGTTAATTTTGTAAAATAACTAATCATTAATTTGGTTTTAGTAAAATAAATAAATAAAATTACATTTATTATTGGCACGGGATAGGTACATCCTATCGCATATTCACAAAACATATTAGTTACCCTAAAAATAGTCTCTAGGAGAGAGAGAGAGAGAGAGAGAGAGAAATAATTTGTTAGGAATATAATTAATTAATTAGTTAATTAAATAATTCAATAAAGTAAGTAAATAGAAATCTATGGATAATAATTTACTTAATTTTATAAAATAGATAAATATAATAGTTAATTTTAAGAAAAAAATATAAATAAATATTCACTTGTGATTGGTGCAAGACTAGTCCAAGCTATCCCCAACCAAACTTGCACCATTGACAACCATAATTATTGGTAACATGTTGAATTAGATAAATAACACTTTATGGAGAATAATTTTTGTTAATATATTAAAACAAATAAATGAATAATTTAATTTAGTAAAATAAATAAATAAATTTTCAGTTATTATTGGGGCAAGACATGTACAACCTATTCGACACTAGAACTAATCCATTTTTCAATAAGTAAATCAATAATTAGATGAACAATTTAGTTATGTAAATAAATAAAACCTATGGATAACAATTTACTTACTCTTGGAAAAAATAAATAAATATCCAAACTATCTAAATCCAAACCCAACCCATTCACAACCCTAAATATGTAACTCAGGAGGGAGAGAGAGAGAGAGAGAGAGAGAGAGGGGGAGAAATAATTTGTTTATAAAGTAAATTAATTTAGTAAGTTCAGTAAATAATTTTTAACTTAATAGAATAACTAAATAAGTAATTAGGTGAGAAAATGAGAGGAACAAGGAATTTCCTCACCATGTTTCAGGCTCTATATGAACTTTAGGCTCATGCTCAAGATGTATTCTCGAAGTTCAACCTGGACTTAGACTTGCGCATAAATATGTTCTTTTGTTCTCGTTAATAATTTTAATCCAAGCTGAGACCTAACCTACTAATAGCACTAAATATTAGGCTTAGGGAGACAGATCGAAATAACAAAATGGTTAAATAAATGATAAATTACTTGAATAATTTTGTAAATTAAAAAATAGAAATCTATGGATAATATTTTACTAAATTATGTAAAATAAACAAATCAAAACTTTAATTTAATAAAATTACTATATACTCATTTATTATTGGGTGTCGGGTTGAATCAAATAAATAAAAATTTATACATAATAGTTTATCTAAAGTATTTAAATATATAAACGAATAATTTAGTTTAGTAAAATAAATAAAATTTCATTAATCGTTCGAACGGGATAGGTACATTCTATACCACACTAGACCGAAGTCGTTGATAACCCAAAAAATAAGGATCCAGAGAAAGAGAAAAATAAGTTATTAACTAATTTATTAACCTAAATAATAAAATCAATATATAATGATCAATTCATTTAGTAAAATTAAAAATAAATATCCAATCTATCTAAAACAATGCCCGGCCCATTGATAACCCAAAATATTAGACTTGGGGAGGGACAGATATAGTGAATTAATTTTTTGATAAAATTAAATCATTTAGCAAATTAAATAAATAAAATTTTTTAACTAACTAAATTAAATAAATAAATAAATTGGTGAGGAAATAAGAGAGTAAGAAACAATAACGCTTTCCTCGTCGGCTCAACTCAAGAGATAGGTCTAATGGTTGGGTCGGGCTCAAAGTTGGGCTTCAATATATTCTATTGAATAAAGACAAAGTCCAACCCAAACTTGGCACTGCCTGTGAACCAACCTTCTTAATTTGTTAATAAATGATTAATTAATGAAGACAATTAGTTAATTAAATAAATAAAAATCTATGGATAATAACTTTTTTATTTTGTAAAATATATAATTGAATAATTTAATTTAATAAAATAAAAAAATATCCAAGCTACCTAGACCAATCCCCACCTGTTGACAACCCTTAAATATTGGACACCGAGCAGTAAGATAGGGAGGGACATAATTAAATAATCTAGTAAATTAAATCAATAAAATATTTAAACTATTTAAAATAAGTAAATAACTAATTATGCAACAAAAAATCCGAGCTTTATATGATGGTCGGGCACAGGCTCAAAATCTAGGCTTGATGGTTGGTCTAGGCTTAGACGGGCCTTAATAAGTTCTGTTGATATAAAGGCAAAGCCCAAACCAGACGTGGCCCAACCAATGAATAGGTTTAACCCCAACCGATACCTATCCAATTTATAAACCTAAATATTTTGCTCGGGTTGGGGGGAATGTATGGATTATTAACTTCTTGAATAATTTAATAAATTAAATAAATAGGAACCTATGGATACCAATTTAGTTAATTTTGTAAAATAACTAAACATTAATTTGGTTTAGTAAAATAAATAAATAAAATTACATTTATTATTGGCACGGGATAGGTACATCCTATCCCATATTCACAAAACATATTAGTTACCCTAAAAATAGTCTCTAGGAGAGAGAGAGAGAGAGAGAGAGAGAGAGAGAGAGAGAAATAATTTGTTAGGAATATAATTAATTAATTAGTTAATTAAAGAATTCAATAAATTAAGTAAATAGAAATCTATGGATAATAATTTACTTAATTTTATAAAATAGATAAATAAATAGTTAACTTTAAGAAAAAAATATAAATAAATATTCACTTGTGATTGGTGCAAGACTAGTCCAAGCTATCCCCAACCAAACTTGCACCATTGACAACCGTAAGTATTGGTAACATGTTGAATTAGATAAATAAAACTTTATAGCGAATAATTTTTTTAATATATTAAAACAAATAAATGAATAATTTAATTTAGTAAAATAAATAAATAAATTTTTAGTTATTATTGGGGCAAGACATGTACAACCTATTCGACACCAGAACTAATCCATTGTTCAAAAAGTAAATCATTAATTAGATGAACAATTTAGTTATGTAAATAAATAAAACCTATGGATAATAATTTACATACTCTTGGAAAAATAAATAAATATCCAAACTATCTAAATCCAAACCCAACCCATTCACAACCCTAAATATGTAACTCAGGAGGGAGAGAGAGAGAGAGAGAGAGAGAGAGAGAGAGAGAGAGAGAGAGAGGGAGAGAAATAATTTGTTTATAAAGTAAATTAATTTAGTAAGTTCAGTAAATAATTTTTAACTTAATAGAATAACTAAATAAGTAATTAGGTGAGAAAATGAGAGGAACAAGGAATTTCCTCACCATGTTTCAGGCTCTATATGAACTTTAGGCTCATGCTCAAGATGTATTCTCGAAGTTCAACCTGGACTTAGACTTGCGCATAAATATGTTCTTTTGTTCTCGTTAATAATTTTAATCCAAGCTGAGACCTAACCTACTAATAGCACTAAATATTAGGCTTAGGGAGACAGATAGAAATAACAAAATGGTTAAATAAATGATAAATTACTTGAATAATTTTGTAAATTAAAAAATAGAAATCTATGGATAATATTTTACTAAATTATGTAAATTAAACAAATCAAAACTTTAATTTAATAAAATTACTATATACTCATTTATTATTGGGTGTCGGGTTGAATCAAATAAATAAAAATTTATACATAATAGTTTATCTAAAGTATTTAAATATATAAACGAATAATTTAGTTTAGTAAAATAAATAAAATTTCATTAATCGTTCGAACGGGATAGGTACATTCTATACCACACTAGACCGAAGTCGTTGATAACCCAAAAAATAAGGATCCAGAGAAAGAGAAAAATAAGTTATTAACTAATTTATTAACCTAAATAATAAAATCAATATATAATGATCAATTCATTTAGTAAAATTAAAAATAAATATCCAATCTATCTAAAACAATGCCCGGCCCATTGATAACCCAAAATATTAGACTTGGGGAGGGACAGATATAGTGAATTAATTTTTTGATAAAATTAAATCATTTAGCAAATTAAATAAATAAAATTTTTTAACTAACTAAATTAAATAAATAAATAAATTGGTGAGGAAATAAGAGAGTAAGAAACAATAACGCTTTCCTCGTCGGCTCAACTCAAGAAATAGGTCTAATGGTTGGGTCGGGCTCAAAGTTGGGCTTCAATATATTCTATTGAATAAAGACAAAGTCCAACCCAAACTTGGCACTGCCTGTGAACCAACCTTCTTAATTTGTTAATAAATGATTAATTAATGAAGACAATTAGTTAATTAAATAAATAAAAATCTATGGATAATAACTTTTTTATTTTGTAAAATATATAATTGAATAATTTAATTTAATAAAATAAAAAAATATCCAAGCTACCTAGACCAATCCCCACCTGTTGACAACCCTTAAATATTGGACACCGAGCAGTAAGATAGGGAGGGACATAATTAAATAATCTAGTAAATTAAATCAATAAAATATTTTAACTATTTAAAATAAGTAAATAACTAATTATGCAACAAAAAATACGAGCTTTATATGAGGGTCGGGCACAGGCTCAAAATCTAGGCTTGATGGTTGGTCTAGGCTTAGACGGGCCTTAATAAGTTCTGTTGATATAAAGACAAAGCCCAAACCAGACGTGGCCCAACCAATGAATAGGTTTAACCCCAACCGATACCTATCCAATTTATAAACCTAAATATTTTGCTCAGGTTGGGGGGAATGTATGGATTATTAACTTCTTGAATAATTTAATAAATTAAATAAATAGGAACCTATGGATACCAATTTAGTTAATTTTGTAAAATAACTAATCATTAATTTGGTTTAGTAAAATAAATAAATAAAATTACATTTATTATTGGCACTGGATAGGTACATCCTATCCCATATTCACAAAACATATTAGTTACCCTAAAAATAGTCTCTAGGAGAGAGAGAGAGAGAGAGAGAGAGAGAGAGAGAGAGAAATAATTTGTTAGGAATATAATTAATTAATTAGTTAATTAAAGAATTCAATAAATTAAGTAAATAGAAATCTATGGATAATAATTTACTTAATTTTATAAAATAGATAAATAAATAGTTAACTTTAAGAAAAAAATATAAATAAATATTCACTTGTGATTGGTGCAAGACTAGTCCAAGCTATCCCCAACCAAACTTGCACCATTGACAACCGTAAGTATTGGTAACATGTTGAATTAGATAAATAAAACTTTATAGAGAATAATTTTTTTAATATATTAAAACAAATAAATGAATAATTTAATTTAGTAAAATAAATAAATAAATTTTTAGTTATTATTGGGGCAAGACATGTACAACCTATTCGACACCAGAACTAATCCATTGTTCAAAAAGTAAATCATTAATTAGATGAACAATTTAGTTATGTAAATAAATAAAACCTATGGATAATAATTTACATACTCTTGGAAAAATAAATAAATATCCAAACTATCTAAATCCAAACCCAACCCATTCACAACCCTAAATATGTAACTCAGGAGGGAGAGAGAGAGAGAGAGAGAGAGAGAGAGAGAGAGAGAGAGAGAGAGGGAGAGAAATAATTTGTTTATAAAGTAAATTAATTTAGTAAGTTCAGTAAATAATTTTTAACTTAATAGAATAACTAAATAAGTAATTAGGTGAGAAAATGAGAGGAACAAGGAATTTACTCACCATGTTTCAGGCTCTATATGAACTTTAGGCTCATGCTCAAGATGTATTCTCGAAGTTCAACCTGGACTTAGACTTGCGCATAAATATGTTCTTTTGTTCTCGTTAATAATTTTAATCCAAGCTGAGACCTAACCTACTAATAGCACTAAATATTAGGCTTAGGGAGACAGATCGAAATAACAAAATGGTTAAATAAATGATAAATTACTTGAATAATTTTGTAAATTAAAAAATAGAAATCTATGGATAATATTTTACTAAATTTTGTAAAATAAACAAATCAAAACTTTAATTTAATAAAATTACTATATACACATTTATTATTGGGTGTCGGCTTGAATCAAATAAATAAAAATTTATACATAATAGTTTATCTAAAGTATTTAAATATATAAACGAATAATTTAGTTTAGTAAAATAAATAAAATTTCATTAATCGTTCGAACGGGATAGGTACATTCTATACCACACTAGACCGAAGTCGTTGATAACCCAAAAAATAAGGATCCAGAGAAAGAGAAAAATAAGTTATTAACTAATTTATTAACCTAAATAATAAAATCAATATATAATGATCAATTCATTTAGTAAAATTAAAAATAAATATCCAATCTATCTAAAACAATGCCCGGCCCATTGATAACCCAAAATATTAGACTTGGGGAGGGACAGATATAGTGAATTAATTTTTTGATAAAATTAAATCATTTAGCAAATTAAATAAATAAAATTTTTTAACTAACTAAATTAAATAAATAAATAAATTGGTGAGGAAATAAGAGAGTAAGAAACAATAACGCTTTCCTCGTCGGCTCAACTCAAGAGATAGGTCTAATGGTTGGGTCGGGCTCAAAGTTGGGCTTCAATATATTCTATTGAATAAAGACAAAGTCCAACCCAAACTTGGCACTGCCTGTGAACCAACCTTCTTAATTTGTTAATAAATGATTAATTATTGAAGACACTTAGTTAATTAAATAAATAAAAATCTATGGATAATAACTTTTTTATTTTGTAAAATATATAATTGAATAATTTAATTTAATAAAATAAAAAAATATCCAAGCTACCTAGACCAATCCCCACCTGTTGACAACCCTTAAATATTGGACACCGAGCAGTAAGATAGGGAGGGACATAATTAAATAATCTAGTAAATTAAATCAATAAAATATTTTAACTATTTAAAATAAGTAAATAACTAATTATGCAACAAAAAATCCGAGCTTTATATGAGGGTCGGGAACAGGCTCAAAATCTAGGCTTGATGGTTGGTCTAGGCTTAGACGGGCCTTAATAAGTTCTGTTGATATAAAGGCAAAGCCCAAACCAGACGTGGCCCAACCAATGAATAGGTTTAACCCCAACCGATACCTATCCAATTTATAAACCTAAATATTTTGCTCGGGTTGGGGGGAATGTATGGATTATTAACTTCTTGAATAATTTAATAAATTAAATAAATAGGAACCTATGGATACCAATTTAGTTAATTTTGTAAAATAACTAATCATTAATTTGGTTTAGTAAAATAAATAAATAAAATTACATTTATTATTGGCACGGGATAGGTACATCCTATCCCATATTCACAAAACATATTAGTTACCCTAACAATAGTCTCTAGGAGAGAGAGAGAGAGAGAGAGAAATAATTTGTTAGGAATATAATTAATTAATTAGTTAATTAAAGAATTCAATAAATTAAGTAAATAGAAATCTATGCATAATAATTTACTTAATTTTATAAAATAGATAAATAAATAGTTAACTTTAAGAAAAAAATATAAATAAATATTCACTTGTGATTGGTGCAAGACTAGTCCAAGCTATCCCCAACCAAACTTGCACCATTGACAACCGTAAGTATTGGTAACATGTTGAATTAGATAAATAACACTTTATGGAGAATAATTTTTTTAATATATTAAAACAAATAAATGAATAATTTAATTTAGTAAAATAAATAAATAAATTTTCAGTTATTATTGGGGCAAGTATGTACAACCTATTCGACACTAGAAATAATCCATTTTCCAATAAGTAAATCAATAATTAGATGAACAATTTAGTTATGTAAATAAATAAAACCTCTGGATAACAATTTACTTACTTTTGGAAAAATAAATAAATATCCAAACTATCTAGATCCAAACCCAACCCACTCACAACCCTAAATATGTAACTCAGGAGGGAGGGAGAGGGAGAGAGAGAGAGAGAGAGAGAGAGAAATAATTTGTTTATAAAGTAAATTGATTTAGTAAGTTCAGTAAATAGTTTTTAACTTAATAACATAACTAAATAAGTAATTAGGTTGAGAAAATGGAAGGAACAAAGAATTTCCTCACCATGATTCAGGCTCTATATGAACTTTAAGCTCATGCTCAAGATGTAGGCCCGAAGTTCAACCTGGACTCAGACTTGCGCATAAATATGTTCTTTTGTTCTCGTTAATAATTTTAATCCAAGCTGAGTCCTAACCTACTAATAGCCCTAAATATTAGGCTTAGGGAGAGAGATCGAAATAACAAAATATTTAAATAAATGATTAATTACTTGAATAATTTTGTAAATTAAAAAATAGAAATCTATGGATAATATTTTACTAAATTATGTAAAATAAACAAATCAAAATTTTAATTTAATAAAATTACTATATACTCATTTATTATTGGGTGTCGGGTTGAATCAAATAAATAAAAATTTATACATAATAGTTTATCTAAAGTATTTAAATATATAAACGAATAATTTAGTTTAGTAAAATAAATAAAATTTCATTAATCGTTCGAACGGGATAGGTACATTCTATACCACACTAGACCGAAGTCGTTGATAACCCATAAAATAGGGATCCAGAGAAAGAGAAAAATAAGTTACTAACTAATTTATTAACCTAAATAATAAAATCAATATATAATGTACAACCTATTCGACACCAGAACTAATCCATTGTTCAAAAAGTAAATCATTAATTAGATGAACAATTTAGTTATGTAAATAAATAAAACCTATGGATAATAATTTACATACTCTTGGAAAAATAAATAAATATCCAAACTATCTAAATCCAAACCCAACCCATTCACAACCCTAAATATGTAACTCAGGAGGGAGAGAGAGAGAGAGAGAGAGAGAGAGAGAGAGAGAGGGAGAGAAATAATTTGTTTATAAAGTAAATTAATTTAGTAAGTTCAGTAAATAATTTTTAACTTAATAGAATAACTAAATAAGTAATTAGGTGAGAAAATGAGAGGAACAAGGAATTTCCTCACCATGTTTCAGGCTCTATATGAACTTTAGGCTCATGCTCAAGATGTATTCTCGAAGTTCAACCTGGACTTAGACTTGCACATAAATATGTTCTTTTGTTCTCGTTAATAATTTTAATCCAAGCTGAGACCTAACCTACTAATAGCACTAAATATTAGGCTTAGGGAGACAGATCGAAATAACAAAATGGTTAAATAAATGATAAATTACTTGAATAATTTTGTAAATTAAAAAATAGAAATCTATGGATAATATTTTACTAAATTATGTAAAATAAACAAATCAAAACTTTAATTTAATAAAATTACTATATACTCATTTGTTATTGGGTGTCGGGTTGAATCAAATAAATAAAAATTTATACATAATAGTTTATCTAAAGTATTTAAATATATAAACGAATAATTTAGTTTAGTAAAATAAATAAAATTTCATTAATCGTTCGAACGGGATAGGTACATTCTATACCACACTAGACCGAAGTCGTTGATAACCCAAAAAATAAGGATCCAGAGAAAGAGAAAAATAAGTTATTAACTAATTTATTAACCTAAATAATAAAATCAATATATAATGATCAATTCATTTAGTAAAATTAAAAATAAATATCCAATCTATCTAAAACAATGCCCGGCCCATTGATAACCCAAAATATTAGACTTGGGGAGGGACAGATATAGTGAATTAATTTTTTGATAAAATTAAATCATTTAGCAAATTAAATAAATAAAATTTTTTAACTAACTAAATTAAATAAATAAATAAATTGGTGAGGAAATAAGAGAGTAAGAAACAATAACGCTTTCCTCGTCGGCTCAACTCAAGAGATAGGTCTAATGGTTGGGTCGGGCTCAAAGTTGGGCTTCAATATATTCTATTGAATAAAGACAAAGTCCAACCCAAACTTGGCACTGCCTGTGAACCAACCTTCTTAATTTGTTAATAAATGATTAATTAATGAAGACAATTAGTTAATTAAATAAATAAAAATCTATGGATAATAACTTTTTTATTTTGTAAAATATATAATTGAATAATTTAATTTAATAAAATAAAAAAATATCCAAGCTACCTAGACCAATCCCCACCTGTTGACAACCCTTAAATATTGGACACCGAGCAGTAAGATAGGGAGGGACATAATTAAATAATCTAGTAAATTAAATCAATAAAATATTTTAACTATTTAAAATAAGTAAATAACTAATTATGCAACAAAAAATCCGAGCTTTATATGATGGTCGGGCACAGGCTCAAAATCTAGGCTTGATGGTTGGTCTAGGCTTAGACGGGCCTTAATAAGTTCTGTTGATATAAAGGCAAAGCCCAAACCAGACGTGGCCCAACCAATGAATAGGTTTAACCCCAACCGATACCTATCCAATTTATAAACCTAAATATTTTGCTCGGGTTGGGGGAATGTATGGATTATTAACTTCTTGAATAATTTAATAAATTAAATAAATAGGAACCTATGGATACCAATTTAGTTAATTTTGTAAAATAACTAATCATTAATTTGGTTTAGTAAAATAAATAAATAAAATTACATTTATTATTGGCAGGGGATAGGTACATCCTATCCCATATTCACAAAACATATTAGTTACCCTAAAAATAGTCTCTAGGAGAGAGAGAGAGAGAGAGAAATAATTTGTTAGGAATATAATTAATTAATTAGTTAATTAAAGAATTCAATAAATTAAGTAAATAGAAATCTATGCATAATAATTTACTTAATTTTATAAAATAGATAAATAAATAGTTAACTTTAAGAAAAAAATATAAATAAATATTCACTTGTGATTGGTGCAAGACTAGTCCAAGCTATCCCCAACCAAACTTGCACCATTGACAACCGTAAGTATTGGTAACATGTTGAATTAGATAAATAACACTTTATGGAGAATAATTTTTTTAATATATTAAAACAAATAAATGAATAATTTAATTTAGTAAAATAAATAAATAAATTTTCAGTTATTATTGGGGCAAGTATGTACTACCTATTCGACACTACAAATAATCCATTTTCCAATAAGTAAATCAATAATTAGATGAACAATTTAGTTATGTAAATAAATAAAACCTCTGGATAACAATTTACTTACTTTTGGAAAAATAAATAAATATCCAAACTATCTAGATCCAAACCCAACCCACTCACAACCCTAAATATGTAACTCAGGAGGGAGGGAGAGGGAGAGAGAGAGAGAGAGAGAGAGAGAAATAATTTGTTTATAAAGTAAATTGATTTAGTAAGTTCAGTAAATAGTTTTTAACTTAATAACATAACTAAATAAGTAATTAGGTTGAGAAAATGGAAGGAACAAAGAATTTCCTCACCATGATTCAGGCTCTATATGAACTTTAAGCTCATGCTCAAGATGTAGGCCCGAAGTTCAACCTGGACTCAGACTTGCGCATAAATATGTTCTTTTGTTCTCGTTAATAATTTTAATCCAAGCTGAGTCCTAACCTACTAATAGCCCTAAATATTAGGCTTAGGGAGAGAGATCGAAATAACAAAATATTTAAATAAATGATTAATTACTTGAATAATTTTGTAAATTAAAAAATAGAAATCTATGGATAATATTTTACTAAATTATGTAAAATAAACAAATCAAAATTTTAATTTAATAAAATTACTATATACTCATTTATTATTGGGTGTCGGGTTGAATCAAATAAATAAAAATTTATACATAATAGTTTATCTAAAGTATTTAAATATATAAACGAATAATTTAGTTTAGTAAAATAAATAAAATTTCATTAATCGTTCGAACGGGATAGGTACATTCTATACCACACTAGACCGAAGTCGTTGATAACCCAAAAAATAAGGATCCAGAGAAAGAGAAAAATAAGTTATTAACTAATTTATTAACCTAAATAATAAAATCAATATATAATGATCAATTCATTTAGTAAAATTAAAAATAAATATCCAATCTATCTAAAACAATGCCCGGCCCATTGATAACCCAAAATATTAGACTTGGGGAGGGACAGATATAGTGAATTAATTTTTTGATAAAATTAAATCATTTAGCAAATTAAATAAATAAAATTTTTTAACTAACTAAATTAAATAAATAAATAAATTGGTGCGGAAATAAGAGAGTAAGAAACAATAACGCTTTCCTCGTCGGCTCAACTCAAGAGATAGGTCTAATGGTTGGGTCGGGCTCAAAGTTGGGCTTCAATATATTCTATTGAATAAAGACAAAGTCCAACCCAAACTTGGCACTGCCTGTGAACCAACCTTCTTAATTTGTTAATAAATGATTAATTAATGAAGACAATTAGTTAATTAAATAAATAAAAATCTATGGATAATAACTTTTTTATTTTGTAAAATATATAATTGAATAATTTAATTTAATAAAATAAAAAAATATCCAAGCTACCTAGACCAATCCCCACCTGTTGACAACCCTTAAATATTGGACACCGAGCAGTAAGATAGGGAGGGACATAATTAAATAATCTAGTAAATTAAATCAATAAAATATTTTAACTATTTAAAATAAGTAAATAACTAATTATGCAACAAAAAATCCGAGCTTTATATGATGGTCGGGCACAGGCTCAAAATCTAGGCTTGATGGTTGGTCTAGGCTTAGACGGGCCTTAATAAGTTCTGTTGATATAAAGGCAAAGCCCAAACCAGACGTGGCCCAACCAATGAATAGGTTTAACCCCAACCGATACCTATCGAATTTATAAACCTAAATATTTTGCTCGGGTTGGGGGAATGTATGGATTATTAACTTCTTGAATAATTTAATAAATTAAATAAATAGGAACCTATGGATACCAATTTAGTTAATTTTGTAAAATAACTAATCATTAATTTGGTTTAGTAAAATAAATAAATAAAATTACATTTATTATTGGCACGGGATAGGTACATCCTATCCCATATTCACAAAACATATTAGTTACCCTAAAAATAGTCTCTAGGAGAGAGAGAGAGAGAAATAATTTGTTAGGAATATAATTAATTAATTAGTTAATTAAAGAATTCAATAAATTAAGTAAATAGAAATCTATGGATAATAATTTACTTAATTTTATAAAATAGATAAATAAATAGTTAACTTTAAGAAAAAAATATAAATAAATATTCACTTGTGATTGGTGCAAGACTAGTCCAAGCTATCCCCAACCAAACTTGCACCATTGACAACCGTAAGTATTGGTAACATGTTGAATTAGATAAATAAAACTTTATAGAGAATAATTTTTTTAATATATTAAAACAAATAAATGAATAATTTAATTTAGTAAAATAAATAAATAAATTTTTAGTTATTATTGGGGCAAGACATGTACAACCTATTCGACACCAGAACTAATCCATTGTTCAAAAAGTAAATCATTAATTAGATGAACAATTTAGTTATGTAAATAAATAAAACCTATGGATAATAATTTACATACTCTTGGAAAAATAAATAAATATCCAAACTATCTAAATCCAAACCCAACCCATTCACAACCCTAAATATGTAACTCAGGAGGGAGAGAGAGAGAGAGAGAGAGAGAGAGAGAGAGAGAGAGAGAGAGAGAAATAATTTGTTTATAAAGTAAATTAATTTAGTAAGTTTAGTAAATAATTTTTAACTTAATAGAATAACTAAATAAGTAATTAGGTGAGAAAATGAGAGGAACAAGGAATTTCCTCACCATGTTTCAGGCTCTATATGAACTTTAGGCTCATGCTCAAGATGTATTCTCGAAGTTCAACCTGGACTTAGACTTGCGCATAAATATGTTCTTTTGTTCTCGTTAATAATTTTAATCCAAGCTGAGACCTAACCTACTAATAGCACTAAATATTAGGCTTAGGGAGACAGATCGAAATAACAAAATGGTTAAATAAATGATAAATTACTTGAATAATTTTGTAAATTAAAAAATAGAAATCTATGGATAATATTTTACTAAATTATGTAAAATAAACAAATCAAAACTTTAATTTAATAAAATTACTATATACACATTTATTATTGGGTGTCGGCTTGAATCAAATAAATAAAAATTTATACATAATAGTTTATCTAAAGTATTTAAATATATAAACGAATAATTTAGTTTAGTAAAATAAATAAAATTTCATTAATCGTTCGAACGGGATAGGTACATTCTATACCACACTAGACCGAAGTCGTTGATAACCCAAAAAATAAGGATCCAGAGAAAGAGAAAAATAAGTTATTAACTAATTTATTAACCTAAATAATAAAATCAATATATAATGATCAATTCATTTAGTAAAATTAAAAATAAATATCCAATCTATCTAAAACAATGCCCGGCCCATTGATAACCCAAAATATTAGACTTGGGGAGGGACAGATATAGTGAATTAATTTTTTGATAAAATTAAATCATTTAGCAAATTAAATAAATAAAATTTTTTAACTAACTAAATTAAATAAATAAATAAATTGGTGAGGAAATAAGAGAGTAAGAAACAATAACGCTTTCCTCGTCGGCTCAACTCAAGAGATAGGTCTAATGGTTGGGTCGGGCTCAAAGTTGGGCTTCAATATATTCTATTGAATAAAGACAAAGTCCAACCCAAACTTGGCACTGCCTGTGAACCAACCTTCTTAATTTGTTAATAAATGATTAATTAATGAAGACAATTAGTTAATTAAATAAATAAAAATCTATGGATAATAACTTTTTTATTTTGTAAAATATAAAATTGAATAATTTAATTTAATAAAATAAAAAAATATCCAAGCTACCTAGACCAATCCCCACCTGTTGACAACCCTTAAATATTGGACACCGAGCAGTAAGATAGGGAGGGACATAATTAAATAATCTAGTAAATTAAATCAATAAAATATTTTAACTATTTAAAATAAGTAAATAACTAATTATGCAACAAAAAATCTGAGCTTTATATGATGGTCGGGCACAGGCTCAAAATCTAGGCTTGATGGTTGGTCTAGGCTTAGACGGGCCTTAATAAGTTCTGTTGATATAAAGGAAAAGCCCAAACCAGACGTGGCCCAACCAATGAATAGGTTTAACCCCAACCGATACCTATCCAATTTATAAACCTAAATATTTTGCTCGGGTTGGGGGGAATGTATGGATTATTAACTTCTTGAATAATTTAATAAATTAAATAAATAGGAACCTATGGATACCAATTTAGTTAATTTTGTAAAATAACTAATCATTAATTTGGTTTAGTAAAATAAATAAATAAAATTACATTTATTATTGGCACGGGATAGGTACATCCTATCCCATATTCACAAAACATATTAGTTACCCTAAAAATAGTCTCTAGGAGAGAGAGAGAGAGAGAGAGAGAGAGAGAAATAATTTGTTAGGAATATAATTAATTAATTAGTTAATTAAAGAATTCAATAAATTAAGTAAATAGAAATCTATGGATAATAATTTACTTAATTTTATAAAATAGATAAATAAATAGTTAACTTTAAGAAAAAAATATAAATAAATATTCACTTGTGATTGGTGCAAGACTAGTCCAAGCTATCCCCAACCAAACTTGCACCATTGACAACCGTAAGTATTGGTAACATGTTGAATTAGATAAATAAAACTTTATAGAGAATGGCAAGACATGTACAACCTATTCGACACCAGAACTAATCCATTGTTCAAAAAGTAAATCATTAATTAGATGAACAATTTAGTTATGTAAATAAATAAAACCTATGGATAATAATTTACATACTCTTGGAAAAATAAATAAATATCCAAACTATCTAAATCCAAACCCAACCCATTCACAACCCTAAATATGTAACTCAGGAGGGAGAGAGAGAGAGAGAGAGAGAGAGAGAGAGAGAGAGAGAGAAATAATTTGTTTATAAAGTAAATTAATTTAGTAAGTTTAGTAAATAATTTTTAACTTAATAGAATAACTAAATAAGTAATTAGGTGAGAAAATGAGAGGAACAAGGAATTTCCTCACCATGTTTCAGGCTCTATATGAACTTTAGGCTCATGCTCAAGATGTATTCTCGAAGTTCAACCTGGACTTAGACTTGCGCATAAATATGTTCTTTTGTTCTCGTTAATAATTTTAATCCAAGCTGAGACCTAACCTACTAATAGCACTAAATATTAGGCTTAGGGAGACAGATCGAAATAACAAAATGGTTAAATAAATGATAAATTACTTGAATAATTTTGTAAATTAAAAAATAGAAATCTATGGATAATATTTTACTAAATTATGTAAAATAAACAAATCAAAACTTTAATTTAATAAAATTACTATATACACATTTATTATTGGGTGTCGGCTTGAATCAAATAAATAAAAATTTATACATAATAGTTTATCTAAAGTATTTAAATATATAAACGAATAATTTAGTTTAGTAAAATAAATAAAATTTCATTAATCGTTCGAACGGGATAGGTACATTCTATACCACACTAGACCGAAGTCGTTGATAACCCAAAAAATAAGGATCCAGAGAAAGAGAAAAATAAGTTATTAACTAATTTATTAACCTAAATAATAAAATCAATATATAATGATCAATTCATTTAGTAAAATTAAAAATAAATATCCAATCTATCTAAAACAATGCCCGGCCCATTGATAACCCAAAATATTAGACTTGGGGAGGGACAGATATAGTGAATTAATTTTTTGATAAAATTAAATCATTTAGCAAATTAAATAAATAAAATTTTTTAACTAACTAAATTAAATAAATAAATAAATTGGTGAGGAAATAAGAGAGTAAGAAACAATAACGCTTTCCTCGTCGGCTCAACTCAAGAGATAGGTCTAATGGTTGGGTCGGGCTCAAAGTTGGGCTTCAATATATTCTATTGAATAAAGACAAAGTCCAACCCAAACTTGGCACTGCCTGTGAACCAACCTTCTTAATTTGTTAATAAATGATTAATTAATGAAGACAATTAGTTAATTAAATAAATAAAAATCTATGGATAATAACTTTTTTATTTTGTAAAATATAAAATTGAATAATTTAATTTAATAAAATAAAAAAATATCCAAGCTACCTAGACCAATCCCCACCTGTTGACAACCCTTAAATATTGGACACCGAGCAGTAAGATAGGGAGGGACATAATTAAATAATCTAGTAAATTAAATCAATAAAATATTTTAACTATTTAAAATAAGTAAATAACTAATTATGCAACAAAAAATCTGAGCTTTATATGATGGTCGGGCACAGGCTCAAAATCTAGGCTTGATGGTTGGTCTAGGCTTAGACGGGCCTTAATAAGTTCTGTTGATATAAAGGCAAAGCCCAAACCAGACGTGGCCCAACCAATGAATAGGTTTAACCCCAACCGATACCTATCCAATTTATAAACCTAAATATTTTGCTCGGGTTGGGGGGAATGTATGGATTATTAACTTCTTGAATAATTTAATAAATTAAATAAATAGGAACCTATGGATACCAATTTAGTTAATTTTGTAAAATAACTAATCATTAATTTGGTTTAGTAAAATAAATAAATAAAATTACATTTATTATTGGCACGGGATAGGTACATCCTATCCCATATTCACAAAACATATTAGTTACCCTAAAAATAGTCTCTAGGAGAGAGAGAGAGAGAGAGAGAGAGAGAAATAATTTGTTAGGAATATAATTAATTAATTAGTTAATTAAAGAATTCAATAAATTAAGTAAATAGAAATCTATGGATAATAATTTACTTAATTTTATAAAATAGATAAATAAATAGTTAACTTTAAGAAAAAAATATAAATAAATATTCACTTGTGATTGGTGCAAGACTAGTCCAAGCTATCCCCAACCAAACTTGCACCATTGACAACCGTAAGTATTGGTAACATGTTGAATTAGATAAATAAAACTTTATAGAGAATAATTTTTTTAATATATTAAAACAAATAAATGAATAATTTAATTTAGTAAAATAAATAAATAAATTTTTAGTTATTATTGGGGCAAGACATGTACAACCTATTCGACACCAGAACTAATCCATTGTTCAAAAAGTAAATCATTAATTAGATGAACAATTTAGTTATGTAAATAAATAAAACCTATGGATAATAATTTACATACTCTTGGAAAAATAAATAAATATCCAAACTATCTAAATCCAAACCCAACCCATTCACAACCCTAAATATGTAACTCAGGAGGGAGAGAGAGAGAGAGAGAGAGAGAGAGAGAGAGAGAGAGAGAGAGAGAGAGGGAGAGAAATAATTTGTTTATAAAGTAAATTAATTTAGTAAGTTCAGTAAATAATTTTTAACTTAATAGAATAACTAAATAAGTAATTAGGTGAGAAAATGAGAGGAACAAGGAATTTCCTCACCATGTTTCAGGCTCTATATGAACTTTAGGCTCATGCTCAAGATGTATTCTCGAAGTTCAACCTGGACTTAGACTTGCGCATAAATATGTTCTTTTGTTCTCGTTAATAATTTTAATCCAAGCTGAGACCTAACCTACTAATAGCACTAAATATTAGGCTTAGGGAGACAGATCGAAATAACAAAATGGTTAAATAAATGATAAATTACTTGAATAATTTTGTAAATTAAAAAATAGAAATCTATGGATAATATTTTACTAAATTATGTAAAATAAACAAATCAAAACTTTAATTTAATAAAATTACTATATACACATTTATTATTGGGTGTCGGGTTGAATCAAATAAATAAAAATTTATACATAATAGTTTATCTAAAGTATTTAAATATATAAACGAATAATTTAGTTTAGTAAAATAAATAAAATTTCATTAATCGTTCGAACGGGATAGGTACATTCTATACCACACTAGACCGAAGTCGTTGATAACCCAAAAAATAAGGATCCAGAGAAAGAGAAAAATAAGTTATTAACTAATTTATTAACCTAAATAATAAAATCAATATATAATGATCAATTCATTTAGTAAAATTAAAAATAAATATCCAATCTATCTAAAACAATGCCCGGCCCATTGATAACCCAAAATATTAGACTTGGGGAGGGACAGATATAGTGAATTAATTTTTTGATAAAATTAAATCATTTAGCAAATTAAATAAATAAAATTTTTTAACTAACTAAATTAAATAAATAAATAAATTGGTGAGGAAATAAGAGAGTAAGAAACAATAACGCTTTCCTCGTCGGCTCAACTCAAGAGATAGGTCTAATGGTTGGGTCGGGCTCAAAGTTGGGCTTCAATATATTCTATTGAATAAAGACAAAGTCCAACCCAAACTTGGCACTGCCTGTGAACCAACCTTCTTAATTTGTTAATAAATGATTAATTAATGAAGACAATTAGTTAATTAAATAAATAAAAATCTATGGATAATAACTTTTTTATTTTGTAAAATATATAATTGAATAATTTAATTTAATAAAATAAAAAAATATCCAAGCTACCTAGACCAATCCCCACCTGTTGACAACCCTTAAATATTGGACACCGAGCAGTAAGATAGGGAGGGACATAATTAAATAATCTAGTAAATTAAATCAATAAAATATTTTAACTATTTAAAATAAGTAAATAACTAATTATGCAACAAAAAATCCGAGCTTTATATGATGGTCGGGCACAGGCTCAAAATCTAGGCTTGATGGTTGGTCTAGGCTTAGACGGGCCTTAATAAGTTCTGTTGATATAAAGGCAAAGCCCAAACCAGACGTGGCCCAACCAATGAATAGGTTTAACCCCAACCGATACCTATCCAATTTATAAACCTAAATATTTTGCTCGGGTTGGGGGAATGTATGGATTATTAACTTCTTGAATAATTTAATAAATTAAATAAATAGGAACCTATGGATACCAATTTAGTTAATTTTGTAAAATAACTAATCATTAATTTGGTTTAGTAAAATAAATAAATAAAATTACATTTATTATTGGCACGGGATAGGTACATCCTATCCCATATTCACAAAACATATTAGTTACCCTAAAAATAGTCTCTAGGAGAGAGAGAGAGAGAGAGAGAGAGAGAAATAATTTGTTAGGAATATAATTAATTAATTAGTTAATTAAAGAATTCAATAAATTAAGTAAATAGAAATCTATGGATAATAATTTACTTAATTTTATAAAATAGATAAATAAATAGTTAACTTTAAGAAAAAAATATAAATAAATATTCACTTGTGATTGGTGCAAGACTAGTCCAAGCTATCCCCAACCAAACTTGCACCATTGACAACCGTAAGTATTGGTAACATGTTGAATTAGATAAATAAAACTTTATAGAGAATAATTTTTTTAATATATTAAAACAAATAAATGAATAATTTAATTTAGTAAAATAAATAAATAAATTTTTAGTTATTATTGGGGCAAGACATGTACAACCTATTCGACACCAGAACTAATCCATTGTTCAAAAAGTAAATCATTAATTAGATGAACAATTTAGTTATGTAAATAAATAAAACCTATGGATAATAATTTACATACTCTTGGAAAAATAAATAAATATCCAAACTATCTAAATCCAAACCCAACCCATTCACAACCCTAAATATGTAACTCAGGAGGGAGAGAGAGAGAGAGAGAGAGAGAGAGAGAAATAATTTGTTTATAAAGTAAATTAATTTAGTAAGTTCAGTAAATAATTTTTAACTTAATAGAATAACTAAATAAGTAATTAGGTGAGAAAATGAGAGGAACAAGGAATTTCCTCACCATGTTTCAGGCTCTATATGAACTTTAGGCTCATGCTCAAGATGTATTCTCGAAGTTCAACCTGGACTTAGACTTGCGCATAAATATGTTCTTTTGTTCTCGTTAATAATTTTAATCCAAGCTGAGACCTAACCTACTAATAGCACTAAATATTAGGCTTAGGGAGACAGATCGAAATAACAAAATGGTTAAATAAATGATAAATTACTTGAATAATTTTGTAAATTAAAAAATAGAAATCTATGGATAATATTTTACTAAATTATGTAAATTAAACAAATCAAAACTTTAATTTAATAAAATTACTATATACTCATTTATTATTGGGTGTCGGGTTGAATCAAATAAATAAAAATTTATACATAATAGTTTATCTAAAGTATTTAAATATATAAACGAATAATTTAGTTTAGTAAAATAAATAAAATTTCATTAATCGTTCGAACGGGATAGGTACATTCTATACCACACTAGACCGAAGTCGTTGATAACCCAAAAAATAAGGATCCAGAGAAAGAGAAAAATAAGTTATTAACTAATTTATTAACCTAAATAATAAAATCAATATATAATGATCAATTCATTTAGTAAAATTAAAAATAAATATCCAATCTATCTAAAACAATGCCCGGCCCATTGATAACCCAAAATATTAGACTTGGGGAGGGACAGATATAGTGAATTAATTTTTTGATAAAATTAAATCATTTAGCAAATTAAATAAATAAAATTTTTTAACTAACTAAATTAAATAAATAAATAAATTGGTGAGGAAATAAGAGAGTAAGAAACAATAACGCTTTCCTCGTCGGCTCAACTCAAGAGATAGGTCTAATGGTTGGGTCGGGCTCAAAGTTGGGCTTCAATATATTCTATTGAATAAAGACAAAGTCCAACCCAAACTTGGCACTGCCTGTGAACCAACCTTCTTAATTTGTTAATAAATGATTAATTAATGAAGACAATTAGTTAATTAAATAAATAAAAATCTATGGATAATAACTTTTTTATTTTGTAAAATATATAATTGAATAATTTAATTTAATAAAATAAAAAAATATCCAAGCTACCTAGACCAATCCCCACCTGTTGACAACCCTTAAATATTGGACACCGAGCAGTAAGATAGGGAGGGACATAATTAAATAATCTAGTAAATTAAATCAATAAAATATTTTAACTATTTAAAATAAGTAAATAACTAATTATGCAACAAAAAATCCGAGCTTTATATGATGGTCGGGCACAGGCTCAAAATCTAGGCTTGATGGTTGGTCTAGGCTTAGACGGGCCTTAATAAGTTCTGTTGATATAAAGGCAAAGCCCAAACCAGACGTGGCCCAACCAATGAATAGGTTTAACCCCAACCGATACCTATCCAATTTATAAACCTAAATATTTTGCTCGGGTTGGGGGGAATGTATGGATTATTAACTTCTTGAATAATTTAATAAATTAAATAAATAGGAACCTATGGATACCAATTTAGTTAATTTTGTAAAATAACTAATCATTAATTTGGTTTAGTAAAATAAATAAATAAAATTACATTTATTATTGGCACGGGATAGGTACATCCTATCCCATATTCACAAAACATATTAGTTACCCTAAAAATAGTCTCTAGGAGAGAGAGAGAGAGAGAGAGAGAGAGAAATAATTTGTTAGGAATATAATTAATTAATTAGTTAATTAAAGAATTCAATAAATTAAGTAAATAGAAATCTATGGATAATAATTTACTTAATTTTATAAAATAGATAAATAAATAGTTAACTTTAAGAAAAAAATATAAATAAATATTCACTTGTGATTGGTGCAAGACTAGTCCAAGCTATCCCCAACCAAACTTGCACCATTGACAACCGTAAGTATTGGTAACATGTTGAATTAGATAAATAACACTTTATGGAGAATAATTTTTTTAATATATTAAAACAAATAAATGAATAATTTAATTTAGTAAAATAAATAAATAAATTTTCAGTTATTATTGGGGCAAGTATGTACAACCTATTCGACACTAGAACTAATCCATTTTTCAATAAGTAAATCAATAATTAGATGAACAATTTAGTTATGTAAATAAATAAAACCTATGGATAACAATTTACTTACTTTTGGAAAAAAAATAAATATCCAAACTATCTAGATCCAAACCCAACCCACTCACAACCCTAAATATGTAACTCAGGAGGGAGGGAGAGAGAGAGAGAGAGAGAGAGAGAGAGAGAGAGAGAGAGAAATAATTTGTTTATAAAGTAAATTGATTTAATAAGTTCAGTAAATAGTTTTTAACTTAATAGCATAACTCAATAAGTAAATAGGTTGAGAAAATGGAAGGAACAAAGAATTTCCTCACCATGATTCAGGCTCTATATGAACTTTAAGCTCATGCTCAAGATGTAGGCCCGAAGTTCAACCTGGACTCAGACTTGCGCATAAATATGTTCTTTTGTTCTCGTTAATATTTTTAATCCAAGCTGAGTCCTAACCTACTAATAGCCCTAAATATTAGGCTTAGGGAGAGAGATCGAAATAACAAAATATTTAAATAAATGATTAATTACTTGAATAATTTTGTAAATTAAAAAATAGAAATCTATGGATAATATTTTACTAAATTATGTAAAATAAACAAATCAAAACTTTAATTTAATAAAATTACTATATACTCATTTATTATTGGGTGTCGGGTTGAATCAAATAAATAAAAATTTATACATAATAGTTTATCTAAAGTATTTAAATATATAAACGAATAATTTAGTTTAGTAAAGTAAATAAAATTTCATTAATCGTTCGAACGGGATAGGTACATTCTATACCACACTAGACCGAAGTCGTTGATAACCCAAAAAATAAGGATCCAGAGAAAGAGAAAAATAAGTTATTAACTAATTTATTAACCTAAATAATAAAATCAATATATAATGATCAATTCATTTAGTAAAATTAAAAATAAATATCCAATCTATCTAAAACAATGCCCGGCCCATTGATAACCCAAAATATTAGACTTGGGGAGGGACAGATATAGTGAATTAATTTTTTGATAAAATTAAATCATTTAGCAAATTAAATAAATAAAATTTTTTAACTAACTAAATTAAATAAATAAATAAATTGGTGAGGAAATAAGAGAGTAAGAAACAATAACGCTTTCCTCGTCGGCTCAACTCAAGAGATAGGTCTAATGGTTGGGTCGGGCTCAAAGTTGGGCTTCAATATATTCTATTGAATAAAGACAATGTCCAACCCAAACTTCGCACTGCCTGTGAACCAACCTTCTTAATTTGTTAATAAATGATTAATTAATGAAGACAATTAGTTAATTAAATAATTAAAAATCTATGGATAATAACTTTTTTATTTTGTAAAATATATAATTGAATAATTTAATTTAATAAAATAAAAAAATATCCAAGCTACCTAGACCAATCCCCACCTATTGACAACCCTTAAATATTGGACACCGAGCAGTAAGATAGAGAGGGACATAATTAAATAATCTAGTAAATTAAATCAATAAAATATTTTAACTATTTAAAATAAGTAAATAACTAATTATGCAACAAAAAATCCGAGCTTTATATGATGGTCGGGCACAGGCTCAAAATCTAGGCTTGATGGTTGGTCTAGGCTTAGACGGGCCTTAATAAGTTCTGTTGATATAAAGACAAAGCCCAAACCAGACGTGGCCCAACCAATGAATAGGTTTAACCCCAACCGATACCTATCCAATTTATAAACCTAAATATTTTGCTCGGGTTGGGGGGAATGTATGGATTATTAACTTCTTGAATAATTTAATAAATTAAATAAATAGGAACCTATGGATACCAATTTAGTTAATTTTGTAAAATAACTAATCATTAATTTGGTTTAGTAAAATAAATAAATAAAATTACATTTATTATTGGCACGGGATAGGTACATCCTATCCCATATTCACAAAACATATTAGTTACCCTAAAAATAGTATCTAGGAGAGAGAGAGAGAGAGAGAGAGAGAGAGAAATAATTTGTTAGGAATATAATTAATTAATTAGTTAATTAAAGAATTCAATAAATTAAGTAAATAGAAATCTATGGATAATAATTTACTTAATTTTATAAAATAGATAAATAAATAGTTAACTTTAAGAAAAAAATATAAATAAATATTCACTTGTGATTGGTGCAAGACTAGTCCAAGCTATCCCCAACCAAACTTGCACCATTGACAACCGTAAGTATTGGTAACATGTTGAATTAGATAAATAAAACTTTATAGAGAATAATTTTTTTAATATATTAAAACAAATAAATGAATAATTTAATTTAGTAAAATAAATAAATAAATTTTTAGTTATTATTGGGGCAAGACATGTACAACCTATTCGACACCAGAACTAATCCATTGTTCAAAAAGTAAATCATTAATTAGATGAACAATTTAGTTATGTAAATAAATAAAACCTATGGATAATAATTTACATACTTTTGGAAAAATAAATAAATATCCAAACTATCTAGATCCAAACCCAACCCATTCACAACCCTAAATATGTAACTCAGGAGGGAGAGAGAGAGAGAAAGAGAGAGAGAGAGAGAGAGAGAGGGAGAGAAATAATTTGTTTATAAAGTAAATTAATTTAGTAAGTTCAGTAAATAATTTTTAACTTAATAGCATAACTAAATAAGTAATTAGGTGAGAAAATGAGAAGGAACAAGGAATTTCCTCACCATGATTCAGGCTCTATATGAACTTTAGGCTCATGCTCAAGATGTAGGCTCGAAGTTCAACCTGGACTTAGACTTGCGCATAAATATGTTCTTTTGTTCTCGTTAATAATTTTAATCCAAGCTGAGACCTAACCTACTAATAGCCCTAAATATTAGGCTTAGGGAGAGAGATCGAAATAACAAAATATTTAAATAAATGATTAATTACTTGAATAATTTTGTAAATTAAAAAATAGAAATCTATGGATAATATTTTACTAAATTATGTAAAATAAACAAATCAAAACTTTAATTTAATAAAATTACTATATACTCATTTATTATTGGGTGTCGGGTTGAATCAAATAAATAAAAATTTATACATAATAGTTTATCTAAAGTATTTAAATATATAAACGAATAATTTAGTTTAGTAAAATAAATAAAATTTCATTAATCGTTCGAACGGGATAGGTACATTCTATACCACACTAGACCGAAGTCGTTGATAACCCAAAAAATAAGGATCCAGAGAAAGAGAAAAATAAGTTATTAACTAATTTATTAACCTAAATAATAAAATCAATATATAATGATCAATTCATTTAGTAAAATTAAAAATAAATATCCAATCTATCTAAAACAATGCCCGGCCCATTGATAACCCAAAATATTAGACTTGGGGAGGGACAGATATAGTGAATTAATTTTTTGATAAAATTAAATCATTTAGCAAATTAAATAAATAAAATTTTTTAACTAACTAAATTAAATAAATAAATAAATTGGTGAGGAAATAAGAGAGTAAGAAACAATAACGCTTTCCTCGTCGGCTCAACTCAAGAGATAGGTCTAATGGTTGGGTCGGGCTCAAAGTTGGGCTTCAATATATTCTATTGAATAAAGACAAAGTCCAACCCAAACCTGGCACTACCTGTGAACCAACCTTCTTAATTTGTTAATAAATGATTAATTAATGAAGACAATTAGTTAATTAAATAAATAAAAATCTATGGATAATAACTTTTTTATTTTGTAAAATATATAATTGAATAATTTAATTTAATAAAATAAAAAAATATCCAATCTACCTAGACCAATCCCCACCTGTTGACAACCCTTAAATATTGGACACCGAGCAGTAAGATAGAGAGGGACATAATTAAATAATCTAGTAAATTAAATCAATAAAATATTTTAACTATTTAAAATAAGTAAATAACTAATTATGCAACAAAAAATCCGAGCTTTATATGATGGTCGGGCACAGGCTCAAAATCTAGGCTTGATGGTTGGTCTAGGCTTAGACGGGCCTTAATAAGTTCTGTTGATATAAAGGCAAAGCCCAAACCAGACGTGGCCCAACCAATGAATAGGTTTAACCCCAACCGATACCTATCCAATTTATAAACCTAAATATTTTGCTCGGGTTGGGGGGAATGTATGGATTATTAACTTCTTGAATAATTTAATAAATTAAATAAATAGGAACCTATGGATACCAATTTAGTTAATTTTGTAAAATAACTAATCATTAATTTGGTTTAGTAAAATAAATAAATAAAATTACATTTATTATTGGCACGGGATAGGTACATCCTATCCCATATTCACAAAACATATTAGTTACCCTAAAAATAGTCTCTAGGAGAGAGAGAGAGAGAGAGAGAGAGAGAGAGAGAGAGAGAGAAATAATTTGTTAGGAATATAATTAATTAATTAGTTAATTAAAGAATTCAATAAATTAAGTAAATAGAAATCTATGGATAATAATTTACTTAATTTTATAAAATAGATAAATAAATAGTTAACTTTAAGAAAAAAATATAAATAAATATTCACTTGTGATTGGTGCAAGACTAGTCCAAGCTATCCCCAACCAAACTTGCACCATTGACAACCGTAAGTATTGGTAACATGTTGAATTAGATAAATAACACTTTATGGAGAATAATTTTTTTAATATATTAAAACAAATAAATGAATAATTTAATTTAGTAAAATAAATAAATAAATTTTCAGTTATTATTGGGGCAAGACATGTACAACCTATTCGACACTAGAACTAATCCATTTTTCAATAAGTAAATCAATAATTAGATGAACAATTTAGTTATGTAAATAAATAAAACCTATGGATAACAATTTACTTACTTTTGGAAAAATAAATAAATATCCAAACTATCTAGATCCAAACCCAACCCACTCACAACCCTAAATATGTAACTCAGGAGGGAGGGAGAGAGAGAGAGAGAGAGAGAGAGAGAGAGAGAGGGAGAGAAATAATTTGTTTATAAAGTAAATTGATTTAGTAAGTTCAGTAAATAGTTTTTAACTTAATAGCATAACTAAATAAGTAATTAGGTTGAGAAAATGGAAGGAACAAAGAATTTCCTCACCATGATTCAGGCTCTATATGAACTTTAAGCTCATGCTCAAGATGTAGGCCCGAAGTTCAACCTGGACTCAGACTTGCGCATAAATATGTTCTTTTGTTCTCGTTAATAATTTTAATCCAAGCTGAGTCCTAACCTACTAATAGCCCTAAATATTAGGCTTAGGGAGAGAGATCGAAATAACAAAATATTTAAATAAATGATTAATTACTTGAATAATTTTGTAAATTAAAAAATAGAAATCTATGGATAATATTTTACTAAATTATGTAAAATAAACAAATCAAAACTTTAATTTAATAAAATTACTATATACTCATTTATTATTGGGTGTCGGGTTGAATCAAATAAATAAAAATTTATACATAATAGTTTATCTAAAGTATTTAAATATATAAACGAATAATTTAGTTTAGTAAAATAAATAAAATTTCATTAATCGTTCGAACGGGATAGGTACATTCTATACCACACTAGACCGAAGTCGTTGATAACCCAAAAAATAAGGATCCAGAGAAAGAGAAAAATAAGTTATTAACTAATTTATTAACCTAAATAATAAAATCAATATATAATGATCAATTCATTTAGTAAAATTAAAAATAAATATCCAATCTATCTAAAACAATGCCCGGCCCATTGATAACCCAAAATATTAGACTTGGGGAGGGACAGATATAGTGAATTAATTTTTTGATAAAATTAAATCATTTAGCAAATTAAATAAATAAAATTTTTTAACTAACTAAATTAAATAAATAAATAAATTGGTGAGGAAATAAGAGAGTAAGAAACAATAACGCTTTCCTCGTCGGCTCAACTCAAGAGATAGGTCTAATGGTTGGGTCGGGCTCAAAGTTGGGCTTCAATATATTCTATTGAATAAAGACAAAGTCCAACCCAAACTTGGCACTGCCTGTGAACCAACCTTCTTAATTTGTTAATAAATGATTAATTAATGAAGACAATTAGTTAATTAAATAAATAAAAATCTATGGATAATAACTTTTTTATTTTGTAAAATATATAATTGAATAATTTAATTTAATAAAATAAAAAAATATCCAAGCTACCTAGACCAATCCCCACCTGTTGACAACCCTTAAATATTGGACACCGAGCAGTAAGATAGGGAGGGACATAATTAAATAATCTAGTAAATTAAATCAATAAAATATTTTAACTATTTAAAATAAGTAAATAACTAATTATGCAACAAAAAATCCGAGCTTTATATGATGGTCGGGCACAGGCTCAAAATCTAGGCTTGATGGTTGGTCTAGGCTTAGACGGGCCTTAATAAGTTCTGTTGATATAAAGGCAAAGCCCAAACCAGACGTGGCCCAACCAATGAATAGGTTTAACCCCAACCGATACCTATCCAATTTATAAACCTAAATATTTTGCTCGGGTTGGGGGGAATGTATGGATTATTAACTTCTTGAATAATTTAATAAATTAAATAAATAGGAACCTATGGATACCAATTTAGTTAATTTTGTAAAATAACTAATCATTAATTTGGTTTAGTAAAATAAATAAATAAAATTACATTTATTATTGGCACGGGATAGGTACATCCTATCCCATATTCACAAAACATATTAGTTACCCTAAAAATAGTCTCTAGGAGAGAGAGAGAGAGAGAGAGAGAGAGAGAGAGAAATAATTTGTTAGGAATATAATTAATTAATTAGTTAATTAAAGAATTCAATAAATTAAGTAAATAGAAATCTATGGATAATAATTTACTTAATTTTATAAAATAGATAAATAAATAGTTAACTTTAAGAAAAAAATATAAATAAATATTCACTTGTGATTGGTGCAAGACTAGTCCAAGCTATCCCCAACCAAACTTGCACCATTGACAACCGTAAGTATTGGTAACATGTTGAATTAGATAAATAAAACTTTATAGAGAATAATTTTTTTAATATATTAAAACAAATAAATGAATAATTTAATTTAGTAAAATAAATAAATAAATTTTTAGTTATTATTGGGGCAAGACATGTACAACCTATTCGACACCAGAACTAATCCATTGTTCAAAAAGTAAATCATTAATTAGATGAACAATTTAGTTATGTAAATAAATAAAACCTATGGATAATAATTTACATACTCTTGGAAAAATAAATAAATATCCAAACTATCTAAATCCAAACCCAACCCATTCACAACCCTAAATATGTAACTCAGGAGGGAGGGAGAGAGAGAGAGAGAGAGAGAGAGAGAGAGAGAGAGAGGAGAGAAATAATTTGTTTATAAAGTAAATTAATTTAGTAAGTTCAGTAAATAATTTTTAACTTAATAGAATAACTAAATAAGTAATTAGGTGAGAAAATGAGAGGAACAAGGAATTTCCTCACCATGTTTCAGGCTCTATATGAACTTTAGGCTCATGCTCAAGATGTAGTCTCGAAGTTCAACCTGGACTTAGACTTGCGCATAAATATGTTCTTTTGTTCTCGTTAATAATTTTAATCCAAGCTGAGTCCTAACCTACTAATAGCACTAAATATTAGGCTTAGGGAGAGAGATCGAAATAACAAAATGGTTAAATAAATGATAAATTACTTGAATAATTTTGTAAATTAAAAAATAGAAATCTATGGATAATATTTTACTAAATTATGTAAAATAAACAAATCAAAACTTTAATTTAATAAAATTACTATATACTCATTTATTATTGGGTGTCGGGTTGAATCAAATAAATAAAAATTTATACATAATAGTTTATCTAAAGTATTTAAATATATAAACGAATAATTTAGTTTAGTAAAATAAATAAAATTTCATTAATCGTTCGAACGGGATAGGTACATTCTATACCACACTAGACCGAAGTCGTTGATAACCCAAAAAATAAGGATCCAGAGAAAGAGAAAAATAAGTTATTAACTAATTTATTAACCTAAATAATAAAATCAATATATAATGATCAATTCATTTAGTAAAATTAAAAATAAATATCCAATCTATCTAAAACAATGCCCGGCCCATTGATAACCCAAAATATTAGACTTGGGGAGGGACAGATATAGTGAATTAATTTTTTGATAAAATTAAATCATTTAGCAAATTAAATAAATAAAATTTTTTAACTAACTAAATTAAATAAATAAATAAATTGGTGAGGAAATAAGAGAGTAAGAAACAATAACGCTTTCCTCGTCGGCTCAACTCAAGAGATAGGTCTAATGGTTGGGTCGGGCTCAAAGTTGGGCTTCAATATATTCTATTGAATAAAGACAAAGTCCAACCCAAACTTGGCACTGCCTGTGAACCAACCTTCTTAATTTGTTAATAAATGATTAATTAATGAAGACAATTAGTTAATTAAATAAATAAAAATCTATGGATAATAACTTTTTTATTTTGTAAAATATATAATTGAATAATTTAATTTAATAAAATAAAAAAATATCCAAGCTACCTAGACCAATCCCCACCTGTTGACAACCCTTAAATATTGGACACCGAGCAGTAAGATAGGGAGGGACATAATTAAATAATCTAGTAAATTAAATCAATAAAATATTTTAACTATTTAAAATAAGTAAATAACTAATTATGCAACAAAAAATCCGAGCTTTATATGATGGTCGGGCACAGGCTCAAAATCTAGGCTTGATGGTTGGTCTAGGCTTAGACGGGCCTTAATAAGTTCTGTTGATATAAAGGCAAAGCCCAAACCAGACGTGGCCCAACCAATGAATAGGTTTAACCCCAACCGATACCTATCCAATTTATAAACCTAAATATTTTGCTCGGGTTGGGGGGAATGTATGGATTATTAACTTCTTGAATAATTTAATAAATTAAATAAATAGGAACCTATGGATACCAATTTAGTTAATTTTGTAAAATAACTAATCATTAATTTGGTTTAGTAAAATAAATAAATAAAATTACATTTATTATTGGCACGGGATAGGTACATCCTATCCCATATTCACAAAACATATTAGTTACCCTAAAAATAGTCTCTAGGAGAGAGAGAGAGAGAGAGAGAGAGAGAGAGAAATAATTTGTTAGGAATATAATTAATTAATTAGTTAATTAAAGAATTCAATAAATTAAGTAAATAGAAATCTATGGATAATAATTTACTTAATTTTATAAAATAGATAAATAAATAGTTAACTTTAAGAAAAAAATATAAATAAATATTCACTTGTGATTGGTGCAAGACTAGTCCAAGCTATCCCCAACCAAACTTGCACCATTGACAACCGTAAGTATTGGTAACATGTTGAATTAGATAAATAACACTTTATGGAGAATAATTTTTTTAATATATTAAAACAAATAAATGAATAATTTAATTTAGTAAAATAAATAAATAAATTTTCAGTTATTATTGGGGCAAGACATGTACAACCTATTCGACACCAGAACTAATCCATTTTTCAATAAGTAAATCAATAATTAGATGAACAATTTAGTTATGTAAATAAATAAAACCTATGGATAACAATTTACTTACTTTTGGAAAAATAAATAAATATCCAAACTATCTAGATCCAAACCCAACCCACTCACAACCCTAAATATGTAACTCAGGAGGGAGAGAGAGAGAGAGAGAGAGAGAGAGAGAGAGAGAGAGAAATAATTTGTTTATAAAGTAAATTGATTTAGTAAGTTCAGTAAATAATTTTTAACTTAATAGAATAACTAAATAAGTAATTAGGTTGAGAAAATGAGAAGGAACAAGGAATTTCCTCACCATGTTTCAGGCTCTATATGAACTTTAGGCTCATGCTCAAGATGTAGTCTCGAAGTTCAACCTGGACTTAGACTTGCGCATAAATATGTTCTTTTGTTCTCGTTAATAATTTTAATCCAAGCTGAGTCCTAACCTACTAATAGCACCTAAATATTAGGCTTAGGGAGACAGATCGAAATAACAAAATGGTTAAATAAATGATAAATTACTTGAATAATTTTGTAAATTAAAAAATAGAAATCTATGGATAATATTTTACTAAATTATGTAAAATAAACAAATCAAAACTTTAATTTAATAAAATTACTATATACTCATTTATTATTGGGTGTCGGGTTGAATCAAATAAATAAAAATTTATACATAATAGTTTATCTAAAGTATTTAAATATATAAACGAATAATTTAGTTTAGTAAAATAAATAAAATTTCATTAATCGTTCGAACGGGATAGGTACATTCTATACCACACTAGACCGAAGTCGTTGATAACCCAAAAAATAAGGATCCAGAGAAAGAGAAAAATAAGTTATTAACTAATTTATTAACCTAAATAATAAAATCAATATATAATGATCAATTCATTTAGTAAAATTAAAAATAAATATCCAATCTATCTAAAACAATGCCCGGCCCATTGATAACCCAAAATATTAGACTTGGGGAGGGACAGATATAGTGAATTAATTTTTTGATAAAATTAAATCATTTAGCAAATTAAATAAATAAAATTTTTTAACTAACTAAATTAAATAAATAAATAAATTGGTGAGGAAATAAGAGAGTAAGAAACAATAACGCTTTCCTCGTCGGCTCAACTCAAGAGATAGGTCTAATGGTTGGGTCGGGCTCAAAGTTGGGCTTCAATATATTCTATTGAATAAAGACAAAGTCCAACCCAAACTTGGCACTGCCTGTGAACCAACCTTCTTAATTTGTTAATAAATGATTAATTAATGAAGACAATTAGTTAATTAAATAAATAAAAATCTATGGATAATAACTTTTTTATTTTGTAAAATATATAATTGAATAATTTAATTTAATAAAATAAAAAAATATCCAAGCTACCTAGACCAATCCCCACCTGTTGACAACCCTTAAATATTGGACACCGAGCAGTAAGATAGAGAGGGACATAATTAAATAATCTAGTAAATTAAATCAATAAAATATTTTAACTATTTAAAATAAGTAAATAACTAATTATGCAACAAAAAATCCGAGCTTTATATGATGGTCGGGCACAGGCTCAAAATCTAGGCTTGATGGTTGGTCTAGGCTTAGACGGGCCTTAATAAGTTCTGTTGATATAAAGGCAAAGCCCAAACCAGACGTGGCCCAACCAATGAATAGGTTTAACCCCAACCGATACCTATCCAATTTATAAACCTAAATATTTTGCTCGGGTTGGGGGGAATGTATGGATTATTAACTTCTTGAATAATTTAATAAATTAAATAAATAGGAACCTATGGATACCAATTTAGTTAATTTTGTAAAATAACTAATCATTAATTTGGTTTAGTAAAATAAATAAATAAAATTACATTTATTATTGGCACGGGATAGGTACATCCTATCCCATATTCACAAAACATATTAGTTACCCTAAAAATAGTCTCTAGGAGAGAGAGAGAGAGAGAGAGAGAGAGAGAGAGAGAAATAATTTGTTAGGAATATAATTAATTAATTAGTTAATTAAAGAATTCAATAAATTAAGTAAATAGAAATCTATGGATAATAATTTACTTAATTTTATAAAATAGATAAATAAATAGTTAACTTTAAGAAAAAAATATAAATAAATATTCACTTGTGATTGGTGCAAGACTAGTCCAAGCTATCCCCAACCAAACTTGCACCATTGACAACCGTAAGTATTGGTAACATGTTGAATTAGATAAATAACACTTTATGGAGAATAATTTTTTTAATATATTAAAACAAATAAATGAATAATTTAATTTAGTAAAATAAATAAATAAATTTTCAGTTATTATTGGGGCAAGTATGTACAACCTATTCGACACTAGAACTAATCCATTTTTCAATAAGTAAATCAATAATTAGATGAACAATTTAGTTATGTAAATAAATAAAACCTATGGATAACAATTTACTTACTTTTGGAAAAATAAATAAATATCCAAACTATCTAGATCCAAACCCAACCCACTCACAACCCTAAATATGTAACTCAGGAGGGAGGGAGAGAGAGAGAGAGAGAGAGAGAGAGAGAGAAATAATTTGTTTATAAAGTAAATTGATTTAGTAAGTTCAGTAAATAGTTTTTAACTTAATAGCATAACTAAATAAGTAATTAGGTTGAGAAAATGGAAGGAACAAAGAATTTCCTCACCATGATTCAGGCTCTATATGAACTTTAAGCTCATGCTCAAGATGTAGGCCCGAAGTTCAACCTGGACTCAGACTTGCGCATAAATATGTTCTTTTGTTCTCGTTAATAATTTTAATCCAAGCTGAGTCCTAACCTACTAATAGCCCTAAATATTAGGCTTAGGGAGAGAGATCGAAATAACAAAATATTTAAATAAATGATTAATTACTTGAATAATTTTGTAAATTAAAAAATAGAAATCTATGGATAATATTTTACTAAATTATGTAAAATAAACAAATCAAAACTTTAATTTAATAAAATTACTATATACTCATTTATTATTGGGTGTCGGGTTGAATCAAATAAATAAAAATTTATACATAATAGTTTATCTAAAGTATTTAAATATATAAACGAATAATTTAGTTTAGTAAAATAAATAAAATTTCATTAATCGTTCGAACGGGATAGGTACATTCTATACCACACTAGACCGAAGTCGTTGATAACCCAAAAAATAAGGATCCAGAGAAAGAGAAAAATAAGTTATTAACTAATTTATTAACCTAAATAATAAAATCAATATATAATGATCAATTCATTTAGTAAAATTAAAAATAAATATCCAATCTATCTAAAACAATGCCCGGCCCATTGATAACCCAAAATATTAGACTTGGGGAGGGACAGATATAGTGAATTAATTTTTTGATAAAATTAAATCATTTAGCAAATTAAATAAATAAAATTTTTTAACTAACTAAATTAAATAAATAAATAAATTGGTGAGGAAATAAGAGAGTAAGAAACAATAACGCTTTCCTCGTCGGCTCAACTCAAGAGATAGGTCTAATGGTTGGGTCGGGCTCAAAGTTGGGCTTCAATATATTCTATTGAATAAAGACAAAGTCCAACCCAAACTTGGCACTGCCTGTGAACCAACCTTCTTAATTTGTTAATAAATGATTAATTAATGAAGACAATTAGTTAATTAAATAAATAAAAATCTATGGATAATAACTTTTTTATTTTGTAAAATATATAATTGAATAATTTAATTTAATAAAATAAAAAAATATCCAAGCTACCTAGACCAATCCCCACCTGTTGACAACCCTTAAATATTGGACACCGAGCAGTAAGATAGAGAGGGACATAATTAAATAATCTAGTAAATTAAATCAATAAAATATTTTAACTATTTAAAATAAGTAAATAACTAATTATGCAACAAAAAATCCGAGCTTTATATGATGGTCGGGCACAGGCTCAAAATCTAGGCTTGATGGTTGGTCTAGGCTTAGACGGGCCTTAATAAGTTCTGTTGATATAAAGGCAAAGCCCAAACCAGACGTGGCCCAACCAATGAATAGGTTTAACCCCAACCGATACCTATCCAATTTATAAACCTAAATATTTTGCTCGGGTTGGGGGGAATGTATGGATTATTAACTTCTTGAATAATTTAATAAATTAAATAAATAGGAACCTATGGATACCAATTTAGTTAATTTTGTAAAATAACTAATCATTAATTTGGTTTAGTAAAATAAATAAATAAAATTACATTTATTATTGGCACGGGATAGGTACATCCTATCCCATATTCACAAAACATATTAGTTACCCTAAAAATAGTCTCTAGGAGAGAGAGAGAGAGAGAGAGAGAGATAATTTGTTAGGAATATAATTAATTAATTAGTTAATTAAAGAATTCAATAAATTAAGTAAATAGAAATCTATGGATAATAATTTACTTAATTTTATAAAATAGATAAATAAATAGTTAACTTTAAGAAAAAAATATAAATAAATATTCACTTGTGATTGGTGCAAGACTAGTCCAAGCTATCCCCAACCAAACTTGCACCATTGACAACCGTAAGTATTGGTAACATGTTGAATTAGATAAATAACACTTTATGGAGAATAATTTTTTTAATATATTAAAACAAATAAATGAATAATTTAATTTAGTAAAATAAATAAATAAATTTTCAGTTATTATTGGGGCAAGTATGTACAACCTATTCGACACTAGAACTAATCCATTTTTCAATAAGTAAATCAATAATTAGATGAACAATTTAGTTATGTAAATAAATAAAACCTATGGATAACAATTTACTTACTTTTGGAAAAATAAATAAATATCCAAACTATCTAGATCCAAACCCAACCCACTCACAACCCTAAATATGTAACTCAGGAGGGAGGGAGAGAGAGAGAGAGAGAGAGAGAGAGAGAGAGAGAGAGAAGAGAAATAATTTGTTTATAAAGTAAATTGATTTAGTAAGTTCAGTAAATAGTTTTTAACTTAATAGCATAACTAAATAAGTAATTAGGTTGAGAAAATGGAAGGAACAAAGAATTTCCTCACCATGATTCAGGCTCTATATGAACTTTAAGCTCATGCTCAAGATGTAGGCCCGAAGTTCAACCTGGACTCAGACTTGCGCATAAATATGTTCTTTTGTTCTCGTTAATAATTTTAATCCAAGCTGAGTCCTAACCTACTAATAGCCCTAAATATTAGGCTTAGGGAGAGAGATCGAAATAACAAAATATTTAAATAAATGATTAATTACTTGAATAATTTTGTAAATTAAAAAATAGAAATCTATGGATAATATTTTACTAAATTATGTAAAATAAACAAATCAAAACTTTAATTTAATAAAATTACTATATACTCATTTATTATTGGGTGTCGGGTTGAATCAAATAAATAAAAATTTATACATAATAGTTTATCTAAAGTATTTAAATATATAAACGAATAATTTAGTTTAGTAAAATAAATAAAATTTCATTAATCGTTCGAACGGGATAGGTACATTCTATACCACACTAGACCGAAGTCGTTGATAACCCAAAAAATAAGGATCCAGAGAAAGAGAAAAATAAGTTATTAACTAATTTATTAACCTAAATAATAAAATCAATATATAATGATCAATTCATTTAGTAAAATTAAAAATAAATATCCAATCTATCTAAAACAATGCCCGGCCCATTGATAACCCAAAATATTAGACTTGGGGAGGGACAGATATAGTGAATTAATTTTTTGATAAAATTAAATCATTTAGCAAATTAAATAAATAAAATTTTTTAACTAACTAAATTAAATAAATAAATAAATTGGTGAGGAAATAAGAGAGTAAGAAACAATAACGCTTTCCTCGTCGGCTCAACTCAAGAGATAGGTCTAATGGTTGGGTCGGGCTCAAAGTTGGGCTTCAATATATTCTATTGAATAAAGACAAAGTCCAACCCAAACTTGGCACTGCCTGTGAACCAACCTTCTTAATTTGTTAATAAATGATTAATTAATGAAGACAATTAGTTAATTAAATAAATAAAAATCTATGGATAATAACTTTTTTATTTTGTAAAATATATAATTGAATAATTTAATTTAATAAAATAAAAAAATATCCAAGCTACCTAGACCAATCCCCACCTGTTGACAACCCTTAAATATTGGACACCGAGCAGTAAGATAGAGAGGGACATAATTAAATAATCTAGTAAATTAAATCAATAAAATATTTTAACTATTTAAAATAAGTAAATAACTAATTATGCAACAAAAAATCCGAGCTTTATATGATGGTCGGGCACAGGCTCAAAATCTAGGCTTGATGGTTGGTCTAGGCTTAGACGGGCCTTAATAAGTTCTGTTGATATAAAGGCAAAGCCCAAACCAGACGTGGCCCAACCAATGAATAGGTTTAACCCCAACCGATACCTATCCAATTTATAAACCTAAATATTTTGCTCGGGTTGGGGGGAATGTATGGATTATTAACTTCTTGAATAATTTAATAAATTAAATAAATAGGAACCTATGGATACCAATTTAGTTAATTTTGTAAAATAACTAATCATTAATTTGGTTTAGTAAAATAAATAAATAAAATTACATTTATTATTGGCACGGGATAGGTACATCCTATCCCATATTCACAAAACATATTAGTTACCCTAAAAATAGTCTCTAGGAGAGAGAGAGAGAGAGAGAGAGAGAGAAATAATTTGTTAGGAATATAATTAATTAATTAGTTAATTAAAGAATTCAATAAATTAAGTAAATAGAAATCTATGGATAATAATTTACTTAATTTTATAAAATAGATAAATAAATAGTTAACTTTAAGAAAAAAATATAAATAAATATTCACTTGTGATTGGTGCAAGACTAGTCCAAGCTATCCCCAACCAAACTTGCACCATTGACAACCGTAAGTATTGGTAACATGTTGAATTAGATAAATAACACTTTATGGAGAATAATTTTTTTAATATATTAAAACAAATAAATGAATAATTTAATTTAGTAAAATAAATAAATAAATTTTCAGTTATTATTGGGGCAAGTATGTACAACCTATTCGACACTAGAACTAATCCATTTTTCAATAAGTAAATCAATAATTAGATGAACAATTTAGTTATGTAAATAAATAAAACCTATGGATAACAATTTACTTACTTTTGGAAAAATAAATAAATATCCAAACTATCTAGATCCAAACCCAACCCACTCACAACCCTAAATATGTAACTCAGGAGGGAGGGAGAGAGAGAGAGAGAGAGAGAGAGAGAGAAATAATTTGTTTATAAAGTAAATTGATTTAGTAAGTTCAGTAAATAGTTTTTAACTTAATAGCATAACTAAATAAGTAATTAGGTTGAGAAAATGGAAGGAACAAAGAATTTCCTCACCATGATTCAGGCTCTATATGAACTTTAAGCTCATGCTCAAGATGTAGGCCCGAAGTTCAACCTGGACTCAGACTTGCGCATAAATATGTTCTTTTGTTCTCGTTAATAATTTTAATCCAAGCTGAGTCCTAACCTACTAATAGCCCTAAATATTAGGCTTAGGGAGAGAGATCGAAATAACAAAATATTTAAATAAATGATTAATTACTTGAATAATTTTGTAAATTAAAAAATAGAAATCTATGGATAATATTTTACTAAATTATGTAAAATAAACAAATCAAAACTTTAATTTAATAAAATTACTATATACTCATTTATTATTGGGTGTCGGGTTGAATCAAATAAATAAAAATTTATACATAATAGTTTATCTAAAGTATTTAAATATATAAACGAATAATTTAGTTTAGTAAAATAAATAAAATTTCATTAATCGTTCGAACGGGATAGGTACATTCTATACCACACTAGACCGAAGTCGTTGATAACCCAAAAAATAAGGATCCAGAGAAAGAGAAAAATAAGTTATTAACTAATTTATTAACCTAAATAATAAAATCAATATATAATGATCAATTCATTTAGTAAAATTAAAAATAAATATCCAATCTATCTAAAACAATGCCCGGCCCATTGATAACCCAAAATATTAGACTTGGGGAGGGACAGATATAGTGAATTAATTTTTTGATAAAATTAAATCATTTAGCAAATTAAAAAAATAAAATTTTTTAACTAACTAAATTAAATAAATAAATAAATTGGTGAGGAAATAAGAGAGTAAGAAACAATAACGCTTTCCTCGTCGGCTCAACTCAAGAGATAGGTCTAATGGTTGGGTCGGGCTCAAAGTTGGGCTTCAATATATTCTATTGAATAAAGACAAAGTCCAACCCAAACTTGGCACTGCCTGTGAACCAACCTTCTTAATTTGTTAATAAATGATTAATTAATGAAGACAATTAGTTAATTAAATAAATAAAAATCTATGGATAATAACTTTTTTATTTTGTAAAATATATAATTGAATAATTTAATTTAATAAAATAAAAAAATATCCAAGCTACCTAGACCAATCCCCACCTGTTGACAACCCTTAAATATTGGACACCGAGCAGTAAGATAGAGAGGGACATAATTAAATAATCTAGTAAATTAAATCAATAAAATATTTTAACTATTTAAAATAAGTAAATAACTAATTATGCAACAAAAAATCCGAGCTTTATATGATGGTCGGGCACAGGCTCAAAATCTAGGCTTGATGGTTGGTCTAGGCTTAGACGGGCCTTAATAAGTTCTGTTGATATAAAGGCAAAGCCCAAACCAGACGTGGCCCAACCAATGAATAGGTTTAACCCCAACCGATACCTATCAAATTTATAAACCTAAATATTTTGCTCGGGTTGGGGGGAATGTATGGATTATTAACTTCTTGAATAATTTAATAAATTAAATAAATAGGAACCTATGGATACCAATTTAGTTAATTTTGTAAAATAACTAATCATTAATTTGGTTTAGTAAAATAAATAAATAAAATTACATTTATTATTGGCACGGGATAGGTACATCCTATCCCATATTCACAAAACATATTAGTTACCCTAAAAATAGTCTCTAGGAGAGAGAGAGAGAGAGAGAGAGAGAGAGAGAGAATAATTTGTTAGGAATATAATTAATTAATTAGTTAATTAAAGAATTCAATAAATTAAGTAAATAGAAATCTATGGATAATAATTTACTTAATTTTATAAAATAGATAAATAAATAGTTAACTTTAAGAAAAAAATATAAATAAATATTCACTTGTGATTGGTGCAAGACTAGTCCAAGCTATCCCCAACCAAACTTGCACCATTGACAACCGTAAGTATTGGTAACATGTTGAATTAGATAAATAAAACTTTATAGAGAATAATTTTTTTAATATATTAAAACAAATAAATGAATAATTTAATTTAGTAAAATAAATAAATAAATTTTTAGTTATTATTGGGGCAAGACATGTACAACCTATTCGACACCAGAACTAATCCATTGTTCAAAAAGTAAATCATTAATTAGATGAACAATTTAGTTATGTAAATAAATAAAACCTATGGATAATAATTTACATACTCTTGGAAAAATAAATAAATATCCAAACTATCTAAATCCAAACCCAACCCATTCACAACCCTAAATATGTAACTCAGGAGGGAGAGAGAGAGAGAGAGAGAGAGAGAGAGAGAGAGAGAGAGAGAGAGAGAGAAATAATTTGTTTATAAAGTAAATTCATTTAGTAAGTTCAGTAAATAATTTTTAACTTAATAGAATAACTAAATAAGTAATTAGGTGAGAAAATGAGAGGAACAAGGAATTTCCTCACCATGTTTCAGGCTCTATATGAACTTTAGGCTCATGCTCAAGATGTAGTCTCGAAGTTCAACCTGGACTTAGACTTGCGCATAAATATGTTCTTTTGTTCTCGTTAATAATTTTAATCCAAGCTGAGTCCTAACCTACTAATAGCACTAAATATTAGGCTTAGGGAGACAGATCGAAATAACAAAATGGTTAAATAAATGATAAATTACTTGAATAATTTTGTAAATTAAAAAATAGAAATCTATGGATAATATTTTACTAAATTATGTAAAATAAACAAATCAAAACTTTAATTTAATAAAATTACTATATACTCATTTATTATTGGGTGTCGGGTTGAATCAAATAAATAAAAATTTATACATAATAGTTTATCTAAAGTATTTAAATATATAAACGAATAATTTAGTTTAGTAAAATAAATAAAATTTCATTAATCGTTCGAACGGGATAGGTACATTCTATACCACACTAGACCGAAGTCGTTGATAACCCAAAAAATAAGGATCCAGAGAAAGAGAAAAATAAGTTATTAACTAATTTATTAACCTAAATAATAAAATCAATATATAATGATCAATTCATTTAGTAAAATTAAAAATAAATATCCAATCTATCTAAAACAATGCCCGGCCCATTGATAACCCAAAATATTAGACTTGGGGAGGGACAGATATAGTGAATTAATTTTTTGATAAAATTAAATCATTTAGCAAATTAAATAAATAAAATTTTTTAACTAACTAAATTAAATAAATAAATAAATTGGTGAGGAAATAAGAGAGTAAGAAACAATAACGCTTTCCTCGTCGGCTCAACTCAAGAGATAGGTCTAATGGTTGGGTCGGGCTCAAAGTTGGGCTTCAATATATTCTATTGAATAAAGACAATGTCCAACCCAAACTTGGCACTGCCTGTGAACCAACCTTCTTAATTTGTTAATAAATGATTAATTAATGAAGACAATTAGTTAATTAAATAAATAAAAATCTATGGATAATAACTTTTTTATTTTGTAAAATATATAATTGAATAATTTAATTTAATAAAATAAAAAAATATCCAAGCTACCTAGACCAATCCCCACCTATTGACAACCCTTAAATATTGGACACCGAGCAGTAAGATAGAGAGGGACATAATTAAATAATCTAGTAAATTAAATCAATAAAATATTTTAACTATTTAAAATAAGTAAATAACTAATTATGCAACAAAAAATCCGAGCTTTATATGATGGTCGGGCACAGGCTCAAAATCTAGGCTTGATGGTTGGTCTAGGCTTAGACGGGCCTTAATAAGTTCTGTTGATATAAAGGCAAAGCCCAAACCAGACGTGGCCCAACCAATGAATAGGTTTAACCCCAACCGATACCTATCCAATTTATAAACCTAAATATTTTGCTCGGGTTGGGGGGAATGTATGGATTATTAACTTCTTGAATAATTTAATAAATTAAATAAATAGGAACCTATGGATACCAATTTAGTTAATTTTGTAAAATAACTAATCATTAATTTGGTTTAGTAAAATAAATAAATAAAATTACATTTATTATTGGCACGGGATAGGTACATCCTATCCCATATTCACAAAACATATTAGTTACCCTAAAAATAGTCTCTAGGAGAGAGAGAGAGAGAGAGAGAGAGAGAGAGAGAGAGAGAAATAATTTGTTAGGAATATAATTAATTAATTAGTTAATTAAAGAATTCAATAAATTAAGTAAATAGAAATCTATGGATAATAATTTACTTAATTTTATAAAATAGATAAATAAATAGTTAACTTTAAGAAAAAAATATAAATAAATATTCACTTGTGATTGGTGCAAGACTAGTCCAAGCTATCCCCAACCAAACTTGCACCATTGACAACCGTAAGTATTGGTAACATGTTGAATTAGATAAATAACACTTTATGGAGAATAATTTTTTTAATATATTAAAACAAATAAATGAATAATTTAATTTAGTAAAATAAATAAATAAATTTTCAGTTATTATTGGGGCAAGACATGTACAACCTATTCGACACCAGAACTAATCCATTGTTCAAAAAGTAAATCATTAATTAGATGAACAATTTAGTTATGTAAATAAATAAAACCTATGGATAATAATTTACATACTCTTGGAAAAATAAATAAATATCCAAACTATCTAAATCCAAACCCAACCCATTCACAACCCTAAATATGTAACTCAGGAGGGAGAGAGAGAGAGAGAGAGAGAGAGAGAGAGAGAGAGAGAGGGAGAGAAATAATTTGTTTATAAAGTAAATTAATTTAGTAAGTTCAGTAAATAATTTTTAACTTAATAGAATAACTAAATAAGTAATTAGGTGAGAAAATGAGAGGAACAAGGAATTTCCTCACCATGTTTCAGGCTCTATATGAACTTTAGGCTCATGCTCAAGATGTATTCTCGAAGTTCAACCTGGACTTAGACTTGCGCATAAATATGTTCTTTTGTTCTCGTTAATAATTTTAATCCAAGCTGAGACCTAACCTACTAATAGCACTAAATATTAGGCTTAGGGAGACAGATCGAAATAACAAAATATTTAAATAAATGATAAATTACTTGAATAATTTTGTAAATTAAAAAATAGAAATCTATGGATAATATTTTACTAAATTATGTAAAATAAACAAATCAAAACTTTAATTTAATAAAATTACTATATACTCATTTATTATTGGGTGTCGGGTTGAATCAAATAAATAAAAATTTATACATAATAGTTTATCTAAAGTATTTAAATATATAAACGAATAATTTAGTTTAGTAAAATAAATAAAATTTCATTAATCGTTCGAACGGGATAGGTACATTCTATACCACACTAGACCGAAGTCGTTGATAACCCAAAAAATAAGGATCCAGAGAAAGAGAAAAATAAGTTATTAACTAATTTATTAACCTAAATAATAAAATCAATATATAATGATCAATTCATTTAGTAAAATTAAAAATAAATATCCAATCTATCTAAAACAATGCCCGGCCCATTGATAACCCAAAATATTAGACTTGGGGAGGGACAGATATAGTGAATTAATTTTTTGATAAAATTAAATCATTTAGCAAATTAAATAAATAAAATTTTTTAACTAACTAAATTAAATAAATAAATAAATTGGTGAGGAAATAAGAGAGTAAGAAACAATAACGCTTTCCTCGTCGGCTCAACTCAAGAGATAGGTCTAATGGTTGGGTCGGGCTCAAAGTTGGGCTTCAATATATTCTATTGAATAAAGACAAAGTCCAACCCAAACTTGGCACTGCCTGTGAACCAACCTTCTTAATTTGTTAATAAATGATTAATTAATGAAGACAATTAGTTAATTAAATAAATAAAAATCTATGGATAATAACTTTTTTATTTTGTAAAATATATAATTGAATAATTTAATTTAATAAAATAAAAAAATATCCAAGCTACCTAGACCAATCCCCACCTGTTGACAACCCTTAAATATTGGACACCGAGCAGTAAGATAGGGAGGGACATAATTAAATAATCTAGTAAATTAAATCAATAAAATATTTTAACTATTTAAAATAAGTAAATAACTAATTATGCAACAAAAAATCCGAGCTTTATATGATGGTCGGGCACAGGCTCAAAATCTAGGCTTGATGGTTGGTCTAGGCTTAGACGGGCCTTAATAAGTTCTGTTGATATAAAGGCAAAGCCCAAACCAGACGTGGCCCAACCAATGAATAGGTTTAACCCCAACCGATACCTATCCAATTTATAAACCTAAATATTTTGCTCGGGTTGGGGGGAATGTATGGATTATTAACTTCTTGAATAATTTAATAAATTAAATAAATAGGAACCTATGGATACCAATTTAGTTAATTTTGTAAAATAACTAATCATTAATTTGGTTTAGTAAAATAAATAAATAAAATTACATTTATTATTGGCACGGGATAGGTACATCCTATCCCATATTCACAAAACATATTAGTTACCCTAAAAATAGTCTCTAGGAGAGAGAGAGAGAGAGAGAGAGAGAGAGAGAGAAATAATTTGTTAGGAATATAATTAATTAATTAGTTAATTAAAGAATTCAATAAATTAAGTAAATAGAAATCTATGGATAATAATTTACTTAATTTTATAAAATAGATAAATAAATAGTTAACTTTAAGAAAAAAATATAAATAAATATTCACTTGTGATTGGTGCAAGACTAGTCCAAGCTATCCCCAACCAAACTTGCACCATTGACAACCGTAAGTATTGGTAACATGTTGAATTAGATAAATAAAACTTTATAGAGAATAATTTTTTTAATATATTAAAACAAATAAATGAATAATTTAATTTAGTAAAATAAATAAATAAATTTTTAGTTATTATTGGGGCAAGACATGTACAACCTATTCGACACCAGAACTAATCCATTGTTCAAAAAGTAAATCATTAATTAGATGAACAATTTAGTTATGTAAATAAATAAAACCTATGGATAATAATTTACATACTCTTGGAAAAATAAATAAATATCCAAACTATCTAAATCCAAACCCAACCCATTCACAACCCTAAATATGTAACTCAGGAGGGAGAGAGAGAGAGAGAGAGAGAGAGAGAGAGAGAGAGAGAGAGAGGGAGAGAAATAATTTGTTTATAAAGTAAATTAATTTAGTAAGTTCAGTAAATAATTTTTAACTTAATAGAATAACTAAATAAGTAATTAGGTGAGAAAATGAGAGGAACAAGGAATTTCCTCACCATGTTTCAGGCTCTATATGAACTTTAGGCTCATGCTCAAGATGTATTCTCGAAGTTCAACCTGGACTTAGACTTGCGCATAAATATGTTCTTTTGTTCTCGTTAATAATTTTAATCCAAGCTGAGACCTAACCTACTAATAGCACTAAATATTAGGCTTAGGGAGACAGATCGAAATAACAAAATGGTTAAATAAATGATAAATTACTTGAATAATTTTGTAAATTAAAAAATAGAAATCTATGGATAATATTTTACTAAATTATGTAAAATAAACAAATCAAAACTTTAATTTAATAAAATTACTATATACTCATTTATTATTGGGTGTCGGGTTGAATCAAATAAATAAAAATTTATACATAATAGTTTATCTAAAGTATTTAAATATATAAACGAATAATTTAGTTTAGTAAAATAAATAAAATTTCATTAATCGTTCGAACGGGATAGGTACATTCTATACCACACTAGACCGAAGTCGTTGATAACCCAAAAAATAAGGATCCAGAGAAAGAGAAAAATAAGTTATTAACTAATTTATTAACCTAAATAATAAAATCAATATATAATGAACAATTCATTTAGTAAAATTAAAAATAAATATCCAATCTATCTAAAACAATGCCCGGCCCATTGATAACCCAAAATATTAGACTTGGGGAGGGACAGATATAGTGAATTAATTTTTTGATAAAATTAAATCATTTAGCAAATTAAATAAATAAAATTTTTTAACTAACTAAATTAAATAAATAAATAAATTGGTGAGGAAATAAGAGAGTAAGAAACAATAACGCTTTCCTCGTCGGCTCAACTCAAGAGATAGGTCTAATGGTTGGGTCGGGCTCAAAGTTGGGCTTCAATATATTCTATTGAATAAAGACAAAGTCCAACCCAAACTTGGCACTGCCTGTGAACCAACCTTCTTAATTTGTTAATAAATGATTAATTAATGAAGACAATTAGTTAATTAAATAAATAAAAATCTATGGATAATAACTTTTTTATTTTGTAAAATATATAATTGAATAATTTAATTTAATAAAATAAAAAAATATCCAAGCTACCTAGACCAATCCCCACCTGTTGACAACCCTTAAATATTGGACACCGAGCAGTAAGATAGGGAGGGACATAATTAAATAATCTAGTAAATATAAATCAATAAAATATTTTAACTATTTAAAATAAGTAAATAACTAATTATGCAACAAAAAATCCGAGCTTTATATGATGGTCGGGCACAGGCTCAAAATCTAGGCTTGATGGTTGGTCTAGGCTTAGACGGGCCTTAATAAGTTCTGTTGATATAAAGGCAAAGCCCAAACCAGACGTGGCCCAACCAATGAATAGGTTTAACCCCAACCGATACCTATCCAATTTATAAACCTAAATATTTTGCTCGGGTTGGGGGGAATGTATGGATTATTAACTTCTTGAATAATTTAATAAATTAAATAAATAGGAACCTATGGATACCAATTTAGTTAATTTTGTAAAATAACTAATCATTAATTTGGTTTAGTAAAATAAATAAATAAAATTACATTTATTATTGGCACGGGATAGGTACATCCTATCCCATATTCACAAAACATATTAGTTACCCTAAAAATAGTCTCTAGGAGAGAGAGAGAGAGAGAGAGAAATAATTTGTTAGGAATATAATTAATTAATTAGTTAATTAAAGAATTCAATAAATTAAGTAAATAGAAATCTATGGATAATAATTTACTTAATTTTATAAAATAGATAAATAAATAGTTAACTTTAAGAAAAAAATATAAATAAATATTCACTTGTGATTGGTGCAAGACTAGTCCAAGCTATCCCCAACCAAACTTGCACCATTGACAACCGTAAGTATTGGTAACATGTTGAATTAGATAAATAAAACTTTATAGAGAATAATTTTTTTAATATATTAAAACAAATAAATGAATAATTTAATTTAGTAAAATAAATAAATAAATTTTCAGTTATTATTGGGGCAAGACATGTACAACCTATTCGACACCAGAACTAATCCATTGTTCAAAAAGTAAATCATTAATTAGATGAACAATTTAGTTATGTAAATAAATAAAACCTATGGATAATAATTTACTTACTTTTGGAAAAATAAATAAATATCCAAACTATCTAAATCCAAACCCAACCCATTCACAACCCTAAATATGTAACTCAGGAGGGAGAGAGAGAGAGAGAGAGAGAGAGAGAGAGAGGGAAGAAATAATTTGTTTATAAAGTAAATTAATTTAGTAAGTTCAGTAAATAATTTTTAACTTAATAGCATAACTAAATAAGTAATTAGGTGAGAAAATGAGAGGAACAAGGAATTTCCTCACCATGATTCAGGCTCTATATGAACTTTAAGCTCATGCTCAAGATGTAGGCTCGAAGTTCAACCTGGACTTAGACTTGCGCATAAATATGTTCTTTTGTTCTCGTTAATAATTTTAATCCAAGCTGAGACCTAACCTACTAATAGCCCTAAATATTAGGCTTAGGGAGAGAGATCGAAATAACAAAATATTTAAATAAATGATTAATTACTTGAATAATTTTGTAAATTAAAAAATAGAAATCTATGGATAATATTTTACTAAATTATGTAAAATAAACAAATCAAAACTTTAATTTAATAAAATTACTATATACTCATTTATTATTGGGTGTCGGGTTGAATCAAATAAATAAAAATTTATACATAATAGTTTATCTAAAGTATTTAAATATATAAACGAATAATTTAGTTTAGTAAAATAAATAAAATTTCATTAATCGTTCGAACGGGATAGGTACATTCTATACCACACTAGACCGAAGTCGTTGATAACCCAAAAAATAAGGATCCAGAGAAAGAGAAAAATAAGTTATTAACTAATTTATTAACCTAAATAATAAAATCAATATATAATGATCAATTCATTTAGTAAAATTAAAAATAAATATCCAATCTATCTAAAACAATGCCCGGCCCATTGATAACCCAAAATATTAGACTTGGGGAGGGACAGATATAGTGAATTAATTTTTTGATAAAATTAAATCATTTAGCAAATTAAATAAATAAAATTTTTTAACTAACTAAATTAAATAAATAAATAAATTGGTGAGGAAATAAGAGAGTAAGAAACAATAACGCTTTCCTCGTCGGCTCAACTCAAGAGATAGGTCTAATGGTTGGGTCGGGCTCAAAGTTGGGCTTCAATATATTCTATTGAATAAAGACAATGTCCAACCCAAACTTGGCACTGCCTGTGAACCAACCTTCTTAATTTGTTAATAAATGATTAATTAATGAAGACAATTAGTTAATTAAATAAATAAAAATCTATGGATAATAACTTTTTTATTTTGTAAAATATATAATTGAATAATTAAATTTAATAAAATAAAAAAATATCCAAGCTACCTAGACCAATCCCCACCTGTTGACAACCCTTAAATATTGGACACCGAGCAGTAAGATAGAGAGGGACATAATTAAATAATCTAGTAAATTAAATCAATAAAATATTTTAACTATTTAAAATAAGTAAATAACTAATTATGCAACAAAAAATCCGAGCTTTATATGATGGTCGGGCACAGGCTCAAAATCTAGGCTTGATGGTTGGTCTAGGCTTAGACGGGCCTTAATAAGTTCTGTTGATATAAAGGCAAAGCCCAAACCAGACGTGGCCCAACCAATGAATTGGTTTAACCCCAACCGATACCTATCCAATTTATAAACCTAAATATTTTGCTCGGGTTGGGGGGAATGTATGGATTATTAACTTCTTGAATAATTTAATAAATTAAATAAATAGGAACCTATGGATACCAATTTAGTTAATTTTGTAAAATAACTAATCATTAATTTGGTTTAGTAAAATAAATAAATAAAATTACATTTATTATTGGCACGGGATAGGTACATCCTATCCCATATTCACAAAACATATTAGTTACCCTAAAAATAGTCTCTAGGAGAGAGAGAGAGAGAGAGAGAGAGAGAAATAATTTGTTAGGAATATAATTAATTAATTAGTTAATTAAAGAATTCAATAAATTAAGTAAATAGAAATCTATGGATAATAATTTACTTAATTTTATAAAATAGATAAATAAATAGTTAACTTTAAGAAAAAAATATAAATAAATATTCACTTGTGATTGGTGCAAGACTAGTCCAAGCTATCCCCAACCAAACTTGCACCATTGACAACCGTAAGTATTGGTAACATGTTGAATTAGATAAATAACACTTTATGGAGAATAATTTTTTTAATATATTAAAACAAATAAATGAATAATTTAATTTAGTAAAATAAATAAATAAATTTTCAGTTATTATTGGGGCAAGTATGTACAACCTATTCGACACTAGAACTAATCCATTTTTCAATAAGTAAATCAATAATTAGATGAACAATTTAGTTATGTAAATAAATAAAACCTATGGATAACAATTTACTTACTTTTGGAAAAATAAATAAATATCCAAACTATCTAGATCCAAACCCAACCCACTCACAACCCTAAATATGTAACTCAGGAGGGAGGGAGAGAGAGAGAGAGAGAGAGAGAGAGAGAGAGAGAGAGAAATAATTTGTTTATAAAGTAAATTGATTTAGTAAGTTCAGTAAATAGTTTTTAACTTAATAGCATAACTAAATAAGTAATTAGGTTGAGAAAATGGAAGGAACAAAGAATTTCCTCACCATGATTCAGGCTCTATATGAACTTTAAGCTCATGCTCAAGATGTAGGCCCGAAGTTCAACCTGGACTCAGACTTGCGCATAAATATGTTCTTTTGTTCTCGTTAATAATTTTAATCCAAGCTGAGTCCTAACCTACTAATAGCCCTAAATATTAGGCTTAGGGAGAGAGATCGAAATAACAAAATATTTAAATAAATGATTAATTACTTGAATAATTTTGTAAATTAAAAAATAGAAATCTATGGATAATATTTTACTAAATTATGTAAAATAAACAAATCAAAACTTTAATTTAATAAAATTACTATATACTCATTTATTATTGGGTGTCGGGTTGAATCAAATAAATAAAAATTTATACATAATAGTTTATCTAAAGTATTTAAATATATAAACGAATAATTTAGTTTAGTAAAATAAATAAAATTTCATTAATCGTTCGAACGGGATAGGTACATTCTATACCACACTAGACCGAAGTCGTTGATAACCCAAAAAATAAGGATCCAGAGAAAGAGAAAAATAAGTTATTAACTAATTTATTAACCTAAATAATAAAATCAATATATAATGATCAATTCATTTAGTAAAATTAAAAATAAATATCCAATCTATCTAAAACAATGCCCGGCCCATTGATAACCCAAAATATTAGACTTGGGGAGGGACAGATATAGTGAATTAATTTTTTGATAAAATTAAATCATTTAGCAAATTAAATAAATAAAATTTTTTAACTAACTAAATTAAATAAATAAATAAATTGGTGAGGAAATAAGAGAGTAAGAAACAATAACGCTTTCCTCGTCGGCTCAACTCAAGAGATAGGTCTAATGGTTGGGTCGGGCTCAAAGTTGGGCTTCAATATATTCTATTGAATAAAGACAAAGTCCAACCCAAACTTGGCACTGCCTGTGAACCAACCTTCTTAATTTGTTAATAAATGATTAATTAATGAAGACAATTAGTTAATTAAATAAATAAAAATCTATGGATAATAACTTTTTTATTTTGTAAAATATATAATTGAATAATTTAATTTAATAAAATAAAAAAATATCCAAGCTACCTAGACCAATCCCCACCTGTTGACAACCCTTAAATATTGGACACCGAGCAGTAAGATAGAGAGGGACATAATTAAATAATCTAGTAAATTAAATCAATAAAATATTTTAACTATTTAAAATAAGTAAATAACTAATTATGCAACAAAAAATCCGAGCTTTATATGATGGTCGGGCACAGGCTCAAAATCTAGGCTTGATGGTTGGTCTAGGCTTAGACGGGCCTTAATAAGTTCTGTTGATATAAAGGCAAAGCCCAAACCAGACGTGGCCCAACCAATGAATAGGTTTAACCCCAACCGATACCTATCCAATTTATAAACCTAAATATTTTGCTCGGGTTGGGGGGAATGTATGGATTATTAACTTCTTGAATAATTTAATAAATTAAATAAATAGGAACCTATGGATACCAATTTAGTTAATTTTGTAAAATAACTAATCATTAATTTGGTTTAGTAAAATAAATAAATAAAATTACATTTATTATTGGCACGGGATAGGTACATCCTATCCCATATTCACAAAACATATTAGTTACCCTAAAAATAGTCTCTAGGAGAGAGAGAGAGAGAGAGAGAAATAATTTGTTAGGAATATAATTAATTAATTAGTTAATTAAAGAATTCAATAAATTAAGTAAATAGAAATCTATGGATAATAATTTACTTAATTTTATAAAATAGATAAATAAATAGTTAACTTTAAGAAAAAAATATAAATAAATATTCACTTGTGATTGGTGCAAGACTAGTCCAAGCTATCCCCAACCAAACTTGCACCATTGACAACCGTAAGTATTGGTAACATGTTGAATTAGATAAATAAAACTTTATAGAGAATAAATTTTTTAATATATTAAAACAAATAAATGAATAATTTAATTTAGTAAAATAAATAAATAAAATTTAGTTATTATTGGGGCAAGACATGTACAACCTATTCGACACCAGAACTAATCCATTGTTCAAAAAGTAAATCATTAATTAGATGAACAATTTAGTTATGTAAATAAATAAAACCTATGGATAATAATTTACTTACTTTTGGAAAAATAAATAAATATCCAAACTATCTAGATCCAAACCCAACCCATTCACAACCCTAAATATGTAACTCAGGAGGGAGAGAGAGAGAGAGAGAGAGAGAGAGAGAGAGAGAGAGAGAGAGGGAGAGAAATAATTTGTTTATAAAGTAAATTAATTTAGTAAGTTCAGTAAATAATTTTTAACTTAATAGCATAACTAAATAAGTAATTAGGTGAGAAAATGAGAGGAACAAGGAATTTCCTCACCATGATTCAGGCTCTATATGAACTTTAAGCTCATGCTCAAGATGTAGGCTCGAAGTTCAACCTGGACTTAGACTTGCGCATAAATATGTTCTTTTGTTCTCGTTAATAATTTTAATCCAAGCTGAGACCTAACCTACTAATAGCCCTAAATATTAGGCTTAGGGAGAGAGATCGAAATAACAAAATATTTAAATAAATGATTAATTACTTGAATAATTTTGTAAATTAAAAAATAGAAATCTATGGATAATATTTTACTAAATTATGTAAAATAAACAAATCAAAACTTTAATTTAATAAAATTACTATATACTCATTTATTATTGGGTGTCGGGTTGAATCAAATAAATAAAAATTTATACATAATAGTTTATCTAAAGTATTTAAATATATAAACGAATAATTTAGTTTAGTAAAATAAATAAAATTTCATTAATCGTTCGAACGGGATAGGTACATTCTATACCACACTAGACCGAAGTCGTTGATAACCCAAAAAATAAGGATCCAGAGAAAGAGAAAAATAAGTTATTAACTAATTTATTAACCTAAATAATAAAATCAATATATAATGATCAATTCAATTAGTAAAATTAAAAATAAATATCCAATCTATCTAAAACAATGCCCGGCCCATTGATAACCCAAAATATTAGACTTGGGGAGGGACAGATATAGTGAATTAATTTTTTGATAAAATTAAATCATTTAGCAAATTAAATAAATAAAATTTTTTAACTAACTAAATTAAATAAATAAATAAATTGGTGAGGAAATAAGAGAGTAAGAAACAATAACGCTTTCCTCGTCGGCTCAACTCAAGAGATAGGTCTAATGGTTGGGTCGGGCTCAAAGTTGGGCTTCAATAGATTCTATTGAATAAAGACAAAGTCCAACCCAAACTTGGCACTGCCTGTGAACCAACCTTCTTAATTTGTTAATAAATGATTAATTAATGAAGACAATTAGTTAATTAAATAAATAAAAATATATGGATAATAACTTTTTTATTTTGTAAAATATATAATTGAATAATTTAATTTAATAAAATAAAAAAATATCGAAGCTACCTAGACTAATCCCCACCTGTTGACAACCCTTAAATATTGGACACCGAGCAGTAAGATAGGGAGGGACATAATTAAATAATCTAGTAAATTAAATCAATAAAATATTTTAACTATTTAAAATAAGTAAATAACTAATTATGCAACAAAAAATCCGAGCTTTATATGATGGTCGGGCACAGGCTCAAAATCTAGGCTTGATGGTTGGTCTAGGCTTAGACGGGCCTTAATAAGTTCTGTTGATATAAAGGCAAAGCCCAAACCAGACGTGGCCCAACCAATGAATAGGTTTAACCCCAACCGATACCTATCCAATTTATAAACCTAAATATTCTGCTCGGGTTGGGGGGAATGTATGGATTATTAACATCTTGAATAATTTAATAAATTAAATAAATAGGAACCTATGGATACCAATTTAGTTAATTTTGTAAAATAACTAATCATTAATTTGGTTTAGTAAAATAAATAAATAAAATTACATTTATTATTGGCACGGGATAGGTACATCCTATCGCATATTCACAAAACATATTAGTTACCCTAAAAATAGTCTCTAGGAGAGAGAGAGAGAGAGAGAGAGAGAGAGAGAGAGAGAGAAATAATTTGTTAGGAATATAATTAATTAATTAGTTAATTAAAGAATTCAATAAATTAAGTAAATAGAAATCTATGGATAATAATTTACTTAATTTTATAAAATAGATAAATAAATAGTTAACTTTAAGAAAAAAATATAAATAAATATTCACTTGTGATTGGTGCAAGACTAGTCCAAGCTATCCCCAACCAAACTTGCACCATTGACAACCGTAAGTATTGGTAACATGTTGAATTTGATAAATAAAACTTTATAGAGAATAATTTTTTTAATATATTAAAACAAATAAATGAATAATTTAATTTAGTAAAATAAATAAATAAATTTTTAGTTATTATTGGGGCAAGACATGTACAACCTATTCGACACCAGAACTAATCCATTGTTTCAATAAGTAAATCATTAATTAGATGAACAATTTAGTTATGTAAATAAATAAAACCTATGGATAATAATTTACTTACTCTTGGAAAAATAAATAAATATCCAAACTATCTAAATCCAAACCCAACCCATTCACAACCCTAAATATGTAACTCAGGAGGGAGAGAGAGAGAGAGAGAGAGAGAGAGAGAGAGAGAGAGAGGGAGAGAAATAATTTGTTTATAAAGTAAATTAATTTAGTAAGTTCAGTAAATAATTTTTAACTTAATAGAATAACTAAATAAGTAATTAGGTTGAGAAAATGGAGAGGAACAAGGAATTTCCTCACCATGTTTCAGGCTCTATATGAACTTTAGGCTCATGCTCAAGATGTATTCTCGAAGTTCAACTTGGACTTAGACTTGCGCATAAATATGTTCTTTTGTTCTCGTTAATAATTTTAATCCAAGCTGAGACCTAACCTACTAATAGCACTAAATATTAGGCTTAGGGAGACAGATCGAAATAACAAAACGGTTAAATAAATGATAAATTACTTGAATAATTTTGTAAATTAAAAAATAGAAATCTATGGATAATATTTTACTAAATTATGTAAAATAAACAAATCAAAACTTTAATTTAATAAAATTACTATATACTCATTTATTATTGGGTGTCGGGTTGAATCAAATAAATAAAAATTTATACATAATAGTTTATCTAAAGTATTTAAATATATAAACGAATAATTTAGTTTAGTAAAATAAATAAAATTTCATTAATCGTTCGAACGGGATAGGTACATTCTATACCACACTAGACCGAAGTCGTTGATAACCCAAAAAATAAGGATCCAGAGAAAGAGAAAAATAAGTTATTAACTAATTTATTAACCTAAATAATAAAATCAATATATAATGATCAATTCATTTAGTAAAATTAAAAATAAATATCCAATCTATCTAAAACAATGCCCGGCCCATTGATAACCCAAAATATTAGACTTGGGGAGGGACAGATATAGTGAATTAATTTTTTGATAAAATTAAATCATTTAGCAAATTAAATAAATAAAATTTTTTAACTAACTAAATTAAATAAATAAATAAATTGGTGAGGAAATAAGAGAGTAAGAAACAATAACGCTTTCCTCGTCGGCTCAACTCAAGAGATAGGTCTAATGGTTGGGTCGGGCTCAAAGTTGGGCTTCAATATATTCTATTGAATAAAGACAAAGTCCAACCCAAACTTGGCACTGCCTGTGAACCAACCTTCTTAATTTGTTAATAAATGATTAATTAATGAAGACAATTAGTTAATTAAATAAATAAAAATCTATGGATAATAACTTTTTTATTTTGTAAAATATATAATTGAATAATTTAATTTAATAAAATAAAAAAATATCCAAGCTACCTAGACCAATCCCCACCTGTTGACAACCCTTAAATATTGGACACCGAGCAGTAAGATAGGGAGGGACATAATTAAATAATCTAGTAAATTAAATCAATAAAATATTTTAACTATTTAAAATAAGTAAATAACTAATTATGCAACAAAAAATCCGAGCTTTATATGATGGTCGGGCACAGGCTCAAAATCTAGGCTTGATGGTTGGTCTAGGCTTAGACGGGCCTTAATAAGTTCTGTTGATATAAAGGCAAAGCCCAAACCAGACGTGGCCCAACCAATGAATAGGTTTAACCCCAACCGATACCTATCCAATTTATAAACCTAAATATTTTGCTCGGGTTGGGGGGAATGTATGGATTATTAACTTCTTGAATAATTTAATAAATTAAATAAATAGGAACCTATGGATACCAATTTAGTTAATTTTGTAAAATAACTAATCATTAATTTGGTTTAGTAAAATAAATAAATAAAATTACATTTATTATTGGCACGGGATAGGTACATCCTATCCCATATTCACAAAACATATTAGTTACCCTAAAAATAGTCTCTAGGAGAGAGAGAGAGAGAGAGAGAGAGAGAGAAATAATTTGTTAGGAATATAATTAATTAATTAGTTAATTAAAGAATTCAATAAATTAAGTAAATAGAAATCTATGGATAATAATTTACTTAATTTTATAAAATAGATAAATAAATAGTTAACTTTAAGAAAAAAATATAAATAAATATTCACTTGTGATTGGTGCAAGACTAGTCCAAGCTATCCCCAACCAAACTTGCACCATTGACAACCGTAAGTATTGGTAACATGTTGAATTAGATAAATAACACTTTATGGAGAATAATTTTTTTAATATATTAAAACAAATAAATGAATAATTTAATTTAGTAAAATAAATAAATAAATTTTTAGTTATTATTGGGGCAAGACATGTACAACCTATTCGACACCAGAACTAATCCATTGTTCAAAAAGTAAATCATTAATTAGATGAACAATTTAGTTATGTAAATAAATAAAACCTATGGATAATAATTTACATACTCTTGGAAAAATAAATAAATATCCAAACTATCTAAATCCAAACCCAACCCATTCACAACCCTAAATATGTAACTCAGGAGGGAGAGAGAGAGAGAGAGAGAGAGAGAGAGAGAGAGAGAGAGGGAGAGAAATAATTTGTTTATAAAGTAAATTAATTTAGTAAGTTCAGTAAATAATTTTTAACTTAATAGAATAACTAAATAAGTAATTAGGTGAGAAAATGAGAGGAACAAGGAATTTCCTCACCATGTTTCAGGCTCTATATGAACTTTAGGCTCATGCTCAAGATGTATTCTCGAAGTTCAACCTGGACTTAGACTTGCGCATAAATATGTTCTTTTGTTCTCGTTAATAATTTTAATCCAAGCTGAGACCTAACCTACTAATAGCACTAAATATTAGGCTTAGGGAGACAGATCGAAATAACAAAATGGTTAAATAAATGATAAATTACTTGAATAATTTTGTAAATTAAAAAATAGAAATCTATGGATAATATTTTACTAAATTATGTAAAATAAACAAATCAAAACTTTAATTTAATAAAATTACTATATACTCATTTATTATTGGGTGTCGGGTTGAATCAAATAAATAAAAATTTATACATAATAGTTTATCTAAAGTATTTAAATATATAAACGAATAATTTAGTTTAGTAAAATAAATAAAATTTCATTAATCATTCGAGCGGGATAGGTACATTCTATACCACACTAGACCGAAGTCGTTGATAACCCAAAAAATAAGGATCCAGAGAAAGAGAAAAATAAGTTATTAACTAATTTATTAACCTAAATAATAAAATCAATATATAATGATCAATTCATTTAGTAAAATTAAAAATAAATATCCAATCTATCTAAAACAATGCCCGGCCCATTGATAACCCAAAATATTAGACTTGGGGAGGGACAGATATAGTGAATTAATTTTTTGATAAAATTAAATCATTTAGCAAATTAAATAAATAAAATTTTTTAACTAACTAAATTAAATAAAAAAATAAATTGGTGAGGAAATAAGAGAGTAAGAAACAATAACGCTTTCCTCGTCGGCTCAACTCAAGAGATAGGTCTAATGGTTGGGTCGGGCTCAAAGTTGGGCTTCAATATATTCTATTGAATAAAGACAAAGTCCAACCCAAACTTGGCACTGCCTGTGAACCAACCTTCTTAATTTGTTAATAAATGATTAATTAATGAAGACAATTAGTTAATTAAATAAATAAAAATCTATGGATAATAACTTTTTTATTTTGTAAAATATATAATTGAATAATTTAATTTAATAAAATAAAAAAATATCCAAGCTACCTAGACCAATCCCCACCTGTTGACAACCCTTAAATATTGGACACCGAGCAGTAAGATAGGGAGGGACATAATTAAATAATCTAGTAAATTAAATCAATAAAATATTTTAACTATTTAAAATAAGTAAATAACTAATTATGCAACAAAAAATCCGAGCTTTATATGATGGTCGGGCACAGGCTCAAAATCTAGGCTTGATGGTTGGTCTAGGCTTAGACGGGCCTTAATAAGTTCTGTTGATATAAAGGCAAAGCCCAAACCAGACGTGGCCCAACCAATGAATAGGTTTAACCCCAACCGATACCTATCCAATTTATAAACCTAAATATTTTGCTCGGGTTGGGGGGAATGTATGGATTATTAACTTCTTGAATAATTTAATAAATTAAATAAATAGGAACCTATGGATACCAATTTAGTTAATTTTGTAAAATAACTAATCATTAATTTGGTTTAGTAAAATAAATAAATAAAATTACATTTATTATTGGCACGGGATAGGTACATCCTATCCCATATTCACAAAACATATTAGTTACCCTAAAAATAGTCTCTAGGAGAGAGAGAGAGAGAGAGAGAGAGAGAAATAATTTGTTAGGAATATAATTAATTAATTAGTTAATTAAAGAATTCAATAAATTAAGTAAATAGAAATCTATGGATAATAATTTACTTAATTTTATAAAATAGATAAATAAATAGTTAACTTTAAGAAAAAAATATAAATAAATATTCACTTGTGATTGGTGCAAGACTAGTCCAAGCTATCCCCAACCAAACTTGCACCATTGACAACCGTAAGTATTGGTAACATGTTGAATTAGATAAATAACACTTTATGGAGAATAATTTTTTTAATATATTAAAACAAATAAATGAATAGTTTAATTTAGTAAAATAAATAAATAAATTTTCAGTTATTATTGGGGAAAGTATGTACAACCTATTCGACACTAGAACTAATCCATTTTTCAATAAGTAAATCAATAATTAGATGAACAATTTAGTTATGTAAATAAATAAAACCTATGGATAACAATTTACTTACTTTTGGAAAAATAAATAAATATCCAAACTATCTAGATCCAAACCCAACCCACTCACAACCCTAAATATGTAACCCAGGAGGGAGGGAGAGAGAGAGAGAGAGAGAGAGAAATAATTTGTTTATAAAGTAAATTGATTTAGTAAGTTCAGTAAATAGTTTTTAACTTAATAGCATAACTAAATAACTAATTAGGTTGAGAAAATGGAAGGAACAAAGAATTTCCTCACCATGATTCAGGCTCTATATGAACTTTAAGCTCATGCTCAAGATGTAGGCCCGAAGTTCAACCTGGACTCGGACTTGCGCATAAATATGTTCTTTTGTTCTCGTTAATAATTTTAATCCAAGCTGAGTCCTAACCTACTAATAGTCCTAAATATTAGGCTTAGGGAGAGAGATCGAAATAACAAAATATTTAAATAAATGATTAATTACTTGAATAATTTTGTAAATTAAAAAATAGAAATCTATGGATAATATTTTACTAAATTATGTAAAATAAACAAATCAAAACTTTAATTTAATAAAATTACTATATACTCATTTATTATTGGGTGTCGGGTTGAATCAAATAAATAAAAATTTATACATAATAGTTTATCTAAAGTATTTAAATATATAAACGAATAATTTAGTTTAGTAAAATAAATAAAATTTCATTAATCATTCGAACTGGATAGGTACATTTATACCACACTAGACCGAAGTCGTTGATAACCCAAAAAATAAGGATCCAGAGAAAGAGAAAAATAAGTTATTAACTAATTTATTAACCTAAATAATAAAATCAATATATAATGATCAATTCATTTAGTAAAATTAAAAATAAATATCCAATCTATCTAAAACAATGCCCGGCCCATTGATAACCCAAAATATTAGACTTGGGGAGGGACAGATATAGTGAATTAATTTTTTGATAAAATTAAATCATTTAGCAAATTAAATAAATAAAATTTTTTAACTAACTAAATTAAATAAATAAATAAATTGGTGAGGAAATAAGAGAGTAAGAAACAATAACGCTTTCCTCGTCGGCTCAACTCAAGAGATAGGTCTAATGGTTGGGTCGGGCTCAAAGTTGGGCTTCAATATATTCTATTGAATAAAGACAAAGTCCAACCCAAACTTGGCACTGCCTGTGAACCAACCTTCTTAATTTGTTAATAAATGATTAATTAATGAAGACAATTAGTTAATTAAATAAATAAAAATCTATGGATAATAACTTTTTTATTTTGTAAAATATATAATTGAATAATTTAATTTAATAAAATAAAAAAATATCCAAGCTACCTAGACCAATCCCCACCTGTTGACAACCCTTAAATATTGGACAACGAGCAGTAAGATAGGGAGGGACATAATTAAATAATCTAGTAAATTAAATCAATAAAATATTTTAACTATTTAAAATAAGTAAATAACTAATTATGCAACAAAAAATCCGAGCTTTATATGATGGTCGGGCACAGGCTCAAAATCTAGGCTTGATGGTTGGTCTAGGCTTAGACGGGCCTTAATAAGTTCTGTTGATATAAAGACAAAGCCCAAACCAGACGTGGCCCAACCAATGAATAGGTTTAACCCCAACCGATACCTATCCAATTTATAAACCTAAATATTTTGCTCGGGTTGGGGGGAATGTATGGATTATTAACTTCTTGAATAATTTAATAAATTAAATAAATAGGAACCTATGGATACCAATTTAGTTAATTTTGTAAAATAACTAATCATTAATTTGGTTTAGTAAAATAAATAAATAAAATTACATTTATTATTGGCACGGGATAGGTACATCCTATCCCATATTCACAAAACATATTAGTTACCCTAAAAATAGTCTCTAGGAGAGAGAGAGAGAGAGAGAGAGAGAGAAATAATTTGTTAGGAATATAATTAATTAATTAGTTAATTAAAAAATTCAATAAATTAAGTAAATAGAAATCTATGGATAATAATTTACTTAATTTTATAAAATAGATAAATAAATAGTTAACTTTAAGAAAAAAATATAAATAAATATTCACTTGTGATTGGTGCAAGACTAGTCCAAGCTATCCCCAACCAAACTTGCACCATTGACAACCGTAAGTATTGGTAACATGTTGAATTAGATAAATAAAACTTTATAGAGAATAATTTTTTTAATATATTAAAACAAATAAATGAATAATTTAATTTAGTAAAATAAATAAATAAATTTTAGTTATTATTGGGGCAAGACATGTACAACCTATTCGACACCAGAACTAATCCATTGTTCAAAAAGTAAATCATTAATTAGATGAACAATTTAGTTATGTAAATAAATAAAACCTATGGATAATAATTTACATACTCTTGGAAAAATAAATAAATATCCAAACTATCTAAATCCAAACCCAACCCATTCACAACCCTAAATATGTAACTCAGGAGGGAGAGAGAGAGAGAGAGAGAGAGAGAGAGAGAGAGGGAGAGAAATAATTTGTTTATAAAGTAAATTAATTTAGTAAGTTCAGTAAATAATTTTTAACTTAATAGAATAACTAAATAAGTAATTAGGTGAGAAAATGAGAGGAACAAGGAATTTCCTCACCATGTTTCAGGCTCTATATGAACTTTAGGCTCATGCTCAAGATGTATTCTCGAAGTTCAACCTGGACTTAGACTTGCGCATAAATATGTTCTTTTGTTCTCGTTAATAATTTTAATCCAAGCTGAGACCTAACCTACTAATAGAACTAAATATTACGCTTAGGGAGACAGATCGAAATAACAAAATGGTTAAATAAATGATAAATTACTTGAATAATTTTGTAAATTAAAAAATAGAAATCTATGGTTAATATTTTACTAAATTATGTAAAATAAACAAATCAAAACTTTAATTTAATAAAATTACTATATACTCATTTATTATTGGGTGTCGGGTTGAATCAAATAAATAAAAATTTATACATAATAGTTTATCTAAAGTATTTAAATATATAAACGAATAATTTAGTTTAGTAAAATAAATAAAATTTCATTAATCGTTCGAACGGGATAGGTACATTCTATACCACACTAGACCGAAGTCGTTGATAACCCAAAAAATAAGGATCCAGAGAAAGAGAAAAATAAGTTATTAACTAATTTATTAACCTAAATAATAAAATCAATATATAATGATCAATTCATTTAGTAAAATTAAAAATAAATATCCAATCTATCTAAAACAATGCCCGGCCCATTGATAACCCAAAATATTAGACTTGGGGAGGGACAGATATAGTGAATTAATTTTTTGATAAAATTAAATCATTTAGCAAATTAAATAAATAAAATTTTTTAACTAACTAAATTAAATAAAAAAATAAATTGGTGAGGAAATAAGAGAGTAAGAAACAATAACGCTTTCCTCGTCGGCTCAACTCAAAAGATAGGTCTAATGGTTGGGTCGGGCTCAAAGTTGGGCTTCAATATATTCTATTGAATAAAGACAAAGTCCAACCCAAACTTGGCACTGCCTGTGAACCAACCTTCTTAATTTGTTAATAAATGATTAATTAATGAAGACAATTAGTTAATTAAATAAATAAAAATCTATGGATAATAACTTTTTTATTTTGTAAAATATATAATTGAATAATTTAATTTAATAAAATAAAAAAATATCCAAGCTACCTAGACCAATCCCCACCTGTTGACAACCCTTAAATATTGGACACCGAGCAGTAAGATAGGGAGGGACATAATTAAATAATCTAGTAAATTAAATCAATAAAATATTTTAACTATTTAAAATAAATAAATAACTAATTATGCAACAAAAAATCCGAGCTTTATATGATGGTCGGGCACAGGCTCAAAATCTAGGCTTGATGGTTGGTCTAGGCTTAGACGGGCCTTAATAAGTTCTGTTGATATAAAGGCAAAGCCCAAACCAGACGTGGCCCAACCAATGAATAGGTTTAACCCCAACCGATACCTATCCAATTTATAAACCTAAATATTTTGCTCGGGTTGGGGGGAATGTATGGATTATTAACTTCTTGAATAATTTAATAAATTAAATAAATAGGAACCTATGGATACCAATTTAGTTAATTTTGTAAAATAACTAATCATTAATTTGGTTTAGTAAAATAAATAAATAAAATTACATTTATTATTGGCACGGGATAGGTACATCCTATCCCATATTCACAAAACATATTAGTTACCCTAAAAATAGTCTCTAGGAGAGAGAGAGAGAGAGAGAGAGAAATAATTTGTTAGGAATATAATTAATTAATTAGTTAATTAAAGAATTCAATAAATTAAGTAAATAGAAATCTATGGATAATAATTTACTTAATTTTATAAAATAGATAAATAAATAGTTAACTTTAAGAAAAAAATATAAATAAAAATTCACTTGTGATTGGTGCAAGACTAGTCCAAGCTATCCCCAACCAAACTTGCACCATTGACAACCGTAAGTATTGGTAACATGTTGAATTAGATAAATAACACTTTATGGAGAATAATTTTTTTAATATATTAAAACAAATAAATGAATAATTTAATTTAGTAAAATAAATAAATAAATTTTCAGTTATTATTGGGGCAAGTATGTACAACCTATTCGACACTAGAAATAATCCATTTTCCAATAAGTAAATCAATAATTAGATGAACAATTTAGTTATGTAAATAAATAAAACCTATGGATAACAATTTACTTACTTTTGGAAAAATAAATAAATATCCAAACTATCTAGATCCAAACCCAACCCACTCACAACCCTAAATATGTAACTCAGGAGGGAGGGAGAGGGAGAGAGACAGAGAGAGAGAGAGAGAGAGAAATAATTTGTTTATAAAGTAAATTGATTTAGTAAGTTCAGTAAATAGTTTTTAACTTAATAGCATAACTAAATAAGTAATTAGGTTGAGAAAATGGAAGGAACAAAGAATTTCCTCACCATGATTCAGGCTCTATATGAACATTAAGCTCATGCTCAAGATGTAGGCCCGAAGTTCAACCTGGACTCAGACTTGCGCATAAATATGTTCTTTTGTTCTCGTTAATAATTTTAATCCAAGCTGAGTCCTAACCTACTAATAGCCCTAAATATTAGGCTTAGGGAGAGAGATCGAAATAACAAAATATTTAAATAAATGATTAATTACTTGAATAATTTTGTAAATTAAAAAATAGAAATCTATGGATAATATTTTACTAAATTATGTAAAATAAACAAATCAAAACTTTAATTTAATAAAATTACTATATACTCATTTATTATTGGGTGTCGGGTTGAATCAAATAAATAAAAATTTATACATAATAGTTTATCTAAAGTATTTAAATATATAAACGAATAATTTAGTTTAGTAAAATAAATAAAATTTCATTAATCGTTCGAACGGGATAGGTACATTCTATACCACACTAGACCGAAGTCGTTGATAACCCAAAAAATAAGGATCCAGAGAAAGAGAAAAATAAGTTATTAACTAATTTATTAACCTAAATAATAAAATCAATATATAATGATCAATTCATTTAGTAAAATTAAAAATAAATATCCAATCTATCTAAAACAATGCCCGGCCCATTGATAACCCAAAATATTAGACTTGGGGAGGGACAGATATAGTGAATTAATTTTTTGATAAAATTAAATCATTTAGCAAATTAAATAAATAAAATTTTTTAACTAACTAAATTAAATAAATAAATAAATTGGTGAGGAAATAAGAGAGTAAGAAACAATAACGCTTTCCTCGTCGGCTCAACTCAAGAGATAGGTCTAATGGTTGGGTCGGGCTCAAAGTTGGGCTTCAATATATTCTATTGAATAAAGACAAAGTCCAACCCAAACTTGGCACTGCCTGTGAACCAACCTTCTTAATTTGTTAATAAATGATTAATTAATGAAGACAATTAGTTAATTAAATAAATAAAAATCTATGGATAATAACTTTTTTATTTTGTAAAATATATAATTGAATAATTTAATTTAATAAAATAAAAAAATATCCAAGCTACCTAGACCAATCCCCACCTGTTGACAACCCTTAAATATTGGACACCGAGCAGTAAGATAGGGAGGGACATAATTAAATAATCTAGTAAATTAAATCAATAAAATATTTTAACTATTTAAAATAAGTAAATAACTAATTATGCAACAAAAAATCCGAGCTTTATATGATGGTCGGGCACAGGCTCAAAATCTAGGCTTGATGGTTGGTCTAGGCTTAGACGGGCCTTAATAAGTTCTGTTGATATAAAGGCAAAGCCCAAACCAGACGTGGCCCAACCAATGAATAGGTTTAACCCCAACCGATACCTATCCAATTTATAAACCTAAATATTTTGCTCGGGTTGGGGGGAATGTATGGATTATTAACTTCTTGAATAATTTAATAAATTAAATAAATAGGAACCTATGGATACCAATTTAGTTAATTTTGTAAAATAACTAATCATTAATTTGGTTTAGTAAAATAAATAAATAAAATTACATTTATTATTGGCACGGGATAGGTACATCCTATCCCATATTCACAAAACATATTAGTTACCCTAAAAATAGTCTCTAGGAGAGAGAGAGAGAGAGAGAGAGAGAGAGAAATAATTTGTTAGGAATATAATTAATTAATTAGTTAATTAAAGAATTCAATAAATTAAGTAAATAGAAATCTATGGATAATAATTTACTTAATTTTATAAAATAGATAAATAAATAGTTAACTTTAAGAAAAAAATATAAATAAATATTCACTTGTGATTGGTGCAAGACTAGTCCAAGCTATCCCCAACCAAACTTGCACCATTGACAACCGTAAGTATTGGTAACATGTTGAATTAGATAAATAACACTTTATGGAGAATAATTTTTTTAATATATTAAAACAAATAAATGAATAATTTAATTTAGTAAAATAAATAAATAAATTTTTAGTTATTATTGGGGCAAGACATGTACAACCTATTCGACACCAGAACTAATCCATTGTTCAAAAAGTAAATCATTAATTAGATGAACAATTTAGTTATGTAAATAAATAAAACCTATGGATAATAATTTACATACTCTTGGAAAAATAAATAAATATCCAAACTATCTAAATCCAAACCCAACCCATTCACAACCCTAAATATGTAACTCAGGAGGGAGAGAGAGAGAGAGAGAGAGAGAGAGAGAGAGAGAGAGAGGGAGAGAAATAATTTGTTTATAAAGTAAATTAATTTAGTAAGTTCAGTAAATAATTTTTAACTTAATAGAATAACTAAATAAGTAATTAGGTGAGAAAATGAGAGGAACAAGGAATTTCCTCACCATGTTTCAGGCTCTATATGAACTTTAGGCTCATGCTCAAGATGTATTCTCGAAGTTCAACCTGGACTTAGACTTGCGCATAAATATGTTCTTTTGTTCTCGTTAATAATTTTAATCCAAGCTGAGACCTAACCTACTAATAGCACTAAATATTAGGCTTAGGGAGACAGATCGAAATAACAAAATGGTTAAATAAATGATAAATTACTTGAATAATTTTGTAAATTAAAAAATAGAAATCTATGGATAATATTTTACTAAATTATGTAAAATAAACAAATCAAAACTTTAATTTAATAAAATTACTATATACTCATTTATTATTGGGTGTCGGGTTGAATCAAATAAATAAAAATTTATACATAATAGTTTATCTAAAGTATTTAAATATATAAACGAATAATTTAGTTTAGTAAAATAAATAAAATTTCATTAATCATTCGAGCGGGATAGGTACATTCTATACCACACTAGACCGAAGTCGTTGATAACCCAAAAAATAAGGATCCAGAGAAAGAGAAAAATAAGTTATTAACTAATTTATTAACCTAAATAATAAAATCAATATATAATGATCAATTCATTTAGTAAAATTAAAAATAAATATCCAATCTATCTAAAACAATGCCCGGCCCATTGATAACCCAAAATATTAGACTTGGGGAGGGACAGATATAGTGAATTAATTTTTTGATAAAATTAAATCATTTAGCAAATTAAATAAATAAAATTTTTTAACTAACTAAATTAAATAAATAAATAAATTGGTGAGGAAATAAGAGAGTAAGAAACAATAACGCTTTCCTCGTCGGCTCAACTCAAGAGATAGGTCTAATGGTTGGGTCGGGCTCAAAGTTGGGCTTCAATATATTCTATTGAATAAAGACAAAGTCCAACCCAAACTTGGCACTGCCTGTGAACCAACCTTCTTAATTTGTTAATAAATGATTAATTAATGAAGACAATTAGTTAATTAAATAAATAAAAATCTATGGATAATAACTTTTTTATTTTGTAAAATATATAATTGAATAATTTAATTTAATAAAATAAAAAAATATCCAAGCTACCTAGACCAATCCCCACCTGTTGACAACCCTTAAATATTGGACACCGAGCAGTAAGATAGGGAGGGACATAATTAAATAATCTAGTAAATTAAATCAATAAAATATTTTAACTATTTAAAATAAGTAAATAACTAATTATGCAACAAAAAATCCGAGCTTTATATGATGGTCGGGCACAGGCTCAAAATCTAGGCTTGATGGTTGGTCTAGGCTTAGACGGGCCTTAATAAGTTCTGTTGATATAAAGGCAAAGCCCAAACCAGACGTGGCCCAACCAATGAATAGGTTTAACCCCAACCGATACCTATCCAATTTATAAACCTAAATATTTTGCTCGGGTTGGGGGGAATGTATGGATTATTAACTTCTTGAATAATTTAATAAATTAAATAAATAGGAACCTATGGATACCAATTTAGTTAATTTTGTAAAATAACTAATCATTAATTTGGTTTAGTAAAATAAATAAATAAAATTACATTTATTATTGGCACGGGATAGGTACATCCTATCCCATATTCACAAAACATATTAGTTACCCTAAAAATAGTCTCTAGGAGAGAGAGAGAGAGAGAGAGAGAGAGAAATAATTTGTTAGGAATATAATTAATTAATTAGTTAATTAAAGAATTCAATAAATTAAGTAAATAGAAATCTATGGATAATAATTTACTTAATTTTATAAAATAGATAAATAAATAGTTAACTTTAAGAAAAAAATATAAATAAATATTCACTTGTGATTGGTGCAAGACTAGTCCAAGCTATCCCCAACCAAACTTGCACCATTGACAACCGTAAGTATTGGTAACATGTTGAATTAGATAAATAACACTTTATGGAGAATAATTTTTTTAATATATTAAAACAAATAAATGAATAGTTTAATTTAGTAAAATAAATAAATAAATTTTCAGTTATTATTGGGGAAAGTATGTACAACCTATTCGACACTAGAACTAATCCATTTTTCAATAAGTAAATCAATAATTAGATGAACAATTTAGTTATGTAAATAAATAAAACCTATGGATAACAATTTACTTACTTTTGGAAAAATAAATAAATATCCAAACTATCTAGATCCAAACCCAACCCACTCACAACCCTAAATATGTAACCCAGGAGGGAGGGAGAGAGAGAGAGAGAGAGAGAGAGAGAGAGAGAGAAATAATTTGTTTATAAAGTAAATTGATTTAGTAAGTTCAGTAAATAGTTTTTAACTTAATAGCATAACTAAATAACTAATTAGGTTGAGAAAATGGAAGGAACAAAGAATTTCCTCACCATGATTCAGGCTCTATATGAACTTTAAGCTCATGCTCAAGATGTAGGCCCGAAGTTCAACCTGGACTCGGACTTGCGCATAAATATGTTCTTTTGTTCTCGTTAATAATTTTAATCCAAGCTGAGTCCTAACCTACTAATAGTCCTAAATATTAGGCTTAGGGAGAGAGATCGAAATAACAAAATATTTAAATAAATGATTAATTACTTGAATAATTTTGTAAATTAAAAAATAGAAATCTATGGATAATATTTTACTAAATTATGTAAAATAAACAAATCAAAACTTTAATTTAATAAAATTACTATATACTCATTTATTATTGGGTGTCGGGTTGAATCAAATAAATAAAAATTTATACATAATAGTTTATCTAAAGTATTTAAATATATAAACGAATAATTTAGTTTAGTAAAATAAATAAAATTTCATTAATCATTCGAACTGGATAGGTACATTTATACCACACTAGACCGAAGTCGTTGATAACCCAAAAAATAAGGATCCAGAGAAAGAGAAAAATAAGTTATTAACTAATTTATTAACCTAAATAATAAAATCAATATATAATGATCAATTCATTTAGTAAAATTAAAAATAAATATCCAATCTATCTAAAACAATGCCCGGCCCATTGATAACCCAAAATATTAGACTTGGGGAGGGACAGATATAGTGAATTAATTTTTTGATAAAATTAAATCATTTAGCAAATTAAATAAATAAAATTTTTTAACTAACTAAATTAAATAAATAAATAAATTGGTGAGGAAATAAGAGAGTAAGAAACAATAACGCTTTCCTCGTCGGCTCAACTCAAGAGATAGGTCTAATGGTTGGGTCGGGCTCAAAGTTGGGCTTCAATATATTCTATTGAATAAAGACAAAGTCCAACCCAAACTTGGCACTGCCTGTGAACCAACCTTCTTAATTTGTTAATAAATGATTAATTAATGAAGACAATTAGTTAATTAAATAAATAAAAATCTATGGATAATAACTTTTTTATTTTGTAAAATATATAATTGAATAATTTAATTTAATAAAATAAAAAAATATCCAAGCTACCTAGACCAATCCCCACCTGTTGACAACCCTTAAATATTGGACAACGAGCAGTAAGATAGGGAGGGACATAATTAAATAATCTAGTAAATTAAATCAATAAAATATTTTAACTATTTAAAATAAGTAAATAACTAATTATGCAACAAAAAATCCGAGCTTTATATGATGGTCGGGCACAGGCTCAAAATCTAGGCTTGATGGTTGGTCTAGGCTTAGACGGGCCTTAATAAGTTCTGTTGATATAAAGACAAAGCCCAAACCAGACGTGGCCCAACCAATGAATAGGTTTAACCCCAACCGATACCTATCCAATTTATAAACCTAAATATTTTGCTCGGGTTGGGGGGAATGTATGGATTATTAACTTCTTGAATAATTTAATAAATTAAATAAATAGGAACCTATGGATACCAATTTAGTTAATTTTGTAAAATAACTAATCATTAATTTGGTTTAGTAAAATAAATAAATAAAATTACATTTATTATTGGCACGGGATAGGTACATCCTATCCCATATTCACAAAACATATTAGTTACCCTAAAAATAGTCTCTAGGAGAGAGAGAGAGAGAGAGAGAGAGAGAAATAATTTGTTAGGAATATAATTAATTAATTAGTTAATTAAAAAATTCAATAAATTAAGTAAATAGAAATCTATGGATAATAATTTACTTAATTTTATAAAATAGATAAATAAATAGTTAACTTTAAGAAAAAAATATAAATAAATATTCACTTGTGATTGGTGCAAGACTAGTCCAAGCTATCCCCAACCAAACTTGCACCATTGACAACCGTAAGTATTGGTAACATGTTGAATTAGATAAATAAAACTTTATAGAGAATAATTTTTTTAATATATTAAAACAAATAAATGAATAATTTAATTTAGTAAAATAAATAAATAAATTTTAGTTATTATTGGGGCAAGACATGTACAACCTATTCGACACCAGAACTAATCCATTGTTCAAAAAGTAAATCATTAATTAGATGAACAATTTAGTTATGTAAATAAATAAAACCTATGGATAATAATTTACATACTCTTGGAAAAATAAATAAATATCCAAACTATCTAAATCCAAACCCAACCCATTCACAACCCTAAATATGTAACTCAGGAGGGAGAGAGAGAGAGAGAGAGAGAGAGAGAGAGAGAGAGAGAGAGGGAGAGAAATAATTTGTTTATAAAGTAAATTAATTTAGTAAGTTCAGTAAATAATTTTTAACTTAATAGAATAACTAAATAAGTAATTAGGTGAGAAAATGAGAGGAACAAGGAATTTCCTCACCATGTTTCAGGCTCTATATGAACTTTAGGCTCATGCTCAAGATGTATTCTCGAAGTTCAACCTGGACTTAGACTTGCGCATAAATATGTTCTTTTGTTCTCGTTAATAATTTTAATCCAAGCTGAGACCTAACCTACTAATAGAACTAAATATTACGCTTAGGGAGACAGATCGAAATAACAAAATGGTTAAATAAATGATAAATTACTTGAATAATTTTGTAAATTAAAAAATAGAAATCTATGGTTAATATTTTACTAAATTATGTAAAATAAACAAATCAAAACTTTAATTTAATAAAATTACTATATACTCATTTATTATTGGGTGTCGGGTTGAATCAAATAAATAAAAATTTATACATAATAGTTTATCTAAAGTATTTAAATATATAAACGAATAATTTAGTTTAGTAAAATAAATAAAATTTCATTAATCGTTCGAACGGGATAGGTACATTCTATACCACACTAGACCGAAGTCGTTGATAACCCAAAAAATAAGGATCCAGAGAAAGAGAAAAATAAGTTATTAACTAATTTATTAACCTAAATAATAAAATCAATATATAATGATCAATTCATTTAGTAAAATTAAAAATAAATATCCAATCTATCTAAAACAATGCCCGGCCCATTGATAACCCAAAATATTAGACTTGGGGAGGGACAGATATAGTGAATTAATTTTTTGATAAAATTAAATCATTTAGCAAATTAAATAAATAAAATTTTTTAACTAACTAAATTAAATAAAAAAATAAATTGGTGAGGAAATAAGAGAGTAAGAAACAATAACGCTTTCCTCGTCGGCTCAACTCAAAAGATAGGTCTAATGGTTGGGTCGGGCTCAAAGTTGGGCTTCAATATATTCTATTGAATAAAGACAAAGTCCAACCCAAACTTGGCACTGCCTGTGAACCAACCTTCTTAATTTGTTAATAAATGATTAATTAATGAAGACAATTAGTTAATTAAATAAATAAAAATCTATGGATAATAACTTTTTTATTTTGTAAAATATATAATTGAATAATTTAATTTAATAAAATAAAAAAATATCCAAGCTACCTAGACCAATCCCCACCTGTTGACAACCCTTAAATATTGGACACCGAGCAGTAAGATAGGGAGGGACATAATTAAATAATCTAGTAAATTAAATCAATAAAATATTTTAACTATTTAAAATAAATAAATAACTAATTATGCAACAAAAAATCCGAGCTTTATATGATGGTCGGGCACAGGCTCAAAATCTAGGCTTGATGGTTGGTCTAGGCTTAGACGGGCCTTAATAAGTTCTGTTGATATAAAGGCAAAGCCCAAACCAGACGTGGCCCAACCAATGAATAGGTTTAACCCCAACCGATACCTATCCAATTTATAAACCTAAATATTTTGCTCGGGTTGGGGGGAATGTATGGATTATTAACTTCTTGAATAATTTAATAAATTAAATAAATAGGAACCTATGGATACCAATTTAGTTAATTTTGTAAAATAACTAATCATTAATTTGGTTTAGTAAAATAAATAAATAAAATTACATTTATTATTGGCACGGGATAGGTACATCCTATCCCATATTCACAAAACATATTAGTTACCCTAAAAATAGTCTCTAGGAGAGAGAGAGAGAGAGAGAGAGAAATAATTTGTTAGGAATATAATTAATTAATTAGTTAATTAAAGAATTCAATAAATTAAGTAAATAGAAATCTATGGATAATAATTTACTTAATTTTATAAAATAGATAAATAAATAGTTAACTTTAAGAAAAAAATATAAATAAAAATTCACTTGTGATTGGTGCAAGACTAGTCCAAGCTATCCCCAACCAAACTTGCACCATTGACAACCGTAAGTATTGGTAACATGTTGAATTAGATAAATAACACTTTATGGAGAATAATTTTTTTAATATATTAAAACAAATAAATGAATAATTTAATTTAGTAAAATAAATAAATAAATTTTCAGTTATTATTGGGGCAAGTATGTACAACCTATTCGACACTAGAAATAATCCATTTTCCAATAAGTAAATCAATAATTAGATGAACAATTTAGTTATGTAAATAAATAAAACCTATGGATAACAATTTACTTACTTTTGGAAAAATAAATAAATATCCAAACTATCTAGATCCAAACCCAACCCACTCACAACCCTAAATATGTAACTCAGGAGGGAGGGAGAGGGAGAGAGACAGAGAGAGAGAGAGAGAGAGAAATAATTTGTTTATAAAGTAAATTGATTTAGTAAGTTCAGTAAATAGTTTTTAACTTAATAGCATAACTAAATAAGTAATTAGGTTGAGAAAATGGAAGGAACAAAGAATTTCCTCACCATGATTCAGGCTCTATATGAACATTAAGCTCATGCTCAAGATGTAGGCCCGAAGTTCAACCTGGACTCAGACTTGCGCATAAATATGTTCTTTTGTTCTCGTTAATAATTTTAATCCAAGCTGAGTCCTAACCTACTAATAGCCCTAAATATTAGGCTTAGGGAGAGAGATCGAAATAACAAAATATTTAAATAAATGATTAATTACTTGAATAATTTTGTAAATTAAAAAATAGAAATCTATGGATAATATTTTACTAAATTATGTAAAATAAACAAATCAAAACTTTAATTTAATAAAATTACTATATACTCATTTATTATTGGGTGTCGGGTTGAATCAAATAAATAAAAATTTATACATAATAGTTTATCTAAAGTATTTAAATATATAAACGAATAATTTAGTTTAGTAAAATAAATAAAATTTCATTAATCGTTCGAACGGGATAGGTACATTCTATACCACACTAGACCGAAGTCGTTGATAACCCAAAAAATAAGGATCCAGAGAAAGAGAAAAATAAGTTATTAACTAATTTATTAACCTAAATAATAAAATCAATATATAATGATCAATTCATTTAGTAAAATTAAAAATAAATATCCAATCTATCTAAAACAATGCCCGGCCCATTGATAACCCAAAATATTAGACTTGGGGAGGGACAGATATAGTGAATTAATTTTTTGATAAAATTAAATCATTTAGCAAATTAAATAAATAAAATTTTTTAACTAACTAAATTAAATAAATAAATAAATTGGTGAGGAAATAAGAGAGTAAGAAACAATAACGCTTTCCTCGTCGGCTCAACTCAAGAGATAGGTCTAATGGTTGGGTCGGGCTCAAAGTTGGGCTTCAATATATTCTATTGAATAAAGACAAAGTCCAACCCAAACTTGGCACTGCCTGTGAACCAACCTTCTTAATTTGTTAATAAATGATTAATTAATGAAGACAATTAGTTAATTAAATAAATAAAAATCTATGGATAATAACTTTTTTATTTTGTAAAATATATAATTGAATAATTTAATTTAATAAAATAAAAAAATATCCAAGCTACCTAGACCAATCCCCACCTGTTGACAACCCTTAAATATTGGACACCGAGCAGTAAGATAGGGAGGGACATAATTAAATAATCTAGTAAATTAAATCAATAAAATATTTTAACTATTTAAAATAAGTAAATAACTAATTATGCAACAAAAAATCCGAGCTTTATATGATGGTCGGGCACAGGCTCAAAATCTAGGCTTGATGGTTGGTCTAGGCTTAGACGGGCCTTAATAAGTTCTGTTGATATAAAGGCAAAGCCCAAACCAGACGTGGCCCAACCAATGAATAGGTTTAACCCCAACCGATACCTATCCAATTTATAAACCTAGATAAATAAATAGTTAACTTTAAGAAAAAAATATAAATAAATATTCACTTGTGATTGGTGCAAGACTAGTCCAAGCTATCCCCAACCAAACTTGCACCATTGACAACCGTAAGTATTGGTAACATGTTGAATTAGATAAATAACACTTTATGGAGAATAATTTTTTTAATATATTAAAACAAATAAATGAATAGTTTAATTTAGTAAAATAAATAAATAAATTTTCAGTTATTATTGGGGAAAGTATGTACAACCTATTCGACACTAGAACTAATCCATTTTTCAATAAGTAAATCAATAATTAGATGAACAATTTAGTTATGTAAATAAATAAAACCTATGGATAACAATTTACTTACTTTTGGAAAAATAAATAAATATCCAAACTATCTAGATCCAAACCCAACCCACTCACAACCCTAAATATGTAACCCAGGAGGGAGGGAGAGAGAGAGAGAGAGAGAGAGAGAGAGAGAGAGAAATAATTTGTTTATAAAGTAAATTGATTTAGTAAGTTCAGTAAATAGTTTTTAACTTAATAGCATAACTAAATAACTAATTAGGTTGAGAAAATGGAAGGAACAAAGAATTTCCTCACCATGATTCAGGCTCTATATGAACTTTAAGCTCATGCTCAAGATGTAGGCCCGAAGTTCAACCTGGACTCAGACTTGCGCATAAATATGTTCTTTTGTTCTCGTTAATAATTTTAATCCAAGCTGAGTCCTAACCTACTAATAGTCCTAAATATTAGGCTTAGGGAGAGAGATCGAAATAACAAAATATTTAAATAAATGATTAATTACTTGAATAATTTTGTAAATTAAAAAATAGAAATCTATGGATAATATTTTACTAAATTATGTAAAATAAACAAATCAAAACTTTAATTTAATAAAATTACTATATACTCATTTATTATTGGGTGTCGGGTTGAATCAAATAAATAAAAATTTATACATAATAGTTTATCTAAAGTATTTAAATATATAAACGAATAATTTAGTTTAGTAAAATAAATAAAATTTCATTAATCATTCGAACTGGATAGGTACATTTATACCACACTAGACCGAAGTCGTTGATAACCCAAAAAATAAGGATCCAGAGAAAGAGAAAAATAAGTTATTAACTAATTTATTAACCTAAATAATAAAATCAATATATAATGATCAATTCATTTAGTAAAATTAAAAATAAATATCCAATCTATCTAAAACAATGCCCGGCCCATTGATAACCCAAAATATTAGACTTGGGGAGGGACAGATATAGTGAATTAATTTTTTGATAAAATTAAATCATTTAGCAAATTAAATAAATAAAATTTTTTAACTAACTAAATTAAATAAATAAATAAATTGGTGAGGAAATAAGAGAGTAAGAAACAATAACGCTTTCCTCGTCGGCTCAACTCAAGAGATAGGTCTAATGGTTGGGTCGGGCTCAAAGTTGGGCTTCAATATATTCTATTGAATAAAGACAAAGTCCAACCCAAACTTGGCACTGCCTGTGAACCAACCTTCTTAATTTGTTAATAAATGATTAATTAACGAAGACAATTAGTTAATTAAATAAATAAAAATCTATGGATAATAACATTTTTATTTTGTAAAATATATAATTGAATAATTTAATTTAATAAAATAAAAAAATATCCAAGCTACCTAGACCAATCCCCACCTGTTGACAACCCTTAAATATTGGACACCGAGCAGTAAGATAGAGAGGGACATAATTAAATAATCTAGTAAATTAAATCAATAAAATATTTTAACTATTTAAAATAAGTAAATAACTAATTATGCAACAAAAAATCCGAGCTTTATATGATGGTCGGGCACAGGCTCAAAATCTAGGCTTGATGGTTGGTCTAGGCTTAGACGGGCCTTAATAAGTTCTGTTGATATAAAGGCAAAGCCCAAACCAGACGTGGCCCAACCAATGAATAGGTTTAACCCCAACCGATACCTATCCAATTTATAAACCTAAATATTTTGCTCGGGTTGTGGGGAATGTATGGATTATTAACTTCTTGAATAATTTAATAAATTAAATAAATAGGAACCTATGGATACCAATTTAGTTAATTTTGTAAAATAACTAATCATTAATTTGGTTTAGTAAAATAAATAAATAAAATTACATTTATTATTGGCACGGGATTGGTACATCATATCCCATATTCACAAAACATATTAGTTACCCTAAAAATAGTCTCTAGGAGAGAGAGAGAGAGAGAGAGAGAGAGAAATAATTTGTTAGGAATATAATTAATTAATTAGTTAATTAAAGAATTCAATAAATTAAGTAAATAGAAATCTATGGATAATAATTTACTTAATTTTATAAAATAGATAAATAAATAGTTAACTTTAAGAAAAAAATATAAATAAATATTCACTTGTGATTGGTGCAAGACTAGTCCAAGCTATCCCCAACCAAACTTGCACCATTGACAACCGTAAGTATTGGTAACATGTTGAATTAGATAAATAACACTTTATGGAGAATAATTTTTTTAATATATTAAAACAAATAAATGAATAGTTTAATTTAGTAAAATAAATAAATAAATTTTCAGTTATTATTGGGGAAAGTATGTACAACCTATTCGACACTAGAACTAATCCATTTTTCAATAAGTAAATCAATAATTAGATGAACAATTTAGTTATGTAAATAAATAAAACCTATGGATAACAATTTACTTACTTTTGGAAAAATAAATAAATATCCAAACTATCTAGATCCAAACCCAACCCACTCACAACCCTAAATATGTAACTCAGGAGGGAGGGAGAGAGAGAAAGAGAGAGAGAGAGAGAGAGAGACAGAGAGAGAGAGAGAGAGAAATAATTTGTTTATAAAGTAAATTGATTTAGTAAGTTCAGTAAATAGTTTTTAACTTAATAGCATAACTAAATAAGTAATTAGGTTGAGAAAATGGAAGGAACAAAGAATTTCCTCACCATGATTCAGGCTCTATATGAACTTTAAGCTCATGCTCAAGATGTAGGCCCGAAGTTCAACCTGGACTCAGACTTGCGCATAAATATGTTCTTTTGTTCTCGTTAATAATTTTAATCCAAGCTGAGTCCTAACCTACTAATAGCCCTAAATATTAGGCTTAGGGAGAGAGATCGAAATAACAAAATATTTAAATAAATGATTAATTACTTGAATAATTTTGTAAATTAAAAAATAGAAATCTATGGATAATATTTTACTAAATTATGTAAAATAAACAAATCAAAACTTTAATTTAATAAAATTACTATATACTCATTTATTATTGGGTGTCGGCTTGAATCAAATAAATAAAAATTTATACATAATAGTTTATCTAAAGTATTTAAATATATAAACGAATAATTTAGTTTAGTAAAATAAATAAAATTTCATTAATCATTCGAACTGGATAGGTACATTCTATACCACACTAGACCGAAGTCGTTGATAACCCAAAAAATAAGGATCCAGAGAAAGAGAAAAATAAGTTATTAACTAATTTATTAACCTAAATAATAAAATCAATATATAATGATCAATTCATTTAGTAAAATTAAAAATAAATATCCAATCTATCTAAAACAATGCCCGGCCCATTGATAACCCAAAATATTAGACTTGGGGAGGGACAGATATAGTGAATTAATTTTTTGATAAAATTAAATCATTTAGCAAATTAAATAAATAAATTTTTTTAACTAACTAAATTAAATAAATAAATAAATTGGTGAGGAAATAAGAGAGTAAGAAACAATAACGCTTTCCTCGTCGGCTCAACTCAAGAGATAGGTCTAATGGTTGGGTCGGGCTCAAAGTTGGGCTTCAATATATTCTATTGAATAAAGACAAAGTCCAACCCAAACTTGGCACTGCCTGTGAACCAACCTTCTTAATTTGTTCATAATTGATTAATTAATGAAGACAATTAGTTAGTTAAATAAATAAAAATCTATGGATAATAACATTTTTATTTTGTAAAATATATAATTGAATAATTTAATTTAATAAAATAAAAAAATATCCAAGCTACCTAGACCAATCCCCACCTGTTGACAACCCTTAAATATTGGACACCGAGCAGTAAGATAGAGAGGGACATAATTAAATAATCTAGTAAATTAAATCAATAAAATATTTTAACTATTTAAAATAAGTAAATAACTAATTATGCAACAAAAAATCCGAGCTTTATATGATGGTCGGGCACAGGCTCAAAATATAGGCTTGATGGTTGGTCTAGGCTTTGACGGGCCTTAATAAGTTCTGTTGATATAAAGGCAAAGCCCAAACCAGACGTGGCCCAACCAATGAATAGGTTTAACCCCAACTGATACCTATCCAATTTATAAACCTAAATATTTTGCTCGGGTTGGGAAGAATGTATGGATTATTAACTTCTTGAATAATTTAATAAATTAAATAAATAGGAACCTATGGATACCAATTTAATTAATTTTGTAAAATAACTAATCATTAATTTGGTTTAGTAAAATAAATAAATAAAATTACATTTATTATTGGCACGGGATAGGTACATCCTATCCCATATTCACAAAACATATTAGTTACCCTAAAAATAGTCTCTAGGAGAGAGAGAGAGAGAGAGAGAAATAATTTGTTAGGAATATAATTAATTAATTAGTTAATTAAAGAATTCAATAAATTAAGTAAATAGAAATCTATGGATAATAATTTACTTAATTTTATAAAATAGATAAATAAATAGTTAACTTTAAGAAAAAAATATAAATAAATATTCACTTGTGATTGGTGCAAGACTAGTCCAAGCTATCCCCAACCAAACTTGCACCATTGACAACCGTAAGTATTGGTAACATGTTGAATTAGATAAATAACACTTTATTGATAATAATTTTTTTAATATATTAAAACAAATAAATGAATAATTTAATTTAGTAAAATAAATAAATAAATTTTCAGTTATTATTGGGGCAAATATGTACAACCTATTCGACACTAGAACTAATCCATTTTTCAATAAGTAAATCAATAATTAGATGAACAATTTAATTATGTAAATAAATAAAACCTATGGATAACAATTTACTTACTTTTGGAAAAATAAATAAATATTCAAACTATCTAGATCCAAACCCATCCCACTCACAACCCTAAATATGTAACTCAGGAGGGAGGGAGGGAGAGAGAGAGAGAGAGAGAGAGAAATAATTTGTTTATAAAGTAAATTGATTTAGTAAGTTCAGTAAATAGTTTTTAACTTAATAGCATAACTAAATAACTAATTAGGTTGAGAAAATGGAAGGAACAAAGAATTTCCTCACCATGATTTGGGCTCTATATGAACTTTAAGCTCATGCTCAAGATGTAGGCCCGAAGTTCAACCTGGACTCAGACTTGCACATAAATATGTTCTTTTGTTCTCGTTAATAATTTTAATCCAAGCTGAGTCCTAACCTACTAATAGCCCTAAATATTAGGCTTAGGGAGAGAGATCGAAATAACAAAATATTTAAATAAATGATTAATTACTTGAATAATTTTGTAAATTAAAAAATAGAAATCTATGGATAATATTTTACTAAATTATGTAAAATAAACAAATTAAAACTTTAATTTAATAAAATTACTATAACTCATTTATTATTGGGTGTCGGGTTGAATCAAATAAATAAAAATTTATACATAATAGTTTATCTAAACTATTTAAATATATAAACGAATAATTTAGTTTAGTAAAATAAATAAAATTTCATTAATCGTTCGAACGGGATAGGTACATTCTATACCACACTAGACCGAAGTCGTTGATAACCCAAAAAATAAGGATCTAGAGAAAGAGAAAAATAAGTTATTAACTAATTTATTAACCTAAATAATAAAATCATAATATAATGATCAATTCATTTAGTAAAATTAAAAATAAATATCCAATCTATCTAAAACCAAGCCCGGCCCATTGATAACCTAAAATATTAGACTTGGGGAGGGAGAGATATAGTGAATTAATTTTTTGATAAAATTAAATCATTTAGCAAATTAAATAAATAAAATTTTTTAACTTACTAAATTAAATAAATAAATAAATTGGTGAGGAAATAAGAGAGTAAGAAACAATAAAGCTTTCCTCGTCTGCTCAACTCAAGAGATAGGTCTAATGGTTGGGTCGGGCTCAAAGTTGGGCTTCAATATATTCTATTGAATAAAGACAAATCCAACCCAAACTTAGCACTGCCTGTGAACCAACCTTCTTAATTTGTTAATAAATGATTAATTAATGAAGACAATTAGTTAATTAAATAAATAAAAATCTATGGATAATAACTTTTTTATTTTGTAAAATATATAATTGAATAATTTAATTTTGAAAAATAAAAAAAATATCCAAGCTACCTAGACCAATCCCCACCTGTTGACAACCCTTAAATATTGGACACCGAGCAGTAAGATAGAGAGGGACATAATTAAATAATCTAGTAAATTAAATCAATAAAATATTTTAACTATTTAAAATAAGTAAATAAATAATTATGCAACAAAAAATCCGAGCTTTATATGATGGTCGGGCACAGGCTCAAAATCTAGGCTTGATGGTTGGTCTAGGCTTAGACGGGCCTTAATAAGTTCTGTTGATATAAAGGCAAAGCCCAAACCAGAAGTGGCCCAACCAATGAATAGGTTTAACCCCAACCGATACCTATCCAATTTGTAAACCTAAATATTTTGCTCGGGTTGGGGGCAATGTATGGATTATTAACTTCTTGAATAATTTAATAAATTAAATAAATAGGAACCTATGGATACCAATTTAGTTAATTTTGTAAAATAACTAATGATTAATTTGGTTTACTAAAAGAAATAAATAAAATTACATTTATTATTGGCACGGGATAGGTACATCCTATCCCATATTCACAAAACATATTAGTTACCCTAAAAATAGTCTCTAGGAGAGAGAGAGAGAGAGAGAGAAATAATTTGTTAGGAATATAATTAATTAATTAGTTAATTAAAGAATTCAATAAATTAAGTAAATAGAAATCTATGGATAATAATTTACTTAATTTTATAAAATAGATAAATAAATTGTTAGCTTTAAGAAAAAAATATAAATAAATATTCACTTGTGATTGGTGCAAGACTAGTCCAAGCTATCCCCAACCAAACTTGCACCATTGACAACCGTAAGTATTGGTAACATGTTGAATTTGATAAATAAAACTTTATAGAGAATGGCAAGACATGTACAACCTATTCGACACCAGAACTAATCCATTGTTCAAAAAGCAAATCATTAATTAGATGAACAATTTAGTTATGTAAATAAATAAAACCTATGGAAAATAATTTACATACTCTTGGAAAAATAAATAAATATCCAAACTATCTAAATCCAAACCCAACCCATTCACAACCCTAAATATGTAACTCAGGAGGGAGAGAGAGAGAGAGAGAGAGAGAGAGAGAGAGAGAGAGGGAGAGAAATAATTTGTTTATAAAGTAAATTAATTTAGTAAGTTCAGTAAATAATTTTTAACTTAATAGAATAAATAAATAAGTAATTAGGTGAGAAAATGAGAGGAACAAGGAATTTCCTCACCATGTTTCAGGCTCTATATGAACTTTAGGCTCATGCTCAAGATGTATTCTCGAAGTTCAACCTGGACTTAGACTTGCGCATAAATATGTTCTTTTGTTCTCGTTAATAATTTTAATCCAAGCTGAGACCTAACCTACTAATAGTACTAAATATTAGGCTTAGGGAGACAGATCGAAATAACAAAATGGTTAAATAAATGATAAATTACTTGAATAATTTTGTAAATTAAAAAATAGAAATCTATGGATAATATTTTACTAAATTATGTAAAATAAACAAATCAAAACTTTAATTTAATAAAATTACTATATACTCATTTATTATTGGGTGTCGGGTTGAATCAAATAAATAAAAATTTATACATAATAGTTTATCTAAAGTATTTAAATATATAAACGAATAATTTAGTTTAGTAAAATAAATAAAATTTCATTAATCGTTTGAACGGGATAGGTACATTCTATACCACACTAGACCGAAGTCGTTGATAACCCAAAAAATAAGGATCCAGAGAAAGAGAAAAATAAGTTATTAACTAATTTAATAACCTAAATAATAAAATCAATATATAATGATCAATTCATTTAGTAAAATTAAAAATAAATATCCAATCTATCTAAAACAATGCCCGGCCCATTGATAACCCAAAATATTAGACTTGGGGAGGGACAGATATAGTGAATTAATTTTTTGATAAAATTAAATCATTTAGCAAATTAAATAAATAAAATTTTTTAACTAACCAAATTAAATAAATAAATAAATTGGTGAGGAAATAAGAGAGTAAGAAACAATAACGCTTTCCTCGTCGGCTCAACTCAAGAGATAGGTCTAATGGTTGGGTCGGGCTCAAAGTTGGGCTTCAATATATTCTATTGAATAAAGACAAAGTCCAACCCAAACTTGGCACTGCCTGTGAACCAACCTTCTTAATTAGTTAATAAATGATTAATTAATGAAGACAATTAGTTAATTAAATAAATAAAAATCTATGGATAATAACTTTTTTATTTTGTAAAATATATAATTGAATAATTTAATTTAATAAAATAAAAAAATATCCAAGCTACCTAGACCAATCCCCACCTGTTGACAACCCTTAAATATTGGACACCGAGCAGTAAGATAGAGAGGGACATAATTAAATAATCTAGTAAATTAAAGCAATAAAATATTTTAACTATTTAAAATAAGTAAATAACTAATTATGCAACAAAAAATCCGAGCTTTATATGATGGTCGGGCACAGGCTCAAAATCTAGGCTTGATGGTTGGTCTAGGCTTAGACGGGCCTTAATAAGTTCTGTTGATATAAAGGCAAAGCCCAAACCAGACGTGGCCCAACCAATGAATAGGTTTAACCCCAACCGATACCTATCCAATTTATAAACCTAAATATTTTGCTCGGGTTGGGGGGAATGTATGGATTATTAACTTCTTGAATAATTTAATAAATTAAATAAATAGGAACCTATGGATACCAATTTAGTTAATTTTGTAAAATAACTAATCATTAATTTGGTTTAGTAAAATAAATAAATAAAATTACATTTATTATTGGCACGGGATTGGTACATCCTATCCCATATTCACAAAACATATTAGTTACCCTAAAAATAGTCTCTAGGAGAGAGAGAGAGAGAGAGAGAGAGAGAGAAATAATTTGTTAGGAATATAATTAATTAATTAGTTAATTAAAGAATTCAATAAATTAAGTAAATAGAAATCTATGGATAATAATTTACTTAATTTTATAAAATAGATAAATCAATAGTTAACTTTAAGAAAAAAATATAAATAAATATTCACTTGTGATTGGTGCAAGACTAGTCCAAGCTATCCCCAACCAAACTTGCACCATTGACAACCGTAAGTATTGGTAACATGTTGAATTAGATAAATAACACTTTATGGAGAATAATTTTTTTAATATATTAAAACAAATAAATGAATAATTTAATTTAGTAAAATAAATAAATAAATTTTCAGTTATTATTGGGGCAAGACATGTACAACCTATTCGACACTAGAACTAATCCATTTTTCAATAAGTAAATCAATAATTAGATGAACAATTTAGTTATGTAAATAAATAAAACCTATGGATAACAATTTACTTACTTTTGGAAAAATAAATAAATATCCAAACTATCTAGATCCAAACCCAAGCCACTCACAACCCTAAATATGTAACTCAGGAGGGAGGGAGAGAGAGAGAGAGAGAGAAAGAGAAATAATTTGTTTATAAAGTAAATTGATTTAGTAAGTTCAGTAAATAGTTTTTAACTTAATAGCATAACTAAATAAGTAATTAGGTTGAGAAAATGGAAGGAACAAAGAATTTCCTCACCATGATTCAGGCTCTATATGAACTTTAAGCTCATGCTCAAGATGTAGGCCCGAAGTTCAACCTGGACTCACACTTGCGCATAAATATGTTGTATTGATCTCGTTAATAATTTTAATCCAAGCTGAGACCTAACCTACTAATAGCCCTAAATATAACTAGTTAATTAAATAAATAGAAATCTATGGATAGTAACTTTCTTAATTTTGTAAAATATATAATTGACTAATTTAATTTAATAAAATAAATAAATATCAAAACTTCGGGGACCAATCCCCACCTGTTGACAACCCTAATTAATTTTACAAAATAGATAAATCAATAGTTAACTTTAAGAAAAAAATATAAATAAATATTCACTTGTGATTGGTGCAAGACTAGTCCAAGCTATCCCCAACCAAACTTGCACCATTGACAACCGTAAGTATTGTTAACTTGTTGAATTAGATAAATAAAACTTTATAGAGAATAATTTTTTTAATATATTAAAACAAATAAATGAATAATTTAATTTAGTAAAATAAATAAATAAATTTTCAGTTATTATTGGGGCAAGACATGTACAACCTATTCGACACCAGAACTAATCCATTGTTCAAAAAGTAAGTCATTAATTAGATGAACAATTTAGTTATGTAAATAAATAAAACCTATGGATAAGAATTTACATACTTTTGGAAAAATAAATAAATATCCAAACTATCTAGATCCAAACTCAACCCATTCACAACCCTAAATATGTAACTCAGGAGGGAGAGAGAGAGAGAGAGAGAGAGAGAGAGGGAGAAATAATTTGTTTATAAAGTAAATTAATTTAGTAAGTTCAGTAAATAATTTTTAACTTAATAGCATAACTAAATAAGTAATTAGGTGAGAAAATGAGAGGAACAAGGAATTTCCTCACCATTATTCAGGCTCTATATGAACGTTAGGCTCATGCTCAAGATGTAGGCTCGAAGTTCAACCTGGACTTAGACTTACGCATAAATATGTTCTTTTGTTCGCGTTAATAATTTTAATCCAAGCTGAGACCTAACCTACTAATAAAGCTAAATATTAGGCTTAGGGAGAGAGATCGAAATAACAAAATAGTTAAATAAATGATTAATTACTTGAATAATTTTGTAAATTAAAAAATAGAAATCTATGGATAATATTTTACTAAATTATGTAAAATAAACAAATCAAAATTTTAATTTATTAAAATTACTATATACTCATTTATTATTGGGTGTCGGGTTGAATCAAATAAATAAAAATTTATACATAATAGTTTATCTAATGTATTTAAATATATAAACGAATAATTTAGTTTAGTAAAATAAATAAAATTTCATTATAGGCCCGAAGTTCAACCTAGACTCAGATTTGCGCATAATTATGTTGTATTGATCTCGTTAATAATTTTAATCCAAGCTGAGACCTAACCTACTAATAGCCCTAAATATAACTAGTTAATTAAATAAATAGAAATCTATGGATAATAACTTTCTTAATTTTGTAAAATATATAATTGAATAATTTAATTTAATAAAATAAATAAATATCAAAACATCCGGGACCAATCCCCTCCTGTTGACACCCCTTAAATATTGGACACCGAGCAGTAAGATAGAGAGGGACATAAATAAATAATCTAGTAAATTAAATCAATAAAGTCTTTTAACTTTTTAAAATAAGTATATAAATAATTAGGCAAAAAAAATCCGAGCTTTATATGATGGTCGGGCACAGGCTCAAAATCTAGGCTTGATGGTTGGTGTAGGCTTAGACGGGCCTTAATAAGTTCTTTTGATATAAAGGCAAAGCCCAAACCAGACGTGGCCCAACCAATGAAAAGGTTTATCCCCAACCGATACCTATCCAATTTATAAACATAAATATTTTGCTGGGGTTGGGGGGGAATGTATGGATTATTAATTACTTGAATAATTAAATAAATAAAATAAATAGGAACCTATGGATACCAATTTAGTTAATTTTGTAAAATAACTAATGATTAATTTAGGTCATGCTCAAGATGTAGGCCCGAAGTTCAACCTAGACTCAGATTTGCGCATAAATATGTTGTATTGATCTCGTTAATAATTTTAATCCAAGCTGAGACCTAACCTACTAATAGCCCAAAATATAACTAGTAAATTAAATAAATAGAAATCTATGGATAATAACTTTCTTAATTTTGTAAAATATATAATTGAATAATTTAATTTAATAAAATAAATAAATATCAAAACATCCGGGACCAATCCCCTCCTGTTGACACCCCTTAAATATTGGACACCGAGCAGTAAGATAGAGAGGGACATAAATAAATAATCTAGTAAATTAAATCAATAAAGTCTTTTAACTTTTTAAAATAAGTATATAAATAATTAGGCAAAAAAAATCCGAGCTTTATATGATGGTCGGGCACAGGCTCAAAATCTAGGCTTGATGGTTGGTCTAGGCTTAGACGGGCCTTAATAAGTTCTTTTGATATAAAGGCAAAGCCCAAACCAGACGTGGCCCAACCAATGAAAAGGTTTATCCCCAACCGATACCTATCCAATTTATAAACCTAAATATTTTGCTCGGGTTGGGGGGGAATGTATGGATTATTAATTACTTGAATAATTAAATAAATAAAATAAATAGGAACCTATGGATACCAATTTAGTTAATTTTGTAAAATAACTAATGATTAATTTGGTTTAGTAAAATAAATAAATAAAATTACATTTATTAATGGCACGGGACAGGTACATCCTATCCCATATTCACAAAACATATTAGTTACCCTAAAAATAGTCTCTAGGAGAGAGAGAGAGAGAGAGAGAGAGAGAGAAATAATTTGCTAGGAATATAATTAATTAATTAGTTAATTTAAGAATTCAATAAATTAAGTAAGTAGAAATCTATGGATAATATTTTACTTAATTTTATAAAATAGATAAATAAATAGTTAACTTTAACAAAAAAATATAAATAAATATTCACTTGTGATTGGTGCAAGACTAGTCCAAGCTATCCCCAACCAAACTTGCACCATTGACAACCGTAAGTATTGGTAACATGTTGAATTAGATAAATAAAACTTTATGGAGAATAATTTTTTTAATATATTAAAACAAATAAATGAATAATTTAATTTAGTAAAATAAATAAATAAATTTTCAGTTATTATTGGGGCAAGACATGTACAACTTATTCGACACCAGAACTAATCCATTTTCAATAAGTAAATCATTAATTAGATGAACAATTTAGTTATGTAAATAAATAAAACCTATGGATAACAATTTACTTACTTTTGGAAAAATAAATAAATATCCAAACTATCTAGATCCCAACCCAACCCATTCACAACCCTAAAAATGTAACTCAGGAGGGAGAGAGAGAGAGAGAGAGAGAGAGAAATAATTTGTTTATAAAGTAAATTAATTTAGTAAGTTCAGTAAATAATTTTTAACTTAATAGCATAACTAAATAAGTAATTAGGTGAGAAAATGAGAGGAACAAGGAATTTCCTCACCATGATTCAGGCTCTATATGTACTTTAGGCTCATGCTCTAGATGTAGGCTCGAAGTTCAACCTGGACTTAGACTTGCGCATAAATATGTTCTTTTGTTCTCGTTAACAATTTTAATTCAAGCTGAGACCTAACCTACTAATAGCCCTAAATATTAGGCTTAGGGAGAGAGATCGAAATAACAAAATATTTAAATAAATGATTAATTACTTGAATAAATTTGTAAATTAAAAAATAGAAATATATGGATAATATTTTTCTAAATTTTGTAAAATAAACAAATCAAAAATTTAATTTAATAAATTTACTATATACTCATTTATTATTGGGTGTCGGGTTGAATCAAATAAATAAAAATTTATACATAATAGTTTATCTAAAGTATTTAAATATATAAATGAATAATTTAGTTTAGTAAAATATATAAAATTTCATTAATCATTCGGATGGGATAGGTACATTCTATACCACACTAGACCGAACTCGTTGATAACCCAAAAAATAAGGATCCAGAGAAAGAGAAAAATAAGTTATTAACTAATTTATTAACCTAAATAATAAAATCATTATATAATGATCAATTCATTTAGTAAAATAAAAAATAAATATCCAATCTATCTAAAACCAAGCCCGGCCCATGGATAACCCAAAATATTAGACTTGGGGAGGGAGAGATATAATGAAATAATTTTTTGATAAAATTAAATCATTTAGTAAATTAAATAAATAAATTTTTTTAACTTACTATATTAAATAAATAAATAAATTGGTGAGGAAATAAGAGAGTAAGAAACAATAACGCTTTCCTCATCGGCTCAACTCAAGAGATAGGTCTAATGGTTGGGTCGGGCTCAAAGCTGGGCTTCAATATATTCTATTGAATAAAGACAAAGTCCAACCCAAACTTGGCACTGCCTGTGAACCAACCTTCTTAATTTGTTAATAAATGATTAATTAATGAAGACAATTAGTTAATTAAAGAAATAAAAATATATGGATAATAACTTTTTTATTTTGTAAAATATATAATTGAATAATTTAATTTAATAAAATAAAAAAATATCCAAGCTAGCTAGACCAATCCCCACCTGTTGACAACCCTTAAATATTGGACACCGAGCAGTAAGATAGAGAGGGACATAATTAAATAATCTAGTAAATTAAATCAATAAAATATTTTAGCTATTTAAAATAAGTAAATAAATAATTATGCAACAAAAAATCCGAGCTTTATATGATGGTCGGGCACAGGCTCAAAATCTAGGCTTGATGGTTGGTCTAGGCTTAGACGGGCCTTAATAAGTTCTGTTGATATAAAGGCAAAGCCCAAACCAGACGTGGCCAAACCAATGAAAAGGTTTATCCCCAATCAATACCTATCCAATTTATAAACCTAAATATTTTGCTCGGGTTGGGGGGGAATGTATGGATTATTAATTACTTGAATAATTAAATAAATTAAATAAATTGGAACCTATGGATACCAATTTAGTTAATTTTGTAAAATAACTAATGATAAATTTGGTTTAGTAAAATAAATAAATAAAATTACATTTATTATTGGCACGGGACAGGTACATCCTATCCCATATTCACAAAACATATTAGTTACCCTAAAAATAGTCTCTAGGAGAGAGAGAGAGAGAGAAAGAGAAATAATTTGCTAGGAATATAATTAATTAATTAGTTAATTAAAGAATTCAATAAATTAATTAAGTAGAAATCTATGGATAATAGTTTACTTAATTTTATAAAATAGATAAATAAATAGTTAAGTTTAACAAAAAAATATAAATAAATATTCACTTTTGATTGGTGCAAGACTAGTCCAAGCTATCCCCAACCAAACTTGCACCATTGACAACCGTAAGTATTGGTAACATGTTGAATTAGATAAATAAAACTTTATGGAGAATAATTTTTTTAATATATTAAAACAAATAAATGAATAATTTAATTTAGTAAAATAAATAAATAAATTTTCAGTTATTATTGGGGCAAGACATGTACAACTTATTCGACACCAGAACTAATCCATTTTCAATAAGTAAATCGTTAATTAGATGAACAATTTAGTTTTGTAAATAAATAAAACCTATGGATAACAATTTACTTACTTTTGGAAAAATAAATAAATATCCAAACTATCTAGATCCAAACCCAACCCATTCACAACCCTAAAAATGTAACTCAGGAGGGAGAGAGAGAGAGAGAGAGAGAGAGAGAGAAATAATTTGTTTATAAAGTAAATTAATTTAGTAAGTTCAGTAAATAGTTATTAACTTAATAGCATAACTAAATAAGTAATTAGGTTGAGAAAATGGGAGGAACAAAGAATTTCCTCACCATGATTCGGGCTCAATATGAACTTTAGGTCATGCTCAAGATGTAGGCCCGAAGTTCAACCTAGACTCAGATTTGCGCATAAATATGTTGTATTGATCTCGTTAATAATTTTAATCCAAGCTGAGACCTAACCTACTAATAGCCCTAAATATAACTAGTTAATTAAATAAATAGAAATCTATGGATAATAACTTTCTTAATTTTGTAAAATATATAATTGAATAATTTAATTTAATAAAATAAATAAATATCAAAACATCCGGGACCAATCCCCTCCTGTTGACACCCCTTAAATATTGGACACCGAGCAGTAAGATAGAGAGGGACATAAATAAATAATCTAGTAAATTAAATCAATAAAGTCTTTTAACTTTTTAAAATAAGTATATAAATAATTAGGCAAAAAAAATCCGAGCTTTATATGATGGTCGGGCACAGGCTCAAAATCTAGGCTTGATGGTTGGTGTAGGCTTAGACGGGCCTTAATAAGTTCTTTTGATATAAAGGCAAAGCCCAAACCAGACGTGGCCCAACCAATGAAAAGGTTTATCCCCAACCGATACCTATCCAATTTATAAACATAAATATTTTGCTCGGGTTGGGGGGGAATGTATGGATTATTAATTACTTGAATAATTAAATAAATAAAATAAATAGGAACCTATGGATACCAATTTAGTTAATTTTGTAAAATAACTAATGATTAATTTAGGTCATGCTCAAGATGTAGGCCCGAAGTTCAACCTAGACTCAGATTTGCGCATAAATATGTTGTATTGATCTCGTTAATAATTTTAATCCAAGCTGAGACCTAACCTACTAATAGCCCTAAATATAACTAGTAAATTAAATAAATAGAAATCTATGGATAATAACTTTCTTAATTTTGTAAAATATATAATTGAATAATTTAATTTAATAAAATAAATAAATATCAAAACATCAGGGACCAATCCCCTCCTGTTGACACCCCTTAAATATTGGACACCGAGCAGTAAGATAGAGAGGGACATAAATAAATAATCTAGTAAATTAAATCAATAAAGTCTTTTAACTTTTTAAAATAAGTATATAAATAATTAGGCAAAAAAAATCCGAGCTTTATATGATGGTCGGGCACAGGCTCAAAATCTAGGCTTGATGGTTGGTGTAGGCTTAGACGGGCCTTAATAAGTTCTTTTGATATAAAGGCAAAGCCCAAACCAGACGTGGCCCAACCAATGAAAAGGTTTATCCCCAACCGATACCTATCCAATTTATAAACCTAAATATTTTGCTCGGGTTGGGGGGGAATGTATGGATTATTAATTACTTGAATAATTAAATAAATAAAATAAATAGGAACCTATGGATACCAATTTAGTTAATTTTGTAAAATAACTAATGATTAATTTGGTTTAGTAAAATAAATAAATAAAATTACATTTATTAATGGCACGGGACAGGTACATCCTATCCCATATTCACAAAACATATTAGTTACCCTAAAAATAGTCTCTAGGAGAGAGAGAGAGAGAGAGAGAGAGAGAGAGAAATAATTTGCTAGGAATATAATTAATTAATTAGTTAATTTAAGAATTCAATAAATTAAGTAAGTAGAAATCTATGGATAATATTTTACTTAATTTTATAAAATAGATAAATAAATAGTTAACTTTAACAAAAAAATATAAATAAATATTCACTTGTGATTGGTGCAAGACTAGTCCAAGCTATCCCCAACCAAACTTGCACCATTGACAACCGTAAGTATTGGTAACATGTTGAATTAGATAAATAAAACTTTATGGAGAATAATTTTTTTAATATATTAAAATCCATTTTCAATAAGTAAATCATTAATTAGATGAACAATTTAGTTATGTAAATAAATAAAACCTATGGATAACAATTTACTTACTTTTGGAAAAATAAATAAATATCCAAACTATCTAGATCCCAACCCAACCCATTCACAACCCTAAAAATGTAACTCAGGAGGGAGAGAGAGAGAGAGAGAGAGAGAGAAATAATTTGTTTATAAAGTAAATTAATTTAGTAAGTTCAGTAAATAATTTTTAACTTAATAGCATAACTAAATAAGTAATTAGGTGAGAAAATGAGAGGAACAAGGAATTTCCTCACCATGATTCAGGCTCTATATGTACTTTAGGCTCATGCTCTAGATGTAGGCTCGAAGTTCAACCTGGACTTAGACTTGCGCATAAATATGTTCTTTTGTTCTCGTTAATAATTTTAATCCAAGCTGAGACCTAACCTACTAATAGCCCTAAATATTAGGCTTAGGGAGAGAGATCGAAATAACAAAATATTTAAATAAATGATTAATTACTTGAATAAATTTGTAAATTAAAAAATAGAAATATATGGATAATATTTTTCTAAATTTTGTAAAATAAACAAATCAAAAATTTAATTTAATAAATTTACTATATACTCATTTATTATTGGGTGTCGGGTTGAATCAAATAAATAAAAATTTATACATAATAGTTTATCTAAAGTATTTAAATATATAAATGAATAATTTAGTTTAGTAAAATATATAAAATTTCATTAATCATTCGGATGGGATAGGTACATTCTATACCACACTAGACCGAACTCGTTGATAACCCAAAAAATAAGGATCCAGAGAAAGAGAAAAATAAGTTATTAACTAATTTATTAACCTAAATAATAAAATCATTATATAATGATCAATTCATTTAGTAAAATAAAAAATAAATATCCAATCTATCTAAAACCTAGCCCGGCCCATTGATAACCCAAAATATTAGACTTGGGGAGGGAGAGATATAATGAAATAATTTTTTGATAAAATTAAATCATTTAGTAAATTAAATAAATAAAATTTTTTAACTTACTAAATTAAATAAATAAATAAATTGGTGAGGAAATAAGAGAGTAAGAAACAATAGCGCTTTCCTCGTCGGCTCAACTCATGAGATAGGTCTAATGGTTGGGTCGGGCACAAAGTTGAGCTTCAATATATTCTATTGAATAAAGACAAAGTCCAACCCAAAGTTGGCACGGCCTGTGAACCAACCTTCTTAATTTGTTAATAAATGATTAATTAATGAAGACAATTAGTTAATTAAAGAAATAAAAATATATGGATAATAACTTTTTTAATTTGTAAAATATATAATTGAATAATTTAATTTAATAAAATAAAAAAATATCCAAGCTACCTAGAGCAATCCTCACCTGTTGACAACCCTTAAATATTGGACATCGAGAAGTAAGATAGAGAGGGATATAATTAAATAATCTAGTAAATTAAATCAATAAAATATTTTAACTATTTAAAATAAGTAAATAAATAATTATGCAACAAAAAATCCGAGCTTTATATGATGGTCGGGCACAGGCTCAAAATCTAGGCTTGATGGTTGGTTTAGGCTTAGACGGGCCTTAATAAGTTCTGTTGATATAAAGGCAAAGCCCAAACCAGACGTGGCCCAACCAATGAAAAGGTTTATCCCCAACCGATACCTATCCAATTTATAAACCTAAATGTTTTGCTCGGGTTGGGGGAGAATGTATGGATTATTAATTACTTGAATAATTAAATAAATTAAATAAATTGGAACCTATGGATACCAATTTGGTTAATTTTGTAAAATAACTAATTATAAATTTGGTTTAGTAAAATAAATAAATAAAATTACATTTATTAATGGCACGGGACAGGTACATCCTATCCCATATTCACAAAACATATTAGTTACCCTAAAAATAGTCTCTAGGAGAGAGAGAGAGAGAGAGAGAGAGAGAGAGAGAGAAATAATTTGCTAGGAATATAATTAATTAATTAGTTAATTTAAGAATTCAATAAATTAAGTAAGTAGAAATCTATGGATAATATTTTACTTAATTTTATAAAATAGATAAATAAATAGTTAACTTTAACAAAAAAATATAAATAAATATTCACTTGTGATTGGTGCAAGACTAGTCCATGCTATCCCCAACCAAACTTGCACCATTGACAACCGTAAGTATTGGTAACATGTTGAATTAGATAAATAAAACTTTATGGAGAATAATTTTTTTAATATATTAAAACAAATAAATGAATAATTTAATTTAGTAAAATAAATAAATAAATTTTCAGTTATTATTGGGGCAAGACATGTACAACTTATTCGACACCAGAACTAATCCATTTTCAATAAGTAAATCATTAATTAGATGAACAATTTAGTTATGTAAATAAATAAAACCTAAGGATAACAATTTACTTACTTTTGGAAAAATAAATAAATATCCAAACTATCTAGATCCCAACCCAACCCATTCACAACCCTAAAAATGTAACTCAGGAGGGAGAGAGAGAGAGAGAGAGAGAGAGAGAGAAATAATTTGTTTATAAAGTAAATTAATTTAGTAAGTTCAGTAAATAATTTTTAACTTAATAGCATAACTAAATAAGTAATTAGGTGAGAAAATGAGAGGAACAAGGAATTTCCTCACCATGATTCAGGCTCTATATGTACTTTAGGCTCATGCTCTAGATGTAGGCTCGAAGTTCAACCTGGACTTAGACTTGCGCATAAATATGTTCTTTTGTTCTCGTTAATAATTTTAATCCAAGCTGAGACCTAAATAGCCCAAAATATTAGGCTTAGGGAGAGAGATCGAAATAACAAAATATTTAAATAAATGATTAATTACTTGAATAAATTTGTAAATTAAAAAATAGAAATATATGGATAATATTTTTCTAAATTTTGTAAAATAAACAAATCAAAAATTTAATTTAATAAATTTACTATATACTCATTTATTATTGGGTGTCGGGTTGAATCAAATAAATAAAAATTTATACGTAATAGTTTATCTAAAGTATTTAAATATGTAAATGAATAATTTAGTTTAGTAAAATAAATAAAATTTCATTAATCATTCGGACGGGATAGGTACATTCTATACCACACTAGACCGAACTCGTTGATAACCCAAAAAATAAGGATCCAGAGAAAGAGAAAAATAAGTTATTAACTAATTTATTAACCTAAATAATAAAATCATTATATAATGATCAATTCATTTAGTAAAATAAAAAATAAATATCCAATCTATCTAAAACCAAGCCCGGCCCATTGATAACCCAAAATATTAGACTTGGGGAGGGAGAGATATAATGAAATAATTTTTTGATAAAATTAAATCATTTAGTAAATTAAATAAATAAAATTTTTTAACTTACTAAATTAAATAAATAAATAAATTGGTGAGGAAATAAGAGAGTAAGAAACAATAGCGCTTTCCTCGTCGGCTCAACTCATGAGATAGGTCTAATGGTTGGGTCGGGCACAAAGTTGGGCTTCAATATATTCTATTGAATAAAGACAATGTCCAACCCAAAGTTGGCACTGCCTGTGAACCAACCTTCTTAATTTGTTAATAAATGATTAATTAATGAAGACAATTAGTTAATTAAAGAAATAAAAATATATGGATAATAACTTTTTTAATTTGTAAAATATATAATTGAATAATTTAATTTAATAAAATAAAAAAATATCCAAGCTACCTAGAGCAATCCTCACCTGTTGACAACCCTTAAATATTGGACACCGAGAAGTAAGATAGAGATGGACATAATTAAATAATCTAGTAAATTAAATCAATAAAATATTTTAACTATTTAAAATAAGTAAATAAATAATTATGCAACAAAAAATCCGAGCTTTATATGATGGTCGGGCACAGGCTCAAAATCTAGGCTTGATGGTTGGTCTAGGCTTAGACGGGCCTTAATAAGTTCTGTTGATATAAAGGCAAAGCCCAAACCAGACGTGTCCCAACCAATGAAAAGGTTTATCCCCAACCGATACCTATCCAATTTATAAACATAAATATTTTGCTCGGGTTGGGGGGGAATGTATGGATTATTAATTACTTGAATAATTAAATAAATTAAATAAATTGGAACCTATGGATACCAATTTGGTTAATTTTGTAAAATAACTAATTATAAATTTGGTTTAGTAAAATAAATAAATAAAATTACATTTATTATTGGCACGGGACAGGTACATCCTATCCCATATTCACAAAACATATTAGTTACCCTAAAAATAGTCTCTAGGAGAGAGAGAGAGAGAGAGAGAGAGAGAGAGAGAGAGAGAGAGAGATAAATAATTTGCTAGGAATATAATTAATTAATTAGTTAATTAAAGAATTCAATAAATTAATTAAGTAGAAATCTATGGATAATAGTTTACTTAATTTTATAAAATAGATAAATAAATAGTTAAGTTTAACAAAAAAATATAAATAAATATTCACTTTTGATTGGTGCAAGACTAGTCCAAGCTATCCCCAACCAAACTTGCACCATTGACAACCGTAAGTATTGGTAACATGTTGAATTAGATAAATAAAACTTTATGGAGAATAATTTTTTTAATATATTAAAACAAATAAATGAATAATTTAATTTAGTAAAATAAATAAATAAATTTTCAGTTATTATTGGGGCAAGACATGTACAACTTATTCGACACCAGAACTAATCCATTTTCAATAAGTAAATCATTAATTAGATGAACAATTTAGTTATGTAAATAAATAAAACCTATGGATAACAATTTACTTACTTTTGGAAAAATAAATAAATATCCAAACTATCTAGATCCCAACCCAACCCATTCACAACCCTAAAAATGTAACTCAGGAGGGAGAGAGAGAGAGAGACAGAGAGAGAAATAATTTGTTTATAAAGTAAATTAATTTAGTAAGTTCAGTAAATAATTTTTAACTTAATAGCATAACTAAATAAGTAATTAGGTGAGAAAATGAGAGGAAAAAGGAATTTCCTCACCATGATTCAGGCTCTATATGTACTTTAGGCTCATGCTCTTAATGTAGGCTCAAAGTTCAGCCTGGACTTAGACTTGCGCATAAATTTGTTCTTTTGTTCTCGTTAATAATTTTAATCCAAGCTGAGACCTAACCTACTAATAGCCCTAAATATTAGGCTTAGGGAGAGAGATCGAAATAACAAAATACTTAAATAAATGATTAATTACATGAATAAATTTGTAAATTAAAAAATAGAAATATATGGATAATATTTTACTAAATTTTGGAAAATAAACAAATCAAAAATTTAATTTAATAAATTTACTATATACTCATTTATTATTGGGTGTCGGGTTGAATCAAATAAATAAAAATTTATACATAATAGTTTATCTAAAGTATTTAAATATATAAATGAATAATTTAGTTTAGTAAAATAAATAAAATTTCATTAATCATTCGGACGGGATAGGTACATTCTATACCACACTAGACCGAACTCGTTGATAACCCAAAAAATAAGGATCCAGAGAAAGAGAAAAATAAGTTATTAACTAATTTATTAACCTAAATAATAAAATCATTATATAATGATCAATTCATTTAGTAAAATAAAAAATAAATATCCAATCTATCTAAAACCAAGCACGGCCCATGGATAACCCAAAATATTAGACTTGGGGAGGGAGAGATATAATGAAATAATTTTTTGATAAAATTAAATCATTTAGTAAATTAAATAAATAAATTTTTTTAACTTACTATATTAAATAAATAAATAAATTGGTGAGGAAATAAGAGAGTAAGAAACAATAACGCTTTCCTCATCGGCTCAACTCAAGAGATAGGTCTAATGGTTGGGTCGGGCTCAAAGCTGGGCTTCAATATATTCTATTGAATAAAGGCAAAGTCCAACCCAAACTTGGCACGGCCTGTGAACCAACCTTCTTAATTTGTTAATAAATGATTAATTAATGAAGACAATTAGTTAATTAAAGAAATAAAAATATATGGATAATAACTTTTTTATTTTGTAAAATATATAATTGAATAATTTAATTTAATAAAATAAAAAAATATCCAAGCTAGCTAGACCAATCCCCACCTGTTGACAACCCTTAAATATTGGACACCGAGCAGTAAGATAGAGAGGGACATAATTAAATAATCTAGTAAATTAAATCAATAAAATATTTTAGCTATTTAAAATAAGTAAATAAATAATTATGCAACAAAAAATCCGAGCTTTATATGATGGTCGGGCACAGGCTCAAAATCTAGGCTTGATGGTTGGTCTAGGCTTAGACGGGCCTTAATAAGTTCTGTTGATATAAAGGCAAAGCCCAAACCAGACGTGGCCAAACCAATGAAAAGGTTTATCCCCAATCGATACCTATCCAATTTATAAACCTAAATATTTTGCTCGGGTTGGGGGGGAATGTATGGATTATTAATTACTTGAATAATTAAATAAATTAAATAAATTGGAACCTATGGATACCAATTTAGTTAATTTTGTAAAATAACTAATGATAAATTTGGTTTAGTAAAATAAATAAATAAAATTACATTTATTATTGGCACGGGACAGGTACATCCTATCCCATATTCACAAAACATATTAGTTACCCTAAAAATAGTCTCTAGGAGAGAGAGAGAAAGAAAGAGAAATAATTTGCTAGGAATATAATTAATTAATTAGTTAATTAAAGAATTCAATAAATTAATTAAGTAGAAATCTATGGATAATAGTTTACTTAATTTTATAAAATAGATAAATAAATAGTTAAGTTTAACAAAAAAATATAAATAAATATTCACTTTTGATTGGTGCAAGACTAGTCCAAGCTATCCCCAACCAAACTTGCACCATTGACAACCGTAAGTATTGGTAACATGTTGAATTAGATAAATAAAACTTTATGGAGAATAATTTTTTTAATATATTAAAATCCATTTTCAATAAGTAAATCATTAATTAGATGAACAATTTAGTTATGTAAATAAATAAAACCTATGGATAACAATTTACTTACTTTTGGAAAAATAAATAAATATCCAAACTATCTAGATCCAAACCCAACCCATTCACAACCCTAAAAATGTAACTCAGGAGGGAGAGAGAGAGAGAGAGAGAGAGAGAGAGAGAGAGAAATAATTTGTTTATAAAGTAAATTAATTTAGTAAGTTCAGTAAATAGTTATTAACTTAATAGCATAACTAAATAAGTAATTAGGTTGAGAAAATGGGAGGAACAAAGAATTTCCTCACCATGATTCGGGCTCAATATGAACTTTAGGTCATGCTCAAGATGTAGGCCCGAAGTTCAACCTAGACTCAGATTTGCGCATAAATATGTTGTATTGATCTCGTTAATAATTTTAATCCAAGCTGAGACCTAACCTACTAATAGCCCTAAATATAACTAGTTAATTAAATAAATAGAAATCTATGGATAATAACTTTCTTAATTTTGTAAAATATATAATTGAATAATTTAATTTAATAAAATAAATAAATATCAAAACATCCGGGACCAATCCCCTCCTGTTGACACCCCTTAAATATTGGACACCGAGCAGTAAGATAGAGAGGGACATAAATAAATAATCTAGTAAATTAAATCAATAAAGTCTTTTAACTTTTTAAAATAAGTATATAAATAATTAGGCAAAAAAAATCTGAGCTTTATATGATGGTCGCGCACAGGCTCAAAATCTAGGCTTGATGGTTGGTCTAGGCTTAGACGAGCCTTAATAAGTTCTTTTGATATAAAGGCAAAGCCCAAACCAGACGTGGCCCAACCAATGAAAAGGTTTATCCCCAACCGATACCTATCCAATTTATAAACATAAATATTTTGCTCGGGTTGGGGGGGAATGTATGGATTATTAATTACTTGAATAATTAAATAAATAAAATAAATAGGAACCTATGGATACCAATTTAGTTAATTTTGTAAAATAACTAATGATTAATTTAGGTCATGCTCAAGATGTAGGCCCGAAGTTCAACCTAGACTCAGATTTGCGCATAAATATGTTGTATTGATCTCGTTAATAATTTTAATCCAAGCTGAGACCTAACCTACTAATTGCCCTAAATATAACTAGTTAATTAAATAAATAGAAATCTATGAATAATAACTTTCTTAATTTTGTAAAATATATAATTGAATAATTTAATTTAATAAAATAAATAAATATCAAAACATCCGGGACCAATCCCCTCCTGTTGACACCCCTTAAATATTGGACACCGAGCAGTAAGATAGAGAGGGACATAAATAAATAATCTAGTAAATTAAATCAATAAAGTCTTTTAACTTTTTAAAATAAGTATATAAATAATTAGGCAACAAAAAATCCGAGCTTTATATGATGGTCGGGCACAGGCTCAAAATCTAGGATTGATGGTTGGTCTAGGCTTAGACGGGCCTTAATAAGTTCTTTTGATATAAAGGCAAAGCCCAAACCAGACGTGGCCCAACCAATGAAAAGGTTTATCCCCAACCGATACCTATCCAATTTATAAACCTAAATATTTTGCTCGGGTTGGGGGGAATGTATGGATTATTAATTACTTGAATAATTAAATAAATAAAATAAATAGGAACCTATGGATACCAATTTAGTTAATTTTGTAAAATAACTAATGATTAATTTGGTTTAGTAAATAAATAAATAAAATTACATTTATTAATGGCACGGGACAGGTACATCCTATCCCATATTCACAAAACATATTAGTTACCCTAAAAATAGTCTCTAGGAGAGAGAGAGAGAGAGAGAGAGAGAGAGAGAAATAATTTGCTAGGAATATAATTAATTAATTAGTTAATTTAAGAATTCATAAATTAAGTAAGTAGAAATCTATGGATAATATTTTACTTAATTTTATAAAATAGATAAATAAATAGTTAACTTTAACAAAAAAATATAAATAAATATTCACTTGTGATTGGTGCAAGACTAGTCCAAGCTATCCCCAACCAAACTTGCACCATTGACAACCGTAAGTATTGGTAACATGTTGAATTAGATAAATAAAACTTTATGGAGAATAATTTTTTTAATATATTAAAACAAATAAATGAATAATTTAATTTAGTAAAATAAATAAATAAATTTTCAGTTATTATTGGGGCAAGACATGTACAACTTATTCGACACCAGAACTAATCCATTTTCAATAAGTAAATCATTAATTAGATGAACAATTTAGTTATGTAAATAAATAAAACCTATGGATAACAATTTACTTACTTTTGGAAAAAGAAATAAATATCCAAACTATCTAGATCCCAACCCAACCCATTCACAACCCTAAAAGTGTAACTCAGGAGGGAGGGAGAGAGAGAGAGAGAGAGAGAAATAATTTGTTTATAAAGTAAATTAATTTAGTAAGTTCAGTAAATAATTTTTAACTTAATAGCATAACTAAATAAGTAATTAGGTGAGAAAATGAGAGGAACAAGGAATTTCCTCACCATGATTCAGGCTCTATATGTACTTTAGGCTCATGCTCTAGATGTAGGCTCGAAGTTCAACCTGGACTTAGACTTGCGCATAAATATGTTCTTTTGTTCTCGTTAATAATTTTAATCCAAGCTGAGACCTAACCTACTAATAGCCCTAAATATTAGGCTTAGGGAGAGAGATCGAAATAACAAAATATTTAAATAAATGATTAATTACTTGAATAAATTTGTAAATTAAAAAATAGAAATATATGGATAATATTTTTCTAAATTTTGTAAAATAAACAAATCAAAAATTTAATTTAATAAATTTACTATATACTCATTTATTATTGGGTGTCGGGTTGAATCAAATAAATAAAAATTTATACATAATAGTTTATCTAAAGTATTTAAATATATAAATGAATAATTTAGTTTAGTAAAATAAATAAAATTTCATTAATCATTCGGACGGGATAGGTACATTCTATACCACACTAGACCGAACTCGTTGATAACCCAAAAAATAAGGATCCAGAGAAAGAGAAAAATAAGTTATTAACTAATTTATTAACCTAAATAATAAAATCATTATATAATGATCAATTCATTTAGTAAAATAAAAAATAAATATCCAATCTATCTAAAACCAAGCCCGGCCCATTGATAACCCAAAATATTAGACTTGGGGAGGGAGAGATATAATGAAATAATTTTTTGATAAAATTAAATCATTTAGTAAATTAAATAAATAAAATTTTTAACTTACTAAATTAAATAAATAAATAAATTGGTGAGGAAATAAGAGAGTAAGAAACAATAGCGCTTTCCTCGTCGGCTCAACTCATGAGATAGGTCTAATGGTTGGGTCGGGCACAAAGTTGGGCTTCAATATATTCTATTGAATAAAGACAAAGTCCAACCCAAAGTTGGCACGGCCTGTGAACCAACCTTCTTAATTTGTTAATAAATGATTAATTAATGAAGACAATTAGTTAATTAAAGAAATAAAAATATATGGATAATAACTTTTTTAATTTGTAAAATATATAATTGAATAATTTAATATAATAAAATAAAAAAATATCCAAGCTACCTAGAGCAATCCTCACCTGTTGACAACCCTTAAATATTGGACACCGAGAAGTAAGATAGGGAGGGACATAATTAAATAATCTAGTAAATTAAATCAATAAAATATTTTAACTATTTAAAATAAGTAAATAAATAATTATGCAACAAAAAATCCGAGCTTTATATGATGGTCGGGCACAGGCTCAAAATCTAGGCTTGATGGTTGGTCTAGGCTTAGACGGGCCTTAATAAGTTCTGTTGATATAAAGGCAAAGCCCAAACCAGACGTGGCCCAACCAATGAAAAGGTTTATCCCCAACCGATACCTATCCAATTTATAAACCTAAATATTTTGCTCGGGTTGGGGGGGAATGTATGGATTATTAATTACTTGAATAATTAAATAAATTAAATAAATTGGAACCTATGGATACCAATTTGGTTAATTTTGTAAAATAACTAATTATAAATTTGGTTTAGTAAAATAAATAAATAAAATTACATTTATTATTGGCACGGGACAGGTACATCCTATCCCATATTCACAAAACATATTAGTTACCCTAAAAATAGTCTCTAGGAGAGAGAGAGAGAGAGAGAGAGAGAGAGAGAGAGAGAGAAATAATTTGCTAGGAATATAATTAATTAATTAGTTAATTAAAGAATTCAATAAATTAATTAAGTAGAAATCTATGGATAATAGTTTACTTAATTTTATAAAATAGATAAATAAATAGTTAAGTTTAACAAAAAAATATAAATAAATATTCACTTTTTATTGGTGCAAGACTAGTCCAAGCTATCCCCAACCAAACTTGCACCATTGACAACCGTAAGTATTGGTAACATGTTGAATTAGATAAATAAAACTTTATGGAGAATAATTTTTTTAATATATTAAAACAAATAAATGAATAATTTAATTTAGTAAAATAAATAAATAAATTTTCAGTTATTATTGGGGCAAGACATGTACAACTTATTCAACACCAGAACTAATCCATTTTCAAAAAGTAAATCATTAATTAGATGAACAATTTAGTTATGTAAATAAATAAAACCTATGGATAACAATTTACTTACTTTTGGAAAAATAAATAAATATCCAAACTATCTAGATCCCAACCCAACCCATTCACAACCCTAAAAATGTAACTCAGGAGGGAGAGAGAGAGAGAGACAGAGAGAGAAATAATTTGTTTATAAAGTAAATTAATTTAGTAAGTTCAGTAAATAATTTTTAACTTAATAGCATAACTAAATAAGTAATTAGGTGAGAAAATGGGAGGAACAAGGAATTTCCTCACCATGATTCAGGCTCTATATGTACTTTAGGCTCATGCTCTAGATGTAGGCTCGAAGTTCAACCTGGACTTAGACTTGCGCATAAATATGTTCTTTTGTTCTCGTTAATAATTTTAATCCAAGCTGAGACCTAACCTACTAATAGCCCTAAATATTAGGCTTAGGGAGAGAGATCGAAATAACAAAATATTTAAATAAATGATTAATTACTTGAATAAATTTGTAAATTAAAAAATAGAAATATATGGATAATATTTTTCTAAATTTTGTAAAATAAACAAATCAAAAATTTAATTTAATAAATTTACTATATACTCATTTATTATTGGGTGTCGGGTTGAATCAAATAAATAAAAATTTATACATAATAGTTTATGTAAAGTATTTAAATATATAAATGAATAATTTAGTTTAGTAAAATAAAAAAAATTTCATTAATCATTCGGACGGGATAGGTACATTCTATACCACACTAGACCGAACTCATTGATAACCCAAAAAATAAGGATCCAGAGAAAGAGAAAAATAAGTTATTAACTAATTTATTAACCTAAATAATAAAATCATTATATAATGATCAATTCATTTAGTAAAATAAAAAATAAATATCCAATCTATCTAAAACCAAGCCCGGCCCATTGATAACCCAAAATATTAGACTTGGGGAGGGAGAGATATAATGAAATAATTTTTTGATAAAATTAAATCATTTAGTAAATTAAATAAATAAAATTTTTTAACTTACTAAATTAAATAAATAAATAAATTGGTGAGGAAATAAGAGAGTAAGAAACAATAGCGCTTTCCTCGTCGGCTCAACTCATGAGATAGGTCTAATGGTTGGGTCGGGCACAAAGTTGGGCTTCAATATATTCTATTGAATAAAGACAAAGTCCAACCCAAAGTTGGCACTGCCTGTGAACCAACCTTCTTAATTTGTTAATAAATGATTAATTAATGAAGACAATTAGTTAATTAAAGAAATAAAAATATATGGATAATAACTTTTTTAATTTGTAAAATATATAATTCAATAATTTAATTTAATAAAATAAAAAAATATCCAAGCAACCTAGAGCAATCCTCACCTGTTGACAACCCTTAAATATTGGACACCGAGAAGTAAGATAGAGAGGGACATAATTAAATAATCTAGTAAATTAAATCAATAAAATATTTTAACTATTTAAAATAAGTAAATAAATAATTATGCAACAAAAAATCCGAGCTTTATATGATGGTCGGGCACAGGCTCAAAATCTAGGCTTGATGGTTGGTCTAGGCTTAGACGGGCCTTAATAAGTTCTGTTGATATAAAGGCAAAGCCCAAACCAGACGTGGCCCAACCAATGAAAAGGTTTATCCCCAACCGATACCTATCCAATTTATAAACCTAAATATTTTGCTCGGGTTGGGGGGGAATGTATGGATTATTAATTACTTGAATAATTAAATAAATTAAATAAATTGGAACCTATGGATACCAATTTGGTTAATTTTGTAAAATAACTAATTATAAATTTGGTTTAGTAAAATAAATAAATAAAATTACATTTATTATTGGCACGGGACAGGTACATCCTATCCCATATTCACAAAACATATTAGTTACCCTAAAAATAGTCTCTAGGAGAGAGAGAGAGAGAGAGAGAGAGAGAGAGAGAGAGAGAGAAATAATATGCTAGGAATATAATTAATTAATTAGTTAATTAAAGAATTCAATAAATTAATTAAGTAGAAATCTATGGATAATAGTTTACTTAATTTTATAAAATAGATAAATAAATAGTTAAGTATAACAAAAAAATATAAATAAATATTCACTTTTGATTGGTGCAAGACTAGTCCAAGCTATCCCCAACCAAACTTGCACCATTGACAACCGTAAGTATTGGTAACATGTTGAATTAGATAAATAAAACTTTATGGAGAATAATTTTGTTATATATTAAAACAAATAAATGAATAATTTAATTTAGTAAAATAAATAAATAAATTTTCAGTTATTATTGGGGCAAGACATGTACAACTTATTCGACACCAGAACTAATCCATTTTCAATAAGTAAATCATTAATTAGATGAACAATTTAGTTATGTAAATAAATAAAACCTATGGATAACAATTTACTTACTTTTGGAAAAATAAATAAATATCCAAACTATCTAGATCCCAACCCAACCCATTCACAACCCTAAAAATGTAACTCAGGAGGGAGAGAGAGAGAGAGACAGAGAGAGAAATAATTTGTTTATAAAGTAAATTAATTTAGTAAGTTCAGTAAATAATTTTTAACTTAATAGCATAACTAAATAAGTAATTAGGTGAGAAAATGAGAGGAAAAAGGAATTTCCTCACCATGATTCAGGCTCTATATGTACATTAGGCTCATGCTCTTAATGTAGGCTCAAAGTTCAGCCTGGACTTAGACTTGCGCATAAATATGTTCTTTTGTTCTCGTTAATAATTTTAATCCAAGCTGAGACCTAACCTACTAATAGCCCTAAATATTAGGCTTAGGGAGAGAGATCGAAATAACAAAATATTTAAATAAATGATTAATTACATGAATAAATTTGTAAATTAAAAAATAGAAATATATGGATAATATTTTACTAAATTTTGTAAAATAAACAAATCAAAAATTTAATTTAATAAATTTACTATATACTCATTTATTATTGGGTGTCGGGTTGAATAAAATAAATAAAAATTTATACATAATAGTTTATCTAAAGTATTTAAATATATAAATGAATAATTTAGTTTAGTAAAATAAATAAAATTTCATTAATCATTCGGACGGGATAGGTACATTCTATACCACACTAGACCGAACTCGTTGATAACCCAAAAAATAAGGATCCAGAGAAAGAGAAAAATAAGTTATTAACTAATTTATTAACCTAAATAATAAAATCATTATATAATGATCAATTCATTTAGTAAAATAAAAAATAAATATCCAATCTATCTAAAACCAAGCACGGCCCATGGATAACCCAAAATATTAGACTTGGGGAGGGAGAGATATAATGAAATAATTTTTTGATAAAATTAAATCATTTAGTAAATTAAATAAATAAATTTTTTTAACTTACTATATTAAATAAATAAATAAATTGGTGAGGAAATAAGAGAGTAAGAAACAATAACGCTTTCCTCGTCGGCTCAACACAAGAGATAGGTCTAATGGTTGGGTCGGGCTCAAAGTTGGGCTTCAATATATTCTATTGAATAAAGACAAAGTCCAACCCAAACTTGGCACTGCCTGTGAACCAACCTTCTTAATTTGTTAATAAATGATTAATTAATGAAGACAATTAGTTAATTAAAGAAATAAAAATATATGGATAATAACTTTTTTAATTTGTAAAATATATAATTCAATAATTTAATTTAATAAAATAAAAAAATATCCAAGCTACCTAGACCAATCCTCACCTGTTGACAACCCTTAAATATTGGACACCGAGCAGTAAGATAGAGAGGGACATAATTAAATAATCTAGTAAATTAAATCAATAATATATTTTAACTATTTAAAATAAGTAAATAAATAATTATGCAACAAAAAATCCGAGCTTTATATGATGGTCGGGCACAGGCTCAAAATCTAGGCTTGATGGTTGGTCTAGGCTTAGACGGGCCTTAATAAGTTCTGTTGATATAAAGGCAAAGCCCAAACCAGACGTGGCCCAACCAATGAAAAGGTTTATCCCCAATCGATACCTATCCAATTTATAAACCTAAATATTTTGCTCGGGTTGGGGGGGAATGTATGGATTATTAATTACTTGAATAATTAAATAAATTAAATAAATTGGAACCTATGGATACCAATTTAGTTAATTTTGTAAAATAACTAATGATAAATTTGGTTTAGTAAAATAAATAAAGAAAATTACATTTATTATTGGCACGGGACAGGTACATCCTATCCCATATTCACAAAACATATTAGTTACCCTAAAAATAGTCTCTAGGAGAGAGAGAGAGAGAGAGAGAGAGAGAGAAAGAGAAATAATTTGCTAGGAATATAATTAATTAATTAGTTAATTAAAGAATTCAATAAATTAATTAAGTAGAAATCTATGGATAATAGTTTACTTAATTTTATAAAATAGATAAATAAATAGTTAACTTTAACAAAAAAATATAAATAAATATTCACTTTCGATTGGTGCAAAACTAGTCCAAGCTATCCCCAACCAAACTTGCACCATTGACAACCGTAAGTATTGGTAACATGTTGAATTAGATAAATAAAACTTTATGGAGAATAATTTTTTTAATATATTAAAACAAATAAATGAATAATTTAATTTAGAAAAATAAATAAATAAATTTTCAGTTATTATAGGGGCAAGACATGTACAACTTATTTGACACCAGAGCTAATCCATTTTCAATAAGTAAATCATTAATTAGATGAACAATTTAGTTATGTAAATAAATAAAACCTATGGATAACAATTTACTTACTTTTGGAAAAATAAATAAATATCCAAACTATCTAGATCCAAACCCAACCCATTCACAACCCTAAAAATGTAACTCAGGAGGGAGAGAGAGAGAGAGAGACAGAGAGAGAAATAATTTGTTTATAAAGTAAATTAATTTAGTAAGTTCAGTAAATAATTTTTAACTTAATAGCATAACTAAATAAGTAATTAGGTGAGAAAATGAGAGGAACAAGGAATTTCCTCACCATGATTCAGGCTCTATATGTACTTTAGGCTCATGCTCTAAATGTAGGCTCGAAGTTCAGCCTGGACTTAGACTTGCGCATAAATATGTTCTTTTGTTCTCGTTAATAATTTTAATCCAAGCTGAGACCTAACCTACTAATAGCCCTAAATATTAGGCTTAGGGAGAGAGATCGAAATAACAAAATATTTAAATAAATGATTAATTACTTGAATAAATTTGTAAATTAAAAAATAGAAATATATGGATAATATTTTACTAAATTTTGTAAAATAAACAAATCAAAAATTTAATTTAATAAATTTACTATATACTCATTTATTATTGGGTGTCGGGTTGAATAAAATAAATAAAAATTTATACATAATAGTTTATCTAAAGTATTTAAATATATAAATGAATAATTTAGTTTCGTAAAATAAATAAAATTTCATTAATCATTCGGACGGGATAGGTACATTCTATACCACACTAGACCGAACTCGTTGATAACCCAAAAAATAAGGATCCAGAGAAAGAGAAAAATAAGTTATTAACTAATTTATTAACCTAAATAATAAAATCATTATATAATGATCAATTCATTTAGTAAAATAAAAAATAAATATCCAATCTATCTAAAACCAAGCACGGCCCATGGATAACCCAAAATATTAGACTTGGGGAGGGAGAGATATAATGAAATAATTTTTTGATAAAATTAAATCATTTAGTAAATTAAATAAATAAATTTTTTTAACTTACTATATTAAATAAATAAATAAATTGGTGAGGAAATAAGAGAGTAAGAAACAATAACGCTTTCCTCGTCGGCTCAACACAAGAGATAGGTCTAATGGTTGGGTCGGGCTCAAAGTTGGGCTTCAATATATTCTATTGAATAAAGACAAAGTCCAACCCAAACTTGGCACTGCCTGTGAACCAACCTTCTTAATTTGTTAATAAATGATTAATTAATGAAGACAATTAGTTAATTAAAGAAATAAAAATATATGGATAATAACTTTTTTAATTTGTAAAATATATAATTCAATAATTTAATTTAATAAAATAAAAAAATATCCAAGCTACCTAGACCAATCCTCACCTGTTGACAACCCTTAAATATTGGACACCGAGCAGTAAGATAGAGAGGGACATAATTAAATAATCTAGTAAATTAAATCAATAAAATATTTTAACTATTTAAAATAAGTAAATAAATAATTATGCAACAAAAAATCCGAGCTTTATATGATGGTCGGGCACAGGCTCAAAATCTAGGCTTGATGGTTGGTCTAGGCTTAGACGGGCCTTAATAAGTTCTGTTGATATAAAGAAAAAGCCCAAACCAGACGTGGCCCAACCAATGAAAAGGTTTATCCCCAATCGATACCTATCCAATTTATAAACCTAAATAATTTGCTCGGGTTGGGGGGGAATGTATGGATTATTAATTACTTGAATAATTAAATAAATTAAATAAATTGGAACCTATGGATACCAATTTAGTTAATTTTGTAAAATAACTAATGATAAATTTGGTTTAGTAAAATAAATAAATAAAATTACATTTATTATTGGCACGGGACAGGTACATCCTATCCCATATTCACAAAACATATTAGTTACCCTAAAAATAGTCTCTAGGAGAGAGAGAGAGAGAGAGAGAGAGAGAGAAAGAGAAATAATTTGCTAGGAATATAATTAATTAATTAGTTAATTAAAGAATTCAATAAATTAATTAAGTAGAAATCTATGGATAATAGTTTACTTAATTTTATAAAATAGATAAATAAATAGTTAACTTTAACAAAAAAATATAAATAAATATTCACTTTCGATTGGTGCAAAACTAGTCCAAGCTATCCCCAACCAAACTTGCACCATTGACAACCGTAAGTATTGGTAACATGTTGAATTAGATAAATAAAACTTTATGGAGAATAATTTTTTTAATATATTAAAACAAATAAATGAATAATTTAATTTAGAAAAATAAATAAATAAATTTTCAGTTATTATTGGGGCAAGACATGTACAACTTATTTGACACCAGAGCTAATCCATTTTCAATAAGTAAATCATTAATTAGATGAACAATTTAGTTATGTAAATAAATAAAACCTATGGATAACAATTTACTTACTTTTGGAAAAATAAATAAATATCCAAACTATCTAGATCCAAACCCAACCCATTCACAACCCTAAAAATGTAACTCAGGAGGGAGAGAGAGAGAGAGAGACAGAGAGAGAAATAATTTGTTTATAAAGTAAATTAATTTAGTAAGTTCAGTAAATAATTTTTAACTTAATAGCATAACTAAATAAGTAATTAGGTGAGAAAATGAGAGGAACAAGGAATTTCCTCACCATGATTCAGGCTCTATATGTACTTTAGGCTCATGCTCTAAATGTAGGCTCGAAGTTCAGCCTGGACTTAGACTTGCGCATAAATATGTTCTTTTGTTCTCGTTAATAATTTTAATCCAAGCTGAGACCTAACCTACTAATAGCCCTAAATATTAGGCTTAGGGAGAGAGATCGAAATAACAAAATATTTAAATAAATGATTAATTACTTGAATAAATTTGTAAATTAAAAAATAGAAATATATGGATAATATTTTACTAAATTTTGTAAAATAAACAAATCAAAAATTTAATTTAATAAATTTACTATATACTCATTTATTATTGGGTGTCGGGTTGAATAAAATAAATAAAAATTTATACATAATAGTTTATCTAAAGTATTTAAATATATAAATGAATAATTTAGTTTCGTAAAATAAATAAAATTTCATTAATCATTCGGACGGGATAGGTACATTCTATACCACACTAGACCGAACTCGTTGATAACCCAAAAAATAAGGATCCAGAGAAAGAGAAAAATAAGTTATTAACTAATTTATTAACCTAAATAATAAAATCATTATATAATGATCAAATTATTTAGTAAAATAAAAAATAAATATCCAATCTATCTAAAACCAAGCACGGCCCATGGATAACCCAAAATATTAGACTTGGGGAGGGAGAGATATAATGAAATAATTTTTTGATAAAATTAAATCATTTAGTAAATTAAATAAATAAATTTTTTTAACTTACTAAATTAAATAAATAAATAAATTGGTGAGGAAATAAGAGAGTAAGAAACAATAACGCTTTCCTCGTCGGCTCAACACAAGAGATAGGTCTAATGGTTGGGTCGGGCTCAAAGTTGGGCTTCAATATATTCTATTGAATAAAGACAAAGTCCAACCCAAACTTGGCACTGCCTGTGAACCAACCTTCTTAATTTGTTAATAAATGATTAATTAATGAAGACAATTAGTTAATTAAAGAAATAAAAATATATGGATAATAACTTTTTTAATTTGTAAAATTTATAAATGAATAATTTAATTTAATAAAATAAAAAAATATCCAAGCTACTTAGACCAATCCTCACCTGTTGACAACCCTTAAATATTGGACACCGAGCAGTAAGATAGAGAGGGACATAATTAAATAATCTAGTAAATTAAATCAATAAAATATTTTAACTATTTAAAATAAGTAAATAAATAATTATGCAACAAAAAAATCCGAGCTTTATATGATGGTCGGGCACAGGCTCAAAATCTAGGCTTGATGGTTGGTCTAGGCTTAGACGGGCCTTAATAAGTTCTGTTGATATAAAGGCAAAGCCCAAACCAGACGTGGCCCAACCAATGAAAAGGTTTATCCCCAATCGATACCTATCCAATTTATAAACCTAAATATTTTGCTCGGGTTGGGGGAAAATGTATGGATTATTAATTACTTGAATAACTAAATAAATTAAATAAATTGGAACCTATGGATACCAATTTAGTTAATTTTGTAAAATAACTAATGATAAATTTGGTTTAGTAAAATAAATAAATAAAATTACATTTATTATTGGCACGGGACAGGTACATCCTATCCCATATTCACAAAACATATTAGTTACCCTAAAAATAGTCTCTAGGAGAGAGAGAGAGAGAGAGAGAGAGAGAGAGAGAGAGAGAGAGAAAGAGAAATAATTTGCTAGGAATATAATTAATTAATTAGTTAATTAAAGAATTCAATAAATTAATTAAGTAGAAATCTATGGATAATAGTTTACTTAGTTTTATAAAATAGATAAATAAATAGTTAAGTTTAACAAAAAAATATAAATAAATATTCACTTTTGATTGGTGCAAGACTAGTCCAAGCTAACCCCAACCAAACTTGCACCATTGACAACCGTAAGTATTGGTAACATGTTGAATTAGATAAATAAAACTTTATGGAGAATAATTTTTTTAATATATTAAAACAAATAAATGAATAATTTAATTTAGTAAAATAAATAAATAAATTTTCAGTTATTATTGGGGCAAGACATGTACAACTTATTTGACACCAGAACTAATCCATTTTCAATAAGTAAATCACTAATTAGATGAACAATTTAGTTATGTAAATAAATAAAACCTATGGATAACAATTTGCTTACTTTTGGAAAAAAAAATAAATATCCAAACTATCTAGATCCAAACCCAACCCATTCACAACCCTAAAAATGTAACTCAGGAGGGAGAGAGAGAGAGAGAGAGAGAGAGAGAGAGAGAGAAATAATTTGTTTATAAAGTAAATTAATTTAGTAAGTTCAGTAAATAATTTTTAACTTAATAGCATAACTAAATAAGTAATTAGGTGAGAAAATGAGAGGAACAAGGAATTTCCTCACCATGATTCAGGCTCTATATGAACTTTAAGCTCATGCTCTAGATGTAGGCTCGAAGTTCAACCTGGACTTAGACTTGCGCATAAATATGTTCTTTTGTTCTCGTTAATAATTTTAATCCAAGCTGAGACCTAACCTACTAATAGCCCTAAATATTAGGCTTAGGGAGAGAGATCGAAATAACAAAATATTTAAATAAATGATTATTTACTTGAATAAATTTGTAAATTAAAAAATAGAAATCTATGGATAATATTTTACTAAATTTTGTAAAATAAACAAATCAAAAATTTAATTTAATAAAAATTACTATATACTCATTTATTATTGGGTGTCGGGTTGAATCAAATAAATAAAAATTTATACATAATAGTTTATCTAAAGTATTTAAATATATAAACGAATAATTTAGTTTAGTAAAATAAATAAAATTTCATTAATCATTCGAACGGGATAGGTACATTCTATACCACACTAGACCGAACTCGTTGATAACCCAAAAAATAAGGATCCAGAGAAAGAGAAAAATAAGTTATTAACTAATTTATTAACCTAAATAATAAAATCATTATATAATGATCAATTCATTTAGTAAAATAAAAAATAAATATCCAATCTATCTAAAACCAAGCCCGGCCCATTGATAACCCAAAATATTAGACTTGGGGAGGGAGAGATATAATGAAATAATTTTTTGATAAAATTAAATCATTTAGTAAATTAAATAAATAAAATTTTTTAACTTACTAAATTAAATAAATAAATAAATTGGTGAGGAAATAAGAGAGTAATAAACAATAACGCTTTCCTCGTCGGCTCAACTCAAGAGATAGGTCTAATGGTTGGGTCGGGCTCAAAGTTGGGCTTCAATATATTCTATTGAATAAAGACAAAGTCCAACCCAAACTTGGCACTGCCTGTGAACCAACCTTCTTAATTTGTTAATAAATGATTAATTAATGAAGACAATTAGTTAATTAAATAAATAAAAATCTATGGATAATAACTTTTTTATTTTGTAAAATATATAATTGAATAATTTAATTTAATAAAATAAAAAAATATCCAAGCTACCTAGACCAATCCCCACCTGTTGACAACCCTTAAATATTGGACACCGAGCAGTAAGATAGAGAGGGACATAATTAAATAATCTAGTAAATTAAATCAATAAAATATTTTAACTATTTAAAATAAGTAAATAAATAATTATGCAACAAAAAATCCGAGCTTTATATGATGGTCGGGCACAGGCTCAAAATCTAGGCTTGATGGTTGGTCTAGGCTTAGACGGGCCTTAATAAGTTCTGTTGATATAAAGGCAAAGCCCAAACCAGACGTGGCCCAACCAATGAAAAGGTTTAATCCCCAACCGATACCTATCCAATTTATAAACCTAAATATTTTGCTCGGGTTGGGGGGGAATGTATGGATTATTAACTTACTTGAATAATTTAATAAATTAAATAAATAGGAAACTATGGATACCAATTTAGTTAATTTTGTAAAATAACTAATGATTAATTTGGTTTAGTAAAATAAATAAATAAAATTACATTTATTATTGGCACGGGACAGGTACATCCTATCCCATATTCACAAAACATATTAGTTACCCTAAAAATAGTCTCTAGGAGAGAGAGAGAGAGAGAGAGAGAGAGAGAGAGAGAAAGAGAAATAATTTGTTAGGAATATAATTAATTAATTAGTTAATTAAAGAATTCAATAAATTAAGTAAATAGAAATCTATGGATAATAATTTACTTAATTTTATAAAATAGATAAATAAATAGTTAACTTTAACAAAAAAATATAAATAAATATTCACTTGTGATTGGTGCAAGACTAGTCCAAGCTATCCCCAACCAAACTTGCACCATTGACAACCGTAAGTATTGGTAACATGTTGAATTAGATAAATAAAACTTTATAGAGAATAATTTTTTTAATATATTAAAACAAATAAATGAATAATTTAATTTAGTAAAATAAATAAATAAATTTTCAGTTATTATTGGGGCAAGACATGTACAACCTATTCGACACCAGAACTAATCCATTGTTCAAAAAGTAAATCATTAATTAGATGAACAATTTAGTTATGTAAATAAATAAAACCTATGGATAATAATTTACTTACTTTTGGAAAAATAAATAAATATCCAAACTATCTAGATCCAAACCCAACCCATTCACAACCCTAAATATGTAACTCAGGAGGGAGAGAGAGAGAGAGAGAGAGAGAGAGAGAGAGAGAGAGAGAGAAATAATTTGTTTATAAAGTAAATTAATTTAGTAAGTTCAGTAAATAATTTTTAACTTAATAGCATAACTAAATAAGTAATTAGGTGAGAAAATGAGAGGAACAAGGAATTTCCTCACCATGATTCAGGCTCTATATGAACTTTAGGCTCATGCTCTAAATGTAGGCTCGAAGTTCAACCTGGACTTAGACTTGCGCATAAATATGTTCTTTTGTTCTCGTTAATAATTTTAATCCAAGCTGAGACCTAACCTACTAATAGCCCTAAATATTAGGCTTAGGGAGAGAGATCGAAATAACAAAATATTTAAATAAATGATTAATTACTTGAATAAATTTGTAAATTAAAAAATAGAAATCTATGGATAATATTTTACTAAATTTTGTAAAATAAACAAATCAAAAATTTAATTTAATAAAATTACTATATACTCATTTATTATTGGGTGTCGGGTTGAATCAAATAAATAAAAATTTATACATAATAGTTTATCTAAAGTATTTAAATATATAAACGAATAATTTAGTTTAGTAAAATAAATAAAATTTCATTAATCATTCGAACGGGATAGGTACATTCTATACCACACTAGACCGAACTCGTTGATAACCCAAAAAATAAGGATCCAGAGAAAGAGAAAAATAAGTTATTAACTAATTTATTAACCTAAATAATAAAATCATTATATAATGATCAATTCATTTAGTAAAATAAAAAATAAATATCCAATCTATCTAAAACCAAGCCCGGCCCATTGATAACCCAAAATATTAGACTTGGGGAGGGAGAGATATAATGAAATAATTTTTTGATAAAATTAAATCATTTAGTAAATTAAATAAATAAAATTTTTTAACTTACTAAATTAAATAAATAAATAAATTGGTGAGGAAATAAGAGAGTAAGAAACAATAACGCTTTCCTCGTCGGCTCAACTCATAGAGATAGGTCTAATGGTTGGGTCGGGCTCAAAGTTGGGCTTCAATATATTCTATTGAATAAAGACAAAGTCCAACCCAAACTTGGCACTGCCTGTGAACCAACCTTCTTAATTTGTTAATAAATGATTAATTAATGAAGACAATTAGTTAATTAAATAAATAAAAATCTATGGATAATAACTTTTTTATTTTGTAAAATATATAATTGAATAATTTAATTTAATAAAATAAAAAAATATCCAAGCTACCTAGACCAATCCCCACCTGTTGACAACCCTTAAATATTGGACACCGAGCAGTAAGATAGAGAGGGACATAATTAAATAATCTAGTAAATTAAATCAATAAAATATTTTAACTATTTAAAATAAGTAAATAAATAATTATGCAACAAAAAATCCGAGCTTTATATGATGGTCGGGCACAGGCTCAAAATCTAGGCTTGATGGTTGGTCTAGGCTTAGACGGGCCTTAATAAGTTCTGTTGATATAAAGGCAAAGCCCAAACCAGACGTGGCCCAACCAATGAAAAGGTTTATCCCCAATCGATACCTATCCAATTTATAAACCTAAATATTTTGCTCGGGTTGGGGGGGAATGTATGGATTATTAATTACTTGAATAATTAAATAAATTAAATAAATTGGAACCTATGGATACCAATTTAGTTAATTTTGTAAAATAACTAATGATAAATTTGGTTTAGTAAAATAAATAAATAAAATTACATTTATTATTGGCACGGGACAGGTACATCCTATCCCATATTCACAAAACATATTAGTTACCCTAAAAATAGTCTCTAGGAGAGAGAGAAAGAGAGAGAGAGAAATAATTTGCTAGGAATATAATTAATTAATTAGTTAATTAAAGAATTCAATAAATTAATTAAGTAGAAATCTATGGATAATAGTTTACTTAATTTTATAAAATAGATAAATAAATAGTTAAGTTTAACAAAAAAATATAAATAAATATTCACTTTTGATTGGTGCAAGACTAGTCCAAGCTATCCCCAACCAAACTTGCACCATTGACAACCGTAAGTATTGGTAACATGTTGAATTAGATAAATAAAACTTTATGGAGAATAATTTTTTTAATATATTAAAACAAATAAAATGAATAATTTAATTTAGTAAAATAAATAAATAAATTTTCAGTTATTATTGGGGCAAGACATGTACAACTTATTCGACACCAGAACTAATCCATTTTCAAAAAGTAAATCATTAATTAGATGAACAATTTAGTTATGTAAATAAATAAAACCTATGGATAACAATTTACTTACTTTTGGAAAAATAAATAAATATCCAAACTATCTAGATCCAAACCCAACCCATTCACAACCCTAAAAATGTAACTCAGGAGGGAGAGAGAGAGAGAGAGAGAGAGAAATAATTTGTTTATAAAGTAAATTAATTTAGTAAGTTCAGTAAATAATTTTTAACTTAATAGCATAACTAAATAAGTAATTAGGTGAGAAAATGAGAGGAACAAGGAATTTCCTCACCATGATTCAGGCTCTATATGTACTTTAGGCTCATGCTCTAGATGTAGGCTCGAAGTTCAACCTGGACTTAGACTTGCGCATAAATATGTTCTTTTGTTCTCGTTAATAATTTTAATCCAAGCTGAGACCTAACCTACTAATAGCCCTAAATATTAGGCTTAGGGAGAGAGATCGAAATAACAAAATATTTAAATAAATGATTAATTACTTGAATAAATTTGTAAATTAAAAAATAGAAATCTATGGATAATATTTTACTAAATTTTGTAAAATAAACAAATCAAAAATTTAATTTAATAAATTTACTATATACTCATTTATTATTGGGTGTCGGGTTGAATCAAATAAATAAAAATTTATACATAATAGTTTATCTAAAGTATTTAAATATATAAACGAATAATTTAGTTTAGTAAAATAAATAAAATTTCATTAATCATTCGGACGGGATAGGTACATTCTATACCACACTAGACCGAACTCGTTGATAACCCAAAAAATAAGGATCCAGAGAAAGAGAAAAATAAGTTATTAACTAATTTATTAACCTAAATAATAAAATCATTATATAATGATCAATTCATTTAGTAAAATAAAAAATAAATATCCAATCTATCTAAAACAAAGCCCGGCCCATTGATAACCCAAAATATTAGACTTGGGGAGGGAGAGATATAATGAAATAATTTTTTGATAAAATTAAATCATTTAGTAAATTAAATAAATAAAATTTTTTAACTTACTAAATTAAATAAATAAATAAATTGGTGAGGAAATAAGAGAGTAAGAAACAATAGCGCTTTCCTCGTCGGCTCAACTCATGAGATAGGTCTAATGGTTGGGTCGGGCTCAAAGTTGGGCTTTAATATATTCTATTGAATAAAGACAAAGTCCAACCCAAACTTGGCACTGCCTGTGAACCAACCTTCTTAATTTGTTAATAAATGATTAATTAATGAAGACAATTAGTTAATTAAAGAAATAAAAATATATGGATAATAACTTTTTTATTTTGTAAAATATATAATTGAATAACTTAATTTAATAAAATAAAAAAATATCCAAGCTACCTAGACCAATCCCCACCTGTTGACAACCCTTAAATATTGGACACCGAGCAGTAAGATAGAGAGGGACATAATTAAATAATCTAGTAAATTAAATCAATAAAATATTTTAACTATTTAAAATAAGTAAATAAATAATTATGCAACAAAAAATCCGAGCTTTATATGATGGTCGGGCACAGGCTCAAAATCTAGGCTTGATGGTTGGTCTAGGCTTAGACGGGCCTTAATAAGTTCTGTTGATATAAAGGCAAAGCCCAAACCAGACGTGGCCCAACCAATGAAAAGGTTTATCCCCAATCGATACCTATCCAATTTATAAACCTAAATATTTTGCTCGGGTTCGGGGGGAATGTATGGATTATTAATTACTTGAATAATTAAATAAATTAAATAAATTGGAACCTATGGATACCAATTTAGTTAATTTTGTAAAATAACTAATGATAAATTTGGTTTAGTAAAATAAATAAATAAAATTACATTTATTATTGGCACGGGACAGGTACATCCTATCCCATATTCACAAAACATATTAGTTACCCTAAAAATAGTCTCTAGGAGAGAGAGAGAGAGAGAAAGAGAAATAATTTGCTAGGAATATAATTAATTAATTAGTTAATTAAAGAATTCAATAAATTAATTAAGTAGAAATCTATGGATAATAGTTTACTTAATTTTATAAAATAGATAAATAAATAGTTAAGTTTAACAAAAAAATATAAATAAATATTCACTTTTGATTGGTGCAAGACTAGTCCAAGCTATCCCCAACCAAACTTGCACCATTGACAACCGTAAGTATTGGTAACATGTTGAATTAGATAAATAAAACTTTATGGAGAATAATTTTTTTTATATATTAAAACAAATAAATGAATAATTTAATTTAGTAAAATAAATAAATAAATTTTCAGTTATTATTGGGGCAAGACATGTACAACTTATTTGACACCAGAACTAATCCATTTTCAATAAGTAAATCATTAATTAGATGAACAATTTAGTTATGTAAATAAATAAAACCTATGGATAACAATTTACTTACTTTTGGAAAAATAAATAAATATCCAAACTATCTAGATCCAAACCCAACCCATTCACAACCCTAAAAATGTAACTCAAGGGAGAGAGAGAGAGAGAGAGAGAGAGAGAGAGAGAGAGAGAGAGAGAGAGAGAAATAATTTGTTTATAAAGTAAATTAATTTAGTAAGTTCAGTAAATAATTTTTAACTTAATAGCATAACTAAATAAGTAATTAGGTGAGAAAATGAGAGGAACAAGGAATTTCCTCACCATGATTCAGGCTCTATATGTACTTTAGGCTCATGCTCTAAATGTAGGCTCGAAGTTCAACCTGGACTTAGACTTGCGCATAAATATGTTCTTTTGTTCTCGTTAATAATTTTAATCCAAGCTGAGACCTAACCTACTAATAGCCCTAAATATTAGGCTTAGGGAGAGAGATCGAAATAACAAAATATTTAAATAAATGATTAATTACTTGAATAAATTTGTAAATTAAAAAATAGAAATCTATGGATAATATTTTACTAAATTTTGTAAAATAAACAAATCAAAAATTTAATTTAATAAATTTACTATATACTCATTTATTATTGGGTGTCGGGTTGAATCAAATAAATAAAAATTTATACATAATAGTTTATCTAAAGTATTTAAATATATAAACGAATAATTTAGTTTAGTAAAATAAATAAAATTTCATTAATCATTCGGACGGGATAGGTACATTCTATACCACACTAGACCGAACTCGTTGATAACCCAAAAAATAAGGATCCAGAGAAAGAGAAAAATAAGTTATTAACTAATTTATTAACCTAAATAATAAAATCATTATATAATGATCAATTCATTTAGTAAAATAAAAAATAAATATCCAATCTATCTAAAACCAAGCCCGGCCCATTGATAACCCAAAATATTAGACTTGGGGAGGGAGAGATATAATGAAATAATTTTTTGATAAAATTAAATCATTTAGTAAATTAAATAAATAAAATTTTTTAACTTACTAAATTAAATAAATAAATAAATTGGTGAGGAAATAAGAGAGTAAGAAACAATAACGCTTTCCTCGTCGGCTCAACTCAAGAGATAGGTCTAATGGTTGGGTCGGGCTCAAAGTTGGGCTTCAATATATTCTATTGAATAAAGACAAAGTCCAACCCAAACTTGGCACTGCCTGTGAACCAACCTTCTTAATTTGTTAATAAATGATTAATTAATGAAGACAATTAGTTAATTAAAGAAATAAAAATATATGGATAATAACTTTTTTATTTTGTAAAATATATAATTGAATAATTTAATTTAATAAAATAAAAAAATATCCAAGCTACCTAGACCAATCCTCACCTGTTGACAACCCTTAAATATTGGACACCGAGCAGTAAGATAGAGAGGGACATAATTAAATAATCTAGTAAATTAAATCAATAAAATATTTTAACTATTTAAAATAAGTAAATAAATAATTATGCAACAAAAAATCCGAGCTTTATATGATGGTCGGGCACAGGCTCAAAATCTAGGCTTGATGGTTGGTCTAGGCTTAGACGGGCCTTAATAAGTTCTGTTGATATAAAGGCAAAGCCCAAACCAGACGTGGCCCAACCAATGAAAAGGTTTATCCCCAATCGATACCTATCCAATTTATAAACCTAAATATTTTGCTCGGGTTGGGGGGGAATGTATGGATTATTAATTACTTGAATAATTAAATAAATTAAATAAATTGGAACCTATGGATACCAATTTAGTTAATTTTGTAAAATAACTAATGATAAATTTGGTTTAGTAAAATAAATAAATAAAATTACATTTATTATTGGCACGGGACAGGTACATCCTATCCCATATTCACAAAACATATTAGTTACCCTAAAAATAGTCTCTAGGAGAGAGAGAAAGAGAGAGAGAGAAATAATTTGCTAGGAATATAATTAATTAATTAGTTAATTAAAGAATTCAATAAATTAATTAAGTAGAAATCTATGGATAATAGTTTACTTAATTTTATAAAATAGATAAATAAATAGTTAACTTTAACAAAAAAATATAAATAAATATTCACTTTTGATTGGTGCAATACTAGTCCAAGCTATCCCCAACCAAACTTGCACCATTGACAACCGTAAGTATTGGTAACATGTTGAATTAGATAAATAAAACTTTATGGAGAATAATTTTTTTAATATATTAAAACAAATAAATGAATAATTTAATTTAGTAAAATAAATAAATAAATTTTCAGTTATTATTGGGGCAAGACATGTACAACTTATTCGACACCAGAACTAATCCATTTTCAAAAAGTAAATCATTAATTAGATGAACAATTTAGTTATGTAAATAAATAAAACCTATGGATAACAATTTACTTACTTTTGGAAAAATAAATAAATATCCAAACTATCTAGATCCAAACCCAACCCATTCACAACCCTAAAAATGTAACTCAGGAGGGAGAGAGAGAGAGAGAGAGAGAGAAATAATTTGTTTATAAAGTAAATTAATTTAGTAAGTTCAGTAAATAATTTTTAACTTAATAGCATAACTAAATAAGTAATTAGGTGAGAAAATGAGAGGAACAAGGAATTTCCTCACCATGATTCAGGCTCTATATGTACTTTAGGCTCATGCTCTAGATGTAGGCTCGAAGTTCAACCTGGACTTAGACTTGCGCATAAATATGTTCTTTTGTTCTCGTTAATAATTTTAATCCAAGCTGAGACCTAACCTACTAATAGCCCTAAATATTAGGCTTAGGGAGAGAGATCGAAATAACAAAATATTTAAATAAATGATTAATTACTTGAATAAATTTGTAAATTAAAAAATAGAAATCTATGGATAATATTTTACTAAATTTTGTAAAATAAACAAATCAAAAATTTAATTTAATAAATTTACTATATACTCATTTATTATTGGGTGTCGGGTTGAATCAAATAAATAAAAATTTATACATAATAGTTTATCTAAAGTATTTAAATATATAAACGAATAATTTAGTTTAGTAAAATAAATAAAATTTCATTAATCATTCGGACGGGATAGGTACATTCTATACCACACTAGACCGAACTCGTTGATAACCCAAAAAATAAGGATCTAGAGAAAGAGAAAAATAAGTTATTAACTAATTTATTAACCTAAATAATAAAATCATTATATAATGATCAATTCATTTAGTAAAATAAAAAATAAATATCCAATCTATCTAAAACAAAGCCCGACCCATTGATAAGCCAAAATATTAGACTTGGGGAGGGAGAGATATAATGAAATAATTTTTTGATAAAATTAAATCATTTAGTAAATTAAATAAATAAAATTATTTAACTTACTAAATTAAATAAATAAATAAATTGGTGAGGAAATAAGAGAGTAAGAAACAATAGCGCTTTCCTCGTCGGCTCAACTCATGAGATAGGTCTAATGGTTGGGTCGGGCTCAAAGTTGGGCTTTAATATATTCTATTGAATAAAGACAAAGTCCAACCCAAACTTGGCACTGCCTGTGAACCAACCTTCTTAATTTGTTAATAAATGATTAATTAATGAAGACAATTAGTTAATTAAAGAAATAAAAATATATGGATAATAACTTTTTTATTTTGTAAAATATATAATTTAATAACTTAATTTAATAAAATAAAAAAATATCCAAGCTACCTAGACCAATCCCCACCTGTTGACAACCCTTAAATATTGGACACCGAGCAGTAAGATAGAGAGGGACATAATTAAATAATCTAGTAAATTAAATCAATAAAATATTTTAACTATTTAAAATAAGTAAATAAATAATTATGCAACAAAAAATCCGAGCTTTATATGATGGTCGGGCACAGGCTCAAAATCTAGGCTTGATGGTTGGTCTAGGCTTAGACGGGCCTTAATAAGTTCTGTTGATATAAAGGCAAAGCCCAAACCAGACGTGGCCCAACCAATGAAAAGGTTTATCCCCAATCGATACCTATCCAATTTATAAACCTAAATATTTTGCTCGGGTTCGGGGGGAATGTATGGATTATTAATTACTTGAATAATTAAATAAATTAAATAAATTGGAACCTATGGATACCAATTTAGTTAATTTTGTAAAATAACTAATGATAAATTTGGTTTAGTAAAATAAATAAATAAAATTACATTTATTATTGGCACGGGACAGGTACATCCTATCCCATATTCACAAAACATATTAGTTACCCTAAAAATAGTCTCTAGGAGAGAGAGAGAGAGAGAAAGAGAAATAATTTGCTAGGAATATAATTAATTAATTAGTTAATTAAAGAATTCAATAAATTAATTAAGTAGAAATCTATGGATAATAGTTTACTTAATTTTATAAAATAGATAAATAAATAGTTAAGTTTAACAAAAAAATATAAATAAATATTCACTTTTGATTGGTGCAAGACTAGTCCAAGCTATCCCCAACCAAACTTGCACCATTGACAACCGTAAGTATTGGTAACATGTTGAATTAGATAAATAAAACTTTATGGACAATAATTTTTTTTATATATTAAAACAAATAAATGAATAATTTAATTTAGTAAAATAAATAAATAAATTTTCAGTTATTATTGGGGCAAGACATGTACAACTTATTTGACACCAGAACTAATCCATTTTCAATAAGTAAATCAATAATTAGATGAACAATTTAGTTATGTAAATAAATAAAACCTATGGATAACAATTTACTTACTTTTGGAAAAATAAATAAATATCCAAACTATCTAGATCCAAACCCAACACATTCACAACCCTAAAAATGTAACTCAAGAGGGAGAGAGAGAGAGAGAGAGAGAGAGAGAGAGAGAGAGAGAGAGAGAGAGAGAGAAATAATTTGTTTATAAAGTAAATTAATTTAGTAAGTTCAGTAAATAATTTTTAACTTAATAGCATAACTAAATAAGTAATTAGGTGAGAAAATGAGAGGAACCAGGAATTTCCTCACCATGATTCAGGCTCTATATGTACTTTAGGCTCATGCTCTAAATGTAGGCTCGAAGTTCAACCTGGACTTAGACTTGCGCATAAATATGTTCTTTTGTTCTCGTTAATAATTTTAATCCAAGCTGAGACCTAACCTACTAATAGCCCTAAATATTAGGCTTAGAGAGAGAGATCGAAATAACAAAATATTTAAATAAATGATTAATTACTTGAATAAATTTGTAAATTAAAAAATAGAAATCTATGGATAATATTTTACTAAATTTTGTAAAATAAACAAATCAAAAATTTAATTTAATAAATTTACTATATACTCATTTATTATTGGGTGTCGGGTTGAATCAAATAAATTAAAATTTATACATAATAGTTTATCTAAAGTATTTAAATATATAAACGAGTAATTTAGTTTAGTATAATAAATAAAATTTCATTAATCATTCGGACGGGATAGGTACATTCTATACCACACTAGACCGAACTCGTTGATAACCCAAAAAATAAGGATCCAGAGAAAGAGAAAAATAAGTTATTAACTAATTTATTAACCTAACTAATAAAATCATTATATAATGATCAATTCATTTAGTAAAATAAAAAATAAAAATCCAATCTATCTAAAACCAAGCCCGGCCCATTGATAACCCAAAATATTAGACTTGGGGAGGGAGAGATATAATGAAATAATTTTTTGATAAAATTAAATCATTTAGTAAATTAAATAAATAAATTTTTTTAACTTACTAAATTAAATAGATAAATAAATTGGTGAGGAAATAAGAGAGTAAGAAACAATAGCGCTTTCCTCGTCGGCTCAACTCATGAGATAGGTCTAATGGTTGGGTCAGACTCAAAGTTGGGCTTTAATATATTCTATTGAATAAAGACAAAGTCCAACCCAAACTTGGCACTGCCTGTGAACCAACCTTCTTAATTTGTTAATAAATGATTAATTAATGAAGACAATTAGTTAATTAAAGAAATAAAAATATATGGATAATAACTTTTTTATTTTGTAAAATATATAATTTAATAACTTAATTTAATAAAATAAAAAAATATCCAAGCTACCTAGACCAATCCTCACCTGTTGACAACCCTTAAATATTGGACACCGAGCAGTAAGATAGAGAGGGACATAATTAAATAATCTAGTAAATTAAATCAATAAAATATTTTAACTATTTAAAATAAGTAAATAAATAATTATGCAACAAAAAATCCGAGCTTTATATGATGGTCGGGCACAGGCTCAAAATCTAGGCTTGATGGTTGGTCTAGGCTTAGACGGGCCTTAATAAGTTCTGTTGATATAAAGGCAAAGCCCAAACCAGACGTGGCCCAACCAATGAAAAGGTTTATCCCCAATCGATACCTATCCAATTTATAAACCTAAATATTTTGCTCGGGTTCGGGGGGAATGTATGGATTATTAATTACTTGAATAATTAAATAAATTAAATAAATTGGAACCTATGGATACCAATTTAGTTAATTTTGTAAAATAACTAATGATAAATTTGGTTTAGTAAAATAAATAAATAAAATTACATTTATTATTGGCACGGGACAGGTACATCCTATCCCATATTCACAAAACATATTAGTTACCCTAAAAATAGTCTCTAGGAGAGAGAGAGAGAGAGAAAGAGAAATAATTTGCTAGGAATATAATTAATTAATTAGTTAATTAAAGAATTCAATAAATTAATTAAGTAGAAATCTATGGATAATAGTTTACTTAATTTTATAAAATAGATAAATAAATAGTTAAGTTTAACAAAAAAATATAAATAAATATTCACTTTTGATTGGTGCAAGACTAGTCCAAGCTATCCCCAACCAAACTTGCACCATTGACAACCGTAAGTATTGCTAACATGTTGAATTAGATAAATAAAACTTTATGGAGAATAATTTTTTTAATATATTAAAACAAATAAATGAATAATTTAATTTAGTAAAATAAATAAATAAATTTTCAGTTATTATTGGGGCAAGACATGTACAACTTATTTGACACCAGAAATAATCCATTTTCAATAAGTAAATCATTAATTAGATGAACAATTTAGTTATGTAAATAAATAAAACCTATGGATAACAATTTACTTACTTTTGGAAAAATAAATAAATATCCAAACTATCTAGATCCAAACCCAACACATTCACAACCCTAAAAATGTAACTCAGGAGGGAGAGAGAGAGAGAGAGAGAGAGAGAGAGAGAGAGAGAGAAAATAATTTGTTTATAAAGTAAATTAATTTAGTAAGTTCAGTAAATAATTTTTAACTTAATAGCATAACTAAATAAGTAATTAGGTGAGAAAATGAGAGGAACAAGGAATTTCCTCACCATGATTCAGGCTCTATATGTACTTTAGGCTCATGCTCTATATGTAGGCTCGAAGTTTAACCTGGACTTAGACTTGCGCATAAATATGTTCTTTTGTTCTCGTTAATAATTTTAATCCAAGCTGAGACCTAACCTACTAATAGCCCTAAATATTAGGCTTAGGGAGAGAGATCGAAATAACAAAATATTTAAATAAATGATTAATTACTTGAATAATTTTGTAAATTAAAAAATAGAAATCTATGGATAATATTTTACTAAATTTTGTAAAATAAACAAATCAAAAATTTAATTTAATAAATTTACTATATAATCATTTATTATTGGGTGTCGGGTTGAATCAAATAAATAAAAATTTATACATAATAGTTTATCTAAAGTATTTAAATATATAAACGAATAATTTATTTAGTAAAATAAATAAAATTTCATTAATCATTCGGACGGGATAGGTACATTCTATACCACACTAGACCGAACTCGTTGATAACCCAAAAAATAAGGATCCAGAGAAAGAGAAAAATAAGTTATTAACTAATTTATTAACCTAAATAATAAAATCATTATATAATGATCAATTCATTTAGTAAAATAAAAAATAAATATCCAATCTATCTAAAACCAAGACCGGCCCATTGATAACCCAAAATATTAGACTTGGGGAGGGAGAGATATAATGAAATAATTTTTTGATAAAATTAAATCATTTAGTAAATTAAATAAATAAAATTTTTAATTTACTAAATTAAATAAATAAATAAATTGGTGAGGAAATAAGAGAGTAAGAAACAATAGCGCTTTCCTCGTCGGCTCAACTCATGAGATAGGTCTAATGGTTGGGTCGGGCTCAAAGTTGGGCTTTAATATATTCTATTGAATAAAGACAAAGTCCAACCCAAACTTGGCACTGCCTGTGAACCAACATTCTTAATTTGTTAATAAATGATTAATTAATGAAGACAATTAGTTAATTAAAGAAATAAAAATATATGGATAAGAACTTTTTTATTTTGTAAAATATATAATTGAATAATTTAATTTAATAAAATAAAAAAATATCCAAGCTACCTAGAGCAATCCCCACCTGTTGACAACCCTTAAATATTGGACACCGAGCAGTAAGATAGAGAGGGACATAATTAAATAATCTAGTAAATTAAATCAATAAAATATTTTAACTATTTAAAATAAGTAAATAAATAATTATGCAACAAAAAATCCGAGCTTTATATGATGGTCGGGAACAGGCTCAAAATCTAGGCTTGATGGTTGGTCTAGGCTTAGACGGGCCTTAATAAGTTCTGTTGATATAAAGGCAAAGCCCAAACCAGACGTGGCCCAACCAATGAAAAGGTTTAACCCCAACCGATACCTATCCAATTTATAAACCTAAATATTTTGCTCGGGTTGGGGGGGAATGTATGGATTATTAATTACTTGAATAATTAAATAAATTAAATAAATAGGAACCTATGGATACCAATTTAGTTAATTTTGTAAAATAACTAATGATTAATTTGGTTTAGTAAAATAAATAAATAAAATTGCATTTATTATTGGCACGGGACAGGTACATCCTATCCCATATTCACAAAACATATTAGTTACCCTAAAAATAGTCTCTAGGAGAGAGAGAGAGAGAGAGAGAGAGAGAGAGAAATAATTTGCTAGGAATATAATTAATTAATTAGTTAATTAAAGAATTCAATAAATTAATTAAGTAGAAATCTATGGATAATAGTTTACTTAATTTTATAAAATAGATAAATAAATAGTTAAGTTTAACAAAAAAATATAAATAAATATTCACTTGTGATTGGTGCAAGACTAGTCCAAGCTATCCCCAACCAAACTTGCACCATTGACAACCGTAAGTATTGGTAACATGTTGAATTAGATAAATAAAACTTTATGGAGAATAATTTTTTTAATATATTAAAAAATAAATAAATAAATTTTCAGTTATTATTGGGGCAAGACATGTACAACTTATTCCACACGAGAACAAATCCATTTTCAATAAGTAAATCATTAATTAGATGAACAATTTAGTTATGTAAATAAATAAAACCTATGGATAACAATTACTTACTTTTGGAAAAATAAATAAATATCCAAACTATCTAGATCCAAACCCAACCCATTCACAACCCTAAAAATGTAACTCGGGACGGAGAGAGAGAGAGAGAGAGAGAGAGAGAGAGAGAGAGAGAGAGAGAGAGAGAAATAATTTGTTTATAAAGTAAATTAATTTAGTAAGTTCAGTAAATAATTTTTAACTTAATAGCATAACTAAATAAGTAATTAGGTGAGAAAATGAGAGGAACAAGGAATTTCCTCACCATGATTCAGGCTCTATATGTACTTTAGGCTCATGCTCTAGATGTAGGCTCGAAGTTCAACCTGGACTTAGACTTGCGCATAAATATGTTCTTTTGTTCTCGTTAATAATTTTAATCCAAGCTGAGACCTAACCATTAATAGCCCTAAATATTAGGCTTAGGGAGAGAGATCGAAATAACAAAATATTTAAATAAATGATTAATTACTTGAATAATTTTGTAAATTAAAAAATAGAAATCTATGGATAATATTTTACTAAATTTTGTAAAATAAACAAATCAAAAATTTAATTTAATAAATTTACTATATAATCATTTATTATTGGGTGTCGGGTTGAATCAAATAAATAAAAATTTATACATAATAGTTTATCTAAAGTATTTAAATATATAAACGAATAATTTATTTAGTAAAATAAATAAAATTTCATTAATCATTCGGACGGGATAGGTACATTCTATACCACACTAGACCGAACTCGTTGATAACCCAAAAAATAAGGATCCAGAGAAAGAGAAAAATAAGTTATTAACTAATTTATTAACCTAAATAATAAAATCATTATATAATGATCAATTCATTTAGTAAAATAAAAAATAAATATCCAATCTATCTAAAACCAAGACCGGCCCATTGATAACCCAAAATATTAGACTTGGGGAGGGAGAGATATAATGAAATAATTTTTTGATAAAATTAAATCATTTAGTAAATTAAATAAATAAAATTTTTAATTTACTAAATTAAATAAATAAATAAATTGGTGAGGAAATAAGAGAGTAAGAAACAATAGCGCTTTCCTCGTCGGCTCAACTCATGAGATAGGTCTAATGGTTGGGTCGGGCTCAAAGTTGGGCTTTAATATATTCTATTGAATAAAGACAAAGTCCAACCCAAACTTGGCACTGCCTGTGAACCAACATTCTTAATTTGTTAATAAATGATTAATTAATGAAGACAATTAGTTAATTAAAGAAATAAAAATATATGGATAAGAACTTTTTTATTTTGTAAAATATATAATTGAATAATTTAATTTAATAAAATAAAAAAATATCCAAGCTACCTAGAGCAATCCCCACCTGTTGACAACCCTTAAATATTGGACACCGAGCAGTAAGATAGAGAGGGACATAATTAAATAATCTAGTAAATTAAATCAATAAAATATTTTAACTATTTAAAATAAGTAAATAAATAATTATGCAACAAAAAATCCGAGCTTTATATGATGGTCGGGAACAGGCTCAAAATCTAGGCTTGATGGTTGGTCTAGGCTTAGACGGGCCTTAATAAGTTCTGTTGATATAAAGGCAAAGCCCAAACCAGACGTGGCCCAACCAATGAAAAGGTTTAACCCCAACCGATACCTATCCAATTTATAAACCTAAATATTTTGCTCGGGTTGGGGGGGAATGTATGGATTATTAATTACTTGAATAATTAAATAAATTAAATAAATAGGAACCTATGGATACCAATTTGGTTAATTTTGTAAAATAACTAATGATAAATTTGGTTTAGTAAAATAAATAAATAAAATTACATTTATTATTGGCACGGGACAGGTACATCCTATCCCATATTCACAAAACATATTAGTTACCCTAAAAATAGTCTCTAGGAGAGAGAGAGAGAGAGAGAAATAATTTGCTAGGAATATAATTAATTAATTAGTTAATTAAAGAATTCAATAAATTAATTAAGTAGAAATCTATGGATAATAGTTTACTTAATTTTATAAAATAGATAAATAAATAGTTAAGTTTAACAAAAAAATATAAATAAATATTCACTTTTGATTGGTGCAAGACTAGTCCAAGCTATCCCCAACCAAACTTGCACCATTGACAACCGTAAGTATTGGTAACATGTTGAATTAGATAAATAAAACTTTATGGAGAATAATATTTTTAATATAATAAAACAAATAAATGAATAATTTAATTTAGTAAAATAAATAAATAAATTTTTAGTTATTATTGGGGCAAGACATGTACAACTTATTCGACACCAGAACTAATCCATTTTTCAATAAGTAAATCATTAATTAGATGAACAATTTAGTTATGTAAATAAATAAAACCTATGGATAACAATTTACTTACTTTTGGAAAAATATATAAATATCCAAACTATCTAGATCCAAACCCAACCCATTCACAACCCTAAAAATGTAACTCAGGAGGGAGAGAGAGAGAGAGAGAGAGAGAAATAATTTGTTTATAAAGTAAATTAATTTAGTAAGTTCAGTAAATAGTTTTTAACTTAATAGCATAACTAAATAAGTAATTAGGTTGAGAAAATGGGAGGAACAAAGAATTTCCTCACCATGATTCGGGCTCTATATGAACTTTAGGTCATGCTCAAGATGTAGGCCCGAAGTTCAACCTAGACTTAGATTTGCGAATAAATATGTTGTATTGATCTCGTTAATAATTTTAATCCAAGCTGAGACCTAACCTACTAATAGCCCTAAATATAACTAGTTAATTAAATAAATAGAAATCTCTGGATAATAACTTTCTTAATTTTGTAAAATATATAATTGAATAATTTAATTTAATAAAATAAATAAATATCAAAACTTCCGGGACCAATCCCCTCCTACTGACAACCCTTAAATATTGGACACCGAGCAGTAAGATAGAGAGGGACATAAATAAATAATCTAGTAAATTAAATCAATAAAGTCTTTTAACTTTTTAAAATAAGTATATAAATAATTAGGCAACAAAAAATCCGAGCTTTATATGATGGTCGGGCACAGGCTCAAAATCTAGGCTTGATGGTTGGTCTAGGCTTAGACGGGCCTTAATAAGTTCTGTTGATATAAAGGCAAAGCCCAAACCAGACGTGGCCCAACCAATGAAAAGGTTTAACCCCAACCGATACCTATCCAATTTATAAACTTAAATATTTTGCTCGGGTTGGGGGGGAATGTATGGATTATTAATTACTTGAATAATTAAATAAATTAAATAAATAGGAACCTATGGATACCAATTTAGTTAATTTTGTAAAATAACTAATGATTAATTTGGTTTAGTAAAATAAATAAATAAAATTGCATTTATTATTGGCACGGGACAGGTACATCCTATCCCATATTCACAAAACATATTAGTTACCCTAAAAATAGTCTCTAGGAGAGAGAGAGAGAGAGAGAGAGAGAGAAATAATTTGCTAGGAATATAATTAATTAATTAGTTAATTAAAGAATTCAATAAATTAAGTAAGTAGAAATCTATGGATAATAATTTACTCAATTTTATAAAATAGATAAATAAATAGTTAAGTTTAACAAAAAAATATAAATAAATATTCACTTGTGATTGGTGCAAGACTAGTCCAAGCTATCCCCAACCAAACTTGCACCATTGACAACCGTAAGTATTGGTAACATGTTGAATTAGATAAATAAAACTTTATGGAGAATAATTTTTTTAATATATTAAAACAAATAAATGAATAATTTAATTTAGTAAAATAAATAAATAAATTTTCAGTTATTATTGGGGCAAGACATGTACAACTTATTCCACACCAGAACAAATCCATTTTCAATAAGTAAATCATTAATTAGATGAACAATTTAGTTATGTAAATAAATAAAACCTATGGATAACAATTACTTACTTTTGGAAAAATAAATAAATATCCAAACTATCTAGATCCAAACCCAACCCATTCACAACCCTAAAAATGTAACTCAGGAGGGAGAGAGAGAGAGAGAGAGAGAGAGAGAGAGAGAAATAATTTGTTTATAAAGTAAATTAATTTAGTAAGTTCAGTAAATAATTTTTAACTTAATAGCATAACTAAATAAGTAAGTAGGTGAGAAAATGAGAGGAACAAGGAATTTCCTCACCATGATTAAGGCTCTATATGTACTTTAGGCTCATGCTCTAGATGTAGGCTCGAAGTTCAACCTGGACTTAGACTTGCGCATAAATATGTTCTTTTGTTCTCGTTAATAATTTTAATCCAAGCTGAGACCTAACCATTAATAGCCCTAAATATAAGGCTTAGGGAGAGAGATCGAAATAACAAAATATTTAAATAAATGATTAATTACTTGAATAATTTTGTAAATTAAAAAATAGAAATCTATGGATAATATTTTACTAAATTTTGTAAAATAAACAAATCAAAAATTTAATTTAATAAATTTACTATATAATCATTTATTATTGGGTGTCGGGTTGAATCAAATAAATAAAAATTTATACATAATAGTTTATCTAAAGTATTTAAATATATAAACGAATAATTTAGTTTAGTAAAATAAATAAAATTCATTAATCATTCGGACGGGATAGGTACATTCTATACCACACTAGACCGAACTCGTTGATAACCCAAAAAATAAGGATCCAGAGAAAGAGAAAAATAAGTTATTAACTAATTTATTAACCTAAATAATAAAATCATTATATAATTATCAATTCATTTAGTAAAATAAAAAATAAATATCCAATCTATATAAAACCAAGCCCGGCCCATTGATAACCCAAAAAATTAGACTTGGGGAGGGAGAGATATAATGAAATAATTTTTTGATAAAATTAAATCATTTAGTAAATTAAATCAATAAAATTTTTTAACTTACTAAATTAAATAAATAAATAAATTGGTGAGGAAATAAGAGTGTAAGAAACAATAACGCTTTCCTCGTCGGCTCAACTCAAGAGATAGGTCTAATGGTTGGGTCGGGCTAAAAGTTGGGCTTCAATATATTCTATTGAATAAAGACAAAGTCCAACCCGAACTTGGCACTGCCTGTGAACCAACCTTCTTAATTTGTTAATAAATGATTAATTAATGAAGACAATTAGTTAATTAAAGAAATAAAAATATATGGATAATAACTTTTTTATTTTGTAAAATATATAATTGAATAACTTAATTTAATAAAATAAAAAAATATCCAAGCTACCTAGAGCAATCCCCACCTGTTGACAACCCTTAAATATTGGACACCGAGCAGTAAGATAGAGAGGGACATAATTAAATAATCTAGTAAATTAAATCAATAAAATATTTTAACTATTTAAAATAAGTAAATAAATAATTATGCAACAAAAAATCCGAGCTTTATATGATGGTCAGGCACAGGCTCAAAATCTAGGCTTGATGGTTGGTCTAGGCTTAGACGGGCCTTAATAAGTTCTGTTGCAAAGCCCAAACCAGACGTGGCCCAACCAATGAAAAGGTTTAACCCCAACCGATACCTATCCAATTTATAAACCTAAATATTTTGCTCGGGTTGGGGGGGAATGTATGGATTATTAATTACTTGAATAATTAAATAAATTAAATAAATAGGATCCTATGGATACCAATTTGGTTAATTTTGTAAAATAACTAATGATAAATTTGGTTGAGTAAAATAAATAAATAAAATTACATTTATTATTGGCACGGGACAGGTACATCCTATCCCATATTCACAAAACATATTAGTTACCCTAAAAATAGTCTCTAGGAGAGAGAGAGAGAGAGAGAGAGAGAGAGAGAAATAATTTGCTAGGAATATAATTAATTAATTAGTTAATTAAAGAATTCAATAAATTAATTAAGTAGAAATCTATGGATAATAGTTTACTTAATTTTATAAAATAGATTAATAAATAGTTAAGTTTAACAAAAAAATATAAATAAATATTCACTTTTGATTGGTGCAAGACTAGTCCAAGCTATCCCCAACCAAACTTGCACCATTGACAACCGTAAGTATTGGTAACATGTTGAATTAGATAAATAAAACTTTATGGAGAATAATTTTTTTAATATATTAAAACAAATAAATGAATAATTTAATTTAGTAAAATAAATAAATAAATTTTCAGTTATTATTGGGGCAAGACATGTACAACTTATTCAACACCAGAACTAATCCATTTTTCAATAAGTAAATCATTAATTAGATGAACAATTTAGTTATGTAAATAAATAAAACCTATGGATAACAATTTACTTACTTTTGGAAAAATATATAAATATCCAAACTATCTAGATTCACAACCCTAAAAATGTAACTCAGGAGGGAGAGAGAGAGAGAGAGAGAGAAATAATTTGTTTATAAAGTAAATTAATTTAGTAAGTTCAGTAAATAGTTTTTAACTTAATAGCATAACTAAATAAGTAATTAGGTTGAGAAAATGGGAGGAACAAAGAATTTCCTCACCATGATTCGGGCTCTATATGAACTTTAGGTTATGCTCAAGATGTAGGCCCGAAGTTCAACCTAGACTTAGATTTGCGAATAAATATGTTGTATTGATCTCGTTAATAATTTTAATCCAAGCTGAGACCTAACCTACTAATAGCCCTAAATATAACTAGTTAATTAAATAAATAGAAATCTCTAGATAATAACTTTCTTAATTTTGTAAAATATATAATTGAATAATTTAATTTAATAAAATAAATAAATATCAAAACTTCCAGGACCAATCCCCTCCTGCTGACAACCCTTAAATATTGGACACCGAGCAGTAAGATAGAGAGGGACATAAATAAATAATGTAGTAAATTAAATCAATAAAGTCTTTTAACTTTTTAAAATAAGTATATAAATAATTAGGCAACAAAAAATCCGAGCTTTATATGATGGTCGGGCACAGGCTCAAAATCTAGGCTTGATGGTTGGTCTAGGCTTAGACGGGCCTTAAAAAGTTCTGTTGATATAAAGGCAAAGCCCAAACCAGACGTGGCCCAACCAATGAAAAGGTTTAACCCCAACCGATACCTATCCAATTTATAAACTTAAATATTTTGCTCGGGTTGGGGGGGAATGTATGGATTATTAATTACTTGAATAATTAAATAAATTAAATAAATAGGAACCTATGGATACCAATTTAGTTAATTTTGTAAAATAACTAATGATTAATTTGGTTTAGTAAAATAAATAAATAAAATTGCATTTATTATTGGCACGGGACAGGTACATCCTATCCCATATTCACAAAACATATTAGTTACCCTAAAAATAGTCTCTAGGATAGAGAGAGAGAAATAATTTGCTAGGAATATAATTAATTAATTAGTTAATTAAAGAATTCAATAAATTAAGTAAATAGAAATCTATGGATAATAATTTACTTAATTTTATAAAATAGATAAATAAATAGTTAAGTTTAACAAAAAAATATAAATAAATATTCACTTGTGATTGGTGCAAGACTAGTCCAACCTATCCCCAACCAAACTTGCACCATTGACAACCGTAAGTATTGGTAACATGTTGAATTAGATAAATAAAACTTTATGGAGAATAATTTTTTTAATATACTAAAACAAATAAATGAATAAATTAATTTAGTAAAATAAATAAATAAATTTTCAGTTATTATTGGGGCAAGACATGTACAACTTATTCCACACCAGAACAAATCCATTTTCAATAAGTAAATCATTAATTAGATGAACAATTTAGTTATGTAAATAAATAAAACCTATGGATAACAATTACTTACTTTTGGAAAAATAAATAAATATCCAAACTATCTAGATCCAAACCCAACCCATTCACAACCCTAAAAATGTAACTCATGAGGGAGAGAGAGAGAGAGAGAGAGAGAGAGAGAGAGAGAGAGAGAAATAATTTGTTTATAAAGTAAATTAATTTAGTAAGTTCAGTAAATAATTTTTAACTTAATAGCATAACGAAATAAGTAATTAGGTGAGAAAATGAGAGGAACAAGGAATTTTCTCACCATGATTCAGGCTCTATATGTACTTTAGGCTCATGCTCTAGATGTAGGCTCGAAGTTCAACCTGGACTTAGACTTGCGCATAAATATGTTCTTTTGTTCTCGTTAATAATTTTAATCCAAGCTGAGACCTAACCATTAATAGCCCTAAATATTAGGCTTAGGGAGAGAGATCGAAATAACAAAATATTTAAATAAATGATTAATTACTTGAATAATTTTGTAAATTAAAAAATAGAAATCTATGGATAATATTTTACTAAATTTTGTAAAATAAACAAATCAAAAATTTAATTTAATAAATTTACTATATAATCATTTATTATTGGGTGTCGGGTTGAATCAAATAAATAAAAATTTATACATAATAGTTTATCTAAAGTATTTAAATATATAAACGAATAATTTATTTAGTAAAATAAATAAAATTTCATTAATCATTCGGACGGGATAGGTACATTCTATACCACACTAGACCGAACTCGTTGATAACCCAAAAAATAAGGATCCAGAGAAAGAGAAAAATAAGTTATTAACTAATTTATTAACCTAAATAATAAAATCATTATATAATGATCAATTCATTTAGTAAAATAAAAAATAAATATCCAATCTATCTAAAACCAAGACCGGCCCATTGATAACCCAAAATATTAGACTTGGGGAGGGAGAGATATAATGAAATAATTTTTTGATAAAATTAAATCATTTAGTAAATTAAATAAATAAAATTTTTAATTTACTAAATTAAATAAATAAATAAATTGGTGAGGAAATAAGAGAGTAAGAAACAATAGCGCTTTCCTCGTCGGCTCAACTCATGAGATAGGTCTAATGGTTGGGTCGGGCTCAAAGTTGGGCTTTAATATATTCTATTGAATAAAGACAAAGTCCAACCCAAACTTGGCACTGCCTGTGAACCAACATTCTTAATTTGTTAATAAATGATTAATTAATGAAGACAATTAGTTAATTAAAGAAATAAAAATATATGGATAATAACTTTTTTATTTTGTAAAATATATAATTGAATAATTTAATTTAATAAAATAAAAAAATATCCAAGCTACCTAGAGCAATCCCCACCTGTTGACAACCCTTAAATATTGGACACCGAGCAGTAAGATAGAGAGGGACATAATTAAATAATCTAGTAAATTAAATCAATAAAATATTTTAACTATTTAAAATAAGTAAATAAATAATTATGCAACAAAAAATCCGAGCTTTATATGATGGTCGGGCACCGGCTCAAAATCTAGGCTTGATGGTTGGTCAAGGCTTAGACGGGCCTTAATAAGTTCTGTTGATATAAAGGCAAAGCCCAAACCAGACGTGGCCCAACCAATGAAAAGGTTTAACCCCAACCGATACCTATCCAATTTATAAACCTAAATATTTTGCTCGGGTTGGGGGGGAATGTATGGATTATTAATTACTTGAATAATTAAATAAATAGGAACCTATGGATACCAATTTGGTTAATTTTGTAAAATAACTAATGATAAATTTGGTTTAGTAAAATAAATAAATAAAATTACATTTATTATTGGCACGGGACAGGTACATCCTATCCCATATTCACAAAACATATTAGTTACCCTAAAAATAGTCTCTAGGAGAGAGAGAGAGAGAGAGAGAGAGAAATAATTTGCTAGGAATATAATTAATTAATTAGTTAATTAAAGAATTCAATAAATTAATTAAGTAGAAATCTATGGATAATAGTTTACTTAATTTTATAAAATAGATAAATAAATAGTTAAGTTTAACAAAAAAATATAAATAAATATTCACTTTTGATTGGTGCAAGACTAGTCCAAGCTATCCCCAACCAAACTTGCACCATTGACAACCGTAAGTATTGGTAACATGTTGAATTCGATAAATAAAACTTTATGGAGAATAATTTTTTTAATATAATAAAACAAATAAATGAATAATTTAATTTAGTAAAATAAATAAATAAATTTTCAGTTATTATTGGGGCAAGACATGTACAACTTATTCGACACCAGAACTAATCCATTTTTCAATAAGTAAATCATTAATTAGATGAACAATTTAGTTATGTAAATAAATAAAACCTATGGATAACAATTTACTTACTTTTGGAAAAATATATAAATATCCAAACTATCTAGATCCAAACCCAACCCATTCACAACCCTAAAAATGTAACTCAGGAGGGAGAGAGAGAGAGAGAGAGAGAAATAATTTGTTTATAAAGTAAATTAATTTAGTAACTTCAGTAAATAGTTTTTAACTTAATAGCATAACTAAATAAGTAATTAGGTTGAGAAAATGGGAGGAACAAAGAATTTCCTCACCATGATTCGGGCTCTATATGAACTTTAGGTCATGCTCAAGATGTAGGCCCGAAGTTCAAGCTAGACTTAGATTTGCGAATAAATATGTTGTATTGATCTCATTAATAATTTTAATCCAAGCTGAGACCTAACCTACTAATAGCCCTAAATATAACTAGTTAATTAAATAAATAGAAATCTCTGGATAATAACTTTCTTAATTTTGTAAAATATATAATTGAATAATTTAATTTAATAAAATAAATAAATATCAAAACTTCCGTGACCAATCCCCTCCTACTGACAACCCTTAAATATTGGACACCGAGCAGTAAGATAGAGAGGGACATAAATAAATAATCTAGTAAATTAAATCAATAAAGTCTTTTAACTTTTTAAAATAAGTATATAAATAATTAGGCAACAAAAAATCCGAGCTTTATATGATGGTCGGGCACAGGCTCAAAATCTAGGCTTGATGGTTGGTCTAGGCTTAGACGGGCCTTAATAAGTTCTGTTGATATAAAGGCAAAGCCCAAACCAGACGTGGCCCAACCAATGAAAAGGTTTAACCCCAACCGATACCTATCCAATTTATAAACTTAAATATTTTGCTCGGGTTGGGGGGGAATGTATGGATTATTAATTACTTGAATAATTAAATAAATTAAATAAATAGGAACCTATGGATACCAATTTAGTTAATTTTGTAAAATAACTAATGATTAATTTGGTTTAGTAAAATAAATAAATAAAATTGCATTTATTATTGGCACGGGACAGGTACATCCTATCCCATATTCACAAAACATATTAGTTACCCTAAAAATAGTCTCTAGGAGAGAGAGAGAGAGAGAGAGAGAGAGAGAGAGAGAGAGAAATAATTTGCTAGGAATATAATTAATTAATTAGTTAATTAAAGAATTCAATAAATTAAGTAAGTAGAAATCTATGGATAATAATTTACTTAATTTTATAAAATAGATAAATAAATAGTTAAGTTTAACAAAAAAATATAAATAAATATTCACTTGTGATTGGTGCAAGACTAGTCCAAGCTATCCCCAACCAAACTTGCACCATTGACAACCGTAAGTATTGGTAACATGTTGAATTAGATAAATAAAACTTTATGGAGAATAATTTTTTTAATATATTAAAACAAATAAATGAATAATTTAATTTAGTAAAATAAATAAATAAATTTTCAGTTATTATTGGGGCAAGACATGTACAACTTATTCCACACCAGAACAAATCCATTTTCAATAAGTAAATCATTAATTAGATGAACAATTTAGTTATGTAAATAAATAAAACCTATGGATAACAATTACTTACTTTTGGAAAAATAAATAAATATCCAAACTATCTAGATCCAAACCCAACCCATTCACAACCCTAAAAATGTAACTCAGGAGGGAGAGAGAGAGAGAGAGAGAGAGAGAGAGAGAGAGAGAGAAATAATTTGTTTATAAAGTAAATTAATTTAGTAAGTTCAGTAAATAATTTTTAACTTAATAGCATAACTAAATAAGTAAGTAGGTGAGAAAATGAGAGGAACAAGGAATTTCCTCACCATGATTAAGGCTCTATATGTACTTTAGGCTCATGCTCTAGATGTAGGCTCGAAGTTCAACCTGGACTTAGACTTGCGCATAAATATGTTCTTTTGTTCTCGTTAATAATTTTAATCCAAGCTGAGACCTAACCATTAATAGCCCTAAATATAAGGCTTAGGGAGAGAGATCGAAATAACAAAATATTTAAATAAATGATTAATTACTTGAATAATTTTGTAAATTAACAAATAGAAATCTATGGATAATATTTTACTAAATTTTGTAAAATAAACAAATCAAAAATTTAATTTAATAAATTTACTATATAATCATTTATTATTGGGTGTCGGGTTGAATCAAATAAATAAAAATTTATACATAATAGTTTATCTAAAGTATTTAAATATATAAACGAACAATTTAGTTTAGTAAAATAAATAAAATTCATTAATCATTCGGACGGGATAGGTACATTCTATACCACACTAGACCGAACTCGTTGATAACCCAAAAAATAAGGATCCAGAGAAAGAGAAAAATAAGTTATTAACTAATTTATTAACCTAAATAATAAAATCATTATATAATTATCAATTCATTTAGTAAAATAAAAAATAAATATCCAATCTATATAAAACCAAGCCCGGCCCATTGATAACCCAAAAAATTAGACTTGGGGAGGGAGAGATATAATGAAATAATTTTTTGATAAAATTAAATCATTTAGTAAATTAAATCAATAAAATTTTTTAACTTACTAAATTAAATAAATAAATAAATTGGTGAGGAAATAAGAGTTTAAGAAACAATAACGCTTTCCTCGTCCGCTCAACTCAAGAGATAGGTCTAATGGTTGGGTCGGGCTAAAAGTTGGGCTTCAATATATTCTATTGAATAAAGACAAAGTCCAACCCGAACTTGGCACTGCCTGTGAACCAACCTTCTTAATTTGTTAATAAATGATTAATTAATGAAGACAATTAGTTAATTAAAGAAATAAAAATATATGGATAATAACTTTTTTATTTTGTAAAATATATAATTGAATAACTTAATTTAATAAAATAAAAAAATATCCAAGCTACCTAGAGCAATCCCCACCTGTTGACAACCCTTAAATATTGGACACCGAGCAGTAAGATAAAGAGGGACATAATTAAATAATCTAGTAAATTAAATCAATAAAATATTTTAACTATTTAAAATAAGTAAATAAATAATTATGCAACAAAAAATCCGAGCTTTATATGATGGTCAGGCACAGGCTCAAAATCTAGGCTTGATGGTTGGTCTAGGCTTAGACGGGCCTTAATAAGTTCTGTTGCAAAGCCCAAACCAGACGTGGCCCAACCAATGAAAAGGTTTAACCCCAACCGATACCTATCCAATTTATAAACCTAAATATTTTGCTCGGGTTGGGGGGGAATGTATGGATTATTAATTACTTGAATAATTAAATAAATTAAATAAATAGGATCCTATGGATACCAATTTGGTTAATTTTGTAAAATAACTAATGATAAATTTGGTTTAGTAAAATAAATAAATAAAATTACATTTATTATTGGCACGGGACAGGTACATCCTATCCCATATTCACAAAACATATTAGTTACCCTAAAAATAGTCTCTAGGAGAGAGAGAGAGAGAGAGAGAGAGAGAGAGAGAGAAATAATTTGCTAGGAATATAATTAATTAATTAGTTAATTAAAGAATTCAATAAATTAATTAAGTAGAAATCTATGGATAATAGTTTACTTAATTTTATAAAATAGATAAATAAATAGTTAAGTTTAACAAAAAAATATAAATAAATATTCACTTTTGATTGGTGCAAGACAAGTCCAAGCTATCCCCAACCAAACTTGCACCATTGACAACCGTAAGTATTGGTAACATGTTGAATTAGATAAATAAAACTTTATGGAGAATAATTTTTTTAATATATTAAAATCCATTTTTCAATAAGTAAATCATTAATTAGATGAACAATTTAGTTATGTAAATAAATAAAACCTATGGATAACAATTTACTTACTTTTGGAAAAATATATAAATATCCAAACTATCTAGATTCACAACCCTAAAAATGTAACTCAGGAGGGAGAGAGAGAGAGAGAGAGAGAAATAATTTGTTTATAAAGTAAATTAATTTAGTAAGTTCAGTAAATAGTTTTTAACTTAATAGCATAACTAAATAAGTAATTAGGTTGAGAAAATGGGAGGAACAAAGAATTTCCTCACCATGATTCGGGCTCTATATGAACTTTAGGTTATGCTCAAGATGTAGGCCCGAAGTTCAACCTAGACTTAGATTTGCGAATAAATATGTTGTATTGATCTCGTTAATAATTTTAATCCAAGCTGAGACCTAACCTACTAATAGCCCTAAATATAACTAGTTAATTAAATAAATAGAAATCTCTGGATAATAACTTTCTTAATTTTGTAAAATATATAATTGAATAATTTAATTTAATAAAATAAATAAATATCAAAACTTCCAGGACCAATCCCCTCCTGCTGACAACCCTTAAATATTGGACACCGAGCAGTAAGATAGAGAGGGACATAAATAAATAATCTAGTAAATTAAATCAATAAAGTCTTTTAACTTTTTAAAATAAGTATATAAATAATTAGGCAACAAAAAATCCGAGCTTTATATGATGGTCAGGCACAGGCTCAAAATCTAGGCTTGATGGTTGGTCTAGGCTTAGACGGGCCTTAAAAAGTTCTGTTGATATAAAGGCGAAGCCCAAACCAGACGTGGCCCAACCAATGAAAAGGTTTAACCCCAACCGATACCTATCCAATTTATAAACTTAAATATTTTGCTCGGGTTGGGGGGGAATGTATGGATTATTAATTACTTGAATAATTAAATAAATTAAATAAATAGGAACCTATGGATACCAATTTAGTTAATTTTGTAAAATAACTAATGATTAATTTGGTTTAGTAAAATAAATAAATAAAATTGCATTTATTATTGGCACGGGACAGGTACATCCTATCCCATATTCACAAAACATATTAGTTACCCTAAAAATAGTCTCTAGGAGAGAGAGAGAGAGAGAGAGAGAGAGAGAGAGAGAGAAATAATTTGCTAGGAATATAATTAATTAATTAGTTAATTAAAGAATTCAATAAATTAAGTAAGTAGAAATCTATGGATAATAATTTACTTAATTTTATAAAATAGATAAATAAATAGTTAAGTTTAACAAAAAAATATAAATAAATATTCACTTGTGATTGGTGCAAGACTAGTCCAAGCTATCCCCAACCAAACTTGCACCATTGACAACCGTAAGTATTGGTAACATGTTGAATTAGATAAATAAAACTTTATTGGGGCAAGACATGTACAACTTATTCCACACCAGAACAAATCCATTTTCAATAAGTAAATCATTAATTAGATGAACAATTTAGTTATGTAAATAAATAAAACCTATGGATAACAATTACTTACTTTTGGAAAAATAAATAAATATCCAAACTATCAAGATCCAAACCCAACCCATTCACAACCCTAAAAATGTAACTCAGGAGGGAGAGAGAGAGAGAGAGAGAGAGAGAGAGAGAGAGAAATAATTTGTTTATAAAGTAAATTAATTTAGTAAGTTCAGTAAATAATTTTTAACTTAATACCATAACTAAATAAGTAATTAGGTGAGAAAATGAGAGGAACAAGGAATTTCCTCACCATGATTCAGGCTCTATATGTACTTTAGGCTCATGCTCTAGATGTAGGCTCGAAGTTCAACCTGGACTTAGACTTGCGCATAAATATGTTCTTTTGTTCTCGTTAATAATTTTAATCCAAGCTGAGACCTAACCATTAATAGCCCTAAATATTAGGCTTAGGGAGAGAGATCGAAATAACAAAATTATTAAATAAATGATTAATTACTTGAATAATTTTGTAAATTAAAAAATAGAAATCTATGGATAATATTTTACTAAATTTTGTAAAATAAACAAATCAAAAATTTAATTTAATAAATTTACTATATAATCATTTATTATTGGGTGTCGGGTTGAATCAAATAAATAAAAATTTATACATAATAGTTTATCTAAAGTATTTAAATATATAAACGAATAATTTAGTTTAGTAAAATAAATAAAATTTCATTAATCATTCGGACGGGATAGGTACATTCTATACCACACTAGACCGAACTCGTTGATAACCCAAAAAATAAGGATGCAGAGAAAGAGAAAAATAAGTTATTAACTAATTTATTAACCTAAATAATAAAATCATTATATAATGATCATTTCATTTAGTAAAATAAAAAATAAATATCCAATCTATATAAAACCAAGCCCGGCCCATTGATAACCCAAAAAATTAGACTTGGGGAGGGAGAGATATAATGAAATAATTTTTTGATAAAATTAAATCATTTAGTAAATTAAATCAATAAAATTTTTTAACTTACTAAATTAAATAAATAAATAAATTGGTGAGGAAATAAGAGTGTAAGAAACAGTAACGCTTTCCTCGTCGGCTCAACTCAAGAGATAGGTCTAATGGTTGGGTCGGGCTCAAAGTTGGGCTTCAATATATTCTATTGAATAAAGACAAAGTCCAACCCGAACTTGGCACTGCCTGTGAACCAACCTTCTTAATTTGTTAATAAATGATTAATTAATGAAGAAAATTAGTTAATTAAAGAAATAAAAATATATGGATAATAACTTTTTTATTTTGTAAAATATATAATTGAATAAATTAATTTAATAAAATAAAAAAATATCCAAGCTACCTAGAGCAATCCCCACCTGTTGACAACCCTTAAATATTGGACACCGAGCAGTAAGATAGAGAGGGACATAATTAAATAATCTAGTAAATTAAATCAATAAAATATTTTAACTATTTAAAATAAGTAAATAAATAATTCTGCAACAAAAAATCCGAGCTTTATATGATGGTCAGGCACAGGCTCAAAATCTAGGCTTGATGGTTGGTCTAGGCTTAGACGGGCCTTAATAAGTTCTGTTGATATAAAGGCAAAGCCCAAACCAGACGTGGCCCAACCAATGAAAAGGTTTAACCCCAACCGATACCTATCCAATTTATAAACCTAAATATTTTGCTCGGGTTGGGGGGGAATGTATGGATTATTAATTACTTGAATAATTAAATAAATTAAATAAATAGGAAACTATGGATACCAATTTAGTTAATTTTGTAAAATAACTAATGATAAATTTGGTTTAGTAAAATAAATAAATAAAATTATATTTATTATTGGCACGGGACAGGAACATCCTATCCCATATTCACAAAACATATTAGTTGCCCTAAAAATAGTCTCTAGGAGAGAGAGAGAGAGAGAGAGAGAGAGAAAGAGAGAGAGAAATAATTTGCTAGGAATATAATTAATTAATTAGTTAATTAAAGAATTCAATAAATTAATTAAGGAGCAATCTATGGATAATAGTTTACTTAATTTTATAAAATAGATAAATAAATAGTTAAGTTTAACAAAAAAATATAAATAAATATTCACTTTTGATTGGTGCAAGACTAGTCCAAGCTATCCCCAACCAAACTTGCACCATTGACAACTGTAAGTATTGGTAACATGTTGAATTAGATAAATAAAACTTTATGGAGAATAATTTTTTTAATATATTAAAACAAATAAATGAATAATTTAATTTAGTAAAATAAATAAATAAATTTTCAGTTATTATTGGGGCAAGACATGTACAACTTATTCGACACCAGAACTAATCCATTTTTCAATAAGTAAATCATTAATTAGATGAACAATTAAGTTATGTAAATAAATAAAACCTATGGATAACAATTTACTTACTTTTGGAAAAATATATAAATATCCAAACTATCTAGATCCAAACCCAACCCATTCACAACCCTAAAAATGTAACTCAGGAGGGAGAGAGAGAGAGAGAGAGAGAAATAATTTGTTTATAAAGTAAATTAATTTAGTAAGTTCAGTAAATAGTTTTTAACTTAATAGCATAACTAAATAAGTAATTAGGTTGAGAAAATGGGAGGAACAAAGAATTTCCTCACCATGATTCGGGCTCTATATGAACTTTAGGTCATGCTCAAGATGTAGGCCCGAAGTTCAAGCTAGACTTAGATTTGCGAATAAATATGTTGTATTGATCTCGTTAATAATTTTAATCCAAGCTGAGACCTAACCTACTAATAGCCCTAAATATAACTAGTTAATTAAATAAATAGAAATCTCTGGATAATAACTTTCTTAATTTTGTAAAATATATAATTGAATAATTTAATTTAATAAAATAAATAAATATCAAAACTTCCGGGACCAATCCCCTCCTGCTGACAACCCTTAAATATTGGACACCGAGCAGTAAGATAGAGAGGGACTTAAATAAATAATCTAGTAAATTAAATCAATAAAGTCTTTTAACTTTTTAAAATAAGTATATAAATAATTAGGCAACAAAAAATCTGAGCTTTATATGATGGTCGGGCACAGGCTCAAAATCTAGGCTTGATGGTTGGTCTAGGCTTAGACGGGCCTTAATAAGTTCTGTTGATATAAAGGCAAAGCCCAAACCAGACGTGGCCCAACCAATGAAAAGGTTTAACCCCAACCAATACCTATCCAATTTATAAACTTAAATATTTTGCTCGGGTTGGGGGGGAATGTATGGATTATTAATTACTTGAATAATTAAATAAATTAAATAAATAGGAACCTATGGATACCAATTTAGTTAATTTTGTAAAATAACTAATGATTAATTTGGTTTAGTAAAATAAATAAATAAAATTGCATTTATTATTGGCACGGGACAGGTACATCCTATCCCATATTCACAAAACATATTAGTTACCCTAAAAATAGTCTCTAGGAGAGAGAGAGAGAGAGAGAGAGAGAGAGAGAAATAATTTGCTAGGAATATAATTAATTAATTAGTTAATTAAAGAATTCAATAAATTAAGTAAGTAGAAATCTATGGATAATAATTTACTTAATTTTATAAAATAGATAAATAAATAGTTAAGTTTAACAAAAAAATATAAATAAATATTCACTTGTGATTGGTGCAAGACTAGTCCAAGCTATCCCCAACCAAACTTGCACCATTGACAACCGTAAGTATTGGTAACATGTTGAATTAGATAAATAAAACTTTATGGAGAATAATTTTTTTAATATATTAAAACAAATAAATGAATAATTTAATTTAGTAAAATAAATAAATAAATTTTCAGTTATTATTGGGGCAAGACATGTACAACTTATTCGACACCAGAACTAATCCATTTTTCAATAAGTAAATCATTAATTAGATGAACAATTTAGTTATGTAAATAAATAAAACCTATGGATAACAATTTACTTACTTTTGGAAAAATATATAAATATCCAAACTATCTAGATTCACAACCCTAAAAATGTAACTCAGGAGGGAGAGAGAGAGAGAGAGAGAGAAATAATTTGTTTATAAAGTAAATTAATTTAGTAAGTTCAGTAAATAGTTTTTAACTTAATAGCATAACTAAATAAGTAATTAGGTTGAGAAAATGGGAGGAACAAAGAATTTCCTCACCATGATTCGGGCTCTATATGAACTTTAGGTTATGCTCAAGATGTAGGCCCGAAGTTCAACCTAGACTTAGATTTGCGAATAAATATGTTGTATTGATCTCGTTAATAATTTTAATCCAAGCTGAGACCTAACCTACTAATAGCCCTAAATATAACTAGTTAATTAAATAAATAGAAATCTCTGGATAATAACTTTCTTAATTTTGTAAAATATATAATTGAATAATTTAATTTAATAAAATAAATAAATATCAAAACTTCCAGGACCAATCCCCTCCTGCTGACAACCCTTAAATATTGGACACCGAGCAGTAAGATAGAGAGGGACATAAATAAATAATCTAGTAAATTAAATCAATAAAGTCTTTTAACTTTTTAAAATAAGTATATAAATAATTAGGCAACAAAAAATCCGAGCTTTATATGATGGTCGGGCACAGGCTCAAAATCTAGGCTTGATGGTTGGTCTAGGCTTAGACGGGCCTTAAAAAGTTCTGTTGATATAAAGGCAAAGCCCAAACCAGACGTGGCCCAACCAATGAAAAGGTTTAACCCCAACCGATACCTATCCAATTTATAAACTTAAATATTTTGCTCGGGTTGGGGGGGAATGTATGGATTATTAATTACTTGAATAATTAAATAAATTAAATAAATAGGAACCTATGGATACCAATTTAGTTAATTTTGTAAAATAACTAATGATTAATTTGGTTTAGTAAAATAAATAAATAAAATTGCATTTATTATTGGCACGGGACAGGTACATCCTATCCCATATTCACAAAACATATTAGTTACCCTAAAAATAGTCTCTAGGAGAGAGAGAGAGAGAGAGAGAGAGAGAGAGAGAAATAATTTGCTAGGAATATAATTAATTAATTAGTTAATTAAAGAATTCAATAAATTAAGTAAGTAGAAATCTATGGATAATAATTTACTTAATTTTATAAAATAGATAAATAAATAGTTAAGTTTAACAAAAAAATATAAATAAATATTCACTTGTGATTGGTGCAAGACTAGTCCAAGCTATCCCCAACCAAACTTGCACCATTGACAACCGTAAGTATTGGTAACATGTTGAATTAGATAAATAAAACTTTATGGAGAATAATTTTTTTAATATATTAAAACAAATAAATGAATAATTTAATTTAGTAAAATAAATAAATAAATTTTCAGTTATTATTGGGGCAAGACATGTACAACTTATTCCACACCAGAACAAATCCATTTTCAATAAGTAAATCATTAATTAGATGAACAATTTAGTTATGTAAATAAATAAAACCTATGGATAACAATTACTTACTTTTGGAAAAATAAATAAATATCCAAACTATCTAGATCCAAACCCAACCCATTCACAACCCTAAAAATGTAACTCAGGAGGGAGAGAGAGAGAGAGAGAGAGAGAGAGAGAGAGAGAAATAATTTGTTTATAAAGTAAATTAATTTAGTAAGTTCAGTAAATAATTTTTAACTTAATAGCATAACTAAATAAGTAATTAGGTGAGAAAATGAGAGGAACAAGGAATTTCCTCACCATGATTCAGGCTCTATATGTACTTTAGGCTCATGCTCTAGATGTAGGCTCGAAGTTCAACCTGGACTTAGACTTGCGCATAAATATGTTCTTTTGTTCTCGTTAATAATTTTAATCCAAGCTGAGACCTAACCATTAATAGCCCTAAATATTAGGCTTAGGGAGAGAGATCGAAATAACAAAATATTTAAATAAATGATTAATTACTTGAATAATTTTGTAAACTAAAAAATAGAAATCTATGGATAATATTTTACTAAATTTTGTAAAATAAACAAATCAAAAATTTAATTTAATAAATTTACTATATAATCATTTATTATTGGGTGTCGGGTTGAATCAAATAAATAAAAATTTATACATAATAGTTAATCTAAAGTATTTAAATATATAAACGAATAATTTAGTTTAGTAAAATAAATAAAATTTCATTAATCATTCGGACGGGATAGGTACATTCTATACCACACTAGACCGAACTCGTTGATAACCCAAAAAATAAGGATGCAGAGAAAGAGAAAAATAAGTTATTAACTAATTTATTAACCTAAATAATAAAATCATTATATAATGATCATTTCATTTAGTAAAATAAAAAATAAATATCCAATCTATATAAAACCAAGCCCGGCCCATTGATAACCCAAAAAATTAGACTTGGGGAGGGAGAGATATAATGAAATAATTTTTTGATAAAATTAAATCATTTAGTAAATTAAATCAATAAAATTTTTTAACTTACTAAATTAAATAAATAAATAAATTGGTGAGGAAATAAGAGTGTAAGAAACAGTAACGCTTTCCTCGTCGGCTCAACTCAAGAGATAGGTCTAATGGTTGGGTCGGGCTCAAAGTTGGGCTTCAATATATTCTATTGAATAAAGACAAAGTCCAACCCGAACTTGGCACTGCCTGTGAACCAACCTTCTTAATTTGTTAATAAATGATTAATTAATGAAGAAAATTAGTTAATTAAAGAAATAAAAATATATGGATAATAACTTTTTTATTTTGTAAAATATATAATTGAATAAATTAATTTAATAAAATAAAAAAATATCCAAGCTACCTAGAGCAATCCCCACCTGTTGACAACCCTTAAATATTGGACACCGAGCAGTAAGATAGAGAGGGACATAATTAAATAATCTAGTAAATTAAATCAATAAAATATTTTAACTATTTAAAATAAGTAAATAAATAATTCTGCAACAAAAAATCCGAGCTTTATATGATGGTCAGGCACAGGCTCAAAATCTAGGCTTGATGGTTGGTCTAGGCTTAGACGGGCCTTAATAAGTTCTGTTGATATAAAGGCAAAGCCCAAACCAGACGTGGCCCAACCAATGAAAAGGTTTAACCCCAACCGATACCTATCCAATTTATAAACCTAAATATTTTGCTCGGGTTGGGGGGGAATGTATGGATTATTAATTACTTGAATAATTAAATAAATTAAATAAATAGGAAACTATGGATACCAATTTAGTTAATTTTGTAAAATAACTAATGATAAATTTGGTTTAGTAAAATAAATAAATAAAATTATATTTATTATTGGCACGGGACAGGAACATCCTATCCCATATTCACAAAACATATTAGTTGCCCTAAAAATAGTCTCTAGGAGAGAGAGAGAGAGAGAGAGAGAGAGAAAGAGAGAGAGAAATAATTTGCTAGGAATATAATTAATTAATTAGTTAATTAAAGAATTCAATAAATTAATTAAGGAGCAATCTATGGATAATAGTTTACTTAATTTTATAAAATAGATAAATAAATAGTTAAGTTTAACAAAAAAATATAAATAAATATTCACTTTTGATTGGTGCAAGACTAGTCCAAGCTATCCCCAACCAAACTTGCACCATTGACAACTGTAAGTATTGGTAACATGTTGAATTAGATAAATAAAACTTTATGGAGAATAATTTTTTTAATATATTAAAACAAATAAATGAATAATTTAATTTAGTAAAATAAATAAATAAATTTTCAGTTATTATTGGGGCAAGACATGTACAACTTATTCGACACCAGAACTAATCCATTTTTCAATAAGTAAATCATTAATTAGATGAACAATTAAGTTATGTAAATAAATAAAACCTATGGATAACAATTTACTTACTTTTGGAAAAATATATAAATATCCAAACTATCTAGATCCAAACCCAACCCATTCACAACCCTAAAAATGTAACTCAGGAGGGAGAGAGAGAGAGAGAGAGAGAAATAATTTGTTTATAAAGTAAATTAATTTAGTAAGTTCAGTAAATAGTTTTTAACTTAATAGCATAACTAAATAAGTAATTAGGTTGAGAAAATGGGAGGAACAAAGAATTTCCTCACCATGATTCGGGCTCTATATGAACTTTAGGTCATGCTCAAGATGTAGGCCCGAAGTTCAAGCTAGACTTAGATTTGCGAATAAATATGTTGTATTGATCTCGTTAATAATTTTAATCCAAGCTGAGACCTAACCTACTAATAGCCCTAAATATAACTAGTTAATTAAATAAATAGAAATCTCTGGATAATAACTTTCTTAATTTTGTAAAATATATAATTGAATAATTTAATTTAATAAAATAAATAAATATCAAAACTTCCGGGACCAATCCCCTCCTGCTGACAACCCTTAAATATTGGACACCGAGCAGTAAGATAGAGAGGGACTTAAATAAATAATCTAGTAAATTAAATCAATAAAGTCTTTTAACTTTTTAAAATAAGTATATAAATAATTAGGCAACAAAAAATCTGAGCTTTATATGATGGTCGGGCACAGGCTCAAAATCTAGGCTTGATGGTTGGTCTAGGCTTAGACGGGCCTTAATAAGTTCTGTTGATATAAAGGCAAAGCCCAAACCAGACGTGGCCCAACCAATGAAAAGGTTTAACCCCAACCGATACCTATCCAATTTATAAACTTAAATATTTTGCTCGGGTTGGGGGGGAATGTATGGATTATTAATTACTTGAATAATTAAATAAATTAAATAAATAGGAACCTATGGATACCAATTTAGTTAATTTTGTAAAATAACTAATGATTAATTTGGTTTAGTAAAATAAATAAATAAAATTGCATTTATTATTGGCACGGGACAGGTACATCCTATCCCATATTCACAAAACATATTAGTTACCCTAAAAATAGTCTCTAGGAGAGAGAGAGAGAGAGAGAGAGAGAGAGAGAAATAATTTGCTAGGAATATAATTAATTAATTAGTTAATTAAAGAATTCAATAAATTAAGTAAGTAGAAATCTATGGATAATAATTTACTTAATTTTATAAAATAGATAAATAAATAGTTAAGTTTAACAAAAAAATATAAATAAATATTCACTTGTGATTGGTGCAAGACTAGTCCAAGCTATCCCCAACCAAACTTGCACCATTGACAACCGTAAGTATTGGTAACATGTTGAATTAGATAAATAAAACTTTATGGAGAATAATTTTTTTAATATATTAAAACAAATAAATGAATAATTTAATTTAGTAAAATAAATAAATAAATTTTCAGTTATTATTGGGGCAAGACATGTACAACTTATTCGACACCAGAACTAATCCATTTTTCAATAAGTAAATCATTAATTAGATGAACAATTTAGTTATGTAAATAAATAAAACCTATGGATAACAATTTACTTACTTTTGGAAAAATATATAAATATCCAAACTATCTAGATTCACAACCCTAAAAATGTAACTCAGGAGGGAGAGAGAGAGAGAGAGAGAGAAATAATTTGTTTATAAAGTAAATTAATTTAGTAAGTTCAGTAAATAGTTTTTAACTTAATAGCATAACTAAATAAGTAATTAGGTTGAGAAAATGGGAGGAACAAAGAATTTCCTCACCATGATTCGGGCTCTATATGAACTTTAGGTTATGCTCAAGATGTAGGCCCGAAGTTCAACCTAGACTTAGATTTGCGAATAAATATGTTGTATTGATCTCGTTAATAATTTTAATCCAAGCTGAGACCTAACCTACTAATAGCCCTAAATATAACTAGTTAATTAAATAAATAGAAATCTCTGGATAATAACTTTCTTAATTTTGTAAAATATATAATTGAATAATTTAATTTAATAAAATAAATAAATATCAAAACTTCCAGGACCAATCCCCTCCTGCTGACAACCCTTAAATATTGGACACCGAGCAGTAAGATAGAGAGGGACATAAATAAATAATCTAGTAAATTAAATCAATAAAGTCTTTTAACTTTTTAAAATAAGTATATAAATAATTAGGCAACAAAAAATCCGAGCTTTATATGATGGTCGGGCACAGGCTCAAAATCTAGGCTTGATGGTTGGTCTAGGCTTAGACGGGCCTTAAAAAGTTCTGTTGATATAAAGGCAAAGCCCAAACCAGACGTGGCCCAACCAATGAAAAGGTTTAACCCCAACCGATACCTATCCAATTTATAAACTTAAATATTTTGCTCGGGTTGGGGGGGAATGTATGGATTATTAATTACTTGAATAATTAAATAAATTAAATAAATAGGAACCTATGGATACCAATTTAGTTAATTTTGTAAAATAACTAATGATTAATTTGGTTTAGTAAAATAAATAAATAAAATTGCATTTATTATTGGCACGGGACAGGTACATCCTATCCCATATTCACAAAACATATTAGTTACCCTAAAAATAGTCTCTAGGAGAGAGAGAGAGAGAGAGAGAGAGAGAGAGAGAAGAGAAATAATTTGCTAGGAATATAATTAATTAATTAGTTAATTAAAGAATTCAATAAATTAAGTAAGTAGAAATCTATGGATAATAATTTACTTAATTTTATAAAATAGATAAATAAATAGTTAAGTTTAACAAAAAAATATAAATAAATATTCACTTGTGATTGGTGCAAGACTAGTCCAAGCTATCCCCAACCAAACTTGCACCATTGACAACCGTAAGTATTGGTAACATGTTGAATTAGATAAATAAAACTTTATGGAGAATAATTTTTTTAATATATTAAAACAAATAAATGAATAATTTAATTTAGTAAAATAAATAAATAAATTTTCAGTTATTATTGGGGCAAGACATGTACAACTTATTCCACACCAGAACAAATCCATTTTCAATAAGTAAATCATTAATTAGATGAACAATTTAGTTATGTAAATAAATAAAACCTATGGATAACAATTACTTACTTTTGGAAAAATAAATAAATATCCAAACTATCTAGATCCAAACCCAACCCATTCACAACCCTAAAAATGTAACTCAGGAGGGAGAGAGAGAGAGAGAGAGAGAGAGAGAGAGAGAGAGAAATAATTTGTTTATAAAGTAAATTAATTTAGTAAGTTCAGTAAATAATTTTTAACTTAATAGCATAACTAAATAAGTAATTAGGTGAGAAAATGAGAGGAACAAGGAATTTCCTCACCATGATTCAGGCTCTATATGTACTTTAGGCTCATGCTCTAGATGTAGGCTCGAAGTTCAACCTGGACTTAGACTTGCGCATAAATATGTTCTTTTGTTCTCGTTAATAATTTTAATCCAAGCTGAGACCTAACCATTAATAGCCCTAAATATTAGGCTTAGGGAGAGAGATCGAAATAACAAAATATTTAAATAAATGATTAATTACTTGAATAATTTTGTAAATTAAAAAATAGAAATCTATGGATAATATTTTACTAAATTTTGTAAAATAAACAAATCAAAAATTTAATTTAATAAATTTACTATATAATCATTTATTATTGGGTGTCGGGTTGAATCAAATAAATAAAAATTTATACATAATAGTTTATCTAAAGTATTTAAATATATAAACGAATAATTTAGTTTAGTAAAATAAATAAAATTTCATTAATCATTCGGACGGGATAGGTACATTCTATACCACACTAGACCGAACTCGTTGATAACCCAAAAAATAAGGATCCAGAGAAAGAGAAAAATAAGTTATTAACTAATTTATTAACCTAAATAATAAAATCATTATATAATGATCAATTCATTTAGTAAAATAAAAAATAAATATCCAATCTATCTAAAACCAAGACCGGCCCATTGATAACCCAAAATATTAGACTTGGGGAGGGAGAGATATAATGAAATAATTTTTTGATAAAATTAAATCATTTAGTAAATTAAATAAATAAAATTTTTAATTACTAAATTAAATAAATAAATAAATTGGTGAGGAAATAAGAGAGTAAGAAACAATAGCGCTTTCCTCGTCGGCTCAACTCAAGAGATAGGTCTAATGGTTGGGTCGGGCTCAAAGTTGGGCTTTAATATATTCTATTGAATAAAGACAAAGTCCAACCCAAACTTGGCACTGCCTGTGAACCAACATTCTTAATTTGTTAATAAATGATTAATTAATGAAGACAATTAGTTAATTAAAGAAATAAAAATATATGGATAATAACTTTTTTATTTTGTAAAATATATAATTGAATAATTTAATTTAATAAAATAAAAAAATATCCAAGCTACCTAGAGCAATCCCCACCTGTTGACAACCCTTAAATATTGGACACCGAGCAGTAAGATAGAGAGGGACATAATTAAATAATCTAGTAAATTAAATCAATAAAATATTTTAACTATTTAAAATAAGTAAATAAATAATTATGCAACAAAAAATCCGAGCTTTATATGATGGTCAGGCACAGGCTCAAAATCTAGGCTTGATGGTTGGTCTAGGCTTAGACGGGCCTTAATAAGTTCTGTTGATATAAAGGCAAAGCCCAAACCAGACGTGGCCCAACCAATGAAAAGGTTTAACCCCAACCGATACCTATCCAATTTATAAACCTAAATATTTTGCTCGGGTTGGGGGGGAATGTATGGATTATTAATTACTTGAATAATTAAATAAATTAAATAAATAGGAACCTATGGATACCAATTTGGTTAATTTTGTAAAATAACTAATGATAAATTTGGTTTAGTAAAATAAATAAATAAAATTACATTTATTATTGGCACGGGACAGGTACATCCTATCCCATATTCACAAAACATATTAGTTACCCTAAAAATAGTCTCTAGGAGAGAGAGAGAGAGAGAGAGAGAGAGAAAGAGAGAGAGAAATAATTTGCTAGGAATATAATTAATTAATTAGTTAATTAAAGAATTCAATAAATTAATTAAGTAGAAATCTATGGATAATAGTTTACTTAATTTTATAAAATAGATAAATAAATAGTTAAGTTTAACAAAAAAATATAAATAAATATTCACTTTTGATTGGTGCAAGACTAGTCCAAGCTATCCCCAACCAAACTTGCACCATTGACAACCGTAAGTATTGGTAACATGTTGAATTAGATAAATAAAACTTTATGGAGAATAATTTTTTTAATATATTAAAACAAATAAATGAATAATTTAATTTAGTAAAATAAATAAATAAATTTTCAGTTATTATTGGGGCAAGACATGTACAACTTATTCGACACCAGAACTAATCCATTTTTCAATAAGTAAATCATTAATTAGATGAACAATTTAGTTATGTAAATAAATAAAACCTATGGATAACAATTTACTTACTTTTGGAAAAATATATAAATATCCAAACTATCTAGATCCAAACCCAACCCATTCACAACCCTAAAAATGTAACTCAGGAGGGAGAGAGAGAGAGAGAGAGAGAAATAATTTGTTTATAAAGTAAATTAATTTAGTAAGTTCAGTAAATAGTTTTTAACTTAATAGCATAACTAAATAAGTAATTAGGTTGAGAAAATGGGAGGAACAAAGAATTTCCTCACCATGATTCGGGCTCTATATGAACTTTAGGTCATGCTCAAGATGTAGGCCCGAAGTTCAAGCTAGACTTAGATTTGCGAATAAATATGTTGTATTGATCTCGTTAATAATTTTAATCCAAGCTGAGACCTAACCTACTAATAGCCCTAAATATAACTAGTTAATTAAATAAATAGAAATCTCTGGATAATAACTTTCTTAATTTTGTAAAATATATAATTGAATAATTTAATTTAATAAAATAAATAAATATCAAAACTTCCGGGACCAATCCCCTCCTGCTGACAACCCTTAAATATTGGACACCGAGCAGTAAGATAGAGAGGGACATAAATAAATAATCTAGTAAATTAAATCAATAAAGTCTTTTAACTTTTTAAAATAAGTATATAAATAATTAGGCAACAAAAAATCCGAGCTTTATATGATGGTCGGGCACAGGCTCAAAATCTAGGCTTGATGGTTGGTCTAGGCTTAGACGGGCCTTAATAAGTTCTGTTGATATAAAGGCAAAGCCCAAACCAGACGTGGCCCAACCAATGAAAAGGTTTAACCCCAACCGATACCTATCCAATTTATAAACTTAAATATTTTGCTCGGGTTGGGGGGGAATGTATGGATTATTAATTACTTGAATAATTAAATAAATTAAATAAATAGGAACCTATGGATACCAATTTAGTTAATTTTGTAAAATAACTAATGATTAATTTGGTTTAGTAAAATAAATAAATAAAATTGCATTTATTATTGGCACGGGACAGGTACATCCTATCCCATATTCACAAAACATATTAGTTACCCTAAAAATAGTCTCTAGGAGAGAGAGAGAGAGAGAGAGAGAGAGAGAAAATAATTTGCTAGGAATATAATTAATTAATTAGTTAATTAAAGAATTCAATAAATTAAGTAAGTAGAAATCTATGGATAATAATTTACTTAATTTTATAAAATAGATAAATAAATAGTTAAGTTTAACAAAAAAATATAAATAAATATTCACTTGTGATTGGTGCAAGACTAGTCCAAGCTATCCCCAACCAAACTTGCACCATTGACAACCGTAAGTATTGGTAACATGTTGAATTAGATAAATAAAACTTTATGGAGAATAATTTTTTTAATATATTAAAACAAATAAATGAATAATTTAATTTAGTAAAATAAATAAATAAATTTTCAGTTATTATTGGGGCAAGACATGTACAACTTATTCCACACCAGAACAAATCCATTTTCAATAAGTAAATCATTAATTAGATGAACAATTTAGTTATGTAAATAAATAAAACCTATGGATAACAATTACTTACTTTTGGAAAAATAAATAAATATCCAAACTATCTAGATCCAAACCCAACCCATTCACAACCCTAAAAATGTAACTCAGGAGGGAGAGAGAGAGAGAGAGAGAGAGAGAGAGAGAGAAATAATTTGTTTATAAAGTAAATTAATTTAGTAAGTTCAGTAAATAATTTTTAACTTAATAGCATAACTAAATAAGTAATTAGGTGAGAAAATGAGAGGAACAAGGAATTTCCTCACCATGATTCAGGCTCTATATGTACTTTAGGCTCATGCTCTAGATGTAGGCTCGAAGTTCAACCTGGACTTAGACTTGCGCATAAATATGTTCTTTTGTTCTCGTTAATAATTTTAATCCAAGCTGAGACCTAACCATTAATAGCCCTAAATATTAGGCTTAGGGAGAGAGATCAAAATAACAAAATATTTAAATAAATGATTAATTACTTGAATAATTTTGTAAATTAAAAAATAGAAATCAATGGATAATATTTTACTAAATTTTGTAAAATAAACAAATCAAAAATTTAATTTAATAAATTTACTATATAATCATTTATTATTGGGTGTCGGGTTGAATCAAATAAATAAAAATTTATACATAATAGTTTATCTAAAGTATTTAAATATATAAACGAATAATTTAGTTTAGTAAAATAAATAAAATTTCATTAATCATTCGGACGGGATAGGTACATTCTATACCACACTAGACCGAACTCGTTGATAACCCAAAAAATAAGGATCCAGAGAAAGAGAAAAATAAGTTATTAACTAATTTATTAACCTAAATAATAAAATCATTATATAATGATCAATTCATTTAGTAAAATAAAAAATAAATATCCAATCTATCTAAAACCAAGACCGGCCCATTGATAACCCAAAATATTAGACTTGGGGAGGGAGAGATATAATGAAATAATTTTTTGATAAAATTAAATCATTTAGTAAATTAAATAAATAAAATTTTTAATTTACTAAATTAAATAAATAAATAAATTGGTGAGGAAATAAGAGAGTAAGAAACAATAGCGCTTTCCTCGTCGGCTCAACTCATGAGATAGGTCTAATGGTTGGGTCGGGCTCAAAGTTGGGCTTTAATATATTCTATTGAATAAAGACAAAGTCCAACCCAAACTTGGCACTGCCTGTGAACCAACATTCTTAATTTGTTAATAAATGATTAATTAATGAAGACAATTAGTTAATTAAAGAAATAAAAATATATGGATAATAACTTTTTTATTTTGTAAAATATATAATTGAATAATTTAATTTAATAAAATAAAAAAATATCCAAGCTACCTAGAGCAATCCCCACCTGTTGACAACCCTTAAATATTGGACACCGAGCAGTAAGATAGAGAGGGACATAATTAAATAATCTAGTAAATTAAATCAATAAAATATTTTAACTATTTAAAATAAGTAAATAAATAATTATGCAACAAAAAATCCGAGCTTTATATGATGGTCGGGCACAGGCTCAAAATCTAGGCTTGATGGTTGGTCTAGGCTTAGACGGGCCTTAATAAGTTCTGTTGATATAAAGGCAAAGCCCAAACCAGACGTGGCCCAACCAATGAAAAGGTTTAACCCCAACCGATACCTATCCAATTTATAAACCTAAATATTTTGCTCGGGTTGGGGGGGAATGTATGGATTATTAATTACTTGAATAATTAAATAAATTAAATAAATAGGAACCTATGGATACCAATTTGGTTAATTTTGTAAAATAACTAATGATAAATTTGGTTTAGTAAAATAAATAAATAAAATTACATTTATTATTGGCACGGGACAGGTACATCCTATCCCATATTCACAAAACATATTAGTTACCCTAAAAATAGTCTCTAGGAGAGAGAGAGAGAGAGAGAGAGAGAGAATAATTTGCTAGGAATATAATTAATTAATTAGTTAATTAAAGAATTCAATAAATTAATTAAGTAGAAATCTATGGATAATAGTTTACTTAATTTTATAAAATAGATAAATAAATAGTTAAGTTTAACAAAAAAATATAAATAAATATTCACTTTTGATTGGTGCAAGACTAGTCCAAGCTATCCCCAACCAAACTTGCACCATTGACAACCGTAAGTATTGGTAACATGTTGAATTAGATAAATAAAACTTTATGGAGAATAATTTTTTTAATATATTAAAATCCATTTTTCAATAAGTAAATCATTAATTAGATGAACAATTTAGTTATGTAAATAAATAAAACCTATGGATAACAATTTACTTACTTTTGGAAAAATATATAAATATCCAAACTATCTAGATCCAAACCCAACCCATTCACAACCCTAAAAATGTAACTCAGGAGGGAGAGAGAGAGAGAGAGAGAGAGAAATAATTTGTTTATAAAGTAAATTAATTTAGTAAGTTCAGTAAATAGTTTTTAACTTAATAGCATAACTAAATAAGTAATTAGGTTGAGAAAATGGGAGGAACAAAGAATTTCCTCACCATGATTCGGGCTCTATATGAACTTTAGGTCATGCTCAAGATGTAGGCCCGAAGTTCAACCTAGACTTAGATTTGCGAATAAATATGTTGTATTGATCTCGTTAATAATTTTAATCCAAGCTGAGACCTAACCTACTAATAGCCCTAAATATAACTAGTTAATTAAATAAATAGAAATCTCTGGATAATAACTTTCTTAATTTTGTAAAATATATAATTGAATAATTTAATTTAATAAAATAAATAAATATCAAAACTTCCGGGACCAATCCCCTCCTGCTGACAACCCTTAAATATTGGACACCGAGCAGTAAGATAGAGAGGGACATAAATAAATAATCTAGTAAATTAAATCAATAAAGTCTTTTAACTTTTTAAAATAAGTATATAAATAATTAGGCAACAAAAAATCCGAGCTTTATATGATGGTCGGGCACAGGCTCAAAATCTAGGCTTGATGGTTGGTCTAGGCTTAGACGGGCCTTAATAAGTTCTGTTGATATAAAGGCAAAGCCCAAACCAGACGTGGCCCAACCAATGAAAAGGTTTAACCCCAACCGATACCTATCCAATTTATAAACTTAAATATTTTGCTCGGGTTGGGGGGGAATGTATGGATTATTAATTACTTGAATAATTAAATAAATTAAATAAATAGGAACCTATGGATACCAATTTAGTTAATTTTGTAAAATAACTAATGATTAATTTGGTTTAGTAAAATAAATAAATAAAATTGCATTTATTATTGGCACGGGACAGGTACATCCTATCCCATATTCACAAAACATATTAGTTACCCTAAAAATAGTCTCTAGGAGAGAGAGAGAGAGAGAGAGAGAGAGAGAAAATAATTTGCTAGGAATATAATTAATTAATTAGTTAATTAAAGAATTCAATAAATTAAGTAAGTAGAAATCTATGGATAATAATTTACTTAATTTTATAAAATAGATAAATAAATAGTTAAGTTTAACAAAAAATATAAATAAATATTCACTTGTGATTGGTGCAAGACTAGTCCAAGCTATCCCCAACCAAACTTGCACCATTGACAACCGTAAGTATTGGTAACATGTTGAATTAGATAAATAAAACTTTATGGAGAATAATTTTTTTAATATATTAAAACAAATAAATGAATAATTTAATTTAGTAAAATAAATAAATAAATTTTCAGTTATTATTGGGGCAAGACATGTACAACTTATTCCACACCAGAACAAATCCATTTTCAATAAGTAAATCATTAATTAGATGAACAATTTAGTTATGTAAATAAATAAAACCTATGGATAACAATTACTTACTTTTGGAAAAATAAATAAATATCCAAACTATCTAGATCCAAACCCAACCCATTCACAACCCTAAAAATGTAACTCAGGAGGGAGAGAGAGAGAGAGAGAGAGAGAGAGAGAATAATTTGTTTATAAAGTAAATTAATTTAGTAAGTTCAGTAAATAATTTTTAACTTAATAGCATAACTAAATAAGTAATTAGGTGAGAAAATGAGAGGAACAAGGAATTTCCTCACCATGATTCAGGCTCTATATGTACTTTAGGCTCATGCTCTAGATGTAGGCTCGAAGTTCAACCTGGACTTAGACTTGCGCATAAATATGTTCTTTTGTTCTCGTTAATAATTTTAATCCAAGCTGAGACCTAACCATTAATAGCCCTAAATATTAGGCTTAGGGAGAGAGATCAAAATAACAAAATATTTAAATAAATGATTAATTACTTGAATAATTTTGTAAATTAAAAAATAGAAATCAATGGATAATATTTTACTAAATTTTGTAAAATAAACAAATCAAAAATTTAATTTAATAAATTTACTATATAATCATTTATTATTGGGTGTCGGGTTGAATCAAATAAATAAAAATTTATACATAATAGTTTATCTAAAGTATTTAAATATATAAACGAATAATTTAGTTTAGTAAAATAAATAAAATTTCATTAATCATTCGGACGGGATAGGTACATTCTATACCACACTAGACCGAACTCGTTGATAACCCAAAAAATAAGGATCCAGAGAAAGAGAAAAATAAGTTATTAACTAATTTATTAACCTAAATAATAAAATCATTATATAATGATCAATTCATTTAGTAAAATAAAAAATAAATATCCAATCTATCTAAAACCAAGACCGGCCCATTGATAACCCAAAATATTAGACTTGGGGAGGGAGAGATATAATGAAATAATTTTTTGATAAAATTAAATCATTTAGTAAATTAAATAAATAAAATTTTTAATTACTAAATTAAATAAATAAATAAATTGGTGAGGAAATAAGAGAGTAAGAAACAATAGCGCTTTCCTCGTCGGCTCAACTCATGAGATAGGTCTAATGGTTGGGTCGGGCTCAAAGTTGGGCTTTAATATATTCTATTGAATAAAGACAAAGTCCAACCCAAACTTGGCACTGCCTGTGAACCAACATTCTTAATTTGTTAATAAATGATTAATTAATGAAGACAATTAGTTAATTAAAGAAATAAAAATATATGGATAATAACTTTTTTATTTTGTAAAATATATAATTGAATAATTTAATTTAATAAAATAAAAAAATATCCAAGCTACCTAGACCAATCCCCACCTGTTGACAACCCTTAAATATTGGACACCGAGCAGTAAGATAGAGAGGGACATAATTAAATAATCTAGTAAATTAAATCAATAAAATATTTTAACTATTTAAAATAAGTAAATAAATAATTATGCAACAAAAAATCCGAGCTTTATATGATGGTCGGGCACAGGCTCAAAATCTAGGCTTGATGGTTGGTCTAGGCTTAGACGGGCCTTAATAAGTTCTGTTGATATAAAGGCAAAGCCCAAACCAGACGTGGCCCAACCAATGAAAAGGTTTAACCCCAACCGATACCTATCCAATTTATAAACCTAAATATTTTGCTCGGGTTGGGGGGGAATGTATGGATTATTAATTACTTGAATAATTAAATAAATTAAATAAATAGGAACCTATGGATACCAATTTGGTTAATTTTGTAAAATAACTAATGATAAATTTGGTTTAGTAAAATAAATAAATAAAATTACATTTATTATTGGCACGGGACAGGTACATCCTATCCCATATTCACAAAACATATTAGTTACCCTAAAAATAGTCTCTAGGAGAGAGAGAGAGAGAGAGAGAGAAAGAGAGAGAAGAGAAATAATTTGCTAGGAATATAATTAATTAATTAGTTAATTAAAGAATTCAATAAATTAATTAAGTAGAAATCTATGGATAATAGTTTACTTAATTTTATAAAATAGATAAATAAATAGTTAAGTTTAACAAAAAAATATAAATAAATATTCACTTTTGATTGGTGCAAGACTAGTCCAAGCTATCCCCAACCAAACTTGCACCATTGACAACCGTAAGTATTGGTAACATGTTGAATTAGATAAATAAAACTTTATGGAGAATAATTTTTTTAATATATTAAAACAAATAAATGAATAATTTAATTTAGTAAAATAAATAAATAAATTTTCAGTTATTATTGGGGCAAGACATGTACAACTTATTCGACACCAGAACTAATCCATTTTTCAATAAGTAAATCATTAATTAGATGAACAATTTAGTTATGTAAATAAATAAAACCTATGGATAACAATTTACTTACTTTTGGAAAAATATATAAATATCCAAACTATCTAGATCCAAACCCAACCCATTCACAACCCTAAAAATGTAACTCAGGAGGGAGAGAGAGAGAGAGAGAGAGAAATAATTTGTTTATAAAGTAAATTAATTTAGTAAGTTCAGTAAATAGTTTTTAACTTAATAGCATAACTAAATAAGTAATTAGGTTGAGAAAATGGGAGGAACAAAGAATTTCCTCACCATGATTCGGGCTCTATATGAACTTTAGGTCATGCTCAAGATGTAGGCCCGAAGTTCAACCTAGACTTAGATTTGCGAATAAATATGTTGTATTGATCTCGTTAATAATTTTAATCCAAGCTGAGACCTAACCTACTAATAGCCCTAAATATAACTAGTTAATTAAATAAATAGAAATCTCTGGATAATAACTTTCTTAATTTTGTAAAATATATAATTGAATAATTTAATTTAATAAAATAAATAAATATCAAAACTTCCGGGACCAATCCCCTCCTGCTGACAACCCTTAAATATTGGACACCGAGCAGTAAGATAGAGAGGGACATAAATAAATAATCTAGTAAATTAAATCAATAAAGTCTTTTAACTTTTTAAAATAAGTATATAAATAATTAGGCAACAAAAAATCCGAGCTTTATATGATGGTCGGGCACAGGCTCAAAATCTAGGCTTGATGGTTGGTCTAGGCTTAGACGGGCCTTAATAAGTTCTGTTGATATAAAGGCAAAGCCCAAACCAGACGTGGCCCAACCAATGAAAAGGTTTAACCCCAACCGATACCTATCCAATTTATAAACTTAAATATTTTGCTCGGGTTGGGGGGGAATGTATGGATTATTAATTACTTGAATAATTAAATAAATTAAATAAATAGGAACCTATGGATACCAATTTAGTTAATTTTGTAAAATAACTAATGATTAATTTGGTTTAGTAAAATAAATAAATAAAATTGCATTTATTATTGGCACGGGACAGGTACATCCTATCCCATATTCACAAAACATATTAGTTACCCTAAAAATAGTCTCTAGGAGAGAGAGAGAGAGAGAGAGAGAGAGAGAGAAATAATTTGCTAGGAATATAATTAATTAATTAGTTAATTAAAGAATTCAATAAATTAAGTAAGTAGAAATCTATGGATAATAATTTACTTAATTTTATAAAATAGATAAATAAATAGTTAAGTTTAACAAAAAAATATAAATAAATATTCACTTGTGATTGGTGCAAGACTAGTCCAAGCTATCCCCAACCAAACTTGCACCATTGACAACCGTAAGTATTGGTAACATGTTGAATTAGATAAATAAAACTTTATGGAGAATAATTTTTTTAATATATTAAAACAAATAAATGAATAATTTAATTTAGTAAAATAAATAAATAAATTTTCAGTTATTATTGGGGCAAGACATGTAAAACTTATTCCACACCAGAACAAATCCATTTTCAATAAGTAAATCATTAATTAGATGAACAATTTAGTTATGTAAATAAATAAAACCTATGGATAACAATTACTTACTTTTGGAAAAATAAATAAATATCCAAACTATCTAGATCCAAACCCAACCCATTCACAACCCTAAAAATGTAACTCAGGAGGGAGAGAGAGAGAGAGAGAGAGAGAGAGAGAGAGAAATAATTTGTTTATAAAGTAAATTAATTTAGTAAGTTCAGTAAATAATTTTTAACTTAATAGCATAACTAAATAAGTAATTAGGTGAGAAAATGAGAGGAACAAGGAATTTCCTCACCATGATTCAGGCTCTATATGTACTTTAGGCTCATGCTCTAGATGTAGGCTCGAAGTTCAACCTGGACTTAGACTTGCGCATAAATATGTTCTTTTGTTCTCGTTAATAATTTTAATCCAAGCTGAGACCTAACCATTAATAGCCCTAAATATTAGGCTTAGGGAGAGAGATCAAAATAACAAAATATTTAAATAAATGATTAATTACTTGAATAATTTTGTAAATTAAAAAATAGAAATCTATGGATAATATTTTACTAAATTTTGTAAAATAAACAAATCAAAAATTTAATTTAATAAATTTACTATATAATCATTTATTATTGGGTGTCGGGTTGAATCAAATAAATAAAAATTTATACATAATAGTTTATCTAAAGTATTTAAATATATAAACGAATAATTTAGTTTAGTAAAATAAATAAAATTTCATTAATCATTCGGACGGGATAGGTACATTCTATACCACACTAGACCGAACTCGTTGATAACCCAAAAAATAAGGATCCAGAGAAAGAGAAAAATAAGTTATTAACTAATTTATTAACCTAAATAATAAAATCATTATATAATGATCAATTCATTTAGTAAAATAAAAAATAAATATCCAATCTATCTAAAACCAAGACCGGCCCATTGATAACCCAAAATATTAGACTTGGGGAGGGAGAGATATAATGAAATAATTTTTTGATAAAATTAAATCATTTAGTAAATTAAATAAATAAAATTTTTAATTTACTAAATTAAATAAATAAATAAATTGGTGAGGAAATAAGAGAGTAAGAAACAATAGCGCTTTCCTCGTCGGCTCAACTCATGAGATAGGTCTAATGGTTGGGTCGGGCTCAAAGTTGGGCTTTAATATATTCTATTGAATAAAGACAAAGTCCAACCCAAACTTGGCACTGCCTGTGAACCAACATTCTTAATTTGTTAATAAATGATTAATTAATGAAGACAATTAGTTAATTAAAGAAATAAAAATATATGGATAATAACTTTTTTATTTTGTAAAATATATAATTGAATAATTTAATTTAATAAAATAAAAAAATATCCAAGCTACCTAGAGCAATCCCCACCTGTTGACAACCCTTAAATATTGGACACCGAGCAGTAAGATAGAGAGGGACATAAATAAATAATCTAGTAAATTAAATCAATAAAATATTTTAACTATTTAAAATAAGTAAATAAATAATTATGCAACAAAAAATCCGAGCTTTATATGATGGTCAGGCACAGGCTCAAAATCTAGGCTTGATGGTTGGTCTAGGCTTAGACGGGCCTTAATAAGTTCTGTTGATATAAAGGCAAAGCCCAAACCAGACGTGGCCCAACCAATGAAAAGGTTTAACCCCAACCGATACCTATCCAATTTATAAACCTAAATATTTTGCTCGGGTTGGGGGGGAATGTATGGATTATTAATTACTTGAATAATTAAATAAATTAAATAAATAGGAACCTATGGATACCAATTTAGTTAATTTTGTAAAATAACTAATGATAAATTTGGTTTAGTAAAATAAATAAATAAAATTATATTTATTATTGGCACGGGACAGGAACATCCTATCCCATATTCACAAAACATATTAGTTGCCCTAAAAATAGTCTCTAGGAGAGAGAGAGAGAGAGAGAGAGAGAGAGAAAGAGAGAGAGAAATAATTTGCTAGGAATATAATTAATTAATTAGTTAATTAAAGAATTCAATAAATTAATTAAGGAGCAATCTATGGATAATAGTTTACTTAATTTTATAAAATAGATAAATAAATAGTTAAGTTTAACAAAAAATATAAATAAATATTCACTTTTGATTGGTGCAAGACTAGTCCAAGCTATCCCCAACCAAACTTGCACCATTGACAACTGTAAGTATTGGTAACATGTTGAATTAGATAAATAAAACTTTATGGAGAATAATTTTTTTAATATATTAAAACAAATAAATGAATAATTTAATTTAGTAAAATAAATAAATAAATTTTCAGTTATTATTGGGGCAAGACATGTACAACTTATTCGACACCAGAACTAATCCATTTTTCAATAAGTAAATCATTAATTAGATGAACAATTTAGTTATGTAAATAAATAAAACCTATGGATAACAATTTACTTACTTTTGGAAAAATATATAAATATCCAAACTATCTAGATCCAAACCCAACCCATTCACAACCCTAAAAATGTAACTCAGGAGGGAGAGAGAGAGAGAGAGAGAGAGAAATAATTTGTTTATAAAGTAAATTAATTTAGTAAGTTCAGTAAATAGTTTTTAACTTAATAGCATAACTAAATAAGTAATTAGGTTGAGAAAATGGGAGGAACAAAGAATTTCCTCACCATGATTCGGGCTCTATATGAACTTTAGGTCATGCTCAAGATGTAGGCTCGAAGTTCAACCTAGACTTAGATTTGCGAATAAATATGTTGTATTGATCTCGTTAATAATTTTAATCCAAGCTGAGACCTAACCTACTAATAGCCCTAAATATAACTAGTTAATTAAATAAATAGAAATCTCTGGATAATAACTTTCTTAATTTTGTAAAATATATAATTGAATAATTTAATTTAATAAAATAAATAAATATCAAAACTTCCGGGACCAATCCCCTCCTGCTGACAACCCTTAAATATTGGACACCGAGCAGTAAGATAGAGAGGGACATAAATAAATAATCTAGTAAATTAAATCAATAAAGTCTTTTAACTTTTTAAAATAAGTATATAAATAATTAGGCAACAAAAAATCCGAGCTTTATATGATGGTCGGGCACAGGCTCAAAATCTAGGCTTGATGGTTGGTCTAGGCTTAGACGGGCCTTAATAAGTTCTGTTGATATAAAGGCAAAGCCCAAACCAGACGTGGCCCAACCAATGAAAAGGTTTAACCCCAACCGATACCTATCCAATTTATAAACTTAAATATTTTGCTCGGGTTGGGGGGGAATGTATGGATTATTAATTACTTGAATAATTAAATAAATTAAATAAATAGGAACCTATGGATACCAATTTAGTTAATTTTGTAAAATAACTAATGATTAATTTGGTTTAGTAAAATAAATAAATAAAATTGCATTTATTATTGGCACGGGACAGGTACATCCTATCCCATATTCACAAAACATATTAGTTACCCTAAAAATAGTCTCTAGGAGAGAGAGAGAGAGAGAGAGAGAAAGAAATAATTTGCTAGGAATATAATTAATTAATTAGTTAATTAAAGAATTCAATAAATTAAGTAAGTAGAAATCTATGGATAATAATTTACTTAATTTTATAAAATAGATAAATAAATAGTTAAGTTTAACAAAAAATATAAATAAATATTCACTTGTGATTGGTGCAAGACTAGTCCAAGCTATCCCCAACCAAACTTGCACCATTGACAACCGTAAGTATTGGTAACATGTTGAATTAGATAAATAAAACTTTATGGAGAATAATTTTTTTAATATATTAAAACAAATAAATGAATAATTTAATTTAGTAAAATAAATAAATAAATTTTCAGTTATTATTGGGGCAAGACATGTACAACTTATTCCACACCAGAACAAATCCATTTTCAATAAGTAAATCATTAATTAGATGAACAATTTAGTTATGTAAATAAATAAAACCTATGGATAACAATTACTTACTTTTGGAAAAATAAATAAATATCCAAACTATCTAGATCCAAACCCAACCCATTCACAACCCTAAAAATGTAACTCAGGAGGGAGAGAGAGAGAGAGAGAGAGAGAGAGAAATAATTTGTTTATAAAGTAAATTAATTTAGTAAGTTCAGTAAATAATTTTTAACTTAATAGCATAACTAAATAAGTAATTAGGTGAGAAAATGAGAGGAACAAGGAATTTCCTCACCATGATTCAGGCTCTATATGTACTTTAGGCTCATGCTCTAGATGTAGGCTCGAAGTTCAACCTGGACTTAGACTTGCGCATAAATATGTTCTTTTGTTCTCGTTAATAATTTTAATCCAAGCTGAGACCTAACCATTAATAGCCCTAAATATTAGGCTTAGGGAGAGAGATCAAAATAACAAAATATTTAAATAAATGATTAATTACTTGAATAATTTTGTAAATTAAAAAATAGAAATCAATGGATAATATTTTACTAAATTTTGTAAAATAAACAAATCAAAAATTTAATTTAATAAATTTACTATATAATCATTTATTATTGGGTGTCGGGTTGAATCAAATAAATAAAAATTTATACATAATAGTTTATCTAAAGTATTTAAATATATAAACGAATAATTTAGTTTAGTAAAATAAATAAAATTTCATTAATCATTCGGACGGGATAGGTACATTCTATACCACACTAGACCGAACTCGTTGATAACCCAAAAAATAAGGATCCAGAGAAAGAGAAAAATAAGTTATTAACTAATTTATTAACCTAAATAATAAAATCATTATATAATGATCAATTCATTTAGTAAAATAAAAAATAAATATCCAATCTATCTAAAACCAAGACCGGCCCATTGATAACCCAAAATATTAGACTTGGGGAGGGAGAGATATAATGAAATAATTTTTTGATAAAATTAAATCATTTAGTAAATTAAATAAATAAAATTTTTAATTACTAAATTAAATAAATAAATAAATTGGTGAGGAAATAAGAGAGTAAGAAACAATAGCGCTTTCCTCGTCGGCTCAACTCATGAGATAGGTCTAATGGTTGGGTCGGGCTCAAAGTTGGGCTTTAATATATTCTATTGAATAAAGACAAAGTCCAACCCAAACTTGGCACTGCCTGTGAACCAACATTCTTAATTTGTTAATAAATGATTAATTAATGAAGACAATTAGTTAATTAAAGAAATAAAAATATATGGATAATAACTTTTTTATTTTGTAAAATATATAATTGAATAATTTAATTTAATAAAATAAAAAAATATCCAAGCTACCTAGACCAATCCCCACCTGTTGACAACCCTTAAATATTGGACACCGAGCAGTAAGATAGAGAGGGACATAATTAAATAATCTAGTAAATTAAATCAATAAAATATTTTAACTATTTAAAATAAGTAAATAAATAATTATGCAACAAAAAATCCGAGCTTTATATGATGGTCGGGCACAGGCTCAAAATCTAGGCTTGATGGTTGGTCTAGGCTTAGACGGGCCTTAATAAGTTCTGTTGATATAAAGGCAAAGCCCAAACCAGACGTGGCCCAACCAATGAAAAGGTTTAACCCCAACCGATACCTATCCAATTTATAAACCTAAATATTTTGCTCGGGTTGGGGGGGAATGTATGGATTATTAATTACTTGAATAATTAAATAAATTAAATAAATAGGAACCTATGGATACCAATTTGGTTAATTTTGTAAAATAACTAATGATAAATTTGGTTTAGTAAAATAAATAAATAAAATTACATTTATTATTGGCACGGGACAGGTACATCCTATCCCATATTCACAAAACATATTAGTTACCCTAAAAATAGTCTCTAGGAGAGAGAGAGAGAGAGAGAGAGAAATAATTTGCTAGGAATATAATTAATTAATTAGTTAATTAAAGAATTCAATAAATTAATTAAGTAGAAATCTATGGATAATAGTTTACTTAATTTTATAAAATAGATAAATAAATAGTTAAGTTTAACAAAAAAATATAAATAAATATTCACTTTTGATTGGTGCAAGACTAGTCCAAGCTATCCCCAACCAAACTTGCACCATTGACAACCGTAAGTATTGGTAACATGTTGAATTAGATAAATAAAACTTTATGGAGAATAATTTTTTTAATATATTAAAACAAATAAATGAATAATTTAATTTAGTAAAATAAATAAATAAATTTTCAGTTATTATTGGGGCAAGACATGTACAACTTATTCGACACCAGAACTAATCCATTTTTCAATAAGTAAATCATTAATTAGATGAACAATTTAGTTATGTAAATAAATAAAACCTATGGATAACAATTTACTTACTTTTGGAAAAATATATAAATATCCAAACTATCTAGATCCAAACCCAACCCATTCACAACCCTAAAAATGTAACTCAGGAGAGAGAGAGAGAGAGAGAGAGAGAGAGAGAGAGAAATAATTTGTTTATAAAGTAAATTAATTTAGTAAGTTCAGTAAATAGTTTTTAACTTAATAGCATAACTAAATAAGTAATTAGGTTGAGAAAATGGGAGGAACAAAGAATTTCCTCACCATGATTCGGGCTCTATATGAACTTTAGGTCATGCTCAAGATGTAGGCCCGAAGTTCAACCTAGACTTAGATTTGCGAATAAATATGTTGTATTGATCTCGTTAATAATTTTAATCCAAGCTGAGACCTAACCTACTAATAGCCCTAAATATAACTAGTTAATTAAATAAATAGAAATCTCTGGATAATAACTTTCTTAATTTTGTAAAATATATAATTGAATAATTTAATTTAATAAAATAAATAAATATCAAAACTTCCGGGACCAATCCCCTCCTGCTGACAACCCTTAAATATTGGACACCGAGCAGTAAGATAGAGAGGGACATAAATAAATAATCTAGTAAATTAAATCAATAAAGTCTTTTAACTTTTTAAAATAAGTATATAAATAATTAGGCAACAAAAAATCCGAGCTTTATATGATGGTCGGGCACAGGCTCAAAATCTAGGCTTGATGGTTGGTCTAGGCTTAGACGGGCCTTAATAAGTTCTGTTGATATAAAGGCAAAGCCCAAACCAGACGTGGCCCAACCAATGAAAAGGTTTAACCCCAACCAATACCTATCCAATTTATAAACTTAAATATTTTGCTCGGGTTGGGGGGGAATGTATGGATTATTAATTACTTGAATAATTAAATAAATTAAATAAATAGGAACCTATGGATACCAATTTAGTTAATTTTGTAAAATAACTAATGATTAATTTGGTTTAGTAAAATAAATAAATAAAATTGCATTTATTATTGGCACGGGACAGGTACATCCTATCCCATATTCACAAAACATATTAGTTACCCTAAAAATAGTCTCTAGGAGAGAGAGAGAGAGAGAGAGAGAGAGAGAGAAATAATTTGCTAGGAATATAATTAATTAATTAGTTAATTAAAGAATTCAATAAATTAAGTAAGTAGAAATCTATGGATAATAATTTACTTAATTTTATAAAATAGATAAATAAATAGTTAAGTTTAAAAAAAAAATATAAATAAATATTCACTTGTGATTTGTGCAAGACTAGTCCAAGCTATCCCCAACCAAACTTGCACCATTGACAACCGTAAGTATTGGTAACATGTTGAATTAGATAAATAAAACTTTATGGAGAATAATTTTTTTAATATATTAAAACAAATAAATGAATAATTTAATTTAGTAAAATAAATAAATAAATTTTCAGTTATTATTGGGGCAAGACATGTAAAACTTATTCCACACCAGAACAAATCCATTTTCAATAAGTAAATCATTAATTAGATGAACAATTTAGTTATGTAAATAAATAAAACCTATGGATAACAATTACTTACATTTGGAAAAATAAATAAATATCCAAACTATCTAGATCCAAACCCAACCCATTCACAACCCTAAAAATGTAACTCAGGAGGGAGAGAGAGAGAGAGAGAGAGAGAGAGAGAGAAATAATTTGTTTATAAAGTAAATTAATTTAGTAAGTTCAGTAAATAATTTTTAACTTAATAGCATAACTAAATAAGTAATTAGGTGAGAAAATGAGAGGAATAAGGAATTTCCTCACCATGATTCAGGCTCTATATGTACTTTAGGATCATGCTCTAGATGTAGGCTCGAAGTTCAACCTGGACTTAGACTTGCGCATAAATATGTTCTTTTGTTCTCGTTAATAATTTTAATCCAAGCTGAGACCTAACCATTAATAGCCCTAAATATTAGGCTTAGGGAGAGAGATCAAAATAACAAAATATTTAAATAAATGATTAATTACTTGAATAATTTTGTAAATTAAAAAATAGAAATTTATGGATAATATTTTACTAAATTTTGGAAAATAAACAAATCAAAAATTTAATTTAATAAATTTACTATATAATCATTTATTATTGGGTGTCGGGTTGAATCAAATAAATAAAAATTTATACATAATAGTTTATCTAATGTATTTAAATATATAAACGAATAATTTATTTAGTAAAATAAATAAAATTTCATTAATCATTCGGACGGGATAGGTACATTCTATACCACACTAGACCGAACTCGTTGATAACCCAAAAAATAATGATCCAGAGAAAGAGAAAAATAAGTTATTAACTAATATATTAACCTAAACAATAAAATCATTATATAATGATCAATTCATTTAGTAAAATAAAAAATAAATATCCAATCTATCTAAAACCAAGACCGGCCCATTGATAACCCAAAATATTAGACTTGGGGAGGGAGAGATATAATGAAATAATTTTTTGATAAAATTAAATCATTTAGTAAATTAAATAAATAAAATTTTTAATTTACTAAATTAAATAAATAAATAAATTGGTGAGGAAATAAGAGAGTAAGAAACAATAGCGCTTTCCTCGTCGGCTCAACTCATGAGATAGGTCTAATGGTTGGGTCGGGCTCAAAGTTGGGCTTTAATATATTCTATTGAATAAAGACAAAGTCCAACCCAAACTTGGCACTGCCTGTGAACCAACATTCTTAATTTGTTAATAAATGATTAATTAATGAAGACAATTAGTTAATTAAAGAAATAAAAATATATGGATAATAACTTTTTTATTTTGTAAAATATATAATTGAATAATTTAATTTAATAAAATAAAAAAATATCCAAGCTACCTAGAGCAATCCCCACCTGTTGACAACCCTTAAATATTGGACACCGAGCAGTAAGATAGAGAGGGACATAAATAAATAATCTAGTAAATTAAATCAATAAAATATTTTAACTATTTAAAATAAGTAAATAAATAATTATGCAACAAAAAATCCGAGCTTTATATGATGGTCAGGCACAGGCTCAAAATCTAGGCTTGATGGTTGGTCTAGGCTTAGACGGGCCTTAATAAGTTCTGTTGATATAAAGGCAAAGCCCAAACCAGACGTGGCCCAACCAATGAAAAGGTTTAACCCCAACCGATACCTATCCAATTTATAAACCTAAATATTTTGCTCGGGTTGGGGGGGAATGTATGGATTATTAATTACTTGAATAATTAAATAAATTAAATAAATAGGAACCTATGGATACCAATTTAGTTAATTTTCTAAAATAACTAATGATAAATTTGGTTTAGTAAAATAAATAAATAAAATTATATTTATTATTGGCACGGGACAGGAACATCCTATCCCATATTCACAAAACATATTAGTTGCCCTAAAAATAGTCTCTAGGAGAGAGAGAGAGAGAGAGAGAGAGAGAGAAAGAGAGAGAAATAATTTGCTAGGAATATAATTAATTAATTAGTTAATTAAAGAATTCAATAAATTAATTAAGGAGCAATCTATGGATAATAGTTTACTTAATTTTATAAAATAGATAAATAAATAGTTAAGTTTAACAAAAAATATAAATAAATATTCACTTTTGATTGGTGCAAGACTAGTCCAAGCTATCCCCAACCAAACTTGCACCATTGACAACTGTAAGTATTGGTAACATGTTGAATTAGATAAATAAAACTTTATGGAGAATAATTTTTTTAATATATTAAAACAAATAAATGAATAATTTAATTTAGTAAAATAAATAAATAAATTTTCAGTTATTATTGGGGCAAGACATGTACAACTTATTCGACACCAGAACTAATCCATTTTTCAATAAGTAAATCATTAATTAGATGAACAATTTAGTTATGTAAATAAATAAAACCTATGGATAACAATTTACTTACTTTTGGAAAAATATATAAATATCCAAACTATCTAGATCCAAACCCAACCCATTCACAACCCTAAAAATGTAACTCAGGAGGGAGAGAGAGAGAGAGAGAGAGAAATAATTTGTTTATAAAGTAAATTAATTTAGTAAGTTCAGTAAATAGTTTTTAACTTAATAGCATAACTAAATAAGTAATTAGGTTGAGAAAATGGGAGGAACAAAGAATTTCCTCACCATGATTCGGGCTCTATATGAACTTTAGGTCATGCTCAAGATGTAGGCTCGAAGTTCAACCTAGACTTACATTTGCGAATAAATATGTTGTATTGATCTCGTTAATAATTTTAATCCAAGCTGAGACCTAACCTACTAATAGCCCTAAATATAACTAGTTAATTAAATAAATAGAAATCTCTGGATAATAACTTTCTTAATTTTGTAAAATATATAATTGAATAATTTAATTTAATAAAATAAATAAATATCAAAACTTCCGGGACCAATCCCCTCCTGCTGACAACCCTTAAATATTGGACACCGAGCAGTAAGATAGAGAGGGACATAAATAAATAATCTAGTAAATTAAATCAATAAAGTCTTTTAACTTTTTAAAATAAGTATATAAATAATTAGGCAACAAAAAATCCGAGCTTTATATGATGGTCGGGCACAGGCTCAAAATCTAGGCTTGATGGTTGGTCTAGGCTTAGACGGGCCTTAATAAGTTCTGTTGATATAAAGGCAAAGCCCAAACCAGACGTGGCCTAACCAATGAAAAGGTTTAACCCCAACCGATACCTATCCAATTTATAAACTTAAATATTTTGCTCGGGTTGGGGGGGAATGTATGGATTATTAATTACTTGAATAATTAAATAAATTAAATAAATAGGAACCTATGGATACAAATTTAGTTAATTTTGTAAAATAACTAATGATTAATTTGGTTTAGTAAAATAAATAAATAAAATTGCATTTATTATTGGCACGGGACAGGTACATCCTATCCCATATTCACAAAACATATTAGTTACCCTAAAAATAGTATCTAGGAGAGAGAGAGAGAGAGAGAGAGAGAGAAATAATTTGCTAGGAATATAATTAATTAATTAGTTAATTAAAGAATTCAATAAATTAAGTAAGTAGAAATCTATGGATAATAATTTACTTAATTTTATAAAATAGATAAATAAATAGTTAAGTTTAACAAAAAAATATAAATAAATATTCACTTGTGATTGGTGCAAGACTAGTCCAAGCTATCCCCAACCAAACTTGCACCATTGACAACCGTAAGTATTGGTAACATGTTGAATTAGATAAATAAAACTTTATGGAGAATAATTTTTTTAATATATTAAAACAAATAAATGAATAATTTAATTTAGTAAAATAAATAAATAAATTTTCAGTTATTATTGGGGCAAGACATGTACAACTTATTCCACACCAGAACAAATCCATTTTCAATAAGTAAATCATTAATTAGATGAACAATTTAGTTATGTAAATAAATAAAACCTATGGATAACAATTTACTTACTTTTGGAAAAATATATAAATATCCAAACTATCTAGATCCAAACCCAACCCATTCACAACCCTAAAAATGTAACTCAGGAGGGAGAGAGAGAGAGAGAGAGAGAGAGAAATAATTTGTTTATAAAGTAAATTAATTTAGTAAGTTCAGTAAATAGTTTTTAACTTAATAGCATAACTAAATAAGTAATTAGGTTGAGAAAATGGGAGGAACAAAGAATTTCCTCACCATGATTCGGGCTCTATATGAACTTTAGGTCATGCTCAAGATGTAGGCTCGAAGTTCAACCTAGACTTAGATTTGCGAATAAATATGTTGTATTGATCTCGTTAATAATTTTAATCCAAGCTGAGTCCTAACCTACTAATAGCCCTAAATATAACTAGTTAATTAAATAAATAGAAATCTCTGGATAATAACTTTCTTAATTTTGTAAAATATATAATTGAATAATTTAATTTAATAAAATAAATAAATATCAAAACTTCCGGGACCAATCCCCTCCTGCTGACAACCCTTAAATATTGGACACCGAGCAGTAAGATAGGGAGGGACATAAATAAATAATCTAGTAAATTAAATCAATAAAGTCTTTTAACTTTTTAAAATAAGTATATAAATAATTAGGCAACAAAAAATCCGAGCTTTATATGATGGTCGGGCACAGGCTCAAAATCTAGGCTTGATGGTTGGTCTAGGCTTAGACGGGCCTTAATAAGTTCTGTTGATATAAAGGCAAAGCCCAAACCAGACGTGGCCCAACCAATGAAAAGGTTTAACCCCAACCGATACCTATCCAATTTATAAACTTAAATATTTTGCTCGGGTTGGGAGGGAATGTATGGATTATTAATTACTTGAATAATTAAATAAATTAAATAAATAGGAACCTATGGATACCAATTTAGTTAATTTTGTAAAATAACTAATGATTAATTTGGTTTAGTAAAATAAATAAATAAAATTGCATTTATTATTGGCACGGGACAGGTACATCCGATCCCATATTCACAAAACATATTAGTTACCCTAAAAATAGTCTCTAGGAGAGAGAGAGAGAGAGAGAGAGAGAGAGAGAGAGAGAGAGAAATAATTTGCTAGGAATATAATTAATTAATTAGTTAATTAAAGAATTCAATAAATTAAGTAAGTAGAAATCTATGGATAATAATTTACTTAATTTTATAAAATAGATAAATAAATAGTTAAGTTTAACAAAAAAATATAAATAAATATTCACTTGTGATTGGTGCAAGACTAGTCCAAGCTATCCCCAACCAAACTTGCACCATTGACAACCGTAAGTATTGGTAACATGTTGAATTAGATAAATAAAACTTTACGGAGAATAATTTTTTTAATATATTAAAACAAATAAATGAATAATTTAATTTAGTAAAATAAATAAATAAATTTTCAGTTATTATTGGGGCAAGACATGTACAACTTATTCCACACCAGAACAAATCCATTTTCAATAAGTAAATCATTAATTAGATGAACAATTTAGTTATGTAAATAAATAAAACCTATGGATAACAATTTACTTACTTTTGGAAAAATATATAAATATCCAAACTATCTAGATCCAAACCCAACCCATTCACAACCCTAAAAATGTAACTCAGGAGGGAGAGAGAGAGAGAGAGAGAGAAATAATTTGTTTATAAAGTAAATTAATTTAGTAAGTTCAGTAAATAGTTTTTAACTTAATAGCATAACTAAATAAGTAATTAGGTTGAGAAAATGGGAGGAACAAAGAATTTCCTCACCATGATTCGGGCTCTATATGAACTTTAGGTCATGCTCAAGATGTAGGCTCGAAGTTCAACCTAGACTTAGATTTGCGAATAAATATGTTGTATTGATCTCGTTAATAATTTTAATCCAAGCTGAGTCCTAACCTACTAATAGCCCTAAATATAACTAGTTAATTAAATAAATCGAAATCTCTGGATAATAACTTTCTTAATTTTGTAAAATATATAATTGAATAATTTAATTTAATAAAATAAATAAATATCAAAACTTCCGGGACCAATCCCCTCCTGCTGACAACCCTTAAATATTGGACACCGAGCAGTAAGATAGAGAGGGACATAAATAAATAATCTAGTAAATTAAATCAATAAAGTCTTTTAACTTTTTAAAATAAGTATATAAATAATTAGGCAACAAAAAATCCGAGCTTTATATGATGGTCGGGGACAGGCTCAAAATCTAGGCTTGATGGTTGGTCTAGGCTTAGACGGGCCTTAATAAGTTCTGTTGATATAAAGGCAAAGCCCAAACCAGACGTGGCCCAACCAATGAAAAGGTTTAACCCCAACCGATACCTATCCAATTTATAAACTTAAATATTTTGCTCGGGTTGGGGGGGAATGTATGGATTATTAATTACTTGAATAATTAAATAAATTAAATAAATAGGAACCTATGGATACCAATTTAGTTAATTTTGTAAAATAACTAATGATTAATTTGGTTTAGTAAAATAAATAAATAAAATTGCATTTATTATTGGCACGGGACAGGTACATCCTATCCCATATTCACAAAACATATTAGTTACCCTAAAAATAGTCTCTAGGAGAGAGAGAGAGAGAGAGAGAGAAATAATTTGCTAGGAATATAATTAATTAATTAGTTAATTAAAGAATTCAATAAATTAAGTAAGTAGAAATCGATGGATAATAATTTACTTAATTTTATAAAATAGATAAATAAATAGTTAAGTTTAACAAAAAATATAAATAAATATTCACTTGTGAATGGTGCAAGACTAGTCCAAGCTATCCCCAACCAAACTTGCACCATTGACAACCGTAAGTATTGGTAACATGTTGAATTAGATAAATAAAACTTTATGGAGAATAATTTTTTTAATATATTAAAACAAATAAATGAATAATTTAATTTAGTAAAATAAATAAATAAATTTTCAGTTATTATTGGGGCAAGACATGTACAACTTATTCCACACCAGAACAAATCCATTTTCAATAAGTAAATCATTAATTAGATGAACAATTTAGTTATGTAAATAAATAAAACCTATGGATAACAATTTACTTACTTTTGGAAAAATATATAAATATCCAAACTATCTAGATCCAAACCCAACCCATTCACAACCCTAAAAATGTAACTCAGGAGGGAGAGAGAGAGAGAGAGAGAGAGAGAAATAATTTGTTTATAAAGTAAATTAATTTAGTAAGTTCAGTAAATAGTTTTTAACTTAATAGCATAACTAAATAAGTAATTAGGTTGAGAAAATGGGAGGAACAAAGAATTTCCTCACCATGATTCGGGCTCTATATGAACTTTAGGTCATGCTCAAGATGTAGGCTCGAAGTTCAACCTAGACTTAGATTTGCGAATAAATATGTTGTATTGATCTCGTTAATAATTTTAATCCAAGCTGAGTCCTAACCTACTAATAGCCCTAAATATAACTAGTTAATTAAATAAATAGAAATCTCTGGATAATAACTTTCTTAATTTTGTAAAATATATAATTGAATAATTTAATTTAATAAAATAAATAAATATCAAAACTTCCGGGACCAATCCCCTCCTGCTGACAACCCTTAAATATTGGACACCGAGCAGTAAGATAGGGAGGGACATAAATAAATAATCTAGTAAATTAAATCAATAAAGTCTTTTAACTTTTTAAAATAAGTATATAAATAATTAGGCAACAAAAAATCCGAGCTTTATATGATGGTCGGGCACAGGCTCAAAATCTAGGCTTGATGGTTGGTCTAGGCTTAGACGGGCCTTAATAAGTTCTGTTGATATAAAGGCAAAGCCCAAACCAGACGTGGCCCAACCAATGAAAAGGTTTAACCCCAACCGATACCTATCCAATTTATAAACTTAAATATTTTGCTCGGGTTGGGAGGGAATGTATGGATTATTAATTACTTGAATAATTAAATAAATTAAATAAATAGGAACCTATGGATACCAATTTAGTTAATTTTGTAAAATAACTAATGATTAATTTGGTTTAGTAAAATAAATAAATAAAATTGCATTTATTATTGGCACGGGACAGGTACATCCGATCCCATATTCACAAAACATATTAGTTACCCTAAAAATAGTCTCTAGGAGAGAGAGAGAGAGAGAGAGAGAGAGAGAGAGAGAGAGAGAAATAATTTGCTAGGAATATAATTAATTAATTAGTTAATTAAAGAATTCAATAAATTAAGTAAGTAGAAATCTATGGATAATAATTTACTTAATTTTATAAAATAGATAAATAAATAGTTAAGTTTAACAAAAAAATATAAATAAATATTCACTTGTGATTGGTGCAAGACTAGTCCAAGCTATCCCCAACCAAACTTGCACCATTGACAACCGTAAGTATTGGTAACATGTTGAATTAGATAAATAAAACTTTACGGAGAATAATTTTTTTAATATATTAAAACAAATAAATGAATAATTTAATTTAGTAAAATAAATAAATAAATTTTCAGTTATTATTGGGGCAAGACATGTACAACTTATTCCACACCAGAACAAATCCATTTTCAATAAGTAAATCATTAATTAGATGAACAATTTAGTTATGTAAATAAATAAAACCTATGGATAACAATTTACTTACTTTTGGAAAAATATATAAATATCCAAACTATCTAGATCCAAACCCAACCCATTCACAACCCTAAAAATGTAACTCAGGAGGGAGAGAGAGAGAGAGAGAGAGAAATAATTTGTTTATAAAGTAAATTAATTTAGTAAGTTCAGTAAATAGTTTTTAACTTAATAGCATAACTAAATAAGTAATTAGGTTGAGAAAATGGGAGGAACAAAGAATTTCCTCACCATGATTCGGGCTCTATATGAACTTTAGGTCATGCTCAAGATGTAGGCTCGAAGTTCAACCTAGACTTAGATTTGCGAATAAATATGTTGTATTGATCTCGTTAATAATTTTAATCCAAGCTGAGTCCTAACCTACTAATAGCCCTAAATATAACTAGTTAATTAAATAAATCGAAATCTCTGGATAATAACTTTCTTAATTTTGTAAAATATATAATTGAATAATTTAATTTAATAAAATAAATAAATATCAAAACTTCCGGGACCAATCCCCTCCTGCTGACAACCCTTAAATATTGGACACCGAGCAGTAAGATAGAGAGGGACATAAATAAATAATCTAGTAAATTAAATCAATAAAGTCTTTTAACTTTTTAAAATAAGTATATAAATAATTAGGCAACAAAAAATCCGAGCTTTATATGATGGTCGGGGACAGGCTCAAAATCTAGGCTTGATGGTTGGTCTAGGCTTAGACGGGCCTTAATAAGTTCTGTTGATATAAAGGCAAAGCCCAAACCAGACGTGGCCCAACCAATGAAAAGGTTTAACCCCAACCGATACCTATCCAATTTATAAACTTAAATATTTTGCTCGGGTTGGGGGGGAATGTATGGATTATTAATTACTTGAATAATTAAATAAATTAAATAAATAGGAACCTATGGATACCAATTTAGTTAATTTTGTAAAATAACTAATGATTAATTTGGTTTAGTAAAATAAATAAATAAAATTGCATTTATTATTGGCACGGGACAGGTACATCCTATCCCATATTCACAAAACATATTAGTTACCCTAAAAATAGTCTCTAGGAGAGAGAGAGAGAGAGAGAGAGAAATAATTTGCTAGGAATATAATTAATTAATTAGTTAATTAAAGAATTCAATAAATTAAGTAAGTAGAAATCGATGGATAATAATTTACTTAATTTTATAAAATAGATAAATAAATAGTTAAGTTTAACAAAAAATATAAATAAATATTCACTTGTGAATGGTGCAAGACTAGTCCAAGCTATCCCCAACCAAACTTGCACCATTGACAACCGTAAGTATTGGTAACATGTTGAATTAGATAAATAAAACTTTATGGAGAATAATTTTTTTAATATATTAAAACAAATAAATGAATAATTTAATTTAGTAAAATAAATAAATAAATTTTCAGTTATTATTGGGGCAAGACATGTACAACTTATTCCACACCAGAACAAATCCATTTTCAATAAGTAAATCATTAATTAGATGAACAATTTAGTTATGTAAATAAATAAAACCTATGGATAACAATTACTTACTTTTGGAAAAATAAATAAATATCCAAACTATCTAGATCCAAACCCAACCCATTCACAACCCTAAAAATGTAACTCAGGAGGGAGAGAGAGAGAGAGAGAGAGAGAGAGAGAGAGAGAGAGAAATAATTTGTTTATAAAGTAAATTAATTTAGTAAGTTCAGTAAATAACTTTTAACTTAATAGCATAACTAAATAAGTAATTAGGTGAGAAAATGAGAGGAACAAGGAATTTCCTCACCATGATTCAGGCTCTATATGTACTTTAGGCTCATGCTCTAGATGTAGGCTCGAAGTTCAACCTGGACTTAGACTTGCGCATAAATATGTTCTTTTGTTCTCGTTAATAATTTTAATCCAAGCTGAGACCTAACCATTAATAGCCCTAAATATTAGGCTTAGGGAGAGAGATCAAAATAACAAAATATTTAAATAAATGATTAATTACTTGAATAATTTTGTAAATTAAAAAATAGAAATCAATGGATAATATTTTACTAAATTTTGTAAAATAAACAAATCAAAAATTTAATTTAATAAATTTACTATATAATCATTTATTATTGGGTGTCGGGTTGAATCAAATAAATAAAAATTTATACATAATAGTTTATCTAAAGTATTTAAATATATAAACGAATAATTTAGTTTAGTAAAATAAATAAAATTTCATTAATCATTCGGACGGGATAGGTACATTCTATACCACACTAGACCGAACTCGTTGATAACCCAAAAAATAAGGATCCAGAGAAAGAGAAAAATAAGTTATTAACTAATTTATTAACCTAAATAATAAAATCATTATATAATGATCAATTCATTTAGTAAAATAAAAAATAAATATCCAATCTATCTAAAACCAAGACCGGCCCATTGATAACCCAAAATATTAGACTTGGGGAGGGAGAGATATAATGAAATAATTTTTTGATAAAATTAAATCATTTAGTAAATTAAATAAATAAAATTTTTAATTACTAAATTAAATAAATAAATAAATTGGTGAGGAAATAAGAGAGTAAGAAACAATAGCGCTTTCCTCGTCGGCTCAACTCATGAGATAGGTCTAATGGTTGGGTCGGGCTCAAAGTTGGGCTTTAATATATTCTATTGAATAAAGACAAAGTCCAACCCAAACTTGGCACTGCCTGTGAACCAACATTCTTAATTTGTTAATAAATGATTAATTAATGAAGACAATTAGTTAATTAAAGAAATAAAAATATATGGATAATAACTTTTTTATTTTGTAAAATATATAATTGAATAATTTAATTTAATAAAATAAAAAAATATCCAAGCTACCTAGACCAATCCCCACCTGTTGACAACCCTTAAATATTGGACACCGAGCAGTAAGATAGAGAGGGACATAATTAAATAATCTAGTAAATTAAATCAATATAATATTTTAACTATTTAAAATAAGTAAATAAATAATTATGCAACAAAAAATCCGAGCTTTATATGATGGTCGGGCACAGGCTCAAAATCGAGGCTTGATGGTTGGTCTAGGCTTAGACGGGCCTTAATAAGTTCTATTGATATAAAGGCAAAGCCCAAACCAGACGTGGCCCAACCAATGAAAAGGTTTAACCCCAACCGATACCTATCCAATTTATAAACCTAAATATTTTGCTCGGGTTGGGGGGGAATGTATGGATTATTAATTACTTGAATAATTAAATAAATTAAATAAATAGGAACCTATGGATACCAATTTGGTTAATTTTGTAAAATAACTAATGATAAATTTGGTTTAGTAAAATAAATAAATAAAATTACATTTATTATTGGCACGGGACAGGTACATCCTATCCCATATTCACAAAACATATTAGTTACCCTAAAAATAGTCTCTAGGAGAGAGAGAGAGAGAGAGAGAGAAATAATTTGCTAGGAATATAATTAATTAATTAGTTAATTAAAGAATTCAATAAATTAATTAAGTAGAAATCTATGGATAATAGTTTACTTAATTTTATAAAATAGATAAATAAATAGTTAAGTTTAACAAAAAAATATAAATAAATATTCACTTTTGATTGGTGCAAGACTAGTCCAAGCTATCCCCAACCAAACTTGCACCATTGACAACCGTAAGTATTGGTAACATGTTGAATTAGATAAATAAAACTTTATGGGGAATAATTTTTTTAATATATTAAAACAAATAAATGAATAATTTAATTTAGTAAAATAAATAAATAAATTTTCAGTTATTATTGGGGCAAGACATGTACAACTTATTCGACACCAGAACTAATCCATTTTTCAATAAGTAAATCATTAATTAGATGAACAATTTAGTTATGTAAATAAATAAAACCTATGGATAACAATTTACTTACTTTTGGAAAAATATATAAATATCCAAACTATCTAGATCCAAACCCAACCCATTCACAACCCTAAAAATGTAACTCAGGAGGGAGAGAGAGAGAGAGAGAGAGAGAGAGAGAGAGAGAGAAATAATTTGTTTATAATGTAAATTAATTTAGTAAGTTCAGTAAATAGTTTTTAACTTAATAGCATAACTAAATAAGTAATTAGGTTGAGAAAATGGGAGGAACAAAGAATTTCCTCACCATGATTCGGGCTCTATATGAACTTTAGGTCATGCTCAAGATGTAGGCCCGAAGTTCAAGCTAGACTTAGATTTGCGAATAAATATGTTGTATTGATCTCGTTAATAATTTTAATCCAAGCTGAGACCTAACCTACTAATAGCCCTAAATATAACTAGTTAATTAAATAAATAGAAATCTCTGGATAATAACTTTCTTAATTTTGTAAAATATATAATTGAATAATTTAATTTAATAAAATAAATAAATATCAAAACTTCCGGGACCAATCCCCTCCTGCTGACAACCCTTAAATATTGGACACCGAGCAGTAAGATAGAGAGGGACATAAATAAATAATCTAGTAAATTAAATCAATAAAGTCTTTTAACTTTTTAAAATAAGTATATAAATAATTAGGCAACAAAAAATCCGAGCTTTATATGATGGTCGGGCACAGGCTCAAAATCTAGGCTTGATGGTTGGTCTAGGCTTAGACGGGCCTTAATAAGTTCTGTTGATATAAAGGCAAAGCCCAAACCAGACGTGGCCCAACCAATGAAAAGGTTTAACCCCAACCGATACCTATCCAATTTATAAACTTAAATATTTTGCTCGGGTTGGGGGGGAATGTATGGATTATTAATTACTTGAATAATTAAATAAATTAAATAAATAGGAACCTTTGGATACCAATTTAGTTAATTTTGTAAAATAACTAATGATTAATTTGGTTTAGTAAAATAAATAAATAAAATTGCATTTATTATTGGCACGGGACAGGTACATCCTATCCCATATTCACAAAACATATTAGTTACCCTAAAAATAGTCTCTAGGAGAGAGAGAGAGAGAGAGAGAGAGAGAGAGAAATAATTTGCTAGGAATATAATTAATTAATTAGTTAATTAAAGAATTCAATAAATTAAGTAAGTAGAAATCGATGGATAATAATTTACTTAATTTTATAAAATAGATAAATAAATAGTTAAGTTTAACAAAAAATATAAATAAATATTCACTTGTGATTGGTGCAAGACTAGTCCAAGCTATCCCCAACCAAACTTGCACCATTGACAACCGTAAGTATTGGTAACATGTTGAATTAGATAAATAAAACTTTATGGAGAATAATTTTTTTAATATATTAAAACAAATAAATGAATAATTTAATTTAGTAAAATAAATAAATAAATTTTCAGTTATTATTGGGGCAAGACATGTACAACTTATTCCACACCAGAACAAATCCATTTTCAATAAGTAAATCATTAATTAGATGAACAATTTAGTTATGTAAATAAATAAAACCTATGGATAACAATTACTTACTTTTGGAAAAATAAATAAATATCCAAACTATCTAGATCCAAACCCAACCCATTCACAACCCTAAAAATGTAACTCAGGAGGGAGAGAGAGAGAGAGAGAGAGAGAGAGAGAGAGAGAGAGAGAGAGAGAGAGAGAGAGAGAAATAATTTGTTTATAAAGTAAATTAATTTAGTAAGTTCAGTAAATAATTTTTAACTTAATAGCATAACTAAATAAGTAATTAGGTGAGAAAATGAGAGGAACAAGGAATTTCCTCACCATGATTCAGGCTCTATATGTACTTTAGGCTCATGCTCTAGATGTAGGCTCGAAGTTCAACCTGGACTTAGACTTGCGCATAAATATGTTCTTTTGTTCTCGTTAATAATTTTAATCCAAGCTGAGACCTAACCATTAATAGCCCTAAATATTAGGCTTAGGGAGAGAGATCAAAATAACAAAATATTTAAATAAATGATTAATTACTTGAATAATTTTGTAAATTAAAAAATAGAAATCAATGGATAATATTTTACTAAATTTTGTAAAATAAACAAATCAAAAATTTAATTTAATAAATTTACTATATAATCATTTATTATTGGGTGTCGGGTTGAATCAAATAAATAAAAATTTATACATAATAGTTTATCTAAAGTATTTAAATATATAAACGAATAAATTAGTTTAGTAAAATAAATAAAATTTCATTAATCATTCGGACGGGATAGGTACATTCTATACCACACTAGACCGAACTCGTTGATAACCCAAAAAATAAGGATCCAGAGAAATAGAAAAATAAGTTATTAACTAATTTATTAACCTAAATAATAAAATCATTATATAATGATCAATTCATTTAGTAAAATAAAAAATAAATATCCAATCTATCTAAAACCAAGACCGGCCCATTGATAACCCAAAATATTAGACTTGGGGAGGGAGAGATATAATGAAATAATTTTTTGATAAAATTAAATCATTTAGTAAATTAAATAAATAAAATTTTTAATTTACTAAATTAAATAAATAAATAAATTGGTGAGGAAATAAGAGAGTAAGAAACAATAGCGCTTTCCTCGTCGGCTCAACTCAAGAGATAGGTCTAATGGTTGGGTCGGGCTCAAAGTTGGGCTTTAATATATTCTATTGAATAAAGACAAAGTCCAACCCAAACTTGGCACTGCCTGTGAACCAACATTCTTAATTTGTTAATAAATGATTAATTAATGAAGACAATTAGTTAATTAAAGAAATAAAAATATATGGATAATAACTTTTTTATTTTGTAAAATATATAATTGAATAATTTAATTTAATAAAATAAAAAAATATCCAAGCTACCTAGACCAATCCCCACCTGTTGACAACCCTTAAATATTGGACACCGAGCAGTAAGATAGAGAGGGACATAATTAAATAATCTAGTAAATTAAATCAATAAAATATTTTAACTATTTAAAATAAGTAAATAAATAATTATGCAACAAAAAATCCGAGCTTTATATGATTGTCGGGCACAGGCTCAAAATCTAGGCTTGATGGTTGGTCTAGGCTTAGACGGGCCTTAATAAGTTCTGTTGATATAAAGGCAAAGCCCAAACCAGACGTGGCCCAACCAATGAAAAGGTTTAACCCCAACCGATACCTATCCAATTTATAAACCTAAATATTTTGCTCGGGTTCGGGGGGAATGTATGGATTATTAATTACTTGAATAATTAAATAAATTAAATAAATGGGAACCTATGGATACCAATTTGGTTAATTTTGTAAAATAACTAATGATAAATTTGGTTTAGTAAAATAAATAAATAAAATTACATTTATTATTGGCACGGGACAGGTACATCCTATCCCATATTCACAAAACATATTAGTTACCCTAAAAATAGTCTCTAGGAGAGAGAGAGAGAGAGAGAGAGATAGAGAGAGAAATAATTTGCTAGGAATATAATTAATTAATTAGTTAATTAAAGAATTCAATAAATTAATTAAGTAGAAATCTATGGATAATAGTTTACTTAATTTTATAAAATAGATAAATAAATAGTTAAGTTTAACAAAAAAATATAAATAAATATTCACTTTTGATTGGTGCAAGACTAGTCCAAGCTATCCCCAACCAAACTTGCACCATTGACAACCGTAAGTATTGGTAACATGTTGAATTAGATAAATAAAACTTTATGGAGAATAATTTTTTTAATATATTAAAACAAATAAATGAATAATTTAATTTAGTAAAATAAATAAATAAATTTTCAGTTATTATTGGGGCAAGACATGTACAACTTATTCGACACCAGAACTAATCCATTTTTCAATAAGTAAATCATTAATTAGATGAACAATTTAGTTATGTAAATAAATAAAACCTATGGATAACAATTACTTACTTTTGGAAAAATATATAAATATCCAAACTACCTAGATCCAAACCCAACCCATTCACAACCCTAAAAATGTAACTCAGGAGGGAGAGAGACAGAGAGAGAGAGAGAGAGAGAGAGAGAGAGAGAAATAATTTGTTTATAAAGTAAATTAATTTAGTAAGTTCAGTAAATAGTTTTTAACTTAATAGCATAACTAAATAAGTAATTAGGTTGAGAAAATGGGAGGAACAAAGAATTTCCTCACCATGATTCGGGCTCTATATGAACTTTAGGTCATGCTCAAGATGTAGGCCCGAAGTTCAACCTAGACTTAGATTTGCGAATAAATATGTTGTATTGATCTCGTTAATAATTTTAATCCAAGCTGAGACCTAACCTACTAATAGCCCTAAATATAACTAGTTAATTAAATAAATAGAAATCTCTGGATAATAACTTTCTTAATTTTGTAAAATATATAATTGAATAATTTAATTTAATAAAATAAATAAATATCAAAACTTCCGGGACCAATCCCCTCCTGCTGACAACCCTTAAATATTGGACACCGAGCAGTAAGATAGAGAGGGACATAAATAAATAATCTAGTAAATTAAATCAATAAAGTCTTTTAACTTTTTAAAATAAGTATATAAATAATTAGGCAACAAAAAATCCGAGCTTTATATGATGGTCGGGCACAGGCTCAAAATCTAGGCTTGATGGTTGGTCTAGGCTTAGACGGGCCTTAATAAGTTCTGTTGATATAAAGGCAAAGCCCAAACCAGACGTGGCCCAACCAATGAAAAGGTTTAACCCCAACCGATACCTATCCAATTTATAAACTTAAATATTTTGCTCGGGTTGGGGGGGAATGTATGGATTATTAAGTACTTGAATAATTAAATAAATTAAATAAATAGGAACCTATGGATACCAATTTAGTTAATTTTGTAAAATAACTAATGATTAATTTGGTTTAGTAAAATAAATAAATAAAATTGCATTTATTATTGGCACGGGACAGGTACATCCTATCCCATATTCACAAAACATATTAGTTACCCTAAAAATAGTCTCTAGGAGAGAGAGAGAGAGAGAGAGAGAGAGAGAAATAATTTGCTAGGAATATAATTAATTAATTAGTTAATTAAAGAATTCAATAAATTAAGTAAGTAGAAATCTATGGATAATAATTTACTTAATTTTATAAAATAGATAAATAAATAGTTAAGTTTAACATAAAAATATAAATAAATATTCACTTGTGATTGGTGCAAGACTAGTCCAAGCTACCCCCAACCAAACTTGCACCATTGACAACCGTAAGTATTGGTAACATGTTGAATTAGATAAATAAAACTTTATGGAGAATAATTTTTTTAATATATTAAAACAAATAAATGAATAATTTAATTTATTAAAATAAATAAATAAATTTTCAGTTATTATTGGGGCAAGACATGTACAACTTATTCGACACCAGAACTAATCCATTTTCAATAAGTAAATCATTAAGTAGATGAACAATTTAGTTATGTAAATAAATAAAACCTATGGATAACAATTACTTACTTTTGGAAAAATAAATAAATATCCAAACTATCTAGATCCAAACCCAACCCATTCACAACCCTAAAAATGTAACTCAGGAGGAAGAGAGAGAGAGAGAGAGAGAGAGAGAGAGAGAGAGAGAGAGAGAGAGAGAGAGAAATAATTTGTTTATAAAGTAAATTAATTTAGTAAGTTCAGTAAATAATTTTTAACTTAATAGCATAACTAAATAAGTAATTAGGTGAGAAAATGAGAGGAACAAGGAATTTCCTCACCATGATTCAGGCTCTATATGTACTTTAGGCTCATGCTCTAGATGTAGGCTCGAAGTTCAACCTGGACTTAGACTTGCGCATAAATATGTTCTTTTGTTCTCGTTAATAATTTTAATCCAAGCTGAGACCTAACCATTAATAGCCCTAAATATTAGGCTTAGGGAGAGAGATCAAAATAACAAAATATTTAAATAAATGATTAATTACTTGAATAATTTTGTAAATTAAAAAATAGAAATCAATGGATAATATTTTACTAAATTTTGTAAAATAAACAAATCAAAAATTTAATTTAATAAATTTACTATATAATCATTTATTATTGGGTGTCGGGTTGAATCAAATAAATAAAAATTTATACATAATAGTTTATCTAAAGTATTTAAATATATAAACGAATAATTTAGTTTAGTAAAATAAATAAAATTTCATTAATCATTCGGACGGGATAGGTACATTCTATTCCACACTAGACCGAACTCGTTGATAACCCAAAAAATAAGGATCCAGAGAAAGAGAAAAATAAGTTATTAACTAATTTATTAACCTAAATAATAAAATCATTATATAATGATCAATTCATTTATTAAAATAAAAAATAAATATCCAATCTATCTAAAACCAAGACCGGCCCATTGATAACCCAAAATATTAGACTTGGGGAGGGAGAGATATAATGAAATAATTTTTTGATAAAATTAAATCATTTAGTAAATTAAATAAATAAAATTTTTAATTTACTAAATTAAATAAATAAATAAATTGGTGAGGAAATAAGAGAGTAAGAAACAATAGCGCTTTCCTCGTCGGCTCAACTCATGAGATAGGTCTAATGGTTGGGTCGGGCTCAAAGTTGGGCTTTAATATATTCTATTGAATAAAGACAAAGTCCAACCCAAACTTGGCACTGCCTGTGAACCAAAATTCTTAATTTGTTAATAAATGATTAATTAATGAAGACAAATAGTTAATTAAAGAAATAAAAATATATGGATAATAACTTTTTTATTTTGTAAAATATATAATTGAATAATTTAATTTAATAAAATAAAAAAATATCCAAGCTACCTAGACCAATCCCCACCTGTTGACAACCCTTAAATTTTGGACACCGAGCAGTAAGATAAAGAGGGACATAATTAAATAATCTAGTAAATTAAATCAATAAAATATTTTAACTATTTAAAATAAGTAAATAAATAATTATGCAACAAAAAATCCGAGCTTTATATGATGGTCGGGCACAGGCTCAAAATCTAGGCTTGATGGTTGGTCTAGGCTTAGACGGGCCTTAATAAGTTCTGTTGATATAAAGGCAAAGCCCAAACCAGACGTGGCCCAACCAATGAAAAGGTTTAACCCCAACCGATACCTATCCAATTTATAAACCTAAATATTTTGCTCGGGTTGGGGGGGAATGTATGGATTATTAATTACTTGAATAATTAAATAAATTAAATAAATAGGAACCTATGGATACCAATTTGGTTAATTTTGTAAAATAACTAATGATAAATTTGGTTTAGTAAAATAAATAAATAAAATTACATTTATTATTGGCACGGGACAGGTACATCCTATCCCATATTCACAAAACATATTAGTTACCCTAAAAATAGTCTCTAGGAGAGAGAGAGAGAGAGAGAGAGAGAGAAATAATTTGCTAGGAATATAATTAATTAATTAGTTAATTAAAGAATTCAATAAATTAATTAAGTAGAAATCTATGGATAATAGTTTACTTAATTTTATAAAATAGATAAATAAATAGTTAAGTTTAACAAAAAAATATAAATAAATATTCACTTTTGATTGGTGCAAGACTAGTCCAAGCTATCCCCAACCAAACTTGCACCATTGACAACCGTAAGTATTGGTAACATGTTGAATTAGATAAATAAAACTTTATGGAGAATAATTTTTTTAATATAATAAAACAAATAAATGAATAATTTATTTTAGTAAAATAAATAAATAAATTTTCAGTTATTATTGGGGCAAGACATGTACAACTTATTCGACACCAGAACTAATCCATTTTTCAATAAGTAAATCATTAATTAGATGAACAATTTAGTTATGTAAATAAATAAAACCTATGGATAACAATTTACTTACTTTTGGAAAAATATATAAATATCCAAACTATCTAGATCCAAACCCAACCCATTCACAACCCTAAAAATGTAACTCAGGAGGGAGAGAGAGAGAGAGAGAGAGAAATAATTTGTTTATAAAGTAAATTAATTTAGTAAGTTCAGTAAATAGTTTTTAACTTAATAGCATAACTAAATAAGTAATTAGGTTGAGAAAATGGGAGGAACAAAGAATTTCCTCACCATGATTCGGGCTCTATATGAACTTTAGGTCATGCTCAAGATGTAGGCCCGAAGTTCAAGCTAGACTTAGATTTGCGAATAAATATGTTGTATTGATCTCGTTAATAATTTTAATCCAAGCTGAGACCTAACCTACTAATAGCCCTAAATATAACTAGTTAATTAAATAAATAGAAATCTCTGGATAATAACTTTCTTAATTTTGTAAAATATATAATTGAATAATTTAATTTAATAAAATAAATAAATATCAAAACTTCCGGGACCAATCCCCTCCTGCTGACTACCCTTAAATATTGGACACCGAGCAGTAAGATAGAGAGGGACATCAATAAATAATCTAGTAAATTAAATCAATAAAGTCTTTTAACTTTTTAAAATAAGTATATAAATAATTAGGCAACAAAAAATCCGAGCTTTATATGATGGTCGGGCACAGGCTCAAAATCTAGGCTTGATGGTTGGTCTAGGCTTAGACGGGCCTTAATAAGTTCTGTTGATATAAAGGCAAAGCCCAAACCAGACGTGGCCCAACCAATGAAAAGGTTTAACCCCAACCGATACCTATCCAATTTATAAACTTAAATATTTTGCTCGGGTTGGGGGGGAATGTATGGATTATTAATTACTTGAATAATTAAATAAATTAAATAAATAGGAACCTATGGATACGAATTTAGTTAATTTTGTAAAATAACTAATGATTAATTTGGTTTAGTAAAATAAATAAATAAAATTGCATTTATTATTGGCACGGGACAGGTACATCCTATCCCATATTCACAAAACATATTAGTTACCCTAAAAATAGTCTCTAGGAGAGAGAGAGAGAGAGAGAGAGAGAGAGAGAAATAATTTGCTAGGAATATAATTAATTAATTAGTTAATTAAAGAATTCAATAAATTAATTAAGTAGAAATCTATGGATAATAATTTACTTAATTTTATAAAATAGATAAATAAATAGTTAAGTTTAACACAAAAATATAAATAAATATTCACTTGTGATTGGTGCAAGACTAGTCCAAGCTACCCCCAACCAAACTTGCACCATTGACAACCGTAAGTATTGGTAACATGTTGAATTAGATAAATAAAACTTTATGGAGAATAATTTTTTTAATATTTTAAAACAAATAAATGAATAATTTAATTTAGTAAAATAAATAAATAAATTTTCAGTTATTATTGGGGCAAGACATGTACAACTTATTCCACACCAGAACAAATCCATTTTCAATAAGTAAATCATTAATTAGATGAACAATTTAGTTATGTAAATAAATAAAACCTATGGATAACAATTACTTACTTTTGGAAAAATAAATAAATATCCAAACTATCTAGATCCAAACCCAACCCATTCACAACCCTAAAAATGTAACTCAGGAGGGAGAGAGAGAGAGAGAGAGAGAGAGAGAGAGAGAGAGAGAGAGAGAGAGAGAAATAATTTGTTTATAAAGTAAATTAATTTAGTAAGTTCAGTAAATAATTTTTAACTTAATAGCATAACTAAATATGTAATTAGGTGAGAAAATGAGAGGAACAAGGAATTTCCTCACCATGATTCAGGCTCTATATGTACTTTAGGCTCATGCTCTAGATGTAGGCTCGAAGTTCAACCTGGACTTAGACTTGCGCATAAATATGTTCTTTTGTTCTCATTAATAATTTTAATCCAAGCTGAGACCTAACCATTAATAGCCCTAAATATTAGGCTTAGGGGGAGAGATCAAAATAACAAAATATTTAAATAAATGATTAATTACTTGAATAATTTTGTAAATTAAAAAATAGAAATCTATGGATAATATTTTACTATATTTTTTAAAATAAACAAATCAAAAATTTAATTTAATAAATTTACTATATAATCATTTATTATTGGGTGTCAGGTTGAATCAAATAAATAAAAATTTATACATAATAGTTTATCTAAAGTATTTAAATATATAAACGAATAATTTAGTTTAGTAAAATAAATAAAATTTCATTAATCATTCGGAAGGGATAGGTACATTCTATACCACACTAGACCGAACTCGTTGATAACCCAAAAAATAAGGATCCAGAGAAAGAGAAAAATAAGTTATTAACTAATTTATTAACCTAAATAATAAAATCATTATATAATGATCAATTCATTTAGTAAAATAAAAAATAAATATCCAATCTATCTAAGACCAAGACCGGCCCATTGATAACCCAAAATATTAGACTTGGGGAGGGAGAGATATAATGAAATAATTTTTTGATAAAATTAAATCATTTAGTAAATTAAATAAATAAAATTTTTAATTTACTAAATTAAATAAATAAATAAATTGGTGAGGAAATAAGAGAGTAAGAAACAATAGCGCTTTCCTCGTCGGCTCAACTCATGAGATAGGTCTAATGGTTGGGTCGGGCTCAAAGTTGGGCTTTAATATATTCTATTGAATAAAGACAAAGTCCAACCCAAACTTGGCACTGCCTGTGAACCAACATTCTTAATTTGTTAATAAATGATTAATTAATGAAGACAATTAGTTAATTAAAGAAATAAAAATATATGGATAATAACTTTTTTATTTTGTAAAATATATAATTGAATAATTTAATTTAATAAAATAAAAAAATATCCAAGCTACCTAGACCAATCCCCACCTGTTGACAACCCTTAAATATTGGACACCGAGCAGTAAGATAGAGAGGGACATAATTAAATAATCTAGTAAATTAAATCAATAAAATATTTTAACTATTTAAAATAAGTAAATAAATAATTATGCAACAAAAAATCCGAGCTTTATATGATGGTCGGGCACAGGCTCAAAATCTAGGCTTGATGGTTGGTCTAGGCTTAGACGGGCCTTAATAAGTTCTGTTGATATAAAGGCAAAGCCCAAACCAGACGTGGCCCAACCAATGAAAAGGTTTAACCCCAACCGATACCTATCCAATTTATAAACCTAAATATTTTGCTCGGGTTGGGGGGGAATGTATGGATTATTAATTACTTGAATAATTAAATAAATTAAATAAATAGGAACCTATGGATACCAATTTGGTTAATTTTGTAAAATAACTAATGATAAATTTGGTTTAGTAAAATAAATAAATAAAATTACATTTATTATTGGCACGGGACAGGTACATCCTATCCCATATTCACAAAACATATTAGTTACCCTAAAAATAGTCTCTAGGAGAGAGAGAGAGAGAGAGAGAGAAATAATTTGCTAGGAATATAATTAATTAATTAGTTAATTAAAGAATTCAATAAATTAATTAAGTAGAAATCTATGGATAATAGTTTACTTAATTTTATAAAATAGATAAATAAATAGTTAAGTTTAACAAAAAAATATAAATAAATATTCACTTTTGATTGGTGCAAGACTAGTCCAAGCTATCCCCAACCAAACTTGCACCATTGACAACCATAAGTATTGGTAACATGTTGAATTAGATAAATAAAACTTTATGGAGAATAATTTTTTTAATATATTAAAACAAATAAATGAATAATGTGATTTAGTAAAATAAATAAACAAATTTTCAGTTATTATTGGGGTAAGACATGTACAACTTATTCGACACCAGAACTAATCCATTTTTCAATAAGTAATCATTAATTAGATGAACAATTTAGTTATGTAAATAAATAAAACCTATGGATAACAATTTACTTACTTTTGGAAAAATATATAAATATCCAAACTATCTAGATCCAAACCCAACCCATTCACAACCCTAAAAATGTAACTCAGGAGGGAGAGAGAGAGAGAGAGAGAGAGAGAGAGAGAGAGAGAGAGAGAGAGAAATAATTTGTTTATAAAGTAAATTAATTTAGTAAGTTCAGTAAATAATTTTTAACTTAATAGCATAACTAAATAAGTAATTAGGTGAGAAAATGAGAGGAACAAGGAATTTCCTCACCATGATTCAGGCTCTATATGTACTTTAGCCTCATGCTCTAGATGTAGGCTCGAAGTTCAACCTGGACTTAGACTTGCGCATAAATATGTTATTTTGTTCTCGTTAATAATTTTAATCCAAGCTGAGACCTAACCATTAATAGCCCTAAATATTAGGCTTAGGGAGAGAGATCGAAATAACAAAATATTTAAATAAATGATTAATTACTTGAATAATTTTGTAAATTAAAAAATAGAAATCTATGGATAATATTTTACTAAATTTCGTAAAATATACAAATCAAAAATTTAATTTAATAAATTTACTATATAATCATTTATTATTGGGTGTCGGGTTGAATCAAATAAATAAAAATTTATACATAATAGTTTATCTAAAGTATTTAAATATATAAACGAATAATTTAATTTAGTAAAATAAATAAAATTTCTTTAATCATTCGGACGGGATAGGTACATTCTATACCACACTAGACCGAACTCGTTGATAACCCAAAAAATAAGGATCCAGAGAAAGAGAAAAATAAGTTATTAACTAATTTATTAACCTAAATAATAAAATCATTATATAATGATCAATTCATTTAGTAAAATAAAAAATAAATATCCAATCTATCTAAAACCAAGCCCGGCCCATTGATAACCCAAAATATTAGACTTGGGGAGGGAGAGATATAATGAAATAATTTTTTGTTAAAATTAAATCATTTAGTAAATTAAATAAATAAAATTTTTTAACTTACTAAATTAAATAAATAAATAAATTGGTGAGGAAATAAGAGAGTAAGAAACAATAGCGCTTTCCTCGTCGGCTCAACTCATGAGATAGGTCTAATGGTTGGGTCGGGCTCAAAGTTGGGCTTTAATATATTCTATTGAATAAAGACAAAGTCCAACCCAAACTTGGCACTGCCTGTGAACCAACATTCTTAATTTGTTAATAAATGATTAATTAATGAAGACAATTAGTTAATTAAAGAAATAAAAATATATGGATAATAACTTTTTTATTTTGTAAAATATATAATTGAATAATTTAATTTAATAAAATAAAAAAATATCCAAGCTACCTAGACCAATCCCCACCTGTTGACAACCCTTAAATATTGGACACCGAGCAGTAAGATAGAGAGGGACATAATTAAATAATCTAGTAAATTAAATCAATAAAATATTTTAACTATTTAAAATAAGTAAATAAATAATTATGCAACAAAAAATCCGAGCTTTATATGATGGTCGGGCACAGGCTCAAAATCTAGGCTTGATGGTTGGTCTAGGCTTAGACGGGCCTTAATAAGTTCTGTTGATATAAAGGCAAAGCCCAAACCAGACGTGGCCCAACCAATGAAAAGGTTTAACCCCAACCGATACCAATCCAATTTATAAACCTAAATATTTTGCTCGGGTTGGGGGGGAATGTATGGATTATTAATTACTTGAATAATTAAATAAATTAAATAAATAGGAACCTATGGATACCAATTTGGTTAATTTTGTAAAATAACTAATGATAAATTTGGTTTAGTAAAATAAATAAATAAAATTACATTTATTATTGGCACGGGACAGGTACATCCTATCCCATATTCACAAAACATATTAGTTACCCTAAAAATAGTCTCTAGGAGAGAGAGAGAGAGAGAGAGAGAAATAATTTGCTAGGAATATAATTAATTAATTAGTTAATTAAAGAATTCAATAAATTAATTAAGTAGAAATCTATGGATAATAGTTTACTTAATTTTATAAAATAGATAAATAAATAGTTAAGTTTAAGAAAAAAATATAAATAAATATTCACTTTTGATTGGTGCAAGACTAGTCCAAGCTATCCCCAACCAAACTTGCACCATTGACAACCGTAAGTATTGGTAACATGTTGAATTAGATAAATAAAACTTTATGGAGAATAATTTTTTTAATATATTAAAACAAATAAATGAATAATGTGATTTAGTAAAATAAATAAATAAATTTTCAGTTATTATTGGGGCAAGACATGTACAACTTATTCGACACCAGAACTAATCCATTTTTCAATAAGTAATCATTAATTAGATGAACAATTTAGTTATGTAAATAAATAAAACCTATGGATAACAATTTACTTACTTTTGGAAAAATATATAAATATCCAAACTATCTAGATCCAAACCCAACCCATTCACAACCCTAAAAATGTAACTCAGGAGGGAGAGAGAGAGAGAGAGAGAGAGAGAGAGAGAGAGAGAGAGAGAGAGAGAGAAATAATTTGTTTATAAAGTAAATTAATTTAGTAAGTTCAGTAAATAATTTTTAACTTAATAGCATAACTAAATAAGTAATTAGGTGAGAAAATGAGAGGAACAAGGAATTTCCTCACCATGATTCAGGCTCTATATGTACCTTAGGCTCATGATCTAGATGTAGGCTCGAAGTTCAACCTGGACTTAGACTTGCGCATAAATATGTTCTTTTGTTCTCGTTAATAATTTTAATCCAAGCTGAGACCTAACCTACTAATAGCCCTAAATATTAGGCTTAGGGAGAGAGATCGAAATAACAAAATATTTAAATAAATGATTAATTACTTGAATAATTTTGTAAATTAAAAAATAGAAATCTATGGATAATATTTTACTAAATTTTGTAAAATAAACAAATCAAAAATTTAATTTAATAAAATTACTATATACTCATTTATTATTGGTTGTCGGGTTGAATCAAATAAATAAAAATTTATACATAATAGTTTATCTAAAGTATTTAAATATATAAACGAATAATTTAGTTTAGTAAAATAAATAAAATTTCATTAATCATTCGGACGGGATAGGTACATTCTATACCACAATAGACCGAACTCGTTGATAACCCAAAAAATAAGGATTCTGAGAAAGAGAAAAATAAGTTATTAACTAATTTATTAACCTAAATAATAAATTCATTATATAATGATCAATTCATTTAGTAAAATAAAAAATAAATATCCAATCTATCTAAAACCAAGCCCGGCCCATTGATAACCCAAAATATTAGACTTGGGGAGGGAGAGATATAATGAAATAATTTTTTGTTAAAATTAAATCATTTAGTAAATTAAATAAATAAAATTTTTTAACTTACTAAATTAAATAAATAAATAAATTGGTGAGGAAATAAGAGAGTAAGAAACAATAGCGCTTTCCTCGTCGGCTCAACTCATGAGATAGGTCTAATGGTTGGGTCGGGCTCAAAGTTGGGCTTTAATATATTCTATTGAATAAAGACAAAGTCCAACCCAAACTTGGCACTGCCTGTGAACCAACATTCTTAATTTGTTAATAAATGATTAATTAATGAAGACAATTAGTTAATTAAAGAAATAAAAATATATGGATAATAACTTTTTTATTTTGTAAAATATATAATTGAATAATTTAATTTTAATAAGTTCTGTTGATATAAAGGCAAAGCCCAAACCAGACGTGGCCCAACCAATGAAAAGGTTTAACCCCAACCGATACCTATCCAATTTATAAACCTAAATATTTTGCTCGGGTTGGGGGGGAATGTATGGATTATTAATTACTTGAATAATTAAATAAATTAAATAAATAGGAACCTATGGATACCAATTTGGTTAATTTTGTAAAATAACTAATGATAAATTTGGTTTAGTAAAATAAATAAATAAAATTACATTTATTATTGGCACGGGACAGGTACATCCTATCCCATATTCACAAAACATATTAGTTACCCTAAAAATAGTCTCTAGGAGAGAGAGAGAGAGAGAGAGAGAAATAATTTGCTAGGAATATAATTAATTAATTAGTTAATTAAAGAATTCAATAAATTAATTAAGTAGAAATCTATGGATAATAGTTTACTTAATTTTATAAAATAGATAAATAAATAGTTAAGTTTAACAAAAAAATATAAATAAATATTCACTTTTGATTGGTGCAAGACTAGTCCAAGCTATCCCCAACCAAACTTGCACCATTGACAACCATAAGTATTGGTAACATGTTGAATTAGATAAATAAAACTTTATGGAGAATAATTTTTTTAATATATTAAAACAAATAAATGAATAATGTGATTTAGTAAAATAAATAAACAAATTTTCAGTTATTATTGGGGTAAGACATGTACAACTTATTCGACACCAGAACTAATCCATTTTTCAATAAGTAATCATTAATTAGATGAACAATTTAGTTATGTAAATAAATAAAACCTATGGATAACAATTTACTTACTTTTGGAAAAATATATAAATATCCAAACTATCTAGATCCAAACCCAACCCATTCACAACCCTAAAAATGTAACTCAGGAGGGAGAGAGAGAGAGAGAGAGAGAGAGAGAGAGAGAGAGAGAGAGAGAGAAATAATTTGTTTATAAAGTAAATTAATTTAGTAAGTTCAGTAAATAATTTTTAACTTAATAGCATAACTAAATAAGTAATTAGGTGAGAAAATGAGAGGAACAAGGAATTTCCTCACCATGATTCAGGCTCTATATGTACTTTAGGCTCATGCTCTAGATGTAGGCTCGAAGTTCAACCTGGACTTAGACTTGCGCATAAATATGTTATTTTGTTCTCGTTAATAATTTTAATCCAAGCTGAGACCTAACCATTAATAGCCCTAAATATTAGGCTTAGGGAGAGAGATCGAAATAACAAAATATTTAAATAAATGATTAATTACTTGAATAATTTTGTAAATTAAAAAATAGAAATCTATGGATAATATTTTACTAAATTTCGTAAAATATACAAATCAAAAATTTAATTTAATAAATTTACTATATAATCATTTATTATTGGGTGTCGGGTTGAATCAAATAAATAAAAATTTATACATAATAGTTTATCTAAAGTATTTAAATATATAAACGAATAATTTAATTTAGTAAAATAAATAAAATTTCTTTAATCATTCGGACGGGATAGGTACATTCTATACCACACTAGACCGAACTCGTTGATAACCCAAAAAATAAGGATCCAGAGAAAGAGAAAAATAAGTTATTAACTAATTTATTAACCTAAATAATAAAATCATTATACAATGATCAATTCATTTAGTAAAATAAAAAATAAATATCCAATCTATTTAAAACCAAGCCCGGCCCATTGATAACCCAAAATATTAGACTTGGGGAGGGAGAGATATAATGAAATAATTTTTTGTTAAAATTAAATCATTTAGTAAATTAAATAAATAAAATTTTTTAACTTACTAAATTAAATAAATAAATAAATTGGTGAGGAAATAAGAGAGTAAGAAACAATAGCGCTTTCCTCGTCGGCTCAACTCATGAGATAGGTCTAATGGTTGGGTCGGGCTCAAAGTTGGGCTTTAATATATTCTATTGAATAAAGACAAAGTCCAACCCAAACTTGGCACTGCCTGTGAACCAACATTCTTAATTTGTTAATAAATGATTAATTAATGAAGACAATTAGTTAATTAAAGAAATAAAAATATATGGATAATAACTTTTTTATTTTGTAAAATATATAATTGAATAATTTAATTTAATAAAATAAAAAAATATCCAAGCTACCTAGACCAATCCCCACCTGTTGACAACCCTTAAATATTGGACACCGAGCAGTAAGATAGAGAGGGACATAATTAAATAATCTAGTAAATTAAATCAATAAAATATTTTAACTATTTAAAATAAGTAAATAAATAATTATGCAACAAAAAATCCGAGCTTTATATGATGGTCGGGCACAGGCTCAAAATCTAGGCTTGATGGTTGGTCTAGGCTTAGACGGGCCTTAATAAGTTCTGTTGATATAAAGGCAAAGCCCAAACCAGACGTGGCCCAACCAATGAAAAGGTTTAACCCCAACCGATACCAATCCAATTTATAAACCTAAATATTTTGCTCGGGTTGGGGGGGAATGTATGGATTATTAATTACTTGAATAATTAAATAAATTAAATAAATAGGAACCTATGGATACCAATTTGGTTAATTTTGTAAAATAACTAATGATAAATTTGGTTTAGTAAAATAAATAAATAAAATTACATTTATTATTGGCACGGGACAGGTACATCCTATCCCATATTCACAAAACATATTAGTTACCCTAAAAATAGTCTCTAGGAGAGAGAGAGAGAGAGAGAGAGAAATAATTTGCTAGGAATATAATTAATTAATTAGTTAATTAAAGAATTCAATAAATTAATTAAGTAGAAATCTATGGATAATAGTTTACTTAATTTTATAAAATAGATAAATAAATAGTTAAGTTTAAGAAAAAAATATAAATAAATATTCACTTTTGATTGGTGCAAGACTAGTCCAAGCTATCCCCAACCAAACTTGCACCATTGACAACCGTAAGTATTGGTAACATGTTGAATTAGATAAATAAAACTTTATGGAGAATAATTTTTTTAATATATTAAAACAAATAAATGAATAATGTGATTTAGTAAAATAAATAAATAAATTTTCAGTTATTATTGGGGCAAGACATGTACAACTTATTCGACACCAGAACTAATCCATTTTTCAATAAGTAATCATTAATTAGATGAACAATTTAGTTATGTAAATAAATAAAACCTATAGATAACAATTTACTTACTTTTGGAAAAATATATAAATATCCAAACTATCTAGATCCAAACCCAACCCATTCACAACCCTAAAAATGTAACTCAGGAGGGAGAGAGAGAGAGAGAGAGAGAGTGAAATAATTTGTTTATAAAGTAAATTAATTTAGTAAGTTCAGTAAATAATTTTTAACTTAATAGCATAACTAAATAAGTAATTAGGTGAGAAAATGAGAGGAACAAGGAATTTCCTCACCATGATTCAGGCTCTATATGTACCTTAGGCTCATGATCTAGATGTAGGCTCGAAGTTCAACCTGGACTTAGACTTGCGCATAAATATGTTCTTTTGTTCTCGTTAATAATTTTAATCCAAGCTGAGACCTAACCTACTAATAGCCCTAAATATTAGGCTTAGGGAGAGAGATCGAAATAACAAAATATTTAAATAAATGATTAATTACTTGAATAATTTTGTAAATTAAAAAATAGAAATCTATGGATAATATTTTACTAAATTTTGTAAAATAAACAAATCAAAAATTTAATTTAATAAAATTACTATATACTCATTTATTATTGGTTGTCGGGTTGAATCAAATAAATAAAAATTTATACATAATAGTTTATCTAAAGTATTTAAATATATAAACGAATAATTTAGTTTAGTAAAATAAATAAAATTTCATTAATCATTCGGACGGGATAGGTACATTCTATACCACAATAGACCGAACTCGTTGATAACCCAAAAAATAAGGATTCTGAGAAAGAGAAAAATAAGTTATTAACTAATTTATTAACCTAAATAATAAATTCATTATATAATGATCAATTCATTTAGTAAAATAAAAAATAAATATCCAATCTATCTAAAACCAAGCCCGGCCCATTGATAACCCAAAATATTAGACTTGGGGAGGGAGAGATATAATGAAATAATTTTTTGTTAAAATTAAATCATTTAGTAAATTAAATAAATAAAATTTTTTAACTTACTAAATTAAATAAATAAATAAATTGGTGAGGAAATAAGAGAGTAAGAAACAATAGCGCTTTCCTCGTCGGCTCAACTCATGAGATAGGTCTAATGGTTGGGTCGGGCTCAAAGTTGGGCTTTAATATATTCTATTGAATAAAGACAAAGTCCAACCCAAACTTGGCACTGCCTGTGAACCAACATTCTTAATTTGTTAATAAATGATTAATTAATGAAGACAATTAGTTAATTAAAGAAATAAAAATATATGGATAATAACTTTTTTATTTTGTAAAATATATAATTGAATAATTTAATTTAATAAAATAAAAAAATATCCAAGCTACCTAGACCAATCCCCACCTGTTGACAACCCTTAAATATTGGACACCGAGCAGTAAGATAGAGAGGGACATAATTAAATAATCTAGTAAATTAAATCAATAAAATATTTTAACTATTTAAAATAAGTAAATAAATAATTATGCAACAAAAAATCCGAGCTTTATATGATGGTCGGGCACAGGCTCAAAATCTAGGCTTGATGGTTGGTCTAGGCTTAGACGGGCCTTAATAAGTTCTGTTGATATAAAGGCAAAGCCCAAACCAGACGTGGCCCAACCAATGAAAAGGTTTAACCCCAACCGATACCTATCCAATTTATAAACCTAAATATTTTGCTCGGGTTGGGGGGGAATGTATGGATTATTAATTACTTGAATAATTAAATAAATTAAATAAATAGGAACCTATGGATACCAATTTGGTTAATTTTGTAAAATAACTAATGATAAATTTGGTTTAGTAAAATAAATAAATAAAATTACATTTATTATTGGCACGGGACAGGTACATCCTATCCCATATTCACAAAACATATTAGTTACCCTAAAAATAGTCTCTAGGAGAGAGAGAGAGAGAGAGAGAGAAATAATTTGCTAGGAATATAATTAATTAATTAGTTAATTAAAGAATTCAATAAATTAATTAAGTAGAAATCTATGGATAATAGTTTACTTAATTTTATAAAATAGATAAATAAATAGTTAAGTTTAACAAAAAAATATAAATAAATATTCACTTTTGATTGGTGCAAGACTAGTCCAAGCTATCCCCAACCAAACTTGCACCATTGACAACCATAAGTATTGGTAACATGTTGAATTAGATAAATAAAACTTTATGGAGAATAATTTTTTTAATATATTAAAACAAATAAATGAATAATGTGATTTAGTAAAATAAATAAACAAATTTTCAGTTATTATTGGGGTAAGACATGTACAACTTATTCGACACCAGAACTAATCCATTTTTCAATAAGTAATCATTAATTAGATGAACAATTTAGTTATGTAAATAAATAAAACCTATGGATAACAATTTACTTACTTTTGGAAAAATATATAAATATCCAAACTATCTAGATCCAAACCCAACCCATTCACAACCCTAAAAATGTAACTCAGGAGGGAGAGAGAGAGAGAGAGAGAGAGAGAGAGAGAGAGAGAGAGAGAGAAATAATTTGTTTATAAAGTAAATTAATTTAGTAAGTTCAGTAAATAATTTTTAACTTAATAGCATAACTAAATAAGTAATTAGGTGAGAAAATGAGAGGAACAAGGAATTTCCTCACCATGATTCAGGCTCTATATGTACTTTAGGCTCATGCTCTAGATGTAGGCTCGAAGTTCAACCTGGACTTAGACTTGCGCATAAATATGTTATTTTGTTCTCGTTAATAATTTTAATCCAAGCTGAGACCTAACCATTAATAGCCCTAAATATTAGGCTTAGGGAGAGAGATCGAAATAACAAAATATTTAAATAAATGATTAATTACTTGAATAATTTTGTAAATTAAAAAATAGATATCTATGGATAATATTTTACTAAATTTCGTAAAATATACAAATCAAAAATTTAATTTAATAAATTTACTATATAATCATTTATTATTGGGTGTCGGGTTGAATCAAATAAATAAAAATTTATACATAATAGTTTATCTAAAGTATTTAAATATATAAACGAATAATTTAATTTAGTAAAATAAATAAAATTTCATTAATCATTCGGACGGGATAGGTACATTTCTATACCGCACTAGACCGAACTCGTTGATAACCCAAAAAATAAGGATCCAGAGAAAGAGAAAAATAAGTTATTAACTAATTTATTAACCTAAATAATAAAATCATTATATAATGATCAATTCATTTAGTAAAATAAAAAATAAATATCCAATCTATCTAAAACCAAGCCCGGCCCATTGATAACCCAAAATATTAGACTTGGGGAGGGAGAGATATAATGAAATAATTTTTTGTTAAAATTAAATCATTTAGTAAATTAAATAAATAAAATTTTTTAACTTACTAAATTAAATAAATAAATAAATTGGTGAGGAAATAAGAGAGTAAGAAACAATAGCGCTTTCCTCGTCGGCTCAACTCATGAGATAGGTCTAATGGTTGGGTCGGGCTCAAAGTTGGGCTTTAATATATTCTATTGAATAAAGACAAAGTCCAACCCAAACTTGGCACTGCCTGTGAACCAACATTCTTAATTTGTTAATAAATGATTAATTAATGAAGACAATTAGTTAATTAAAGAAATAAAAATATATGGATAATAACTTTTTTATTTTGTAAAATATATAATTGAATAATTTAATTTAATAAAATATAAAAAATATCCAAGCTACCTAGACCAATCCCCACCTGTTGACAACCCTTAAATATTGGACACCGAGCAGTAAGATAGAGAGGGACATAATTAAATAATCTAGTAAATTAAATCAATAAAATATTTTAACTATTTAAAATAAGTAAATAAATAATTATGCAACAAAAAATCCGAGCTTTATATGATGGTCGGGCACAGGCTCAAAATCTAGGCTTGATGGTTGGTCTAGGCTTAGACGGGCCTTAATAAGTTCTGTTGATATAAAGGCAAAGCCCAAACCAGACGTGGCCCAACCAATGAAAAGGTTTAACCCCAACCGATACCAATCCAATTTATAAACCTAAATATTTTTGCTCGGGGTTGGGGGGGAATGTATGGATTATTAATTACTTGAATAATTAAATAAATTAAATAAATAGGAACCTATGGATACCAATTTGGTTAATTTTGTAAAATAACTAATGATAAATTTGGTTTAGTAAAATAAATAAATAAAATTACATTTATTATTGGCACGGGACAGGTACATCCTATCCCATATTCACAAAACATATTAGTTACCCTAAAAATAGTCTCTAGGAGAGAGAGAGAGAGAGAGAGAGAAATAATTTGCTAGGAATATAATTAATTAATTAGTTAATTAAAGAATTCAATAAATTAATTAAGTAGAAATCTATGGATAATAGTTTACTTAATTTTATAAAATAGATAAATAAATAGTTAAGTTTAAGAAAAAAATATAAATAAATATTCACTTTTGATTGGTGCAAGACTAGTCCAAGCTATCCCCAACCAAACTTGCACCATTGACAACCGTAAGTATTGGTAACATGTTGAATTAGATAAATAAAACTTTATGGAGAATAATTTTTTTAATATATTAAAACAAATAAATGAATAATGTGATTTAGTAAAATAAATAAATAAATTTTCAGTTATTATTGGGGCAAGACATGTACAACTTATTCGACACCAGAACTAATCCATTTTTCAATAAGTAATCATTAATTAGATGAACAATTTAGTTATGTAAATAAATAAAACCTATGGATAACAATTTACTTACTTTTGGAAAAATATATAAATATCCAAACTATCTAGATCCAAACCCAACCCATTCACAACCCTAAAAATGTAACTCAGGAGGGAGAGAGAGAGAGAGAGAGAGAGTGAAATAATTTGTTTATAAAGTAAATTAATTTAGTAAGTTCAGTAAATAATTTTTAACTTAATAGCATAACTAAATAAGTAATTAGGTGAGAAAATGAGAGGAACAAGGAATTTCCTCACCATGATTCAGGCTCTATATGTACCTTAGGCTCATGATCTAGATGTAGGCTCGAAGTTCAACCTGGACTTAGACTTGCGCATAAATATGTTCTTTTGTTCTCGTTAATAATTTTAATCCAAGCTGAGACCTAACCTACTAATAGCCCTAAATATTAGGCTTAGGGAGAGAGATCGAAATAACAAAATATTTAAATAAATGATTAATTACTTGAATAATTTTGTAAATTAAAAAATAGAAATCTATGGATAATATTTTACTAAATTTTGTAAAATAAACAAATCAAAAATTTAATTTAATAAAATTACTATATACTCATTTATTATTGGTTGTCGGGTTGAATCAAATAAATAAAAATTTATACATAATAGTTTATCTAAAGTATTTAAATATATAAACGAATAATTTAGTTTAGTAAAATAAATAAAATTTCATTAATCATTCGGACGGGATAGGTACATTCTATACCACAATAGACCGAACTCGTTGATAACCCAAAAAATAAGGATTCTGAGAAAGAGAAAAATAAGTTATTAACTAATTTATTAACCTAAATAATAAATTCATTATATAATGATCAATTCATTTAGTAAAATAAAAAATAAATATCCAATCTATCTAAAACCAAGCCCGGCCCATTGATAACCCAAAATATTAGACTTGGGGAGGGAGAGATATAATGAAATAATTTTTTGTTAAAATTAAATCATTTAGTAAATTAAATAAATAAAATTTTTTAACTTACTAAATTAAATAAATAAATAAATTGGTGAGGAAATAAGAGAGTAAGAAACAATAGCGCTTTCCTCGTCGGCTCAACTCATGAGATAGGTCTAATGGTTGGGTCGGGCTCAAAGTTGGGCTTTAATATATTCTATTGAATAAAGACAAAGTCCAACCCAAACTTGGCACTGCCTGTGAACCAACATTCTTAATTTGTTAATAAATGATTAATTAATGAAGACAATTAGTTAATTAAAGAAATAAAAATATATGGATAATAACTTTTTTATTTTGTAAAATATATAATTGAATAATTTAATTTAATAAAATAAAAAAATATCCAAGCTACCTAGACCAATCCCCACCTGTTGACAACCCTTAAATATTGGACACCGAGCAGTAAGATAGAGAGGGACATAATTAAATAATCTAGTAAATTAAATCAATAAAATATTTTAACTATTTAAAATAAGTAAATAAATAATTATGCAACAAAAAATCCGAGCTTTATATGATGGTCGGGCACAGGCTCAAAATCTAGGCTTGATGGTTGGTCTAGGCTTAGACGGGCCTTAATAAGTTCTGTTCATATAAAGGCAAAGCCCAAACCAGACGTGGCACAACCAATGAAAAGGTTTAACCCCAACCGATACCTATCCAATTTATAAACCTAAATTTTTTGCTCGGGTTGGGGGGGAATGTATGGATTATTAATTACTTGAATAATTAAATAAATTAAATAAATAGGAACCTATTGATACCAATTTGGTTAATTTTGTAAAATAACTAATGATAAATTTGGTTTAGTAAAATAAATAAATAAAATTACATTTATTATTGGCACGGGACAGGTACATCCTATCCCATATTCACAAAACATATTAGTTACCCTAAAAATAGTCTCTAGGAGAGAGAGAGAGAGAGAGAGAGATAAATAATTTGCTAGGAATATAATTAATTAATTAGTTAATTAAAGAATTCAATAAATTAATTAAGTAGAAATCTATGGATAATAGTTTACTTAATTTTATAAAATAGATAAATAAATAGTTAAGTTTAACAAAAAAATATAAATAAATATTCACTTTTGATTGGTGCAAGACTAGTCCAAGCTATCCCCAACCAAACTTGCACCATTGACAACCGTAAGTATTGGTAACATGTTGAATTAGATAAATAAAACTTTATGGAGAATAATTTTTTTAATATATTAAAACAAATAAATGAATAATGTGATTTAGTAAAATAAATAAATAAATTTTCAGTTATTATTGGGGCAAGACATGTACAACTTGTTCGACACCAGAACTAATCCATTTTTCAATAAGTAAATCATTAATTAGATGAACAATTTAGTTATGTAAATAAATAAAACCTATGGATAACAATTTACTTACTTTTGGAAAAATATATAAATATCCAAACTATCTAGATCCAAACCCAACCCATTCACAACCCTAAAAATGTAACTCAGGAGGGAGAGAGAGAGAGAGAGAGAGAGTGAAATAATTTGTTTATAAAATAAATTAATTTAGTAAGTTCAGTAAATAATTTTTAACTTAATAGCATAACTAAATAAGTAATTAGGTGAGAAAATGAGAGGAACAAGGAATTTCCTCACCATGATTCAGGCTCTATATGTACCTTAGGCTCATGGTCTAGATGTAGGCTCGAAGTTCAACCTGGACTTAGACTTGCGCATAAATATGTTCTTTTGTTCTCGTTAATAATTTTAATCCAAGCTGAGACCTAACCTACTAATAGCCCTAAATATTAGGCTTAGGGAGAGAGATCGAAATAACAAAATATTTAAATAAATGATTAATTACTTGAATAATTTTGTAAATTAAAAAATAGAAATCTATGGATAATATTTTACTAAATTTTGTAAAATAAACAAATCAAAAATTTAATTTAATAAAATTACTATATACTCATTTATTATTGGTTGTCGGGTTGAATCAAATAAATAAAAATTTATACATAATAGTTTATCTAAAGTATTTAAATATATAAACGAATAATTTAGTTTAGTAAAATAAATAAAATTTCATTAATCATTCGGACGGGATAGGTACATTCTATACCACACTAGACCGAACTCGTTGATAACCCAAAAAATAAGGATCCAGAGAAAGAGAAAAATAAGTTATTAACTAATTTATTAACCTAAATAATAAATTCATTATATAATGATCAATTCATTTAGTAAAATAAAAAATAAATATCCAATCTATCTAAAACCAAGCCCGGCCCATTGATAACCCAAAATATTAGACTTGGGGAGGGAGAGATATAATGAAATAATTTTTTGTTAAAATTAAATCATTTAGTAAATTAAATAAATAAAATTTTTAATTTACTAAATTAAATAAATAAATAAATTGGTGAGGAAATAAGAGAGTAAGAAACAATAGCGCTTTCCTCGTCGGCTCAACTCATGAGATAGGTCTAATGGTTGGGTCGGGCTCAAAGTTGGGCTTTAATATATTCTATTGAATAAAGACAAAGTCCAACCCAAACTTGGCACTGCCTGTGAACCAACATTCTTAATTTGTTACTAAATGATTAATTAATGAAGACAATTAGTTAATTAAAGAAATAAAAATATATGGATAATAACTTTTTTATTTTGTAAAATATATAATTGAATAATTTAATTTAATAAAATAAAAAAATATCCAAGCTACCTAGACCAATCCCCACCTGTTGACAACCCTTAAATATTGGACACCGAGCAGTAAGATAGAGAGGGACATAATTAAATAATCTAGTAAATTAAATCAATAAAATATTTTAACTATTTAAAATAAGTAAATAAATAATTATGCAACAAAAAATCCGAGCTTTATATGATGGTCGGGCACAGGCTCAAAATCTAGGCTTGATGGTTGGTCTGGGCTTAGACGGGCCTTAATAAGTTCTGTTGATATAAAGGCAAAGCCCAAACCAGACGTGGCACAACCAATGAAAAGGTTTAACCCCAACCGATACCTATTCAATTTATAAACCTAAATATTTTGCTCGGGTTGGGGGGGAATGTATGGATTATTAATTACTTGAATAATTAAATAAATTAAATAAATAGGAACCTATGGATACCAATTTGGTTAATTTTGTAAAATAACTAATGATAAATTTGGTTTAGTAAAATAAATAAATAAAATTACATTTATTATTGGCACGGGACAGGTACATCCTATCCCATATTCACAAAACATATTAGTTACCCTAAAAATAGTCTCTAGGAGAGAGAGAGAGAGAGAGAGAAATAATTTGCTAGGAATATAATTAATTAATTAGTTAATTAAAGAATTCAATAAATTAATTAAGTAGAAATCTATGGATAATAGTTTACTTAATTTTATAAAATAGATAAATAAATAGTTAAGTTTAACAAAAAAATATAAATAAATATTCACTTTTGATTGGTGCAAGACTAGTCCAAGCTATCCCCAACCAAACTTGCACCATTGACAACCGTAAGTATTGGTAACATGTTGAATTAGATAAATAAAACTTTATGGAGAATAATTTTTTTAATATATTAAAACAAATAAATGAATAATGTGATTTAGTAAAATAAATAAATAAATTTTCAGTTATTATTGGGGCAAGACATGTACAACTTATTCGACACCAGAACTAATCCATTTTTCAATAAGTAAATCATTAATTAGATGAACAATTTAGTTATGTAAATAAATAAAACCTATGGATAACAATTTACTTACTTTTGGAAAAATATATAAATATCCAAACTATCTAGATCCAAACCCAACCCATTCACAACCCTAAAAATGTAACTCAGGAGGGAGAGAGAGAGAGAGAGAGAGAGAGAGAAATAATTTGTTTATAAAGTAAATTAATTTAGTAAGTTCAGTAAATAATTTTTAACTTAATAGCATAACTAAATAAGTAATTAGGTGAGAAAATGAGAGGAACAAGGAATTTCCTCACCATGATTCAGGCTCTATATGTACCTTAGGCTCATGCTCTAGATGTAGGCTCGAAGTTCAACCTGGACTTAGACTTGCGCATAAATATGTTCTTTTGTTCTCGTTAATAATTTTAATCCAAACTGAGACCTAACCTACTAATAGCCCTAAATATTAGGCTTAGGGAGAGAGATCGAAATAACAAAATATTTAAATAAATGATTAATTACTTGAATAATTTTGTAAATTAAAAAATAGAAATCTATGGATAATATTTTACTAAATTTTGTAAAATAAACAATTCAAAAATTTAATTTAATAAAATTACTATATACTCATTTATTATTGGTTGTCGGGTTGAATCAAATAAATAAAAATTTATACATAATAGTTTATCTAAAGTATTTAAATATATAAACGAATAATTTAGTTTAGTAAAATAAATAAAATTTCATTAATCATTCGGACGGGATAGGTACATTCTATACCACACTAGACCGAACTCGTTGATAACCCAAAAAATAAGGATCCAGAGAAAGAGAAAAATAAGTTATTAACTAATTTATTAACCTAAATAATAAATTCATTATATAATGATCAATTCATTTAGTAAAATAAAAAATAAATATCCAATCTATCTAAAACCAAGCCCGGCCCATTGATAACCCAAAATATTAGACTTGGGGAGGGAGAGATATAATGAAATAATTTATTGATAAAATTAAATCATTTAGTAAATTAAATAAATAAAATTTTTTAACTTACTAAATTAAATAAATAAATAAATTGGTGAGGAAATAAGAGAGTAAGAAACAATAGCGCTTTCCTCGTCGGCTCAACTCATGAGATAGGTCTAATGGTTGGGTCGGGCTCAAAGTTGGGCTTTAATATATTCTATTGAATAAAGACAAAGTCCAACCCAAACTTGGCACTGCCTGTGAACCAACATTCTTAATTTGTTAATAAATGATTAATTAATGAAGACAATTAGTTAATTAAAGAAATAAAAATATATGGATAATAACTTTTTTATTTTGTAAAATATATAATTGAATAATTTAATTTAATAAAATAAAAAAATATCCAAGCTACCTAGACCAATCCCCACCTGTTGACAACCCTTAAATATTGGACACCGAGCAGTAAGATAGAGAGGGACATAATTAAATAATCTAGTAAATTAAATCAATAAAATATTTTAACTATTTAAAATAAGTAAATAAATAATTATGCAACAAAAAATCCGAGCTTTATATGATGGTCGGGCACAGGCTCAAAATCTAGGCTTGATGGTTGGTCTAGGCTTAGACGGGCCTTAATAAGTTCTGTTGATATAAAGGCAAAGCCCAAACCAGACGTGGCACAACCAATGAAAAGGTTTAACCCCAACCGATACCTATTCAATTTATAAACCTAAATATTTTGCTCGGGTTGGGGGGGAATGTATGGATTATTAATTACTTGAATAATTAAATAAATTAAATAAATAGGAACCTATGGATACCAATTTGGTTAATTTTGTAAAATAACTAATGATAAATTTGGTTTAGTAAAATAAATAAATAAAATTACATTTATTATTGGCACGGGACAGGTACATCCTATCCCATATTCACAAAACATATTAGTTACCCTAAAAATAGTCTCTAGGAGAGAGAGAGAGAGAGAGAGAAATAATTTGCTAGGAATATAATTAATTAATTAGTTAATTAAAGAATTCAATAAATTAATTAAGTAGAAATCTATGGATAATAGTTTACTTAATTTTATAAAATAGATAAATAAATAGTTAAGTTTAACAAAAAAATATAAATAAATATTCACTTTTGATTGGTGCAAGACTAGTCCAAGCTATCCCCAACCAAACTTGCACCATTGACAACCGTAAGTATTGGTAACATGTTGAATTAGATAAATAAAACTTTATGGAGAATAATTTTTTTAATATATTAAAACAAATAAATGAATAATGTGATTTAATAAAATAAATAAATAAATTTTCAGTTATTATTGGGGCAAGACATGTACAACTTATTCGACACCAGAACTAATCCATTTTTCAATAAGTAAATCATTAATTAGATGAACAATTTAGTTATGTAAATAAATAAAACCTATGGATAACAATTTACTTACTTTTGGAAAAATATATAAATATCCAAACTATCTAGATCCAAACCCAACCCATTCACAACCCTAAAAATGTAACTCAGGAGGGAGAGAGAGAGAGAGAGAGAGAGTGAAATAATTTGTTTATAAAGTAAATTAATTTAGTAAGTTCAGTAAATAATTTTTAACTTAATAGCATAATTAAATAAGTAATTAGGTGAGAAAATGAGAGGAACAAGGAATTTCCTCACCATGATTCAGGCTCTATATGTACCTTAGGCTCATGCTCTAGATGTAGGCTCGAAGTTCAACCTGGACTTAGACTTGCGCATAAATATGTTCTTTTGTTCTCGTTAATAATTTTAATACAAGCTGAGACCTAACCTACTAATAGCCCTAAATATTAGGCTTAGGGAGAGAGATCGAAATAACAAAATATTTAAATAAATGATTAATTACTTGAATAATTTTGTAAATTAAAAAATAGAAATCTATGGATAATATTTTACTAAATTTTGTAAAATAAACAAATCAAAAATTTAATTTAATAAAATTACTATATACTCATTTATTATTGGTTGTCGGGTTGAATCAAATAAATAAAAATTTATACATAATAGTTTATCTAAAGTATTTAAATATATAAACGAATAATTTAGTTTAGTAAAATAAATAAAATTTCATTAATCATTCGGACGGGATAGGTACATTCTATACCACACTAGACCGAACTCGTTGATAACCCAAAAAATAAGGATCCAGAGAAAGAGAAAAATAAGTTATTAACTAATTTATTAACCTAAATAATAAATTCATTATATAATGATCAATTCATTTAGTAAAATAAAAAATAAATATCCAATCTATCTAAAACCAAGCCCGGCCCATTGATAACCCAAAATATTAGACTTGGGGAGGGAGAGATATAATGAAATAATTTTTTGTTAAAATTAAATCATTTAGTAAATTAAATAAATAAAATTTTTAATTTACTAAATTAAATAAATAAATAAATTGGTGAGGAAATAAGAGAGTAAGAAACAATAGCGCTTTCCTCGTCGGCTCAACTCATGAGATAGGTCTAATGGTTGGGTCGGGCTCAAAGTTGGGCTTTAATATATTCTATTGAATAAAGACAAAGTCCAACCCAAACTTGGCACTGCCTGTGAACCAACATTCTTAATTTGTTAATAAATGATTAATTAATGAAGACAATTAGTTAATTAAAGAAATAAAAATATATGGATAATAACTTTTTTATTTTGTAAAATATATAATTGAATAATTTAATTTAATAAAATAAAAAAATATCCAAGCTACCTAGACCAATCCCCACCTGTTGACAACCCTTAAATATTGGACACCGAGCAGTAAGATAGAGAGGGACATAATTAAATAATCTAGTAAATTAAATCAATAAAATATTTTAACTATTTAAAATAAGTAAATAAATAATTATGCAACAAAAAATCTGAGCTTTATATGATGGTCGGGCACAGGCTCAAAATCTAGGCTTGATGGTTGGTCTAGGCTTAGACGGGCCTTAATAAGTTCTGTTGATATAAAGGCAAAGCCCAAACCAGACGTGGCACAACCAATGAAAAGGTTTAACCCCAACCGATACCTATTCAATTTATAAACCTAAATATTTTGCTCGGGTTGGGGGGGAATGTATGGATTATTAATTACTTTAATAATTAAATAAATTAAATAAATAGGAACCTATGGATACCAATTTGGTTAATTTTGTAAAATAACTAATGATAAATTTGGTTTAGTAAAATAAATAAATAAAATTACATTTATTATTGGCACGGGACAGGTACATCCTATCCCATATTCACAAAACATATTAGTTACCCTAAAAATAGTCTCTAGGAGAGAGAGAGAGAGAGAGAGAAATAATTTGCTAGGAATATAATTAATTAATTAGTTAATTAAAGAATTCAATAAATTAATTAAGTAGAAATCTATGGATAATAGTTTACTTAATTTTATAAAATAGATAAATAAATAGTTAAGTTTAACAAAAAAATATAAATAAATATTCACTTTTGATTGGTGCAAGACTAGTCCAAGCTATCCCCAACCAAACTTGCACCATTGACAACCGTAAGTATTGGTAACATGTTGAATTAGATAAATAAAACTTTATGGAGAATAATTTTTTTAATATATTAAAACAAATAAATGAATAATGTGATTTAGTAAAATAAATAAATAAATTTTCAGTTATTATTGGGGCAAGACATGTACAACTTATTCGACACCAGAACTAATCCATTTTTCAATAAGTAAATCATTAATTAGATGAACAATTTAGTTATGTAAATAAATAAAACCTATGGATAACAATTTACTTACTTTTGGAAAAATATATAAATATCCAAACTATCTAGATCCAAACCCAACCCATTCACAACCCTAAAAATGTAACTCAGGAGGGAGAGAGAGAGAGAGAGAGAGAGAGAGAAATAATTTGTTTATAAAGTAAATTAATTTAGTAAGTTCAGTAAATAATTTTTAACTTAATAGCATAACTAAATAAGTAATTAGGTGAGAAAATGAGAGGAACAAGGAATTTCCTCACCATGATTCAGGCTCTATATGTACCTTAGGCTCATGCTCTAGATGTAGGCTCGAAGTTCAACCTGGACTTAGACTTGCGCATAAATATGTTCTTTTGTTCTCGTTAATAATTTTAATCCAAACTGAGACCTAACCTACTAATAGCCCTAAATATTAGGCTTAGGGAGAGAGATCGAAATAACAAAATATTTAAATAAATGATTAATTACTTGAATAATTTTGTAAATTAAAAAATAGAAATCTATGGATAATATTTTACTAAATTTTGTAAAATAAACAATTCAAAAATTTAATTTAATAAAATTACTATATACTCATTTATTATTGGTTGTCGGGTTGAATCAAATAAATAAAAATTTATACATAATAGTTTATCTAAAGTATTTAAATATATAAACGAATAATTTAGTTTAGTAAAATAAATAAAATTTCATTAATCATTCGGACGGGATAGGTACATTCTATACCACACTAGACCGAACTCGTTGATAACCCAAAAAATAAGGATCCAGAGAAAGAGAAAAATAAGTTATTAACTAATTTATTAACCTAAATAATAAATTCATTATATAATGATCAATTCATTTAGTAAAATAAAAAATAAATATCCAATCTATCTAAAACCAAGCCCGGCCCATTGATAACCCAAAATATTAGACTTGGGGAGGGAGAGATATAATGAAATAATTTATTGATAAAATTAAATCATTTAGTAAATTAAATAAATAAAATTTTTTAACTTACTAAATTAAATAAATAAATAAATTGGTGAGGAAATAAGAGAGTAAGAAACAATAGCGCTTTCCTCGTCGGCTCAACTCATGAGATAGGTCTAATGGTTGGGTCGGGCTCAAAGTTGGGCTTTAATATATTCTATTGAATAAAGACAAAGTCCAACCCAAACTTGGCACTGCCTGTGAACCAACATTCTTAATTTGTTAATAAATGATTAATTAATGAAGACAATTAGTTAATTAAAGAAATAAAAATATATGGATAATAACTTTTTTATTTTGTAAAATATATAATTGAATAATTTAATTTAATAAAATAAAAAAATATCCAAGCTACCTAGACCAATCCCCACCTGTTGACAACCCTTAAATATTGGACACCGAGCAGTAAGATAGAGAGGGACATAATTAAATAATCTAGTAAATTAAATCAATAAAATATTTTAACTATTTAAAATAAGTAAATAAATAATTATGCAACAAAAAATCCGAGCTTTATATGATGGTCGGGCACAGGCTCAAAATCTAGGCTTGATGGTTGGTCTAGGCTTAGACGGGCCTTAATAAGTTCTGTTGATATAAAGGCAAAGCCCAAACCAGACGTGGCACAACCAATGAAAAGGTTTAACCCCAACCGATACCTATTCAATTTATAAACCTAAATATTTTGCTCGGGTTGGGGGGGAATGTATGGATTATTAATTACTTGAATAATTAAATAAATTAAATAAATAGGAACCTATGGATACCAATTTGGTTAATTTTGTAAAATAACTAATGATAAATTTGGTTTAGTAAAATAAATAAATAAAATTACATTTATTATTGGCACGGGACAGGTACATCCTATCCCATATTCACAAAACATATTAGTTACCCTAAAAATAGTCTCTAGGAGAGAGAGAGAGAGAGAGAGAGAAATAATTTGCTAGGAATATAATTAATTAATTAGTTAATTAAAGAATTCAATAAATTAATTAAGTAGAAATCTATGGATAATAGTTTACTTAATTTTATAAAATAGATAAATAAATAGTTAAGTTTAACAAAAAAATATAAATAAATATTCACTTTTGATTGGTGCAAGACTAGTCCAAGCTATCCCCAACCAAACTTGCACCATTGACAACCGTAAGTATTGGTAACATGTTGAATTAGATAAATAAAACTTTATGGAGAATAATTTTTTTAATATATTAAAACAAATAAATGAATAATGTGATTTAGTAAAATAAATAAATAAATTTTCAGTTATTATTGGGGCAAGACATGTACAACTTATTCGACACCAGAACTAATCCATTTTTCAATAAGTAAATCATTAATTAGATGAACAATTTAGTTATGTAAATAAATAAAACCTATGGATAACAATTTACTTACTTTTGGAAAAATATATAAATATCCAAACTATCTAGATCCAAACCCAACCCATTCACAGCCCTAAAAATGTAACTCAGGAGGGAGAGAGAGAGAGAGAGAGAGAGAGAGAAATAATTTGTTTATAAAGTAAATTAATTTAGTAAGTTCAGTAAATAATTTTTAACTTAATAGCATAACTAAATAAGTAATTAGGTGAGAAAATGAGAGGAACAAGGAATTTCCTCACCATGATTCAGGCTCTATATGTACCTTAGGCTCATGCTCTAGATGTAGGCTCGAAGTTCAACCTGGACTTAGACTTGCGCATAAATATGTTCTTTTGTTCTCGTTAATAATTTTAATCCAAACTGAGACCTAACCACTAATAGCCCTAAATATTAGGCTTAGGGAGAGAGATCGAAATAACAAAATATTTAAATAAATGATTAATTAGTTGAATAATTTTGTAAATTAAAAAATAGAAATCTATGGATAATATTTTACTAAATTTTGTAAAATAAACAATTCAAAAATTTAATTTAATAAAATTACTATATACTCATTTATTATTGGTTGTCGGGTTGAATCAAATAAATAAAAATTTATACATAATAGTTTATCTAAAGTATTTAAATATATAAACGAATAATTTAGTTTAGTAAAATAAATAAAATTTCATTAATCATTCGGACGGGATAGGTACATTCTATACCACACTAGACCGAACTCGTTGATAACCCAAAAAGTAAGGATCCAGAGAAAGAGAAAAATAAGTTATTAACTAATTTATTAACCTAAATAATAAATTCATTATATAATGATCAATTCATTTAGTAAAATAAAAAATAAATATCCAATCTATCTAAAACCAAGCCCGGCCCATTGATAACCCAAAATATTAGACTTGGGGAGGGAGAGATATAATGAAATAATTTTTTGTTAAAATTAAATCATTTAGTAAATTAAATAAATAAAATTTTTAATTTACTAAATTAAATAAATAAATAAATTGGTGAGGAAATAAGAGAGTAAGAAACAATAGCGCTTTCCTCGTCGGCTCAACTCATGAGATAGGTCTAATGGTTGGGTCGGGCTCAAAGTTGGGCTTTAATATATTCTATTGAATAAAGACAAAGTCCAACCCAAACTTGGCACTGCCTGTGAACCAACATTCTTAATTTGTTAATAAATGATTAATTAATGAAGACAATTAGTTAATTAAAGAAATAAAAATATATGGATAATAACTTTTTTATTTTGTAAAATATATAATTGAATAATTTAATTTAATAAAATAAAAAAATATCCAAGCTACCTAGACCAATCCCCACCTGTTGACAACCCTTAAATATTGGACACCGAGCAGTAAGATAGAGAGGGACATAATTAAATAATCTAGTAAATTAAATCAATAAAATATTTTAACTATTTAAAATAAGTAAATAAATAATTATGCAACAAAAAATCCGAGCTTTATATGATGGTCGGGCACAGGCTCAAAATCTAGGCTTGATGGTTGGTCTAGGCTTAGACGGGCCTTAATAAGTTCTGTTGATATAAAGGCAAAGCCCAAACCAGACGTGGCACAACCAATGAAAAGGTTTAACCCCAACCGATACCTATTCAATTTATAAACCTAAATATTTTGCTCGGGTTGGGGGGGAATGTATGGATTATTAATTACTTGAATAATTAAATAAATTAAATAAATAGGAACCTATGGATACCAATTTGGTTAATTTTGTAAAATAACTAATGATAAATTTGGTTTAGTAAAATAAATAAATAAAATTACATTTATTATTGGCACGGGACAGGTACATCCTATCCCATATTCACAAAACATATTAGTTACCCTAAAAATAGTCTCTAGGAGAGAGAGAGAGAGAGAGAGAGATAATTTGCTAGGAATATAATTAATTAATTAGTTAATTAAAGAATTCAATAAATTAATTAAGTAGAAATCTATGGATAATAGTTTACTTAATTTTATAAAATAGATAAATAAATAGTTAAGTTTAACAAAAAAATATAAATAAATATTCACTTTTGATTGGTGCAAGACTAGTCCAAGCTATCCCCAACCAAACTTGCACCATTGACAACCGTAAGTATTGGTAACATGTTGAATTAGATAAATAAAACTTTATGGAGAATAATTTTTTTAATATATTAAAACAAATAAATGAATAATGTGATTTAGTAAAATAAATAAATAAATTTTCAGTTATTATTGGGGCAAGACATGTACAACTTATTCGACACCAGAACTAATCCATTTTTCAATAAGTAAATCATTAATTAGATGAACAATTTAGTTATGTAAATAAATAAAACCTATGGATAACAATTTACTTACTTTTGGAAAAATATATAAATATCCAAACTATCTAGATCCAAACCCAACCCATTCACAGCCCTAAAAATGTAACTCAGGAGGGAGAGAGAGAGAGAGAGAGAGAGAGAGAAATAATTTGTTTATAAAGTAAATTAATTTAGTAAGTTCAGTAAATAATTTTTAACTTAATAGCATAACTAAATAAGTAATTAGGTGAGAAAATGAGAGGAACAAGGAATTTCCTCACCATGATTCAGGCTCTATATGTACCTTAGGCTCATGGTCTAGATGTAGGCTCGAAGTTCAACCTGGACTTAGACTTGCGCATAAATATGTTCTTTTGTTCTCGTTAATAATTTTAATCCAAACTGAGACCTAACCACTAATAGCCCTAAATATTAGGCTTAGGGAGAGAGATCGAAATAACAAAATATTTAAATAAATGATTAATTAGTTGAATAATTTTGTAAATTAAAAAATAGAAATCTATGGATAATATTTTACTAAATTTTGTAAAATAAACAATTCAAAAATTTAATTTAATAAAATTACTATATACTCATTTATTATTGGTTGTCGGGTTGAATCAAATAAATAAAAATTTATACATAATAGTTTATCTAAAGTATTTAAATATATAAACGAATAATTTAGTTTAGTAAAATAAATAAAATTTCATTAATCATTCGGACGGGATAGGTACATTCTATACCACACTAGACCGAACTCGTTGATAACCCAAAAAGTAAGGATCCAGAGAAAGAGAAAAATAAGTTATTAACTAATTTATTAACCTAAATAATAAATTCATTATATAATGATCAATTCATTTAGTAAAATAAAAAATAAATATCCAATCTATCTAAAACCAAGCCCGGCCCATTGATAACCCAAAATATTAGACTTGGGGAGGGAGAGATATAATGAAATAATTTTTTGTTAAAATTAAATCATTTAGTAAATTAAATAAATAAAATTTTTAATTTACTAAATTAAATAAATAAATAAATTGGTGAGGAAATAAGAGAGTAAGAAACAATAGCGCTTTCCTCGTCGGCTCAACTCATGAGATAGGTCTAATGGTTGGGTCGGGCTCAAAGTTGGGCTTTAATATATTCTATTGAATAAAGACAAAGTCCAACCCAAACTTGGCACTGCCTGTGAACCAACATTCTTAATTTGTTAATAAATGATTAATTAATGAAGACAATTAGTTAATTAAAGAAATAAAAATATATGGATAATAACTTTTTTATTTTGTAAAATATATAATTGAATAATTTAATTTAATAAAATAAAAAAATATCCAAGCTACCTAGACCAATCCCCACCTGTTGACAACCCTTAAATATTGGACACCGAGCAGTAAGATAGAGAGGGACATAATTAAATAATCTAGTAAATTAAATCAATAAAATATTTTAACTATTTAAAATAAGTAAATAAATAATTATGCAACAAAAAATCCGAGCTTTATATGATGGTCGGGCACAGGCTCAAAATCTAGGCTTGATGGTTGGTCTAGGCTTAGACGGGCCTTAATAAGTTCTGTTGATATAAAGGCAAAGCCCAAACCAGACGTGGCACAACCAATGAAAAGGTTTAACCCCAACCGATACCTATTCAATTTATAAACCTAAATATTTTGCTCGGGTTGGGGGGGAATGTATGGATTATTAATTACTTGAATAATTAAATAAATTAAATAAATAGGAACCTATGGATACCAATTTGGTTAATTTTGTAAAATAACTAATGATAAATTTGGTTTAGTAAAATAAATAAATAAAATTACATTTATTATTGGCACGGGACAGGTACATCCTATCCCATATTCACAAAACATATTAGTTACCCTAAAAATAGTCTCTAGGAGAGAGAGAGAGAGAGAGAGAGATAATTTGCTAGGAATATAATTAATTAATTAGTTAATTAAAGAATTCAATAAATTAATTAAGTAGAAATCTATGGATAATAGTTTACTTAATTTTATAAAATAGATAAATAAATAGTTAAGTTTAACAAAAAAATATAAATAAATATTCACTTTTGATTGGTGCAAGACTAGTCCAAGCTATCCCCAACCAAACTTGCACCATTGACAACCGTAAGTATTGGTAACATGTTGAATTAGATAAATAAAACTTTATGGAGAATAATTTTTTTAATATATTAAAACAAATAAATGAATAATGTGATTTAGTAAAATAAATAAATAAATTTTCAGTTATTATTGGGGCAAGACATGTACAACTTATTCGACACCAGAACTAATCCATTTTTCAATAAGTAAATCATTAATTAGATGAACAATTTAGTTATGTAAATAAATAAAACCTATGGATAACAATTTACTTACTTTTCGAAAAATATATAAATATCCAAACTATCTAGATCCAAACCCAACCCATTCACAACCCTAAAAATGTAACTCAGGAGGGAGAGAGAGAGAGAGAGAGAGAGTGAAATAATTTGTTTATAAAGTAAATTAATTTAGTAAGTTCAGTAAATAATTTTTAACTTAATAGCATAATTAAATAAGTAATTAGGTGAGAAAATGAGAGGAACAAGGAATTTCCTCACCATGATTCAGGCTCTATATGTACCTTAGGCTCATGGTCTAGATGTAGGCTCGAAGTTCTACCTGGACTTAGACTTGCGCATAAATATGTTCTTTTGTTCTCGTTAATAATTTTAATCCAAGCTGAGACCTAACCTACTAATAGCCCTAAATATTAGGCTTAAGGAGAGAGATCGAAATAACAAAATATTTAAATAAATGATTAATTACTTGAATAATTTTGTAAATTAAAAAATAGAAATCTATGGATAATATTTTACTAAATTTTGTAAAATAAACAAATCAAAAATTTAATTTAATAAAATTACTATATACTCATTTATTATTGGTTGTCGGGTTGAATCAAATAAATAAAAATTTATACATAATAGTTTATCTAAAGTATTTAAATATATAAACGAATAATTTAGTTTAGTAAAATAAATAAAATTTCATTAATCATTCGGACGGGATAGGTACATTCTATACCACACTAGACCGAACTCGTTGATAACCCAAAAAATAAGGATCCAGAGAAAGAGAAAAATAAGTTATTAACTAATTTATTAACCTAAATAATAAATTCATTATATAATGATCAATTCATTTAGTAAAATAAAAAATAAATATCCAATCTATCTAAAACCAAGCCCGGCCCATTGATAACCCAAAATATTAGACTTGGGGAGGGAGAGATATAATGAAATAATTTTTTGTTAAAATTAAATCATTTAGTAAATTAAATAAATAAAATTTTTAATTTACTAAATTAAATAAATAAATAAATTGGTGAGGAAATAAGAGAGTAAGAAACAATAGCGCTTTCCTCGTCGGCTCAACTCATGAGATAGGTCTAATGGTTGGGTCGGGCTCAAAGTTGGGCTTTAATATATTCTATTGAATAAAGACAAAGTCCAACCCAAACTTGGCACTGCCTGTGAACCAACATTCTTAATTTGTTAATAAATGATTAATTAATGAAGACAATTAGTTAATTAAAGAAATAAAAATATATGGATAATAACTTTTTTATTTTGTAAAATATATAATTGAATAATTTAATTTAATAAAATAAAAAAATATCCAAGCTACCTAGACCAATCCCCACCTGTTGACAACCCTTAAATATTGGACACCGAGCAGTAAGATAGAGAGGGACATAATTAAATAATCTAGTAAATTAAATCAATAAAATATTTTAACTATTTAAAATAAGTAAATAAATAATTATGCAACAAAAAATCCGAGCTTTATATGATGGTCGGGCACAGGCTCAAAATCTAGGCTTGATGGTTGGTCTAGGCTTAGACGGGCCTTAATAAGTTCTGTTGATATAAAGGCAAAGCCCAAACCAGACGTGGCACAACCAATGAAAAGGTTTAACCCCAACCGATACCTATTCAATTTATAAACCTAAATATTTTGCTCGGGTTGGGGGGGAATGTATGGATTATTAATTACTTGAATAATTAAATAAATTAAATAAATAGGAACCTATGGATACCAATTTGGTTAATTTTGTAAAATAACTAATGATAAATTTGGTTTAGTAAAATAAAAAAATAAAATTACATTTATTATTGGCACGGGACAGGTACATCCTATCCCATATTCACAAAACATATTAGTTACCCTAAAAATAGTCTCTAGGAGAGAGAGAGAGAGAGAGAGAAATAATTTGCTAGGAATATAATTAATTAATTAGTTAATTAAAGAATTCAATAAATTAATTAAGTAGAAATCTATGGATAATAGTTTACTTAATTTTATAAAATAGATAAATAAATAGTTAAGTTTAACAAAAAAATATAAATAAATATTCACTTTTGATTGGTGCAAGACTAGTCCAAGCTATCCCCAACCAAACTTGCACCATTGACAACCGTAAGTATTGGTAACATGTTGAATTAGATAAATAAAACTTTATGGAGAATAATTTTTTTAATATATTAAAACAAATAAATGAATAATGTGATTTAGTAAAATAAATAAATAAATTTTCAGTTATTATTGGGGCAAGACATGTACAACTTATTCGACACCAGAACTAATCCATTTTTCAATAAGTAAATCATTAATTAGATGAACAATTTAGTTATGTAAATAAATAAAACCTATGGATAACAATTTACTTACTTTTGGAAAAATATATAAATATCCAAACTATCTAGATCCAAACCCAACCCATTCACAACCCTAAAAATGTAACTCAGGAGGGAGAGAGAGAGAGAGAGAGAGAGAGAAATAATTTGTTTATAAAGTAAATTAATTTAGTAAGTTCAGTAAATAATTTTTAACTTAATAGCATAACTAAATAAGTAATTAGGTGAGAAAATGAGAGGAACAAGGAATTTCCTCACCATGATTCAGGCTCTATATGTACCTTAGGCTCATGCTCTAGATGTAGGCTCGAAGTTCAACCTGGACTTAGACTTGCGCATAAATATGTTCTTTTGTTCTCGTTAATAATTTTAATCCAAGCTGAGACCTAACCTACTAATAGCCCTAAATATTAGGCTTAGGGAGAGAGATCGAAATAACAAAATATTTAAATAAATGATTAATTACTTGAATAATTTTGTAAATTAAAAAATAGAAATCTATGGATAATATTTTACTAAATTTTGTAAAATAAACAAATCAAAAATTTAATTTAATAAAATTACTATATACTCATTTATTATTGGTTGTCGGGTTGAATCAAATAAATAAAAATTTATACATAATAGTTTATCTAAAGTATTTAAATATATAAACGAATAATTTAGTTTAGTAAAATAAATAAAATTTCATTAATCATTCGGACGGGATAGGTACATTCTATACCACACTAGACCGAACTCGTTGATAACCCAAAAAATAAGGATCCAGAGAAAGAGAAAAATAAGTTATTAACTAATTTATTAACCTAAATAATAAATTCATTATATAATGATCAATTCATTTAGTAAAATAAAAAATAAATATCCAATTTATCTAAGACCAAGACCGGCCCATTGATAACCCAAAATATTAGACTTGGGGAGGGAGAGATATAATGAAATAATTTTTTGATAAAATTAAATCATTTAGTAAATTAAATAAATAAAATTTTTAATTTACTAAATTAAATAAATAAATAAATTGGTGAGGAAATAAGAGAGTAAGAAACAATAGCGCTTTCCTCGTCGGCTCAACTCATGAGATAGGTCTAATGGTTGGGTCGGGCTCAAAGTTGGGCTTTAATATATTCTATTGAATAAAGACAAAGACCAACCCAAACTTGGCACTGCCTGTGAACCAACATTCTTAATTTGTTAATAAATGATTAATTAATGAAGACAATTAGTTAATTAAAGAAATAAAAATATATGGATAATAACTTTTTTATTTTGTAAAATATATAATTGAATAATTTAATTTAATAAAATAAAAAAATATCCAAGCTACCTAGACCAATCCCCACCTGTTGACAACCCTTAAATATTGGACACCGAGCAGTAAGATAGAGAGGGACATAATTAAATAATCTAGTAAATTAAATCAATAAAATATTTTAACTATTTAAAATAAGTAAATAAATAATTATGCAACAAAAAATCCGAGCTTTATATGATGGTCGGGCACAGGCTCAAAATGTAGGCTTGATGGTTGGTCTATGCTTAGACGGGCCTTAATAAGTTCTGTTGATATAAAGCCAAAGCCCAAACCAGACGTGGCCCAACCAATGAAAATGTTTAACCCCAACCGATACCTATCCAATTTATAAACCTAAATATTTTGCTCGGGTTGAGGGGGAATGTATGGATTATTAATTACTTGAATAATTAAATAAATTAAATAAATAGGAACCTATGGATACCAATTTGGTTAATTTTGTAAAATAACTAATGATAAATTTGGTTTAGTAAAATAAATAAATAAAATTACATTTATTATTGGCACGGGACAGGTACATCCTATCCCATATTCACAAAACATATTAGTTACCCTAAAAATAGTCTCTAGGAGAGAGAGAGAGAGAGAGAAATAATTTGCTAGGAATATAATTAATTAATTAGTTAATTAAAGAATTCAATAAATTAATTAAGTAGAAATCTATGGATAATAGTTTACTTAATTTTATAAAATAGATAAATAAATAGTTAAGTTTAACAAAAAAATATAAATAAATATTCACTTTTGATTGGTGCAAGACTAGTCCAAGCTATCCCCAACCAAACTTGCACCATTGACAACCGTAAGTATTGGTAACATGTTGAATTAGATAAATAAAACTTTATGGAGAATAATTTTTTTAATATATTAAAACAAATAAATGAATAATGTGATTTAATAAAATAAATAAATAAATTTTCAGTTATTATTGGGGCAAGACATGTACAACTTATTCGACACCAGAACTAATCCATTTTTCAATAAGTAAATCATTATATAGATGAACAATTTAGTTATGTAAATAAATAAAACCTATGGATAACAATTTACTTACTTTTGGAAAAATATATAAATATCCAAACTATCTAGATCCAAACCCAACCCATCCACAACCCTAAAAATGTAACTCAGGAGGGAGAGAGAGAGAGAGAGAGAGAGAGAGAGAAATAATTTGTTTATAAAGTAAATTAATTTAGTAAGTTCAGTAAATAATTTTTAACTTAATAGCATAAGTAAATGAGTAATTAGGTGAGAAAATGAGAGGAACAAGTAATTTCCTCACCATGATTCAGGCTCTATATGTACCTTAGGCTCATGCTCTAGATGTAGGCTCGAAGTTCAACCTGGACTTAGACTTGCGCATAAATATGTTCTTTTGTTCTCGTTAATAATTTTAATCCAAGCTGAGACCTAACCTACTAATAGCCCTAAATATTAGGCTTAGGGAGAGAGATCGAAATAACAAAATATTTAAATAAATGATTAATTACTTGAATAATTTTGTAAATTAAAAAATAGAAATCTATGGATAATATTTTACTAAATTTTGTAAAATAAACAAATCAAAAATTTAATTTAATAAAATTACTATATACTCATTTATTATTGGTTGTCGGGTTGAATCAAATAAATAAAAATTTATACATAATAGTTTATCTAAAGTATTTAAATATATAAACGAATAATTTAGTTTAGTAAAATAAATAAAATTTCATTAATCATTCGGACGGGATAGGTACATTCTATACCACACTAGACCGAACTCGTTGATAACCCAAAAAATAAGGATCCAGAGAAAGAGAAAAATAAGTTATTAACTAATTAATTAACCTAAATAATAAAATCATTATATAATGATCAATTCATTTAGTAAAATAAAAAATAAATATCCAATCTTTCTAAAACCAAGCCCGGCCCATTGATAACCCAAAATATTAGACTTGGGGAGGGAGAGATATAATGAAATAATTTTTCGATAAAATTAAATCATTTAGAAATTAAATAAATAAAATTTTTTAACTTACTAAATTAAATAAATAAATAAATTGGTGAGGAAATAAGAGAGTAAGAAACAATAGCGCTTTCCTCGTCGGCTCAACTCATGAGATAGGTCTAATGGTTGGGTCGGGCTCAAAGTTGGGCTTTAATATATTCTATTGAATAAAGACAAAGTCCAACCCAAACTTGGCACTGCCTGTGAACCAACATTCTTAATTTGTTAATAAATGATTAATTAATGAAGACAATTAGTTAATTAAAGAAATAAAAATATATGGATAATAACTTTTTTATTTTGTAAAATATATAATTGAATAATTTAATTTAATAAAATAAAAAAATATCCAAGCTACCTAGACCAATCCCCACCTGTTGACAACCCTTAAATATTGGACACCGAGCAGTAAGATAGATAGGGACATAATTAAATAATCTAGTAAATTAAATCAATAAAATATTTTAACTATTTAAAATAAGTAAATAAATAATTATGCAACAAAAAATCCGAGCTTTATATGATGGTCGGGCACAGGCTCAAAATCTAGGCTTGATGGTTGGTCTAGGCTTAGACGGGCCTAAATAAGTTCTGTTGGTATAAAGGCAAAGCCCAAACCAGACGTGGCACAACCAATGAAAAGGTTTAACCCCAACCGATACCTATTCAATTTATAAACCTAAATATTTTGCTCGGGTTGGGGGGGAATGTATGGATTATTAATTACTTGAATAATTAAATAAATTAAATAAATAGGAACCTATGGATACCAATTTGGTTAATTTTGTAAAATAACTAATGATAAATTTGGTTTAGTAAAATAAAAAAATAAAATTACATTTATTATTGGCACGGGACAGGTACATCCTATCCCATATTCACAAAACATATTAGTTACCCTAAAAATAGTCTCTAGCAGAGAGAGAGAGAGAGAAATAATTTGCTAGGAATATAATTAATTAATTAGTTAATTAAAGAATTCAATAAATTAATTAAGTAGAAATCTATGGATAATAGTTTACTTAATTTTATAAAATAGATAAATAAATAGTTAAGTTTAACAAAAAAATATAAATAAATATTCACTTTTGATTGGTGCAAGACTAGTCCAAGCTATCCCCAACCAAACTTGCACCATTGACAACCGTAAGTATTGGTAACATGTTGAATTAGATAAATAAAACTTTATGGAGAATAATTTTTTTAATATATTAAAACAAATAAATGAATAATGTGATTTAGTAAAATAAATAAATAAATTTTCAGTTATTATTGGGGCAAGACATGTACAACTTATTCGACACCAGAACTAATCCATTTTTCAATAAGTAAATCATTAATTAGATGAACAATTTAGTTATATAAATAAATAAAACCTATGGATAACAATTTACTTACTTTTGGAAAAATATATAAATATCCAAACTATCTAGATCCAAACCCAACCCATCCACAACCCTAAAAATGTAACTCAGGAGGGAGAGAGAGAGAGAGAGAGAGAGAAATAATTTGTTTATAAAGTAAATTAATTTAGTAAGTTCAGTAAATAATTTTTAACTTAATAGCATAAGTAAATAAGTAATTAGGTGAGAAAATGAGAGGAACAAGTAATTTCCTCACCATGATTCAGGCTCTATATGTACCTTAGGCTCATGCTCTAGATGTAGGCTCGAAGTTCAACCTGGACTTAGACTTGCGCATAAATATGTTCTTTTGTTCTCGTTAATAATTTTAATCCAAGCTGAGACCTAACCTACTAATAGCCCTAAATATTAGGCTTAGGGAGAGAGATCGAAATAACAAAATATTTAAATAAATGATTAATTACTTGAATAATTTTGTAAATTAAAAAATAGAAATCTATGGATAATATTTTACTAAATTTTGTAAAATAAACAAATCAAAAATTTAATTTAATAAAATTACTATATACTCATTTATTATTGGTTGTCGGGTTGAATCAAATAAATAAAAATTTATACATAATAGTTTATCTAAAGTATTTAAATATATAAACGAATAATTTAGTTTAGTAAAATAAATAAAATTTCATTAATCATTCGGACGGGATAGGTACATTCAATACCACACTAAACCGAACTCGTTGATAACCCAAAAAATAAGGATCCAGAGAAAGAGAAAAATAAGTTATTAACTAATTTATTAACCTAAATAATAAATTCATTATATAATGATCAATTCATTTAGTAAAATAAAAAATAAATATCCAATCTATCTAAAACCAAGCCCGGCCCATTGATAACCCAAAATATTAGACTTGGGGAGGGAGAGATATAATGAAATAATTTTTTGTTAAAATTAAATCATTTAGTAAATTAAATAAATAAAATTTTTTAACTTACTAAATTAAATAAATAAATAAATTGGTGAGGAAATAAGAGAGTAAGAAACAATAGCGCTTTCCTCGTCGGCTCAACTCATGAGATAGGTCTAATGGTTGGGTCGGGCTCAAAGTTGGGCTTTAATATATTCTATTGAATAAAGACAAAGTCCAACCCAAACTTGGCACTGCCTGTGAACCAACATTCTTAATTTGTTAATAAATGATTAATTAATGAAGACAATTAGTTAATTAAAGAAATAAAAATATATGGATAATAACTTTTTTATTTTGTAAAATATATAATTGAATAATTTAATTTAATAAAATAAAAAAATATCCAAGCTACCTAGACCAATCCCCACCTGTTGTCTAGGCTTGATGGTTGGTCTAGGCTTAGACGGGCCTTAATAAGTTCTATTGATATAAAGGCAAAGCCCAAACCAGACGTGGCCCAACCAATGAAAAGGTTTAACCCCAACCGATACCTATCCAATTTATAAACCTAAATATTTTGCTCGGGTTGGGGGGGAATGTATGGATTATTAATTACTTGAATAATTAAATAAATTAAATAAATAGGAACCTATGGATACCAATTTGGTTAATTTTGTAAAATAACTAATGATAAATTTGGTTTAGTAAAATAAATAAATAAAATTACATTTATTATTGGCACGGGACAGGTACATCCTATCCCATATTCACAAAACATATTAGTTACCCTAAAAATAGTCTCTAGGAGAGAGAGAGAGAGAGAGAGAGAAATAATTTGCTAGGAATATAATTAATTAATTAGTTAATTAAAGAATTCAATAAAATAATTAAGTAGAAATCTATGGATAATAGTTTACTTAATTTTATAAAATAGATAAATAAATAGTTAAGTTTAACAAAAAAATATAAATAAATATTCAATTTTGATTGGTGCAAGACTAGTCCAAGCTATCCCCAACCAAACTTGCACCATTGACAACCGTAAGTATTGGTAACATGTTGAATTAGATAAATAAAACTTTATGGAGAATAATTTTTTTAATATATTAAAACAAATAAATGAATAATGTGATTTAGTAAAATAAATAAATAAATTTTCAGTTATTATTGGGGCAAGACATGTACAACTTATTCGACACCAGAACTAATCCATTTTTCAATAAGTAAATCATTAATTAGATGAACAATTTAGTTATGTAAATAAATAAAACCTATGGATAACAATTTACTTACTTTTGGAAAAATATATAAATATCCAAACTATCTAGATCCAAACCCAACCCATCCACAACCCTTTAACTTAATAGCATAAGTAAATAAGTAATTAGGTGAGAAAATGAGAGGAACAAGTAATTTCCTCACCATGATTCAGGCTCTATATGTACCTTAGGCTCATGCTCTAGATGTAGGCTCGAAGTTCAACCTGGACTTAGACTTGCGCATAAATATGTTCTTTTGTTCTCGTTAATAATTTTAATCCAAGCTGAGACCTAACCTACTAATAGCCCTAAATATTAGGCTTAGGGAGAGAGATCGAAATAACAAAATATTTAAATAAATGATTAATTACTTGAATAATTTTGTAAATTAAAAAATAGAAATCTATGGATAATATTTTACTAAATTTTGTAAAATAAACAAATCAAAAATTTAATTTAATAAAATTACTATATACTCATTTATTATTGGTTGTCGGGTTGAATCAAATAAATAAAAATTTATACATAATAGTTTATCTAAAGTATTTAAATATATAAACGAATAATTTAGTTTAGTAAAATAAATAAAATTTCATTAATCATTCGGACGGGATAGGTACATTCTATACCACACTAGACCGAACTCGTTGATAACCCAAAAAATAAGGATCCAGAGAAAGAGAAAAATAAGTTATTAACTAATTTATTAACCTAAATAATAAATTCATTATATAATGATCAATTCATTTAGTAAAATAAAAAATAAATATCCAATCTATCTAAAACCAAGCCCGGCCCATTGATAACCCAAAATATTAGACTTGGGGAGGGAGAGATATAATGAAATAATTTTTTGTTAAAATTAAATCATTTAGTAAATTAAATCAATAAAATTTTTTAACTTACTAAATTAAATAAATAAATAAATTGGTGAGGAAATAAGAGTGTAAGAAACAATAACGCTTTCCTCGTCGGCTCAACTCAAGAGATAGGTCTAATGGTTGGGTCGGGCTCAAAGTTGGGCTTCAATATATTCTATTGTATAAAGACAAAGTCCAACCCAAACTTGGCACTGCCTGTGAACCAACCTTCTTAATTTGTTAATAAATGATTAATTAATGAAGACAATTAGTTAATTAAAGAAATAAAAATATATGGATAAAAACTTTTTTATCTTGTAAAATATATAATTGAATAACTTAATTTAATAAAATAAAAAAATATCCAAGCTACCTAGACCAATCCCCACCTGTTGACAACCCTTAAATATTGGACACCGAGCAGTAAGATAGAGAGGGACATAATTAAATAATCTAGTAAATTAAACCAATAAAATATTTTAACTATTTAAAATAAGTAAATAAATAATTATGCAACAAAAAATCCGAGCTTTATATGATGGTCGGGCACAGGCTCAAAATCTAGGCTTGATGGTTGGTCTAGGCTTAGACGGGCCTAAATAAGTTCTGTTGGTATAAAGGCAAAGCCCAAACCAGACGTGGCACAACCAATGAAAAGGTTTAACCCCAACCGATACCTATTCAATTTATAAACCTAAATATTTTGCTCGGGTTGGGGGGGAATGTATGGATTATTAATTACTTGAATAATTAAATAAATTAAATAAATAGGAACCTATGGATACCTATTTGGTTAATTTTGTAAAATAACTAATGATAAATTTGGTTTAGTAAAATAAAAAAATAAAATTACATTTATTATTGGCACGGAACAGGTACATCCTATCCCATATTCACAAAACATATTAGTTACCCTAAAAATAGTCTCTAGGAGAGAGAGAGAGAGAGAGAGAGAGAGAGAGAGAGAGAGAAATAATTTGCTAGGAATATAATTAATTAATTAGTTAATTAAAGAATTCAATAAATTAATTAAGTAGAAATCTATGGATAATAGTTTACTTAATTTTATAAAATAGATAAATAAATAGTTAAGTTTAACAAAAAAATATAAATAAATATTCACTTTTGATTGGTGCAAGACTAGTCCAAGCTATCCCCAACCAAACTTGCACCATTGACAACCGTAATTATTGGTAACATGTTGAATTAGATAAATAAAACTTTATGGAGAATAATTTTTTTAATATATTAAAACAAATAAATGAATAATGTGATTTAGTAAAATAAATAAATAAATTTTCAGTTATTATTGGGGCAAGACATGTACAACTTATTCGACACCAGAACTAATCCATTTTTCAATAAGTAAATCATTAATTAGATGAACAATTTAGTTATGTAAATAAATAAAACCTATGGATAACAATTTACTTACTTTTGGAAAAATATATAAATATCCTAACTATCTAGATCCAAACCCAACCCATCCACAACCCTAAAAATGTAACTCAGGAGGGAGAGAGAGAGAGAGAGAGAGAGAGAAATAATTTGTTTATAAAGTAAATTAATTTAGTAAGTTCAGTAAATAATTTTTAACTTAATATCATAACTAAATAAGTAATTAGGTGAGAAAATGAGAGGAACAAGGAATTTCCTCACATTGATTCAGGCTCTATATGTACCTTAGGCTCATGCTCTAGATGTAGGCTCGAATTTCAACCTGGACTTAGATTTGCGCATAAATATGTTCTTTTGTTCTCGTTAATAATTTTAATCCAAGCTGAGTCCTAACCTACTAATAGCCCTAAATATTAGGCTTAGGGAGAGAGATCGAAATAACAAAATATTTAAATAAATGATTAATTATTTGAATAATTTTGTAAATTAAAAAATAGAAATCTATGGATAATATTTTACTAAATTTTGTAAAATAAACAAATCAAAAATTTAATTTAATAAAATTACTATATACTCATTTATTATTGGGTGTCGGGTTGAATCAAATAAATAAAAATTTATACATAATAGTTTATCTAAAGTATTTAAATATATAAACGAATAATTTAATTTAGTAAAATAAATAAAATTTCATTAATCATTCGGACGGGATAGGTACATTCTATACCACACTAGACCGAACTCGTTGATAACCCAAAAAATAAGGATCCAGAGAAAGAGAAAAATAAGTTATTAACTAATTTATTAACCTAAATAATAAAATCATTATATAATGATCAATTCATTTAGTAAAATAAAAAATAAATATCCAATCTATCTAAAACCAAGCCCGGCCCATTGATAACCCAAAATATTAGACTTGGGGAGGGAGAGATATAATGAAATAATTTTTTGATAAAATTAAATCATTTAGTAAATTAAATCAATAAAATTTTTGAACTTACTAAATTAAATAAATAAATAAATTGGTGAGGAAATAAGAGTGTAAGAAACAATAACGCTTTCCTCGTCGGCTCAACTCAAGAGATAGGTCTAATGGTTGGGTCGGGCTCAAAGTTGGGCTTCAATATATTCTATTGTATAAAGACAAAGTCCAACCCAAACTTGGCACTGCCTGTGAACCAACCTTCTTAATTTGTTAATAAATGATTAATTAATGAAGACAATTAGTTAATTAAAGAAATAAAAATATATGGATAATAACTTTTTCATTTTGTAAAATATATAATTGAATAACTTAATTTAATAAAATAAAAAAATATCCAAGCTACCTAGACCAATCCCCACCTGTTGTCAACTCTTAAATATTGGACACCGAGCAGTAAGATAGAGAGGGACATAATTAAATAATCTAGTAAATTAAATCAATAAAATATTTTAACTATTTAAAATAAGTAAATAAATAATTATGCAACAAAAAATCCGAGCTTTATATGATGGTCGGGCACAGGCTCCAAATCTAGGCTTGATGGTTGGTCTAGGCTTAGACGGGCCTTAATAAGATCTATTGATATAAAGGCAAAGCCCAAACCAGACGTGGCCCAACCAATTAATTATATGAACTTTAGGTCATGCTCAAGATGTAGGCCCGAAGTTCAACCTAGACTTAGATTTGCGAATAAATATGTTGTATTGATCTCGTTAATAATTTTAATCCAAGCTGAGACCTAACCTACTAATAGCCCTAAATATAACTAGTTAATTAAATAAATAGAAATCTCTGGATAATAACTTTCTTAATTTTGTAAAATATATAATTGAATAATTTAATTTAATAAAATAAATAAATATCAAAACTTCCGGGACCAATCCCCTCCTGCTGACAACCCTTAAATATTGGACACCGTGCAGTAAGATAGAGAGGGACATAAATAAATAATCTAGTAAATTAAATCAATGAAGTCTTTTAACTTTTTAAAATAAGTATATAAATAATTAGGCAACAAAAAATCCGAGCTTTATATGATGGTCAGGCACAGGCTCAAAATCTAGGCTTGATGGTTGGTCTAGGCTTAGACGGGCCTTAATAAGTTCTGTTGATATAAAGGCAAAGCCCAAACCAGACGTGGCCCAACCAATGAAAAGGTTTAACCCCAACCGATACCTATCCAATTTATAAACTTAAATATTTTGCTCGGGTTGGGGGGGAATGTATGGATTATTAATTACTTGAATAATTAAATAAATTAAATAAATAGGAACCTATGGATACGAATTTAGTTAATTTTGTAAAATAACTAATGATTAATTTGGTTTAGTAAAATAAATAAATAAAATTACATTTATTATTGGCACGGGACAGGTACATCCTATCCCATATTCACAAAACATATTAGTTACCCTAAAAATAGTATCTAAGAGAGAGAGAGAGAGAGAGAGAGAGAGAGAGAGAGAGAGAGAAATAATTTGCTAGGAATATAATTAATTAATTAGATAATTAAAGAATTCAATAAATTAAGTAAGTAGAAATCTATGGATTATAATTTACTTAATTTTATAAAATAGATAAATAAATAGTTAACTTTAACAAAAAAATATGAATAAATATTCACTTTTGATTGGTGCAAGAGTAGTCCAAGCTATCCCCAACCAAACTTGCACCATTGACAACCGTAAGTATTGGTAACATGTTGATTTAGATAAATAAAACTTTATGGAGAATAATTTTTTTAATATATTAAAACAAATAAATGAATAATTTAATTTAGTAAAATAAATAAATAAATTTTCAGTTATTATTGGGGCAAGACATGTACAACTTATTCAACACCAGAACTAATCCATTTTCAATAAGTAAATCATTAATTAGATGAACAATTTAGTTATGTAAATAAATAAAACCTATGGATAACAATTACTTACTTTTGGAAAAATAAATAAAAATCCAATTTATCTAGATCCAAACCCAACCATTCACAACCCTAAAAATGTAACTCAGGAGGGAGAGAGAGAGAGAGAGAGAGAGAAATAATTTGTTTATAAAGTAAATTAATTTAGTAAGTTCAGTAAATAATTTTTAACTTAATAGCATAACTAAATAAGTAATTAGGTGAGAAAATGAGAGGAACAAGGAATTTCCTCACCATGATTCAGGCTCTATATGTACCTTAGGCTCATGCTCACGATGTAGGCTCGAAGTTCAACCTGGACTTAGACTTGCGCATAAATATGTTCTTTTGTTCTCGTTAATAATTTTAATCCAAGCTGAGACCTAACCTACTAATAGCCCTAAATATTAGGCTTAGGGAGAGAGATCGAAATAACAAAATATTTAAATAAATGATTAATTACTTGAATAATTTTGTAAATTAAAATATAGAAATCTATGGATAATATTTTACTAAATTTTGTAAAATAAACAAATCAAAAATTTAATTTAATAAATTTACTATATACTCATTTATTATTGGGTGTTGGGTTGAATCAAATAAATAAAAATTTATACATAATAGTTTATCTAAAGTATTTAAATATATAAACGAATAATTTAGTTTAGTAAAATAAATAAAATTTCATTAATCATTCAGACGGGATAGGTACATTCTATACCACACTAGACCGAACTCGTTGATAACCCAAAAAATAAGGATCCAGAGAAAGAGAAAAATAAGTTATTAACTAATTTATTAACCTAAATAATAAAATCATTATATAATGATCAATTCATTTAGTAAAATAAAAAATAAATATCCAATCTATCTAAAACCAAGCCCGGCCCATTGATAACCGAAAATATTAGACTTTGGGAGGGAGAGATATAATGAAATAATTTTTTGATAAAATTAAATCATTTAGTAAATTAAATAAATAAAATTTTTTAACTTACTAAATTAAATAAATAAATAAATTGGTGAGGAAATAAGAGAGTAAGAAACAATAGCGCTTTCCTCGTCGGCTCAACTCATGAGATAGGTCTAATGGTTGGGTCGGGCTCAAAGTTGGGCATTAATATATTCTATTGAATAAAGACAAAGTCCAACCCAAACTTGGCACTGCCTGTGAACCAACCTTCTTAATTTGTTAATAAATGATTAATTAATGAAGACAATTAGTTAATTAAAGAAATAAAAATATATGGATAATAACTTTTTTATTTTGTAAAATATATAATTGAATAACTTAATTTAATAAATTAAAAAAATATCCAAGCTACCTAGACCAATCCCCACCTGTTGACAACCCTTAAATATTGGACACCGAGCAGTAAGATAGAGAGGGACATAATTAAATAATCTAGTAAATTAAATCAATAAAATATTTTAACTATTTAAAATAAGTAAATAAATAATTATGCAACAAAAAATCCGAGCTTTATATGATGGTCGGGCACAGGCTCAAAATCTAGGCTTGATGGTTGGTCTAGGCTTAGACGGGCCTTAATAAGATCTATTGATATAAAGGCAAAGCCCAAACCAGACGTGGCCCAACCAATGAAATGGTTTAACCCCAACCGATACCTATCCAATTTATAAACCTAAATATTTTGCTCGGGTTGGGGGGGAATGTATGGATTATTAATTACTTGACTAATTAAATAAATTAAATAAATAGGAACCTATGGATACCAATTTAGTTAATTTTGTAAAATAACTAATGATTAATTTGGTTTAGTAAAATAAATAAATAAAATTACAGTTATTATTGGCACGGGACAGGTACATCCTATCCCATATTCACAAAACATATTAGTTACCCTAAAAATAGTCTCTAGGAGAGAGAGAGAGAGAGAGAGAGAGAGAGAGAAATAATTTGCTAGGAATATAATTAATTAATTAGATAATTAAAGAATTCAATAAATTAAGTAAGTAGAAATCTATGGATAATAATTTACTTAATTTTATAAAATAGATAAATAAATAGTTAACTTTAACAAAAAAATATGAATAAATATTCACTTGTGATTGGTGCAAGACTAGTCCAAGCTATCCCCAACCAAACTTGCACCATTGACAACCGTAAGTATTGGTAACATGTTGAATTAGATAAATAAAACTTTATGGAGAATAATTTTTTTAATATATTAAAACAAATAAATGAATAATTTAATTTAGTAAAATAAATAAATAAATTTTCAGTTATTATTGGGGCAAGACATGTACAACTTATTCAACACCAGAACTAATCCATTTTCAATAAGTAAATCATTAATTAAATGAACAATTTAGTTATGTAAATAAATAAAACCTATGGATAACAATTACTTACTTTTGGAAAAATAAATAAATATCCAAATTATCTAGATCCAAACCCAACCCATTCACAACCCTAAAAATGTAACTCAGGAGGGAGAGAGAGAGAGAGAGAGAGAGAGAGAAATAATTTGTTTATAAAGTAAATTAATTTAGTAAGTTCAGTAAATAATTTTTAACTTAATAGCATAACTAAATAAGTAATTAGGTGAGAAAATGAGAGGAACAAGGAATTTCCTCACCATGATTCAGGCTCTATATGTACTTTAGGCTCATGCTCACGATGTAGGCTCGAAGTTCAACCTGGACTTAGACTTGCGCATAAATATGTTCTTTTGTTCTCGTTAATAATTTTAATCCAAGCTGAGACCTAACCTACTAATAGCCCTAAATATTAGGCTTAGGGAGAGAGATCGAAATAACAAAATATTTAAATAAATGATTAATTACTTGAATAATTTTGTAAATTAAAAAATAGAAATTTATGGATAATATTTTACTAAATTTTGTAAAATAAACAAATCAAAAATTTAATTTAATAAATTTACTATATACTCATTTATTATTGGGTGTTGGGTTGAATCAAATAAATAAAAATTTATACATAATAGTTTATCTAAAGTATTTAAATATATAAACGAATAATTTAGTTTAGTAAAATAAATAAAATTTCATTAATCATTCGGACGGGATAGGTACATTCTATACCACACTAGACCGAACTCGTTGATAACCCAAAAAATAAGGATCCAGAGAAAGAGAAAATTAAGTTATTAACTAATTTATTAACCTAAATAATAAAATCATTATATAATGATCAATTCATTTAGTAAAATAAAAAATAAATATCCAATCTATCTAAAACCAAGCACGGCCCATTGATAACCCAAAATATTAGACTTGGGGAGGGAGAGAAATAATGAAATAATTTTTTGATAAAATTAAGTCATTTAGTAAATTAAATAAATAAAATTTTTTAACTTACTAAATTAAATAAATAAATAAATTGGTGAGGAAATAAGAGAGTAAGAAACAATAGCGCTTTCCTCGTCGGCTCAACTCATGAGATAGGTCTAATGGTTGGGTCGGGCTCAAAGTTGGGCTTTAAAATATTCTATTGAATAAAGACAAAGTCCAACCCAAACTTGGCACTGCCTGTGAACCAACCTTCTTAATTTGTTAATAAATGATTAATTAATGAAGACAATTAGTTAATTAAAGAAATAAAAATATATGGATAAAAACTTTTTTATCTTGTAAAATATATAATTGAATAACTTAATTTAATAAAATAAAAAAATATCCAAGCTACCTAGACCACTCCCCACCTGTTGACAACCCTTAAATATTGGACACCGAGCAGTAAGATAGAGAGGGACATAATTAAATAATCTAGTAAATTAAATCAATAAAATATTTTAACTATTTAAAATAAGTAAATAAATAATTATGCAACAAAAAATCCGAGCTTTATATGATGGTCGGGCACAGGCTCAAAATCTAGGCTTGATGGTTGGTCTAGGCTTAGACGGGCCTTAATAAGTTCTGTTGATATAAAGGCAAAGCCCAAACCAGACGTGGCCCAACCAATGAAAAGGTTTAACCCCAACCGATACCTATCCAATTTATAAACCTAAATATTTTGCTCAGGTTGGGGGGGAATGTATGGATTATTAATTACTTGACTAATTAAATAAATTAAATAAATAGGAACCTATGGATACCAATTTAGTTAATTTTGTAAAATAACTAATGATTAATTTGGTTTAGTAAAATAAATAAATAAAATTACAGTTATTATTGGCACGGGACAGGTACATCCTATCCCATATTCACAAAACATATTAGTTACCCTAAAAATAGTCTCTAGGAGAGAGAGAGAGAGAGAGAGAGAGAGAGAGAGAAATAATTTGCTAGGAATATAATTAATTAATTAGATAATTAAAGAATTCAATAAATTAAGTAAGTAGAAATCTATGGATAATAATTTACTTAATTTTATAAAATAGATAAATAAATAGTTAACTTTAACAAAAAAATATGAATAAATATTCACTTGTGATTGGTGCAAGACTAGTCCAAGCTATCCCCAACCAAACTTGCACCATTGACAACCGTAAGTATTGGTAACATGTTGATTTAGATAAATAAAACTTTATGGAGAATAATTTTTTTAATATATTAAAACAAATAAATGAATAATTTAATTTAGTAAAATAAATAAATAAATTTTCAGTTATTATTGGGGCAAGACATGTACAACTTATTCGACACCAGAACTAATCCATTTTCAATAAGTAAATCATTAATTAGATGAACAATTTAGTTATGTAAATAAATAAAACCTATGGATAACAATTTACTTACTTTTGGAAAAATAAATAAATATCCAAACTATCTAGATCCAAACCCAACCCATTCACAACCCTAAAAATGTAACTCAGGAGGGAGAGAGAGAGAGAGAGAGAGAGAGAGAGAGAGAGAGAGAGAAATAATTTGTTTATAAAGTAAATTAATTTAGTAAGTTCAGTAAATAGTTTTTAACTTAATAGCATAAATAAATAAGTAATTAGGTTGAGAAAATGGGAGGAACAAAGAATTTCCTCACCATGATTCGGGCTCTATATGAACTTTAGGTCATGCTCAAGATGTAGGCCCGAAGTTCAACCTAGACTTAGATTTGCGAATAAATATGTTGTATTGATCTCGTTAATAATTTTAATCCAAGCTGAGACCTAACCTACTAATAGCCCTAAATATAACTAGTTAATTAAATAAATAGAAATCTCTGGATAAGAACTTTCTTAATTTTGTAAAATATATAATTGAATAATTTAATTTAAGAAAATAAATAAATATCAAAACTTCCGGGACCAATCCCCTCCTGCTGACAACCCTTAAATATTGGACACCGTGCAGTAAGAAAGAGAGGGACATAAATAAATAATCTAGTAAATTAAATCAATGAAGTCTTTTAACTTTTTAAAATAAGTATATAAATAATTAGGCAACAAAAAATCCGAGCTTTATATGATGGTCGGGCACAGGCTCAAAATCTAGGCTTGATGGTTGGTCTAGGCTTAGACGGGCCTTAATAAGTTCTGTTGATATAAAGGCAAAGCCCAAACCAGACGTGGCCCAACCAATGAAAAGGTTTAACCCCAACCGATACCTATCCAATTTATAAACTTAAATATTTTGCTCGGGTTGGGGGGGAATGTATGGATTATTAATTACTTGAATAATTAAATAAATTAAATAAATAGGAACCTATGGATACCAATTTAGTTAATTTTGTAAAATAACTAATGATTAATTTGGTTTAGTAAAATAAATAAATAAAATTACATTTATTATTGGCACGGGACAGGTACATCCTATCCCATATTCACAAAACATATTAGTTACCCTAAAAATAGTAACTAAGAGAGAGAGAGAGAGAGAGAGAGAGAGAGAAATAATTTGCTAGGAATATAATTAATTAATTAGATAATTAAAGAATTCAATAAATTAAGTAAGTAGAAATCTATGGATTATAATTTACTTAATTTTATAAAATAGATAAATAAATAGTTAACTTTAACAAAAAAATATGAATAAATATTCACTTTTGATTGGTGCAAGAGTAGTCCAAGCTATCCCCAACCAAACTTGCACCATTGACAACCGTAAGTATTGGTAACATGTTGATTTAGATAAATAAAACTTTATGGAGAATAATTTTTTTAATATATTAAAACAAATAAAAGAATAATTTAATTTAGTAAAATAAATAAATAAATTTTCAGTTATTATTGGGGCAAGACATGTACAACTTATTCAACACCAGAACTAATCCATTTTCAATAAGTAAATCATTAATTAGATGAACAATTTAGTTATGTAAATAAATAAAACCTATGGATAACAATTACTTACTTTTGGAAAAATAAATAAAAATCCAATTTATCTAGATCCAAACCCAACCATTCACAACCCTAAAAATGTAACTCAGGAGGGAGAGAGAGAGAGAGAGAGAGAGAAATAATTTGTTTATAAAGTAAATTAATTTAGTAAGTTCAGTAAATAATTTTTAACTTAATAGCATAACTAAATAAGTAATTAGGTGAGAAAATGAGAGGAACAAGGAATTTCCTCACCATGATTCAGGCTCTATATGTACCTTAGGCTCATGCTCACGATGTAGGCTCGAAGTTCAACCTGGACTTAGACTTGCGCATAAATATGTTCTTTTGTTCTCGTTAATAATTTTAATCCAAGCTGAGACCTAACCTACTAATAGCCCTAAATATTAGGCTTAGGGAGAGAGATCGAAATAACAAAATATTTAAATAAATGATTAATTACTTGAATAATTTTGTAAATTAAAATATAGAAATCTATGGATAATATTTTACTAAATTTTGTAAAATAAACAAATCAAAAATTTAATTTAATAAATTTACTATATACTCATTTATTATTGGTTGTCGGGTTGAATCAAATAAATAAAAATTTATACATAATAGTTTATCTAAAGTATTTAAATATATAAACGAATAATTTAGTTTAGTAAAATAAATAAAATTTCATTAATCATTCGGACGGGATAGGTACATTCAATACCACACTAAACCGAACTCGTTGATAACCCAAAAAATAAGGATCCAGAGAAAGAGAAAAATAAGTTATTAACTAATTTATTAACCTAAATAATAAATTCATTATATAATGATCAATTCATTTAGTAAAATAAAAAATAAATATCCAATCTATCTAAAACCAAGCCCGGCCCATTGATAACCCAAAATATTAGACTTGGGGAGGGAGAGATATAATGAAATAATTTTTTGTTAAAATTAAATCATTTAGTAAATTAAATAAATAAAATTTTTTAACTTACTAAATTAAATAAATAAATAAATTGGTGAGGAAATAAGAGAGTAAGAAACAATAGCGCTTTCCTCGTCGGCTCAACTCATGAGATAGGTCTAATGGTTGGGTCGGGCTCAAAGTTGGGCTTTAATATATTCTATTGAATAAAGACAAAGTCCAACCCAAACTTGGCACTGCCTGTGAACCAACATTCTTAATTTGTTAATAAATGATTAATTAATGAAGACAATTAGTTAATTAAAGAAATAAAAATATATGGATAATAACTTTTTTATTTTGTAAAATATATAATTGAATAATTTAATTTAATAAAATAAAAAAATATCCAAGCTACCTAGACCAATCCCCACCTGTTGACAACCCTTAAATATTGGACACCGAGCAGTAAGATAGAGAGGGACATAATTAAATAATCTAGTAAATTAAATCAATATAATATTTTAACTATTTAAAATAAGTAAATAAATAATTATGCAACAAAAAATCCGAGCTTTATATGATGGTCGGGCACAGGCTCAAAATCTAGGCTTGATGGTTGGTCTAGGCTTAGACGGGCCTTAATAAGTTCTATTGATATAAAGGCAAAGCCCAAACCAGACGTGGCCCAACCAATGAAAAGGTTTAACCCCAACCGATACCTATCCAATTTATAAACCTAAATATTTTGCTCGGGTTGGGGGGGAATGTATGGATTATTAATTACTTGAATAATTAAATAAATTAAATAAATAGGAACCTATGGATACCAATTTGGTTAATTTTGTAAAATAACTAATGATAAATTTGGTTTAGTAAAATAAATAAATAAAATTACATTTATTATTGGCACGGGACAGGTACATCCTATCCCATATTCACAAAACATATTAGTTACCCTAAAAATAGTCTCTAGGAGAGAGAGAGAGAGAGAGAGAGAGAGAGAAATAATTTGCTAGGAATATAATTAATTAATTAGTTAATTAAAGAATTCAATAAAATAATTAAGTAGAAATCTATGGATAATAGTTTACTTAATTTTATAAAATAGATAAATAAATAGTTAAGTTTAACAAAAAAATATAAATAAATATTCACTTTTGATTGGTGCAAGACTAGTCCAAGCTATCCCCAACCAAACTTGCACCATTGACAACCGTAAGTATTGGTAACATGTTGAATTAGATAAATAAAACTTTATGGAGAATAATTTTTTTAATATATTAAAACAAATAAATGAATAATGTGATTTAGTAAAATAAATAAATAAATTTTCAGTTATTATTGGGGCAAGACATGTACAACTTATTCGACACCAGAACTAATCCATTTTTCAATAAGTAAATCATTAATTAGATGAACAATTTAGTTATGTAAATAAATAAAACCTATGGATAACAATTTACTTACTTTTGGAAAAATATATAAATATCCAAACTATCTAGATCCAAACCCAACCCATCCACAACCCTAAAAATGTAACTCAGGAGGGAGAGAGAGAGAGAGAGAGAGAGAGAAATAATTTGTTTATAAAGTAAATTAATTTAGTAAGTTCAGTAAATAATTTTTAACTTAATAGCATAACTAAATAAGTAATTAGGTGAGAAAATGAGAGGAACAAGGAATTTCCTCACCATGATTCAGGCTCTATATGTACTTTAGGCTCATGCTCACGATGTAGGCTCGAAGTTCAACCTGGACTTAGACTTGCGCATAAATATGTTCTTTTGTTCTCGTTAATAATTTTAATCCAAGCTGAGACCTAACCTACTAATAGCCCTAAATATTAGGCTTAGGGAGAGAGATCGAAATAACAAAATATTTAAATAAATGATTAATTACTTGAATAATTTTGTAAATTAAAAAATAGAAATCTATGGATAATATTTTACTAAATTTTGTAAAAGAAACAAATCAAAAATTTAATTTAATAAATTTACTATATACTCATTTATTATTGGGTGTTGGGTTGAATCAAATAAATAAAAATTTATACATAATAGTTTATCTAAAGTATTTAAATATATAAACGAATAATTTAGTTTAGTAAAATAAATAAAATTTCATTAATCATTCGGACGGGATAGGTACATTCTATACCACACTAGACCGAACTCGTTGATAACCCAAAAAATAAGGATCCAGAGAAAGAGAAAAATAAGTTATTAACTAATTTATTAACCTAAATAATAAAATCATTATATAATGATCAATTCATTTATTAAAATAAAAAATAAATATCCAATCTATCTAAAACCAAGCCCGGCCCATTGATAACCCAAAATATTAGACTTGGGGAGGGAGAGATATAATGAAATAATTTTTTGATAAAATTAAGTCATTTAGTAAATTAAATAAATAAAATTTTTTAACTTACTAAATTAAATAAATAAATAAATTGGTGAGGAAATAAGAGAGTAAGAAACAATAGCGCTTTCCTCGTCGGCTCAACTCATGAGATAGGTCTAATGGTTGGGTCGGGCTCAAAGTTGGGCTTTAATATATTCTATTGAATAAAGACAAAGTCCAACCCAAACTTGGCACTGCCTGTGAACCAACCTTCTTAATTTGTTAATAAATGATTAATTAATGAAGACAATTAGTTAATTAAAGAAATAAAAATATATGGATAAAAACTTTTTTATCTTGTAAAATATATAATTGAATAACTTAATTTAATAAAATAAAAAAATATCCAAGCTACCTAGACCAATCCCCACCTGTTGACAACCCTTAAATATTGGACACCGAGCAGTAAGATAGAGAGGGACATAATTAAATAATCTAGTAAATTAAATCAATAAAATATTTTAACTATTTAAAATAAGTAAATAAATAATTATGCAACAAAAAATCCGAGCTTTATATGATGGTCGGGCACAGGCTCAAAATCTAGGCTTGATGGTTGGTCTAGGCTTAGACGGGCGTTAATAAGTTCTGTTGATATAAAGGCAAAGCCCAAACCAGACGTGGCCCAACCAATGAAAAGGTTTAACCCCAACCGATACCTATCCAATTTATAAACCCAAATGTTTTGCTCGGGTTGGGGGGGAATGTATGGATTATTAATTACTTGACTAATTAAATAAATTAAATAAATAGGAACCTATGGATACCAATTTAGTTAATTTTGTAAAATAACTAATGATTAATTTGGTTTAGTAAAATAAATAAATAAAATTACAGTTATTATTGGCACGGGACAGGTACATCCTATCCCATATTCACAAAACATATTAGTTACCCTAAAAATAGTCTCTAGGAGAGAGAGAGAGAGAGAGAGAGAGAGAGAGAGAAATAATTTGCTAGGAATATAATTAATTAATTAGATAATTAAAGAATTCAATAAATTAAGTAAGTAGAAATCTATGGATAATAATTTACTTAATTTTATAAAATAGATAAATAAATAGTTAACTTTAACAAAAAAATATGAATAAATATTCACTTGTGATTGGTGCAAGACTAGTCCAAACTATCCCCAACCAAACTTGCACCATTGACAACCGTAAGTATTGGTAACATGTTGAATTAGATCATTAAAACTTTATGGAGAATAATTTTTTTAATATATTAAAATCCATTTTCAATAAGTAAATCATTAATTAGATGAACAATTTAGTTATGTAAACAAATAAAACCTATGGATAACAATTACTTACTTTTGGAAAAATAAATAAATATCCAAATTATCTAGATCCAAACCCAACCCATTCACAACCCTAAAAATGTAACTCAGGAGGGAGAGAGAGAGAGAGAGAGAGAGAAATAATTTGTTTATAAAGTAAATTAATTTAGTAAGTTCAGTAAATAATTTTTAACTTAATAGGATAACTAAATAAGTAATTAGGTGAGAAAATGAGAGGAACAAGGAATTTCCTCACCATGATTCAGGCTCTATATGTACCTTAGGCTCATGCTCACGATGTAGGCTTGAAGTTCAACCTGGACTTAGACTTGCGCATAAATATGTTCTTTTGTTCTCGTTAATAATTTTAATCCAAGCTGAGACCTAACCTACTAATAGCCCTAAATATTAGGCTTAGGGAGAGAGATCGAAATAACAAAATATTTAAATAAATGATTAATTACTTGAATAATTTTGTAAATTAAAATATAGAAATCTATGGATAATATTTTACTAAATTTTGTAAAATAAACAAATCAAAAATTTAATTTAATAAATTTACTATATACTCATTTATTATTGGGTGTTGGGTTGAATCAAATAAATAAAAATTTATACATAATAGTTTATCTAAAGTATTTAAATATATAAACGAATAATTTAGTTTAGTAAAATAAATAAAATTTCATTAATCATTCGGACGGGATAGGTACATTCTATACCACACTAGACCGAACTCGTTGATAACCCAAAAAATAAGGATCCAGAGAAAGAGAAAAATAAGTAATTAACTAATTTATTAACCTAAATAATAAAATCATTATATAATGATCAATTCATTTAGTAAAATAAAAAATAAATATCCAATCTATCTAAAACCAAGCACGGCCCATTGATAACCCAAAATATTAGACTTGGGGAGGGAGAGATATAATGAAATAATTTTTTGATAAAATTAAGTCATTTAGTAAATTGGTTAAATAAAATTTTTTAACTTACTAAATTAAATAAATAAATAAATTGGTGAGGAAATAAGAGAGTAAGAAACAATAGCGCTTTCCTCGTCGGCTCAACTCATGAGATAGGTCTAATGGTTGGGTCGGGCTCAAAGTTGGGCATTAATATATTCTATTGAATAAAGACAAAGTCCAACCCAAACTTGGCACTGCCTGTGAACCAACCTTCTTAATTTGTTAATAAATGATTAATTAATGAAGACAATTAGTTAATTAAAGAAATAAAAATATATGGATAATAACTTTTTTATTTTGTAAAATATATAATTGAATAACTTAATTTAATAAATTAAAAAAATATCCAAGCTACCTAGACCAATCCCCACCTGTTGACAACCCTTAAATATTGGACACCGAGCAGTAAGATAGAGAGGGACATAATTAAATAATCTAGTAAATTAAATCAATAAAATATTTTAACTATTTAAAATAAGTAAATAAATAATTATGCAACAAAAAATCCGAGCTTTATATGATGGTCGGGCACAGGCTCAAAATCTAGGCTTGATGGTTGGTCTAGGCTTAGACGGGCCTTAATAAGATCTATTGATATAAAGGCAAAGCCCAAACCAGACGTGGCCCAACCAATGAAATGGTTTAACCCCAACCGATACCTATCCAATTTATAAACCTAAATATTTTGCTCGGGTTGGGGGGGAATGTATGGATTATTAATTACTTGACTAATTAAATAAATTAAATAAATAGGAACCTATGGATACCAATTTAGTTAATTTTGTAAAATAACTAATGATTAATTTGGTTTAGTAAAATAAATAAATAAAATTACAGTTATTATTGGCACGGGACAGGTACATCCTATCCCATATTCACAAAACATATTAGTTACCCTAAAAATAGTCTCTAGGAGAGAGAGAGAGAGAGAGAGAGAGAGAGAGAAATAATTTGCTAGGAATATAATTAATTAATTAGATAATTAAAGAATTCAATAAATTAAGTAAGTAGAAATCTATGGATAATAATTTACTTAATTTTATAAAATAGATAAATAAATAGTTAACTTTAACAAAAAAATATGAATAAATATTCACTTGTGATTGGTGCAAGACTAGTCCAAGCTATCCCCAACCAAACTTGCACCATTGACAACCGTAAGTATTGGTAACATGTTGAATTAGATAAATAAAACTTTATGGAGAATAATTTTTTTAATATATTAAAACAAATAAATGAATAATTTAATTTAGTAAAATAAATAAATAAATTTTCAGTTATTATTGGGGCAAGACATGTACAACTTATTCAACACCAGAACTAATCCATTTTCAATAAGTAAATCATTAATTAAATGAACAATTTAGTTATGTAAATAAATAAAACCTATGGATAACAATTACTTACTTTTGGAAAAATAAATAAATATCCAAATTATCTAGATCCAAACCCAACCCATTCACAACCCTAAAAATGTAACTCAGGAGGGAGAGAGAGAGAGAGAGAGAGAGAGAGAGAAATAATTTGTTTATAAAGTAAATTAATTTAGTAAGTTCAGTAAATAATTTTTAACTTAATAGCATAACTAAATAAGTAATTAGGTGAGAAAATGAGAGGAACAAGGAATTTCCTCACCATGATTCAGGCTCTATATGTACTTTAGGTTCATGCTCACGATGTAGGCTCGAAGTTCAACCTGGACTTAGACTTGTGCATAAATATGTTCTTTTGTTCTCGTTAATAATTTTAATCCAAGCTGAGACCTAACCTACTAATAGCCCTAAATATTAGGCTTAGGGAGAGAGATCGAAATAACAAAATATTTAAATAAATGATTAATTACTTGAATAATTTTGTAAATTAAAAAATAGAAATTTATGGATAATATTTTACTAAATTTTGTAAAATAAACAAATCAAAAATTTAATTTAATAAATTTACTATATACTCATTTATTATTGGGTGTTGGGTTGAATCAAATAAATAAAAATTTATACATAATAGTTTATCTAAAGTATTTAAATATATAAACGAATAATTTAGTTTAGTAAAATAAATAAAATTTCATTAATCATTCGGACGGGATAGGTACATTCTATACCACACGAGACCGAACTCGTTGATAACCCAAAAAATAAGGATCCAGAGAAAGAGAAAATTAAGTTATTAACTAATTTATTAACCTAAATAATAAAATCATTATATAATGATCAATTCATTTAGTAAAATAAAAAATAAATATCCAATCTATCTAAAACCAAGCACGGCCCATTGATAATCCAAAATATTAGACTTGGGGAGGGAGAGATATAATGAAATAATTTTTTGATAAAATTAAGTCATTTAGTAAATTAAATAAATAAAATTTTTTAACTTACTAAATTAAATAAATAAATAAATTGGTGAGGAAATAAGAGAGTAAGAAACAATAGCGCTTTCCTCGTCGGCTCAACTCATGAGATAGGTCTAATGGTTGGGTCGGGCTCAAAGTTGGGCTTTAATATATTCTATTGAATAAAGACAAAGTCCAACCCAAACTTGGCACTGCCTGTGAACCAACCTTCTTAATTTGTTAATAAATGATTAATTAATGAAGACAATTAGTTAATTAAAGAAATAAAAATATATGGATAAAAACTTTTTTATCTTGTAAAATATATAATTGAATAACTTAATTTAATAAAATAAAAAAATATCCAAGCTACCTAGACCACTCCCCACCTGTTGACAACCCTTAAATATTGGACACCGAGCAGTAAGATAGAGAGGGACATAATTAAATAATCTAGTAAATTAAATCAATAAAATATTTTAACTATTTAAAATAAGTAAATAAATAATTATGCAACAAAAAATCCGAGCTTTATATGATGGTCGGGCACAGGCTCAAAATCTAGGCTTGATGGTTGGTCTAGGCTTAGACGGGCCTTAATAAGTTCTGTTGATATAAAGGCAAAGCCCAAACCAGACGTGGCCCAACCAATGAAAAGGTTTAACCCCAACCGATACCTATCCAATTTATAAACCTAAATATTTTGCTCAGGTTGGGGGGGAATGTATGGATTATTAATTACTTGACTAATTAAATAAATTAAATAAATAGGAACCTATGGATACCAATTTAGTTAATTTTGTAAAATAACTAATGATTAATTTGGTTTAGTAAAATAAATAAATAAAATTACAGTTATTATTGGCACGGGACAGGTACATCCTATCCCATATTCACAAAACATATTAGTTACCCTAAAAATAGTCTCTAGGAGAGAGAGAGAGAGAGAGAGAGAGAGAGAGAAAATAATTTGCTAGGAATATAATTAATTAATTAGATAATTAAAGAATTCAATAAATTAAGTAAGTAGAAATCTATGGATAATAATTTACTTAATTTTATAAAATAGATAAATAAATAGTTAACTTTAACAAAAAAATATGAATAAATATTCACTTGTGATTGGTGCAAGACTAGTCCAAGCTATCCCCAACCAAACTTGCACCATTGACAACCGTAAGTATTGGTAACATGTTGATTTAGATAAATAAAAGTTTATGGAGAATAATTTTTTTAATATATTAAAACAAATAAATGAATAATTTAATTTAGTAAAATAAATAAATAAATTTTCAGTTATTATTGGGGCAAGACATGTACAACTTATTCGACACCAGAACTAATCCATTTTCAATAAGTAAATCATTAATTAGATGAACAATTTAGTTATGTAAATAAATAAAACCTATGGATAACAATTTACTTACTTTTGGAAAAATAAATAAATATCCAAACTATCTAGATCCAAACCCAACCCATTCACAACCCTAAAAATGTAACTCAGGAGGGAGAGAGAGAGAGAGAGAGAGAGAGAGAGAGAGAGAGAAATAATTTGTTTATAAAGTAAATTAATTTAGTAAGTTCAGTAAATAGTTTTTAACTTAATAGCATAACTAAATAAGTAATTAGGTTGAGAAAATGGGAGGAACAAAGAATTTCCTCACCATGATTCGGGCTCTATATGAACTTTAGGTCATGCTCAAGATGTAGGCCCGAAGTTCAACCTAGACTTAGATTTGCGAATAAATATGTTGTATTGATCTCGTTAATAATTTTAATCCAAGCTGAGACCTAACCTACTAATAGCCCTAAATATAACTAGTTAATTAAATAAATAGAAATCTCTGGATAAGAACTTTCTTAATTTTGTAAAATATATAATTGAATAATTTAATTTAATAAAATAAATAAATATCAAAACTTCCGGGACCAATCCCCTCCTGCTGACAACCCTTAAATATTGGACACCGTGCAGTAAGAAAGAGAGGGACATAAATAAATAATCTAGTAAATTAAATCAATGAAGTCTTTTAACTTTTTAAAATAAGTATATAAATAATTAGGCAACAAAAAATCCGAGCTTTATATGATGGTCGGGCACAGGCTCAAAATCTAGGCTTGATGGTTGGTCTAGGCTTAGACGGGCCTTAATAAGTTCTGTTGATATAAAGGCAAAGCCCAAACCAGACGTGGCCCAACCAATGAAAAGGTTTAACCCCAACCGATACCTATCCAATTTATAAACTTAAATATTTTGCTCGGGTTGGGGGGGAATGTATGGATTATTAATTACTTGAATAATTAAATAAATTAAATAAATAGGAACCTATGGATACCAATTTAGTTAATTTTGTAAAATAACTAATGATTAATTTGGTTTAGTAAAATAAATAAATAAAATTACATTTATTATTGGCACGGGACAGGTACATCCTATCCCATATTCACAAAACATATTAGTTACCCTAAAAATAGTAACTAAGAGAGAGAGAGAGAGAGAGAGAGAGAGAGAGAGAGAAATAATTTGCTAGGAATATAATTAATTAATTAGATAATTAAAGAATTCAATAAATTAAGTAAGTAGAAATCTATGGATTATAATTTACTTAATTTTATAAAATAGATAAATAAATAGTTAACTTTAACAAAAAAATATGAATAAATATTCACTTTTGATTGGTGCAAGAGTAGTCCAAGCTATCCCCAACCAAACTTGCACCATTGACAACCGTAAGTATTGGTAACATGTTGATTTAGATAAATAAAACTTTATGGAGAATAATTTTTTTAATATATTAAAACAAATAAAAGAATAATTTAATTTAGTAAAATAAATAAATAAATTTTCAGTTATTATTGGGGCAAGACATGTACAACTTATTCAACACCAGAACTAATCCATTTTCAATAAGTAAATCATTAATTAGATGAACAATTTAGTTATGTAAACAAATAAAACCTATGGATAACAATTACTTACTTTTGGAAAAATAAATAAAAATCCAATTTATCTAGATCCAAACCCAACCCATTCACAACCCTAAAAATGTAACTCAGGAGGGAGAGAGAGAGAGAGAGAGAGAGAAATAATTTGTTTATAAAGTAAATTAATTTAGTAAGTTCAGTAAATAATTTTTAACTTAATAGCATAACTAAATAAGTAATTAGGTGAGAAAATGAGAGGAACAAGGAATTTCCTCACCATGATTCAGGCTCTATATGTACCTTAGGCTCATGCTCACGATGTAGGCTCGAAGTTCAACCTGGACTTAGACTTGCGCATAAATATGTTCTTTTGTTCTCGTTAATAATTTTAATCCAAGCTGAGACCTAACCTACTAATAGCCCTAAATATTAGGCTTAGGGAGAGAGATCGAAATAACAAAATATTTAAATAAATGATTAATTACTTGAATAATTTTGTAAATTAAAATATAGAAATCTATGGATAATATTTTACTAAATTTTGTAAAATAAACAAATCAAAAATTTAATTTAATAAATTTACTATATACTCATTTATTATTGGGTGTTGGGTTGAATCAAATAAATAAAAATTTATACATAATAGTTTATCTAAAGTATTTAAATATATAAACGAATAATTTAGTTTAGTAAAATAAATAAAATTTCATTAATCATTCGGACGGGATAGGTACATTCTATACCACACTAGACCGAACTCGTTGATAACCCAAAAAATAAGGATCCAGAGAAAGAGAAAAATAAGTTATTAACTAATTTATTAACCTAAATAATAAAATCATTATATAATGATCAATTCATTTAGTAAAATAAAAAATAAATATCCAATCTATCTAAAACCAAGCCCGGCCCATTGATAACCCAAAATATTAGACTTTGGGAGGGAGAGATATAATGAAATAATTTTTTGATAAAATTAAATCATTTAGTAAATTAAATAAATAAAATTTTTTAACTTACTAAATTAAATAAATAAATAAATTGGTGAGGAAATAAGAGAGTAAGAAACAATAGCGCTTTCCTCGTCGGCTCAACTCATGAGATAGGTCTAATGGTTGGGTCGGGCTCAAAGTTGGGCATTAATATATTCTATTGAATAAAGACAAAGTCCAACCCAAACTTGGCACTGCCTGTGAACCAACCTTCTTAATTTGTTAATAAATGATTAATTAATGAAGACAATTAGTTAATTAAAGAAATAAAAATATATGGATAATAACTTTTTTATTTTGTAAAATATATAATTGAATAACTTAATTTAATAAAATAAAAAAATATCCAAGCTACCTAGACCAATCCCCACCTGTTGACAACCCTTAAATATTGGACACCGAGCAGTAAGATAGAGAGGGACATAATTAAATAATCTAGTAAATTAAATCAATAAAATATTTTAATTATTTAATATAAGTAAATAAATAATTATGCAACAAAAAATCCGAGCTTTATATGATGGTCGGGCACAGGTTCAAAATCTAGGCTTGATGGTTGGTCTAGGCTTAGACGGGCCTTAATAAGATCTATTGATATAAAGGCAAAACCCAAACCAGACGTGGCCCAACCAATGAAATGGTTTAACCCCAACCGATACCTATCCAATTTATAAACCTAAATATTTTGCTCGGGTTGGGGGGGAATGTATGGATTATTAATTACTTGACTAATTAAATAAATTAAATAAATAGGAACCTATGGATACCAATTTAGTTAATTTTGTAAAATAACTAATGATTAATTTGGTTTAGTAAAATAAATAAATAAAATTACAGTTATTATTGGCACGGGACAGGTACATCCTATCCCATATTCACAAAACATATTAGTTACCCTAAAAATAGTCTCTAGGAGAGAGAGAGAGAGAGAGAGAGAGAGAGAAATAATTTGCTAGGAATATAATTAATTAATTAGATAATTAAAGAATTCAATAAATTAAGTAAGTAGAAATCTATGGATAATAATTTACTTAATTTTATAAAATAGATAAATAAATAGTTAACTTTAACAAAAAAATATGAATAAATATTCACTTGTGATTGGTGCAAGACTAGTCCAAGCTATCCCCAACCAAACTTGCACCATTGACAACCGTAAGTATTGGTAACATGTTGAATTAGATAAATAAAACTTTATGGAGAATAATTTTTTTAATATATTAAAACAAATAAATGAATAATTTAATTTAGTAAAATAAATAAATAAATTTTCAGTTATTATTGGGGCAAGACGTACAATTTATTGAACACCAGAACTAATCCATTTTCAATAAGTAAATCATTAATTAGATGAACAATTTAGTTATGTAAATAAATAAAACCTATGGATAACAATTACTTACTTTTGGAAAAATAAATAAATATCCAAATTATCTAGATCCAAACCCAACCCATTCACAACCCTAAAAATGTAACTCAGGAGGGAGAGAGAGAGAGAGAGAGAGAGAGAAATAATTTGTTTATAAAGTAAATTAATTTAGTAAGTTCAGTAAATAATTTTTAACTTAATAGCATAACTAAATAAGTAATTAGGTGAGAAAATGAGAGGAACAAGGAATTTCCTCACCATGATTCAGGCTCTATATGTACTTTAGGCTCATGCTCACGATGTAGGCTCGAAGTTCAACCTGGACTTAGACTTGCGCATAAATATGTTCTTTTGTTCTCGTTAATAATTTTAATCCAAGCTGAGACCTAACCTACTAATAGCCCTAAATATTAGGCTTAGGGAGAGAGATCGAAATAACAAAATATTTAAATAAATGATTAATTACTTGAATAATTTTGTAAATTAAAAAATAGAAATCTATGGATAATATTTTACTAAATTTTGTAAAAGAAACAAATCAAAAATTTAATTTAATAAATTTACTATATACTCATTTATTATTGGGTGTTGGGTTGAATCAAATAAATAAAAATTTATACATAATAGTTTATCTAAAGTATTTAAATATATAAACGAATAATTTAGTTTAGTAAAATAAATAAAATTTCATTAATCATTCGGACGGGATAGGTACATTCTATACCACACTAGACCGAACTCGTTGATAACCCAAAAAATAAGGATCCAGAGAAAGAGAAAAATAAGTTATTAACTAATTTATTAACCTAAATAATAAAATCATTATATAATGATCAATTCATTTATTAAAATAAAAAATAAATATCCAATCTATCTAAAACCAAGCCCGGCCCATTGATAACCCAAAATATTAGACTTGGGGAGGGAGAGATATAATGAAATAATTTTTTGATAAAATTAAGTCATTTAGTAAATTAAATAAATAAAATTTTTTAACTTACTAAATTAAATAAATAAATAAATTGGTGAGGAAATAAGAGAGTAAGAAACAATAGCGCTTTCCTCGTCGGCTCAACTCATGAGATAGGTCTAATGGTTGGGTCGGGCTCAAAGTTGGGCTTTAATATATTCTATTGAATAAAGACAAAGTCCAACCCAAACTTGGCACTGCCTGTGAACCAACCTTCTTAATTTGTTAATAAATGATTAATTAATGAAGACAATTAGTTAATTAAAGAAATAAAAATATATGGATAAAAACTTTTTTATCTTGTAAAATATATAATTGAATAACTTAATTTAATAAAATAAAAAAATATCCAAGCTACCTAGACCAATCCCCACCTGTTGACAACCCTTAAATATTGGACACCGAGCAGTAAGATAGAGAGGGACATAATTAAATAATCTAGTAAATTAAATCAATAAAATATTTTAACTATTTAAAATAAGTAAATAAATAATTATGCAACAAAAAATCCGAGCTTTATATGATGGTCGGGCACAGGCTCAAAATCTAGGCTTGATGGTTGGTCTAGGCTTAGACGGGCGTTAATAAGTTCTGTTGATATAAAGGCAAAGCCCAAACCAGACGTGGCCCAACCAATGAAAAGGTTTAACCCCAACCGATACCTATCCAATTTATAAACCCAAATGTTTTGCTCGGGTTGGGGGGGAATGTATGGATTATTAATTACTTGACTAATTAAATAAATTAAATAAATAGGAACCTATGGATACCAATTTAGTTAATTTTGTAAAATAACTAATGATTAATTTGGTTTAGTAAAATAAATAAATAAAATTACAGTTATTATTGGCACGGGACAGGTACATCCTATCCCATATTCACAAAACATATTAGTTACCCTAAAAATAGTCTCTAGGAGAGAGAGAGAGAGAGAGAGAGAGAGAGAGAGAGAAATAATTTGCTAGGAATATAATTAATTAATTAGATAATTAAAGAATTCAATAAATTAAGTAAGTAGAAATCTATGGATAATAATTTACTTAATTTTATAAAATAGATAAATAAATAGTTAACTTTAACAAAAAAATATGAATAAATATTCACTTGTGATTGGTGCAAGACTAGTCCAAACTATCCCCAACCAAACTTGCACCATTGACAACCGTAAGTATTGGGAACATGTTGAATTAGATAAATAAAACTTTATGGAGAATAATTTTTTTAATATATTAAAACAAATAAATGAATAATTTAATTTAGTAAAATAAATAAATAAATTTTCAGTTATTATTGGGGCAAGACATGTACAACTTATTCAACACCAGAACTAATCCATTTTCAATAAGTAAATCATTAATTAGATGAACAATTTAGTTATGTAAACAAATAAAACCTATGGATAACAATTACTTACTTTTGGAAAAATAAATAAATATCCAAATTATCTAGATCCAAACCCAACCCATTCACAACCCTAAAAATGTAACTCAGGAGGGAGAGAGAGAGAGAGAGAGAGAGAAATAATTTGTTTATAAAGTAAATTAATTTAGTAAGTTCAGTAAATAATTTTTAACTTAATAGGATAACTAAATAAGTAATTAGGTGAGAAAATGAGAGGAACAAGGAATTTCCTCACCATGATTCAGGCTCTATATGTACCTTAGGCTCATGCTCACGATGTAGGCTTGAAGTTCAACCTGGACTTAGACTTGCGCATAAATATGTTCTTTTGTTCTCGTTAATAATTTTAATCCAAGCTGAGACCTAACCTACTAATAGCCCTAAATATTAGGCTTAGGGAGAGAGATCGAAATAACAAAATATTTAAATAAATGATTAATTACTTGAATAATTTTGTAAATTAAAATATAGAAATCTATGGATAATATTTTACTAAATTTTGTAAAATAAACAAATCAAAAATTTAATTTAATAAATTTACTATATACTCATTTATTATTGGGTGTTGGGTTGAATCAAATAAATAAAAATTTATACATAATAGTTTATCTAAAGTATTTAAATATATAAACGAATAATTTAGTTTAGTAAAATAAATAAAATTTCATTAATCATTCGGACGGGATAGGTACATTCTATACCACACTAGACCGAACTCGTTGATAACCCAAAAAATAAGGATCCAGAGAAAGAGAAAAATAAGTAATTAACTAATTTATTAACCTAAATAATAAAATCATTATATAATGATCAATTCATTTAGTAAAATAAAAAATAAATATCCAATCTATCTAAAACCAAGCACGGCCCATTGATAACCCAAAATATTAGACTTGGGGAGGGAGAGATATAATGAAATAATTTTTTGATAAAATTAAGTCATTTAGTAAATTAAATAAATAAAAATTTTTAACTTACTAAATTAAATAAATAAATAAATTGGTGAGGAAATAAGAGAGTAAGAAACAATAGCGCTTTCCTCGTCGGCTCAACTCATGAGATAGGTCTAATGGTTGGGTCGGGCTCAAAGTTGGGCTTTAATATATTCTATTGAATAAAGACAAAGTCCAACCCAAACTTGGCACTGCCTGTGAACCAACCTTCTTAATTTGTTAATAAATGATTAATTAATGAAGACAATTAGTTAATTAAAGAAATAAAAATATATGGATAAAAACTTTTTTATCTTGTAAAATATATAATTGAATAACTTAATTTAATAAAATAAAAAAATATCCAAGCTACCTAGACCAATCCCCACCTGTTGACAACCCTTAAATATTGGACACCGAGCAGTAAGATAGAGAGGGACATAATTAAATAATCTAGTAAATTAAATCAATAAAATATTTTAACTATTTAAAATAAGTAAATAAATAATTATGCAACAAAAAATCCGAGCTTTATATGATGGTCGGGCACAGGCTCAAAATCTAGGCTTGATGGTTGGTCTAGGCTTAGACGGGCGTTAATAAGTTCTGTTGATATAAAGGCAAAGCCCAAACCAGACGTGGCCCAACCAATGAAAAGGTTTAACCCCAACCGATACCTATCCAATTTATAAACCTAAATATTTTGCTCGGGTTGGGGGGGAATGTATGGATTATTAATTACTTGAATAATTAAATAAATTAAATAAATAGGAACCTATGGATACCAATTTGGTTAATTTTGTAAAATAACTAATGATAAATTTGGTTTAGTAAAATAAATAAATAAAATTACATTTATTATTGGCACGGGACAGGTACATCCTATCCCATATTCACAAAACATATTAGTTACCCTAAAAATAGTCTCAAGGAGAGAGAGAGAGAGAGAGAGAGAGAGAGAGAGAAATAATTTGCTAGGAATATAATTAATTAATTAGATAATTAAAGAATTCAATAAATTAAGTAAGTAGAAATCTATGGATAATAATTTACTTAATTTTATAAAATAGATAAATAAATAGTTAACTTTAACAAAAAAATATGAATAAATATTCACTTGTGATTGGTGCAAGACTAGTCCAAGCTATCCCCAACCAAACTTGCACCATTGACAACCGTAAGTATTGGTAACATGTTGAATTAGATAAATAAAACTTTATGGAGAATAATTTTTTTAATATATTAAAACAAATAAATGAATAATTTAATTTAGTAAAATAAATAAATAAATTTTCAGTTATTATTGGGGCAAGACATGTACAACTTATTCAACACCAGAACTAATCCATTTTCAATAAGTAAATCATTAATTAGATGAACAATTTAGTTATGTAAACAAATAAAACCTATGGATAACAATTACTTACTTTTGGAAAAATAAATAAATATCCAAATTATCTAGATCCAAACCCAACCCATTCACAACCCTAAAAATGTAACTCAGGAGGGAGAGAGAGAGAGAGAGAGAGAGAAATAATTTGTTTATAAAGTAAATTAATTTAGTAAGTTCAGTAAATAATTTTTAACTTAATAGGATAACTAAATAAGTAATTAGGTGAGAAAATGAGAGGAACAAGGAATTTCCTCACCATGATTCAGGCTCTATATGTACCTTAGGCTCATGCTCACGATGTAGGCTCGAAGTTCAACCTGGACTTAGACTTGCGCATAAATATGTTCTTTTGTTCTCGTTAATAATTTTAATCCAAGCTGAGACCTAACCTACTAATAGCCCTAAATATTAGGCTTAGGGAGAGAGATCGAAATAACAAAATATTTAAATAAATGATTAATTACTTGAATAATTTTGTAAATTAAAATATAGAAATCTATGGATAATATTTTACTAAATTTTGTAAAATAAACAAATCAAAAATTTAATTTAATAAATTTACTATATACTCATTTATTATTGGGTATTGGGTTGAATCAAATAAATAAAAATTTATACATAATAGTTTATCTAAAGTATTTAAATATATAAACGAATAATTTAGTTTAGTAAAATAAATAAAATTTCATTAATCATTCGGACGGGATAGGTACATTCTATACCACACTAGACCGAACTCGTTGATAACCCAAAAAATAAGGATCCAGAGAAAGAGAAAAATAAGTTATTAACTAATTTATTAACCTAAATAATAAAATCATTATATAATGATCAATTCATTTAGTAAAATAAAAAATAAATATCCAATCTATCTAAAACCAAGCACGGCCCATTGATAACCCAAAATATTAGACTTGGGGAGGGAGAGATATAATGAAATAATTTTTTGATAAAATTAAGTCATTTAGTAAATTAAATAAATAAAATTTTTTAACTTACTAAATTAAATAAATAAATAAATTGGTGAGGAAATAAGAGAGTAAGAAACAATAGCGCTTTCCTCGTTGGCTCAACTCATGAGATAGGTCTAATGGTTGGGTCGGGCTCAAAGTTGGGCTTTAATATATTCTATTGAATAAAGACAAAGTCCAACCCAAACTTGGCACTGCCTGTGAACCAACCTTCTTAATTTGTTAATAAATGATTAATTAATGAAGACAATTAGTTAATTAAAGAAATAAAAATATATGGATAAAAACTTTTTTATCTTGTAAAATATATAATTGAATAACTTAATTTAATAAAATAAAAAAATATCCAAGCTACCTAGACCAATCCCCACCTGTTGACAACCCTTAAATATTGGACACCGAGCAGTAAGATAGAGAGGGACATAATTAAATAATCTAGTAAATTAAATCAATAAAATATTTTAACTATTTAAAATAAGTAAATAAATAATTATGCAACAAAAAATCCGAGCTTTATATGATGGTCGGGCACAGGCTCAAAATCTAGGCTTGATGGTTGGTCTAGGCTTAGACGGGCGTTAATAAGTTCTGTTGATATAAAGGCAAAGCCCAAACCAGACGTGGCCCAACCAATGAAAAGGTTTAACCCCAACCGATACCTATCCAATTTATAAACCTAAATATTTTGCTCGGGTTGGGGGGGAATGTATGGATTATTAATTACTTGAATAATTTAATAAATTAAATAAATAGGAAACTATGGATACCAATTTAGTTAATTTTGTAAAATAACTAATGATTAATTTGGTTTAGTAAAATAAATAAATAAAATTACATTTAGTATTGGCACGGGACAGGTACATCCTATCCCATATTCACAAAACATATTAGTTAACCTTAAAATAGTCTCTAGGAGGAGAGAGAGAGAGAGAAATAATTTGTTAGGAAAATAATTAATTAATTAGTTAATTAAAGAATTCAGTAAATTAAGTAAATAGAAATCTATGGATAATAATTTACTTAATTTTATAAAATAGATAAATCAATAGTTAACTTTAACAAAAAAGCATAAATAAATATTCACTTGTGATTGGTGCAAGACTAGTCCAAGCTATCCCCAACCAAACTTGCACCATTGACAACCGTAAGTATTGGTAACATGTTGAATTAAATAAATAAAACTTTATAGAGAAGAAATTTTTTAATATATTAAAATCAATTGAATTCAATTATAAATCATTAATTAGATGAACAATTTAGTTATGTAAATAAATAAAACCTATGGATAATAATTTACTTACTTTTGGTAAAATAAATAAATATCCAAACTATCTAGATCCAAACCCAACCCATTCACAACCCTAAATATGTAACTCAGGAGGGAGAGAGAGAGAGAGAGAGAGAGAGAGAGAGAGAGAAATAATTTGTTTATAAAGTAAATTAATTTAGTAAGTTCAGTAAATAATTTTTAACTTAATAGCATAACTAAATAAGTAATTAGGTGATAAAATGAGAGGAACAAGGAATTTCCTCACCACGATTCAGGCTCTATATGAACTTTAAGCTCATGCTCACGATGTAGGCTCGAAGTTCAACCTGGACTTAGACTTGCGCATAAATATGTTCTTTTGTTCTCGTTAATAATTTTAATCCAAGCTGAGACCTAACCTACTAATAGCCCTAAATATTAGGCTTAGGGAGAGAGATCGAAATAGCAAAATATTTAAATAAATGATTAATTACTTGAATAATTTTGTAAATTAAAAAATAGAAATCTATGGATAATATTTTACTAAATTTTGTAAAATAAACAAATCAAAAATTTAATTTAATAAAATTACTATATACTCATTTATTATTGGGTGTCGGGTTGAATCAAATAAATAAAAATTTATACATATTAGTTTATCTAAAGTATTTAAATATATAAACGAATAATTTAGTTTAGTAAAATAAATAAAATTTCATTAATCATTCGGACGGGATAGGTACATTCTGTACCAGACTAGACCGAACTCGTTGATAAACCAAAAAATAAGGATCCAGAGAAAGAGAAAAATAAGTTTTTATCTAATTTATTAACCTAAATAATAAAATCATTATATAATGATCAATTCATTTAGTAAAATAAAAAATAAATATCCAATCTATCTAAAACCTAGCCCGGCCCATTGATAACCCAAAATATTAGACTTGGGAAGGGAGAGATATAATGAAATAATTTTTTGATAAAATTAAATCATTTAGTAAATTAAATAAATAAATTTTTTTAACTTATTAAATTAAATAAATAAATAAATTGGTGAGGAAATAAGAGAGTAAGAAACAATAACGCTTTCCTCGTCGGCTCAACTCAAGAGATAGGTCTAATGGTTGGGTCGGGCTCAAAGTTGGGCTTCAATATATTCTATTGAATAAAGACAAAGTCCAACCCAAACTTGGCACTGCCTGTGAACCAACCTTCTTAATTTGTTAATAAATGATTAATTAATGAAGACAATTAGTTAATTAAATAAATAAAAATCTATGGATAAGAACTTTTTTATTTTGTAAAATATATAATTGAATAATTCAATTTAATAAAATAAAAAAATATCCAAGCTACCTAGACCAATCCCCACCTGTTGACAACCCTTAAATATTGGACACCGAGCAGTAAGATAGAGAGGGACATAATTAAATAATCTAGTAAATAAAGTCAATAAAATATTTTAACTATTTAAAATAAGTAAATAAATAATTATGCAACAAAAAATCCGAGCTTTATATGATGGTCGAGCACATGCTAAAAATCTAGGCTTGCTGGTTCGTCTAGGCTTAGACGGGCCTTAATAAGTTCTGCTGATATAAAGGCAAAGCCCAAACCAGACGTGGCCCAACCAATGAAAAGGTTTAACCCCAACCGATACCTATCCAATTTATAAACCTAAATATTTTGCTCGGGTTGGGGGGGAATGTATGGATTATTAACTACTTGAATAATTTAATAAATTAAATAAATAGGAAACTATGGATACCAATTTAGTTAATTTTGTAAAATAACTAATGATTAATTTGGTTTAGTAAAATAAATAAATAAAATTACATTTAGTATTGGCACGGGACAGGTACATCCTATCCCATATTCACAAAACATATTAGTTAACCTTAAAATAGTCTCTAGGAGGGAGAGAGAGAGAGAGAAATAATTTGTTAGGAAAATAATTAATTAATTAGTTAATTAAAGAATTCAGTAAATTAAGTAAATAGAAATCTATGGATAATAATTTACTTAATTTTATAAAATAGATAAATCAATAGTTAACTTTAACAAAAAAGCATAAATAAATATTCACTTGTGATTGGTGCAAGACTAGTCCAAGCTATCCCCAACCAAACTTGCACCATTGACAACTGTAAGTATTGGTAACATGTTGAATTAAATAAATAAAACTTTATAGAGAAGAAATTTTTTAATATATTAAAACAAATAAATGAATAATTTAATTTAGTAAAATAAATAAATAAAATTTCAGTTATTATTGGGGCAAGACATGTACAACCTATTCGACACCAGAACTAATACATTGTTCAAAAAGTAAATCATTAATTAGATGAACAATTTAGTTATGTAAATAAATAAAACCTATGGATAATAATTTACTTACTTTTGGTAAAATAAATAAATATCCAAACTATCTAGATCCAAACCCAACCCATTCACAACCCTAAATATGTAACTCAGGAGGGAGAGAGAGAGAGAGAGAGAGAGAGAAAGAGAAATAATTTGTTTATAAAGTAAATTAATTTAGTAAGTTCAGTAAATAATTTTTAACTTAATAGCATAACTAAATAAGTAATTAGGTGATAAAATGAGAGGAACAAGGAATTTCCTCACCACGATTCAGGCTCTATATGAACTTTAAGCTCATGCTCACGATGTAGGCTCGAAGTTCAACCTGGACTTAGACTTGCGCATAAATATGTTCTTTTGTTCTCGTTAATAATTTTAATCCAAGCTGAGACCTAACCTACTAATAGCCCTAAATATTAGGCTTAGGGAGAGAGATCGAAATAGCAAAATATTTAAATAAATGATTAATTACTTGAATAATTTTGTAAATTAAAAAATAGAAATCTATGGATAATATTTTACTAAATTTTGTAAAATAAACAAATCAAAATTTTAATTTAATAAAATTACTATATACTCATTTATTATTGGGTGTCGGGTTGAATCAAATAAATAAAAATTTATACATATTAGTTTATCTAAAGTATTTAAATATATAAACGAATAATTTAGTTTAGTAAAATAAATAAAATTTCATTAATCATTCGGACGGGATAGGTACATTCTGTACCAGACTAGACCGAACTCGTTGATAAACCAAAAAATAAGGATCCAGAGAAAGAGAAAAATAAGTTTTTATCTAATTTATTAACCTAAATAATAAAATCATTATATAATGATCAATTCATTTAGTAAAATAAAAAATAAATATCCAATCTATCTAAAACCTAGCCCGGCCCATTGATAACCCAAAATATTAGACTTGGGAAGGGAGAGATATAATGAAATAATTTTTTGATAAAATTAAATCATTTAGTAAATTAAATAAATAAATTTTTTTAACTTATTAAATTAAATAAATAAATAAATTGGTGAGGAAATAAGAGAGTAAGAAACAATAACGCTTTCCTCGTCGGCTCAACTCAAGAGATAGGTCTAATGGTTGGGTCGGGCTCAAAGTTGGGCTTCAATATATTCTATTGAATAAAGACAAAGTCCAACCCAAACTTGGCACTGCCTGTGAACCAACCTTCTTAATTTGTTAATAAATGATTAATTAATGAAGACAATTAGTTAATTAAATAAATAAAAATCTATGGATAAGAACTTTTTTATTTTGTAAAATATATAATTGAATAATTCAATTTAATAAAATAAAAAAATATCCAAGCTACCTAGACCAATCCCCACCTGTTGACAACCCTTAAATATTGGACACCGAGCAGTAAGATAGAGAGGGACATAATTAAATAATCTAGTAAATAAAGTCAATAAAATATTTTAACTATTTAAAATAAGTAAATAAATAATTATGCAACAAAAAATCCGAGCTTTATATGATGGTCGAGCACATGCTAAAAATCTAGGCTTGCTGGTTCGTCTAGGCTTAGACGGGCCTTAATAAGTTCTGTTGATATAAAGGCAAAGCCCAAACCAGACGTGGCCCAACCAATGAAAAGGTTTAACCCCAACCGATACCTATCCAATTTATAAACCTAAATATTTTGCTCGGGTTGGGGGGGAATGTATGGATTATTAACTACTTGAATAATTTAATAAATTAAATAAATAGGAAACTATGGATACCAATTTAGTTAATTTTGTAAAATAACTAATGATTAATTTGGTTTAGTAAAATAAATAAATAAAATTACATTTAGTATTGGCACGGGACAGGTACATCCTATCCCATATTCACAAAACATATTAGTTAACCTTAAAATAGTCTCTAGGAGGGAGAGAGAGAGAGAGAAATAATTTGTTAGGAAAATAATTAATTAATTAGTTAATTAAAGAATTCAGTAAATTAAGTAAATAGAAATCTATGGATAATAATTTACTTAATTTTATAAAATAGATAAATCAATAGTTAACTTTAACAAAAAAGCATAAATAAATATTCACTTGTGATTGGTGCAAGACTAGTCCAAGCTATCCCCAACCAAACTTGCACCATTGACAACTGTAAGTATTGGTAACATGTTGAATTAAATAAATAAAACTTTATAGAGAAGAAATTTTTTAATATATTAAAACAAATAAATGAATAATTTAATTTAGTAAAATAAATAAATAAAATTTCAGTTATTATTGGGGCAAGACATGTACAACCTATTCGACACCAGAACTAATACATTGTTCAAAAAGTAAATCATTAATTAGATGAACAATTTAGTTATGTAAATAAATAAAACCTATGGATAATAATTTACTTACTTTTGGTAAAATAAATAAATATCCAAACTATCTAGATCCAAACCCAACCCATTCACAACCCTAAATATGTAACTCAGGAGGGAGAGAGAGAGAGAGAGAGAGAGAGAGAGAGAAAATAATTTGTTTATAAAGTAAATTAATTTAGTAAGTTCAGTAAATAATTTTTAACTTAATAGCATAACTAAATAAGTAATTAGGTGATAAAATGAGAGGAACAAGGAATTTCCTCACCACGATTCAGGCTCTATATGAACTTTAAGCTCATGCTCACGATGTAGGCTCGAAGTTCAACCTGGACTTAGACTTGCGCATAAATATGTTCTTTTGTTCTCGTTAATAATTTTAATCCAAGCTGAGACCTAACCTACTAATAGCCCTAAATATTAGGCTTAGGGAGAGAGATCGAAATAGCAAAATATTTAAATAAATGATTAATTACTTGAATAATTTTGTAAATTAAAAAATAGAAATCTATGGATAATATTTTACTAAATTTTGTAAAATAAACAAATCAAAATTTTAATTTAATAAAATTACTATATACTCATTTATTATTGGGTGTCGGGTTGAATCAAATAAATAAAAATTTATACATATTAGTTTATCTAAAGTATTTAAATATATAAACGAATAATTTAGTTTAGTAAAATAAATAAAATTTCATTAATCATTCGGACGGGATAGGTACATTCTGTACCAGACTAGACCGAACTCGTTGATAAACCAAAAAATAAGGATCCAGAGAAAGAGAAAAATAAGTTTTTATCTAATTTATTAACCTAAATAATAAAATCATTATATAATGATCAATTCATTTAGTAAAATAAAAAATAAATATCCAATCTATCTAAAACCAAGCCCGGCCCATTGATAACCCAAAATATTAGACTTGGGAAGGGAGAGATATAATGAAATAATTTTTTGATAAAATTAAATCATTTAGTAAATTAAATAAATAATTTTTTTTAACTTATTAAATTAAATAAATAAATAAATTGGTGAGGAAATAAGAGAGTAAGAAACAATAACGCTTTCCTCGTCGGCTCAACTCAAGAGATAGGTCTAATGGTTGGGTCGGGCTCAAAGTTGGGCTTCAATATATTCTATTGAATAAAGACAAAGTCCAACCCAAACTTGGCACTGCCTGTGAACCAACCTTCTTAATTTGTTAATAAATGATTAATTAATGAAGACAATTAGTTAATTAAATAAATAAAAATCTATGGATAAGAACTTTTTTATTTTGTAAAATATATAATTGAATAATTCAATTTAATAAAATAAAAAAATATCCAAGCTACCTAGACCAATCCCCACCTGTTGACAACCCTTAAATATTGGACACCGAGCAGTAAGATAGAGAGGGACATAATTAAATAATCTAGTAAATAAAGTCAATAAAATATTTTAACTATTTAAAATAAGTAAATAAATAATTATGCAACAAAAAATCCGAGCTTTATATGATGGTCGAGCATATGCTAAAAATCTAGGCTTGTTGGTTCGTCTAGGCTTAGACGGGCCTTAATAAGTTCTGTTGATATAAAGGCAAAGCCCAAACCAGACGTGGCCCAACCAATGAAAAGGTTTAACCCCAACCGATACCTATCCAATTTATAAACCTAAATATTTTGCTCGGGTTGGGGGGGAATGTATGGATTATTAACTTCTTGAATTATTTAATAAATTAAATAAATAGGAAACTATGGATACCAATTTAGTTAATTTTGTAAAATAACTAATGATTAATTTGGTTTAGTAAAATAAATAAATAAAATTACATTTAGTATTGGCACGGGACAGGTACATCCTATCCCATATTCACAAAACATATTAGTTAACCTTAAAATAGTCTCTAGGAGGGAGAGAGAGAGAGAGAAATAATTTGTTAGGAAAATAATTAATTAATTAGTTAATTAAAGAATTCAGTAAATTAAGTAAATAGAAATCTATGGATAATAATTTACTTAATTTTATAAAATAGATAAATCAATAGTTAACTTTAACAAAAAAGCATAAATAAATATTCACTTGTGATTGGTGCAAGACTAGTCCAAGCTATCCCCAACCAAACTTGCACCATTGACAACTGTAAGTATTGGTAACATGTTGAATTAAATAAATAAAACTTTATAGAGAAGAAATTTTTTAATATATTAAAATACATTGTTCAAAAAGTAAATCATTAATTAGATGAACAATTTAGTTATGTAAATAAATAAAACCTATGGATAATAATTTACTTACTTTTGGTAAAATAAATAAATATCCAAACTATCTAGATCCAAACCCAACCCATTCACAACCCTAAATATGTAACTCAGGAGGGAGAGAGAGAGAGAGAGAGAGAGAGAGAGAGAGAAATAATTTGTTTATAAAGTAAATTAATTTAGTAAGTTCAGTAAATAATTTTTAACTTAATAGCATAACTAAATAAGTAATTAGGTGATAAAATGAGAGGAACAAGGAATTTCCTCACCACGATTCAGGCTCTATATGAACTTTAAGCTCATGCTCACGATGTAGGCTCGAAGTTCAACCTGGACTTAGACTTGCGCATAAATATGTTCTTTTGTTCTCGTTAATAATTTTAATCCAAGCTGAGACCTAACCTACTAATAGCCCTAAATATTAGGCTTAGGGAGAGAGATCGAAATAGCAAAATATTTAAATAAATGATTAATTACTTGAATAATTTTGTAAATTAAAAAATAGAAATCTATGGATAATATTTTACTAAATTTTGTAAAATAAACAAATCAAAATTTTAATTTAATAAAATTACTATATACTCATTTATTATTGGGTGTCGGGTTGAATCAAATAAATAAAAATTTATACATATTAGTTTATCTAAAGTATTTAAATATATAAACGAATAATTTAGTTTAGTAAAATAAATAAAATTTCATTAATCATTCGGACGGGATAGGTACATTCTGTACCAGACTAGACCGAACTCGTTGATAAACCAAAAAATAAGGATCCAGAGAAAGAGAAAAATAAGTTTTTATCTAATTTATTAACCTAAATAATAAAATCATTATATAATGATCAATTCATTTAGTAAAATAAAAAATAAATATCCAATCTATCTAAAACCTAGCCCGGCCCATTGATAACCCAAAATATTAGACTTGGGAAGGGAGAGATATAATGAAATAATTTTTTGATAAAATTAAATCATTTAGTAAATTAAATAAATAAATTTTTTTAACTTATTAAATTAAATAAATAAATAAATTGGTGAGGAAATAAGAGAGTAAGAAACAATAACGCTTTCCTCGTCGGCTCAACTCAAGAGATAGGTCTAATGGTTGGGTCGGGCTCAAAGTTGGGCTTCAATATATTCTATTGAATAAAGACAAAGTCCAACCCAAACTTGGCACTGCCTGTGAACCAACCTTCTTAATTTGTTAATAAATGATTAATTAATGAAGACAATTAGTTAATTAAATAAATAAAAATCTATGGATAAGAACTTTTTTATTTTGTAAAATATATAATTGAATAATTCAATTTAATAAAATAAAAAAAATATCCAAGCTACCTAGACCAATCCCCACCTGTTGACAACCCTTAAATATTGGACACCGAGCAGTAAGATAGAGAGGGACATAATTAAATAATCTAGTAAATAAAGTCAATAAAATATTTTAACTATTTAAAATAAGTAAATAAATAATTATGCAACAAAAAATCCGAGCTTTATAAGATGGTCGAGCACATGCTAAAAATCTAGGCTTGCTGGTTCGTCTAGGCTTTGACGGGCCATAATAAGTTCTGCTGATATAAAGGCAAAGCCCAAACCAGACGTGGCCCAACCAATGAAAAGGTTTAACCCCAACCGATACCTATCCAATTTATAAACCTAAATATTTTGCTCGGGTTGGGGGGGAATGTATGGATTATTAACTACTTGAATAATTTAATAAATTAAATAAATAGGAAACTATGGATACCAATTTAGTTAATTTTGTAAAATAACTAATGATTAATTTGGTTTAGTAAAATAAATAAATAAAATTACATTTAGTATTGGCACGGGACAGGTACATCCTATCCCATATTCACAAAACATATTAGTTAACCTTAAAATAGTCTCTAGGAGGGAGAGAGAGAGAGAGAAATAATTTGTTAGGAAAATAATTAATTAATTAGTTAATTAAAGAATTCAGTAAATTAAGTAAATAGAAATCTATGGATAATAATTTACTTAATTTTATAAAATAGATAAATCAATAGTTAACTTTAACAAAAAAGCATAAATAAATATTCACTTGTGATTGGTGCAAGACTAGTCCAAGCTATCCCCAACCAAACTTGCACCATTGACAACCGTAAGTATTGGTAACATGTTGAATTAAATAAATAAAACTTTATAGAGAAGAAATTTTTTAATATATTAAAACAAATAAATGAATAATTTAATTTAGTAAAATAAATAAATAAAATTTCAGTTATTATTGGGGCAAGACATGTACAACCTACTCGACACCAGAACTAATACATTGTTCAAAAAGTAAATCATTAATTAGATGAACAATTTAGTTATGTAAATAAATAAAACCTATGGATAATAATTTACTTACTTTTGGTAAAATAAATAAATATCCAAACTATCTAGATCCAAACCCAACCCATTCACAACCCTAAATATGTAACTCAGGAGGGAGAGAGAGAGAGAGAGAGAGAGAGAGAGAGAGAGAGAGAGAGAGAAATAATTTGTTTATAAAGTAAATTAATTTAGTAAGTTCAGTAAATAATTTTTAACTTAATAGCATAACTAAATAAGTAATTAGGTGACAAAATGAGAGGAACAAGGAATTTCCTCACCACGATTCAGGCTCTATATGAACTTTAAGCTCATGCTCACGATGTAGGCTCGAAGTTCAACCTGGACTTAGACTTGCGCATAAATATGTTCTTTTGTTCTCGTTAATAATTTTAATCCAAGCTGAGACCTAACCTACTAATAGCCCTAAATATTAGGCTTAGGGAGAGAGATCGAAATAGCAAAATATTTAAATAAATGATTAATTACTTGAATAATTTTGTAAATTAAAAAATAGAAATCTATGGATAATATTTTACTAAATTTTGTAAAATAAACAAATCAAAATTTTAATTTAATAAAATTACTATATACTCATTTATTATTGGGTGTCGGGTTGAATCAAATAAATAAAAATTTATACATATTAGTTTATCTAAAGTATTTAAATATATAAACGAATAATTTAGTTTAGTAAAATAAATAAAATTTCATTAATCATTCGGACGGGATAGGTACATTCTGTACCAGACTAGACCGAACTCGTTGATAAACCAAAAAATAAGGATCCAGAGAAAGAGAAAAATAAGTTTTTATCTAATTTATTAACCTAAATAATAAAATCATTATATAATGATCAATTCATTTAGTAAAATAAAAAATAAATATCCAATCTATCTAAAACCTAGCCCGGCCCATTGATAACCCAAAATATTAGACTTGGGAAGGGAGAGATATAATGAAATAATTTTTTGATAAAATTAAATCATTTAGTAAATTAAATAAATAAATTTTTTTAACTTATTAAATTAAATAAATAAATAAATTGGTGAGGAAATAAGAGAGTAAGAAACAATAACGCTTTCCTCGTCGGCTCAACTCAAGAGATAGGTCTAATGGTTGGGTCGGGCTCAAAGTTGGGCTTCAATATATTCTATTGAATAAAGACAAAGTCCAACCCAAACTTGGCACTGCCTGTGAACCAACCTTCTTAATTTGTTAATAAATGATTAATTAATGAAGACAATTAGTTAATTAAATAAATAAAAATCTATGGATAAGAACTTTTTTATTTTGTAAAATATATAATTGAATAATTCAATTTAATAAAATAAAAAAATATCCAAGCTACCTAGACCAATCCCCACCTGTTGACAACCCTTAAATATTGGACACCGAGCAGTAAGATAGAGAGGGACATAATTAAATAATCTAGTAAATAAAGTCAATAAAATATTTTAACTATTTAAAATAAGTAAATAAATAATTATGCAACAAAAAATCCGAGCTTTATATGATGGTCGAGCACATGCTAAAAATCTAGGCTTGCTGGTTCGTCTAGGCTTAGACGGGCCATAATAAGTTCTGCTGATATAAAGGCAAAGCCCAAACCAGACGTGGCCCAACCAATGAAAAGGTTTAACCCCAACCGATACCTATCCAATTTATAAACCTAAATATTTTGCTCGGGTTGGGGGGGAATGTATGGATTATTAACTACTTGAATAATTTAATAAATTAAATAAATAGGAAACTATGGATACCAATTTAGTTAATTTTGTAAAATAACTAATGATTAATTTGGTTTAGTAAAATAAATAAATAAAATTACATTTAGTATTGGCACGGGACAGGTACATCCTATCCCATATTCACAAAACATATTAGTTAACCTTAAAATAGTCTCTAGGAGGGAGAGAGAGAGAGAGAAATAATTTGTTAGGAAAATAATTAATTAATTAGTTAATTAAAGAATTCAGTAAATTAAGTAAATAGAAATCTATGGATAATAATTTACTTAATTTTATAAAATAGATAAATCAATAGTTAACTTTAACAAAAAAGCATAAATAAATATTCACTTGTGATTGGTGCAAGACTAGTCCAAGCTATCCCCAACCAAACTTGCACCATTGACAACTGTAAGTATTGGTAACATGTTGAATTAAATAAATAAAACTTTATAGAGAAGAAATTTTTTAATATATTAAAACAAATAAATGAATAATTTAATTTAGTAAAATAAATAAATAAAATTTCAGTTATTATTGGGGCAAGACATGTACAACCTATTCGACACCAGAACTAATACATTGTTCAAAAAGTAAATCATTAATTAGATGAACAATTTAGTTATGTAAATAAATAAAACCTATGGATAATAATTTACTTACTTTTGGTAAAATAAATAAATATCCAAACTATCTAGATCCAAACCCAACCCATTCACAACCCTAAATATGTAACTCAGGAGGGAGAGAGAGAGAGAGAGAGAGAGAAGAGAGAGAGAAATAATTTGTTTATAAAGTAAATTAATTTAGTAAGTTCAGTAAATAATTTTTAACTTAATAGCATAACTAAATAAGTAATTAGGTGAGAAAATGAGAGGAACAAGGAATTTCCTCACCATGATTCAGGCTCTATATGAACTTTAAGCTCATGCTCACGATGTAGGCTCGAAGTTCAACCTGGACTTAGACTTGCGCATAAATATGTTCTTTTGTTCTCGTTAATAATTTTAATCCAAGCTGAGACCTAACCTACTAATAGCCCTAAATATTAGGCTTAGGGAGAGAGATCGAAATAGCAAAATATTTAAATAAATGATTAATTACTTGAATAATTTTGTAAATTAAAAAATAGAAATCTATGGATAATATTTTACTAAATTTTGTAAAATAAACAAATCAAAAATTTAATTTAATAAAATTACTATATACTCATTTATTATTGGGTGTCGGGTTGAATCAAATAAATAAAAATTTATACATATTAGTTTATCTAAAGTATTTAAATATATAAACGAATAATTTAGTTTAGTAAAATAAATAAAATTTCATTAATCATTCGGACGGGATAGGTACATTCTGTACCAGACTAGACCGAACTCGTTGATAACCCAAAAAATAAGGATCCAGAGAAAGAGAAAAATAAGTTTTTATCTAATTTATTAACCTAAATAATAAAATCATTATATAATGATCAATTCATTTAGTAAAATAAAAAATAAATATCCAATCTATCTAAAACCTAGCCCGGCCCATTGATAACCCAAAATATTAGACTTGGGAAGGGAGAGATATAATGAAATAATTTTTTGATAAAATTAAATCATTTAGTAAATTAAATAAATAAATTTTTTTAACTTACTAAATTAAATAAATAAATAAATTGGTGAGGAAATAAGAGAGTAAGAAACAATAACGCTTTCCTCGTCGGCTCAACTCAAGAGATAGGTCTAATGGTTGGGTCGGGCTCAAAGTTGGGCTTCAATATATTCTATTGAATAAAGACAAAGTCCAACCCAAACTTGGCACTGCCTGTGAACCAACCTTCTTAATTTGTTAATAAATGATTAATTAATGAAGACAATTAGTTAATTAAATAAATAAAAATCTATGGATAAGAACTTTTTTATTTTGTAAAATATATAATTGAATAATTCAATTTAATAAAATAAAAAAATATCCAAGCTACCTAGACCAATCCCCACCTGTTGACAACCCTTAAATATTGGACACCGAGCAGTAAGATAGAGAGGGACATAATTAAATAATCTAGTAAATTAAATCAATAAAATATTTTAACTATTTAAAATAAGTAAATAAATAATTATGCAACAAAAAATCCGAGCTTTATATGATGGTCGAGCACATGCTAAAAATCTAGGCTTGCTGGTTCGTCTAGGCTTAGACGGGCCTTAATAAGTTCTGTTGATATAAAGGCAAAGCCCAAACCAGACGTGGCCCAACCAATGAAAAGGTTTAACCCCAACCGATACCTATCCAATTTATAAACCTAAATATTTTGCTCGGGTTGGGGGGGAATGTATGGATTATTAACTTGAATAATTTAATAAATTAAATAAATAGGAAACTATGGATACCAATTTAGTTAATTTTGTAAAATAACTAATGATTAATTTGGTTTAGTAAAATAAATAAATAAAATTACATTTAGTATTGGCACGGGACAGGTACATCCTATCCCATATTCACAAAACATATTAGTTAACCTTAAAATAGTCTCTAGGAGGGAGAGAGAGAGAGAGAAAATAATTTGTTAGGAAAATAATTAATTAATTAGTTAATTAAAGAATTCAGTAAATTAAGTAAATAGAAATCTATGGATAATAATTTACTTAATTTTATAAAATAGATAAATCAATAGTTAACTTTAACAAAAAAGCATAAATAAATATTCACTTGTGATTGGTGCAAGACTAGTCCAAGCTATCCCCAACCAAACTTGCACCATTGACAACTGTAAGTATTGGTAACATGTTGAATTAAATAAATAAAACTTTATAGAGAAGAAATTTTTTAATATATTAAAATACATTGTTCAAAAAGTAAATCATTAATTAGATGAACAATTTAGTTATGTAAATAAATAAAACCTATGGATAATAATTTACTTACTTTTGGTAAAATAAATAAATATCCAAACTATCTAGATCCAAACCCAACCCATTCACAACCCTAAATATGTAACTCAGGAGGGAGAGAGAGAGAGAGAGAGAGAGAGAAATAATTTGTTTATAAAGTAAATTAATTTAGTAAGTTCAGTAAATAATTTTTAACTTAATAGCATAACTAAATAAGTAATTAGGTGATAAAATGAGAGGAACAAGGAATTTCCTCACCACGATTCAGGCTCTATATGAACTTTAAGCTCATGCTCACGATGTAGGCTCGAAGTTCAACCTGGACTTAGACTTGCGCATAAATATGTTCTTTTGTTCTCGTTAATAATTTTAATCCAAGCTGAGACCTAACCTACTAATAGCCCTAAATATTAGGCTTAGGGAGAGAGATCGAAATAGCAAAATATTTAAATAAATGATTAATTACTTGAATAATTTTGTAAATTAAAAAATAGAAATCTATGGATAATATTTTACTAAATTTTGTAAAATAAACAAATCAAAATTTTAATTTAATAAAATTACTATATACTCATTTATTATTGGGTGTCGGGTTGAATCAAATAAATAAAAATTTATACATATTAGTTTATCTAAAGTATTTAAATATATAAACGAATAATTTAGTTTAGTAAAATAAATAAAATTTCATTAATCATTCGGACGGGATAGGTACATTCTGTACCAGACTAGACCGAACTCGTTGATAAACCAAAAAATAAGGATCCAGAGAAAGAGAAAAATAAGTTTTTATCTAATTTATTAACCTAAATAATAAAATCATTATATAATGATCAATTCATTTAGTAAAATAAAAAATAAATATCCAATCTATCTAAAACCAAGCCCGGCCCATTGATAACCCAAAATATTAGACTTGGGAAGGGAGAGATATAATGAAATAATTTTTTGATAAAATTAAATCATTTAGTAAATTAAATAAATAATTTTTTTTAACTTATTAAATTAAATAAATAAATAAATTGGTGAGGAAATAAGAGAGTAAGAAACAATAACGCTTTCCTCGTCGGCTCAACTCAAGAGATAGGTCTAATGGTTGGGTCGGGCTCAAAGTTGGGCTTCAATATATTCTATTGAATAAAGACAAAGTCCAACCCAAACTTGGCACTGCCTGTGAACCAACCTTCTTAATTTGTTAATAAATGATTAATTAATGAAGACAATTAGTTAATTAAATAAATAAAAATCTATGGATAAGAACTTTTTTATTTTGTAAAATATATAATTGAATAATTCAATTTAATAAAATAAAAAAATATCCAAGCTACCTAGACCAATCCCCACCTGTTGACAACCCTTAAATATTGGACACCGAGCAGTAAGATAGAGAGGGACATAATTAAATAATCTAGTAAATAAAGTCAATAAAATATTTTAACTATTTAAAATAAGTAAATAAATAATTATGCAACAAAAAATCCGAGCTTTATATGATGGTCGAGCACATGCTAAAAATCTAGGCTTGTTGGTTCGTCTAGGCTTAGACGGGCCTTAATAAGTTCTGTTGATATAAAGGCAAAGCCCAAACCAGACGTGGCCCAACCAATGAAAAGGTTTAACCCCAACCGATACCTATCCAATTTATAAACCTAAATATTTTGCTCGGGTTGGGGGGGAATGTATGGATTATTAACTACTTGAATAATTTAATAAATTAAATAAATAGGAAACTATGGATACCAATTTAGTTAATTTTGTAAAATAACTAATGATTAATTTGGTTTAGTAAAATAAATAAATAAAATTACATTTAGTATTGGCACGGGACAGGTACATCCTATCCCATATTCACAAAACATATTAGTTAACCTTAAAATAGTCTCTAGGAGGGAGAGAGAGAGAGAGAAATAATTTGTTAGGAAAATAATTAATTAATTAGTTAATTAAAGAATTCAGTAAATTAAGTAAATAGAAATCTATGGATAATAATTTACTTAATTTTATAAAATAGATAAATCAATAGTTAACTTTAACAAAAAAGCATAAATAAATATTCACTTGTGATTGGTGCAAGACTAGTCCAAGCTATCCCCAACCAAACTTGCACCATTGACAACTGTAAGTATTGGTAACATGTTGAATTAAATAAATAAAACTTTATAGAGAAGAAATTTTTTAATATATTAAAACAAATAAATGAATAATTTAATTTAGTAAAATAAATAAATAAAATTTCAGTTATTATTGGGGCAAGACATGTACAACCTATTCGACACCAGAACTAATACATTGTTCAAAAAGTAAATCATTAATTAGATGAACAATTTAGTTATGTAAATAAATAAAACCTATGGATAATAATTTACTTACTTTTGGTAAAATAAATAAATATCCAAACTATCTAGATCCAAACCCAACCCATTCACAACCCTAAATATGTAACTCAGGAGGGAGAGAGAGAGAGAGAGAGAGAGAGAGAGAAGAGAAATAATTTGTTTATAAAGTAAATTAATTTAGTAAGTTCAGTAAATAATTTTTAACTTAATAGCATAACTAAATAAGTAATTAGGTGATAAAATGAGAGGAACAAGGAATTTCCTCACCACGATTCAGGCTCTATATGAACTTTAAGCTCATGCTCACGATGTAGGCTCGAAGTTCAACCTGGACTTAGACTTGCGCATAAATATGTTCTTTTGTTCTCGTTAATAATTTTAATCCAAGCTGAGACCTAACCTACTAATAGCCCTAAATATTAGGCTTAGGGAGAGAGATCGAAATAGCAAAATATTTAAATAAATGATTAATTACTTGAATAATTTTGTAAATTAAAAAATAGAAATCTATGGATAATATTTTACTAAATTTTGTAAAATAAACAAATCAAAATTTTAATTTAATAAAATTACTATATACTCATTTATTATTGGGTGTCGGGTTGAATCAAATAAATAAAAATTTATACATATTAGTTTATCTAAAGTATTTAAATATATAAACGAATAATTTAGTTTAGTAAAATAAATAAAATTTCATTAATCATTCGGACGGGATAGGTACATTCTGTACCAGACTAGACCGAACTCGTTGATAAACCAAAAAATAAGGATCCAGAGAAAGAGAAAAATAAGTTTTTATCTAATTTATTAACCTAAATAATAAAATCATTATATAATGATCAATTCATTTAGTAAAATAAAAAATAAATATCCAATCTATCTAAAACCTAGCCCGGCCCATTGATAACCCAAAATATTAGACTTGGGAAGGGAGAGATATAATGAAATAATTTTTTGATAAAATTAAATCATTTAGTAAATTAAATAAATAAATTTTTTTAACTTATTAAATTAAATAAATAAATAAATTGGTGAGGAAATAAGAGAGTAAGAAACAATAACGCTTTCCTCGTCGGCTCAACTCAAGAGATAGGTCTAATGGTTGGGTCGGGCTCAAAGTTGGGCTTCAATATATTCTATTGAATAAAGACAAAGTCCAACCCAAACTTGGCACTGCCTGTGAACCAACCTTCTTAATTTGTTAATAAATGATTAATTAATGAAGACAATTAGTTAATTAAATAAATAAAAATCTATGGATAAGAACTTTTTTATTTTGTAAAATATATAATTGAATAATTCAATTTAATAAAATAAAAAAATATCCAAGCTACCTAGACCAATCCCCACCTGTTGACAACCCTTAAATATTGGACACCGAGCAGTAAGATAGAGAGGGACATAATTAAATAATCTAGTAAATAAAGTCAATAAAATATTTTAACTATTTAAAATAAGTAAATAAATAATTATGCAACAAAAAATCCGAGCTTTATATGATGGTCGAGCACATGCTAAAAATCTAGGCTTGCTGGTTCGTCTAGGCTTAGACGGGCCTTAATAAGTTCTGTTGATATAAAGGCAAAGCCCAAACCAGACGTGGCCCAACCAATGAAAAGGTTTAACCCCAACCGATACCTATCCAATTTATAAACCTAAATATTTTGCTCGGGTTGGGGGGGAATGTATGGATTATTAACTACTTGAATAATTTAATAAATTAAATAAATAGGAAACTATGGATACCAATTTAGTTAATTTTGTAAAATAACTAATGATTAATTTGGTTTAGTAAAATAAATAAATAAAATTACATTTAGTATTGGCACGGGACAGGTACATCCTATCCCATATTCACAAAACATATTAGTTAACCTTAAAATAGTCTCTAGGAGGGAGAGAGAGAGAGAGAAATAATTTGTTAGGAAAATAATTAATTAATTAGTTAATTAAAGAATTCAGTAAATTAAGTAAATAGAAATCTATGGATAATAATTTACTTAATTTTATAAAATAGATAAATCAATAGTTAACTTTAACAAAAAAGCATAAATAAATATTCACTTGTGATTGGTGCAAGACTAGTCCAAGCTATCCCCAACCAAACTTGCACCATTGACAACCGTAAGTATTGGTAACATGTTGAATTAAATAAATAAAACTTTATAGAGAAGAAATTTTTTAATATATTAAAACAAATAAATGAATAATTTAATTTAGTAAAATAAATAAATAAAATTTCAGTTATTATTGGGGCAAGACATGTACAACCTATTCGACACCAGAACTAATACATTGTTCAAAAAGTAAATCATTAATTAGATGAACAATTTAGTTATGTAAATAAATAAAACCTATGGATAATAATTTACTTACTTTTGGTAAAATAAATAAATATCCAAACTATCTAGATCCAAACCCAACCCATTCACAACCCTAAATATGTAACTCAGGAGGGAGAGAGAGAGAGAGAGAGAGAGAGAGAGAGAGAGAGAAATAATTTGTTTATAAAGTAAATTAATTTAGTAAGTTCAGTAAATAATTTTTAACTTAATAGCATAACTAAATAAGTAATTAGGTGAGAAAATGAGAGGAACAAGGAATTTCCTCACCACGATTCAGGCTCTATATGAACTTTAAGCTCATGCTCACGATGTAGGCTCGAAGTTCAACCTGGACTTAGACTTGCGCATAAATATGTTCTTTTGTTCTCGTTAATAATTTTAATCCAAGCTGAGACCTAACCTACTAATAGCCCTAAATATTAGGCTTAGGGAGAGAGATCGAAATAGCAAAATATTTAAATAAATGATTAATTACTTGAATAATTTTGTAAATTAAAAAATAGAAATCTATGGATAATATTTTACTAAATTTTGTAAAATAAACAAATCAAAATTTTAATTTAATAAAATTACTATATACTCATTTATTATTGGGTGTCGGGTTGAATCAAATAAATAAAAATTTATACATATTAGTTTATCTAAAGTATTTAAATATATAAACGAATAATTTAGTTTAGTAAAATAAATAAAATTTCATTAATCATTCGGACGGGATAGGTACATTCTGTACCAGACTAGACCGAACTCGTTGATAAACCAAAAAATAAGGATCCAGAGAAAGAGAAAAATAAGTTTTTATCTAATTTATTAACCTAAATAATAAAATCATTATATAATGATCAATTCATTTAGTAAAATAAAAAATAAATATCCAATCTATCTAAAACCTAGCCCGGCCCATTGATAACCCAAAATATTAGACTTGGGAAGGGAGAGATATAATGAAATAATTTTTTGATAAAATTAAATCATTTAGTAAATTAAATAAATAAATTTTTTTAACTTATTAAATTAAATAAATAAATAAATTGGTGAGGAAATAAGAGAGTAAGAAACAATAACGCTTTCCTCGTCGGCTCAACTCAAGAGATAGGTCTAATGGTTGGGTCGGGCTCAAAGTTGGGCTTCAATATATTCTATTGAATAAAGACAAAGTCCAACCCAAACTTGGCACTGCCTGTGAACCAACCTTCTTAATTTGTTAATAAATGATTAATTAATGAAGACAATTAGTTAATTAAATAAATAAAAATCTATGGATAAGAACTTTTTTATTTTGTAAAATATATAATTGAATAATTCAATTTAATAAAATAAAAAAATATCCAAGCTACCTAGACCAATCCCCACCTGTTGACAACCCTTAAATATTGGACACCGAGCAGTAAGATAGAGAGGGACATAATTAAATAATCTAGTAAATAAAGTCAATAAAATATTTTAACTATTTAAAATAAGTAAATAAATAATTATGCAACAAAAAATCCGAGCTTTATATGATGGTCGAGCACATGCTAAAAATCTAGGCTTGATGGTTCGTCTAGGCTTAGACGGGCCTTAATAAGTTCTGTTGATATAAAGGCAAAGCCCAAACCAGACGTGGCCCAACCAATGAAAAGGTTTAACCCCAACCGATACCTATCCAATTTATAAACCTAAATATTTTGCTCGGGTTGGGGGGGAATGTATGGATTATTAACTACTTGAATAATTTAATAAATTAAATAAATAGGAAACTATGGATACCAATTTAGTTAATTTTGTAAAATAACTAATGATTAATTTGGTTTAGTAAAATAAATAAATAAAATTACATTTAGTATTGGCACGGGACAGGTACATCCTATCCCATATTCACAAAACATATTAGTTAACCTTAAAATAGTCTCTAGGAGGGAGAGAGAGAGAGAGAAATAATTTGTTAGGAAAATAATTAATTAATTAGTTAATTAAAGAATTCAGTAAATTAAGTAAATAGAAATCTATGGATAATAATTTACTTAATTTTATAAAATAGATAAATCAATAGTTAACTTTAACAAAAAAGCATAAATAAATATTCACTTGTGATTGGTGCAAGACTAGTCCAAGCTATCCCCAACCAAACTTGCACCATTGACAACTGTAAGTATTGGTAACATGTTGAATTAAATAAATAAAACTTTATAGAGAAGAAATTTTTTAATATATTAAAATACATTGTTCAAAAAGTAAATCATTAATTAGATGAACAATTTAGTTATGTAAATAAATAAAACCTATGGATAATAATTTACTTACTTTTGGTAAAATAAATAAATATCCAAACTATCTAGATCCAAACCCAACCCATTCACAACCCTAAATATGTAACTCAGGAGGGAGAGAGAGAGAGAGAGAGAGAGAGAGATAATTTGTTTATAAAGTAAATTAATTTAGTAAGTTCAGTAAATAATTTTTAACTTAATAGCATAACTAAATAAGTAATTAGGTGAGAAAATGAGAGGAACAAGGAATTTCCTCACCACGATTCAGGCTCTATATGAACTTTAAGCTCATGCTCACGATGTAGGCTCGAAGTTCAACCTGGACTTAGACTTGCGCATAAATATGTTCTTTTGTTCTCGTTAATAATTTTAATCCAAGCTGAGACCTAACCTACTAATAGCCCTAAATATTAGGCTTAGGGAGAGAGATCGAAATAACAAAATATTTAAATAAATGATTAATTACTTGAATAATTTTGTAAATTAAAAAATAGAAATCTATGGATAATATTTTACTAAATTTTGTAAAATAAACAAATCAAAAATTTAATTTAATAAAATTACTATATACTCATTTATTATTGGGTGTCGGGTTGAATCAAATAAATAAAAATTTATACATATTAGTTTATCTAAAGTATTTAAATATATAAACGAATAATTTAGTTTAGTAAAATAAATAAAATTTCATTAATCATTCGGACGGGATAGGTACATTCTGTACCAGACTAGACCGAACTCGTTGATAACCCAAAAAATAAGGATCCAGAGAAAGAGAAAAATAAGTTTTTATCTAATTTATTAACCTAAATAATAAAATCATTATATAATGATCAATTCATTTAGTAAAATAAAAAATAAATATCCAATCTATCTAAAACCTAGCCCGGCCCATTGATAACCCAAAATATTAGACTTGGGAAGGGAGAGATATAATGAAATAATTTTTTGATAAAATTAAATCATTTAGTAAATTAAATAAATAAATTTTTTTAACTTACTAAATTAAATAAATAAATAAATTGGTGAGGAAATAAGAGAGTAAGAAACAATAACGCTTTCCTCGTCGGCTCAACTCAAGAGATAGGTCTAATGGTTGGGTCGGGCTCAAAGTTGGGCTTCAATATATTCTATTGAATAAAGACAAAGTCCAACCCAAACTTGGCACTGCCTGTGAACCAACCTTCTTAATTTGTTAATAAATGATTAATTAATGAAGACAATTAGTTAATTAAATAAATAAAAATCTATGGATAAGAACTTTTTTATTTTGTAAAATATATAATTGAATAATTCAATTTAATAAAATAAAAAAATATCCAAGCTACCTAGACCAATCCCCACCTGTTGACAACCCTTAAATATTGGACACCGAGCAGTAAGATAGAGAGGGACATAATTAAATAATCTAGTAAATTAAATCAATAAAATATTTTAACTATTTAAAATAAGTAAATAAATAATTATGCAACAAAAAATCCGAGCTTTATATGATGGTCGAGCACATGCTAAAAATCTAGGCTTGATGGTTCGTCTAGGCTTAGACGGGCCTTAATAAGTTCTGTTGATATAAAGGCAAAGCCCAAACCAGACGTGGCCCAACCAATGAAAAGGTTTAACCCCAACCGATACCTATCCAATTTATAAACCTAAATATTTTGCTCGGGTTGGGGGGGAATGTATGGATTATTAACTACTTGAATAATTTAATAAATTAAATAAATAGGAAACTATGGATACCAATTTAGTTAATTTTGTAAAATAACTAATGATTAATTTGGTTTAGTAAAATAAATAAATAAAATTACATTTAGTATTGGCACGGGACAGGTACATCCTATCCCATATTCACAAAACATATTAGTTAACCTTAAAATAGTCTCTAGGAGGGAGAGAGAGAGAGAGAAATAATTTGTTAGGAAAATAATTAATTAATTAGTTAATTAAAGAATTCAGTAAATTAAGTAAATAGAAATCTATGGATAATAATTTACTTAATTTTATAAAATAGATAAATCAATAGTTAACTTTAACAAAAAAGCATAAATAAATATTCACTTGTGATTGGTGCAAGACTAGTCCAAGCTATCCCCAACCAAACTTGCACCATTGACAACCGTAAGTATTGGTAACATGTTGAATTAAATAAATAAAACTTTATAGAGAAGAAATTTTTTAATATATTAAAACAAATAAATGAATAATTTAATTTAGTAAAATAAATAAATAAAATTTCAGTTATTATTGGGGCAAGACATGTACAACCTATTCGACACCAGAACTAATACATTGTTCAAAAAGTAAATCATTAATTAGATGAACAATTTAGTTATGTAAATAAATAAAACCTATGGATAATAATTTACTTACTTTTGGTAAAATAAATAAATATCCAAACTATCTAGATCCAAACCCAACCCATTCACAACCCTAAATATGTAACTCAGGAGGGAGAGAGAGAGAGAGAGAGAGAGAGAGAGAGAGAGAGAGAGAGAGAGAGAGAAATAATTTGTTTATAAAGTAAATTAATTTAGTAAGTTCAGTAAATAATTTTTAACTTAATAGCATAACTAAATAAGTAATTAGGTGAGAAAATGAGAGGAACAAGGAATTTCCTCACCACGATTCAGGCTCTATATGAACTTTAAGCTCATGCTCACGATGTAGGCTCGAAGTTCAACCTGGACTTAGACTTGCGCATAAATATGTTCTTTTGTTCTCGTTAATAATTTTAATCCAAGCTGAGACCTAACCTACTAATAGCCCTAAATATTAGGCTTAGGGAGAGAGATCGAAATAGCAAAATATTTAAATAAATGATTAATTACTTGAATAATTTTGTAAATTAAAAAATAGAAATCTATGGATAATATTTTACTAAATTTTGTAAAATAAACAAATCAAAATTTTAATTTAATAAAATTACTATATACTCATTTATTATTGGGTGTCGGGTTGAATCAAATAAATAAAAATTTATACATATTAGTTTATCTAAAGTATTTAAATATATAAACGAATAATTTAGTTTAGTAAAATAAATAAAATTTCATTAATCATTCGGACGGGATAGGTACATTCTGTACCAGACTAGACCGAACTCGTTGATAAACCAAAAAATAAGGATCCAGAGAAAGAGAAAAATAAGTTTTTATCTAATTTATTAACCTAAATAATAAAATCATTATATAATGATCAATTCATTTAGTAAAATAAAAAATAAATATCCAATCTATCTAAAACCAAGCCCGGCCCATTGATAACCCAAAATATTAGACTTGGGAAGGGAGAGATATAATGAAATAATTTTTTGATAAAATTAAATCATTTAGTAAATTAAATAAATAAATTTTTTAACTTATTAAATTAAATAAATAAATAAATTGGTGAGGAAATAAGAGAGTAAGAAACAATAACGCTTTCCTCGTCGGCTCAACTCAAGAGATAGGTCTAATGGTTGGGTCGGGCTCAAAGTTGGGCTTCAATATATTCTATTGAATAAAGACAAAGTCCAACCCAAACTTGGCACTGCCTGTGAACCAACCTTCTTAATTTGTTAATAAATGATTAATTAATGAAGACAATTAGTTAATTAAATAAATAAAAATCTATGGATAAGAACTTTTTTATTTTGTAAAATATATAATTGAATAATTCAATTTAATAAAATAAAAAAATATCCAAGCTACCTAGACCAATCCCCACCTGTTGACAACCCTTAAATATTGGACACCGAGCAGTAAGATAGAGAGGGACATAATTAAATAATCTAGTAAATTAAATCAATAAAATATTTTAACTATTTAAAATAAGTAAATAAATAATTATGCAACAAAAAATCCGAGCTTTATATGATGGTCGAGCACATGCTAAAAATCTAGGCTTGATGGTTGGTCTAGGCTTAGACGGGCCTTAATAAGTTCTGTTGATATAAAGGCAAAGCCCAAACCAGACGTGGCCCAACCAATGAAAAGGTTTAACCCCAACCGATACCTATCCAATTTATAAACCTAAATATTTTGCTCGGGTTGGGGGGGAATGTATGGATTATTAACTACTTGAATAATTTAATAAATTAAATAAATAGGAAACTATGGATACCAATTTAGTTAATTTTGTAAAATAACTAATGATTAATTTGGTTTAGTAAAATAAATAAATAAAATTACATTTAGTATTGGCACGGGACAGGTACATCCTATCCCATATTCACAAAACATATTAGTTAACCTTAAAATAGTCTCTAGGAGAGAGAGAGAGAGAGAGAAATAATTTGTTAGGAAAATAATTAATTAATTAGTTAATTAAAGAATTCAGTAAATTAAGTAAATAGAAATCTATGGATAATAATTTACTTAATTTTATAAAATAGATAAATCAATAGTTAACTTTAACAAAAAAGCATAAATAAATATTCACTTGTGATTGGTGCAAGACTAGTCCAAGCTATCCCCAACCAAACTTGCACCATTGACAACCGTAAGTATTGGTAACATGTTGAATTAAATAAATAAAACTTTATAGAGAAGAAATTTTTTAATATATTAAAACAAATAAATGAATAATTTAATTTAGTAAAATAAATAAATAAAATTTCAGTTATTATTGGGGCAAGACATGTACAACCTATTCGACACCAGAACTAATACATTGTTCAAAAAGTAAATCATTAATTAGATGAACAATTTAGTTATGTAAATAAATAAAACCTATGGATAATAATTTACTTACTTTTGGTAAAATAAATAAATATCCAAACTATCTAGATCCAAACCCAACCCATTCACAACCCTAAATATGTAACTCAGGAGGGAGAGAGAGAGAGAGAGAGAGAGAGAAATAATTTGTTTATAAAGTAAATTAATTTAGTAAGTTCAGTAAATAATTTTTAACTTAATAGCATAACTAAATAAGTAATTAGGTGAGAAAATGAGAGGAACAAGGAATTTCCTCACCACGATTCAGGCTCTATATGAACTTTAAGCTCATGCTCACGATGTAGGCTCGAAGTTCAACCTGGACTTAGACTTGCGCATAAATATGTTCTTTTGTTCTCGTTAATAATTTTAATCCAAGCTGAGACCTAACCTACTAATAGCCCTAAATATTAGGCTTAGGGAGAGAGATCGAAATAACAAAATATTTAAATAAATGATTAGTTACTTGAATAATTTTGTAAATTAAAATATAGAAATCTATGGATAATATTTTACTAAATTTTGTAAAATAAACAAATCAAAAATTTAATTTAATAAATTTACTATATACTCATTTATTATTGGGTGTTGGGTTGAATCAAATAAATAAAAATTTATACATAATAGTTTATCTAAAGTATTTAAATATATAAACGAATAATTTAGTTTAGTAAAATAAATAAAATTTCATTAATCATTCGGACGGGATAGGTACATTCTATACCACACTAGACCGAACTCGTTGATAACCCAAAAAATAAGGATCCAGAGAAAGAGAAAAATAAGTTATTAACTAATTTATTAACCTAAATAATAAAATCATTATATAATGATCAATTCATTTAGTAAAATAAAAAATAAATATCCAATCTATCTAAAACCAAGCACGGCCCATTGATAACCCAAAATATTAGACTTGGGGAGGGAGAGATATAATGAAATAATTTTTTGATAAAATTAAGTCATTTAGTAAATTAAATAAATAAAATTTTTTAACTTACTAAATTAAATAAATAAATAAATTGGTGAGGAAATAAGAGAGTAAGAAACAATAGCGCTTTCCTCGTCGGCTCAACTCATGAGATAGGTCTAATGGTTGGGTCGGGCTCAAAGTTGGGCTTTAATATATTCTATTGAATAAAGACAAAGTCCAACCCAAACTTGGCACTGCCTGTGAACCAACCTTCTTAATTTGTTAATAAATGATTAATTAATGAAGACAATTAGTTAATTAAAGAAATAAAAATATATGGATAAAAACTTTTTTATCTTGTAAAATATATAATTGAATAACTTAATTTAATAAAATAAAAAAATATCCAAGCTACCTAGACCAATCCCCACCTGTTGACAACCCTTAAATATTGGACACCGAGCAGTAAGATAGAGAGGGACATAATTAAATAATCTAGTAAATTAAATCAATAAAATATTTTAACTATTTAAAATAAGTAAATAAATAATTATGCAACAAAAAATCCGAGCTTTATATGATGGTCGGGCACAGGCTCAAAATCTAGGCTTGATGGTTGGTCTAGGCTTAGACGGGCGTTAATAAGTTCTGTTGATATAAAGGCAAAGCCCAAACCAGACGTGGCCCAACCAATGAAAAGGTTTAACCCCAACCGATACCTATCCAATTTATAAACCTAAATATTTTGCTCGGGTTGGGGGGGAATGTATGGATTATTAATTACTTGAATAATTAAATAAATTAAATAAATAGGAACCTATGGATACCAATTTGGTTAATTTTGTAAAATAACTAATGATAAATTTGGTTTAGTAAAATAAATAAATAAAATTACATTTATTATTGGCACGGGACAGGTACATCCTATCCCATATTCACAAAACATATTAGTTACCCTAAAAATAGTCTCAAGGAGAGAGAGAGAGAGAGAGAGAGAGAGAGAGAGAGAGAAATAATTTGCTAGGAATATAATTAATTAATTAGATAATTAAAGAATTCAATAAATTAAGTAAGTAGAAATCTATGGATAATAATTTACTTAATTTTATAAAATAGATAAATAAATAGTTAACTTTAACAAAAAAATATGAATAAATATTCACTTGTGATTGGTGCAAGACTAGTCCAAGCTATCCCCAACCAAACTTGCACCATTGACAACCGTAAGTATTGGTAACATGTTGAATTAGATAAATAAAACTTTATGGAGAATAATTTTTTTAATATATTAAAACAAATAAATGAATAATTTAATTTAGTAAAATAAATAAATAAATTTTCAGTTATTATTGGGGCAAGACATGTACAACTTATTCAACACCAGAACTAATCCATTTTCAATAAGTAAATCATTAATTAGATGAACAATTTAGTTATGTAAATAAATAAAACCTATGGATAACAATTACTTACTTTTGGAAAAATAAATAAAAATCCAAATTATCTAGATCCAAACCCAACCCATTCACAACCCTAAAAATGTAACTCAGGAGGGAGAGAGAGAGAGAGAGAGAGAGAAATAATTTGTTTATAAAGTAAATTAATTTAGTAAGTTCAGTAAATAATTTTTAACTTAATAGGATAACTAAATAAGTAATTAGGTGAGAAAATGAGAGGAACAAGGAATTTCCTCACCATGATTCAGGCTCTATATGTACCTTAGGCTCATGCTCACGATGTAGGCTCGAAGTTCAACCTGGACTTAGACTTGCGCATAAATATGTTCTTTTGTTCTCGTTAATAATTTTAATCCAAGCTGAGACCTAACCTACTAATAGCCCTAAATATTAGGCTTAGGGAGAGAAGTCGAAATAAAAAAATATTTAAATAAATGATTAATTACTTGAATAATTTTGTCAATTAAAAAATAGAAATCTATGGATAATATTTTACTAAATTTTGTAAAATAAACAAATCAAAAATTTAATTTAATAAATTTACTATATACTCATTTATTATTGGGTGTCGGGTTGAATCATATAAATAAAAATTTATACATAATAGTTTATCTAAAGTATTTAAATATATAAACCAATAATTTAGTTTAGTAAAATAAATAAAATTTCATTAATCATTCGGACGGGATAGGTACATTCTATACCACACTAGACCGAACTCGTTGATAACCCAAAAAATAAGGATCCAGAAAAAGAGAAAAATAAATTATTAACTAATTTATTAACCTAAATAATAAAATCATTATATAATGATCAATTCATTTAGTAAAATAAAAAATAAATATCCAATCTATCTAAAACCAAGCACGGCCCATTGATAACCCAAAATATTAGACTTGGGGAGGGAGAGATATAATGAAATAATTTTTTGATAAAATTAGATCATTTAGTAAATTAAATAAATAAAATGTTTTAACTTATTTATTTAATTAAATAAATAAATTGGTGAGGAAATAAGAGAGTAAGAAACAATAGCGCTTTCCTCGTCGGCTCAACTCATGACATAGGTCTAATGGTTGGGTCGGGCTCAAAGTTGGGCTTTAATATATTCTATTGAATAAAGACAAAGTCCAACCCAAACTTGGCACTGCCTGTGAACCAACCTTCTTAATTTGTTAATAAATGATTAATTAATGAAGACAATTAGTTAATTAAAGAAATAAAAATATATGGACAATAACTTTTTTATTTTGTAAAATATATAATTGAATAATTTAATTTAATAAAATAAAAAAATATCCAAACTACCTAGACCAATCCCCACCTGTTGACAACCCTTAAATATTGGACACCGAGCAGTAAGATAGAGAGGGACATAATTAAATAATCTAGTAAATTAAATCAATAAAATATTTTAACTATTTAAAATAAGTAAATAAATAATTATGCAACAAAAAATCCGAGCTTTATATGATGGTCGGGCACAGGCTCAAAATCTAGGCTTGATGGTTGGTCTAGGCTTAGACGGGCCTTAATAAGTTCTGTTGATATAAAGGCAAAGCCCAAACCAGACATGGCCCAACCAATGAAAAGGTTTAACCCCAACCGATACCTATCCAATTTATAAACCTAAATATTTTGCTCGGGTTGGGGGGGAATGTATGGATTATTAATTACTTGAATAATTAAATAAATTAAATAAATAGGAACCTATGGATACCAATTTGGTTAATTTTGTAAAAATAACTAATGATAAATTTGGTTTAGTAAAATAAATAAATAAAATTACATTTATTATTGGCACGGGACAGGTACATCTTATCCCATATTCACAAAACATATTAGTTACCCTAAAAATAGTCTCTAGGAGAGAGAGAGAGAAAGAGAGAAATAATTTGCTAGGAATATAATTAATTAATTAGTTAATTAAAGAATTCAATAAATTAATTAAGTAGAAATCTATGGATAATAGTTTACTTAATTTTATAAAATAGATAAATAAATAGTTAAGTTTAACAAAAAAATATAAATAAATATTCACTTGTGATTGGTGCAAGACTAGTCCAAGCTATCCCCAACCAAACTTGCACCATTGACAACCGTAAGTATTGGTAACATGTTAAATTAGATAAATAAAACTTTATGGAGAATAATTTTTTTAATATATTAAAACAAATAAATGAATAATTTAATTTAGTAAAATAAATAAATAATTTTCAATTATTATTGGGGCAAGACATGTACAACTTATTCGACACCAGAACTAATCCATTTTTCAATAAGTAAATCATTAATTAGATGAACAATTTAGTTATGTAAATAAATAAAACCTATGGATAACAATTTACTTACTTTTGGAAAAATAAATAAATATCCAAACTATCTAGATCCAAACCCAACCCACTCACAACCCTAAATATGTAACTCAGGAGGGAGGGAGAGAGAGAGAGAAATAATTTGTTTATAAAGTAAATTAATTTAGTATGTTCAGTAAATAGTTTTTAACTTAATAGCATAACTAAATAAGTAATTAGGTTGAGAAAATGGGAGGAACAAAGAATTTCCTCACCATGATTTGGGCTCTATATGAACTTTAGGCTCATGCTCAATATGTAGGCCCGAAGTTCAACCTAGACACAGACTTGCGCATAAATGTGTTGTATTGATCTCGTTAATAATTTTAATCCAAGCTGAGACCTAACCGACTAATAGCCCTAAATATAACTAGTTAATTAAATAAATAGAAATCTATGGATAATAACTTTCTTAATTTTGTAAAATATATAATTGAATAATTTAATTTAATAAAATAAATAAATATCAAAACTTCCGGGACCAATCCCCTCCTGTTGACAACCCTTAAATATTGGACACCGAGCAGAAAGATAGAGAGGGACATAAATAAATAATCTAGTAAATTAAATCAATAAAGTCTTTTAACTTTTTAAAATAAGTATATAAATAATTAGGCAAAAAAAATCCGAGCTTTATATGATGGTCGGGCACAGGCTCAAAATCTAGGCTTGATGGTTGGTCTAGGCTTAGACGGGCCTTAATAAGTTCTGTTGATATAAAGGCAAAGCCCAAACCAGACGTGGCCCAACCAATGAAAAGGTTAAACCCCAACCGATACCTATCCAATTTATAAACCTAAATATTTTGCTCAGGTTGGGGGGCATTGTATGGATTATTAATTACTTGAATAATTAAATAAATTAAATAAATAGGAACCTATGGATACCAATTTAGTTAATTTTGTAAAATAACTAATGATTAATTTGGTTTAGTAAAATAAATAAATAAAATTACATTTATTATTGGCACGGGACAGGTACATCCTATCCCATATTCACAAAACATATTAGTTACCCTAAAAATAGTCTCTAGGAGAGAGAGAGAGAGAGAGAGAGAGAGAGAAATAATTTGCTAGGAATATAATTAATTAATTAGTTAATTAAATAATTCAATAAATTAAGTAAGTAGAAATCTATGGATAATAATTTACTTAATTTTATAAAATAGATAAATAAATAGTTAACTTTAACAAAAAAATATAAATAAATATTCACTTGTGATTGGTGCAAGACTAGTCCAAGCTATCCCCAACCAAACTTGCACCATTGACAACCGTAAGTATTGGTAACATGTTGAATTAGATAAATAACACTTTATGGAGAATAATTTTTTTAATATATTAAAACAAATAAATGAATAATTTAATTTAGTAAAATAAATAAATAAATTTTCAGTTATTATTGGGGCAAGACATGTACAACCTATTCGACACCAGAACTAATCCATTTTTCAATAAATAAATCAATAATTAGATGAACAATTTAGTTATGTAAATAAATAAAACCTATGGATAACAATTTACTTACTTTTGGAAAAATAAATAAATATCCAAACTATCTAGATCCAAACCCAACCCACTCACAACCCTAAATATGTAACTCAGGAGGGAGGGAGAGAGAGAGAGAGAAAGAGAGAAATAATTTGTTTATAAAGTAAATTGATTTACTAAGTTCAGTAAATAGTTTTTAACTTAATAGCATAACTAAATAAGTAATTAGGTTGAGAAAATGGAAGGAGCAAAGAATTTCCTCACCATGATTCGGGCTCTATATGAACTTTAAGCTCATGCTCAAGATGTAGGCCCGAAGTTCAACCTGGACTCAGACTTGTGCATAAATATGTTGTATTGATCTCGTTAATAATTTTAATCCAAGCTGAGACCTAACCTACTAATAGCCCTAAATATAACTAGTTAATTAAATAAATAGAAATCTATGGATAGTAAATTTCTTAATTTTCTAAAATATATAATTGAATAATTTAATTTAATAAAATAAATAAATATCAAAACTTCGGGGACCAATTCCCACCTGTTGACAACCCTTAAATATTGGACACCGAGCAGTAAGATAGAGAGGGACATAAATAAATAATCTAGTAAATTAAATCAATAAAATATTTTAACTATTTAAAATAAGTAAATAACTAATTATGCAACAAAAAATCCGAGCTTTATATGATGGTCGGGCACAGGCTCAAAATCTAGGCTTGATGGTTGGTCTAGGCTTAGACGGGCCTTAATAAGTTCTGTTGATATAAAGGCAAAGCCCAAACCAGACGTGGCCCAACCTAAATAAGTAATTAGGTGAGAAAATGAGAGGAACAAGGAATTTCCTCACCATGATTCAGGCTCTATATGAACTTTAGGCTCATGCTCAAGATGTAGGTTCGAAGTTCAACCTGGACTTAGATTTGCGCATAAATATGTTCTTTTGTTCTCGTTAATAATTTTAATCCAAGCTGAGACCTAACCTACTAATAGCGCTAAATATTAGGCTTAGGTGGAGAGATCGAAATAACAAAATATTTAAATAAATGATTAATTACTTGAATAATTTTGTAAATTAAAAAATAGAAATCTATGGATAATATTTTACTAAATTTTGTAAAATAAACAAATCAAAAGTTTAATTTAATAAAATAACTAAATAAAATCTATATATAATGACTCCATTCATTTATTAAATTAATAAATAAATATCCAATCTATCTAAAACAAAGCCCGGCCCATTGATAACCCAAAATATTAGACTCAGGGAGGGAGCGATATAGTGAAATATTTTTTTGATAAAATTAAATCGTTTAGCAAATTAAATAAATAATTTTTTTTTTAACTTTCGAAATTAAATATATAAATAAATTGGTGAGGAAATAAGAGAGTAATAAACGATAACGCTTTCCTCGCTGGCTCAACTCAAGAGATAGGTCTAATGGTTGGGTCGGGCTTAAAGTTGGGATTCAATATATTCTATTGAATAAAGACAAAGTCCAACCCAAACTTGGCTCTGCTTGTGAACAAGTTTAATCCCAACCTCCTTAACTTGTTAATAAATGATTAATTAATGAAGTCAATTAGTTAATTAAATAAATAGAAATCTATGGATAATAACTTTCTTAATTTTGTAAAATATATAATTAAATGATTTAATTTAATAAAATAAATAAATATCCAATCTACATAGACCAATCCCCACCTGTTGACAACCCTTAAATATTTGACACCAAGCAGTAAGATAGAGAGGGACATAATTAAATAATCTAGTAAATTAAAGCAATAAAATCTTTTAACTTCTTAAAATAAGTATATAAATAATTAGGCAAGAAAAAATCTGAGCTTTATATGATGATCGGGCATAGGATCAAAATTTAGGCTTGATGGTTGGCCTAGGCTTAAACTTGGGCCTTAATAAGTTTTGTTGATATAAAGGCAAAGCCCAAACCAGACGTGGCCCAACCAATGAAAAGGTTTAACCCCAACCGATACCTATCCAATTTATAAACCTAAATATTTTGCTCGGGTTGGGGGGGAATGTATGGATTATTAATTACTTGAATAATTTAATAAATTAAATAAATAGGAACCTATGGATACCAATTTAGATAATTTTGTAAAATAACTAATGATTAATTTGGTTTAGTCAAAGAAATAAATAAAATTACATTTATTATTGGGACGAGACAGGTAGATCCTATCCCACACTTCACAAAACATATTAGTTACCCTAAAAATATTCTCTGGGATAGAGAGAGAGAGAGAGAAATAATTTGTTAGAAAAATAATTAATTAATTAGTTAATTAAAGAATTCAATAATTTAAGTAAATAGAAATCTATGGATAATAATTTACTTAATTTTATAAAATAGATAAATCAATAATTAACTTTAACAAAAAAATATAAATAAATATTCACTTGTGATTGGTGCAAGACTAGTCCAAGCTATCCACAACCAAACTTGCACCATTGACAACCATAAATATTGGTCACATGTTGAATTAAAGAAATAAACTTTATAGAGAATAATTTATTTAATATATTAAAACAGATAAATGAATAATTTAATTTAATAAAATAAATAAATAAATTTTCAGTTATTATTGGGACAAGACATGTACAACCTATTCGACACCAGAACTAATCCGTTGTTCAAAAATTAAATCATTAATTAGATGAACAATTTAGTTACGTAAATAAATAAAACCTATGGATAATAATTTACTAAATTTTGGAAAAAATAAATAAATATCCAAACTATCTAGTTCTAAACCCAATCCATTCACAACCCTAAATATGTAACTCAGGAAGGGGAGAGAGAGAGAGAGAGAGAGAGAGAGAGAGAGAGAGAGAGAGAAATAATTGTTTATAAACTAATTTAATTTTGTAAGTTCAATAAATATTTTTTTAACTTAATAGCATAACTATACAAGTAATTAGGTGAGAAAATGAGAGGAACAATGAATTTCATCACCATGATTCGAACTCTATATGAACTTCAGGCTCAGGCTCATGCTCAAGATATTGGCCTGAAGTTCAACCCGGACTCAGATTTGCACATAAATATGTTCTTTTGATCCCGTTAATAATTTTAATCCAAGCTAAGACCTAACCTACTAATAACCCTAAATATTAGGTTTAGGGAGAGAGATTGAAATAATAAATAGTTAAATAAATTATTAATTACTTGAATAATTTAGTAAATTAAAAAATAGAAATCTATGGATAATATTGTAAAATAAACAAATCAACAATTTAGTTGGGACTGACTCATGTCATAAACCGCTAGTTTTACTATTCAGTTAATGCCAGCTGAGTCATTTGGACTTTGTCCCTTTCTTTTTCTCTTTTTCAATTGTTGAACCTCATGCATTAGTAGTTCAGATGTGAACTAACTCGAATGATTATCAATTATTCAATCAAGTGCATTGTACACATGAAGGTTGTTAGGGCTAGTCATGGTGAAAGTCATATTCAGCTTCCTTAATCTCACGAATTGTGATAAGTTTGGGTCATTCACAAGAATAAAGTCTCCTATTTACAAAGATTTCCCTCACTCATTGTATTCCCTCTTGGAATTCACCTAATAAACAACAATAAATTGGAGGGGATTTTCAGTTTATTCAGCCTATCAATGCATGTATGTATGTGTCAGGATAAATGTTGTTTTGAAGATGGTTTGCATTTTGAGGAAGTAAAGGCGGAAGTTGAGTATGGACTTGGGTCGAAAGAGCAAACACGAATAGGAGGAGAAGGAATAGATATTAAAAACTCCAAATACCAGGAACTCCTATACATTAATTGTACAAAAAAAAAAAAAAAAGAAACAAAAGAGAAAGCATTTCAAAAAAAATGGAAGAAACACAAGTAAGGTAGACAAGAGCACTACAAAACTACCCCAACAGATTATATGCAGAAAGAACACTTTGAAGCAGTAGTCTTTGAACTCATTTAACACCATATGAGGAGCTTAGAGAACAAATGATTTTTTTTTAAAAGTAAATTTCATTAAAAAAGAAAACAAGGGATTACAATTAAAAGGTGATAAAACATCATCCGAAAGCAAAAACAATACTCCCACAACAGCAAACAGCAAAAGATAAAAAGAAGAAAATTACAGCACAAATCCAGGGTCAACACACAAAACCAAACTAAAACCATATTCCAAGAACTAAACAAAGCAACACTAGCCCTGATCAAGATGAGAAAATCTCCAACCAACCCTCTTGAACACTTCAAACAACAGCATCCACCTCCTGTAAAAACCAACAAATCAAACTTCCACAACTCCTCCCATCAATCGCACTTAGTCCTCCACGTCTGAAATCCTGACCCTCTCCCTCATCCCATGCCTCTCTACCTTCCTCTTGAGTGTTGCTCTTTCACTTCGCCTTATCTTTTTCTCAAACTCTTTCAAAAGCCCTTCTAGCAAAAGCCTCACCACCCAAAAAGAATATGCCTACAGATTTACCAACTTCAATATCCCTCTCCACTAGTTTCCTTAAGTCCACTCGACTCTTCATTTTCCCATTATCTAAGTTCAAAACTTCATTACTTATCAAAGTTTTTACCCACATCCCCCTTCCCTTTCACCTCAAGGACTCCAATCTTCTTCAACTCCCCAACTTCATATCTGTCATGAATGTTAATTTGATCACTGGAGTTAATATCAATAAGAACCTTATGATTTGTAGCTCTAGAACCAACCTTCCTTGAAAAAACTCTTATATTTATTGCTGGGTCCAGTCTCAACAAGTCCCTCTTTTAACCACGAAAAAACCTTAGTAACATGCACCAAATAAGATTTACCTAATCAATTAATCCTCTTGGATCCATTCCCAAATTGGCACCAATTCTTCCATTTAACACTTCCTCAACTAAAAAACATTGTTGTTCCTTTGAAGAACAACTAATACTGGAGGATACTCCTAAGTACTTCATCCCTTTGCATCTTCTTGTTTTTAAAAACACTTTGCTTTTCTCTCTTGCCAAATGAATACTTCTAGTATAGAACACAATATATCACTTTGCCTTTTTTGGAGATCCCAAGAATTTACCAGCTATTTAAATCTTCCAAAGACTAGTTTTGGATAGGCCATCTGCCATGCTGTTTGCAGATCTTCTAATCCATCTTATTTGGATGAGCATATCTCTAGAAAGCTGTTTGAAGTGCCTGAATTCATTCCTTAGTTGCCAAATTACCCCTTCCTCAGTTTTGATCAGCAACATTCCTAGTTCAGATTTGCCGCACCACTGCGGCTAACCCTACTTCCTGCAAGCGTTGGTTGCGAATTGCTCAAGGGAGACGATTATAGACCATCGTTTTGGTCCATCATCTCCCCATCTCCTTTGGTCACGTGCCTACTTAAAAGGGTGTGTGGCTTTTTAAGGTCTAGGTCCACTAGATTTAAAAAAGTCGGCCCATTCACTTGCCTAGACCCATTAGATCCTGATGGGCCTTAGCCCAACCCTCTATCCCTTTGCCAGTCACGTGTTTACTTAAAACAACATGTGACTGGTTGACTAGCCTCGGTTCATTGGACCAGACTGAACCAGCTCACAGGACTGGCTTGAACACTGAAACCTTGCCGACCTTTGTTCATTTTGTTTTGAAATTTGAACTGGAACAAGCCCATCTCCATTTAATTCCCCTGTCACCAACTGAACATAGGACCTGCCATCCCTCAGCCCACCTTGCCATGCAGACTTTCCCCAAGTGTTTAAATCATCATCTTTTTTCTCTTTTTTTCTTGGGAACCTTAGTTGCCTTAACTTCTCTTGTAGAGACTACACTGCCTTGCAAACCACACAACCAAGCATGTTTTGTCTCTTCATCTTCCTCTCTTCTTCCCTCCTTCCATAGCTGGGCTTCAATGGAGGTAGCAAGCCAAACGGGGTAAACTAAACCATCTGAAACAACCTCTATGTTCTTTGGAATATCATTGGGTTTAATACCACCTAACATCACTACAACTGAATGGAGATCACAATCAAACACACCATCTAATCTTGCATCACAGAATACAATTATTGACTGTAATACTTACTCCTAGAGGTTGAAAAGTAAACCTAGCAATCTGACTATTACATTGTCCTCAATCACAAAACTTTTGGTATTGGAGAGAGGACACCATTTTGAGACCGTGGCAGCACCAGCCTTTGAGTGAATAATTAAAGCTGAAATCTCTACTTCATCTTCACCCAGATCTAACAAAGCTTTACAAGAGGCATAAGGAGTAATCACCATCGGCTTTTGCAGGTTTATTTCTCTGAGTATCGCCTGCGCAATACCTCTCCAATCCTTTGGTGAACTTGAGGTTTCCACCACAAATTTCTTCCCCCAGTTCTCCATTTCTACTGATGCTACTAGTTTAGAACTTCTTTGTCCTTTTTCTGCAATCAACCAGTTTCTGTCACTGGGTTCTTCCATTCTCTTTTGTATACCCCCTTTCTTTTCCTTTGCTACAACCTCTACTTGTTTTGTTTTCAGCCGCTGAATAAAGTCACTCAATACCTGTGCCACTGCCTTCCAACCATTACCCCTTCAACTTTCTGGGAAGCAGACCACCTGCAGAGTTATGTAATAACCTTTTGCATTCTTTTTGCATTCCAACTCATACCTCTTTCTTCCATCAAGGTTGAACTTCGTAAAGTTCATTTGTTTACCTTTAGAACTTGCTTCTAAACAAACTTCTGCATCCATTCGATCACTTCAAGACCTTCCAGCAATATTGTAGTTCTCTTTGCCTCCCAAATCTTCAAGCTCTGCTGGCAATACCTGTGCCACTGCCTTCCAACCATTACCCCTTCAACTTTCTGGGAAGCAGACCACCTGCAGAGTTATGTAATAACCTTTTGCATTCTTTTTGCATTCCAACTCATACCTCTTTCTTCCATCAAGGTTGAACTTCGTAAAGTTCATTTGTTTACCTTTAGAACTTGCTTCTAAACAAACTTCTGCATCCATTCGATCACTTCAAGACCTTCCAGCAATATTGTAGTTCTCTTTGCCTCCCAAATCTTCAAGCTCTGCTGGCCTCTGATCCTTACCTCTTCAAGAATGAAAACTTTTGCTTCAATCTTTCTCTTTCCTCCATTTTGCAACTTCTACAAACCTGTTCTCCATCTCTCTCAGTGACCTTGTCAGCTCCAAATGTATAAGATACACCTCTGTCATTTTCTCCCCATCCTTGTATATCTTTATCAGGATCAACCCATAGCAAATCACAGAGAAGTCCTTGATCGGACACATCAACAGGGCGAGCAATATTCTGTATCTGATCCAAGTTCTTCAAGTCAGGGGACAATCCTCCATGCATGCAAAGGATCTTGTCATCAATAAGAGCAGCCACTGGCAGGCAGTTGAAGCAATCTGTAAATGTCTTCCAAAGGCGGACATTAAACCTTCTCTTGCACTCGTCATAAAACCCATATATTCGATTGATGGAAGCACACTCATGGTTGCCCCGAAGAAGGAAAAAGTTCTCCGGGTAATTAATTTTGTATTCAAGGAGAAGGCAAATGGTCTCTATGCTCTGCTTACCACGGTCCACATAATCCCCAAGGAAGAGATAATTTGCGGAAGGTGGGAGTCCACCATATTCAGAAAACCGAAGAAGATCAGAATACTGACCATGGATATCTCCTGCCAAAGAGTCAAGTAGTTCAGCAATGGAGATTTCATTATTAAAGCAAATGAATGGAGCTACACTTTTACTCCACACAAGATATTTGCAGTTTAACAGAAAATGTTGTAATTGAATTAGAGAACTTGGTAAATATGAAAATTATCTTTATGCATTTGCATCAGCTGTGTAGACACATGGGTAGATGCCCAACAAAACAAACAACTTGCTCCTTCCGGTACTTAATAAAATTCAAAATATAGCTGCCTTTTGTCTGAGATACTCATTACTCAATCGAAATCCACAATCATTTTTCTCAAATATCAATCAAAACAATCATAAAAGCATGTAGATAATGGGAGTTGTCATTTTTGTATCTGAGATAACAGGCTTTGGAAAGGCAAACATATGCTGTTACCATGTGTTAGACAATGTCTGTTATAAAATCTGATTAATCTTAACACCTATGATGTGACACATAGGATGAAGTCAACAAAAAGATAAATGCTTAGATATGAATATTTGCCCTCTATTAGTTCTTTATTGGGTAAAAAACCAACCTGGTGGAGTCTGTGGATGAGACACTGATCCTGAACATTACAGGAGTTGGTCCATGAGGGTCCCCCATGTTTCATTGATCTCGACTTGTTCAACACTTGATTGTTCTAAACATGTTCACCACATAGTTTGGCTAAGGCAAACAACATCAGGGAAAGAAAGTTGGATGCGAGTGTGAACTCACATTCAGTTAGCACTCACATCCAGTTAGTCTTCTTGGCTCTATGTTCCCTGATCTCCCAGGCCATTTGAACGACCATCACCAATCTTGTAGTCCTTTCCATTGGCCCTTTACTCCCAATCTTTTCTTCTCTCTTTTGCCCTTCCATCTCCCTTTATTCTCCTTTACTTTCTTCTAAAGTTCATCATGGATCTTTCCATGCTACAAAAAGGAGAAAATCTCATTTCAATTGAAGCTAAAACCTTTCCCTCCATCATATTTCTGACCCTAGTGACTCAATCTTTCAATGAGGGAGAGTAGTAGAGAAAAGTGTGAAAGAGACGTAATTACATGACATTCAGATTTTCTGCTCATAGGCATCTGATCTAATACATCTCCAAAACTATGGGATAAGTTCCTTGGAATCTTGGACAGAATAAGCATTTTTTATGGTAAAGAAAAATTCATTAAAACAAAATGAAGACACAAAAATAGGTTGTAAGGAATTACCCACAAAAGACAAGAGAACCAACAAGCATCCTAAACTCCCCACCATGACCAATCAAATAAGAACTTACATAGACTAATGGCGGTATGGCACACTTTGAAAACTATGACCCAAATATAAGAACCATTACAAACAAGAAAAAACAAGGATTCTCTCAGACCTCTATCCAAAAACCATACTCCAGCCATCAGAATCGCCCTCATCAGGTATCAAAAATGTGTCTCCAAATATGGTTACCGGTGTCAACTAAACTCCTACCCCATTCTTTTTTTTTTCTTTGATAATTAACTCCCACCCCATTCTTTTCAATTGACCCTCACATAGTGTTCTGTTTCTAAAACTTCCCCCGATTTTTGCTCTCTTATTTCCCCATCTTCCAACTGTTCAGAAAACTCCCCTCCTAAATATAACACTCCCAACACTTCCCTCATTTCAACTTGAGTTTCTTTACCAATGACTTTCTTCAGAATAAGCATTTTTTTAAGTGGTATATGATTATATTGCTATAAAGCAGGGAAACTCCTACTTCATTTATAATGGAGTATTAAGATATATACTCAGATGAACAAAACAAAGAACAGAATGTACACAAGACAGCTTGCATCAGAGAGAGAGAGAGAGAGAGAGAGAGAGATGGAATCCCAGTTACACTGGATTGCTTAGCTGTAACCCCTGGCTTTGCTGAGTCCCTCTTTGCCAGCAGATCAGGTATCACTCAGTCTTATGCATAACAACCTCTATGATGGAAGCTTTTGAGTCAAAGATCTGGCTGTAGCACTCTTTCCAGATAGCTTAAAAAAGAGCAAATGGTGTTACTTTATTTTAATTTTTGAGAAAGGATAACAAAATTTTGATTAAATAAAAGAGGTAGTACATGAGAAGATGTACATCAGAGAAAAAGACATACACAAGGCGATGAGGACCAAATAGCGCTGAGTCTCTGCTGACAATGACAGCTCGAACAATGTGAACTAAGGTCATCAAGTCGTATCTACAAGATCAAACACATCAAAGAGCCCGAGAGGATGACCCAGGCAAGGGGACTCTAACAGGCAAGTTAGTACCAAGCTGCCAAAGAGAACCAGAGCTAGTGGGCAGAGAATCAGAGCCGAGAGCTTAGTAAAGTAAGTGTATGTCCAATACGTCCAAAGGTGATAAGCCTTATCTGCCCGTTGCTTACAAAGTACGCCCTCAGAGTCATGGTGGCCCTTATCTGGTTCCTTGCAAAGCGAAAGGAGCCAAGTTTAACATTGCCAGGTGGGCATCGTGTCCGCAGACTTTCCAGGGGCACTCAATGGTGCGAATGGATGAGGAGAGACATGCCCCATAGGCTGGATCCATCCTTAGGTAGGAGGTTGTTGAACAGGAACCCTGCTAGAAAGGCCAATTTATAACCCTGGCAGGAATTTTTTGGTAAGGGAGGAAAAAGGAATGTGTATATTCCGATAAGTAGAAGGTTAGAACTTAGAAGGGTGGGATGTTTTCTGAAAATCTTGATGAGCTTCCCAACTCTGCTGGGTAAGATAGATAAGGAATACATGCATGGGGGAACAGAAAAAAATAATAATGGGTCTCAAGAAACAAAGAATCCCATTCTCCACCAAACTCTCTCAATGTTTTTAAACAGTGGTATTAAGGGCTAAGGAGAGTTCCTATGGCGTCTAGGAGTCAGCATGGATTATCTCTTACATAGAAAGTATTGAAATGGGCTATAGTGGCCACTGCCATTAAGATAGCTAATGCTCACTGCAGAGATCATCTGAGACCATTTGAAGCAAACAAAACTTTTTTCTTTCCAAATCCTGGTTTTGGCCTTCTAGAAGGTAAGTGCTAGTCATGGAGCTGAGAAATGCATTCTTTACCAAATAAATGCCTGGAAGTAACATGATTTTAAAAGCCTTTCTTTCCAGATGCAATCAAGATGTAAATTGTTTGCTTCCCTTTCGACCAGAGGTTGCTGGAAATTTTCACTTGAATCAGGGAGCTATATAAAGGTATTGTAGGTGTTGGATAGAGCACATTGATGCTCTGTGACCTCAAGATGGATATGATCAGGGTGTCTGGCAACAAAGCTATATCAATTCCTCAGTCAACTAGCTCAGTTCTGTTAAAAATTTTCATCACAAAATGCAATGCCCAATCATCTCTACTGAGACCAAAATTTTTTTGTATATGACTGCTTAGACATGATCAAATTTAATCATGCCTCAACATATAACTTATAAGCAAATGAGTCTAATCTCTTTGGTAAGATTATGCATGTTATAGATGACATAGTAAGACAGAAGGCATTCATACTAATGAGTCCTATTTGCAAATTTCAGGTGCAAATATAATTATCATTTCCATTTTCAGGATTTGACATTGGAGAAAGTAATTTTGCTTTGTTATGGAGAACAAAAAAAGGAACCTCCTTCTAAAACCATTTCCAATAAGTTTCAGATTTATCTTGACACGATGCATTGCAATGTTTTGAGAAATTGGTGCAAAGCTGCATCAAATTACTTGCAGAAAATAATGGATTTTTAGCTCCTCTAAAGTGCTACAAGAAATAGTAAAGTGCAAAAGGCATCATCAGGCTGGCATAGAGATACAAATGTGGACAACCAGAAGCAACACCAAAAAAACATAAAAATTATTTTCATTTGAGTCATAAATCACAGCCATAAAATCTAATAGACCATTCAGGTATTGAATGGTCTTTATATTTATTTATTTTAAAAGCCAATAGACCATTACTACTAATATAAACAGCAATAAAAGGTACTTGAGAAGTTGACAAACCATTACAAAGGCATATAACACAAAAGAATCTACCAAACAAAATATAAACAAAGGAAGGCATTTTTAAAATAGGTGCATGCCTTTTGAAAAGGGCAATGCCATGTACCCTATGTTTCAAATCCAGAACAATCATCCAACAAGCCAAATTCTTTGAAAACTGGACTCAACTTGATTCAGTTCAACAGAGACATATACCAATTATACTGGGTCAGCTACATCTATCATATCATAATTCCAGCCCATCCTAGGTCCCTCTGCCAAACCACGAGTCATCAGGTCATTTCTCAGTTTTCACAACCTCAGCCCATAGCTTTTGGCATTCTCCTAGTACCTAGATGACCATCAGCTCGCATCAAATAACTCCTTATTGGTGCTCTAGATGGTTTCCGAGAACATATCCTTATTGGTGACAGTTGCTGCATTACATACTAATACGATTATATGCCCATTACTTGAGACAGCTCTGTCTCTGAATCAAAGCACCTACTGGCCAACATAAAATAGAGTTACACATAGTACACCTTTACACATATCATAGAAAGATCATTCACTATGATCTTTTACAATCTCAACCCAAAACCATAAACTGCATAAAAAAATGAATTCAAATTCAACGTTTACGCATTCAAGCTGCAGATCCTATAATAGTACTCACCCGAAGGAAGACTTCAAAATCCTATACCTCCTCGTCCATGTCCCGATACGATTCGATCAAACACGCAGCCCTCTCTTCCTCAGTCAAAGACTCTCCAACGGTTTTCAGCTCCGACGTCCTGGAACTGCGGGATCTCCCTCGCCCGATCTACCTCAGTCAAAGACTCTCCAACGGTTGTCACTCGCCCGATCTCCCTCCTCATTGAGAGGAACTGCAGAAACCAGCCGCCAAATCAAGAAAATAGACAAAACATCGAAGAAACCCACAAACAAGAAAGCTACTTGGGTTTTAGGGTTTTGAGGATTACTCACATAGGAATTCAAGCTGCGAAGCTCCGCCTGAGTGAACTGGCTCTGGAGCCATGGATCGCCATTCGCAGGTAAGTCTGAGATCGAGCTCTTCTCTGAATGGAAAACACCAACTCTTATATAGAAATTAATCGATGATCTCTTGCTCTCAGGTCGATTGATAAGGATTTAGACCGTTACAAAATCAATTTAAATGACAAGGTAAAGCGTATCAAAGATTGCAGAATAAATACCACGATTCTTACAACGGTACATTTAAAATTCTAACAGAATTAGTCATCAAGCGGTGGTGGCCTTCGGGAATTACCGTGTCCTTCACCTCCATCCAAAGTAGCCGGACAGATCAAAAAGGGAATAAGCAGCCAGACAGAAAAAGAGAACGGAGTGGGGAGAGGGAATTTTCAGAACGTCCGAAGCCTGTTCATTGGCCGGGATCGGGCTTGGGTAGTCCAAGATAGTGTAAAGTTGGGACCGAAGTCCGGATTGTGAGAATCCACGTTTTATGCACTCGTGGGTCTATTGGATACGTGATCCCACCATTCAGAAGTGACCACATTGGCATTTCGACAAAAATACTAATATTAACGGGTGTTCAGCCGTTAGCTGAACAAACCCGGTTTAACCACCCGCAAAAGGACAAAATTCAAAAACAGGGCTTCTTTCAAAAGTTTTAAGGTCATTCGAACTCTCCCCTCCCCATCTCTGGTCCTCATCTTCTTCGAGCCCCAACCTGAGCATCCCGTTGGCCACTCACCTCACACCGGCGCGTTGGACTGTGGAATAGAGTGGCGAGAGGGAATTCTGAGAATGTCCGAACATAAAAGAGGGACTCTATCATAATACAAGGTATGATTTGAGAATTCAGAATATGATGAAAGTGTCCTTTACATAACTGTTTAATTTATATGACAAGTAGGGGTGTACATTCGGATGACCTAACCCACTATTAGTTTGGTCATATCCCTCAATTGCACCGAATGAAACAGGGTTTAAACTGAACCAATCCATACCGTATTTAAAAAATAAAATGACTGAGTTAGTAGAAAAAGGGAAAAATCAAACAAGAGTTAGTAATTAGTAAATACTAATTAGTAATTAGTCTTTGATAGTTTGACTCCTAACCCAACTCGAGCACTCCAATGTGGTTGTCTTTTGTGTTTCCCACTTACTAGTTACTAGTAATTACTAAATACTAATTAGTAAAGTAGTAATTAATTTAAATTAATGTTCTTATTTAGTATTGATACTAACAAAAATTCCGATTGGGATCAATGCCTAAAGGGAGATTTAAGAAAAAGAGTAATATATAAAACAATAATTAAATTAAGGGAAATTTTCTAATTAGTACCGTATACATAAACACCCTTTGAGTGTCATCTAATTGTCTTTAGCAACCATCCAAACGTTGACAAAAAATGAATAGTCTCAAATCATTGTCTCTTCTATTCATGAAAGTTGGGGTCATGTCTTAGTGGGCATTATAGTGATTCCAACTTTCTTGAATAGAAGAGGCAAAGATTTGGCACTATTCATTATTTTATCAACATTTGGATGGTTGATAAAGAGAATTAGATGACATACGAAGGGCATTTGTGTCTTTTCAAATGCCGCTAAATGCATGGTTAATAGTAGGTATTGGATTGGCACGTTTTGAAAGTTTGGGTACCGAATTATCGTGTTTTAATGTTTGGGGAGTAAAATGACACTATGACTAAAGTACAAGGTAGTAATCGAGAATTTTTCCTTAAATTAGTGAAACATAATACAATTAATATAAATAATTAATTATATAATATACAATTTTACATAGTATAGTAGTTTGGTTTTTTGTTCGATTTTATTAAATTTTTAACACGTCAAAAACCGAACCAAACCAATACCTGAATTAGCTTATTTAGCTTGGGTCAGTTCGGTTTTCGGTTTTTGATCCAAATTTAAACACCCCGCTTTCCAAGGGAGAGGATTAGAGGTGTAAATCGAACTATTCTGGGCCGTAACAAGATTTTGGACCAGACCTGCACACGGGCCGTGCTGGGCAACACAATCATGTGGATCATGCTAGGTCGGGGGTTTCAGGTCCATAGGCCTGCACGACACAGCCCAACAAGTAGCACAACCTACTAGCCTGCAATGGATCGAGTGTAGCCCATTCAAGAAATTAGCCGTTGGGGCCCTTGGGGAACCCCCCCCCCCCCCCAAACAACTAGTTTAAACTTTTTTTCAAGGGGCTTTTATAGACATACCACCTCAATCAACAACTATAAGCCTATAAATAGCTAGTTTGGGACAATAATGCCCCTTCAATAACTATATCCAATAATTATATATCAACTAGTTTGAGACATTTGGGGCATTTGGGTAAAGTGATAGATACTTTACAATAACCAAAATACCCCTCTCAACAACTAAAAAACTGCTAGTATTTAGGGTATTTTAGGCAATTGAATTATTTTCAATTCCTATAAATAACCCTATCCTCCACTATTCTCACCACACCAATTTAGCAATTCTTTTCTCAATTCTCATACTCTCATCTCATCTCATACAATCGCATATTGTCATACACTTGGCAATTTAGGAGGCTTTGAGGCTTCAATCGTTAAAATCAAGTTGAGATTCTAAATTGGTAATCCGATCATGCAAGTAATTGCAATTAAATAAATTTTTATTTGTTAGAATTAAAAAAATGGTTGGCTCCTCCTCCTGAAACCAATTCCCTATCATTAAGTTCACTAGCCTAATTTAGCAAATATTTAAAATAGATGAAGTTGAGGGGAAGAGAAAAAGAGCCATTTGCCAAAAATGTAGGATTGGCTTTAACTTTAGTAGCAAGGGTAGCATTAGGCACTTGGATAGACATTTGCTCTTCTATGAGAAACAAGAAAAAGACATCTACTTCAAAGATGGATAATAATTTTCTTAATTTTGTAAAATATATAATTGAATAGTTTAATTTAATAAAATAAATAAATATCCAAGCTACCTAGACCAATCTCCACCTGTTGACAACCATTAAATATTGGACACTGAGTAGTAAGATAGAAAGGGATAAATTAAATAATCTAGTAAATTAAATCAATAAAATCTTTTAACTTTTTAAAATAAGTATATAAATAATTAGGCAAGAAAAAGAGAGAGTAGTTAGCTCTTTATTAATGGCATCATTGTAAATTGTTACATGTTAGCAACAAATATGGAACAGAGATTTCTAGAAAATGAGAAAGAGACAAAGAACAAAAATTTCCTTATCGCAATCCAAGCTTTATATGATGGTCGGGCACAGGATCAAAATCTAGGATTGATGGTTGGTCTAGGCTTAGACTTGGGCCTTAATAAGTTCTATTGATATAAAGGCAAAGCCCAAACAAGACATGGCCCAACTAATGAAAAGGTTTAACCCCAACCGATACCTATCCAATTTATAAACCTAAATATTTTTCTCGGGTTGGGGGGGAATCTATGGATTATTAACTACTTGAATAATTTAATAAATTAAATAAATAGGAACCTATGGATACCAATTTAGTTAATTTTGTAAAATAACTAATGATTAATTTGGTTTAGTAAAATAAATAAAATAAAATTACATTTATTATTGGGACGGGACAGGTACATCCTATCCCACACCTCACTAAACATATTAGTTACCCTAAAAATAGTCTCCGGGAGAGAGAGAGAGAGAGAGAGAGAGAGAGAGAGAAAATTAATTTGTTAGGAAAATAATTAATTAATTAGTTAATTAAAGAATTCAATAAATTAAGTAAATAGAAATCTATGGATAATAATTTATTTAATTTTATAAAATAGATAAATCAATAATTAACTTTAACAAAAAAATATAAATAAATATTCACTTGTGATTGGTGCAAGACTAGTCCAAGCTATCCCCAACCAAACTTGCATCATTGACAACCGTAAATATTGGTCACATGTTGAATTAAATAAATAAAACATTATGGAGAATAGTTTATTTAATATATTAAAACAAATAAATGAATAATTTAATTTAGTAAAATAAATAAATAAATTTTCAGTTATTATTGGGACAAGACATGTACAGCCTATTCGACACCAGAAATAATCCGTGGTTCATAAATTAATTCATTAATTAGATGAACAATTTAGTTACGTAAATAAGTAATACCTATGGATAATAATTTACTAGCTTTTGGAAAAATAAATAAATATCCAAACTATGTAGATCTAAACCCAATCCATTGACAACCCTAAATATGTAACTCAGGAGGGAGAGAGAGAGAGAGAGAGAGAGAGAGAGAGAGAGAGAGAGAGAAATAATTTGTTTATAAACTAAAAAAATTTAGTAAGTTTAGTAAATTTTTTTTAACTTAATAGCCCTTCAACTTTTAATAACCCTTCGGTTTGAGTGATTATAAGTTGTTTGAAGAATTATGGATTTGAATAATGAAACCTCTTTATATGCTTGTTCGTTTGATAGAAGGACGTTTATGTGGCCAGTAAGGATTAGTTTGAATCTATTTGTGTGGGTTTTTGTGGAACTTATAATTTTGAGTGAGTGGATTTAGTTTATCAAGATATGGTTCGTTTAATAGGTCTGTTTTAATCTTACAAAGGAATTGAGTTAATTTTCTACTTTATCTAAATATGTTGGGCTTGTCTTAATTAGTGAGTTTAGAATAGAAATAAAATTGGCACTTGTTGGTTAAAGTGATTAAGTTCTTGATTTTGCTTTGATTTGTTTTAGGTTAAATAGTGTGGATTGTTTGGAATGATCCAGGTTTATGGGCTTTATTTTACTTTGAGTAGGTATAGTTCCATCTTTTTAAGGAGTTGAGTTGATTTCGTTGTTTATCTAGGCATGCTAGTTTCGTTTAAATTAGAATAGAGGGTTTAGTGTTCTTTCAAGCTGTGCTAGTGGTTTAGGATTTGACTGGTGGTCGATTGGATGGCTTGGATGGTTTTGGCTATGGTGTAGTTGGTTCAATCTTGGTTTGGCTAGACTCAGTTTCATGGGATTTGGAAGATTGCCCTAAAATAACCGTAGCTATATCATATGTGTAACAGATTCATTAAGTTATGCTGGATTGGATTCATTTGTATATCAGGAAAGTTTCGCTGAAAGTGAGTACTCTAAAATTATTAGCATCTAGTTACAGTATTGTTGAGTTTTATTTATCTTTATATTGATAGGTAAGTCGGTCTAGATAATCTTGGGTTTTTTGGAATGATTTGAGCTATGTTTTGCTTCGATGGTTTCGATGTGGCAATGTCTTGGTATCCTTGATTCGGCTGACATTGTGTCATTTTGTTGGTTCTAATTTGTATTGGCCACGTTTGGTTTCATTTGGGCTCTGTTTGTGATGGATTCGATTGGGATTGTTCTTTTAAGATTTTGGGAATGATTATAGTTTATAGGTTGCAGATGATAATTTGATAGCTTTGGTTTTGGAGTACCCTTGGGTTTGAGTGATTATAAGTGGTTTAAATAATTATGGATTTGAATAATGAAGCCTCTTTATATGGTTGTTATAAGACAAAGAGGGTTTAAAATAAAACCTTGTTAATTAAAGGAATTCTTTAAAATCTAGTTACAGTATTATTGAGTTTGAAGAATTATGGATTTGAATAATGAAACCTCTTTATATGCTTGTCAAAGACAAAGAGTGTTCGTTTGATATAAGGACGTTTATGCGGCCAGTAAGGATTAGTTTGAATCTATTTGAGTGGGTTTTTGTGGAACTTATAATTTTGAGTGAGTGGATTTAGTTTATCAAGATATGGTTCATTTAATAGGTCTGTTTTAATCTTATAAAGGAATTGAGTTAATTTTCTACTTTACCTAAATATGCTGGGCTTGTTTTAATTAGTGAGTTTAGAGTAGAAATAAAATTGGTTCTTGTTGGTTAAAGTGATTAAGTTCTTGATTTTGCTTTGATTTGTTTTTAGGTTAAATAGGATGGATTGTTTGGAATATCCAGGTTTATGGGCTTTATTTTACTTTGAGTAGGTATAGTTCCATCTTTCAAAGGTGTTAAGAGAAATCTAGGCATGCTAGTTTCGTTTAAATTAGAATAGAGGGTTTAGTGTTCTTTCAAGCTGTGCTAGTGGTTTAGGATTTGACTGGTGATCGATTGGATGGCTTGGATGGTTTTGGCTATGGTGTAGTTGGTTCAATCTTGGTTTGGCTAGACTCAGTTTCATGGGATTTGGAAGATTGCCCTAAATTAACCATAGCTATATCATATGTGTAACAGATTCGTTAAGCTATGCTGGATTGGGTTCATTTGTATATCAGGAGAGGTTTCGCTGAAAGTGAGTACTCTAGAATTATTAGCATCTTGTTACAATATTGTTGAGTTTGATTTATCTTTATCTAGATAGGTAAGTCGGTCTAGATAATCTTGGGTTTTTTGGAATTATTTGAGCTATGTTTTGCTTCGAAGGTTTTGATGTGGCAATGTCTTGGTATCCTTGATTCGGGCTGACATTGTGTCGTTTTGTTGGTTATAATTTGTATTGGCCATGTTTGGTTTTGTTTGGGCTCTGTTGTGATGGATTTGATTGGGATTGTTCTTTTAAGATTTTGGGAATGATTATAGTGTATAGGTTGCAGATGATAATTTGATAGCTTTGGTTTTGGAGAACCCTTGAGTTTGAGTGATTATAAGTAGTTTAAATAATTATGGATTTGAATAATGAAGAAGCCTCTTTATATGGTTGTTAGAAGACGAGGGTTTGTTTGAAAGAAGGAATTTTATGCGTCCAGTGGGGATTAGTTCGAATCTGCTTGTATGGCTTTTATTTACACTTATAATTCTTAGTGAGTTGATTTAGTTTATCTAGATATAACGGGTTCGATTAAGTTAGAATAGTAAGTTAGACTTGTGTTATGCTTCTTTTTAATTGGTTGAAAGAACTGTATAGAGTTTTTGCTTTCATTTGTTTAACGGAATTGTTTGGATTGATCCTAGTTTATTTGCTTTTATTTTTTATTTTAATAGCTATATTTTAATCTTCTAAAGGAGTTGAGTTCATTTTCTACTACCTCTAAATATGCTGGGATTGTTTAAGTTAGTCAGTTTAGAGTAGTAATAAGCTCGGTTCTTGTTATTTAAAGTGATTATGTCTTGTTTTTGCTTTGATTTGTTTTAGGTTATATAGGTAGGATTGTTCGGAATGATTCGAGTTTGTTGGTTTTATTTTGCTTTGAGTATGTCTAACTTCATTTTTTAAAGTAGTTAAGTTGATTTCCTATTTTATATATAGGCATGCTAGTTTTGATTGAATTAGAATAGAGGGTCTAGTGTTCTATTAGCATGGTTGGAGGTTATGGATTTAATTGCAGGTTGATTGGATGCTAGTGCCAAACAATCTCACTAGACTTCTAAAAACTAAAACAAAAGTTTTCGTTGTTCAAAGCATTTAATATTCTTATCACTTACAATTACTTAGTCAGAAAAATCTTCAAAAACCCTAAGAATAATACATTATTGGTTTTGAAAATTATAAACCATTATGACTCTCAACCTCGTATAAAAATCCTCATAATAGAATCCATTACACCAAAGCACAAACCAAACACAGCGTGAACAACCCAAATTCGAGCCAACCAAACCATGCAAGGTTGGCCGAATCAGTCATTTAGTAACTGATATAACAGAAGCGTACGATGAATTAATTCACTTTTTTTAACAAAGTCCAACCAAATCTATCAAGACATTGCTAGAGAGAAGCCATCAAAGCAAAACGTAGCTGAAATCAGTCCAATCATTCCAAGAATATCCAAAACGACCTAATCTAAAGCTAAATGAAATTCAACAAAATCGAAACAAGATACAGACAATTCTAGATAACACACTTTCAAACCAACCTATCCTAATACAAATGAATCCAACTTGACATAAATAAAACCATTTGGTAGACATCGAATATAGCTAAGGTTGATTAAGCCCATTTTTAAAATAACTAGAAATTTAGTCTTGCCAAACCTAGGTAGAACCAATTACACATTGTCCAATACTCACCAAGCCCTATCCAACCAACCAACCATTAGTCAAATCTATTCCCACTTACAAAACCTATAAAGCAATAAACTGCCTTTACTAACTGAAACGAACCCAGCATGCCCAGATAAACTAGGAAATCAACTCAACTCCTGTAAAAAATATAACTAGACAGACGCAAAGGAAAATAAAAGGAATAAACTTAGATCAACCCAAACTATCCCGTCTAGAAAATCTAAAATATTTTGAAGAAAAAAATGAAATAATCTATTTAACTTATAAGAACATAGATTTTTACAACGCTAATCTCATTAATCAAACTTAAACAAACCCACATAACTTATCCCACTGACTGGATAATCTCATTATTCTAAGTTAAACAAACCCAACATATTTAGAGACCTAGGGAAATCAACTCAAGTCCATCAAAAAGTTAAACCTGACCTGCTCAAATCAAAACAAAGACAATAAACGTGGATAAATCGAAACGAACCCGTTTAAAGAATGAGAAAAAGCCATGATGTGAAAACTTGACATAATCATTTCAACCCACAGGAGAACAAAAAGTAATAAAACACTAGTCACTGTTTAAACTTAGATTAAGCCAACATATCTAGAAGAAGCAAAATCTACACTGTAGGAATTATAAGTGCCAAAACAGAACCTATAGGAACAGATTCAATGTACTCTCCACTAGTCGCATAGATGTCTTTGTGCCAAACAATCTCACTAGACTTCTAAAAACCAAAAAAGAAGTTTTCGTTTTTCAAAGCGTTTAATATTCTTATCACTTACAATTACTCAGTAAGAAAAGTCTTCAAAAACCATAAGGATAATACGTTATTGGTTTTGAAAATTATAAACCATTATGACTCTCAACCTCGTATAAAAATCCTCACAATAGAATCCATTACAGCAGAGCACAAACCAAACCCAACGTGGCCAAACCAAATTCAAAGCAACAAAACCCTGCAAGGTTGGCATATCAATCATTTTGTAACCGATATAACAGAAGCGTAAGATGAAGTAATCCACTTTTTTTAACAAAATCCAACCAAATCTATCAAGACATTACCAGAGGGAATCCATCAAAGCAAAACGTAGCTGAAATCAATCCAATCAATCCAAAACTATCCAAACTGACCTAATCTAAAGCTAAATGAAATTCAACAAAATCGAAACAACATTCAGACAATTTTAAATAACTCACTTTCAAACCAACCTATCCTAATACAAATGAATCCAACTCGACATAAATAAAACCATTTGATAGACATCGAATATAGATAAGGTTGATTAAGCTAATTTTTAAAATAACTGGAAATTTAGTCTTGCCAAACCTAGGTAGAACCAATTACACATTATCCAATACTCACCAAGCCCTATCCAACCAACCAACCATCAATCAAATCTATTCTCATTTACAAAACCTATGAGAACAATAAAATGCTTTTACTAACTGAAACGAACCCAGCATGCCCAGATAAACTAGGAAATCAACTCAACTCCTTTAAAAAATATAACTAGACCGATGCAAAGGAAAATAAAAAAAATAAACCTAGATCAACCCAAACTATCCCATCTAGAAAATCTAAAATAATTCAAAGAAAATAATTAAATAATCAATTTAACTTTAAGAGCAGAGATCTTTAAAACTCTAATCTCATTAATCAAACTTAAACAAACCCACATAACTTATTCCACTGATTGGATAACCTCATTATTCTTAGTTAAAAAAATTTGACATATTTAGAAAACTAGGGAAATCAACTCAAGTCCATCAAAAAGTTAAACCTGACCTACTCAAATCAAAACAAAGACAATAAACGTGGATCAATCCTAACGAACACATTTAAAGAATGAGAAAAAGCCACAAAGTGAAAACTTGACATAATCACATCAACCAACAAGAGAACAAAGTGTATTAAAACACTAGAGTCGCTGTTTAAACTTAGATTAACCCAACATATCTAGAGAAGCTAAATCTACTAAGTGGGAATTATAAGCGCCAAAACAGTACCTATAGGAACAGATTCAAGGTACTCTCCACTAGTCGCATAGATGTCTTTGTGCCAAACAATTTCACTATACTTCTAAAAACCAAAAAAGAAGTTTTCATTTTTTGAAGCATTTATTATTCTTTTCACTTACAATTACTCAGTCAGAAAAATCTTCAAAAACCCTAAGGATAATACATTATTGGTTTTGAAAATTATAAAGCATTATGACTCTCAACCTCGTATAAAAATCCTGACAAAAGAATCTGATGGAGGGTGATTTGACCCGACCCCTTGAGATAGTGACACGTGTACATGACTCAACATAAGTTACAATTCAGCCTCACAGCCTGACCGCGACTAAGGAATGGTCCCGTAGGACAGCTCGCTACGTCATAGCTCGCTATAGGGGGAGCCCACTACAGCTCGAGCTCGAGGGCCCCCGATGTACTGAAAGGGAATACTCCAAGACAAGTTTTTTCCATCTCGTGAGCTGGGAAAATCAGCTCGCTCCAACACTTAGGTAGAAAAACTGCCTAAGGGGCCACTTCAAGAGGAATCACCTCACAGTACCCTCAGGAGCTCGCTACAAGGTAGCTCACGACAGGGTAGCTCACGATAAGGTAGCTCACTACGGGGCAGCTCGCTACTGAATGACGTGATGTTTTCTGGAAGCTTCTATCTGACAAGACCGTACTTGTCAGACTGTGCCACATCTCTTGACTGACGACGCAGCCCCTGCTAGGCCGACAAGTCTACGCCCATGTCTCTTGACAGGTGGTGGCGTGTTTGTCCTTCCAGGATGTGTCAATCATCCAATTGGGTAGTACACTAGAATGGTTACCTGCGCAGCCCTAGCAGATAACGGCTGCGACAGAGGTCTAGTGGTAGTTACGCCCGATTTGACAAGAACGCTCATATATAAGAGCCCCATAGTTGAAGGAAAGGGATCTCTCGAATATCTGATATCTTATCTTAAACTTACTCGAACTTTCTCTCGAGCTAACTCAGTGATCTAGCGCGACCTACACTCTTAGCCTCCTTTGCATTCTTTACTGTTCTCTCTAACATTCTAACTTAAGCATCGGAGTAGTCCTACCGTGCAAGTCCCCCAGGAATCCTTCACCATCTTCTTCTCAGGTACTGCTCATCGCCAGCAAGGAGCCAGTCAACTGCCAGCTAGGATTGCTCGGACTGCGCAACATCATTTGGCGTCGTTTGTGGGAAACGCTTCAAAAAAGCCTTCCTCTAAGTTTCTACATTTTCCTTTTGAGAACTTAGCATTCACGGCCACCTCTAGCAACACTGGGTGTGGTGCCAACCAGAACACTTTTGGAGAGCAACCCCAGCTTCCCATTGTCTGTATCAGACAGTTCACCATCCCCCTCTCTATGGACGGGATTCCCACTTTGAACGTGCCTCTCACATTGGCACCCGTGAACGCTCCATTCCCTTCCACGGTTGGAGCGGCCTTTGCTTAACCTTCAGTTGTGCCCCCAGTGACTAACCAGAATCAGTTGGAAGATTTAGTGCAGTGCATGTGAGCCATGCAAGCTCAAATGCAGCAGTTCCAGCAGTTCCAACTCTATTAGCAACAAGTGCTGCATCAGGTCTCTCAGTACCAGTATCAACAGCAGCTCCCTTCCTTGCCTCAGGCCCAACAACCATTCCCTCCTAGACACCCGACCTTGAAGCAAATCAAGCCCTCCCACCAGAGTGAACGACCTCACCGGGGAGAGGCCTCCTAGGCCCAGGATCCCGCCAAGAGCCAAGCCTCTTCCCATGGCAGAAAGGAGAGGCTAGTCACCCCCGCCTTGCAGCCTATGGGAAGGTCGGGGGGCCTCTCAGCCAGTGAAGCCCATATCACCCCAACACTAGCAGTTTGAGCTCCCGCTCAAAGAAAGTCCGTTTGAGGTCCTAGCCGCAGACACCAGGCTGGGCCCTTCAGTCCAGAGCTACCACCAGTAGTCTGAGCCCATCGAGCTCGGTAACATTGAAGCAAGCAACACCAACACAAATTCGGCAAAGCAGCAGCGAAGACGCCGGCAAGCTCGCCAAACTGCTACCTGTGTCTTGCCCGAGCTCAAAGGTAAAGAGGAGGTGAGCTCAGGTGAAGTAAAAGCTACTCCTCTCCTCTCAGTTCCATCCCCCCTATCTCCAGAACTTCTTGCTGTCCCCATGCCAAGAGACTTCAAGCTCCCTCCACTGGACAAGTACGATGGATCCTTCGATTCGAATGATCATGTGGATGCCTTTCAGTCCTAGATGCACTGGCAAAGGGCCAACAAATCCTACATATGCGTGGCCTTCTCCACCACCTTCAAAGGGGTAGCCCACACTTCTTATAGGTTAAATTGATTATGTCATGTTTTTTTCTTCGAAATGTTTTAGATTTTTTAGACGGGATTTTTGGGTTGATCTAGGTTTATTTGTTTAATTTTGCCTTGCGTAGGTCTGGTTGTATTTTCTAAAGGTGCGGAGTTGATTTCCTAGATTATCCTTGGTTCATTTCAGTTAGTGAAGGCAGTTTATTGTTCTAATAAGTTTTATTAATTTGTATTGAATTGACTAATGGTTGGTTGGTTGGCCAGGGCTTTGTTAGTATTGCATAATGTGTAGTTGGTTCTACCTAGGTTTGGCAAGAGTCTATATCCCGGGATTTAAAAAATGGGTTGATTTACCTTAGCTATATCTGATGTCTACCAAATGGTTTTATCTATGTTGAGTTTGATTCATTTCTTTCAGGATAGTTTCATTTGAATGTGAGTTATCTAAAATTGTCTACATCTTGTTCCAGTTTTGTTGAATTAATTTAGCTTTAGGTCAGATCAGTTTGGATAGTCTTGGATTGTTTGGATTGATTTTAGCTATGTTTTGATTTGATGGCTTCCTTCCGTCAATGTCTTGATAGAATTGGTTGCATTTTGTTAATTAAACTGGATTACTTCTTCATAGGCTTCTGTAATATTGGTTACTGAATGACAGATTCGGACAACCTTGCATTGTAGTCTTGATTCGAATTTGGGTTGGCCATGCTAGGTTTGGTTTGTGCTCCGTTGCAACGGATTCTGTTGGAAGAATTTTTTTAAGAAGTTGTGAGTAATAATTGTTTATAATTTTCAAAACCAATAACGTATTATCCCTTAGGGTTTTTGAAGACTCTTCTGACTGAGTAATTGTAAGTGATAAGAATAATAAACATTTCGAAAAACAAAAACTTCTTTTTCGGTTTTTAGAAGTCTAGTGAGTTTGTTTGGCCCAAACACGTCTATTCGACTTGGGGAGAGTACCTTGAATCTGTTTATATAGTTTTTGTTTTGGCACTTATAATTTGTAGTGAGTAGATTTAGCATCTCTAGATTTGTTGGGTTCATCTAAGTTAAAACAATGACTTTAGCGTTTTAATACGCATGGTTCTCTTGTTGGTTGTTGTGATTATGTCAAGTTTTCACGTCATTCTTTTTTCTCGTTCTTTAAACCAGTTTGTTTTGATTGATCCACGTTTATTGTCTTTGTTTTGATTTGAGCATGTCTGGTTTAACTTTTTGATGGACTTGAGTTGATTTTCCAACTTCTCTAATTATGTTTGGTTTGTTTAACTTAGAATAATTAGATTATCCAAACAGTTGTATAAGGTATGTGGGTTTGTTTAAGTTAGATTAGCAAGGTTAGAATTGTAGAAATCTCTGTTCTTATAGGTTAAATTGATTATGTCATGTTTTTTCTTTAAAATGGTTTAGATTATTTAGACGGGATTGTTTGGGTTGATTTAGGTTTATTCATTTAATTTTGCTTTGCGTAGGTCTGTTTATATTTTTTAAAGGTGTTGAGTTGATTTCCTAGCTTATCTGGATATGCTGGGTTCATTTCAGTTAGAAAAGGGAGTTTATTGTTCTAATAAGTTTTGTTAGTGTGTATAGAGATTTGACTGATTGTTGGTTGGTTGGCCAGTGCTTGGTTAGTATCGGATAAAGTATAGTTGGTTCTACCTATGGACGACAAGACTCTATTTCCTGGGATATTAAAAACGGGATTGATTTACCTTAGCTATATTCGATGTCTACCAAATTGTTTTATCTATGTTGAATTTGATTCATTTTTTTTCAGGAAAGTTTCATCTAAATGTGAGTTATCTAAAATTGTCTTCATCTGGTTCCAGTTTTGTTGACTTTAATTTAGTTTTAGGTCAGGTCGGTTTGGATAGTCTTGGGTTGTTGGATTGATTTCAGCTACGTTTTGATATGATGGCTTCCTTCTGTCAATGTCTTGATAGATTTTGTTAGATTTTGTTAAATAAAGTAGATTACTTTCTCCTAGGCTTCTGTTATATCGGTTACTGAATGATAGATTCAGACAACCTTGCATGGTAGTCTTGGTTTGGATTTGGGTTGGCCATGCTGAGTTTGGTTTGTGCTCTGTTGTAACGGATTCTGTTGTGGGAATTTTTTTGAGAAGTTGAGAGTCATAATGGTTTATAATTTTCAAAACCAATAACGTATTATCCCTTATGGTTTTCGAAGACTCTTCTGATTGAGTAATTTTAAGTGATAAGAATAATAAACGCTTTGAAAAATGAAAACTTTTTTTTTTCATTTTTGGAAGTCTAGTGAGTTTGTTTGGCACAAAAATGTCTATTCAACCTATGGAGAGTACCTTGAATTTGTTCCTATAGTTTCTGCTTTGTCACTTATAATTCCAAGGGAGAAGATTTAGCTTCTCTAGATTTGTTGGGTTCATCTAAGTTAAAACAATTACTTTAGCATTTTAATACGCTTGATTCTCTTGTTTATTGATGTGATTATGTCAAGTTTCGGTAGATCTAGGTTTATTTGTTTAATTTTTCCTTGCATAGGTTTGGTTATATTTTTTAAAGGTGCAGACTGATTTCCTAGCATATCCTTCATTCGTTTCAGTTAGTAAAGGGAGTTTATTGTTCTAATAAGTTTTGTTAGTGACTATAGATTTGACTGATGGTTGGTTGGTTGGCAAGGGCTTGGTTAGTATTGAATAATGTGTAGTTGGTTCTACCTTGGGTTGGCAAGAGTCTGTTTCTCAGGATTTTAAAAATGGGCTTCATTTACCTTAGCTATATTCGATGTCTACTAAATGGTTTTATCTATGTTGGGTTTGATTCATTTCTATCATGATAGGTTCATTTGAATGTGAGTTATCTAAAATTGCCTACATCTTGTTCCGTTTTTGTTGATTTTAATTTAGCCTTAGGTCAGGTCGGTTTGGATAGTCTTGGATTGTTTGGATTGATTTCAGCTACATTTTTGTTTGACAGCTTCCTTTTGAAAATGTCTTCATAGATTTGGTTGGATTTTGTTAAATAAAGTAGATTACTTCTTCCCAATCTTCTGTTATATTGGTTACTGAATGACAAATTCGGACAACCTTGCATGGTTGTGTTGGTTCAATTTTTGGTTTGCCGTGCTGGGTTTGGTTTGTGATTCGTTGTAACGTATTCTGTTGTGAGATTTTTTTTAAGATGTTGAGAGTCATAATGGTTTATAATTTTCAAAACCAAAAACGTATTATCTCTTAGGGTTTTGAAGATTCTTCTGATTGAGTAATCATACGTTATAAGAATAATAAACGCTTCGAAAAACAAAAACTTTATTTTCTTGGTTTTTAGAAGTCTAGTGAGTTTGTTTGGCACAAAGACGTCTATTCAACTTGTGGAGAGTACCTTGAATCTGTTCCTATACGTTCTGTTTCGGCACTTATAATTTGTAGTGAGTAGAATTAGCTTCTCTAGATTTGTTGGGTTCATCTAAGTTAAAACAATTACTCTAGCGTTTTAATATGATTGGTTATCTTGTTAGTTGATGTGATTATGTCAAGATTTCACGTCGTGCTTTTTTCTTGTGCTTTAAACGGGTTTGTTTAGATTGATCCATGTTTATTGTCTTTGTTTTGATTTGAGCAGGTCAGGTTTAACTTTTTGATGGACATGAGTTGATTTCCAACTTCTCTAATTTTGTTAAGTTTGTTTAACTTAGAATAATTAGATTATCCAGCCAGTTGTATAAGTTATGTTGGTTTGTTTAAGTTAGATTAGCATGGTTAGAGTTGTAGAAACCTCTGTTCTTATAGGTTAAAGTGATTATATCTTGTTTTTTCTTCGAAATGTTTTAGATTTTTTAGACGGGAGTTTTTGGGTTGATCTAGGTTTATTCATTTATATTTGCTTTGCGTAGGTCTGTTTATATTTTTTAAAGGTGTTGAGTTGATTTCCTTGCTTATCTGGGTATGCTGGGTTCGTTTTAGTTAGTAAAGGGAGTTTATTGCTCTAATAAATTTTGTTAGTGTGTATAGATTTGACTGATGGTTGGTTGGTTGGCCAGTGCTTGGTTAGTATTGGATAATGTGTAGTTGGTTCTACCTATGGTTTGGCAAGAGTCTGTTTCCCGGGATTTTAAAAATGGGCTTGATTTACCTTAGCTATATTCCACGTCTACCAAATGGTTTTATCTATGTTGAATTTGATTCATTTCTTTTAGGAAAGTTTCGTTTGAAAGTGAGTTATCTAAAATTGTTTGTATCTTGTTTCATTTTTTTTACTTTAATTTAGCTTTAGGTTAAGTCGGTTTGGATAGTTTTGGATTGTTTGGATTGATTTCAACTTTGTTTTGAAAAATGAAAACTTCTTTTTCATTTTTGGAACTCTAGTGAGTTTGTTTGGCACCAACACGTCTATTCAACCTGTGGAGAGTACCTTGAATTTGTTCCTGTACGTTCTGTTTTGACACATATAATTCCAAGGGAGAAGATTTAGCTTCTCTAGATTTGTTGGGTTCATCTAAGTTAAAACAGTTACTTTAGCATTTTAATATGCTTGGTTCTCTTGTTGGTTGATGTGATTATGTCATGTTTTCACGTCGTGTTTTTTTCCCATTCCTTAAACGGGTTTGTTTGGATTGATCCACGTTTATTATCTTTGTTTTGAATTGAGCAGGTCAGGTTTAAGTTTTTGATGGACTTGAGTTGATTTCCTAGCTTCTCTAACTATGTTGGGTTTGTATAACTTACAATAATTAGAATATCTAGCCAATGGTATAAGTTATATTGGTTTGTTTAAGTTAGAATAGCGAGGTTTGAGTTGTAAAAATCTCTGTTCTTATAGGTTAAATATATTATGTCATGTTTTTTCTTCAAAATGTTTTAGATTTTTTTGATGGGATTGTTTGGGTTGATCTAGGTTTATTCGTTTAATTTTGCATTGCGCAGGTCTGTTTATATTTTTTAAAGGTGCGGAGTTGATTTCCTAGCTTAACCTTGGTTCACTTCAGTTAGTAAAGGGAGTTTATTGTTCTAATAAGTTTTATTACTTTGTATATATTTGACTGTTTGTTGGTTGGTTGGCCAGGGCTTGGTTAGTATTGAATAATGTGTAGTTGGTTCTACCTTGGGTTAGCAAGAGTTTGTTTCCCAAGATTTTAAAAATGGGCTTGATTTACCTTAGTGATATTCGATGTCTACCAAATGGTTTTATCTATGTTGGGTTGGATTCATTTCTATCAGTATAGGATCGTTTAAATGTGAGTTATCTAAAATTGTCCTTATATTGTTCCATTTTTATTGATTTTAATTTAGCCTTAGGTCAGGTCGGTATGGTTAGTCTTAGATTGTATGGATTGATTTCAGCTATGTTTTGGTTTGGTGGCTTCCTATTGAAAATGTCTTGATAGATTTGGTTGGATTTTGTTAAATAAAGTGGACTATTTCTTCCCATGCTTCTGTTATATCAGTTATTGAATGATAGATTCGGACAACTTTGCATGGTTGTGTTGGTTCGAATTTTGGTTGGCCATGCTGGGTTTGGTTTGTGCACCGCTGTAATGGGTTCTGTTGTTAGAATTTTTTTAAGATGTTGAGAGTCATAATTGTTTATAATTTTCAAAACCAATAACGTATTATCTCTTAGGGTTTTTGAAGACTTCTCTGACTAAGTAATCGTAAGTTATAAGAATAATAAACAATTCAAAAAATGAAAACTTCATTTTTTTTGGTTTTTAGAAGTTTAGTGAGTTTGTTTTGCCCAAAGACGTCTATTCGATTTGTGGAGAGTACATTGAATAAGTTCCTATAGGTTCTGTTTTGGCACTTATAATTTGTAGTGAGTAGATTTAGCTTCTCAAAATTTCTTGGGTTCATCGAAGTTAAAACAGTGACATTGGAGTTTAAATACACTTGGTTCTCTTGTTGATTGTTATTATGTTAAGTTTTCACGTCGTGCTTTTTTCTCATTCTTTAAACGGTTTTGTTTGGATTGATCCCCGTTTGTTGTCATTGTTTTAATTTGAGCAAGTCAAGTTTAACTTTTTGATGGACTTGAGTTGATTTTCCAGCTTCTCTAATTAGGTTAGGTTTGTTTAACTTAGAATAATTAGATTATCCAGCCAGTTGTGTAAGTTATGTTGGTTTGTTTAAGTTAGATTAACGAGGTTAGAGTTATAGAAATCTCTATTCTTATAGGTTAAATTGATTATGTCATGTATTTTCTTCAAAGTGTTTTAGATTATTTAGACGGGATTGTTTGGGTTGATCTAGGTTTATTCATTTAATTTTGCTTTGCGTAGGTTTGTTTATATTTTTTAAAAGTGTTGAGTTGATTTCCTTGCTTATCTGGGTATGCTGGGTTCATTTCAGTTAGTAAAGGGAGTTTATTGTTGTAATAAGTTTTGTTAGTGTGTATAGAATTGACTGATGGTTGGTTAGTTGGCCAGTACTTGGTTAGTATTGGATAATATGTAGTTGCTTCTACCTAGGGATGGCAAGACTCTGTTTCCTGGGATTTTAAAAACTGGCTTGATTTACCTTAGCTAAATTTGATCTCTACCAAATGGTTTTATCTATGTTGAGTTTGATTCATTTCTTTCAGGATAGTCTCGTTTGAATGTGAGTTATCTAAAATTGTCTGCATCTTGTTCCAATTTTGTTGACTTTAACTTAGCTTTAGGTCAGGTCAGTTTGGATAGTGTTGGATTGTATGGATTGATTTCAGCTACTTTTTGATTTGATGGCTTCCTTTTGTCAATGTCTTGATAGATTTGGTTAGATTTTGTTAAATAAAGTGGATTATATCTTCCTAGGCTTCTGTTATATCGGTTATGGAATGACGGATTCGGACAACCTTGCATGGTAGTCTTGGTTCGAATTTGGGTTGGCCATGCTGGATTTGGTTTGTGCTCCGTTGTAACCGATTCTATTGTGTGAATTTTTTAAAGAAGTTGAGTCATAACTGTTTATAATTTTCAAAACCAATAATGTATTATCCCTTTGGGTTTTTGAAGACTTTTTTGACTGAGTGTTTTAAGTGATAAGAATAATAAACGCTTCGAAAAACAAAAACTTCTTTTTTCGTTTTTGGAAGTCTAGTGAGTTTGTTTGGCACAAACACGTGTATTCCACCTGTGGAGAGTACCTTGAATCTGTCCCTATAGGTTCTGTTTTGGCACTTATAATTCGCAGTGAGTAGATTTAGCTTCTCTAGATTTGTTGGGTTCATCAAAGTTAAAACAGTGACTTTAACCTTTTAATATGCTTGGTCTCTTGTTGGTTGATGTGATTATGTCAAGATTTCACATCGTGTTTTTTTTCTTGTTCTTTAAATGGGTTTGTTTGGATTGATCAACGTTTGTTGTCATTGTTTTGATTTGAGCAGTTCAGGTTTATCTTTTTGATGGACTTGACTTGATTTCCTAACTTCTCTAATTATGTTTGGTTTATTTAACTTAGAATAATTAGATTATCTAGCCAGTTGTATAAGTTATGTTGGTTTGCTTAAGTTAGATTAGCGAGGTTAGAGTTGTAGAAATCTCTGTTCTTATAGGTTAAATTGATTATGTCATGTTTTTTCTTCAAAATGTTTTAGATTATTTAGACGGGATTGATTGGCTTGATCTTGTTTTATTCATTTAATTTTTCCTTGCATAGGTTTGGTTATATTTTTTAAAGGTGCGGAGTTGATTACGTAGATTATCCTTAGTTCGTTTCAGTTAGTAAAGGGAGTTTATTGTTCTAATATGTTTTAATACTTTGTATAGATTTGACTGATGGTTGGTTGGATGGCTAGGGCTTGGTTAGTATTGCATAATGTGTAGTTGCTTCTACCTAGGGTTGGCAAGAGTCTATTTCTCGGGATTTTAAAAATGGGCTTGATTTACCTTAGCTATATTTGATGTCTACCAAATGGGTTTATCTATGTTGACTATGATTCATTTCTTTCAGGATAGTTTCATTTGAATGTGAGTTATCTAAAATTGTCTGCATCTTGTTCCAGTTTTGTTGATTTAATTTAGCTTTAGGTCAGGTCAGTTTGGATAGTCTTGGATTGTTTGGATTGATTTCAGCTACATTTTGATTTGATGGCTTCCTTCTGTCAATGTCTTGATAGATTTGGTTGGATTTTGTTAAATAAAGTGAATTACTTCTTCCTAGGCTTCTGTTATATCGATTTCTGAATGATAGATTGGACAACCTTGCATGGTAGTCTTGGTTCGTATTCGGGTTGGCCATGCTGGGTTTGGTTAGTGCTCCTTTTTAATGAATTCTGTTGTGAGAATTTTTTTAAGAAGTTGTGAGTCTTAATGGTTTATAATTTTCAAAACCAATACTATATTATCCCTTTGGGTTTTTGAAGATTCTTCTGAGTGAGTAATTGTAAGTGATAAGAATAATAAATACTTCAAAAAATGAAAACTACTTTTTTCGTTTTGGGAAAGTTTGTTTGGCACAAACACGTCTATTAAACCTGTGGAGAGTACCTTGAATCTATTCCTATAGGTTATGTTTTGGCACTTATAATTCTGAGTGAGTAGATTTAGCTTCTCAAGATTTGTTGGGTTCATCTATGTTAAAACAATTACTCTAGCGTTTTAACATGCTTGGTTCTCTTGTTGGTTGATGTGATTATGTCAAGTGTTCACGTCGTGTTTTTTTCTCATTCCTTAAACGGGTTTATTTGGATTGATCCACATTTATAGTCTTTGTTTTGACTTGAGCAAGTCAGGTTTAACTTTTTGATGGACTTGACTTGATTTCCCCATCTTCTCTAATTATGTTGGGTTTGTTTAACTTACAATAATTAGATTATCTAGCCAATGGTATAAGTTATTTTGGTTTGTTTAAGTTATAATAACGAGGTTAGAGTTGTAAAAATCTCTATTCTTTTAGGTTAAATTGATTATTTCATGTTTTTTCTTTGAAATGTTTTAGATTTTTTAGACGGGATTGTTTGGGTTGTTCTAGGTTTATTCATTTAATTTTGCCTTGCATAGGTCTGGTTATATTTTTAAAAGGTGCAGAGTTGATTTCCTAGCTTATCCTTGGTTCGTTTCAGTTAGTAAAGGCATTTTATTGTTCTAATAATTTTTTTTCTTCATATAGAATTGACTGATGGTTGGTTGGTTTGCCTGGGCTTGGTTAGTATTGAATAATGTGTAGTTGGTTTCACGTAGGGTTGGCAAGTTTTTGTTTCCCAGGATTTTAAAAGTGGTCTTCATTTACCTTAGCTATATTCGATGTCTACGAAATGGGTTTATCTATGTTGGGTTTGATTCATTTCTATCAGGATAGGTTCGTTTGAATGTAAGTTATCTTAAATTGTCCGTATCTTGTTCCATTTTCGAAGTTACCTTTCTTGGATTCTAGGTAGGCAGGACAGTTCCTTTTCCAGTGGCCGATCTTCTTGCAGAAGTGACAGGCATCCGATGCTTTATTTTTCTTCTGCTTCTTGCTCTTAGTTGCTTTCTTCTGAGGCTTCTTTGCCTTCCTCTTTCTCTTGCCTGTCTTGCCAGCTTCAACAAGCATGGCTACAGGCTCATCCTTTCTAATTAGTTCTTCAGCTCTTTGCAACATATTGCTGAGCTCTTGTAAGCTGACATTCAGCTTGTTCATGTTATAGTTCATGATGAACGGATTAAAGGAAGGAGTCAAAGAGTTAAGGATAGCATCTATCTGGGTTGCAAGGTCCAGCCCGGATCCAAGAGCCTCCAGTTCATTGATGTATCCCATCATCCGAAGACAATGGTCGTGAACTTGTTGACCCTTGGACATTTGTGCGGTCATGAACTATTTCAAGACCTTTTGTCGAGTAGAACGATTCTGCTCTTAATACATTGTCCTGAGACTGTCCAATATGTCTTTGGCAAGTTCGATCTGATCGAACTGCCTCTGTATCGGGTTGTCTAAGGAGGCAATGATGTAACACCGGGCAAGGGAGTTTTTCTCCTCCCATTCTTGATAGTCTCTCCTTCGGGCCTCAGAAGCCCTATCACCCGGACGCTCCAGGGCAGGATTCTTTGCCACTTTGTCCAGCTTTTCAGAAGCTAGGACCAGCATAAGGTTCCTGTACCAGTCAGCATAGTTTGGGCCCTTCAACTTGTTGTCATCAAGCAGTTTTGCAAAAGATCCATTTTCCATTTTCTGATAAAAGAGCAAACATTAGTCCACAACCTAATTTGATTCATGTTCATTTCATAGATATGGATTTTAATCTATGATAGTCCACAACCTAATTTGATTCATGTTCATTTCATAGATATGGATTTTAATCTATGATCCATTTCCACTTATTCGTCTCTGAGATTTCCCTCCTTTCTCAGTGATGGAGACTACGGGTTGTCTCTGGAAATGTGGGAAATCACATAGGGTGCATGGAGCCAACTATTTCAGCTGCATAACCCACCACCTTTCTGTGAAGGATCACATCCACTCATCATATGAGTTTTCCCTTTGGCCTCTGTCAGACAAGGTTCAGAGCCATTTTCAGGTAAACCTTTCTGTCCAGTGAGTGCTTACCCATCATATTCGTGAACGCCAAGGTACCGTGAGAGAGTTCCCATTTTCTGGTGAAACCCCTCCCACATCGGTCTATGATGCCCCTATCATCTTATGAAACACTCAGACAAGCCCAACAGCAAATGGATAGCCCATTTTCTGGTGCGTTTCCTCATTACTGAAGGACCCATCCTCATGCTAATGATGGAAGGCCTTTAGAGAGTTCATCATATGAATCTCCCTATCACATGCACTCATATTAGCTGGAGGGAACAAAATTACGCCCTAGTTTGATTTAGGTCAAACCAAAGTGGCTCCCACTGACTTTCATAAAGCTAGATTTCGATGGGCCTTGAATCGACTAGGGTTCCGCACGCAACCTCTTGATGAGGTGTGGAGCCCACCACTGAGGGAAGTCATCCAATGACAAAAAGGGACACCATGGCAATGATGTGCATTCAGCCATGGTGTGTGCAAGAGCCACTGTCGAATGAGCATGGGCCAAGTACTTATGGCCCATGTACGTAGCACATCACACATCCATACATCACATGCAGGGATAAATTGATCCAATCAATTAATTATCTGTAAGGCCCATTGGACCCATTGGAAGCCCGTTAAAATTCCATAATATTAACCATTAATATTATCTAGGTATATGGGCTGAATTAGGGTTACCCAGTTCGGCCCATATAGCTTTATCCTTTAAAATGGGCTTTTGCAGTTTTAACTATTTAAAACTGGGCCTTTATAGGCTGGGCCGAATTAACCATTTAATTAAATATCAATCCTTAGGCCCATTAGTGGGAAATTAGGGCTGACTTTCAGCCTTGATTAAACCCTAGAATTGGTCCAAACAGTTTTGAACCAATCTTGGTTCGAATGGGTCTAGGGTTTGATTTTTAATTAAATCCTTAATTCAAGAAAATAATCTAAAATTAAATACTGATAAAAGAAAAAACAAGAATCAGTCAATCAGGGCTGTTCGCACAATCCTTCCTGCAAAACAGAGGTTAGATCACAGAATGCAGTTTCACAAACTGCAAATCGCAGATAGCATTTCTCTTATCTGCAAAATCTCCTTCTCTGCGCCGCCATCTTCAATCCAAAATAAAAATAAATAGAAATCCTATTTCTATTAATAATTACATCAGATCGAATACCTATACATTGAGTCTAGAAAATAAAAACAAATTATTTACAGACCCAAAATAATTCAAGAACTGCAAAATCGCAGGTTCCCTGCGCAAACCAAGAATTCAATCTCCTCTTGTTCGAACAACCCATAAATAAAGAAAATTATAAAGAACAATTCTAAATAATAATCATATTTATTTAAAATTAATTTCAGATTATTTGTCCATTTGTTTTGGGAACAAATTTCCCAAAAACCAAATCTATGCAAATTGGGTAGAACGTCTTCTCCCTAATTGCACAGGTTCAGATCTGAAACAGAATGGTTCAAGATTTGAACCATGGCTCTGATACCACTGAAGGGATGAGAGATCCATCACATGGATGCCCAAAGATTGCGGAATAAGGGGCGAATTTCAAAAATTTTCTTCTCCCTTCAACTGGAAATCACATTCCCTATTTAGAAAATCATATTTTCAAGGATAAATCTTGAACCTTAAACTGAACCAGATCTGAACCAAAAGGAATGGGAGAGAATAATACCTGATATGGAGAAGTAATTTCTCCCAATGAAGGTGTTCACGCCCAAGGAAGGATCCAAAGACTGCTCCCACTGAAGATGGCGCAGTGCAGGATGGAGCAGAATCAGTAGTGTTCTTCCCCAAGAACTCTGTCCTTCGCAAGAAACAGTAGAATGGAACGTGAGCACAGCTTCCTTTTCAATCATTTCTCAAAGAACTGATGTCAAGATCCAATCTTGACTTCTCCAACAGCTGAAGATCGAACTGGCAAACAGGGCGACAAGAGCAGAGAGGCGGCAAGAGAGTATTCGCAGGTTACAGAATTCTCTCTTCTTGATTTCAGCACTAAAGAGAATCTGATGTGTTTCTTGTTCTCTCTCTCAAGGCTGCCGCCCCCTCCTTCTTTTTTGTTGACATAAAAGATCAGCTCCTAATCCCATTAGGAGGTGCTTATCCAAATCATATTTGGATCAGCCTTCTCTTCTAGTGATAAGGATAAACCCTTATCTTATCTGCAGATTAGATTAGCTTTATCATAATCCCATTAGGAGGTTTCTAGATCTGAATCACATTCAGATCTGGACTCTCTGAGAGGGTAGGATTAAGACCCTATACTATCTGCTAATCCATCTCAGAATTCGCCCCTTTAATTAACTAAATAAATAGCCCAGTTCAAAATGGGCTTTAGGCCCATTAAGCTTATGTGCTCACTCAACCTTCCTAACTGCTGCCCAGTTGGGCTTCCTTGTATGGCGTGGGACCCAAGCATTGATCTACACATCAGCCACATGGGTTCGGCCCAGCCTTTGTTACAAGGCCTGGTCGAATACACTGTTAAAGACAGTGCACCCCCTGAAACCCATCAAATGGGCTCTATGGGCCCAACACTTACCCTAAGTGGTCCCTGAGCCAAGCCACCTTGTAACACCCAGGGACTATGGGCAGATGCAAGATTAGCCCATCAGGTATTATCTTCAATGGTCTTACACTTAACCTCTCAGCCCTTAATGATCATACATTGCCCGACAAGAGAAGACCTCTCCCTCGGCTGCAAGGAACAGTGTTGCACTCTCCACTTATATGGATCCCGGGAATTAAAACCCTTTTGCAAACATTTTAGAAACCATAATGTATATACTTTTATATCTCATATAAAATATACTTTGCAAAACAAATTTCAACGGTTGAAATCCGCTGCCGGCAGTCTTGGTTTCCAATAGTGAGAGTGCATCCCCGATCATTACCTTTGTCCGACAAAGGGGCTGATCCTGTCACTATGATCACCCACTCAGATGAATTCTCGGATTGTCCCAACATACCCAGGTTTTGACCCCCGCTAAGGATCTCACTGATTGGTACATCAAAGACAGTCCGATCCGACACCTAGTGCAGTATCATAATCGAGTCTAGGGGTCGGGTGTAACTTTCCAGTTTTGCCCATCAATCTCCAAGGTCCAGGGCAATACTGGAAATCTGGTCCAGTTCAAAGATTCAATTAATTCCACACTGTATGTGCCTAGGGTCTCACCCCGGTAGCTAAGACAAGCCACCCCAACCGACTTGGTGGCACCACAGTGTCAGCCTTGTCAGGATAGGTCTCCCCAGACCGACCCACTGGCTGTGAACATTCTAAACTAACACGAGTCTCAATAAGTGTCCAGTTTAAGGGTATTACACAGAAACATACCAAGGGAACATGAATCAAATATGCACTTTTATTCATTTACAATAAACTCATAAAGTACATCAATTTTGATTGAAGCTAAGGGCATACAAAGCTGTCTAACAGTTTACTTTGATGATAGTTTAGTTTATAGCAAAAAATTGGATGAACATGTGAAACACTTGCATGTTGTTTTTAGTGTGTTAAGAGAGCACCAATTGTATGCTAATCTTAAGAAGTGCACATTTTGCATGGAATCTGTTGTGTTTCTTGGATTTGTTGTTAGTTCGCAAGGTATTAGTGTTGATGAAGAGAAGGTAAAGGCAAGGGACTGGCCTACACCTAAGAATGCGAACGAGCTAAGTTTTCATGGTTTAGCAACTTTTTATCAAAGGTTTGTTAAGGATTTTAGTTCTATTGCTGCACCTTTGAATGAACTTGTTAAAAATAATGTTGTTTTTAAGTGGGATGAAGTGCACGATCGAGCTTTTAAAACTTTGAAAGATAAGCTAACTAATGCACCTTTGTTGTGTTTTCCTAACTTTGATAAAGGTTTTGAGGTAGAATGTGATGCATCTGGAATTGGAATAGGGGCTGTTTTGATGCAAGATTCCAAACCAATTGCTTATTTTAGTGAAAAGTTAAGTGGGGCATCCTTGAATTATCCTACTTATGATAAGAAACTTTATGCATTAGTAAGGACTCTTCAAACAAGGCAGCATTACTTGTGGCCAAGGGAATTCATTATTCATTCTGATCATGAGAGCTTAAAGTTCTTGAAATCCCAAGGTAAGCTTAATAAAAGGCATGCTAAGTGGCTGGAGTCCATAGAAATGTTTCCTTATGTGATCAGGTACAACATGGAAAGGAAAATGTTGTTGCTGATGCATTATGTAGGAGGTACACATTACTTACTACTTTGTTGCGTGCTATCATTCAAAAGAACTTAAGGTAGTGGGAAAACTGTTTGCCACATATTGAGTTTGCATATAACAGGTTTGTTCATTCTACTACTTCTTTTTCACCTTTTGAAGTTGTTTATGACTTTAATCCTTTAACTCCTTTGGATATTTTACCTTTGCCTACTAATGAGCATGCTAATCTTGATGGTAGGAAAAATGCAGTTTTTGTGAAGGATTTACATGCCAAGGATTGGGCTAACATTGAAAGGAAGAATGAGCAATATGCTAAGCAAACTAATAAGGGGCGTTTGAAGGTTGTTTTTGAACCTAGAGATTGGGTTTGGGTGCACATGCATAAGGAGAGGTTTCCTACACAAAGGAAATCAAAATTGCAGCCTAGAGGAGATGGACCTTTTCAAGTCTTGGAAAAAATCAATGATAATGCCTACAAGCTAGATTTTCCAAGCAACTATGGTAATGTTAGTGCGGCTTTTAATGTTGCTGATTTATCTTTGTTTGATGTAGGTGATTCGAGGATGAATCTTTTCGAGGAAGGAGGGAATAATGGAGATTGAGGTGCTGGCCAAATGGCTCAAGCTAATATTCCCAAATATTCTCAAAATCCTTTGCAAGGAATCGGTGGTCCAATGACTAGGGCAAGGACAAAGAGAATGAAAGAGTCTTTACAAGGCTTAGTCATGGAAGTGCATGACAAAGAGGCTGTTCTAGAAGATTTTAAGACTGTTCTAGAAGTTTCCAAAGCTTCACCAAGGATAATCACCTATCTTTATGTGCAAGATGACGTGCAAGACTTAGATCTTGAAGAACAAAGCTTGGAATCCATGACATAAGACCAAGGTGCATGGACATGATAAGAAAATGCTTGATCTGCATGCTAAGATGTATTGATGGGCTTGGTGCCTGGACATGATAAAAAAAGGCCCAATCTGCATGTTAAGATGTATTGATGCACTTGTTTTTGTTTTGTTTTGTTTTACTTTGACTTTTCTATGCTTAGTTGTCATTAGTTGTAGTCTTTAAGAAGGATTCCTATATCAAGGCAGATTTGTTTTCTTAAAAGGGATTCTCATTAGTTAGAAGTTTCCTTATAAGATAATGATGTTTGCATGCCTATATAAATGCTACAACTATGTAAAACAAGATCATCAATAATATAGAGGTATTTTCAACAAGCTTAACTTTGCCTTCTTGTGTTCTTGATAGAATATAATATCTTGACCTATCAAAAGAGTGATCAACCTTTGTGGTGTCTGCAAGATTGGATTGTTTAAGGACTTAGTTTCCTTAAGGTACTAATCCAATCAACTACAACTTGTTTTCTAGCTTCTAGGTGCACATAACAACTTGATTCAAGAGTTCTTAGAGCAGGTTGTCTAGTGGATTCTTATCAATTACTCAGTCAGAAGAGTCTTCAAAAATCCTAAGGGATAATAGGTTATTTGCTTTAAAAATTATAAACCATTATGACTCACAACTTCTTAAAAAAATTCTCACAACGGAATCCGTTACAATGTAGCAAAATCCAAACCCAGCATGGCCAACCCAAATCCGAACCAAGACTACTGTGCAAGGTTGTCCGAATCTGTCATTCAGTAACTGATATAACAAAAGCCTAGGAAGAAGTAATCTACTTTATTTAACAAAGTCCAACGAAATCTATCAAAACATTGACAGAAGGAATCCATCAATTCAAAATGTAGCTAAAATCAATCCAAACAATTCAAAACTATCCAGACCGACCTGACCTAAAGCTAAATTAAAGTCAACAAAACCAGAACAAGATACAAAAAATTTTAGATAACCCAGCACCTTTAGGAAACATAAACAAACCTACATAAAGCAAAATTAAATGAATAAACCTAAATCAACCCAAACAATCCTATCTAAAAAGTCTAAAACATTTTGAAGAAAAAACATGACATAACCAATTTAACATATAAGAACAGAGATTTCTACAACTCTAACCTCGCTAATCTAACTTAAACAAACCCACATAACTTATACAATTGGCTGGATAATCTAATTATTCTAAGTTAAACAAACCAAACAAAATTAGAGAAGCTAGAAAATCAACTAAAGTCCATCAAAAAGTTAAAAATGACCTACTCAAATAAAAACAAATACAACAAACGTGGATCAATCCAAACAATCCCGTTTAAAGAACAAGAAAAAAGCATGACGTGAAAACTTGACACAATCACAACAAACCAAGAAGAAAAACATGCGTATTAAAACCCTAAAGTCACTGTTTTAACTTAGATGAACCCAACAAATCTAGAGAAGCTAAATCTACTCACTACGAATTATAAGTGCCAAAACAGAACCTATAAAAACAGATTCAAGGTACTCGCCACAAGTCGAATAGACGTCTTTATGCCATACAAACTTACTAGACTTCTAAAAACCAAAAAATGAATTTTTTGTTTTTTGAAGCGTTTATTATTCTTATAACTTACGATTACTCAGTCAGAAGAATCTTCAAAAACCCAAAGAGATAATACGTTATTGGTTTTGAAAATTATAAACCATTATGACTCTCAACATCTTAAAAAAAATCTTACAACGAAGCACAAACCAAACCCTGCACGGCCAACCAAAATTCGAACCGACACAACCATGCAAGGTTATCTAAATCTGTCATTTAGTAACTGATATAACAGAAGCCTGGGAAGAAGTAATCCACATTATTTAACAAAATCCAACCAAATCTATCAAGACATTTTCAAAAGGAAGCCATCAAATCAAAACGTAGCCGAAATCAATCCAAACCAACCTAACCTAAGGCTAAACTAAAGTCAACAAAAACGGAACAAGATACGAAAAAATTTAGGTAACTCACATTCAGATGTCTATCCAGATAGAAATGAATCAAACCCAACATAGATAAAACCATTTCGTAGACATCGAATATAGTTAAGGTAAATCAAGACCATTTTTAAAATCCTGGGAAACAGACACTTGCCAAACCTACGTGAAACCAACTACACATTATTCAATACTAACCAACCCGAGTTTATGGCACTCGGAAGCCATCAGAAGTCCAGAGAAACACCACCTCAGGGATCCACCTCCTCATCCTCTAGGGAGTCAGGCTCCTCTTCCTCCGCTTGGTCTGCCATCTCAGGAAACAGACCCTTCATAGTGATGCCGTCAAGGTTGAGTCTGGAGAACTTCTTCCGAACCAGCCACCGGCAAAGCATAAACCCAGAGTGGTACAAACCCGAACCATATTTTGCCTAGAGGTCGTGGAATTCTTGGGAGTCTTTAAAATCCCAGACCACTTTCTCTCGTTCAGCCTCCACCATCTGATCAAAGTTTCGAGTCTGATTTAGAAGAGTGGACTCCAAGCCCCGCACCTTCTGCCTAAGGAGCTCCCTCTCCGGTGCCATCCTCGATGATTCCTCCCTATAACGCATGCTCTCTTCAGAAAGCCAGGCAATTTGAGCCTCCTGGTTGTGGATGAGCAGCTCTTGAGACTCGCTCACCTTGTGAGTGTGATGGAGCTCACCCCGGATCCGGTCGAGGGCATCGACACGATGGACGCGCGTCTGGAGTGCCATGGCATGGATGGCGGAATTCCCCTGCCGACAGAAGAAAAGATCAAAGGACAACGGAGAGGAGCAAAATGAGAGAAGAAAAAGGAGAGGAATCACTTACCACCATGCAGTGGGCAGAGGCGAACGTGGCGAGGTCCCTGGGCTCCATGTTCCCCCACTAAGCGACCTCATCATTAGTAATCGCCTTCCGGCTCCTCCGACGAGCCATGAGGTAGTCGTTTACCCCTTTCCATTTCCCCACTGGGAACCGGGGGTAAGGGCGTGGCTGGAAGGGGTTACAGGGAACCTCCCCTGTTGAGGGAGCTCGTCCCCTCCGAACTCAACCCCACTAGTTCCCTCGGGTGGGGGTACCAGAATCTCGAGTGAAGGGGAGGATAAAACCGGCTCAGCAGACCTGAACTCAGTACCTTCTGAGGGGGGAGTCCAGTCGGGACGCGTCCTCTTTGCATGGCACCTTTGGCTGCTCGAGAGAAGGTGACGTGAATCGGCACTGGACATGATGGCTGCCAAAAAGAGCATCAATGTTAGTCCAACAAGAATGAAATATATGCATGTGAATGTGAGTACGACATCGTTATAGAAACCATGTGACCTAGAAGGACAACCTACCCGAGATCAGGCCGGCCTGCACGAGCTTCTCCTCGACCAAGTAGTCTGAGCAAAGGAAGCCTACCGATGTTCAGGACAACATCGTTTTCCAAACTTCGGGGTCCAGCTCAGCCCCGGGGTCCTGGATGGCACCCCTCCAAGCAGTTGGGAAGGGCCACCCCTTAGGGTTACGAACCACAAAGTAATCGCACTTCCAGGTAGGAATCTTGTTCGGCAACCCATACAAGAGCTTATATCCGCGATGGGGAGAGAGGTAGTAAAAGAGCCTCTCCGGAGGAACCCCACGAGTAGCATTTTTTATACAGAGGGTAGAGACAAAAATATCAAGGTCCAGAGGAAGACAGTACTCATAACACAAAGATATAGTCCTAACCATGTTTCGAATGGCATTGGGATGTAGCTGGTCAATGGTGATGTTAAAGTGATTTTAACACCTCCACTATCAAGGGGTGTAGGGGGAGACGCAAGCTAGCCTCGAGTTGTTCCTAGAAGTTTACTATGTCATTGGGACCATGCTCACAAGGGAAGTTGCTAGTAGGGAGGCTGTAAACCAGGTCCCAAAGGAGGTGAAAGTAGCAGATTAGAGATCTGAGTCTCTCCGCTGTCATCAAGGAAGGGCCAAAGGTGTCAAGCTCTCTCCACTTAGAAGTAGATGCTATGTCGTCGGAGGCCTCCCGAGCCTCCGAGATCTTCTCCCAGGCTCCCCCCAAGCTCGAGGGAGCATCGTCATCCTAGCTATCACCCCCTGTGGTAGGTGTGGTATGGGTACCCAGACATGGCTAACAACGATTGGGACTCACCAGAAGAGACGGAGTGAAGCAAACTGAGGAATTCAGGTAGACTAGATGAAGTGCGCGACCTTAGAATCTGAAGATAGCAGGATGGTGTGGGAGAAAGTGAGGCCCAAGGGGCCCCGTATTTATAGTCTCCACCCTCCCAAGTTGATGGTCTGGATCAAGGCAAATCTGACGGCCTGCGGGTGCCCTGACCGCACGCCTCCTGAAAATCGAAGGTGATTGGCAGCATGTCTTTTGTAATTAAGGTAATCGCGGCCGCACGATGTTCGGAGTTAAAAGCCACTTCAGCACATTTTCGGAATCCGAAAAGTCAGGAAAGTCAGAAAATCTCTTGATTCCCATGAATGCATTTAATGTGGGCAGTCAATCAAGTTTGAATTTTGGTCAAATCAGTCCATCGTTCTTCATAAACTCCCCGCGCTAGGACAATGCTCTTTGCCCGAGGAGTGGGGGGAAATTGATGGAGGACAATTTGACCCAACCTATGAAACGGTGAAACATGGACACTGACTCAGCACGAGCGGCAACTCAACTTTGTAGCCTGGTACGACGACCAAGTGACGGGCCTACAAAGTAGCTCGCTACATTGTAGCTCACGAAAGGGGTTTGCCGTGACGCGAACCCCGGGCTCCCTGAGCTACCTTTGAAGAGACACTCCAAGGCAATTTTAGCTCGTGAGCTAAAGTCATTAGCTCGCCCGAGCTCCCAAGCAGACAAACCACCCCAGGGCCAATTTTACTAAGGGTAACCCTAGAGTGTTCCAAGTTTGCTACAAAATAGCTCACAACTAAACCGCACGAGCACTCCCTAGGAAGCTTCCGACTGACAGACCGTACTAGTCAGACTACGCCATATCCCTTACTGGTGGCACAATCCTAGTCTTTTCGGCAGTCTGCGTCCATGTCTCACAGCAGGCAAGGGCGTGCCTGTTAGACAGTTTTGTATGCCCTCATCTTCATTCAAAATGATGTACTTTATGAGTTTATTGTAAATGAATAAAAGTGCATATTTGATTCATGTTCCCTTGGTATGTTTCTGTGTAATACCCTTAAACTGGACACTTTATGAGACTCGTGTTAGTTTAGAATGTTCACAGCCAGTGGGTCGGTCTGGGGAGACCTATCCAGACAAGGCTGACATTGTGGTGCCACCAAGTCGGTTGGGGTGGCTTGTCTCAGCTACCGGGGTGAGACCCTAAGCACATACAATGTAGGATTAATTGAATCTTTGAACTGGACCAGATTTCCAGTATTGCCCTGGACCTTGGAGATTGATCGGCAAAACTGGAAAGTTACACCCGACCCCTAGACTCGATTATGATACTGCACTAGGTGTCGGATTGGGCTGTCTTTGATATACCAATCAGTAAGATCCTTAGCGGGGCTCAAAACCTGGGTATGTTGGGACAGTTTGAGAATTCATCTAAGTGGGTGATCATAGTGATAGGATCAACCTCTTTGTCGGACAAAGGTAATGATTGGGGATGCACTCTCACTAATGGAAACCAAGACTGCTGGCAACCGATTTCAATCATTGAGATTTGTTTTGCAAAATATATTTATATGAGATATAAAAGTATATATATTATGGTTTCTAAAATGTTTGCAAAAGGTTTTAATTCTCAGGATCCATACAAGAGAGAGTGCAACACTATTCCTTGTTGCCGAGGGAGGGGCCCTCTCTTGTCGGGCAGTGTATGATCATTATGGGCTGAGAGGTTAAGTTTAAGACCATTGAAGATAATACCTGATGGGCTAATCTTGCATCTGCCCACAGTCCCTGGGTATTACAAGGTGGCTTGGCCCAAGGACCACTTAGGGTAAGTGTTGGGCCCATAGAGCCCATCTGATGGGTTTCAGGGGGTGCACTGTCCATAACAGTGTATTCGGCCAGGCCTTGTAACAAAGGTTGGGCTAAACCCATGTGGCTGATGTGTAGATCAATGTTTGGGTCCCACGCCATACAAGGAAGCCCAACTGGGCAGCAGTTTGGAAGACTAAATGAATACACAACCTTAAATGGGCCTTAAGCCCATTTTGAACTGGGCTAATTTGATTAGTCACTTAAAGGGGCGAATTCTGAGATGGATCAGCTGATAGGATTGGGCCCAGACCCTATCCACTTAGAGAGTCCAAGATCTAAATAACATTTAGATCTGGAAACCTCCTAATTAGATTAGGTGATGGCCGATCTGACCTGTAGATAAGATAAGGGCTATCCCTTATCAGTTAAAGGGACTTCTAATCCAAATATGATTTGGGTTAACAACTCCTAATGGGATTAGGAGCTAATCCCTTTGAGATTATAAAAGGAGGAGGGGGCAGCAGCCTTTAGACATGACATGCAATGCAATCAACACTCTTGTCTTCAGAGCTGAGATTACAAGAAGAGAGAATTTTGCACCCTACAAATACTCTCTTCCACCTCCTTCCTGCAGCCACCGCCTACAACAGTTCAATCTCTAGTTCTTGGGAGAAATCAAGATTTGATCTTGATACCATTTTTTTGGAGAAAAGATTGGTGGGAGTTGTATTCACAAGCCGTCCAGTTGATTCTTGCGAAGGGTCAAGTTCTTTTGGAAAAACACTATTGATTCTGCTCCACCCTGCACTGTGTCATCTTCAGTGGGAGCAGATTTTGGATCCTTCCTTAGGCGTGAACACCTCCATTGGGAGATACTGCTTCTCTGTATCAGGTATTATCCCTCCCTACTTCTTTTTGGTTCAGATCTAGTTCAGTTTATGGTTCAAGAATGATCATTGAAAATATGATTTTCTAAATGGGGAATTTGATTCCCAGTTGAAGGGAGAGAAAAATTTTTTGAAATTCGCCCCCTTATTCCGCAATCTTTAGGCGTCCATGTGATGGATTTACTATCCCTTTAGTGCCAGTCACTCCGGAGATGTGTCATTCGCCTAGGCGAGACATACGCCACAACGGCCACCTGCACATCCCTGGCAGGTAACGGTTGCGGCAGGAGCCCAGTGCTGATTATGCCCAACCTGACATAAATGTCCCTATAAAAGCCCTCAGGGCAGAGGAGAAACAGTTCTTCTTGAAACTTCTAATCTTTTGAGTATAGTGAGAACGCGCTATCTACACTCTTAACCTTCATCTCCTTCTTGCTTCTCCTACGTAATACTAACTTAAGCATCAGAGTATCCCCGCCAGTTAAACTCCCCGGGGATTCTACTTCTTCTTCATCTCATGTACATTCTAGGAGCCACGTGAGTGCCAACTAGGAGTGACCGGATCGTGCTATCACAACCCAAACAATTTCGTCTAAAACATCTAAAACACTTCGAAGAAAAAACATGAAATGATCAATTTAACCTATAAGAATAGAGATTTTTACAACTCTAACCTCGTTATTACAACTTAAACAAACCAATATAACTTATACCGCTGGTTAGATAATCTAACTATTGTAAGTTAAACAAACTCAACATAATTAGAGAAGCTGGAAAATCAAGTCAAGTCCATCAAAAAGTTAAACATGACCTACTCAAATCAAAACAAAGACTATAAACGTGGATCAATCCAAACAAACCCTTTTAAGAAATGAGAAAAAAAACACAACGTGAAAACTTGACATAATCACATCAACCAACAAGAGAACCAAGCGTGTTCAAATGCTAGAGTAACTATTTTAACATAGATGAACCCTACAAATCTTGAGAAGCTAAATCTACTCACTCGGAATTATAAGTGCCAAAACAGAACCTATAGCAATAGATTCAAGGTACTCTCCACAGGTTTAATAGACGTGTTTGTGTCAAACAAACTTTCCAAAAACGAAAAAAGTAGTTTTCATTTTTTGAAGCATTTATTATTCTTATCACTTACGATTACTCAGTCATAAGAGTCTTCAAAAACCCAAAGGGATAATACGGTATTGGTTTTGAAAATTATAAACCATTAAGACTCACAACTTCTTAAAAAAATTCTCACAACAGAATCCGTTAAAAATGAGCACAAACCAAATCCAGCATGGCCAACCTGAATACGAACCAAGACTACCATGCAAGGTTGTCCAATCTATCATTCAATAATCGATATAACAGAAGCCTAGGAAGAAGTAATCCACTTTATTTAACAAAATGCAACCAAATCTATCAGGACATTGACAGAAGGAAGCAATCAAATCAAAACGTAGCTGAAATCAATCCAGACAATCCAAGACTATCCAAACCGACCTGACCTAAAGCTATATTAAATCAACAAAACTGGAACAAGATGCAGACAATTTTAGATAACTCACATTCAAATGAAACTATCTTGAAAGAAATGAATCACACTCAACATAGATAAAACCATTTGGTAGACATCGAATATAGCTAAGGTAAATCAAGCCCATTTTTAAAATCCCGAGAAACAAACTCTTGCCAACCCTAGGTAGAAGCAACTACACTTTATGCAATACTAACCAAGCCCTAGCCATCCAACCAACCATCAGTCTAATCAATACAAAGTATTAAAATTTATTAGAACAATAAACTCTCTTTATTAACTCAAACAAACCAAGGATAATCTACGAAATCAACTCTACACCTTTAAAAATATAACCAAGCCTATGCAAGGCAAAATAAAATGAATAAACCAAGATCAAGCCAAACAATCCCGTATAAATAATCTAAAACATTTTGAAGAAAAAACATGTCATAATCAATTTAACCTATAAGAACAGAGATTTCTACAACTCTAACCTCGCTAATCTAACTTAAGCAAACCAACATAACTTATACAATTGGCTGGATAATCTAATTATTCTAAGTTAAACAAACTAAACATAATTAGAGAAGCTGGGAAATCAACTAAACTCCATCAAAAAAGTTAAACCTAAACTGCTCAAATCAAAACAAAGACAATAAATGTTGATCAATCCAAACAATCCCGTTTAAAAAACAAGAGAAAAGCACGATGCGAAAACTTGACATAATCACAACAACCAAGAAGAGAAACATGCGTATCAAAACCCTAAAGTCACTGTTTTAACTTAGATGCACCCAACAAATCTAGAGAAGCTAAATCTACTCACTGCAAATTATAAGTGCCATAACAGAACCTATAGAAACAGATTCAAGGTACTCTCCACAAGTCGAATAGACGTCTTTGTGCCACACAAACTCACTAGACTTCTAAAAACCAAAAAATGAAATTTTCATTTTTTGAAGCATTTTTTATTCTTATAACTTACGATTACTCAGTCAGAAGAATCTTCAAAAACCCAAAGAGATAATACGTTATTGGTTTTGAAAATTATAAACCATTATGACTCTCAACATCTTAAAAAAAATCTTACAACGGAGCACAAACCAAACCCTGCACGGCCAACCAAAATTCAAACCGACACAACCATGCAAGGTTGTCCGAATCTTTCATTCAGTAACCGAACCTATTCTGTTATATTGGTTACTGAATGACAGATTCGGGCAACATTGCATGGTTGTGTTGGTTTGAACTTTGGTTGGTTGTGCTGGCTTTGATTTGTGCTCTGTTGTAACTGATTCTGTTGTGAGGATTTTTTTAAGATGTTGAGAGTCATATTGGTATATAATTTTCAAAACCAATAGCATATTATCTCTTAGGATTTTTGAAGACTCTTCTGATTGAGTAATCGTAAGCTATCAGAATAATAAACGTTTCAAAAAATGAAACTTCATTTTTTGGTTTTTAGCAATCTAGTGAGCTTGTTTGGCACAAAGACGTCTATTCGACCTGTGGAGAGTACATTGAATCTGTTCCTATAGGTTTTGTTTTGGTACTTATAATTTGCAGTGATTAGATTTAGATTCTCTAGATTTGTTGGATTCATCTAAGTTAAAACAGTGACTTTAGGGTTTTAATACGATTGGTTCTCTTGCTGGTGGTTGTGATTATGTCAAGTTCTCACATCGTTCTTTTTTCTTGTTTCTTTAAAAGGGTTTGTTTGGATTGATCCACATTTATTGTCTTTGTTTTGTTTTGAGCAGGTCAAGTTTAACTTTTTGATGCACTTGAGTTTTATTTTCCAGTTTCTCTAATTATGTTAGGTTTGTTTAACTTAGAATAATTAGATTATCCAGCCAGTTTTATAAGTTATGTTGGTTTGTTAAAGTTAGATTAGCATGGTTAGAGTTCTAGAAATCTCTGTTCTTATATGTTAAATTGATTATGTCATGTTTTTTCTTCAAAATGTTTTAGATTTCTTAGACGGGATTGTTTGGGTTGATCTAGGTTTATTCATTTAATTTTGCTTTGCGTAAGTCTGTTTTTATTTTTTAAAGGTGTTCAATTGATTTCCTAGCTTATCTGGGTATGCTGGGTTCGTTTCAGTTATTAAAGGGAGTTTATTGCTTTATTAAGTTTTGTTAGTGTGTATAGATTTGACTGATGGTTGGTTAGATGGCTAGTGCTTGGTTAGTATTGGATAATTTGTAGTTGGTTCTACGTAGGGTTGGCAAGAGTTTGTTTCCTGGGATTTTAAAAATGGGCTTGATTTACCTTAGATATATTCGATGTATAACAAATAGTATTCTCTATTTTGAGTTTGATTCATTTCTTTTAGGATAGTTTCGTTTGAATGTGAGTTATCTAAAATTGTTTGTATCTTGTTCCAATTTATTGACATTAATTTATCTTTAGGTCAGGTCGGTTTGGATAGTCTTGGATTGTATGGATTGATTTCAGATACGTTTTGATTTGGTGGCTTCCTTCTGAATATGTCTTGAAAAATTTGGTTGGATTTTTTTAAATAAAGTGGATTACATCTTCCCACGCTTCTGTTATATCAGTTACTGAAAGACATATTCGGATAACCTTGTGTGGTTGTGTTGGTTTGAATTTTGGTTGGCCGTGTTGGGTTTGGTTTGTGCTCCATTGTAATGGATTCTGTTGTGAGAATTTTTTTAAGATGTTGAGAGTCATAATGGTTTAGAATTTTCAAAAGCAATAACGTATTATCTCTTAGGGTTTTTGAAGACTCTTCTAACTGAGTAATCGTAAGTTAAAAGAATAATAAACGCTTTGAAAAATGAAAACTTCATTTTTTGGTTTTTAGAAATCTAGTGTGTTTGTTTGGAACAAAGATGTCTATTCGACCCATGGAGAGTACCTGGAATCTGTTCCTTTAGGTTCTTTTTTGGCACTTATATTTTGTAGTGAGTAGATTTAGCTTCTCTAGATTTGTTGGGTTCATCTCTGTTAAAACAGTTACTTTAGCGTTTTAATATGCTTGGTTCTCTTGTTGGTTGATATGATTATATCAAGTTTTCACGTTGTGTTTTTTTATCGTTCCTTAAACGGTTTTGTGTGTATTGATCCACATTTATTGTCTTTGTTTTATTTGAGCAGGTCAGGATTAACTTTTTGATGGACTCGAGTTGATTTCCCAGCTTCCCTAATTATGTTGGGTTTTTAACTTACAATTATCAGATTATCTAGCTAGTGGTATAAGCTATGTTGGTTTGTTTAAGTTAGAATAGCGAGGTTGGAGTTGTAAAAATCTTTGTTCTTATAGGTTAAATTGATTATGTCATGTTTTTTCTTTGAAATGATTTAGATTTCTTAGACGGGATTGTTTGGGTTGATATAGGTTTATTCGTTTAATTTTGCCTTGCGTAGGTCTGATTATATTTTTTAAAAGTGTGGAGTTGATTTACTAGCTTATCATTGGTTCATTTCAGTTACTAAAGGGAGTTTATTGTGAAGGGATAGGAAATCCATCACATGGACGCCCAAAGAATGCGGAATAAGGGGGCGAATTTCAAAATTTTTTCTCTCCCATCAACTGGGAATCGAATTCCCCATTTAGAAAATCATATTTTTAAGGATCATTCTTGAACCATAAACTAAACCAGATCTGAACTAAAAGGAGTAGGGAGGGATAATACCTAATACAGAGAAGCAGTATCTCCCAATGGAGGTGTTCATGCCCAAGGAAGGATTCAAAGTCTGCTCCCACTGAAGATGGCGCAGTGCAGGGTGGAGCAGAATCAACAGTGTTCTTCCAAAAGAAATTATTGACCCTTCACAAGAATCAACTGGACGGCTTGTGAATACAACTCCCTCCAATCTTTTATCCAAAAGATTGGTATCAAGATCAAATCTTGATTTCTCCCAAGAACTGGAGATCGAACTGCTGTAGGCGGCGGCTGCAGGAAGGAGGCAACAAGAGAGTATTTGCAGGGTGCAGAATTCTCTCTTCCAGTAATCTCAGCTCTGAAGACAAGAGTGTGTAGTTTGCATGTCTAAAGGCTGCCGCCCCCTCTTCCTTTTATAGACTTAAAGGGATCAGCTCCTAATCCCATTAGGAGTTTCTAACCCAAATCATATTTGGATTAGAAGTCCCTTTAAGTGATAAGGGATAACCCTTATCTTATCTGTAGATTAGATTAGCCATCTCCTAATCTAATTAAGAGGTTTCCAGATTTAAATCTCATTTAGATCTTAGACTCTCTAAGTGGATAGGGTCTGGGCCCAATCCTATCAGCTGATCCATCTTAGAATTCGCCACTTAAGTGACTAATCAAATTAGCCTAGTTCGAAATGGGTTTAAGGCCTATTTAAGGTTATGTATTCATTTAGCCTTCCAATCTGCTGCCCAGTTGGGCTTCTTTGTATGGCGTGGGACCCAAACATTGATCTACACATCAGCCACATGGGTTCAGCCCAGCCTTTGTTACAAGGCCTAGCTAAATACACTGTTATGGACAGTGCTCCCCCTGAAACCCATCTCATGAGCTCTATGGGCCCAACACTTACCCTAAGTGGTCCCTAGGCCAAGCCACCTTGTAACACCCAGGGGCTGTGGGCAAATGCAAGATTAGCCCATCAGGTATTATCCTCAATGGTCTTACACTTAGCCTCTCAGCCCATAATGATCATACACTGCCCGACAAGAGAGGACCTCTCCCTCGGCTACAAGGAATAGTGTTGCACTCTCTCTTATATAGATCCCGGGAATTAAAACCTTTTTGCAAACATTTCAAAACCATATATACATACTTCTATATCTCATATAAAATATATTTTGCAAAATAAATCTCAATGAATGAAATCGGTTGCCGGTAGTCTTGGTTTCCATCAATGAGAGTGCATCCCCGATCATTACCTTTGTCCGACAAAGGGGCTGATCCTGTCACTATGATCACCCATTGAGATGAATTCTCATACTGTCCCAACATACCCAGGTTTTGACCCCTGCTAAGGATCTCACTGATTGGTACATCAAAGACAGCCCAATCCGACACCTAGTGCAGTATCATAATCGAGTCTAGGGGTCGGGTGTAACTTTCCAGTTTTGCCCATCAATCTCTAAGGTCCAGGGCAATACTGGAAATCTGGTCCAGTTAAAAGATTCAATTAATCCTACACTGTAAGTGCTTAGGGTCTCACCCCAGCAGCTGAGACAAGCCACCCCAACCGACTTGGTGGCACCATAGTGTCAGCCTTGTCAAAATAGGTCTCCCTAGACCGACCCACTGGCTGTGAACATTCTAAACTAACACGAGTTTCATTAAGTGTCCAGTTTAAGGGTTACATAGAAACATACCAAGGGAACATGAATCAAATATGCACTTTTATTCATTTACAATAAACTCATAAAGTACATCATTTTGTCGTTCCTTAAACGGGTTTGTTTGGATTGAACCACGTTTATTGTCTTTGTTTTGATTTGAGCAAGTCAGGTTTAACTTTTTGATGGACTTGAGTTGATTTCCCTGCTTCTCTAATTATGTTGGGTTTGTTTAACATACAATTATTAGATTATCTAGCCAGTACTATAAGTTTTGTTGGTTTGTTTAAGTTAGAATAGTGAGGTTGGAGTTATAAAAATCTCTGTTCTTATAGGTTCAATTGATTATGTCATGTTATTTTTCAAAATGTTTTAGATTTTTTAGATGGGATTGTTTGGCTTGATCTAGGTTTATTCGTTTAATTTTGCCTTGCGTAGGTCTGATTATATCTTTTAAAGGTGCGGAGTTGATTTCCTAGCTTATCCTTGGTTCATTTTAGTTAGTAAAGGGAGTTTATTGATCTAATAAGTTTTATTACACTGTATAGATTTGACTGATTTTTGGTTGGTTGGCCAGGGCTTAGTTAATATTGAATAATGTGTAGTTTGTTCTCTCTAGGGTTGGCAAGAGTCAGTTTTTTGGATTTTTAAAAATGGGCTTGATTTACCTTAGCTATATTCGATGTCTATGAAATGGTTTATCTATGTTGGGTTTGATTCATTTCTATCAGGATAGGTTCATTTGAATGTGAGTTATCTAAAATTGTCCGCAACTTGTTCCGTTTTTGTTGACTTTAATTTAGCCTTAGGTCAGGTCGGTTTGGATAGTCTTGGATTGTTTGGATTGATTTCAGCTACGTTTTGATTTGATGGCTTCCTTCTGAAAATTGTCTTGAAAGACTTGGTTGGATTTTGTTAAATAAAGTGGATTATTTCTTCCCACGCTTCTGTTATATCGGTTACTGAATGACATATTCGGACAACCTTGCATGGTTATGTTGGTTCAAATTTTGGTTGGCCGTGTTGGGTTTGGTTTGTGCTCCGTTGTAATAGATTCTGTTGTGAGAAATATTGTAAGATGTTGAGAGTCATAATGGTTTATAATTTTCAAAACCAATAACCTATTATCTCTTAGGGTTTTTGAAAAGTCTTCTGATTAAGTAATCGTAAGTTATAAAAATAATAAACGCTTTGGAAAATGAAAACTTCATTTTTTGGGTTTTAGAAATCTAGTGAGTTTGTTTGAAACAAAGACGTCTATTCGACCTGTGGAGAGTACCTTGAATCTGTTCTTATAGGTTCTGTTTTGGCATTTATAATTCATAGTGAGTAGATTGAGCTTCTCTAGATTTGTTAGGTTCATCTAAGTTAAAATAGTGACTTTAGGGTTTTAATATGCTTGGTTCTCTTGTTGGTTGTTGTGAATATGTCAAATTTTCACGTCATGCTTTTTTCTCATTCTTTAAAAGGGTTTGTTTGGATTTATCCATGTTTATTGTCTTTGTTTTGATTTGAGCAGGTCAGGTTTAACTTTTTGATGCACTTGGGTTTTATTTTCCAGCTTCTCTAATTTTGTTAGGTCTTAGACGTCATTGTTTGAGTTGATCTAGGTTTATTCATTTAATTTTGCTTTGCATAGGTCTATTTAAATTTTTCTAAGGTGTTGAGTTGATTTCATAACTTATCTGGGTATGCTGGATTCATTTCAGTTAGTAAAGGGAGTTTATTATTCTAATAAGTTTTGTTAGTATGTATAGATTTGACTGATGGTTGGTTGGTTGGCCCGGGTATGGTTAGTATTGGAGAATATGTAGTCGGTTCTACCTAGGGTTGGCAAGACTTTGTTTCCCAGGATTTTAAAAATGGGCTTGATTTACATTATATATATTCGATGTCTATCAAATGGTTTTATCTATGTTGAGTTTGATTAGTTTCTATCAGGATAGGTTCCTTTGAATGTGTGTTATCTAAAATTGTCTGCATCTTGTTACGGTTTTGTTAACTTTAATTTAGCTTTAGGTCAGCTTGGTTTGGATAGTTTTGGATTGTTTGGATTGATTTAAGCTATGCTTTGATTTTATGGCTTCTTTTTGTCAATGTCTTGGTAAATTTGGATGGTTTTTGTTAAATAAAGTGGATTATTTCTCCCTAGGCTTCTGTTATATCGGTTACTGAATGACAGATTCGGACAACATTGCATGGTTGTGTTGGTTTGAATTTTGGTTGCTCGTGCCGGATTTGCTTTGTGCTTCGTTGTAATGGATTCTGTTGTGAGAATTATCTTAAGATGTTGAGAGTCATAGTGGTTTATAAATTTAAAAACCAATAACGTATTATCTCTTAGGATTTTTGGAAACTCTTTTGACTAAGTAATCGTAAGTTATCAGAATAATAAACACTATGAAAAATGAAACTTAATTTTTTGGTTTTTAGAAATATAGTGAGTTTGTTTGGCACAAAGACGTCTATTTAACCTGTGGAGAGTACCTTGAATCTGTTCCAATAGGTTCTATTTTGGCACTTATTATTTTCAGTGAGTAGATTTACCTTGTCTAGATTTGTTGGGTTCATCTAAGTAAAAATAGTGGCTTTAGGGTTTTAATACGCTTGGTTCTCTTGTTGGTTGTTGTGATTATGTCAAGTTTTCACATCATGCTTTTTTCTCGTTCCTTAAAAGGTTTTGTTTGGATTAATCCATGTTTATTGTCTTTGTTTTGATTTGAGCAGGTCAGGTTTAACTTTTTGATGCACTTGAGTTGATTTCCAGTTTCTTTAAATATGTTAGTGTTGTATAACTTAGAATAATTAAATTATCCAGCCAGTTGTATAAATTATGTTGGAGTTTAAGTTAGATTAGCGAGGTTAGAGTGGTGGAAATCTTTATTCTTATAGGTTAAATTGTTTATGTCATGTTTTTTTTGAAATGTTTTAGATTTCTTAGATGGGATTGTTTGGGTTGATCTAGGTTTTTTCATTTAATTTTGCTTTGCGTAGGTCTGTTTCTATTTTTTGAAGGTGTTGAGTTGATTTCCTAGCTTATCTGGGTATGTTGGGTTCATTTCAGTTAGTAAAGGGAGTCTATTGTTTTAATAAGTTTTGTTAGTGTGTATAGATTTGACTGATGGTTGGTTTGTTGGCCAATGCTTGGTTAGTATTGGATAATGTGCAGTTGATTTCTGGTTTTGTTGACTTTAATTTAGCTTTAGTTCAGGTCAGTTTGGATAGCCTTGGATTGTTTGGATTGATTTTAGCTACGTTTCGATTTGATGGCTTCCATCTATCAATGTCTTGATAGATTTGGTTGGATTTTGTTATATAAAGTGGATTACTTCTTCATAGGCTTTTGTTATATCGGTTACTAAATGATAGATTCAAACAACCTTGCATGGTAGTTTTGGATCAGATTTGGGTTAGCCATGCTGAGTTTGGTTTGTGCTCCGTTGTTATGGATTCTGTTGTGAGAATTTTTTTAAGAAGTTGTGAGTCATAATTGTTTATAATTTTCAAAACCAATAACGTATTATCCCTTAGGGTTTTTGAAGACTCTTTTGACTGAGTAATTGTAATGAATAAGAATAATAAACTCTTCGAAAAATGAAAACTTCTTTTTTCATTTTTGGAAGTCTAGTTAGTTTGTTTCGCACAAGCATGTCTATTAAACCTGTGGAGAGTACCTTGAATCTGTGCCTCTAGGTTCTGTTTTGGCACTTGTAATTCCCAGTGAGTATATTTAGCTTCTCTAGATTTTTGGGTTCGTCTAAGTTAAAACAGTTACTTTAGCGTTTTAATACGCTTGTTTCTCTTGTTGGTTGTTGTGATTATGTTAAGTTTTCACGTCATGCTTTTTTCTCATTCTTTAAAAGGTTTTGTTTGGATTGATCCACATTTGTTGTCTTTGTTTTGATTCGAGCAGGTCAGGTTTAACTTTTTGATGGACTTGAGTTGATTTCCCAGCTTCTCTAATTATGTTAGATTTGTTTAACTTAGAATAATTAGATTATCTAGCCAGATGTATAAGTTATGTTATTTTGTTTAAGTTAGATTAGCGAGGTTAGAGTTGTTGAAATCTCTGTTCTTGTAGTTGATTATGTCATGTTTCTTCCTCAAAATGTTATAGATTATTTAGACGGGATTGTTTGCGTTGATCTAGGTTTATTCGTTTAACTTTGCTTTGTGTAGGTCTGTTTATATTTTTTAAATGTGTTGAGTTGATTTCCTATGTTATCTGGGTGTGCTGGTTTTGTTTCAGCTAGTAAAGGGTGTTTATTGTTCTAATATGTTTTGTTAGTGTGTATAGATTTGACTGATGGTTGGTTGGTTGACCAATGCTTGGTTAGTATGGGATAATGTGTAGTTGGTTCTACGTAGGGTTGGCAAGAGTTTGTTTCCCGGGATTTTAAAATCGGGCTTGATTTACCTTAGCTATCTTCGATGTGTACCAAATTGTTTTATCTATTTTGAGTTTGATTCATTTTTTTTCAGGATAGTTTCATTTGAATGTGAGTTATCTAAAATTGTCTGCACTGGTTCTGATTTCTGACTTTAATTTAGCTTTAGGTTAGGTCGGTTTGGATAGTCTTGGATTGTTTGGATTGATTTCAGCAACGTTTTGATTTGATGGCTCCCTTCTGTCAATGTCTTGATTGATTTGGTTAGATTTTGTTAAATAAAGTGGATTACTTCTTCCTAGGCTTCTGGTTTTTGGGTTACTGAATGACAATTTGGACAACCTTGCATGGTAGTCTTGGTTCAAATTTGGGTTAGCCATGCTGGGTTTGGTTTGTGTTCCTTTGTAACGGATTCTGTTGTGAAAATTTTTTTAAGAAATCGTGAATCTTAATGGTTTATAATTTTCAAAACCAATAACGTATTATCCCTTATGGTTTTTGAAGACTCTTCTGATTGAGTAATCGTAAGTGATAAGAATAGTAAACGCTTCAAAAAATGAAAACTTCTTTTTTCGTTTTTGGAAGTCTAATGAGTTTGTTTGGCACAAACACATCTATTCAACCTGTGGAGAGTATCTTGAATCTGTTCCTTAGGTTTTGTTTTGACACTTATCAATCCAGTGCGTAGATTTAGCTTCTCAAGATTTGTTGGGTTCATATAAGTTAAAATAGTTACTTTAGTATTTTAATACGCTTGGTTCTCTTGTTGGTTAATGTGATTATGTCAAGTTTTTAGGTCATTTTTTTTCTCATTCCTTAAAAGGGTTTGTTTGGATTGAACCACGTTTATTCTCATTGTTTTGATTTGGGCAGGTCAGGTTTAACTTATTGAAGGACTTGAGTTGATTTCCCAGCTTCTCTAATTATGTTGGGTTGTTTAACATACAATAATTTGATTATCTAGCCAATGGTATAAGTTATGTTGGTTTGTTTAAGTTAGAATAGCGAGGTTAGAGTTATAAAAATCTTTGTTCTTATAGGTTAAATTAATTATGTCATATTTTTTCTTCGAAATGTTTTTGATTTCTAAGACGGGATTGTTTGGGTTGATCTAGGTTTATACGTTTAATTTTGCTTTGTGTATGTCTGTTTATAATTTTTAAAGGTGTTGAGTTGATTTCCTAACTTATCTGGGTATGTTGGGTTCATTTCATTTAGTATAGGGAGTTTATTGTTCTAATAAGTTTTGTTAGTGTGTACAGATTTGACTGATGGTTGGTTGGTTGGCCAGGGCTTGGTTCGTATTGAATAATGTGTAGTTGGTTCTACCTTGGGTTGCCAACTGTCTGTTTCTCGGGATTTTAAAAATGGTCTTGATTTACCTTAGCTATATTCGATGTCTACCAAATGGTTTTATCTATGTTTAGTTCGATTCATTTCTTTCATGATAGTTTCATTTGAATGTGAATTATCTAAAATTGTTTGTATCTTGTTCAGGTTTTGTTGACTTTAATTTAGCTTTAGGTCAGGTCAGTTTGGATAGTCTATGATTGTATGCATTGATTTCAGGTACATTTTGATTTGACGGCTTCCTTCTGAAAATGTCTTAAAAGATTTGGTTGGATTTTGTTAAATAAAGTGGATTATTTCTTCCCACGCTTCTCTTATATCGGTTACTGGATGACATATTCGGACAACCTTGCATGGTTGTGTTGGTTCGAATTTTGGTTGGCCGTGATAGGTTTGGTTTGTGCTATCTTGTAACGGATTCTGTTGTGAGAATTTTTTTAAGATGTTGAGAGTTATAATGGTTTATAATTTTCAAAACCAATAACATATTATCTCTTAGGGCTTTAGCAGACTCTTCTGACTGAGCAATCGTAAGTTATAAGAATAATAAACGCTTTGAAAAATGAAAACTTCATGTTTTGGTTTTTAGAAATCTAGTGAGTTTGTTTGGAACAAAGACGTCTATTCGACTTGTGGGGAGTACCTTGAATCAGTTCCTATAAGTTCTGTTTTGGCACTTATAATTCGTAGTGAGTAGACTTAGCTTCTCTAGATTTATTGGGTTTATCTAAGTTAAAATAGTTACTTTAGCATATTAATACGCTTGGTTCTCTTGTTGGTTGATGTGATTATGTCAAGTTTTCCCATCATGTTTTTCTCATTCCCTAAAAGGGTTTGCTTGGGTTGAACCATGTTTATTCTCATTGTTTTGAATTGAACAGTTCAGGTTTAACTTATTGAAGGACTTGAGTTGATTTCCCAGCTTCTCTAATTATGTTGGGTTTGTTTAGCATACAATAATTAGATTATCTAGCCAGTGGTATAAGTTATATTGGTATGTTTAAGTTACAATAGCGAGTTTAGAGTTGTAAAAATCTCTGTTCTTATAGGTTAAATTGATTATGTCATGTTTTCTCTTTGAAATCTTTTAGATTTTTTAGACGGGATTGTTTGGTTTGATCTAGGTTTATTCGTTTAATTTTGGCTTGTGTAGGTCTGGTTATGTTTTTTAAAGGTACGGAGTTGATTTTGTTGATTATCCTTGGTTCGTTTCAGTTACTAAAGGGAGTTTATTGTTCTAATAAGTTTTATTACTTTGTATAGATTTTAATGATGGTTGGTTGGTTGGCCAGGGCTTGGTTAGTATTGGATAATGTGTAGTTGGTTCTACCTTGGGTTGCCAAGTGTCTGTTTCTCGAGATTTTAAAAATGGTCTTGATTTACCTTAGCTATATTCGATGTCTACCAAATGGTTTTATCTATGTTGGGTTTGATTCATTTCTATCAGGATAGTTTCGTTTGAATGTGAGTTATTTAAAATTGTCCGCATCTTGTTCCATTTTTGTTGACTTTAATTTAGCCTTAGGTTAGGTCGGTTTGGATTGATTTCAGCTACGTTTTGATTTGATGCTTCCTTCTGAAAATGTCTTGATAGATTTGGTTGGATTTTTTTAAATAAAGTGGATTACTTCTTCCCAGGCTTCTGTTATATCGGTTACTGAATGATTGATTCAGACAACCTTGCATTGTTGTGTTAGTTCAAATTTTGGTTGGCCATGCATGTTTTGCTTTGTGCTCCGTTGTAACGGATTCCGTTGTCCGACATTTTTTAAGATGTTGAGAGTCATAATTGTTTATAATTTTCAAAACCAATAATATATTATCTATTAGGGTTTTTGAAGATTCTTCTTACTAAATAATCGTAAGTTATAAGAATAATAAACGCTTCAAAAAATGAAACATCATTTTTTTGGTTTTTAGAATTTTAGTGTGTTTGTTTGGCACAAAGACGTCTATTCAACTTGTGCTGAGTACCTTGAATCTATTCCTGTAGGTTCTGTTTTGGCACTTATAATTCTCAGCGAGTAGATTTAGATTCTTTAGATTTGTTGTGTTCATTTAAGTTAAAACAGTGACTTTGGGGTTTTAATACGCTTGTTTCTCTTTTTGGTTGTTTTTTCCTTGCGTAGGTCTGGTTATATTTTTTAAAGGTGCGGAGTTGATTTCGTTGATTATACCGTGTTTGTTTTGGTTAGTATTGTATAATGTGTAGTTGGTTCTACCTTGTGTTGGCAAGATTGTGTTTCCCTAGATTTTAAAAATGGGCTTGATTTACCTTAGCTATATTCGATGTCTACCAAATGGTTTTATCTATGTTGAGTTTGATTCATTTCTTTCAGGATAGTTTCATTTGAATGTGAGTTATCTGAAATTGCCTACATCTTGTTTCAGTTTTGTTGATTTAATTTAGCATTAGGTCAGGTCGGTTTGTAGAGTCTTGGATTCTTTGGATTGATTTGAGCTATTTTTTATTTGATGGCTTCCTTCTGTCAATGTTTTGATTGATTTGGTTGGATTTTGTTAAATAAAGTGGATTACTTCTTCCTAGGCTTTTGTTATATTTGTTATTGAATGACAGATTGGACAACCTTGCACGGTAGCCTTGGTTCAAATTTGGGTTGGCCATGCTGGGTTTGGTTTGTGCTCCTTTGTAACGGATTCTGTTGTGAGATTTTTTTTAAGAAGTTGTGAGTCTTATAGGTTTATAATTTTCAAAACCAATAATGTATTATCCCTTAGGGTTTTTGAAGACTCTTCTAATTGAGTAATTGTAAGTGATAAGAATAATAAACCCTTCAAAAAATTAAAATATATTTTTTTTCGTTTTTGGAAAATTTGTTTACACAAACACGTCTATTCAACCTATGGAGCGTACCTTGAATGTGTTCCTATTGGTTCTATTTTGGCACTTATAACTCCCAATGATTAGATTTAGCTTCTCTAGATTTGTTGGGTTCATCTAAGTTAGGACAGTTACTCTAGCGTTTTAGTACGGTTGATTCTCTTGTTGGTTGATGTGGTTATGTCAAGGTTTCACTTTTGGATGGACTTGAGTTGATTTCCTAGCTTCTCTAATTATGTTGGGTTTTTTTAAATTACAATAATTAGGTTATCTAGCCAATGGTATAAGTTATGTTGGTTTGTTTAAGTTAGAATAACGAGGTTAGAATAGTAAAAATCTCTATTCTTATAGGTTAAATTGATTATGTCATGTTTTTTCTTCGAAACATTTTAGATTTTTTAGGCGGGATTGTTTGGGTGGTTCTAATTTTATTCATTTAATTTTGCCTTGCATAGGTCTGGTTATAGTTTTTTAAAGGTGCAGAGTTGATTTCCAAGCTTATCCTTGGTTCGTTTCAATTAGTAAAGGGAATTTATTGTTCAAATAAGTTTTGTTAATGTGTATAGCTTTGGCTGAATGTTGGTTGGTTGGCTAATGCTTGGTTAGTATTGAATAATGTGTAGTTGGTTCTACCTAGGGATGGCAAGACTCTGTTTCCTAGGATATTAAAACTGGGCTTGATTTACCTTAGCTATATTCGATGTCTACCAAATTGTTTTATCTATGTTGAGTTTGATTCATTTTTTTCAGGATAGTTTCGTTTGAATGTGAGTTATCTGAAAAGGTCTACATCTGGTTCCGGTTTTGTTGACTTTATTTTAGCTTTAGGTTAGGTCAGTTTGGATAGTCTTGGATTGTTTAGATTGATTTCGGCTACATTTTGATTTGACGGCTTCCTTCTGTCAATGTCTTGATAGATTTGGTTAGATTTTATTATATAAAGTGGATTACTTCTTCCTTGGCTTTTGTTATATCGGTTACTGAGTGACAGATTCAGACATCCTCGCATGGTAGTCTTGGTACGAATTTGGATTGGCCATGCTGGGTTTGGTTTGTGCTCCATTGTAACGTATTATCCCTTAGGGTTCTTGAAGACTCTTCTAACTGAGTAATTGTAAATGATAATAATAATAAACACTTCAAAAAATGAAAACTTCTTTTTTTGTTTTTGGAAGTCTAGTGAGTTTGTTTGGTACAAACACGTCTATTCAACCTGTGGAGAGTACCTTGAATCTGTTCCTATAGGTTCTGTTTAGGCACTTATAATTCACGAGTAGATTTAGCTTCTGTAGATTTGTTGGGCTCTTCTAAGTTAAAATAGTTACTTTTGCATTTTAATACGCTTGGTTCTTTTGTTGGTTGATGTGATTATGTCAAGTTTCACGTTGTGTTTTTTCTTATTCCTTAAACAGGTTTTTTTTTTTATTTATCAACATTTATTGTCTTTGTTTTGATTTGATTAGGTCAGGTTTAACTTTTTATGGACTTGAGTTGATTTCCCAGCTTCTCTAATTATGTTGGGTTTCTTTAACTTACAATAATTTGATTATCTAACCAGTGGTATAAGTTATGTTGGTTTGTTTAAGTTAGAATAACGAGGTTAGAGTTGTAAAAATCTCTATTCTCATAGGTAAAATTGATTACGTCATGTTTTTTCTTCGAAATGTTTTAGATTTTTTAGACGGTATTGTTTGAATTGATCTATGTTTATTCATTTAAGTTTGCCTTGCGTAGGTCTGGTTATATTTTTAAAGGTGCAGAGTTGATTTCGTAGATTATCCTTGGTTCGTTTCAGTTAGTGAAGGGAGTTTATTGTTCTAATAAGTTTTATTACTTTGTATAGATTTGACTGGTGGTTGGTTGGTTGGCCAGGGCTTTGTTAGTCTGTTTCCTGGGATTTTAAAAATGGACTTGATTTACCTTAGCTATATTCGATGTCTACCAAATGGTCTTATTTATGTTGAGTTTGATTCATTTCTTTCAGGATAGTTTCGTTTGAATGTGAGTTAACTAAAATTGTTTGCATCTTGTTCCTGTTTTGTTGATTTAATTTAGCTTTAGGTCAGATCGGTTTGGATAGTCTTGGATTGTTTGGATTGATTTCAGCTACGTCTTGATTTGATGGCTTCTTTCTATCAATGTCTTGATAGATTTGGTTGGATTTTGTTAAATAAGGTGGATTATTTCTTCTTAGGCTTATGTTATATCGATTACTAAATGACAGATTGAACAACCTTGCATGGTAGTCTTGGTTTGAATTTGGGTTGGCCATGCTGGGTTTGGTTTGTGCTCCTTTGTAACAAATTCTGTTGTGAGAATTTTTTTAAGAAATTGTGAGTCTTAATGGTTTATAATTTTCAAAACCAATAACGTATTATCGCTTAGGGTTTTTGAAGACTATTTTGACTAAGTAATTGTAAGTGATAAGAATAATAAATGCTTCAAAAAATGAAAACTTGTTTTTTCGTTTTTAGAAAGTTTGTTTGGCACAAAGACGTCTATTCGACTTGTGGAGAGTACCTTGAATATGTTCCTATAGGTTCTGTTTTGGCACTTATAATTTCCAGGGAGTAGATTTAGCTTCTCTAGATTTGTTGGGTTCATCTAAGTTAAAACAATTACTCTAGTGTTTTAATACACTTGATTCTCTTGTTGGTTGATGTGATTATGTCAAGTTTTCACATCGTGCCTTTTTTCTCATTCCTTAAACAGGTTTGTTTGGATTGATCAACATTTATAGTCTTTGTTTTGATTTGAGAATGTCAGGTTTAACTTTTTGATGGACTTGAGTTGATTTCCCAGATTCTCTTATTATGTTGGGTTTATTTAATTTACAATACTTAGATAATCTTGCCAGTGGTATAAGTTATGTTGGTTTGTTTAAGTTAGAATAACAAGGTTCGAGTTGTAAAAATCTCTGTTCTTATAGGTTAAATTGATTATGTCATGTTTTTTCTTTGAAATGTTTTAGATTTTTTAGACGGGATTGTTTGGTTTGTTCTAGGTTTATTCGTTTAATTTTGCCTTGCATAGGTCAGGTTATATTTTTAAAATGTGCAGAGTTGATTTCCAAGCTTATCCTTGGTTCGTTTTAGTTAGTTAAGGGAGTTTATTGTTCTAATAAGTTTTTCTATTTCTATAGATTGGACTGATGGTTGTTTGCTTTGCCAGTGCTTGATTAGTATTGAATAATGTGTAGTTGGTTCCACCTAGGGTTGGCAAGAGTCTGTTTCCCGGGATTTAAAAAATGGTCTTGATTTACCTTAGCTATATTCGATGTCTACCAAATGGTGTTATCTATGTTGGGTTTGATTCATTTTTATCAGGATAGGTTTGTTTGAATGTGAGTTATCTAAAATTGTCTACATCTTGTTCCTTTTTTGTTGACTTTAATTTACCCTTTGATCAGGTTGGTTTGGATTGATTTCAGCCACGTTTTGATTTGATGGCTTCCATCTGAAAATGTCCTAAAAGATTTGGTTGGATTTTGTTTAATAAATTGGATTATTTCTTCCTAGTCTTCTGTTATATTGGTTACTAAACAATAGATTCGGACAACAATGCATGGTTGTCGGTTCGAATATTGGTTGGCCATGCAAGGTTTGGTTTGTGCTCCATTGTAATGGATTTTGTTGTAAGAATTTTTTTCTGATGTTGAGAGTGATAATGGTTTATAATTTTTAAAACCAATAGTGTATTATCTCTTAGGGTTTTTGAAGACTACTTTGACTAAGTAATCGTAAGTTATAAGAATAATAAAGGCTTTGAAAAACAAAAACTTCATTCTTTTTGGTTTTTAGAAGTCTAGTGAGTTTGTTTGGGACAAAGATGTCTATTCGACTTGTGGAGAGTACCTTAAATCTATTCCTATAGTTTTTGTTTTGGCATTTATAATTCGCAGTGAGTAGATTTAGCTTCTCTAAATTTGTTGGGTTCATCTAAGTTAAAACAGCGACTTTAAGGTTTTAATATGCATGGTTCTCTTATTGGTTGTGATTATGTCAAGTTTTCACGTCGTGCTTTTTCCTTTTCTTTAAACGGGTTTGTTTGGATTCATCCACATTTATTATCTTTGTTTTGATTTGAGCAGGTCAGGTTTAACCTTTTGATGGACTTGAGTTGATTTTCCAACTTCTCTAATTATGTTAGGTTTGTTTAAGTTACAATAATTAGATTATCTAGCCAGTGGTATAAGTTATGTTGGTTTGTTTAAGTTAGAATAAATAGGTTAGAGATATAAAAATCTCTGTTCCTATAGGTTAAATTGATTATGTCATGTTTTTTCTTCAATATGTTTTAAATTTTTTAGACGGGATTGTTTGGGTTGTTATAGGATTATTCGTTTAATTTTGCTTTGAATTGGTCTGTTTATATTTTTTAAAGGTGTTGAGTTGATTTCTTAGCTCATCTGGATATGCTGGTTATGTTTCAGTTAGTAAAGGGAGTTTATTGTTCTAATAAGTTTTGTTAGTGTGTATAGATTTGGCTGATGGTTGGTTAGTTGGCCAGTGCTTGGTTGTATTGGATAATGTGTAGTTGGTTCTAGCAAGGGATGGCAAGACTCGATTTCCCGGGATATTAAAAATTGGCTTGATTTACCTTAGCTATATTCGATGTCTACCAAATTGTTTTATTTATGTTGAGTTTGATTCATTTTTTTCAGGATAGTTTTATTTGAATGTGAGTTTTCTAAAATTGTCTATATCTGGTTCTAGTTTTGTTGACTTTAATTTTGCTTTAGGTCAGGTCGGTTTGGATAGTCTTGGATTGTTTGGATTGATATCAGCTACGTTTTGATTTGATGGCTTCTTTCTGTCAATGTCTGGATAGATTTGGTTAGATTTTGTTAAATAAAGTGGATTACTTCTTCATTGGCTTCTGTTATATCGAATACTGAATGACAGATTTGGACAACCTTGCATGGTTGTTTGGTACGAATTTGGGTTGGCCATGCTAGGTTTGGTTTGTGCTCCGTTGTAACGAATTCTGTTGTGAGAATTTTTTTAAGAAGTTGTGAGTCATAATTGTTTATAATTTTCAAAACCAACAACATATTATCCCTTAGGGTTCTTGAAGACTTTTCTAACTGAGTAATTGTAAGTGATAAGAATAATAAACACTTTGAAAAATGAAAACTTCTTTTTTCATTTTTGGAAGTCTAGTGAGTTTGTTTGGCACAAACACGTCTATTCAACCTGTGGAGAGTACCTTGAATTTGTTCCTATAGGTTCTGTTTCGGCACTATTAATTCGCATAGAGTATATTTAGCTTCTGTAGATTTGTTGGGCTCATCTAAGTTAAAACAGTTACTTTAGCATTTTAATGCGCTTGGTTCTCTTGTTGGTTGATGTAATTTCGTCAATATTTCACATTTTGTTTTTTTCTTGTTCCCTAAACAGGTTTTTTTGGATTGATCAACGTTTATTGTCTTTGTTTTGATTTGAGCATGTCGGATTTAACTTTTTGATGGACTTGAGTTGATTTCCCAACTTCTCTAATTATGTTGGGTTTGTTTAACTTGCAATAATTAGATTATGTAGCCAGTGGTATAAGTTATGTTGGTTTGTTTAAGTTAGAATAGCGAGGTAGGAGTTCTAAAAATCTCTATTCTTATAGGTTAAATTCATTATGTCATGTTTATTCTTCGAAATGTTTTAGATTTTTTAGATGAGATTATTTGGGTTGATCTAGGTTTATTTGTTTAATTTTGCCTTGCGTAGGTCTGATTATATTTTTTATAGGTGTGGAGCTGATTTCGTAGGTTATCTTTGGTTCGTTTCCGTTAGTGAATGGAGTTTATTGTTCTAATAAGTTTTGTTAGTGTGTATAGATTTGGCTGATGGTTGGTTGGTTGGCTAGAGCTTGGTTAGTTTTGGATAATGTGTAATTGGTTCTACCTAGGGATGGCAAGACTATGTTTCCCAGGATATTAAAATGGGCTTGATTTACCTTAGCTATATTCGATGTCTACCAAATTGTTTTATCTATGTTGAGTTTGATTCATTTGTTTTAGGATAGTTTCATTTGAATGTGAGTTGTCTAAAATTGTCTGCATCTGGTTCCAAATTTGTTGACTTTAATTTAGCTTTAGGTCAGGTCGGTTTGGATAGTCTTGATTGCTTTGATTGATTTCAGCTATGTTTTGATTTGATGGTTTCCTTCTATCAATGTCTTGATAGATTTGGTTTGATTTTGTTAAATAATGTGGATTACTTCTTCATAGGCTTCTGTTATATCGGTTACTGAATGACAGATTCGAACAACCTTGCATGGTAGTTTGGTACGAATTTGGGTTGGCCATGCTGGGTTTGGTTTGTGCTCCGTTGTAACGGATTCTATTGGGAGAATTTTCTTAAGAAGTTGTGAGTCAAAATTGTTTATAATTTTCAAAACCAATAACATATTATCCCTTAGGGTCCTCGAAGACTCTTCTAACTGAGTAATTGTAAGTGATAAGAATAATAAACGCTTCGAAAAATGAAAACTTCTTTTTTCGTTTTTCAAAGTCTAGTGAGTTTATTTGGCACAAACACATCTATTCAACCTGTGGAGAGTACCTTGAATCAGTTCCAATAGGTTCTGTTTTGGCACTATTAATTCACATAGAGTAGATTTAGCTTATGTAGATTTGTTGGGCTCATCTAAGTTAAAACAGTTACTTTAGCATTTTAATGGAATTGACTCTACTCAAAAACACAAAGAAGTCGAATGGAAGAATTCAAAGAAACTAAGAAACATGCAAAGATCAAAGAAAAAAACACAAAACAATGATAAGCAAAGGATAAGTAACATGTTTCTAGAACTAAGGCTCTGATACTAAATGATAAAAACCCACTACCCAACCTGCTCTAAGAACTCTTGAATCAAGTTGTTTTGCGCACCCAAAAGCTATAAAACAAGTTGTAGTTGATCAGATTAGAACCTTAAGGAAACTAAGTCCTAAAATCCCCAATCTTGAAGAAGATGCCACAAAGGTTGATCACTCCCTTGATAAATCAAAATATTGTATTCTACCAAGAACACAAGAAGGCAAAGCTAAGTTTGCTAAAAATACCACTGTATTATTCATTGATTTTCGTGTTACATAGTTGTGGCCTTTATATAGGCATTTAAACATCATTATCTTATAAAAAAAACTCCTAATCTTATAAGGAAACTCATAACTAATGAGGATCCCTTTAATTTAGGAAAGCAAATCTGCTTTGTAATAGAAGTCCTTCTAAAATACTACAACTAATGACAACTAAGCATAGAAAAGTCAAAGTAAACCAAAACAAGACAAAACAAGCCCAACAAGCCCATCAAGCCCATCAATACATCTTATCATGCAAATTGGGCCTTTTCTTATCATGTCCATGCGCCAAGCCCAACAATACATCTTATGTCATGGATTCCAAGCTTTGTTCTTCAAGATCCAATCCTTGCTTATCGTCTTGCACATAAAGATAGGTGATTATCCTTGGTGAAGCTTTGACACTTTTAAAACAGTCTTAGAATCTTCTAAAATAGTCTCTTTATCATGCACTTTCATGATTAAGCCTTGTAAAGCCTCTTTCATCCTCTTTGTCCTTGCCCTAGTCATTGGCCCACCGATTCCTTTCAAAGGATCTTGAGAATATTTTGGAGTATTAGCTTGAGCCATTTGGTCAGTATCTCGATCTACATTATTAGGTTTACTCATTTAATTTTGCCTTGTGTAGGTTTGGTTATATTTTTTAAATGTGTGGAGTTGATTTCGTAGATTATCCTTGGTTCATTTCAGTTAGTGATGGGAGTTTATTGTTCTAATAAGTTCTATTACTTTGTACAGATTTGACTGATGGTTGGTTGGTTGGCCAGGGCTTTGTTAGTATTGCATAATGTGTAGTTGGTTCTACCTAGGGTTGGCAAGAGTCAGTTTCCCAAGATTTAAAAAATGGGCTTGATTTACCTTAGTTGTATTCGATGTCTTCCAAATGGTTTTATCTATGTTGAGTTTGATTTATTTCTTTCAGGATAGTTTCATTTGAATGTGAGTTATCTAAAATTCTCTGCATCTTATTCCGGTGTTGTTGATTTAATTTAGCTTTAGGTCAGATCGGTTTGGATAGTCTTGGATTGTTTGGATTGATTTCAGCTACGTTTTGATTTTATGGCTTCCTTTTGTCAATGTCTTGATAGATTTGATTGGATTTTGTTAAATAAAGTGGATTACTTTTTCCTAGGCTTCTATTATATCGGTTATTGAATGACAGATTGGGAAACCTTGCATTTAGTCTTGGTTCAAATTTGGGTTGGCCATGCTGGGTTTGGTTTGTGCTCATTTGTAACAGATTTTGTTGTGAAAATTTTTTTAAGAAGTTGTGAGTAATTGTAAGTGATAAGAATAATAAACGCTTCAAAATATGAAAACTTCTTTTTTCATTTTTGGAAAGTTTGTTTGGCACAAAGACGTCTATTCGACTAGTGGAGAGTACCTTGAATCTATTCGTATAGGTTCTGTTTTGGCACTTATAATTGGCAAGAGTAGATTTAGTTTCTCTAGATTTGTTGGGTTCATCTAAGTTAAAACAGTTACTCTAGTGTTTTAATATGCTTGATTCTCTTGTTGGGTGATGTGATTATGTCAAGTTTTCACGTCGTGTTTTTTTTCTCGTTCCTTAAACAGGTTTGTTTGGATTGATCAACGTTTATAGTCATTGTTTTGATTTGAGTAGTTCAGGTTTAACTTTTTGATGGACTTGAGTTGATTTCCCAGCTTCTCTAATTATGTTGGGTTTGTCTAACTTACAATAATTAGATTATCTAGCCAGTGGTATAAGTTATGTTGATTTGTTTAAGTTAGAATAGCGAGGTTAGAGTTGTAAAAATCTCTGTTCTTATAAATTAAATTGATTATGTCATGTTTTTCCTTTGAAATGTTTTGGATTTTTTAGACGGGATTGATTGGGTTGATCTAGGTTTATTCATTTAATTTTGCCTTGCGTAGGTTTGGTGAAATCTTTTTAAAGGTGCGGAGTTGATTTTGTAGATTATCCTTAGTTCATTTCAGTTAGTGAAGGGAGTTTATTGTTCTCATAAGTTTTATTACATTGTAATGATTTGACTGATGGTTGGTTGGTTGGCCAGGGCTTGTTAGTATTGAATAATGTGTAGATGGTTCCACCTACAGTTACTCTAGCATTTTAATACACATGATTTTCTTGTTGGTGGATGTGATTATGTCAAGTATTCACGTCGTGCTTCTTTCTCGTTCTTTAAACTGGTTTGTTTGGAATGATCTACGTTTATTGTCTTTGTTTTGATTTGAGTAGGTCAGCTTTAACTTTTTGATGGACTTGAGTTGATTTCCCAACTTCTCTAACTATGTTGGGTTTGTTTAACTTACAATAATTAGACTATCTAGCTAGTGGTATAAGTTATGTTTGTTTGTGTAAGTTAAAATAACGAGGTTAGAGATGTAAAAATCTCTATTCTTATAGGTTAAATTGATTAAGTCATGTTTTTTATTCAAAATGTTTAATATTTTTTAGATGCGATTGTTTGGGTTGTTCAAGGTTTATTCGTTTAGTTTTGCTTTGCATAGGTCTATTTATATTTTATAAAGGTATTGAGTTGATTTCCTAGCTCATCTAGATATGCTGGGTTCGTTTCAATTAGTAAAGGGAGTTTATTGTTATAATAAGTTTTTTTAGTGTGTATATATTTGATTGATGGTTGGTTAGATGGCCAGTGCTTGGTTAGTATTGGATAATGTGTAGTTGGTTCTACCTAGGATGTTTCTCGGGATATTAAAATCGGGCTTGACTTACCTTAGCTATATTCGATGTCTACCAAATTGTTTTATCTATGTTGAGTTTGATTCATTTTTTTTCAGGATAGTTTGATTCATTGTTTTATCTGGTTCCAATTTTGTTGACTTTAATTTAGCTTTAGGTTAGGTCGGTTTGGATAGTCTTGGATTGTTTGAATTGACTTCAGCTATGTATTGATTTGATGGTTTCCTTCTGTCAATGTCTTGATTGATTTGGTTAAATTTTGTTAAATAAAGTGGATTACCTCTTTTCATAGGCTTCTATTATATTGGTTACTAAATGACAGATTCGGACAACCTTGCATGGTAGTTTGGTACGAATTTGGGTTGGCCATGCTGGGTTCTTGAAGACAAATTTGTGAGTCATATTTGTTTATAATTTACAAAACCAATAACGTATTATCCCTTAGGGTTCTTGAAGACTCTTCTAACTGAGTAATTGTAAGTGATAAGAATAATAAATGCTTCGAAAAACAAAAACTTATTTTTTCATTTTTGGAAGTCTAGTGAGTTTGTTTGGCACAAACACGTCTATTCAACCTATGGAGAGTACATTGAATCTGTTCTTATAGGTTTTGTTTTGGCACTTATAATTCCTAGTGAATAGATTTAGCTTCTCTAGAGTTGTTGGGTTCATCTAAGTTAGGATAGTTAATCTACCATTTTAATACGGTTGATTCTCTTGTTGATTGATGTGATTATGTCAAGTTTTCACATCGTGTTTTTTTTCTCATTCCTTAAACGGGTTTGTTTGGATTGATCCATGTTTATAGTCTTTGTTTTGATTTGAGTAGGTGAAGTTTAACTTTTTGATGGACTTGAGTTGATTTCTTAGCTTCTCTAATTATGTTGGTTTTGTTTAACTTACAATAATTAGATTACTTAGCTTGTGGTATAAGTTATGTTGGTTTGTTTAAGTTAGAATTGCGTGGTTAGAGTTGTAAAAATCTCTATTCTTGTAGATTAAATTGATTATGTCATGTTTTTTCTTCGAAATGTTTTAGATTTTTTATACGGGATTGTTTGGGTTGATCTGGGTTTATTCATTTAATTTTGCCTTGCGTAGATTTGGTTATATTTTTTAAAAGTGCGGAGTTGATTTTGTAGATTATGCTTGGTTTGTTTCAGTTAGTGAAGGGAGTTTATTGTTTTCATAAGTTTTATTACATTGTATAGATTTGACTGATGGTTAGTTGGTTGGCTAGGGCTTTGTTAGTATTGTGTAATGTATAGTTGGTTCTACCTAGGATTGGCAAGGGTTTGTTTCCCAGGATTTTAAAAATGGGCTTGATTTAACTTAGCTATATTCGATGTCTACCAAATGGCTTTATCTATGTTGAGTTTGATTCATTTCTTTCAGGATAGTTTTGTTTGAATGTGAGTTATCTAAAATTGTCTGTATCTTGTTCCGGTTTTGTTAATTTAATTTAGCTTTAGATCAGATCAGTTTGGATAGTCTTGGATTGTTTGGATTGATTTCAGCTACGTTTTAATTTGATGGCTTCCTTCTGTCATTGTCTTGATAGATTTGGTTGGATTTAGTTAAATAAAGTGGATTATTTCTTCCTAAGCTTCTGTTATATTGGTTTCTGAATGACAGATTGGACAACCTTGTGTGGTAGTCTTGGTTCGAATTTGGGTTGGCCATGCTGGGTTTGGTTTGTGCTCCTTTGTAACGGATTCTGTTGTGAGAATTTTTTTTAAGAAATTATGAGTCTTAATGGTTTATAATTTTCAAAACCGATAACATATTATCCCTTAGGGTTTTTAGAGACTCTTTTGATGAGTAATTGTAAATGATAAGAATAATAAATGCTTTGAAAAATGAAAACTTTTTTTTTCATTTTTGGAAGTCTAGTGAGTTTGTTTGGCACAAAGACGTCTATTCGACTTGTGGAGAGTACCTTGAATATGTTCCTATAGGTTCTGTTTTGGCAGTTATAATTTCCAGGGAGTAGATTTAGCTTCTCTAGAGTTGTTGGGTTTATCTAAGTTAGGATAGTTACTCTAGCATTTTAATACGGTTGATTCCCTTGTTGCTTGATGTGATTATGTCAAGTTTCCACATTGTATTTTTTTTCTCGTTCCTTAAATGGGTTTGTTTGGATTGATCCATGTTTATAGTCTTTGTTTTGATTTGAGCTTGTCAAGTTTATCTTTTTGATAGACTTGAGTTGATTTCCTAGCTTCTCTAATTATGTTGGGTTTGTTTAACTTACAATAATTAGATTGCTTAGCCAATCATATAAGTTATGTTGGTTTGTTTAAGTTAGAATTGTGTGGTTAGAGTTGTAAAAATCTCTATTCTTATAGATTAAATTGATTATGTCATGTTTTTTCTTCGAAATGTTTTACATTTTTTATACGGGATTGTTTGGGTTGATCTTGGTTTATTCGTTTAATTTTGCCTTGCGTAGGTTTGGTTATATTTTTTAAAGGTGCAGAGTTGATTTTGTAGATTATCCTTGGTTCGTTTCAGTTAGTGATGGGAGTTTATTGTTCTCATAAGTTTTATTACATTGTATAGATTTGACTGATGGTTGGTTGGTTGGACAGGGCATTGTTAGTATTGCATAATGTGTAGTTGGTTCTACATAGGGTTGGCAAGAGTCTATTTCCCGGGATTTTAAAAATGGGCTTGATTTACCTTAGCTATATTCGATGTCTACCAAATGGTTTTATATATGTTGAGTTTGATTCATTTATTTCAGGATAGTTTTGTTTGAATGTGAGTTATTTAAACTTGTCTGCATCTTGTTCCGGTTTTGTTGATTTAATTTAGCTTTAGGTCAGATCGGTTTGGATAGTCTTGGATTGTTTGGATTGATTTCAGCTACGTTTTGATTTGATGGCTTCCTTTTGTCAATGTCTTGATAGATTTGGTTGGATTTAGTTAAATAAAGTGGATTATTTCTTCCTAAGCTTCTGTTATATCGGTTTCTGAATGACAGATTGGACAACCTTGCATGGTAGTCTTGGTTCGAATTTGGGTTGGCCATGCTGGGTTTGGTTTGTGCTCCTTTGTAACGGATTTTGTTGTGAGAATTTTTTTTAAGAAATTATGAGTCTTAATGGTTTATAATTTTCAAAACCAATAACATATTATCCCTTAGGGTTTTTAGAGACTCTTTTGATGAGTAATTGTAAGTGATAAGAATAATAAATTCTTTGAAAAATGAAAACTTTTTTTTTCATTTTTGGAAGTCTAGTGAGTTTGTTTGGCACAAAGACGTCTATTCGACTTGTGGAGAGTACCTTGAATATGTTCCTATAGGTTCTGTTTTGGCAGTTATAATTTTCAGGGAGTAGATTTAGCTTCTATTATATCCGTTTCTGAATGACAGATTGGACAACCTTGCATGGTAGTCTTGGTTCGAATTTGGGTTGGCAATGCTGGGTTTGGTTTGTGCTCCTTTGTAATAGATTCTATTGTGAGAATGTTTTTAATAATTTGTGAGTCTTAATAGTTTATAATTTTCAAAACCAATAACTTATTATCCCTCAGGGATTTTGAAGACTCTTCTTATTGAGTAATTGTAAGTGATAAGAATAATAAACGCTTCGAAAAATGAAAACTTCTTTTTTCGTTTTTGGAAAGTTTGTTTGGCACAAACACGTCTATTCTACTTGTGGAGAGTACCTTAAATCTGTTCATATAGGTTTTGTTTTGGCACTTATAATTGGCAGTGAGTAGATTTAGCTTGTCTAGATTTTTTGGGTTCATCTAAGTTAAAACAGTTACTCTAGTGTTTTAATACGCTTGATTCTCTTGTTGGTTGAAGTGATTATGTCAAGTTTTCACGTTGTCTTTTTTCTCATTCCTTAAACGGGTTTGTTTGGATTGATCAACGTTTATAGTCTTTGTTTTGATTTGAGAAGTTCAGGTTTAACTTTTTGCTGGACTTGAGTTGATTTCCCAGTTTCTCTAATTATGTTGGGTTTGTTTAACTTACAATAATTAGATTATCTAGCCAGTGGTAGAAGTTATGTTGGTTTGTTTAAGTTAGAAGAATGAGGTTAGAGTTGTAAAAATCTCGGTTCTTATAGGTTAAATTGATTACGTCATGTTTTTTCTTCGAAATGTTTTAGATTTTTTAGACGGGATTGTTTGGGTTGTTTTAGGTTTATTCCTTTAACTTTGCCTTGCATAGGTCTGGTTATATTTGTTAAAGTTGCAGAGTTGATTTCATAGGTTATCCTTGGTTCGTTTAAGTTAGTAAAGGGAGTTTATTGTTCTAATAAGTTCTTTTCTTTGTATAGATTTGACTGATGGTTGGTTTGTTGGACAGGGCTTGGTTAGTATTGAATAATGTGTAGTTGGTTCCACCTAGGGTTGGCATGAGTCTGTTTCGCGGGATTTTAAAAATTGTCTTGATTTACCTTAGCTATATGCGATGTCTACCAAATGGTGTTATCTATGTTGGGTTTGATTGATTTCTATTAGGATAGGTTCGTTTGAATGTGAGTAATCTAAAATTGTCTACACCTTGTTCCGTTTTTGTCGACTTTAATTTAGCCTTATGCCAGGTTGGTTTGGATTGATTTCAGCTACATTTTGATTTTATGGCTTCCTTCTGAAAATGTCCTGAAAGATTTGGTTGGATTTTGTAAGAAAGATTTGGTTGGATTTTGTAAAATAAATTGGATTACTTCTTCCCAGGATTTTGTTATAACGGTTACTGAATAATAGATTCAGACAACCTTGCATGGTTGTGTCGGTTCAAATTTTAGTTGGTCGTGCAGGGTTTGGTTTGTGCTCCGTTGTAACGGATTCTGTTGTAAGAATTTTTTTAAGATGTTGAGAGTCATAATGGTTTATAATTTTTAAAAACAATAACGTATTATCTCTTTGGGTTTTTGATGAATCTTCTAACTGAGTAATCGTAAGTTATAAGAATAATAAATGCTTCAAAAAACAAAAAACTTCATCTTTTGGTTTTTAGAAGTTTAGTGAGTTTGTTTGGGACAAAGACATCTATTCGACTTGTGGAGAGTACATTGAATCTTTTCTTGTAGTTTCTGTTTTGGTACTTATAATTCATAGTTGGTAGATTTAGCTTCTCTAGATTTGTTGGGTTCATCTAAGTTAAAACAGTGACTTTAAGGTTTTAATACGCATGGTTCTCTAGTTGGTTGTTGTGATTATGTCAAATTTTCACGTCATGCTTTTTTCTCATTCTTTTAACGGGTTTGTTTGTATTGATCCATGTTTATTGTATTTGTTTTGATTTGAGTAGGTCAGGTTTAACTTTTTGATGGACTTGAGTTAATTTTCCAACTTCTCTAATTCTATTTGGTTTGTTTAACTTAGAATAATTAGATTATCCAGCCAGTTGTATTAGTTATGTGGAATTGTTTTTTCTTCGAAATGTTTTAGATTTTTTGATGGGATTGTTTGGGTTGGTCTAGGTTTATTCATTTAATTTTGCCTTGCGTAGTTGGTTCTACCTTAGGTTGGAAGAGTCAGTTTCCCAGGATTTTAAAAATGGGCTTCATTTAGCATAGCTATATTCGATGTCTACCAAATGGTATTATCTATGTTGGGTTTGATTCATTTCTATCAGGATAGGTTCGTTTGACTGTGAGTTATCTAAAATTGTCCGCATCTTGTTCCGTTTTTGTTGACTTTAATTTTGAAACAGAAATCAAATTTTTTCTCAAATTTTATACATAAAGACAATCTTTCAGTACAATTATTCCTTCTCTGAAAATTAACTCTACGGTTCCTATAGCCATAGCTGCAACATTTGCAGAAGTCCCCAAGTAAAGAGTTACTTCTCCATCACTCAGTCTTCTGCTTATCCTGAACCCCTGCAGTGAGTTACACGCATGAGTCAAAGCCTCGGAGTCAATACACTAGGAAATAGAAGTTACCAACAAATTGGTTTCTATGACACAGGATTCGAGATTACCTTGTCTCTTGGATTCTAGGTATTGAGGACAGTTCCTCTTCCAGTGGCTGGTCTGCTTGCAGAAGTGACAAGCATCTGATGCTCTGTCCTTCTTCTGCCTCTTAGACTTGGCAGCCTTCTTTTGGGGCTTTCTATTAGCTTTCCTCTTCTTCTTACCCGATTTTCCAGCTTTAACAAGCATGGCTATGGGCTCATCCTTCTTAATCAGTTCTTCGGCCCTCTGCAACATATTGTTGAGTTCCTGGATGCTAACATTCAGCTTGTTCATGTTATAGTTCACGATGAACTGATTGAAGAAAGGAGGCAGAGAATTCAAGATGGCATCTACCTTCATGACATGGTCAAGCCCGGATCCAAGAGCCTCAAGTTCATTGATGTAACCCATCATCCAAAGACAATGGTCATGAACCTGCTGGTTCTTGGTCATCTGTATGGTCATGAACTGTTTCAGGACCTTCTAATGAGTAGAATGATTTTGCTCCTCATACATCATCCTTAGACTATCCAATATGTCCTTGGACAATTCAATTTGATCGAACTGTCTCTGTATCGGATTATCCAAGGAGGCAATGATGTAGTAGTGGGCTAGGTAATTCTTCTCTTCCCATTCCTGTTAGTCCCTCCTTCGGACCTTAGAAGTCCTATCCCCCGGATGCTCCGGGGTAAGATTCTTAGTTACTTTGTCTAATTTTTCAGACATTAGGACAAGCATAAGATTACGGTACTAGTCAGCATAGTTAGGTCCCTTAAGTTTGTTGTCATCCAACAGCTTAGTGAATTGTCTGTTTTATAAAAAGCAAGCATTAGTCCAAAACCTAATTTGGTTCATGTTATCCACATAGATATGACTTTTAATCTATGTTCCATTTCTATTTATTCATCTCCAAGATTTCCTTCCTATCTCAGTAACGGAGACTACCAATTATGTCTCTTGGAAATGTGGGAAATCACATAGGGTGCATGGAGCCAACTATTTTAGCTGCATAACCCCACCACCTTTCTATGAAGGATATATCCACTCATCGTATGAGTTTTCCCTTTAGCCTTTGTTACACAAGGTTCATTGCCATTTTAGTTTAAACCTTTCTATCCAGTGAGTGTTCTCCCATCATATTCGTGAACACCAAAGTACCATGAGAGAGTCTTCCATTTTAGGATAGGCCCCTCCCACATCGGTCTATGACGCCCTTATCATCTTATGAAACATTTCAACATATCCAGCAGCAAATGGATAACCTAATTTTATGGTGCATTTTCTCATTACTAAAGAACCCATCTTCATGCTAATGATGGAAGGCCTTTAGAGAGTTCATCATATGAATCTCCCTATCACATGCACCCATATTTTAGGAGGGAACAAAAGTTATGCCCTAGTTTAATTTAGGTCAAACCAAAGTGGCTTCCACTAATTTTCATAATGCCAAATTTTGGTGGGCCTTAAACGGCTAGGGTTCCGCATGGTTCCCCTTTAGGGGAGGTGTGGGGCCTACTGTGAAGGGAGGTCATCCAATGACCATAAGGACACCATGGCAATGATGTGCATTCAGCCATGGCGTGCGCAAGAGCCATTATCGTATCAGTATGGGTCAAGTACTTATGGCCCATGGACGTAGCTAATCACACATCCATACATCACATGTAGGGATAGAATTGATCCAATCAATTAATATCTGTAAAGCCCATCATGAAAGCCCATAATGATCCATAATATTACTGATTAACATTATCTAGGTATATGGGCTGAATAGCAAAGAGCAATTCGGCCCATATAGCTTTTATGCAGTTAGTGGGCTTAAGCAGTTTTAACACTTTAAAATTGTGCTTTACAGGTGTGGGCTGAATTAGGTCTTGCAATTAAATATCAATCTCTTGACCCAAGAGTGGGAAATTAGGGCTGAAAATAGCCCCCATCGAACCACAAAATCGGTCCAACCAATTTGGTCCAATCTCGTTCGAATGGGTCTAGGGTTTGATTTTTAATCCAAGAATTGATCTAAAATTAAATTACCGATTAAAGAAAATAAAAAATCAGTACAAGGGTTGTTCGCACATCTGCTACCTACAAAACAGATGTTAGACCACAGTTTGCCATTTCACAAACTACAAATCGAAGATAGTGAATTCTCAATCTGCGAAATCTCCTCCTTCCGTGCAATCAGCTTCAATGTTGAATAAAATAAAATAGAAAAACCCTAATTTTCTATTAACATTACATCAGATCGAATTCCAGTACATTCAGTCTAGAAATTAAAAAAAAAATAATTACAGACCAAAAGTTAAAGAACTGCAAAAACACGGATTTCCTACACCAATAAAGACTTTTATCTCCACCGTAAGAACAACCCATAAATCAAGAAAAATATAAAGAACCATTCTAAATATATATCAGATTTAAAAAGACATAATTTCATATCAGTCGCCCTTAATCTGGGAACCAATTTCCCAGAAAAATCTCTCATCTACGCAAATCGGGTAGAACGCCTTCTGCCCATTTGCACAAGTTCAAATCTGATCTATTTCGGTTCAAGATTTGAACCTTGCTCTGATATCACTGAAGGGATGAGAGATCCATCATATGGATATCTGAACCATGCAGGTAGGAAGGACGAATTTTCAAAAATTTCTGTCTCTCCCACATGGGAATCACATTCCCTATTTTAGAAAACTACATTTTCAAGGATCAAACTTGAATCTAAAACCAGACCAGATCTGAAACCAAAGGGTAGAAGAGGGATATACCTGATATAGAGTAGTAGTAACTCCCAATGAAGGTGTTCACACCCAAGGATATCTCTAAAGACTGCTTCCACTGAAGATGACACAGTGTAGGATGGAGCAGAATCAGCAGGGTGGTCCTTCAGCAAGAACCTGATTCTTCACCAAGAATCCGATGGAGGGCGAGTGAGCATGAGTTCAGACCAAATTTTCACCAAAAACTGATATTAAGAACACTTCTGGATCACTCCTACTGGTGGAGAACTAACTAGCAATGGCGGCAGCAATAGAAAGAGGCAAGAGCAGAAGATGGCATCAATCTTACTATGGTTGTCATCTCTCTTGTTTCTGTAATCAGCTTGGGTGAATTGGGGTTCACCCTCCTCCTCTATTTATAGCCTTAAAGAGAGCTCCTCCTAATCCTATTAGGAGGTTTCTAATCCAAATCTCATTTGGATCTGCACTCTCTTTAAGAGACAAGGATAGACCCTTAACTTATGTGCAGATAAAGATCAGCCCTCCTAATCTTATTAAGAGTTTCCTAATCCAAATCTTTATTTGGATCTAGACTCTTTGAATGGATAGGGATAACTCCCTTTCCTATTTATGGATCTAAATCTCAGAATTTCCCCTCTTTAATTAATCAAATTAAACCAGTTCGATTTAGGCTTTAGGCCCATTAAGTCCATGTGCTCATTCAGCCTCCAAACTACTGCCCAGTTGGGTATCCTTGTATGGCGTGGGATCCGAACATTGATCTACACATCAGCCACATGGGTTCAGCCCAGCCTTTGTTACAAGGCTTGTCCAAATTCACTATAGGATACAGTGAACCCCTAAGCCCATCACCATGGGCTCTTAATGGGCCCAATGCTTACACTAAGTGTCTCCTAGGTCAAGTCACCTTATAAAAACCCAAGGACTGTGGGCAGATGCGAGATTAGCACATCAGGTATTACCCTCAATGGTCTTACACTTAACCTCTCAGCCCATAATGAACAAACACTCCTCGACAAGATAGGACCTCTCCCTCAGCTTCAAGGAATAGTGCTGCACTCTCTACTCACATGGATCCTGGGAATTAAAACCTTTTGCAAACATTTTGAAACCATAATATATATATATATATATATATATATATATATATATATATATATATATTATTTTGCAAAACAAATTTCAACGATTGAAATCAGTTGTCGGCAATTTTGGTTTCCATCAGAGAGAATGCATCCCTGATCGTTATTCACTTTGTCCGACAAAGGGGCTGATCCTGTCACTATGATCACCCACTCAGATGAATTCTCAGACTGTCCCAACATACCCAAGTTTTGACCCCCTCTAAGGATCTCACTGATTGGCATATCAAAGACAGCCCAATCTAACACATAGTGTAGTATCATAATCGAGTCTAGGGTCAGGTGTAACATTCCAGTTTTGCCCATCAATCTCCAAGGTCCAAGGCAATATTGGAATTCTGGTCTGGTTCAGGGTTTCAAGAAAATCCACACTACATGTACCTCAGGTCTCACCCTAGCAGTTGAGACAAACTACCCCAACGAACTAGGTGGCACATCAATGTCAACCTTGGCAGGATAAATCTCCCCAGATCTATCCAACGACTGTGAAGATTCTAAACTAACATAAGTCTCGTAAGTGTCCAGTTTAATGGTATTACACAGAAACACACCATAATAGCATGAATCAAATATGTACTTTATTCATCTACATTAAATGCCATAATGTACATCATTCTGATTAGAGCTAAGGGCATACAATGTCTAACATGGGTTTGTTTGGATTGATGCATGTTTATTCTTTGCTATGATTTGATATCAATTTTCATTTTTTTATGGAATTGAGTTGATATCCTAGCTTCTCTAATTATATTGGGTTTGTTTAACTTAGAAAAATTAGATTATCCGGCCAGTGGTATAAGTTATGATGGATTGTTTAAGCTAGATTAGCGAGATTAGATTTATAAAAATCTTTGTTCTTATAGGTTAAATTCATTATGTCATGTTTTTTCTTCGAAATGTTTTAGAATTTTAAGATGGTATTGTTTCGGTTGACCTAGGTTTATTTGTTTAATTTTACTTTGCATAGGTTTGGTTATATTTTTTAAAGGTGTTGAGTTGATTTCCTACCTTATCTGGGTTTGCTGGGTTCGTTTCAGTTAGTAAAGGGAGTTTACTGTTCTAATAAATTTTGTTAGTGTCTATAGATTTTACTGATGGTTGGTTGGTTGGCCAGGGCTTGGTTAGTATTGGATAATATGTAGTTGGTTCTACCTAGGGTTGGCAAGACTCAGTTTCCTGGGATTTTAAAAATGAGCTTGATTTACCTTAGCTATATTCGATGTCTACCAAATGGTTTTATCTATGTTGAGTTTGATTCATTTCTATGAGGATAGGTTTGTTTGAATGTGAGTTATTTAAAATTGTTTGCATCTTGTTCCAGTTTTGTTGAATTTAATTTAGCTTTAGGTCAAGTCAGTTTGGATAGTCTTGGATTGTTTGGATTGATTTCAGCTACGTTTTGATTTAATGGCTTCCTTCTGTCAATATCTTGATAGATTTGGTTAGATTTTGTTAAACAAAGTGAATTACTTCTTCCTAGGCTTCTGTTATATCGGTTACTGAATGACAGATTTGAACAACATTGCATGGTTGTATTGGTTCAAATTTGGATTGGCCATGCTAGGTTTGGTTTGTGCTCCGTTGTAACGGATTCTATTGTTTGAATTTTTTTAAGAAGTTGAGAGTCATAATGGTTTATAATTTTCCAAACCAATAACGTATTATCCCTTTGGATTTTTGAAGACTCTTCTGACTGAGTAATTCTAAGTGATAAAATAATAAACACTTCAAAAAATGAAAACTTCTTTTTTGGATTTTAGAAATCTAGTGAGTTTGTTTGGCACAAAGACGTCTATTTGACCTGTGGAGATTACCTTGAATATATTCCTATAGGTTCTATTTTGGCACTTATAATTCCTAGTGAGTAGATTTTGCTTCTCTAGATGTGTTGGGTTCATCTAAATTAAAATAGTAACATTAGAGTTTTAGTACAATTGGTTCTCTTGCTAGTTGATGTGATTAGTCAATTTTTCACGTTGTGTTTTTTTCTCGTTCTTTAAACGGGTTTGTTTGGATTGATCCACGTTTATTGTCTCTGCTTTTATTTGAGCAGGTCAGGTTTAACTTCTCTATGGACTTGAGTTGATTTCACAATTTTTTTAATTATGTTGTGTTTATTTAACTTAGAATAATTAGATTATCCAGCCATTGGTATAAGTTATGTTGATTTGTTTAAGTTAGATTAGAGAGTTTAGAGTTGTAAAAATCTCTGTTCTTATAGGTTAAATTGATTATCTCATGTTTTTTTTTTTGAAATGTTTTAGATTTTTTAGACGGGATTGTTTGGATTGACCTAGGTTTATTCGTTTAATTATACTTTGCATAGGTCTGGTTATATTCTTTAAAGGTGATGAGCCGATTTCATAGCTTATTTGGGTATGTTGGGTCCGTTTCAGTTAGTAAAGGAGGTTTATTGTTCTAATAAATTTTGTTAGTGTGTATAGATTTTATTGATGGTTGGTGGGTTGGCCAGGGCTTGGTTAGTATTGGATAACGTGTAATTGGTTTTACCTAGGGTTGGCAAGACCTAGTTTCCCGGAATTTTAAAAATGGGCTTGATTTACCTTAGCTATATTCGATGTCTACCAAATGGTTTTATCTATGTTGAGTTTGATTCATTTCTATCAAGATAGGTTCGTTTGAATGTGAGTTTTATAAAATTGTTTGCAACTTGTCTCGGTTTTGTTGACTTTAATGTAACTTTAGGTCAGGTCGGTTTGGATAGTCTTGGATTGTTTGGATTGATTTCAGCTACGTTTTGATTTAATGGCTTCCTTCTGTCAATGTCATGGTAGATTTGGTTGTATTTTTTTAAACAAAGTGGATTACTTCTTCCTATGCTTCTGTTATATTGGTTACTGAATGACATATTCGAACAGCCTTGCAAGGTTGTATTGGTTCGAATTTTTGTTGGCCATGCAGGGTTTGGATTGTTTTCCGTTGTAATGGATTCTGTTGTGAGAATATTTTTAAGAAGTTGAGAGTCATAATGGTTTATAATTTTCAAAACCAATAACGTGTTATCCCTTAGGGTTTTTGAAGACTCTTCTGACTGAGTAATTGTAAATGATAAGAATAATAAATGCTTCGAAAAATGAAAACTACTTGTTGGTTTTTAGAATTCTTGACAGTTTGTTTGGCACAAAGACGTTATTTGACCTATGGAGAGTACCTTGAGTCTATTCCTATAGGAAATGTTTTCGCAATAATAATTCCTAGTGAGTAGATTTAGCTTCTCTTGATGTGTTGGGTTCATCTAAGTTAAAACAACGACTTCAAGACTGATTCGGCTACGTTTTGCTTTGATGGCTTCCCTCTGGCAAAGTCTCGGTAGATTTGGTTAGTATTTGTTAAAAGAAGTGGATTACTGCTTCCTACGCTTCTGTTATATCCGTTACTGAAAGACTGATTCGGCCGACCTTGCAGTGTTTTGTTGGTTCGAATTTGGGTTGGCCATGCTATGTTTGGTCAGCGCTCTGCTGTAATGGATTCTATTGTGAGGATTTTTTTAAGAGGTAGAGAGTCATAATGAATTTTAATTTTCAAAACTAATAGCATGTTATCCCTTAGGGTTTTTGAAGACTCTTCTGATTGAGTAATTGTATGTGCCAAGAATAAATAATGCTTTGAAATACAAAAACTACTTTTTTTGGATTTTAGAAGTCTAGTGAGTTTGTTTGGCATAGGAATGTCTATGCAACCAGTGGAGAGTACCTTGAATATATTCCAATTGTTTCTATTTTGGCACCTATAGTTCCAAGGTTGTAGATTTAGCTTATCTAGATATGTTGGGTTCATATAAGTTAAAACGGGTTTGTTTGGGTTGATGCATGTTTATTCTTTGCTATGATTTGAGTATGTCAATTCTCATTTTTTTTATGGAATTGAGTTGATTTCCCTGCTTCTCTAATAATGTTGGGTTTGTTAAACTTAGAAAAATTAGATTATCCGGCCAGTGGTATAAGTTATGATGTTTTGTTTAAGCTAGATTATCGAGGTAAGAGTTGGAAAAATCTCTGTACTTATGGGTTAAATTCATTATGTCATGTTTTTTCTTAGAAATGTTTTAGAATTTTTAGATGGGATTGTTTGGGTTGACCTAGGTTTATTCTTTTAATTTTACTTTGCATAGATCTGGTTATATTTTTTAAAGGTATTGAGTTGATTTTCGAGCTTATCTGTGTTTGCTGGGTTCGTTTTAGTTAGTAAAGGTAGTTTAATGTTCTAAAAAATTTTGTTAGTGTGTATAGATTTTACTGATGGTTGATTGGTTGGCCAGGGCTTGGTTATTATTGGATAATGTGTTGTTGATTCTACCTAGGGTTGGCAAGACTCAGTTTCCCATGATTTTCAAAATTGGCTTGATTTTCCTTAGCTATATTCGATGTCTACCAAATGGTTTTATCTATGTTGAGCTTAATTCATTTCTATTAGGATAGGTTCATTTGAATATGAGTTATCTAAAATTGTTTGCATCTTGTTTCAGTTTTGTTGACTTTAATTTAGCTTTAGGTCAGGTCGGTCTGGATAGTTTTGGATTGTTTGGATTGATTTCAGCTTCGTTTTGAATGTGAGTTATCTAAATTTGTCTACATCTTGTTCCAGTTTTGTTGACATTAATTTAGCTTTACGTCAGGTCAGTTTGGATTTACTTGGATTGTTTGGATTGATTTCAGCTACGTTTTGATTTGGCAGCTTCCTTCTATCATTGTCTTGTTAGATTTAGTTGGATGTTTTTAAATAAAATGGATTACTTCTTCCTAGGCTTCTGATATATCAGTTACCGAATGACTGATTTGAACAACCTTGCCTGGTTGTATTGATTCGAATTTGGGTTGGCCATGCTGGCTTTGGTTTGTGCTCCGTTCTAATGGATTCTATTGTTAGAATTTTTTTAAGAAGTTGAGAGTCATAATGGTTTATAATTTTCAAAACCAATAGCATATTATCCCTTTGGGTTTTTGAAGACTCTTCTGACTGACTAATTGTAAGTGATAAAATAATAAACGCTTCGAAAAACAAAAACTTCTTTTTGGGTTTTTAGAAGTCTAGTGAGTTTGTTTGGCAAAAGATGTCTATTCGACCTGTGGAGATTACCTTGAATCTATTCCTATAGGTTCTATTTTGGCACTTATAATTCCTAGTGAGTATATTTAGCTTCTCTAGATGTGTTGGGTTCATCTAAATTAAAACAGTGACTTTAGGGTTTTAATATGCTTGGTTCTCTTGTTGGTTGATGTGATTAGTCAAGTTTTTATGTCGTGTTTTTTCTTGTTCTTTAAATGGGTTTGTTTGGATTGATCCACGTTTATTGTCTTTGCTTTTATTTGAGCAAGACAGGTTTAACTTTTTTATGGACTTGAGTTGATTTCATAGCTTCTTTAATTATGTAGTGTTTGTTTAACTTAGAATAATTAGATTATCCAACCAGTGGTATAAGTTATGTTGGTTTGTTCAAGTTAGATTAGCAAGGTTAGAGTTGAAAAAATCTATGTTCTTATAGGTTAAATTGATTAGGTCATGATTTTTCTTCGAAATATTTTATAATTTTTAGATGGGATTGTTTCGGTTGACCTTGGTTTATTCGTTTAATTTTACTTTGCATAGGTTTGGTTATATTTTTTAAAGGTGTTGAGTTGATTTCCTAGCTTATTTTGGTATGTTGGGTTCGTTTCAGTTAGTAAAGGGTGTTTATTGTTCTAATAAATTTTGTTAGTTTGTATAGATTTTATAGATGGTTGGTTGGTTGGCCAGGGCTTGGTTAGTATTGAATAATGTGTAGTTGGTTCTACCTTAGGTTAGCAAGACTCAGTTTCCCAGGATTTTAAAAATGGACTTGATTTACCTTAGCTTTATTCGATGTCTACCAAATGGTTTTATCTATGTTGAGTTTGATTCATTTCTATCAGGGTAGGTTCCTTTAAATGTTAGTTATCTAAAATTGTTTGCATCTTATCTCGGTTTTGTTGAATTTAATTTAATTTTAGGTCAGGTCGGCTTGGATAGTCTTGGATTGTTTGGATTGATTGTAGCTACGTTTTGACTTAATGGCTTCCTTCTGTCAATGTCATGGTAGATTTGGTTGGATTTTGTTAAATAAAGTGGATTACTTCTTCCTACACTTCTGTTATATCGGTTACTGAATGACAGATTTGGACAACCTTGCATGGTTGTATTGGTTCGAATTTGGGTTGGTCATGCTGGGTTTGGTTTGTGCTCCATTGTAACGAATTCTGTTGTGAGAATATTTTTAAGAAGTTGAGAGTCATAATGGTTTATAATTTTCAAAACCAATAATGTATTATCCCTAAGGGTTTTTATAGACTCTTCTGACTGAGTAATTGTAAATGATAAGAATAATAAATGCTTCAAAAAATGAAAACTACTTTTTTGGTCTTAAGAAGTCTTGACTGTTTGTTTGGCACAAAGACGTTATTTGACCTATGGAGAGTACCTTGAGTCTGTTCCTATAGGTTCTGTTTTGGCACTTATAATTCCTAGCGAGTAGATTTTGCTTCTCTTGATGTGTTGGGTTCATCTATGTTAAAACAGTGACTTTAGGGTTTTAATATGATTGGTTCTCTTGTTGGTTGATGTGATTATGTCAAGTTTTCACGTCGTGTTTTTTTCTCGTTGTTTAAACGGGTTTGTTTGGATTGATCCACGTTTATTGTCTTTGTTTTGATTTGAGCAAGTTAGGTTTAATTTTTTGATGGACATTGATTTCCCTAGTTCTCTAAATATATCGGGTTTGCTTAACTTAGAATAATGAGATTATCCAGTCAGTGATATAAGTTATGTGGGTTTGCTTAAGTTACATTAGTTAGATTAGAGCTGTAAAAATCTCTGTTCTTATAGGTTAAATTAATTATTTCATGTTTTTTCTTCGAGTTATTTTAGACTTTCTAGATGGGATAGTTTGGGTTGATCTAGGTTTATTCATTTTATTTTCCTTTGCATCGGTCTGGTTATATTTTCTAAACGAGTTGAGTTGTTTTCCTAGCTTATCTGGGCATGCTGGGTTCGATTCAGTTAGTAAAGGCAGTTTATTGTTCTCATAGGTTTTGTAAGTGGGAATAGATTTGATTGATCTAGGTTTATTCATTTTATTTTCCTTTGTGTATGTCTAGTTATATTTTTTAAAGGTGTTGAGTAGATTTCCAAGTTTATTTGGGTATGTTGGGTTCGTTTCAATTAGTAAAGGGAGTTTATTGTTCTCATAGGTTTTGTAAGTGGGAATATATTTTATTGATGGTTGGTTGGCTGGCCAAGGCTTGGTTAGTATTGGATAATGTGTAGTTGGTTCTACCTAGGTTTGGCAAGACTCAATTTCCCGTTATTTTAAAAATGGGCATAATCAACCTTAGCTATATTCGATGTCTACCAAAAGGTTTTATTTATGTTGAGTTGGATTCGTTTGTAGTATGATAGGTTGGTTTGAAAGTGAGTTATCTAAAATTGCCAGCATCTTGTTTCGATTTTGTTGAATTTCATTTAGATTTAGTTTAGGTCGGTTTGGATAGTCTTGGATTGATTGAATTCATTTCAGCCATGTTTTGCTTTGATGACTTCCCTCTGGCAATGTCTCGGTAGATTTGGTGGGATTTTGTTAAAAAAAAAGTGGATTGCTGCTTCCTACGCTTCTGTTATATTGGTTACTGAAAGACTGATTCGGCCGACCTTGCAGTGTTTGGTTTGTTCGAATTTGGGTTGGCCATGTTGTGTTTGGTTAGCACTCTGCTGTAATGGATTCTATTGTGAGGATTTTTTAAGAGGATTTTTTTAAATTGATTATGTCATTTTTTTTATTTGAAATATTTTAGATTTTTTAGACGGGGTTGTTTGGGTTGATCTAGGTTTATTCATTTTATTTTCCTTCGTGTTGGTCTGGTTATATTTTTTAAAGGTGTTGAGTTGATTTCCAAGCTTATTTGGGTATGCTGGGTTCGTTTCAATTAGTAAAGGGAGTTTATTGTTCTCATAGGTTTTGTAAGTGGGAATATATTTTATTGATGGTTGGTTGGCTGGCCAGGGCTTGGTTAGTATTGGATAATGTGTAGTTGGTTCTACCTAGGTTTGGCAAGACTCAATTTCCTGTTATTTTAAAAATGGGCTTAATCAACGTTAGCTATATTCGATGTCTACCAAATGGTTTTATTTATGTTGAGTTAGATTCATTTGTATTAGGATAGGTTGGTTTGAAAGTGAGTTATCTAAAATTGTCTGCATCTTGTTTCGATCTTGTTGAATTTCATTTAGCTTTAGTTTAGGTCGGTTTGGATAGTCTTGGATTGATTGGATTGATTTCAGCTACGTTTTTCTTTGATGGCTTACCTCTGGCAATGTGTTGATAGATTTGGATGGATTTTGTTCAAAAAAAGTGGATTACTTCTTCCTACGCTTCTGTTATATCGGTTATTGAATGGTTGATTCAGCCAGCTTTGCATGGTTTTGTTGGTTCAAATTTGGGTTGGCCACGCTAGGTTTGGTTTGTGGTCTGCTGTAATGGATTCTATTGTGAGGATATTTTTAAGAGGTTGAGAGTCATGATGGATTATAATTTTCAAAACTAATAGCGTGTTATCACTGAGGGTTTTTGAAGACTCTTTTGACTGAGTAATTATAGGTGCCAAGAATAATTAACGCTTTGAAATATGAAAACTAATTTCTTTGGATTTTAGAAGTCTAGTGAGTTTGTTTGGCATAGGAACTTCTATGTGACCAATGGAGAGTACCATGAATTTGTTCCAATTGTTTCTGTTTTGGCACTTATAATTCTGAGTTAGTAGATTTAGCTTATCTAAATATGTTGGGTTCATCTAAGTTAAAACGGGTTTAAAATGGTTTGTTTGGATTGATGAATGTTTATACTTTCTATGATTTGAGTATGTCAATTTTCGCTTTTTTATGGAATTGAGTTGATTTCCCAGCTTCTCTAATTATGTTGGGTTTGTTTAACTTAGAAATATTAGATTATACAGGCAGTGGTATAATTTATGTAGGTTTGTTTAAGTTAGTTTAGCGAGGTTAGAGTTGTTAAAATCTCTGTTCTTATAGGTTAAATTGATAACGTCATGTTTTTTATTTGAAATGTTTTAGATTTTTTAGACGGGATTGTTTGGGTTGATCTAGGTTTATTCATTTAATTTTGCTTTGTGTAGGTCTGGTTATATTTTTTAAAGGTGTTGACTTGATTTCCAAGCTTATCTGGGTGTGTTGGGTTCGTTTCAATTAGTAAAGAGAGTTTATTGTTCTTATAAGTTTTGTTAGTGTGGATAGATTTGACTGATGGTTGGTTGGTTGGCCAGGACTTGGATAGTATTTGATAAAATGTAGTTGGTTCTACCTAGGGTTGGCAAGACTCAGTTTCCCAGGATTTTAAAAATGGGCTTGATTTACCTTAGCTATATTCGATGTCTACCAAATGGTTTTATCTATGTTGAGTTTGATTCATTTCTATTAGGATAGGTTGTTTGAATGTGAGTTATCTAAAATTATCTGCATGTTGTTCTGGTTTTGTTGACTTTAATTTAGCTTTAGGTCAGGTCAGTTTGGATATAGCCTTGGATTGTTTAGAATGATTTCAACTACCTTTTGATTTGATGACTTCCTTCTATCAATGTCTTGATAGATTTGGTTGGATTTTGTTAAATAAAGTGGATTAGTTCTACCAAACCTACTGTTATATCTGTTACTGAATGACAAATTCGTACAACCTTGCATGGTTGTGTTGGTTCGAATTTGGGTTGTCCATGCTGGATTTGGTTTGTGCTCCATTGTAATAGATTCTATTGTGAGAATTTTTTTAAGAAGTTGAGAGTCATAATGGTTTGGATTTTTCAAAATCAATAAATAACTTATTATCCCTTAGGGTTTTTTGTAGACTCTTCTGACTAAGTAATTGTAAGTGATAAGAATAATTAGTGCTTCAAAAAATGAAAACTTATTTTTTGGTTTTTAGAAGTCTAGTGAGTTTGTTTGGCACAAGGACGTCTATGCGACCAATGGGGAGTACATTGAATTTGTTCCCATAGTTACTGTTTTGGGACTTATAATCCTGAGTGAGTAGATTTTGCTTCTCTAAATATGTTGGTTTCATCTAAGTTTAAACAGTGACTTTAGTGTTTTAATACGCTTGGTTCCCTTGTTGGTTGATGTGATTATGTCAAGTTTTCATGTTGTGTTTTTTTCTCGTTCTTTAAACGGGTTTGTTTGGATTGATCCATGTTTGTGGTCTTTGTTTTGATTTGAGTAGGTCGGGTTTATATTTTTATTGGACTCGAGTTGATTTCCCTATTCCACTAAATATGTCGGGTTTGTTTAACTTAGAATAATGAGATTATCCAGTCAGTGGTATAAGTTATGTGGGTTTGTTTAAGTTAGATTAATGAGATTAGAGTTGCAAAAGTCCCTATTCTTATAGGTTAAATTGATTTTTTTCAGGTTTCTTCTTCGAATTATTTTAGATTTTATAGATGGGATAGTTTGGTTTGATCTAAGTTTATTCGTTTTATTTTCCTTTGTGTCGGTCTGGTTATATTTTGTAAGTGGGAATAGTTTTGATTGATGGTTGGTTGGTTGGCCAGGGCTTGGTAAGTATTGGATAATGTTTAGTTGGTTTTACCTAGGTTTGGCAAGACTCAATTTCCCGTTATTTTAAAAGTGTGCTTAATTAAGCTAAGCTATATTCGATGTCTACCAAATGGTTTTATTTATGTCAATTTGGATTCATTTGTATTAGGATAGGCTGGTTTGAAAGTGAGTTATCTAATATTGTCTGCATCTTGTTTCGATTTTGTTGAATTTCGTTTAGTTATAGTTTAGGTCAGTTTGGATGGTCTTGGATTGATTGGATTGATTTCAACTACGTTTTGCTTTCTTGGCTTCCCTTTGGCAATGTCTTGATAGATTTGGTTGGATTTTGTTAGAAAAAGTGGATTACTTCTTGCTACGCTTCTATTACATCGGTTACTGAGTGACTAATTCGGCCGACCTTGCATGGTTTTGTTGGTTCGAATTGGGGTTGGCCATGCTAGGTTTGGTTTGTGTTGTGCTGTACGGGATTCTATTGTGAGGATTTTTTTAAGAGGTTGAGAGTCAAAATGGATTATAATTTTCAAAACTAATAACGTGTTATCACTTAGGGTTTTTGAAGAATTGCCTGATTGAGTAATTGTAGGTGCCAAGAATAATTAACGCTTTGAAATACGAAAAGTTCTTTTTTGGTTTTTAGAAGTGTAGTGAGTTTGTTTGGCATAGGGACGTCTATGCGACCAGGGAGAGTACCTTGAATCTATTCCAATTGTTTCGGTTTTGGAACTTATAATTCCTAGTGAGTAGATTTAGCTTATCGAGATTTGTTTGGTTCATCTAAGTTAAAACGGGTTTAAACTTGCTTGTTTGGATTGATGCATGTTTATTCTTTGCTATGATTTTAGTATGTCAATTTTCACTTTTTTATGGAATTGAGTTGACTTCCCTGCTTCTCTAATTATGTTGGGTTTGTTTAACTTAGAATAATTAGGTTATCTAGATAGTGGTATAAGTTATGTTGGTTAAATTGATTATGTCATGTTTTTCCCTCAAAATGTTTTAGATTTTTTAGACAGGATTGTTTGTGTTGATTTAGGTTTATTCATTTAATTTTTCTTTGTGTAGGTCTGGTTATCGCACATCTGCGATGAACTCAAAATCCGCGTAGACATGCGCTGAGGTCTTAACCCGAAATGAGCTACGATGAGCTCAAGACCCACACAGATCTATGATGAGCTTAAGTTCATCGTACACCCACAATGGGTGCAAGTTCATTGCAGAATAAAAACAAGCAAAAGGAATAAGCGTGTTGTTGACGACGCATGTGGCAGGATGCTTCGTAAACTAAATAAAGACACACGAGATAAGTAGTGGCGGCATTCGTGCCAGTTCGGTTTAAGAGGGTCACGAAAGGAACTAGCACACGTGTATTGTGAGAATTCTCAAACGAAAGGAAAGCTCGTCCTTGAGATATCTCATATGACACATGGCAAAACCCTAGTAGTGTTCCCTAACAACTGATGTCGAATCTAAGATCCATTTCCTAATGGAAATCAAACACTTTTGACTCCTTCCTTTCAGGACTTCAAGATCTCTCCCTATAAATAGGGGTCCAACTCATAACAGGATCATCATTCTATCACCCCATTTACCCTAGCCTTTATCCTACCTCCTGCTCTTGGTTTTTCTTTGTCCTTCAAGGAGATCCTCGTACGTAGCCTTACCTCCTTACTCACACCCAGAGTCGTATACACCCCTAATCCTCATAGTAGGTGGCTGACCCAATTCCCAACATCAAAGTATACTTCGGAATTCAAAGCCAAATGTCCAAAGATCCTACATATTGACTTGCCCATGTCAAACATACATGGTTCAAGTGTAAGAACCTACTGAATGTCTTTTAATTATACTTTACAAGGAAATACGTTGGAATGACTTTCTCACACTCAATAGCTTTATGCAAAAAAGATTTTCTCATTGACAAAGGTCATCTTTCTTTTTCTTCATCATTTGTCTATCAAATCATGCATCCCGAAAAATCTTAGGGAATTAGCCAGTGAGAAATTCTGCAATTCCTCTGTTGTAGGAGCAACTGTAGTCTTAGACAACTACATAAATGTTGTGGGTGAGAGATTTCATTTCAAAAGCCCCTTTGGGGAGATCCGGGGATTGGCCTACATACTACAATCCTTCTGTCAACAGCCAAACAAGTGCTAGACAGCTATAGAAGCATACCATAGGAGGAGATTCCAGGGGAGTCATTTTCAATAAAAAACAATCTTGTTTGAATCATCAACACTCTTGCCATGAAAAAATTTTTCAAGCAACATTTTTTTTTAATAGGATAGTCATTCCATCGCATTTATGCGCAAAAATGGGTTGTCTCCTCAAGCTTTGTAGTTTGGATCTTCCAACAAAGAGGGGCAATCTGTAGAAACCCCATTTTTGCGTCCTTCAGTCTTTTTTTAGCACTTCGAGCTTCAAGCATGCTTCAGTTAACCTCTCAGCCGACTTAGGAGTATTTTTGGAATTTTACAAAAGTTGAGGCTTCAAAAATCCAAAACCATAGATACGTAGATACCAAAAATCCAAATCCAATGACACCAAGATCACCCAAATCTGACATCATTTAGCCCTTCATCTCAAGACCCAAAACCGGAACTGATTTTGATCATCCAATTTGGATCATTTTTTATCCTTAACCCTATTTCACATGAAATCTGAAATCCAACCTTAGAGATTGACTGATCTTGAAATTCCATGTCCAATGGTATCAAGATCGTCCAATTTTGATACTGTTAACCCCTCCATCTTGAGACCCAAAGCTAGATTCAATCCAAGCCTTCCATTTGGAATCCTCTTCCTACAACTTCGAACCTAGGGCATCCCACGACTAATGCTTCCTCTCAGCCTATACAACCATTCAATATTTGACCAAGTAGGAGCCTCAAATCAATCATGCCAATCATCTAAACTTGGGATGTCCAATTTAGGCAAATTGGTGAAGTCTTCCACTTCTTGTCTTGATTGATTGAGAGGATCTCTCCCAAAACTGTCTTAACAGCTCATTCTCTCAATCAATCTCCCTCCAAAAACTCTTTAAACCTCAGCCTTTGATATGCTTATCTCCTTATCTCAGCCCTCCATTCCATTCTCAAAAATCTATAAATACACCCTCTTTCTCACACTTAAGACAATCTAGCTTAGGGAAAGAGCTCTACTCCCATTGTCCTTGAGAATCCCCCCTTCACATCCCAAGTAGCTTCAAACCCATCACTCCCATCCCCACTCTCTCTATCTTTTCCCATTTCCAAATTTAGTCGAAGTCATCCACCATTTGCTTGAAGACCCTCTTAGAAAAAATTAAATCCATACTTTTTCAATCCGTTTGGAGCGTGAATCTTATAATTCTGTAGCTTTGTCCAATTTCCAGAGGTGTCCTTACCATTGGGGTACATTCAAGCATACCTCTCCCTAGACTCCCCTAGACTAGTAATCAATTGAGCAAAAGGCATGAGGGGAGACTCCAAGGCATTAGCTGCATGGTGGACGTTTGATGATAGAAGTTGAGATCACCATACTCCAAAGACGGTGATGGGAATGCACCAGCATACTTGCCGATTCCACTTAGTTTTTTTTTTTTCTTTCTCTTTTCTGTTAACGTTTAGAAGCTAGTTAGGATCAGTTTTTTTCTTTTTTTTTTTTCAGTAGTTAGGTAGGATCTGCTTTTATTTTTCCTTTTCTTGTTAAGTAGCCAAGTAGGGTTGGCTTTCCAGCCAACCGAAAACAAGCTTTACATTGCTAGATTCTCTCTCGTTGTTTTCAATAAATAGTCGTTACAATTCTGTCTAATTTTCTGCATCGTCTCATTCACTAGTTTGGTTAGTACAAGAAATTCGATTAGTGCCACTCAGATTTCTTTGATAGTTATTAATTTGTTTAATTAGATATCAGCGAGTCATTTTTTTAATCAATGTTGTTTGGTTTCATCAATAGATTATTATTAAGCCCACCGTTAGACTTTCATTTCCTAGCTTTATCCCCTAGAGTGAGTTATATTATCATTAATATGTTTTTAGTGCCATCTTGACGTCAGCATGTACAAGAATACAAGATAGTGTGGTTAATTGATTTGCTTGCACCCTCCCAATTACTCATAAGTTTAACCGATAGTGTTGTCTTTTTTAATACACATCTAGGTTTCTAGATTAGATGATTTGCTTAGTACATATCCTAGATAATCGATTCGGCCCTTTTTTTTTTTTTATCTCAGCATACAAATTAAGAAATCTCCTTAGTAAAATTGCTTAGGATTTTACAGTCAACATTCTCAAGGTTGCATTTAGAGATTTCGCATAATCATTGTGCTTCTAGTTTGCTAGTTATCCAGTTTTCTAACCAATAATGCATTTCCATTGTGAATTTTCTTTTTGCAAGTACTTGATTCTTGAATTCTTGACTACTTTCACATAGTTTCTTTACTTATTTGTTATGAATAAATCTCTCTCGTGTTAGATCAGATTTTTTTTTCTCTTGTGTTATGTTTGTTAAGTTGAATTATTGCTCGAAAGAAATTTTCTTTTTTTTTAATGCCCAAAACTTATAAAATTTTCCTTGGAATATTGGCAAAGTAAAGGCCGGTTTAATTGGGCATGTGTTGGCTGCCTAACACTTTCCCAAACCGCACCTTGGTCCCCGAACCCTAAGAGTCTCATCTCCATTGGGTTACGAGTCACCAAGAAAACAAAATGTTTTTCTTGTAAAAACCCTGGGTTCTCTTAAATTCCCATTTCCAAAAAAAATTAGTTGGCGACTCCACACATCATATTTTAAACTGTCCTCTCCTTCGGGTCTTGTAGCCACACATCTATACTACTTTAAAAAGTACGAATGAACTCTAATATTTTTTGAATTTTTTAAGGACAAAATTTACCCATGTATATTTAAATTTATTGACAAAAAATGAGGGCAAATAGGGTAATTGGTTCTTGATGTTAAATGAGTTGAAAAGAGGTAATTTTAAGATATTCAATGCATTCAATTCTCTCTCATTAAACCCAACATTTAAGTTATTAACTTGCACTCATATTCATTGAATCCATACTTAATAAATTTTAAGTCATTTTGTTTATTCTCATCATTAAGTTCTATTAATTAAATCTATACTTAATAAATTAATAATTCAAATAACATAAAAGCTTATAATTTTAAAATCTGCCTAACAAAATTAGTGTCTTCATCTAGGTGGTAGTAAGAAATTAAATCATTTTGTGTCAAATGGGTCAATCCATGTTGCCACATTTAAATAATAAAATGAAAAAAAAAATAGATATGAAAAAATAGAAATTAAAAAAAATTGAAAACATTTTTAACATACATATTAAACAATAATAAGTATGATAAATAAGAAGTGTTCTTATTAATGATGGAATTGAATGTAAAATTTAAAACCAGTTGGAATTAAATTTTTTCCTATTCTCTCTCATTAAATCCTATATTTGATATATATTTTTCACATTATTAAAATCTTGTAATTAAATCCATAATATTAATTTTAATAGTATAAAAGTAAATATTTTGAAAATTAATTTGAAAACAAAACCATTTTATTCCCTCTCGGTGGTGGCCAAGCAATTCAACCATTAATTAAATAATAAAAATTTAAAATAAATAACTATGAAATGTAAGAAGTATTTTTATTAATGATGAAAATGGAATGCCAAATTTAAAATCTACCTAAAAATGAAATGATGTCATAGCCAAATAATAAATTTTTTAAAAATAGAAAATACAAAGTATCACAAAAAGAGAGAGAGAGAGAGAGAGAGAGAGAGAGAGAGAGAGAAAATTTTGGACACATATCTAATGTTATATATTTATAAAAAAATAAAATATCAGGTACATCTCTAATATTATGCATTCATTATATTGAACAAAAAGAAGTTTAATACATAAGAAATCATTTAAAAAATTATATAAATTTAATACAAAATTTAGTGTCAACTTAGAAATCAAACTATTTCTTTTTAGATGGTGGGTTAGTGGTTTGAGTCAAATAATACCATATACAAACAAAAATTATGTGTGATAAGTAAAAAATATTTTATATAATGTAAATGAAATATATAATTTAAAGGAAAAAATTATAGCCAAAGTCGGTTGTACATTTAAAATTAGGTTGCAAGTTGGTCCAAAAACCAACAAAACTCTAATAATCAATTCTACACTACAAATTATAAAAGCCTCTGCCATGTCATCGGAGGCTTATATGTGGATGTTGCAAACATGAGACTCTTAGTCCATGTTGGACACAACAAAAAGCCTATACCGAAATTAGGTTTTTAGTTTCTCTCCCACTACCTCTATCTCTCGATCTCCCTCCCTTCTCTCACTCTCACAATCACCTCTCAGTCTCCCGCCGCTCCCTCTATCTCTCATACTCTCTCGGCTTCGGTATGTAGCCAAATCAAAACCTCTCTCTCTTTCTCTCTATCGTTTTCTCTTAATCTCTCTCATTCTTCTCCCTCACTCTCCCTCTTGGTCAAAACTCCTCTGCCAATATCTATCGTTCTCCAATTAGTGTAAATTTCATAGCCAAAAGTTTCTTGTGAATTTTTATTGGTATAATGATTTTTTAACCATACCAAGTTGGTTTCATGTTCTTTTATACGACTTGATTAATACCATATAAGTGTGTAAGAAAATAAAAGAAAAATGAAAAAGGGAGTAAGAGAGAAACTGAGGGAGAACGATAGAAATTAAGGGAGGAGAGATCGACTGAGAATGAGAATGAGAGAGATTAAGGGAGAACAATAGGTAGAGAGAGAGACAATGAGAGAAATTGATATAAAGAACGTAAATACAGAAACCAAAAATCATTTTTATTTATTTTCAAATTACATAGTCGTTGAGCAGATAAAGATGACTGTGAGAGTGGGAGAGTGAGGGATAAACTTTTTATTATGTCTAACATGGATCAAGAGTCTCATGTTGGCAACAATAACATAAGCCTATGATGACATGGCAAGGGTTTTTATAATTTGAAATGTAGAATTAGTTATTAGAGTTTTGTTGGTTTATAGACCAATTTGTAGTCTAATTTTAAATGTATAGTCGATTCTGACTATAATTTTCCATAATTTAAAACTAATCCAAAAGCAAAACTATTTTCTTATCTAGATGGTGGGTCAATGATCCAACTTTTCAAAGAAACCCATGTTATTATTGAATAATAAATATTTAAAAAAAGATAGAACACAAAAAAAAATGTACAGAGTTGTCAAAAACATTTGAGAACGTTTCTGATGTTATATATTCGTCATATTATAACTGTTAAAATAAAAATTGTTTTTATTTATGATAAAGATGCAATACAAAATTTAATAATAATAAATGTTATTCTCTAAAAACATTTAAATTTATTTTTAATCATATTATTACTTTTGTTAATTTTCAATTTCTATCTTAATTATAATATTTATAAAATTGAAGTAATTAATATGAAGAAAATTTTCTCACATGCAACACATGTGCTTCATTACTAGTATTTTAATAATTTATCATTGGAATGAAAGAATTATATGCAAAGTCTATCTCCTCCGTCCCTAATTTGGAGCAAAAATAATTTTTCCCATCCTTGCTTGAAATCAAAGAAAATCCACCCAATTTGGGGCAGAGAAGAGAAAGATCCCTACAGGAAAAATTACCATCCCTAATTAAAGTCATGTCTTGCATAAGGAGTTGGATCAGATTGCATTATAATGGACAACGATTGGTCTGGTTTTTTATTTTCAAATTGGATTTTGATTAAGGTGACGTTTGATAAATGTGAATATTCAGATATGAAAAGTTAAAAATATATTAAAAGTGTTTGAAATCTAAAAAGAGGCATAAATGCTTTTCTACTTTTTAGAGGCTCTGAATTCATAAGTTTGTTTGTGTTAGATCAACCCTTTAGCATCTGAAATTATTGATTTTACTATTTTACCCATATTATTTGTAAATGTTGAGTTCAATTTGTATTATTTCATAAAAAAATCATTTTCAACCTCAAAATAACATTGAAAAAATACAAAAAAATAGTAAATTAATAATAATTACTAATTAATAAATGAAATGATTAAAATTAGAAAAATAATTATTAACTACAAAAATATTAAAATAATTAACTATTAATAACTTACACATATAAAAATAAAATAATTTTTAAAAATTAATGAAATAATTAAAAATTATTATTTCATAAAAATAAATAATAATTAGTCATGCTTAATAAAAAATAATTATTAAATATTAATAATTAATAAAATATAAAAAAATAATGTTTAATAAATAATAAATAATAATAATAAATAATAATAATAATAATAATAATAATAATATTATTATTATTATTATTATTATTATTATTATTATTATTATTATTATAGAGAGCGAGAATGAGAGGGCGACGGAACAACTTGTAGCGGCGGTGGCAATGGCGAGAGAGAGTGAGTGGCAGAACCGCCACCACTGCAACTTGCAGAGGCGGTGGTGAGAAGATAGGAGGGAGAGAGAGAGAGAGAGAGAGAGAGAGAGAGAGAGAGAACGGCGGAACCGCTGCCGCTGCAAGTTGCAGTTACTGCCCAACCTTTTGTATAAGGCAGCATCAATCTACAATACACCACGTCACGGCCTAGTATAGCGCCACTTGAATTCATCAGTCATCACTCATGGTTTGTTTTTACAACTCATGGTTTGTTTCTACCACTAAAAAAAACAATTCATGGTTTGTTGGTTTTGACTGTAAAATGTAATCGAAAATTTTGACTGTAAACATTCATACAGTAACAGAAGCGCCATTAAGAAAAAAAAAAAAAATTCGCCAACTAGTTTGAAAGGTCTCAGGTTCAGCCCACAAGCCTGGCTGATTTTCTACCAAAGAAAAGGTAAAAGAGAGGGAAAAGGCCACTTGGAAAAGTATTACTCTATCACCACCTCCGTCCCACCAAGAATGAAGAAAAGGAAATGATGAAACTTTCTCTGCTTATGTGCCATCATCCAAGAAGGGATCTTGTTAAATGTTCCCGTGCAGTAGCTAGTGCTTGGGTTATTGTCTGCGAGAAAAAAAAAGTTGGTTAGAGAATTTGAAGGAGATTCAGGAAAGATGGGAGAATCTTTTGATCTTTTATTCTGTTTATATTATATTGTAGTTTTTATCTTTTCTATTCTCCATTCATTGGTTAAAAAGAATTGCTTTACCTGTTCAGATAATGATGTTGCAGATTCCAGACCATTGGATGAAACTTTGCTTGCAATTGTACTTCCTTCAGTTTCAAGAATGATCCTGCAAGAACACAACCATCACTCCAAATCAACCACTTGTAGTATGTGTTTGGAACCGTGGACATTTATTCACTAAACGTTTATACTTGATTTGTTTGCAAGACCGAGAAAAGGCAAATGGATAGGCAATTCAATCCAACCAATTCAGCCATTATCAAATGGCCCCAAGAAAGAAATTAGGTGCTGAATGGCATGTTTTGATGATTCCTGTACCATAAATAATAATATTCCATCATGACTTATATACCTTAAAAGGACAAAGTAACAAGTCATTCAGTTCAGTCACTTCATCCATAATCAAATGGCCCTTGGACTTTTATCTCCCCCTCTAGATATAAATTTAAAAGGACTTTAAATCCTGTTCAAGATTGTGGAGAAGTATCTTAAAGTAATAGAAGAATATCAGGAATAGGCAAGGCTTCATCTTGAAGACCTAGGTCATCCAAGTTTCAATTTGCAGTCTGGCTTAGGTGGATCTAGCTTCTGGTAGAATGGGTGTCTGGGTGAAGTTTTTATTTCCCTTCTCCATATCCTATTAGCCTTTCCCCATACAAATGTTAGCGCTTGCTTTGATGGTAAATTCTCTTTGTGGAAGCTAAGGAGATGCAGAAAAAGATAACAGAAAGTGCAAAAGGGAGGTTGAGCAGAGCCGAACTTGTCAAAATCCTTAAACCAAGAGGAAGTTGAGGGCTACTGGTGAGCAATGAGGAAGGTTTCACTTTGTTTAGCACGGAAATCTGATAGGCATCATTAAAGCAGTGTCTTTCACTAGCAACATCAAAATGCAGGCTGTTGCTATACTATTAGATTATAATATATTCCACAATAAGCAGCTAGAAAATATTGGTTTAGTCACATGAGCACTGACATGACCATGAACCATGTATGACTAGATTCATTAATCCCACAATGATGCAGGTATTTCTTTAAAATAACACAGAACTCATAGACTTGCTGTTTGAAAGGGAAAAAGTTATGACAGATGAATGTGTTATGCGATTAGTCTCTGGAGATGGTGCAGCATCAACTTGTTCAATCTAGATTTTCTACCAGGGTGTGGTAGCACTTTGTGAAACTGTTCTACTGTAATTGGGTCATCCCTGGTGACCTTGTGGGTTCAGTGGACTTTGGCCAGCGAGATCTTTTAGTAGCAGAGGGTGAATCTTATAGAGTTGAACTCCTTTTGCAATTTGTTGCTGTCAATAGAAAGAAAGATGTAATAAAATTTTTAAAAGGAAGAGATGTGAAGAGCAGTCCATGATTGGTTCCAATTCCAATCAGGGAATGATCGTCTCATGAGCTCTAATCCTTAGAGACTTTGAAGGGATTGAGCAGAGTTAATGAAAGGAGTTAAGGGCATCAGCTGAGAGGGTGAAGAGATCACCAAACAATGTGGCAAATGCAAATGGCCAGACAAGGAGTGAAAAGAAACAGCTTTTTTTGGGGAAACATAAATCAAGGGATGGGGTTGCCACACTTCATTTCTGATCCTATCTTTTCAAGTGGAAAAACTAGAAAGGATAGGATCAGAAATGAAGTCATTCAAAGTAACCTAGGAGTAGCTCCAATGGATGATAAAATGAAAGAAAGTAGACTAAGATGGTTTGCTCACGTGCATAGAAGACCATTAACAGAACCCATAAGGTGTAGACCAAAAGGGACATGGATAGAAGTGGTGAGAAAGGATTTAAGTGACAATAATATGACATTAAACAGAACAGATTGGCAAAAAAGATTCCAAGCAAGCAAGCTCATATAGTTGGGATAAGGCTTGGATGATGATGATCACTACGGGGTTGTCACACTTATAAATGTAATGTGAAAGGGTAAGATACTGGTACAATTTGCAGTGCTTGGCACAACCCCTTTGTATATATTTTACACAAATGAATAAATTGAAGCATTACTTAGCAAATACACACACACACACACACATGTTAACTACTGTTTTCTGTTACATGGATTTGCCTGGCTCTGCTCACCTCAACACAACTGTTCATTAAACCCCTGCCCTAACTAGAGCATCTGCCAAACTGTTTGCTTCTCTGGTCAATCTGAATGAGCAATTCAAGAAATTCTTGGCGTCACTTTAATTTTTTTTTTTTTTATCAATTTGGCTTCACTTAAATTTCTAACCAAAAAAGGTAAAACCAAGATACTTCCCCTGATTTTAGCCAATTTATTACAACTTGGCAATCTCCCTCAATTTGTATTCCTATAGAAAAATTTAGCCCTTGAACTGCAGTCACTGCTCATGACTTCAAGGAGTTTCCAAATCAAGCTGGTCCCAAGAAACTTCAAACAATGTGTCCATTGTCATCTCTGACTGTTCCACCTATGCCTGAAATGAGCTTAACAACCATTGCAAACTTGCGATGAGCTTAATATCCATAGCAGAAATTGTGATGAGCTTAAAAGCTACCCGGGATCTGCAATAAACATGAAAGGCCATCCAAGACTTGCGATGAGCATAAAACATCTCTTGGGACCCACGGAGAACAATGGGCGTCGCCTGAGCTTAATAACCATCGCAAACTTGCAATGAGCTTAATATCCATCGCAGAAATTAAAATGAGCTTAAAAGCTATCGGGGATCTGCGTTAAACACGAAAGGCCTTCCAAGACTTGCGATGAGCATAAAACATCTCTTGGGACCCACGATGAACAATGAGCGTAGCCTGAAACTTGCGATAACATTGCCAGTCAGATCTTGTCCTTTAACACGTGACCATTGGGAAACCCATAAGGGGACGTAGCCTACACGTGCCATGTGAGAATCCTTGAGAGAAATGAAACTGTCTTTGAAGGATCTCGCTAGACACGTGGCGAAATCCCAATGGTGCCCCCTTAATAGATTACATAAAGATCCCCTTTCCTAAAAGGAAAGGTCTCCTTATAGCCTTGGGGTCCTCTCTATAAATAGGGAAATAACTCTCCCCCACGTCAGATAATACCAATGTAACCCTGACCTAGGGCATCTCAGAGGTCTCTCTCTCTCTCTCTCTCTCTCTCTCTCTCTCTCTCTCTCTCTCTCTCTCTCTCTCTACACTCTTCTCCCACTGTCCACTACAACCAATATCTGGCCTCATATTCTCTCTTCCCTGCCGTCCTCTCCAGACCTTCAAAGACTTGACCAAACTCCATCACCTTACCACTGCACCTACAACTTAGTTTCTCTTCCATTCTCAGGTGCCTTCCATTCAACAATCACTTATCTTCTTAATGAATACCCAACCACTATCTTCCAGCCCCTTTGTAGTTACACCCATAGAGATTCTTTTGAATTCCTAACTGCTCAGCAGCCAAAGAGAGATTGTTACCAATGGTAAGTTCTATCAGCCTCTGGACACTATGTTCCTTGTTTTCAAAAGTTTTGTATTCCTCTTCCCATGAGCTCCATGAAATTGACTACGTAACAGTCTTATTGATTTTTATACTAACTACTAACAACTAATAGCAAATTACTGATCAGAAAACAGGCTAAGGATATTTGATGGAAGCACCCAAAAGACTCTGAAAAGATAAAGAAATGGTTCTGTACCTGAGAAGCACACTAACAGGATGAGAGAAGGTGCCTAATACTCTCCCCAGTCCCTACTACTTAGGCAAAGAAAACACACATGAGGAGATAGACCAAATTTCAGTCTCCTTTGAAGGATCTCTCCTATGCTGATCATCTGTAATGCAACCTCCCAATAAAATTGCTTAAACTGTTGGACATGAGAAGCAATTCCATATGCCAAGTACTTGCTCATCTTAACAAAAAAAATGATGTTCTTGTGGCACACCATATAATGAACCTATCAGAGTTGGCAGGTATTACAAAGTACAAAACAAGAAAGCCTCCTTTTATCTTTTTTGTTCTTTTAAGAATAAGAAAAAAAAATATTTTATTAAAAATATAAAGAATACAAAGCAAAGGTGATAAGGTATCACCCTAGAAAGAGGCACATCAAAAGACCCTTTCAGAGACAACAGCCATCCCAAATCCAACCCAAAGCACACAAACAAACAAAAATCAATCTTTACCAGAGAACAACTAAACACCCCAAACAAGAAAAGAAATCCCCTAGAACTAAGACCACTACCAAACAAACAGCTCAACTGACAAAGCCTCAACTCACAACCTCAATCTTCATCCACTAGAGCATCTTCTTGCCCTGAATTGTCCCCATCCCAAACCTTGCTTCATTCCAATTGAAAGACCCTTTTAGCAAATTCCTTGCCACCCCAAAAAAATAATCCTAAGCTTTTTTCCACTAATTTCTAGATAGGCATGCCACCTGAATCATCCTTTCTATTGCTTTTTGTATCAACAAGTTCTCACCAGAGTCAGCACCTTCTATAGGTTGGGGGTGGTCAGGCAACTTGCGAACGGTCTAGTCCCTCTAAGTCCAGAGAAGACGATAGGGAAGAGAGTAGGGGAGTGGAGAGAAGGGAAAGTCCCCTTGTGAGAAAACCCTAGGTCCAAAGTTATTGTTCTCTTGTCCCCCTGGTAGACCTGTTCATGGGTCGGGCCAGGCCGGGCCGGGCTCAAGTCGGGCTTTCACTCTGTACTAACAGATTTTTCTAAGGCCCGAGCCCAAGCCCAGCCCAACCATCAAGCCTACAACTTGGGCCCGAGCCCGAAATTTAGCCCATGATGTTACTAATGCTGAAGCGACTGAATAGAGAGAGAGAGAGAGAGAAATTATAAAGAAAAAAATAAAAAATGTATTTATTAGATTATAAATATATATAAATCAATAAATATTATATTATTTATATATTTTATATAATATATAAAATACACATTATGTATTTTATAAAATATATAATGATGAATCGGGTCGGGTCGGGTCGAGCTTAGGCCGGGCTTTTTGACAAATCCCAAGCCTAGCCCGAAACACAGTCAGGCTTACTATGTTAGGCCTAAGGTCAGTCCCACGGGCCTAATTACATGACCAAGCCCAACTAGGGTGCGGGACGGGCCATCAGGCTACCTGGCCCATGAACAGGTCAACCCCCTGGGGAAGAATTGCTCTCCCCCTTTTATAGAGAGAAAGTTGAGGTTATCCAGGAAGTTCTTTCCTGTTAAGAAAGAGAATCTTTTCTGTTAGGAAATGAGATATTTCCTTTTGCTTGACTATCATTATTAGAGGATCATATCCCTTCCGGGTTCTCTCCGTATGCGACCCTATCAAACTGACGTGGCGCAGGTGACATCATAGTTTGGCAGGCGTACTTTCATAAAACTCACATGCGTAATTTAAAGGCACACGTGTAACCGGCGTTTATTCTTGATCTTCTGTGATTCCATGGTTCCGTAACAATCTCGGGTTCATCGCAACTTCGCGCGTGCTCGGGGTTCATCGCAATTCCGTACGTGTTTGGAGTTCATCGCAAATCCGCACACGTCTTATAGATCATCGTAGGTTCGCGCATGTCTAAACCTTATTGCATATTCGTGCTAGCCGAAGTTCATTGCGACCTGTCCCGGGTATGAGTTCATCGCATATTTGCGATGTATGAACTCATCGCAAACGTGCAATGGGTTATCAATTCATCGCAGGCGTCCATGTAGTGTTGGTTTGACACCTTCTGTACTTTAATGGTCTTAGCAACCACTATGTACCTACACCTTCAACATCCACCTTGTTTACTAGATGTTCCTTCCCTAATAGGGGATCCGATGGTTGAACTTGCATTGTAGACCCCCTTTGATCACTTCCAATTATCACATTGCCTTTTGCACCCATTCTCCTATAAACCCATTTGTAGTACTTTGTAGGACCTTTCCCGATCAATCCGAGCTTTAGCCTAGAAAAAATTTTTGTTACGTGCACAACATTATGATTTCTTGAGATGCGATTTTTTCTAGTATTAACTTTCCAACCAGCACCTCAAAACATAAGTGGTCATCAATATTACTTTGATCCTTATTATTGAGTTGGGCCGATTTCTACTTATTAGGCCCAGTTATTTAGCTCTTATATTTTTAAGTTGTTAAGTTAGGAAGTTGTTGGGCTTTAGGCCCATTAGCTTATGATTTTAAGTTGTGACTGTTCAGCTACTTTGGTAGCCACCCTACTAAGGGCATTCTTGTAATCTCTTATTCTTTTAAGTATAAAATATAATGAAGGGTTGGCGGCCAAAACTAATTTTCAATTCTGGTTGACATCCTACTTTTTCTTTCTTCTCTTGTCTTCTCTACCGCTGAAACTATTCATCTTCTTCTTCTTTCTCTTCACAAGGAATTCATCTAGATTTCCAAACAGTGATTTCTACTTGGTATCAGAGCAGGCCGAAGGTTCCTTGAGTTGTTTTCTCATGTAACCCTAGATCGGCCGACTACATGATGATTTAAGAGGTTGATTAAAGATCTCAAGTAAGCCCAGTTTTTTGATTTTTTAGTGGATTTGTTTTGCCATGTAGCTGGTCTAGGGTTTTCCATCAAAATCAGGGAAAACTGGAGAAAGGGGGAGTCCTGTTTTTGTTGGACTCTTCAGTTTTGACCTAGGAAGTGGCGCCCTTATTTTTTAGGGTTCCTTGGAGTTTTTCTGTAGGGGTGGTTCAAGTCCTGCCTGATTTGGAGGTTTCTGGAGAGAGCGGCTGCCTCTTCTCTCTCTTCTCCCATCTCGCAGAAAAGGAATCTTTTGTGTAAGGACCATCTAGGGCACTAGAAGGGTGTCGTTGGTACCAAAAGTGATTTATTTGATATTCTTGCATATTATAGTAATCTTCTATCCCCTTTTTGAGAAGTATGTTTTTGAGAAGTATGGAGGGTAACGGAGTTGAAAACAAGGCTATACTTGTGTATGACAAGACCAGACATTTCCTATGCAGTAAGTGTGGTAAGTCAATATATGCATGCTCCACGAGTCCAACATTGGGAAGTTGTTGACAGGATTCTTGCTTATCTGAAGGGACACCCGCACAGAGGCATCTTGTTTGCTGATCATGGACAATTGAGGCTTATACAGATGCAGATTGGGCAGAATGCCTTGATGACAAGAGATCTACTTCAAAAGTATGCCCTCGTTGGTGGTAACCTTGTCACGTGGAAGAGTAAGAAACAGACAGTAGTGGCAAGATCAAGTGTTGAAGCTGAATACAAGGCCATGGCACATGGAGTTTCAGAACTTCTCTGGATCCGTTCCCTGTTAGGAGAGATTGGTATACAAGCAGAAGAACCTATGATGTTGTATTGTGATAACCAGTTAGCAATCAACATTGCCCATAACCCAGTTCATCATGACCGGACAAAGCACATTGAAGTGGATAGACATTTCATCAGAGAAAGTTGAGGAAGTTTGTCTCCCATATATTGTTTCTGATCTGCAGCTTGCTGATGTTCTCACAAAAGGTGTTGCAAGGAACAAGTTAGAGCATGATCTATGCAAGTTGGGAATGTGTGACATTTACTCCCAACTTGAGGGGGAGTGTTGAGTTGGGCCGATTTCTAGTTATTGGGCCTAGTTATTTAGCTCTTATATTTTTGTGTTAGGAAGTTGTTGGGCTTTAGGCCCATTAACTTATGTTTTTAAGTTGTGACTGTTCAGCTACTTTAGTAGCCGCCCTACTAAGGGCATTCTTGTAATCTCTTATTCTTTTAAGTTAAGTATAAAATATAATGAGGGGTTGGCGGCCAAAACTAATTTTCAATTTTGGTTGACATCCTACTCTTTCTTCTCTTTTCTTCTCTACTGTTGAAACTCTTCATCTTCTTCTTCTTTCTCTTCAAAAGGAATTCATCTAGATTTCCAAACAGTGATTTCTACTCTTATTACCCCCACCACCGCCAGCAATCGTAATCCCCTCTTCTCCAGACGTGTTTTCCTTTTTGGGATTATCGTCAAGTTCATCGGGAAGGGCAGTGACTAGTTGGGTCCCCCCTCCTCTTGGTTCTTTGAAAATGAATTTTGATGGGAGTAACCAGGGTAAGCTGGGTCCCTCTGGGATGGGAGGTGTACCAAGGAACGAGGCTGGAGAGGTTGTCTTAATCTACTCTGGCCCTTTAGGAATTGGGAAGGCAGAACTATTAGTTGCAATACAAGGAATACTTCTTGCAAAAGAAGTGGGCGTGGAGCAGTTTCTAAATGAAGGAGACTTTAAGACGATGGTGGACTGGTTAAATAACCCGAAGGATGTCACTTGGGGCTACAAAAATGAGTTAAAGAAATCCAAATGGCTGACAAGAAATATGTCTACAACAGTACAATGGGTTGGGAGATCAGCTAATGCTTTTGCTGATGTCTTGGCAAAACAAGGGATAAATGGGGAAACATTGTTCTGGGCACAATTGTAACTATTGTTTTAATTTCAACATTCATGTTTTCTCTATTGTAGTTTGTGTATTTGTTGTTTGGAGAGGCTGATCCTCGCGCCTCTACGGGGATCTTCTTATATCTATTCATTATTTTAATGGAATTGATGTTATTTATCAAAAAAAAAAAAAAAAAAAAGATAGATTGATTGCTCCCATCTTTCTTTTTTCCTTCCTCCAACCCCTCAGACCCCTTAAGAGTGTCCCCCTCAAGGCTTGACGCAGCTGTAATTTCTGAATCGAATTTTAATTCTTGAGGATCCACCTCTGCAGCCCCAGGTTCATACATAGTGCAACCCTCCATAGAACTTTTGGTAGCAAGTAAGCACCTCCCAAGTTCGCTCTCCACCACAAAAGCCTGTTCATCAGCAAGAAAATCACCTATTCCTCTAACCAACCTCTTCTTCCCACTTTTATCATATTTGGCGATCACCCAAACCCACCTCTTCCCCATTCTCTTTTTAGACTCCAAAGATGCGCACCCTTTGTAAGTACATGGAGTTTACCATCACTGGGATTACGATGAGGACGTCAAAGGAAAAACCTTATGGAGGAATCCGGGCCCAAATACCCCTGTAATGATACAAAAACACTATCGAAACACTGGAAAGATCATACACTTGCGATGATGAGCACACAGAGCCATCCAAGCCCTGCGATGAACATAAAACACCTCTTGGAACCTGTGATGAAATGAGTGTTGCCTGAGACTTGCGATGGACATAAAGTGACATCGTTAGTCTAAGACAAACCCAATACACTACTATCACCTTACGATGGACACGAAATGACAACTCATGCTATAACGAATGGTAGACCCTGAGGCCAACGATACCTACCTACAGGAGATCGCCATTCCTTCTGGTCACAACGAGCTATGATGAGGCATCTCGAAGGCGATCGAGAAACACCTGAGCACACCAGTCAAACTCAGATCTTGTCCTTAATGTGTGGTTGCAAGGAAACCCATAAGGGGACATAGCCTACACGTGCCATGCAAGAATCCTTATGAGAAAGGAAACTTTGTCTTTAAAGGATCTCGCTGGACGCGTGACGAAATCCCAATGGTGCTCCCTTAATAAACAACATAAAGATAAAGATACCCTTTCCTAATAAGAAAGTTCTCCTTTTTAAATCATTCTCCTTACAGCCTTGGGGTCCTCCCAATAAAAAGGGGAACAACTCTTCCCCACGAGGACAACCATATAGCCCTAACCCGAGGGTTTCTCAAAAGATCTCTCCTTCTTCCCTGTCGTTCTCTTTGAACCTCCGAAAGCTTGACCAAGCCATGCTGAACATAGAGTCTATGGCACCTACAATCACACATCATAATTCCCTAGCAACCCTAGGCGCACATCTTTGTTCCCTAGCATCCCTAGGAAGACCCTGGCAACCCCAAGAAGGCCCTGGCAAACCCAAACGCACATCATAATTTCCTGGCAACCCCAGGTGCACATCGCAGTTCCCTAGAGAGCCCAAGAAGGCCCTGGCAACCCCAGGCGTGCATAATAATTCCCTGATAGCCCCAGGAATGGCCTGGAAACCCCAAGCGCACACCTCAATTCCCTAGAAACCCCAGGAAGGTCTTGGCAACCCCAGGCACACATCTCAGTTCCCTGGAAACCCCAAGTGCACATCGTAGTTCCCTGGCAACCCCAAGAGCTCATCACAATCCCTCGGCAACCCCAAGTGCTCAATCACAAGTCCCTAGCAACCCTTGGAGACCCTGGCAATCCTAGGCGCTCACATACAAAACCCTGGCAACCCCAAGTGCTCATATCACTAAACTTGACAACCCCAACCGAATAAGTTATAAGCATGGTTCAAAGTATCGATACGATACACCCAATCATATCTTTTGAAAACGATACGGTCCGAAACGCCTGCTTCTAGGTGTTTCGACCGTTTCTAAGTGTCGATACGATACGGCCGAAACTCATATCGTATCGATACTTTGAACCTTACAAGATCCCTGGCAGCCCCAGGTGAATATTTCAAAGAGCCCTAGCAACCCCAAGTGAGTGCCTCACAAAGCCCTAGCAACCCCAGGCATTGCACATTGCTTATGAAACTCTAGGTACCCAGTCCCAAGCAATAGTAATTTACTTTATCTTTGTCTATATCACAAACAAACACAAATATAGTAGACTGCAAAGCTTACTATAATCGAAACAGTTGCAAAAGAACTCAATAGTAGCCCATCTCACACCAAGATTATAGGGTTGCCAAGGCACATCAACCACATCAAATCTCGTAACATATACTTACTAACAACGCTGTGCAAGCATTTGGGTGTTTCAACAACTTTTGGCATGTACCCATGTGCTTGAGCTTCTATATATACCTCTCAACAAAACATGATCAGCCCAACCCTAGAAGAATTTAAATGTGGGGGCTCCAAAATGGACTCGACCATCTCTCTCTCGAATGTTTTTTTTTTTGGGGGCAGAATGCCTTCTGTCAAGAAAAAAGGGGGGCTATGAATTCAATTTGACATACTTCTTGACAGAATTCTTTCCATCTAGCCATAGGGAATTGAAAATTTAAACCATTGCCTAGATGCTCTACTTGTTTCTTGATATAATGCCTTCTATCAAAATGTAGGGGGGCTGCCCGCTAAGCACACATGGTGACTCAACTCCCTCCCACTAACATAAGGGGACAGCAAAGATACTACACCCAACAAACCGCATTTAGGTGTTTCTCGATAGAAGACATTCTATCAAGATACAGGGGGGCTAAACATTAAAATAACTGGCTATTTACTTTAAGTGTTTCTTGATACAATGACTTCTATCAAGAAACGGAGGGGCTAATATGAAAGAAGACACATCAAATCATAACCACCATCGAACAAAGGCACTAATGACAACATTCCCTCCCTTCAGAACCACCATGTACAAATCTTCATGTTCCGCATTTTATGACATGCAACAAAGCCAACCTAGAAGCCTAAGGACACAACACAACAAAATGGTTACACTCTCATAGAAAATAATGAAATGAACAAAGATTTGTTTCAATTTTTGCCGCCAGCCAAGCGACACCTAATTTCGATGAATAAACACTGAATAATTTCGTCACCCCCAAAAGGATGCAAATTACAAGATGCAAATTGCCAGACATTGCCTTACCTATCATGCTTGTAAGATCAAATAGAAGACAACTATGAAGGATGCTTATTGGTAAGAATACTCTTATCAATAAGTAGGGGGGCCAATTGTAAGTACATGTTTACATGTATTTTACCATCACTAGATTACGATGAGGACATCAAAGGAAAAACCTTATGGAGAAATCCCGGCCCAGATACCCCTATAATGGTACAAAAACACTCTATCAAAGCAATGGAAAGCTCATACACTTGCGATGAGCACACAGAGCCAACCAAGACCTGCGATGAGCATAAAACACCTCTTGGAACCTATGATGAACAATAAATGTTGCCCAAGATTTGCAATGGACATAAAATGGCATCGCCAGTCTAAGATAAACCCTATACACTACTACTAGCACCTTGCGATGGACACGAAACGACAGCCCATGTTGTAATGAATGGTAAACCCCGAGGCCGACTAGGGGTGTCAATTGAACTGGATTTGGTCCAATCCGATCCAGTCCAATGAGAGTCCATTACAAATGGACCTGGTCCAATCCAGTCCAATGAATATTTTGGACCATTTTGGACTGATCCAGATGTTGTCCAATCTGTTCAAATTCTTGTTAATTTATATTGATTTCAACTCAAACTGGACCACTGACACTTATGTTCTTATCTTCTATCAATGGACCGGTTATTGGTTCAATCTAATATAAATTCATTATGGACAGACCAGGTTCAATCCAATGTCATATTGGTCCATCCAGTCCGTCCAAATTCAATATGTCTTATTGGTCCATCCAATCCATCCAAATGGATTTTGATTTGGACGGGGTCCAACCCAAAACTGGTCCATTGACACCCCTAAAGCCGACAACACCCGCCTACAGAAGATTGACATTCCTTCTGGTCACAACGAGCTACGATGAGGCATCTCGAAGGTGATCGAGCAAACATCCAAGCACGCTAGTCAGATTCAGATCTTGTCCTTAACGCGTGGTTATAAGGAAACCCATAAGGGAACGTACCCTACACGTGCCCCATGAGAATCTTCAAGAGAAAGGAAACTTTGTCTTTGAAGGATCTTGCTGAACACGTGGTGAAATCCCAATGGTGCTCCCTTAATAGTCAACATAAAGATAAAGATCCCCTTTCCTAATAAGAAAGGTCTCCTTTTAAATCGTTCTCCTTACAACCTTGTTGTCCTCCCTATATAACCGTGGGGAACAACTCTTCCCCACGGGGGCAACCATATAACCCCAACCCTAGGATTGATCAGAAGATCTCTCTTTCTTCCTCCTCTCCTCTCTTCCCTATCATTCTCTTTAGACCTTCAAAGGTTTGACCAAGCCATGCTGAACATGGAGTCTATGGCACCTACACCTTCCAAACGTCCTATCTCTTTTAAAAATTGTTCTATTGGGGCCTAAATTCGATCTTTTGTCCGCTTTACCTCTTCCAAACCTACAAATCTCCCTTTTGCCACTACGATTAGTACTTAAATACCTAACCTCTTAAAAGTCTTTTAGGACAGTAAGACCTTGATCAAACCAACTAGGTAACATTAGACGATGATAGACAAGAACTACTATCTATAAACTTAGCCAAATGCCTTTGTAATGATTCACTTGGACCAATTTTCTCACACCCATTATCTAGGGCCTGCATGAACATCTGGATTGGCACAGTATCTAGTGGAGCCATATTAAATATTTCTCCAATATTCCCAAGCATCAGATTTGATTGGGGTAGGCCCCCATCCGGCTCAGATCGGCATATTCGGGCCTAGGGGTGGATTCGAGCCGAGCCAAGCTGAATAGTACCAGGCTCGAGTTCAGCTCGAGATTGTGCTACAAGGCTCGAGCTCGAGCTCGAGCTCAATTCAAGCCAGAACCTTGAGCTCAAGCTTGGCTCGAGTCAAAAATTCATAAGCTCGAGCTCAATTTTAAGAAAAAATATTTTATAAAAATAAAAAATTATATAATAAAAATAATTTTTATTTGATATTTAAAAAAATTAAGAATTATAATAATTAATAATTATAATATTTTTATTATATATATTATTTTCTATAACTTTATTATATATATATTCGAGCTAGCTTGCAAGCCTCACTAGCGAAGCTCTAGTATGCTCGAGCTCAACTCGTTTTATAATCGAGCCAATGAATTGGGCTCGAGCTGAGCCGAGCTCGAGCAGCTCATGAAAAGCTCAGCTCGTTGCCACCCCTAACCGAGCCCCATCCCTAGTACTTTGGCGTTGGAAATCTAACTCATAGAATTAAATTTACCGCTAGAAAAATTAGTATCACTTTCATTTTTTAGGCCTACCTCGTGTTGGGCCCCAAATTCAACTTTTCTCCTTCCAAAAGCATGCCATACAGATCTTTATCCCCTTTCTTACCTCTATCGCCATGTGTGCTCATAAATGCCAGGTCATCATTGTCTTCAATCTCCGTCCCATTCCTCCATAACGGCAACTCATATTCCGTCACCAACCAAACTTGGTGCCAAGACCATTGACAAGAATGTCAATCGTACGACTACGAGGAACGTCCGTAGGTGTAATTCCAATGATCTTCATCCTCACTGCTCACAAAATGGTTGTGTCGACCTCTAGAAGAGAACCCCCAAGAGCTTGAGAGATTCTTTGAAAGGAATTTTTCTTCCATAATGTGAAAGGTAATCTGAAAATCATTATCTCAAAAGCTCTAGCCACAACCTCCACCTAATGAGAATGTCCAATTTTCTAATTCCACCACCCCTAAATCAGTCTCTGCAGACCTGAAATTAACCATTATCAACCCTGTATCCAGAATAGATCTTTGTCATCAAAAGGATAAACCGATACTCAAGAGGGTACAAGTAGCTTCTTCATAATAGCCTCCACAATCAACTGCCAATCAGGAACCATTTTCATAGCCTTTAAAATCTGTCTTCTTTCCGAACCTCTACCATCGTTAAGCTTTCCTAGACTAACAACCAATATTTGTTTCTGTACTTCCTCTCACTTATTAGCCATCGAGAAGTGTTGACGGACTTACTCGAGATCATTGCACTCTGGATCTCCTTCACACCAAGGACTCTCGGAAAAGAGCTCAGAAGGTTCTCCTCCATTGAAAGCCAGCAATCTATAGATGGCCAAATCATCTGCCTTAAGAACCAAAAAATTTTGAAGCTTCTGAGACACCAATCTCCAACCCCAGCCTCTTTTTCCTTCTGGGATACAAATGCATTGTTGTCTATTTCTTCCAAAGAATCCCATAATCTCCAGAAAGCACCCTTTTCGGTTGTATCTTCAGGTCACTTGATACTTTCTATTTGGCAGATTCAAATAGCTTTTCCACCCATCCATCTTAATAGCAAGTAGAGCTCCATCAGTGAAGCCTTTCAGCCACTGAACTGCTTCTCCTAATAAAAAGTTAGTGGCTCTCCCTTCTTCCTGAGCTTTAAAATCAATTGATTTCGACTATTACCTTCTTCTAAGATGAAGCTCTTCTTCTCAATCGTCCACTCACTTCTCCATTGACATGCCATCGATGATTGCTAACTACACTGAGCAGACAAAGCTCTTCTTGTTGAATCTAGTTGTTAAGGTGATGTCTGGAAAGGTGCCTAATTTGAACCCTTCAACATGATCTGCAGGCTGGAAGATCAGCCATACATAAGGGAAATGTTCCATACCATAAGCAGGGACTTCACTTGAGGTATCATTTTGTAAATTCCAGAATAATTTCTTTTGTTCTTCCCTGCTTCCTATGGGCTAAAAGGAATGTACAATAGAACTGATAAAGAAAAAACAAGTGTCGTTTCACTCATTTGGTGGATTGGAGCCAATACTTTGCACCAAGGACACATGGTTTTGATTTCAGGCCTTTCAGAAAGTCAAACAAAGGCCTTTATGGGGATTGTGAAGATACTACCCACTAAAGCCTACAGGCAGATGCTCTTGATTCTACAATGCCTTGAGGGACCTTTTCTTATGTTTGTACTAATTAGAGGTAATGATCTACAAAAATTGAAGATTCTTTTTAATCTCCCATGCATCACTTCTTCAAGGGTCAGTACTGTATAGTGCATACCTCTTTTGGGGAATATAACATTTGTTTTTGGAAAAGAAAACCAGCCTATGTGAAATAAGAAAAAGAACAATAACATATCTAAATAATAATGCAAGATAAATCACAACACAAATATCAGTGAAGGGTTAACTACGCATTAATTATGTGAGAGGCACATTTGTCCATACCCTCCATCAACCATCTCATCAAGGCAACAGAAGATGAGATCCAAGTTTTCAAGTGCTGCAATCTTATTGACATTTTCTCTGGTAGATCAAGAATATGCATGGTAAGAAACCAAATTAGAGATGGTAACAAACCAAAGGCAAAGAAGAAAACACAAAAGTGCACAACTATGACAACCAGGACCTGAGGAGAATAGTGACTGCATCAAAGAACCCATCAAGAACTGTTGCTAAAATGATCTCGCTCTCATCATCACCACCGGTTACACAAAAGTATAGATCTTGATTAGATTTGTAGACAACAATGTAGCTATCAATCATTGCAATCTCAGCTGTGATGGTGAAATAGAAGCATATTCATTAGTTAAGAAGAAACAAAAACTTGAACTATGGATCAGAATATATTAGCTCTTTGCAAGCCAACTAAACATAATAGACTAGATGCCAAAACTCTACCATATAATTCTAAGAACTTGGAAGAAGTATTTGTTACTGTTGTAATTCTTACTATTCTAATGGGAACTTGTGTGCTACTATCAATATTGAAATATTGTTAAAAATGCAAGACTTTTGAAACAGTTTCAGAAGATGAGAGACCATTTGACAAAGAGCTAAGATTGATGCCATCCTGAGGTGGAATAAATAATTAGTCATAAAGCATCATTGCAACACAACCAACAGGAGATGAGCCAAAGCATAAGAAAAAGGCATATTTGGCTTTTCTGTTAGATCAGGGATAGGATCTCAAGGGATAAGCAGTACAGCTCAACAATGTACAAGAACATTTCACAGGGCTCTGATGGACTGTCCTGCTCCATCAATTTAAGCACACAGATGTTAATTAGCACACAGATGTTAATTTTTGTACAAATTATGTGCCGAGTATGAGGGCCATGTACTTCTGACCAGTTTTTAGAAATTCTTTGTGGGAACTAGGAGAATTTTACACTCTTCTTCAATGACTTTGCTTCCTTCTAGGGGCCCTATCTCTAGAATGGAAGGGTGATAAGACTAAATTTTGATGGAAATGCTCTAGGATACCCAGATGCAGCTGATATTGGAGGAGGAATGACAACATTTGTTAGGCTTTCAGTGGTCTGATTAAGATAGCTGATTCATCTAAAGCTGATGCTGAAGTTTTATCAGTCTTAACTGGATTACAGATAGCAAGAGGTTTGGGCATTTCCACTTTACCCATTGAAGGTGACTCAGCAAACATAATCACTTGGCTAGGTGAAACGGTGGGGGCCCCCTGGAGGCTGACTCACTACTTGGCCAGGGCAAGAGACAACTTGGCTACAATGACAGTTTATCTTACTTGGATCCTGAGAGAGTTAAATTCATGGGCAGATGCTCTAGCTAAACCTGGTATTCTTAGGGAGTCTCTGTATAGTGACAGTTCTATCCATGTAATTCTCGCATTCCCTTGTGCGAGCCTTGATGCTGTTGTACATCTTCTCATGTACCAGTTTCTATCTTAATTAAATTCCATTATCTTCTTTCAAAAAATAAAAAATTATCTCAGTTGACTGATTTAATTGCTGAGAAAGTCAGGTAAACTGAAAACACTGTTGACACATCTGATTTTTGACTGACAACAAACAAGCTAACGGAGAAATAAGTCACCTTCTGTACGGGAATTTGTCTTTTGAATTTTAGTAAAGACAGATTTCTCAAAGGCCAGCTTGGCATTGTTTGTTGGCCAGTCATTTGAGTAGTACTTGACAGCTACACGTTTCCCTTCAGAATCCAGAAGTAGTATATTCTTTACCAGAGGGCAAGTTTCCTGTGGAAAAGAAGAATACAGGAGTTATGATTAGAAACAAAACAAAACATTGAAAAAAAAAAAAAAAAAAGCACCTGGAATAATATATGGCATTATAAACAAGACACTATTGTTTTATTATTTAAGATGTATTCTTTCATATTATAGCTTAGCCATTGTAGGCTTGCCACCTTATTTTATAGGTTAAATCATTTTTTTTCTTGTTTACCAACACTGGGTACAAGTGGATACCAAACTCCAGAACATGAATATTGAGTCCGGTTTCAAATTTTTATATCTGTAAACCAAAACATCTGAACATTCTCATTGGGCATAACAATCAAAAGGAAAATTGATAAAATATGCAAAAAATATATGTGATACTTAACAAGACCTAACATGAGCCTGCCCCTTTCAGAGACTTGCCTTTATTTTTTTAACATCCACTTAAGATTTGTTCATGCCACTTTGAGGTATCAGATGGTTCTTTGTACCCTGGTATTGATTTTTAATCACTCAAAACGAGGAAACATAGTGCTCCTGGACTTCCTATCATGATCGTAATATAAGAGTTGAATTTGAGAGTGAGAAAACAAGCATTTTGATTGGGTGATGTTCTTGCATGAATTTCACCTAGGAGATATTAAGCAATGAAAAAACTTGGTTAATTTACTAAGGACAACAAATTAAAAGGAAATTTGGGAATGTTTAAAATAAAATAAGGGTGAGCCAAGGGTCACATTACCAATACCAAAAATTTATGATGTAGTGCTTACTATAAACAAGGGTAACAAACTAGGAAGTAGATGAATGAGATAGAGAACCATCCTAGAAATTCAGTCATATGATCTGGAGCCCCAAAATTAACTACCCAAAGTATGTCTGATGCTTTTGTGAGGCGAGGCATGCAATACCTGTTTGAGCATAGGTATTACTATAAGAGTAACTTGAGGAAGGAACAAACTGTCAAAGTTGTTCACTTTTCATGGGTGATGGACATAATCTCCTTCCTTGTACAGTGATGGAGGCTAGCATAGGAGTATCAGAAGATGGTCCCATAGGAGCAATGATATCATCTATAAGAGTAACATGATTGAAACAAGTAGAAATCTGCTGAATTAAAAAACTATGAAAGAAAAGTATTTTCTTGAAGAAGAGAAGAAGAAGAGATGAGAAGAACTTGAGAAAGAAGAAGAGAGCATAATCTTGCTGCCCCCTAACATGAGTAGTCGTGTTACTTGAGGAAGGAACAAACTGTCAAAGTTGTTCACTTTTCATGGGTGATGGACATAATCTCCTTCCTTGTACAGTGATGGAGGCTAGCATAGGAGTATCAGAAGATGGTCCCATAGGAGCAATGGTATCATCTATAAGAGTAACATGATTGAAACAAGTAGAAATCTGCTGAATTAAAAAACTATGAAAGAAAAGTATTTTCTTGAAGGAGAGAAGAAGAAGAGATGAGAAGAACTTGAGAAAGAAAAAGAGAGCATAATCTTGCTGCCCCCTTCACTTAATATTTATATTAGAAATATAATACAATGACTACTATGCCCTTATAGGGCGGCAAACACTAGAAAACACATAAAAGGCTTAAAGAATTAATAAATAATGGATCCAACACAATTGTTGTGGTCCCCACTTCCTATTTAACAATTAACATAAAACAACTACTCCTAAAACAACACAAAAACTGACTAAATCTTCAACACTCCCCCTCAAGTTGGGAGTAAATGTCACACATTCCCAACTTGCGTAAATCATGTTCAAGCTTGTTCTTTGCAACCCCTTTAGCGAGGACATCATCCAACTACAACTCTGAAGAGACATAAGGCAAGCAAACTTCTCCAGTTGTTACCCTTTCTCTTATGAAATGCCTACCAACTTCAATGTGTTTTGTCCTGTCATGTTGAATTGGATTGTGGGCAATATTGATTGCAGCTTGATTGTCACAATGTAACATCATAGGTTCCTCTGCTTTTACCCCAATCTCGCTCAATTGGGATCTAACCCAAAGTAGTTCTGAGACACCATGAGCCATGGATCTATATTCATCCTCTGCACTTGACCTAGCCACAACTGCCTATTTTTTACTCTTCCATGAGATCAAGTTTCCACCTACAAAGGTACATACTCCTGATGTATATCTCCCATCATCTAAACAACCTGCCCAATCTACATCTGTATAAGATTCTAGCTTCAGATTTTTTTTATCAATAACGCATTCATTAGCAATTTCATTAATTCAGGATATAGATGATTACAAAGAAGAAGACAAGCACTCTTGTCTTCCACATACAGCTAGAGAACTTAAGAAAAGAAGAGGAAATGGAAACAATAGTTTACAAATTGGCCCAAAACATTGAGTCCCTTTCTACCCGTTTAGCTAATCCATCAACCAAGGAATTAGCCAATCTTTGAACCCACCTCATCTTCACATCCATCTCCCTCACCAGCCACTTAAACCTTTTCCTCTCATTACTGTAATTCCATAGGCTACTGTTATCTTTATTCAGCCACCCTATTACCACCTCTGAATCCCCTTCAATTATGATTTTTCTGATATTCATCTCCTTAGCTTTCTGTATCCCTTCCATAACTGCATAAATCTCAGTTCTAAGGAAGTCCCCCACTCCAATTGGACCCAAGTATAATGCAGAAATGACCCCATTCTCATCCCTGAAAACACTTCCAATCCCTGATTGTCCAGGGTTCCCTCTACTACTGCCATCAAAATTCAGTTTTAAGAATTCAGCAGGTGGAGGGGTCCAAAGCACACTCATTGCTGATTTGCTCTGCAAACAATTTGCAATTTCTCCCCACTTCCTCAGCATATCATCCACTGTGTAATCTGTAAATAGCGCTAAGGATTTCAGCCACTGTACGGCCCTAATATGAATTGTGGCCCTCAGTTCATCAACCCCCCTCTCGACTTCTGAGAAGATCCTGGAGTTTCTTTCTTCTCATAGTGACCAACATACTGCAGCCCTCAGTCCCTTCCACATAATCTTTCCTCTTTTCACTGTCCACCTGAAAAAAGAAGGGGAGAATAGACTCTACATGTTTGATGGGGGATTCCAGCTACACCCAAAGAGAGAAAAGGCCCACTCCCAAACAGACTTTGCATATTGGCAAGATGCCAGTAAGTGGAAACCAATTTCCCCCTCCGCTTTGCAGAGAACACACCAATGAGGAGACAAGTATTGGGTCTCTTTTTTTGGAGCAAATCACCAGTATTAATTCTTTCCAGATAGGCTTCCCAACAAAAACTACCAACCCTATGAGGAATTGGTCTGCACCAAGGAGGGGGGTAACAGGATCAGTGGACTAGCTTAAAACTTTAAAGAAGAAAGCACAAGAAAAAGATCCAGTTGGGGTAAGGGGTCCAAATATACCTCCTACAAATCACCATTGAGGAATGCATTTTTAACATCAAGCGAAAATAGGGGCCATGAATAGGTGGCTGCTAGAGACAAGAGGATACGGATTGAACTCATCTTAGCAACCAGTGCAAAGGTTTCCAGATAATCAATGCCATAGGTCTAAGTATACCCTTTTGCAACCAACCTTGCCTTAGACCTCTTTATCCTGCCATCGGCCCTATACTTCATATTGAGCACCCATCTACATCCGACTGTCTCCTTGTCTGGAGGAAGATCAACTATTTCCCAAGTTTGATTTTTAACCAAGGCTTCCATCTCTTCTTGCATGGTTGTTTTCTACTTAGGTTCAGAGAGAGTCCCAATAACATTCCTGGGTATAGACACAAAATCCAAGGAAGAAGGGAAAACTCGGTAGAAGGGTGATAATGCACTGTAGGAGAGATGGTATGAAATGTAATGGGCTATACACTTTCTCTTCCCTTTTCAAAGTGCAATGGGAAGATCAAGGTCAATGGGATCAGCTGCAACAATAGTATTAGGAACAGGAACATTATCATCAAAAAAAAATAACAGGCTCAAGCTCAGGCTCAAGGGGAATACTTGGAATTGTATCTGCTGAATCTAGAGCCTTAGAAGGACTGATAAAGAGTGGTTCTTTTATTACTGTGAACAACATCAAAAGCAAAAGCACTTCTTTTATTACTTGGTTTAAAAGAATGTCTATAATGTTTTCCCAATTGACAACTCTCACACTCTAAGATAGATAACTAGACAGACTCAAACAACTTTGGAAATAAGGAATTTTAATGAACTAAAAGAAAGATGACCCAACCGATTATGCCAGAGCATAATCTAACTCGCTAACTCTGATCCACTACTACTGCTGCTCCTAACATGGTGGCTCTAATGTCTCGGAATCCCATCCAAAAGGTAGAATCCATTCATCTCATGACCACTCCTAATCATCTTCTTTGACTCCAGATCCTGCAAAACGCAATTACTAGGAAGGAAGGTCACTGAACAATTCAAATTTTTTGTTAAGGAACTAACAGAAAGAAGGTTGGTATGGAGTCTAGGGACATGTAAGACAGAAAATAAAGTAATGTCATTGGTCACTCTAACTGTCCCCTTCCCAGCAATGGGAATATGTGAACCATCTATTGTAGAGACTCTGTCTCTACCAAAGCACAACTGATAAGAACTGAAAAGGGTAGGTATATTAGTCATGTGCTCAGATGCTCATGAATTTATAATCTAGGGAGGTCCCTCCTTACCTAAAGTGGATGCAAATTTTGCAGTTGCATATGAACTACTTGGACGAGCAAAAGAAGTGGTGTAGTTGGCTCCTGCACTCTGTTGTCCATCTGAAGGGCTAGAACTAGTTGCATCTTTCTTACTCATAAGCTATCCAAACCTTTCCATTTTTTTCCAACTACTGCTACTGCAATTGCAATGGACTCCCAATCAGTTTGGGAAAAGGGGCCAAAGAGTCACCTGTAATGGCCACATTTGCATTTCCCTTCTTATTCTTGATCCGAGCAGGTATGAGATGTGGATGGAACTTCCAGCAAGTGTCTCTGGTATGCTTAGGCTTCTTACAATAATCACACACCAAGTCCTTATCCTCCCTCCTAGTCTTACTACTCCCACTGTCTCCATTTGGCTTAGGGTTGGTTGTACTAACCATAGCAAACTAGTCAATCCCAGGCTGTCTCAGCATGACATTCCTCCTCTTCTCTATAGAAACAAAGGCATAGGCTTGAGAGAGTGTCACACTCTCTCTAGAAAGGATATGCTGCCTAGCAATGTCGAATTGAGGGTTTAGTCTTGCCAAGAACTCAAAAACCCTATTTTTCTCTACCAATTTCTGATAAGTTGTTGCATCATTTACACCTTCCCACACCACAGTTTCTAAGTGATCTTTCTCCTGCCAAAGGGTTTTCAGCATGGAAAAATACATGGCAAGGGGTTTATCTCCCTATTTTATACTAATAACCTGATTCCTTAACTGATAGGCTCTGGCTACATTCTACTTCTGAGAATAAGTTTCAGTCACTCCATCCCAAATCTCCTTCGCAATATTAGCCCATAGAAAATTTTTGCCAATGTGAAGTACGATAGAATTACATAGCCAGGACATCACCATGTAATTCTCCTACACCCATCGAGAAGAATCTGTATCAGGTTTCTTCTCCTCTCCACTAATGTACCATAATTTTCCACGGGCACCAATAGCCATCTTGGCTGATTGTGCCCATTCTAAATAATTTGTACCACCAAACTTCACTATAGTAATGATTCCAAACCCAAAAATATCACTACTACCTCCAACACCCAGTCCCATGGTACCGGTGGATTTCAGCTTGATACTCCAACTCTCCATCTTACTTCAAACAATTCAACAGTAAGAAAAAATAGGTTTGAGAGCTTCCAAGAGCAATTTGATCTCACACACATAGAAACAAACCTTTCCGGAAGAAGAAAACCCTATCTGGAGAGAAATCTCTCTCCTCCCACTGTCTCCCACCAGAGAGAAAAGTGAATCAGCCACTCCAGGAGGCCCAGAAAACTCCAAAAACCTAACTACCCCCAACAGAAAAACAAGAGAAATCCAACGATACGTGAGCGCCCAAGATCAGACCAAAAATCAAGAGTCCAGCTTTTCTAGGACTCTTCCCCATACTCCAATTCTTCCTGATTTTGATGCCGAAAAGTAGATCAACTTCCTGATGACTAGATCCCACCAAAAAATCCAAGAACTGGGCAATTTGCAATAGATCGATCAGCCCTTTATGCAGTTAGCCGATCTAAGGCTGCATGAGAAAACTCCAAGAACCCTAGCCAAAGCTCTGATACCAAGTAGAAAACTGCTGAATTAAAAAACTATGAAAGAAAAAGTATTTTCTTGAAGGAGAGAAGAAAGAGAGAAGAAGAGAAGATAAGAACTTGAGAAAGAAAAGGAGAGCATAATCTTGTCGCCCCCTTCACTTAATATTTATATTAGAAATATAAGAAAAGTACAATGACTACTATGCCCTTATAGGGCGGCAAACACTAAAAAACACATAAAAGACTTAAAGAAATAATAAATAATGGACCCAACATAACTGTTGTGGTCCCTACTTCCTATCTAACAAATAACATAAAACAACTACTCCTAAAACAACACAAAAACTGACTAAATCTTCAACAAAAACAAGTGGAGGGTTATGATGCCTAGATACAGATATGGACACGAACATAGATATGGGAAATGGAAATGCAACTCTCCATTTCCTAATATGCACTTATATCTAGCTTTAGAAGATAAATGTCATTTCTCAAGACTCATATGCCTTGCCAAATTTAATTAAACTTAAAAGGTTAAATACTTAAACCTACCATCTATTTGACAAATACTAAAGCATACCTTTTGTTTGCTAATATGACTACTAGTACCAATGTTAGAGTACTGGGCCATTAATGATAGACGAAATTTATGAAAAGATTTACCCTTGCTTGTTCTACAAATTTTCAAAAAAAATATCTGATCCAATCCTCTCATTCTCAAAGATGGAAGAACAAGATGGGATCACTACCGCTCCTGCTCCTCACTAGAATCCTTGCCATGAAAATAACCAACATTTGTCTTGGTGTCAATGGATAGTAACCTCGTGGACAATCAACTAGCATAACATGCCAAGTCACATAGCACAAGTATTTGGGAGATCACTGATCCCAAACTTGTATTCATTCTGGAGTTGCTCTTTGGACAACACAATGAGCCCCCTTTGACCCACCTTGTTTGTGTATTGTACGTCGTATGCTTCCCTATCAGGCTATTTTTCATCTAGTTTCACAAAAGAGTATGATGAAGAGGATCCTGAGCTTTGAAGCAACACAACAAAATTGATGCATCCAAATCTACAACAACAAAAGTGGTGCCATCAACGAAGGCAAAAGAGAAAGGGGGCTTCCAATGGCGATGGTTGACAGCGACTAGTAGGGGAAGGTGGTGGCGGAAGCAAAGGAGAGACAAGGGGGTAGGGTATTACCTTTCAAAGAATAAGGCCCTTAGTTGGTAGTGGTTTGAGCTTCTTCCAGCTTCATTTGTAGAGAAGATGGGGGTTATCTCTCTTTATACACTACTTCTATGCTCTGCTGTATTTTATTTATTCTTGTCCATTCACTCAATATATATTCTTTCTTTCTAAGCTTGTGGTACACTGGACACACCCCTCCAATTCAAGTGTCTTTCTTGTTCCCTGCCTTTCTCGCCTAGAACTAACATGGTATCAGAACAGGTTGCTCTCTAATTGATTTCCTTATTGCTTGACACTTATTGTATGCAGTAATCCTACCCTCTACTAGGATTTACAATATTCTCCGATCAGTAGAAGAGATTAGGTCTGTTTTGATCACCCTAGTTGTTGTCGGTTAAACATCTCCTACCTCTAAGGAGATGTATGACTATCTAGGGAATGTCTATCAGCAGTTAAACATGTCCAAACAATATCAAATTGAAATGAACATATTCTCATATACTCAGGGAAAGAGGAAGATCCAGGAATACTATACAGATTTGTTAATCTCTAGACAGAATATCAACTTGTTCATCTTGGGGCTATTACTACCGACTATTGTGTGAAGACTATGAAGAAACACTTAGATCAAAGGATAATAATGCATTTTCTTATGCATCTTAGACCAGATTATGAGATGATAAGGTCTAGCATTTTCAGTAGAGAAAATATGCCTGATTTAGACACTATACTTGGTGAACTTCTGAGAGAAGAGACTAGACTGCATACTTAGTCATCTCTTGATAGCAAGAGAGAACATAATCTAGACAGTGTTCTTAGTCACTAAACCTAAGGGGAAGGATTTTTCCAAGATTCAATGTTATAAACGCAAAGAGTTTGGACTTGTAACCTCTCACTATAAGAAGAAGAATTTTTGTACCTACTCCAAAAGGGGCATATCGTTACTGAATGCCCAACTTGGCCCCCCAAGAAAGACCAGCATAAGGCACTTCAGGCAATTGCAAAGTCATCCGATAATATTCTTTCCTCCACTCCATCTCAAAAGGGGGAATCTTCTAGTTCTAGCACCTTAACCATGGAGAAGATACAGCAGCTTATGTCTTCGGTTATTTCTTCTGCTTTATCTACTATCAGCTTGTTTGGCAAGTCTTCTACCACAAGTTCTTCACCTAGCCATATGCGCATTATTGATTCGAGTGCTTCAAATCATATGACTTGCACCTCATTTGGTCAGACTCCCAAACCCTACTCTCGTGATGACTAGATTGTTACTACTAGTGGAGAGTCTCTAAAAATTGATGGTCACAATGATTTATTTCTTTCTACTTCTCAGCCATCTCTCCATCTCCCAAAAACTTTGTTAACAACCAATATCATATTTATTAGCCAACTTGTTGATTGATGGTAACCTAGTTCTATTTTCTCATGATGGTTGCATTATACAAGACCAACACACTAGAGAAGTGAAGGGGAAGGGGCATAGGCTTGGGAGGGTGTTTACTTTTGAGTTTGAGAAGAAAACCTTCATCTCCAACTTCTTGTTACTTTTTTGCTACTAGTGATGTTTTGCCTCCTTATTGTAATAATGTGTGGCATTTATGGCATAGACATTTAGGCCAAACACACGCTAAGAACTTGGATTGTTTGTTTGCTTTTGGTTATTTGCTTACTATTACTTCAGTTTCTATTAGTAAATCTTGCATAACTTGTGGTCTAGAAAAGTCATATTTTGCCTTTTCCATCTTCTTCTAAGCATGTTACTATTCACTTTCAAGTAATACATAGTGATGTTTGGTCATCTCCTGTCATTTTTAGACTTGGATACGATATTTTGTATTATACCTTGATGATTGCACAAAATATACCTAGGCTTACCTTGGTAATGTTAGAATGAAGAATCAGGCTTTGTTGGACAAATGGCTCTAGAGGTTTCCAAATGAAAATGAGAAATTATGGCACAAAGTGGTTGCAAGCATTCATGGCATGTCGTGCAATGGATGGGATGCTGACTGTCTACGTAGGGCTAACTTGGCTGCTCCCTAGAAGGCCATCCATAATGTCCTCCCTATGTTCTTTAATTTTATCAAGTATGATTTGTATTCTGGTAGTAAAATCAGATTCTTGGAGGATTTGTGGATTGGGGATACTCCTTTAGGGGAGAAATCCTTCTCTTTGTGATCTGTCTATTCAAAGGTAAGCCTATTTCTGATTTCCTAAACCATCATTCTCACCTTCCAGGATTGAATTGGAACCTTGGTTTTAATAGGAATCTTAGAGAGTCTGAACTACTTGCGGTCTTTGAGTTGTTAGGATTGCTGAATTCAGTTTTCTTGGGGGAAGGTGGGTCAGATTCTAGAATTTGGGGTCCTAATTCTGATGGATCTTTTTCTTGTAAATCCTTTCTTCATTTGATGGTTACCACAGTCTCTCTTCAGTTTCCAATCAAAGAAATTTGGTGCCATCCTATTCCCCCTAAAATCAGTGCTTTTTGTTGGGAAGTCTTTCATGGTTGTATTAATACCTTTGATGTACTTCAAAGGAAAAGGCCAAATTGGTGCTTGTCCCTTAATTGGTGTGTCATGTGTAAGTTGAATGGTGAGACTGCTATCCACCTTCTTTTATCATGCCCTTTTATCAGTTTTATTTGGAATTGGTTTACTTCCCTTTTTGGGTGCAGGTGGTCTTCTCCTGACCGGTTGGAAGGTTTATTCAACCCTAATGGTTGTAGTGGTAAGACAAGGAGGGGAAGGATTATTTGGAGGTGCAATAGAGTAGCAATACTTTGGACCATTTGGGAGGAAAGAAATGATAGAATATTTGAAAGTAAAGAAAAATGCAAGGAGGCTTTAGTGGAAACAGTAGAAGTTCAGGACTGTTATCAGTCTTGAACCCTAATGGATTTCAGGATCGAAGATAAGAAGAAAGGTAAGAGGAAAGAAGAGGAAGAGGGAGGAGAAACAATAGAACACAAGGGTTGAAAGGAGGAGCAGAAGCTTAATTTCCTGCCGCCGCCACTTTAATTAATATTTATAGGTTATGCTCATTACATGGAAAGGCCAGATCTGCCCTTAGTCTTTACATAACAAATAGAGCAAAAAATAAGACTGAAATAAATAACAACTGAAACAACTAAATGACCAATAGCTAACCCTAGGCAGACTAGAACATCTTCTACCCTACGAACACAGTGGGACCGTAGCTGTGGGGCCCACATCAGTGTTCTCTACACTCCCCCTCAAGTTGGGAATAAATGTTTATCATTCCCAACTTGGATAGATCTGCCTCTAGCTTCTTCTGTGGTACAACTTTGGTGAGGATATCTGCCAGTTGCATATTGGAGGTGATGTATGGGAGACACACTTCTTGTGATGAGACCCTCTCTCGTACAAAGTGTCGATCAACTTCAATATGTTTAGTCCTGTCATGCTGCACTGGGTTGTGTGCTATATTAATAGCCGCTTGATTATCACAATACAGCATCAGGGGCTTCTCATACTCAATACCCAACTCCTCAAGTAGTGATCTCAGCCAAAGAATTTCAGCCACTCCATTAGCCATTGACCTGTACTCAGCTTCAGCACTAGATCGGGAGACAACACTCTGTTTCTTACTCCTCCAAGAAACCAGGTTACCTCCCACAAGAGCACAATATCCAGAGGTAGACCTTCTGTCATCAACACTCCCAGCCCAATCGGCATCCGTATAGACTTCCACCTTCATGTGGTCATTGTTCTTGAACAGTATACCTCTACCCGGGCATCTCTTCAAGTATGCTAGTATTCTTTCTGCTGCTAGAAGGTGCGTGGTTCTAGGAGAATGCATGTACTGACTGATAACACTAACGGCATAACTGATGTCTGGTCGGGTAAGGCATAGATATAGGAGCTTTCCCACTAACCGTTGGAACATAACTTTGTCTTCAAGCAGCTCCCCACTCTCTGCACTAATCCTGTGGTTCTGTTCAATGGGTGTATCTGCAGGTTTGACACCTAGCTTTCCAGTTTCAACCAAGAGATCTAAAACATATTTCCTCTAAGAGACAAAGATCCCCTGTTTAGATTTAGCAACCTCAATACCCAAAAAATACCGTAGTGTACCCAGATCTTTCACCTCAAACTCTTGATGAAGGAGCTGTTTGAGGGACTCAATCTCATGGTTGTCATTTCCTGTCACCACAATATCATCAACATAAACTGCAAGTAGTGTCAATGACGACTCCACCCTCTTGATGAACAGTGTATGATCTGACTGGGCCTGTACATAACTGAACTTCCCAAGGGCTAGCCTGAATCTATCGAACCAAGGTGACTGCTTCAAACCATACAATGCCTTATTGAGCCGGCAGACCTTCTTACCTTCCTCTGTATCATAGAATCCAGGAGGCAACTGCATGTAAACCTCTTCCTACAAATCCCCATTCAGGAAGGCATTCTTAACATCCATTTGGTACAAAGGCCAAGTGTAGCTTGCTGCAAGAGATAATAGAACCCGAATGGTGGTCATCTTGGCTACCGGGGCAAATGTCTCCAAGTAATCTATACCATAAGTCTGAGTGAACCATTTTGCAACTAGCCGAGCTTTGTACCTCAATGGAACCATCCGCATTGTGCTTCACAGTAAATACCCACCTGCATCCAATTGGTTTCTTTCCTTTGGGCAAGTCAACTAGCTCCTAGGTATTATTTTTCAACAGGGCATCCATTTCAACTTGCATTGCACCTCTCCACTCTGGGACTGATAGGGCTTTTTGCACTGTTCTCGGAATAGGGACATCAGCAACGGAGGTGAGATAGGACCTATAGGAGGGAGATAGGCGATCATAGGACAAAAACTGGGAGATGCAGTGGGCTGTAGATGTGGTGCAATGTCGTTTTCCTTTACGGAGGGCAATGGGAAGGTCAAGGTCATCTGTAGAGGGTGAGGTAGCAACAATGGAAGGAGTCTCTGTGGGCCCTGGGACTGTAATATCTGGACTTGGAGCCACATATGGAGCTGGCTGGGACTGCTGATGACCAGGATCAACTTGCCTGCATCGCTTGTGATAAACTCTCAACTCCCGATCCCTTTGACCACCCTCGCTACTACAGCCCTCATCACCAAATGGAATAGGTAAGAGAACAGCCCCAAAGGTATTAACCCTGTCCTCACTGCACTCCCCCTGAAGAAAAGGGCCCAAATCTCCACGCTCACTACTCTCCCCCTGAGGAGAGACCTGAGAATAGTAGGGTGTTTCCTCAAAGAAAGTGACATCCATGGATACAAACTTCTTCCCTGAGACAGGATCATAACAACAATAACCCTTTTGAGTTTGTGCATAACCAAGAAAGATGCATTTGGAGGCCTTGGGTTCAAACTTGGAGTGATGGGGACCGAGAAGCTGAACAAAACAGGTACAACCAAATGTCTTGAGGGGAATAGTGAACAACTCCTCATTGGGGTATAGAAGGGAAAATGAGGTTTCATATCAAGAACCCAAGAAGGAATCCGATTGATAAGATATACCGCCGTAAGGATAGCATCACCCCATAAGCGAATAGGTACATTGGAGGTAAACATAATACTTCCAGCCACCTCCAAGATGTGCCTATTCTTCCTCTCTACAACCCCATTCTGCTGAGGTGTATGAGGGCAAGTGCTCTGGTGGATAACCCCATGATTAAGGAGGTACGATGCCAATGGCTTAGCAAAGTATTCCTTTGCATTATCAGATCTAAGCACTTTTATCCTGGCATCAAATTGGATTAGGATCATTTGGTGGAAGTTTTGGGTCAGAGCAGACACCTCATCTCGTGATCGCATAAGATAAACCCAAAAAAACCGGGTGTGTTCATCAACAAATAACAAAAAATACCTGTACCCACCCATAGAAGGAATGTGATATGGCCCCAAAACATCAGTATGCACAATATCAAAAGAACTATTACTCCTTTTATTACTCAATGAATAAGAGTTTCTACAATGTTTAGCAAACTCACAACTTTCACACTTCAACTGAGATGACTCAACAGACTCAAACAAAATAGAAAACAGACTCTTCAAGGACCGAAAAGATAAATGACCCAATCGGTTATGCCAAAGCATAACCGGACTCACAACCTGAGAAACAAGTAACTTCTTATCCACTGACTCTTTCCGACGAGAACTCTCCCCGAGCAGATAGATCCCATTCGTCTCACAGCCAGTCCCAATCACCCCTTCTTCGTCTCCAGGTCCTGAAAAACACATCGGTCAGGAAAGAAAGTTACTGAGTAGTTCAAATGTTTAGTAATACTACTAATGGAAAGGAGGTTAGTATCCAGTTTAGGAACATGCAAGACAGAGGACAAGGATATAGTATCCGACAGTTTGATGTCACTCTTGCCAGAAATAGGGACAAGAGAGCCATCAGCTATAGATACTTTATCCCTACCAGAAGATAAGTGATAAGTAGTAAACAAAGAGGGCAAGCTAATCATATGGTCGGATGCACCTGAATCTATTACCCAACACGGTTCAGTAGTACCTGGAACGGAGGCATGGTAGGCTGAGTACTTGAGTGTGCAAAGGCCAATGTGGCCGGAGCTGATGATGACTGCGGTAACTGAGCTGAACTGCCAACTTCCTTCTCCAATTGTATTAGAGCAGCCCGAACTGCAGCTAAGGTCTCTAATGGTGTGCCTCTCGTGCCAGATGAGGATGCTGAATCAGTAGTCATAGCCACATGAGCATTACCCCTTTTATTTCTCAAGTTTGTCGAGACCAAATGTGGATGCAGCTTCCAACATGTTTCTTTTGTGTGTTTAGGTTTCTTGCAATGCTCACACACCACATCCCTTTTATCTTCCTTCTTTCTGCCCCTCTCTGAATCACCCTCTGTTTTGGGTTTGACAGCTACCAAGGCAGGTGTAAGCGGCTGAGGTTGCATCATGACTTTCCTCCTGGTCTCTTCACTGTGCACTAAGGAGTATGCCTGAGAGAGGGTCACACTATCTCTGGTCAAAATTTGCTACCTCACAATATCATATTCTGAATTCAGTCCTGCCAGGAACTCAAACACTCTGTTTGTCCCGATGTGCTTTCTATGTATCTGAGCATCTTTGGGACTCTGCTTTCTCAGCTTCCAGCCTTAGATGGTTCTCATGTGGTCGGCTGGACTAGACTCACATGAGAAGCCCTAGCTCTGATACCAAGTAGAAGTTCAGGACTATTATCAGTCTTGAACCCTAATGGATTTCAGGATCGAAGATAAGAAGAAAGGTAAGAGGAAAGAAGAGGAAGAGGGAGGAGAAGCAATAGAACACAAGGGTTGAAAGGAGGAGCATAAGCTTAATTTCCTGCCACCGCCACTTTAATTAATATTTATAGGTTATGCTCATTACATGGAAAGGACAGATCTGCCCTTAGTCTTTACATAACAAATAGAGCAAAAAATAAGACAAATAAATAACAACTGAAACAACTAAATGACCAATAGCTAACCCTAGGCAGACTAAGAACATCTTCTACCCTACGAACAAAGTGGAACCGTAGCTATGGGGCCCACATCAGTGTTCTCTACAGAAACAATAACATTGAGGGTGGCACATTGGGTAAAAAGTTTAAAGCAGTTTTCAGATTTTAAAGTTGAAGACTTCTTCAAGGTTTGGGGATTTATTGCTACTTCATCAACTATGAGGGTGACAGGTTTGTGAGACCTGGTCCCCTCCAACAGAGGGTTGAAAGAAGCTGAATTTTGATGGGAGTTGTGTGGGTAACCCAGGCCTTTTAGGTATTGGGGAGGGGCATTAGAAATGAAAATGGTTCCAGTATGGCTTTGTTCTCCGGTCCTGTGGAGGAGGGGGATTTAGCTGGGGCAAAGTTTCTAGCTGTAGTATATGGGGTTGAGAAGGCCAAAGAACTGGGGATTAATAGACTGATCATCGAGGGAGACTCAAAAACTGTGATAAAATGGTTGCAAAAGGGGAAGGAGTGACCTAGCAGCTAAAGAATGATTTAAGAAGGTTCAAATGGATGTCAAGAAATATGTCTATTCAGGTGGGTTGGGTTAGGAGATTGGCCAACACTGCAGCCTTCATTTCAGAAGTTCACCACATTACCATGCTGAATAGGACCTGAGAACATGGCAACCAAATTTTCATTCTCATCCCTAATCAGCCCACCAAAGCCCGCTGGCCCCAGATTTCCCAAACATCTTCCATCAAAATTTAGTTTCTCCCACCCAGCATCCGTAGGGGACCAGGATTCAATTACAGTAGATTTTCTAGATGTAGTGTTTGCGATCGTTCCCCATGATCTGAAAAACTCATCTATCTTAAAATCAGCCAACAATTTTAGTGTTTTCACCCAATGCACCACCCTAAGAGATATAATTCCTTTTCCAACTTGCCAACCTTTTTTCAAACCTTTCCACTACTGAGTTCCAAAAGCTAACCAATCTAGGATTTCCACCTAGGGCAGTCCCAAATAATGCAGAGGCCATTCCCCTGTTTCACAACCCAACACATCAGCCCAAACTCTCAAAGCATCCTTGGTAAAGGGAAATGATAGAAGAAATAACCTTTTTGAGCCTTAGAGATAGCACCTTAGTAATTATCTTGTAGATACTAGTCACTAAGCTTATATGTCTAAAGTCCCCTGGTTGGGTAGCAGCATTCTTATTTGGGATCAAAGCTAAAAATGATGAATTCATCCCAAGGCTAATTACTCCCCTCCTATGGAACTCCTTGAACACTTTCATCAAATAAAATTTTCTTATCTCCCAGCAATCTTGATAGAAAGCCAATGTGAAACTATCAAGCCAGGAGCCTTAGATCTATCCATAGAGAATATGGCTTCTTTAACTTCAGCTTTCTCAAAATTCCTTTCTAATGAATGAACTTGATTCTCATCCAGACACTCCCAATCCAACCCACCCAAAGTCCACCTCTCAGAAATTGGCCTACAATAAAATTTTGAAGCTTATAAGTGAGTACTTACAATCCTCTTTTCCCTTACAAGAGCTCCCCCTCACTATCAAATAGTCACACCAACATGCGAGTTGATTGAACCCTAACAAATAGGAAAATCATAAAAAAAAAAGAACATGGAGGAGAAGTTCTTTCCAGCGAACAGGTGGAAGAAGACTCTGGCATGGAGAAGAATTACTTTCTGTTCAAGGAAAATAGAAGGTCCTACTATCAAGATCAGAGAAGACAAAAGAGCAATGGTGATTCTAAACAAGGAGGTAGCAGGATGGCTAAAAGGTTTATTGGATGAGATCATCTTCGCCATTACAGATATAGGGTGGAAAGCTAAGCTAAATTTGCAGAAGTTCTTGGTAGAAAAGAATAAAAATGATAAGGGAGAATTTGCCCAGCTGGTAGAGTCTTTTGGATCGTGCAAAAGGCAGGTCATCTGCTTTCCTTTCATATGATTTCCACCAGGGTTTTCTTTCCAAACAAACCTTCTAAATTCTCATTCAGATGTTCTATAGGAGTCCCCATCACACTAGGACACCTCTCATAGGGTTCCTAGTTAAACTAGAAAGCTTCCTGCAATCATTTTGCTTTTGTCTAGGAGCTAACACAAGACTCCTAATTTAATTATGAAGCCTCTACAAGATTCCTAGTTCGGTTACAATTCTTCAGCCATGACACATCTTGTTTGAGGGTATCAATTCCTTATTGAACATTCCCAAACCCAAGTATCACTTCTAATCATCCAAGATCCAACATATTAGAATATTGTTCATACATAAAGTCAACCATTGATATATTAAAATGATTGAAAGAAACCTCAAGTCTTAAAAACTTCTTAGGTTTAACACTAGTATTGTCTTTGCACATGAGTGAAAGCATGCCTCTCTGATGGTGATTATTCTTTAACTGTTCACTCATTTGGATCACCAAAATGTATATCCTGCACACACCCATATACAAGTTTACATCTCCACCTAGTGCTAGTCACCCACAATCTCCTTTTTTCCTCAATTGCATTACTTCAAATAGCTAATGTGATGTAAAACATATTACATTCCTGATTCTATGAGTCGCCTTTGTGCCACGCCCCCCGAGGCAAACCCAAACAAGTCCATGTTAGGGTCCCATTTGCTAATGTTGTTCATTCATTCATTTTAATAAAATATCTTCTTCAAAAGCAATTAAAATTATAGAAACATTATTCTTTGTAATAGAGCTAAAAATTTAGGACCCTAACATGGACTTGTTTGGGCTCGCCTCAAGAGGCATGGTCGAGGTCCGAGGGCTCTGCCCCCGGCCCAGCCGCTAGATCAAAAAAGGAAAAAAGGCATAAAATTTTCAAAAGGTGCAAGGCACATCAGGCGCATGCCTAGGCGCACCAGACGTGCACCTTTTGAAAGTGTTGCGCCTAGGACCTGGGCGAGGCGCCTACCCTAAAATGCGCCTCACCTGTGTGCCTAGGCGAGCCTTTTAAATCATTGTGCTAGTGGTTGAGACTTTACCACCTCATCATATAGTAACCATATATGTGCCAACCATATAAGAGAGCTACACATGCTTGCTCCCGATTGGGATGTTGGGCGAGGCGCCTACCCTAAAATGCACCTCACCTGTGTGCCTAGGCGAGCCTTAGGCGCGCCATTTAAATCATTGTGCTAGCGGTTGAGATTTTACCACCTCATCATATAATAACCATTTATGTCCCAATTGAGATGTTTCAAATCTAAAATGAAGTAAGTCATTAGACCTCTCATGTTAGACCCTCACTCAACAGTCAACACCTTATAATTAAAGTTAAAAATACAACATGATGGTTTAAACATGCATAAAAAATAAGTTTCAAACACTAAACTTAGGCGGCGTTTGATTGCACTTTTTAGAGGTCTGAATCTGAAAATGCTACTTTTCAGACCTCACCCCTTGTTTGGTTGTACCTCTTAACTTTGGTCTGAAACTGATTTTCAAATCTGAAAATCATAGACCGTGGGCTGGCTCTTAACGCACTCAGGCGCGTTTCACAGCCGTCCCAAAGTCCAAAATATCCTTACAATTTTTTGTAAATGACCCGAGTTAGCCCTGATACCCCCAAACCCAAAAAACCTAAACATTTGACCTCTCTCTCTCTCTCTCTCTCTCTCTCTCTCTCTCTCTCTCTCTCTCTCTCTCTCTCGGTCTCTCTCGGTCTCTCTCTCTCTACACTGTCTTCTTGCCACCGCCGCTGCAAGTTGCAACGATGGTTCTCTCTCCCTTGTCTTCTCTCTTGCTCTCTCTCTCGCTCTCGTTCTCTCTCTCTTAGCCCTGTCTTCCTACCACCGCCACTGCCACTTGCAGTGGCAGCTCTCTCTCTCCCCTGTCTTCTCTCGCTCTCGCTCTCTCTCTTTGCCCTGTATTCCCGCCACCGTCGCTGCAAGTTGCAACGCCAGCTCTCTCTCCCCCTATCTTCTTTCTCTCTCTCTCTCCCTGTCTTCTCTCTCTCTCTCTCTCCCTCTCTCGCCGCATGTTGTCGATTGCTCCTTCCCGCTCTGTAAAACTCCCCTACCCTCTTTCTCCATTTCTTTCACCTCCCAGACCCCTTGCTCCTTCCACCGCCTATCCCACCTTCAACGTGAAGCGGAGGACCGGCGTAGTATCGCCACTGACTTCGCCAAATAATCAGGGCTTCTGTGAAGCTCAGAAGCAAGCTACCCCCCTTCTCACCGGAGTTCAGTTAGGCCATTCCCTTCTCTCGTTTGGGCAAAGCACCGGTTCATCTTCTATGAAGACAGATGGCTTCATTGGTGGGTCGAGAGGGCTTCGTTGGTGGGTCGAGAGGGCTTCGCCAGTGGGATAGAGAGGGCTTCATCAGTGGGATCGCATGGCTTCTGCTAAGAGGGCTTTCACAGTGTTCATCATCTTATGATTTCTCTCTCTCTGCCCTGTCTCTGCCCTGTCTTCTCACCACCGTCGCTGCAAGTTGCAGCGGTGTCTATCTCTCCCCGTGTTGGTTCTCTCTCTCTCTCCCTCCCCTATCTTCCCACCACTGCCACCGTCGCTACAACATGCAACAACGATGGTTCGGTGAATAATAATAATAATATTTTTATTAATTATTAATTATAAATTATTTTATTAATAATTAATTATTTTAATATTTTTTACTCAACATTAATTAGTTTTTATTATATTTATTTGTATTTTTATTAATTATTAATTATAAATTATTTTATTAATAATTAATTATTTTAATATTTTTTACTCAACATTAATTAGTTTTTATTATATTTATTTGTGTTATTTATTAATTATTTTTATTAATTATTAATTATTAATTGTTAATTATGTTAATACTTTTTATTAAACATTAATTATTTTTATTAAACTTACTTGTGTTATTTATTAATTATTAATTATTTTTATTAATTATTAATTATTTTAATATTTTTATTAAACATTAATTATTTTTATTAAATTATTTGTGTTATTTATTAATTAATAATTATTTTTATTTTTTTGGGAAAAAGGTAAAGTAATTTTATTCAGTGAGAAAGCAGATTACAACAAGACTCAAGCCAACTAGATCTTCCTGGGCCCAAAACAGATTACAAGAACATCCATGATTTAGTACAAAGAAGGAGAGAAACATTCTGACTTTTAAACTCCTCATTCACCGATACCCAGGAGCAAATCTTCCCCACCACTTTATGCACAATCTCATCTGGACTTTTTGATTGATTATAAAAATTTCTGTTGTTTCTTTCCATCGAAATGGACCAAAGAACAGCCTGCGGAATAGTATTCCAAACAAGCCTGCCTTTCTTGCTAAGAGCCTCCAATCTCCAACTCATAAACAGCTCCTTCACAGGCTTAGGCATAGCCCGACACACCTCCAGTTTCTTGAAGAAATGTCCCTAGTTAATAATTATTTTTATTAACTAGTAATTTTTAATTATTTCATTAATTTTTAAAAATTATTTTAATTTTTATTTGTGTAAATTATTAATTATTTTAATATTTTTATAATCATTTTTATTATTTTAATCGTTTCATTTATAATTAGTAATTATTAATTTATTATTTTTTATTTATATTATTCCAATATTATTTTGTGGTTGAAAATTATTTTTTATAATGCAAATTGAACTCAACATTTCCAAATAGTATGTTTTAGGGGTAAAATAGTAAAATCAGTAAATTTCAAATGGTAAAGGGTTGATCCAAAACAAACAAACTTATGAATTCAGATCCTCTAAAAAGTAGAAAAGCATCTATGCCTCTTTTCAGATTTCAGACAATATCTTTTTAACTTTTCATATCTGAATTTTCAGATTAATCAAACGCCACCTTAATCTCATTATTTATCACAAAAGAAATAGAGGAATAATATGTTCCAATTGAACTCACAACAGACTTCACCACTAGTTAAATAATGTAATATGCAATATTCACCACTATGCTATCTTAAGCAACCCTGAAAACCTAGAATTTAGCAGCAATTTGATCATATTAACACCATCTAAGAAAATATGTTCTGAAACAGGATTGATCAAGACAGATGGACTGTTTGAAATGGGCATCTGATCCATTTTGTATCTAGTTTACAAATTAAATATGAAACAGAAAACAGGAAACCCTCAAACAACTAAGTATTCTGGGGAGTTTTTCATGTAGGTGGTCTGGTAGACTAGTACAAACCATCCAAGTTACCTGTGAATAAAATAAATAAATAAACAAGAAACAAAGAAAAAAAATTGTTGATTCCATGGTCAGCGTTGTGGTTAACACTGTGTTATGCATCAAATAATAAATATTTCTTCTTTGTTGAGATGAAACCGATGAGCTCAGTGGACCTCCCAATTGCTAGATTTGAGACATCCTCTCATTGGCTGTCCTCAGCTGAATTGGTGTTCCCTATGATATTTAAGGTCCTAGAATCTTGAGATTCACCTATTAAACATGTCAGAAGAGATCCTCATTTCTAAACTTAAAATGTTAGCACAATTAATGGCACGCAATTATGCAAAATGATTAAGGAATCTGGATGGCAAGGAGGAAAACAAGGAACTGGACAAAAAAAGGAAGATAAGGCATACAAAATTGGGGAAACAAGACTTCTTAGTAATACTGGTTACTGGGCTATGTATGAGACTAATTTTTCCAAGGTTATTTTGCCAAAATGCAGCTAGAAAGAACTAAGAAGGTCGGAATAAGTACTTAGGCCTGTAGATCCAATGATTGATTTCTGCATCAGATCAGCTTATCCGCCAAAACGAAAAGGTTATTGAGGTTCATGTGTATGGATGTGAAAGATTCTTAGTAGAATCTGAACTGATTTTTTCTTCGATATATCCCCCACCCCTCCCGGGTGGTGAACGAGTCAAAGAGAAAGACTAGGTTCTTCATCGAATTACTTCTTCGTTTAGCGGATCCGATGAAGACATGTTTAACATCACAAGTCTCATAAAGAAAGATACTCCCTAACAATACAACAAAACCCCAAAATTGCTACTGAAAAGAAAATTTTTAGATTTCAATTCCAATTCATGACTTCCCTCTACAGAGATACTAAATTAAATCTATATCTATTGGATTTAGACTCAGATCAAACCTTCCGAATATGCTTCACACCGATAAACCTTCATGTTCAGAAATACTAAAACGAACAAAACTGCAACCAAATTAAAAGCAAAAGCGGTTCAAAGAAAAAAAGAAGAGAAGCTTGCGGACTACCATATTCGAAGGGTTATGCTGCACGAAGGATCAAAACACGAGCAGATCCAAATTCACTCTGCAAACGCGAGATACTCCTTTAGGTTTTCTACTATAAATCGAATCGATCTATAAAGAATCTAGACAAAAAGCTCTCAAAAAGAAGAGACTCTTTGAGCGGAATGGTATCAATTTGAAAACGTTACATACCTGTGAGTGACGACGACGGCGCTGGAGAGGATTGTAAATGAGCTCCGAGACTGAAAAGCAAAGAAAGAAACGATTGAAATGAGATTCACAACGGGGGAAGAAAGCAATCCTTGGTTTGAAAGATGTTAGTGTCTTCACTCTTCACGTGTGACCCTTGTCACATGAGTTCGTTTTTTTAACGATGACGACGCGAGAATGACTTCAATCGAGAATTTTCATTTCCTAAATCCAGATTTTTCCACCTCAATCGAGAATTTCTGGCGGATTTGTTTATGGGAGAATAACGGTTCAGCCCAGAGTTAGAGCTCTTAGGCCAACCTACAAGTGGGGCATATGCCAATTCGGAATCGTTGTTGACTGAGGGTGAGGGTGATTATTGATGTATAGGGTGAGTTTATTTGACATTTTAAATTATTGTAACTCTATAGTGGAATTCAGAATTTTGAAGTGAATTGCAATATATCTTTTCCGTTTTTTCATCCCATTTCAAATGAGAAATGGAAGCTGGGCAAAACCAAATACATTCTTCTTTTCTACAATCTCCATAAACGATTCCGTATAAGAATGCCAAACGAGGATAAATGGAGTCCCCCCAATACAAATTCTGTCCATATTTATTACAGCCATGATGGAGAATACCTTATCCTTTACATAGTATTTATATGAGGGGGAAATGTTCCCAATTTATGGAATAGTATTTTATGGGTAGAGGTAGACATAATTCTCGAATCGGATAAATGCTTTTTGGACTTGTTGGTTCAAAAAAATTATTCCGTTTCTGGATGGGATTTTTACTTCAAATCTGAGATTCTCGAAAACGAGAAAAAGTCGTTTACGATTACACGTGAGAACATGGGCGGCACCTGGATAATTTTTCCAGGTAAAGATCTCATCGTTTTCTTCAAACTTTTTGCTATTATAGACTCACATATTGTTCTCTTTCAACCGACATCTACTTTGCCTCCGTTCTGAAAATTTTTCCAGGTTTCTTCAAGCTCTATTGTTCTTAAACGTTAGATCTCAAACATCCACCTCACAATAAAATCTAGGCAAGCAAACTTCTACTCATTATCTCGCACTGGTTTACTTTTTTTTTATTTCTCTTTTAACCATTTGCTTCTCTGTTCTACGTGTTTTCAACGTTTTTCTCCTCTGTTGTAAACCCAAGCTGCAATTTCAGACAGCAGCTTTTGGATTTGTTTTTTATGCTGTGGTGGTGTTGTAACGTTCTAATCGAAGTTGGGAAGACATGAAGGCCTGATTATATAGGTTCATTCTAGATTTTTTAGGGTAAATTACGAAGACACCCTTAACTATAATGAGGTATGTGACAAAGACCCCTATACTTTGTTTTGCACAAAGATCCCTTTGTACTATGACCATGAGTTAGTCTTTCGTTGAAATCCACCGTTGGGAGAAAAACATTGTTCATCTTCCCGGATCTCACAATACACAAATAATAGCAGTGATAATCCCTTCTATCTTAGATTTCTTCTTCACATTTCTCTCTCTCCCCCGATCTTTCTTTTTCCCCTTACCCTTTTTCTCCTCTCCTTTCTTCTTCTTACTTTCCTCTGTTTTCCATTCCTCTCGGCCATACAAGAAATTGCAATTCTTCCCCTTTTCTCTTCTTTTTCTTTTTTAAATTATTTAGTTTTAATCTGTCTTCGGTTTAGAGAGAGAGACTTGCAGAGCTGAAATCCCCGAGAGCCCAAATAAATGGATTTTTCGGGTCTGACGGAGATTGTCACCTGTCTTTTTCAGGGAAAGCCTCCTGACCGGCAGGATTTCGTGGGTGTCGTTGGTCTCTTGTTTATGAACTCCACCATCAGTTTCATTGAAGAAAACAACGTGGGTAATGCCGTTGCGTTGTGACCAGCAGCGATCACACGGATCACCACTTACTAAATCCAATCTATCGCACAGAGAGAGATCAGACGGGTACGTGGAAACGACAAAATCGCGCTCCCTTCTTTTTTTTTCACCGTATACAGCTCGGCTCAGGCTTATTCGTTGGTCTCTTGTTTATTATTCCTGAATTTGGTAAGGTATGAATAAAATTTTATTTCACAAGTTTGGGTAGAGAGAGAAAAGAACATGTAACTTCTCTTCCTTTTTTTTATATGAATGTAATAGTGATTTACACACAATATAGTACAATGTAACTTCAATTGGGCTTATATTTATTAGAATTAACACGATTTTCCTTATACCTCATTTTTGAGAATTGATTCTAAGAAATAGGATGATGCCAAACGTGATTTTGTTTGTAAGAAACAAGAATAAGATTACTGTGTCAAATACATCTGGTGGTTCTCTAGATGAAAATTCTGAGGATGCATTCTTTTTTGAAAGGATTCTAAGAACGAAAATCCCAGAATTGAAGTCAAACGGGGCCTAAGGTTTTAGCTGGCTTCAGGCCTCTCAATGGGCCGGGTCTACCTAACAAACATGAACCGTTCGAACCTCTAGTTTTATGAATTATTTCAACAAGCCAGTTCTGGTTTTAATTTTTCTGTCCCGATTATTTTCAATTTGACACCAGTTTTGGCTATCCCTAACAGATTAGATCTGAACCGGTTATATATATTTATTGTACTTTACATGTTGTATTATGTTATATGTAATAAAAGTATTATGTATGTCTAAAATCATGGTTTTCAAAACCGGACCGGACGGTCGGATTGGAAAAATCGTTAACCGGTCAGCCCCCCGGGGTCCGATTATACTAGAAATCAGAAATTCCTTAAAAACGTTGAAAAAGTCAGAAAATCGTTGACCTGGACGGTCGGACTTCGACTCGGGCAGCGGTTCGCGAGTTATCCTTTTTATTTTCACTGTTTTAAATAAAATAAAATAAAAAACAAAAAATAAAATGACTTCAATATCCCCATCCCAAATCGAATGTTTAGGCCCTTTAGGGTTAGAACCCCCATTTTTGTTCTAACCCTTCCCTCTTCTCAGCCCTCACACCCAATTGATCACCTGCAGCGGCCAGCACCTCCGACGTCCGACGGTGACACATACCGACCAACGGCGACTGACGACGACAAATTTGCAACGGTGGCTAGCGTATTTTGCAACACTTCTAAGCTTTGCAGTAGGCGAGTTTGCAGCGGCGGGTGGCGAGTTTGCAGTGGCTGTCCGACGAGTTTGCAATGGCAGGCGGGGAGTTTGTAGTGGCAATAACATTGCTTAATTCTTTGTTTAATTAATGTTGCTTAATTATTTTTCTAAATCCTTTGCTTAATTAATTACAGAATTCACATACTAACATTAGCTTAATTAATTTTGTTTTAATAATTTTTTTCAATTCTTTGCTTATTTGCTATGCGAATGATGATGATGATGATCAGATGATGTCAAAGAGTGATAAAATATTAATTTTTTCTGTATTTTTCATTATTTTTTCTGTATTTATTTTCAATTTATTTTTTTCTATATTTCTTTTGCAATTTTCTGTTTTTTCTATATTTATTTGCAATTTTTTGTTTTTTCTATATTTGTTTTCCAATTTTCTGTTCATATTTTTCTGGTTTTTTCTGTATTTATTTGCAATTTTCTTTTTTTTTTGTTTTTTTCTGTTTTTTTTTGAATATTTTGTTTTTTGTTTTTGTATTTTTTTATTATTATTTTTGTATTTATTTACAATTTTCTGTTTTATTTTTCTATATTTTTTATATATTTATTTGTACTTTTATGTTTTATTTTTTTATTTTTTCTGTACTTATTTTTACTTTTATGTTTTATTTTTCAGTTTTTTCTGTATTTATTTGCACGTTTCTATATTTTTTCTGTATTTTCCTCTATTTATTTGCATTTTTTGTTTTATTTTACTGTTTTTTTGTATTTTTTTAGTATTTTCAGTATTTTTCTATTTGTTATGTACTTCATTATTTTTGCATTTAGATAGTTTTATTTTTCTATTTTTTCTGTATTTTTTGAATTTTTTGTTTTTTTTTTGTATTTCTGTTTTAAAATTTCTATGTATTTTGTATTGTATTGTTTTTTATTTAGATAGTTTTGTTTTCTGTACTTTTTTCTATTTTTTATTTAATTTTATGCTATTTTTATTATTTATAAATATATTTTTATTTTTAATTTATTTATGACATCACGGGTTGAAATGTTCGACCGAACGGTTGAACCGCTTAATTGGAAACCAGTCCCCTAACTGGTTTTGTTTCCGGTTCATTTTTAGAGACCATGTCTAAAATTGAACGAAAAAAGAGGAAGCCAAAGCTCTCACCTCTTAGCTCAACTTCTAGTTCGAACTTCCAATTTGAAGTTGTGTTCTCATTCCTCAAACCTGAAAGGAGGAAATCCTCCTCTCTCAACGGCCAAAGCGTAAAGGTGCAGTTCAAGATTTTTGTTCCATTGAATCCATATTAAAGAAAGATTGTTTGAAGACTTCAAAATCAGAAAAACCCCTAAAACATCAAAGTAGATTGTAGCCAAAGCATGTGTTTTCTCTAGTTTGAACTTGGAAAAACCAAATCATTCAAAGTTGAAGACTTTAGAGTGTAACAAGGCTTTTTCCATTTATGTTTATTTTCTCTTTTTCATCTTCGTCATTGGTGGTAGTGGCAATGGCAGTGAGATTCACCTCTAACTCTTGTATTTTTTTCTTACAAAAATCATAGTTCTTAGGTATTAAGAAGGTTTTTTATTTAATCGAGTCCAATCAGGTTAGACCTGATTTTCCTAGTTGCCCATTGGTTTGGTACCGGTTTTAAAATAATAGAAGTGATTGTGTTTGGTTCGGCTCTTGTACTATTGGTTTTAGTAATCAATTCGAAACAATTCTAGCATGTCCCAAATAAGACCAACACCCTAGACAGCCCTAGTTGGCTTGTTAACAAATACATATTTTATCAATCAATAAGTAAATATATACACACATGTATATTATATGTTGTTGGACGATTATACCTTTAACTCCAATTAGGTTGATGTATCTTTTGGCATTTATAGTAAATGAATAAAGTACATCATTGGTTCATGTCATTGTGGTATATTTCTATGTAATACCCTTAAACTAGACACTTATGAGACTCATGTTAGTTTAGAATATTCACAGTCGTTGGATAGATCTGGGGAGATTTATCTTACTAAGGCTGACACTTATGTGCCGCCAAGTTGGTTGGGGTGGCTTGTCTCAGCTACTAGAGTGAGACCTGAGGTATATGCAGTGTGGATTTTCTTGAAACCCTGAATCAGACCAAATTTCAGTATTGCCCTGAACCTTGGAGACAAATGGGCAAAACTAAAATGTTACACCTGACCCCTATACTTAATTATAATACTACACTAGGTGTCGAATTGGGTTGTCTTTGATATGCCAATTAGTGAAATCTTTAGAGGGGGTCAAAACTTGGGTATGTTGGGACAGTCCAAGAATTCATTTGAGTGGGTGATCATAGTGACATGATCAGCCCCTTTGTCGGACAAAGTGAATGATTAGGTAATGCACTCTCTCTGATGGAAACCTAATCTACTAGCAGTTGATTTCAAACGTTGAGATTTGGTTTTGCAATATACATATATATATATATATACATATATATATATATATATATATATATATATATATATAGTTTCAAAATGTTTGCAAAAAAGTTTTAATTCCCAGGATCCATGTGAGTAGAGAGTGTAGCACTGTACCTTGCAACCGATGGATGGGTCCTCTCTTGTCAGGTAATGTTTGATCATTATGGGTTGAGAGGTTAAGTGTAAGACCATTGAGGGTAATACTTAATGGGCTAATCTTGCATCTGCCCATCATTGGGTTTTCTTAAGGTGGTTGAACCCAATGACCATTTAGTGTAAATGCTAGGCCCATTAAGAGCCCATGGTGATGGACTCAATGTTTGGGTCCCACGCCATACAAAGAGAGCCAACTGGGCAACAAGATAAGGGGTAAGTGAGCGCATAAGCTTAATGGTCCTAAAGCCCAATTCGAATTGGGCTTAAATTAATTAATTAAAAGGAGGCAATGACCATTAATGAACCCAAGGACCATTTAGTGTAAATGCTAGGCCCATTAAGAGCCCATGGTGATGGACTCAATGTTTGGGTCCCACGCCATACAAAGAGAGCCAACTGGGCAGCAAGATAAGGGGTAAGTGAGCGCATAAGCTTAATGGGCCTAAAGCCCAATTCGAACTAGGCTTAAATTAATTAATTAAAAAGAGGCAAGATCTGATTTATAATCTGATTAGGATTAGCTGAAAGGATAAGATAAGTCTTATCCATTTAAGAGTCCAGATCCAAATATCAGATTTGGATCAAGAAACTCTCTCCTAATTAGATTAGGAGGTTGATCCATAGAAGACTATAAATAGGAGCAAATTCCTCAGTTTTAATACACAACAACCTGTATAATTCTCTCATATTCTTTCCATCCCTACTCAGTTCGTTCTCCTCTTGTGGAGTTGATCAAGAAAGGTTCTTGATATTGTTCCTTGGTTGAAGAAACAAGCTGAAGTCGTGCTCACCAGCCCTTGTTCATTCTTGCTGAAGAATCTTGGTTCTCGCTGAAGAGCCATCCTGCTGATCCTGCTTCATCACACACTGTGTCATTTTCATTGGAAGCAGGTTTTGGTCTTCTCCTTGGGCATGAAAACCTTCATTGGGAGTTATTGCTACTTCGTATCAGGTATATCCCTCTCCTCCCTTTTGGTTTCAGACCTGGTCCGGTTTTAGAATTAAGAACAAACCTTGAAAATGCAGTTTTCTAAATTAGGGAATGCGATTCCCAGATGTGAGAAAAGAAATTTTTGAAAATTTGCCCAACCTTCCTATAGTCTTCAGCCATCCATATGATGGATCTCTAGTCCCTTCATATGTTTGTAAAAATACATATTTTATCAATAAATAGTCTATAATTATGATTTGAGGCCAAAAAAAGAGTTTTCTTGCAAAAAAGTAGTGGGGCAAGGTACCTTACAACACATTGGGATGCATAAATCTCAAAAAATTATCCAAAATAAAAAAAAATAAAGATCACCCCAATCGTACATTGGAATGCAAAGTTATGACTTTTGAAAGTTTACACACATTAAATACACAACCTATGACACAGCGACAAGGTCGAATGGGTCAATGGTTAAACCACCTAGGTCAAATAATTTTTGACCAAATAGCAATTTCAATAGAACCGAAGTTGGAATAATTATATTGGTTTTAGTAATCAATTCAGGACAATTCTAGCATGTCCCGAACAAGACATAGACCATTGGCAGCCCTAGTTGGCTTGTTAACAAATACATATTTTATCAATCAATCAATAAATATATACACACACATATATTATATGTTTGTAAAAATACATATTTTATTAATGGATAGTCTATAATTAAGATTTGAGGCCAGAAAAAGAGTTTTCTTGCAAAAAAAGTGGAGCAAGGTACCTTACAACACCTTTGGATGCATAAATCTCAAAAAATTACCCAAAATAAAAAAAAATAAAGATCACCTCAATCATACATTGGAATGCAAAGTTATGACTTCTGAAAGATTACATACAAGTAAATGTGCAGCCTATGACATAGCGACAGGGTCGAATGGGTTAGCAATTAAACCACCTAGGTTAAATAGTTTTTGACCAAATAGCAATTTCAACAGAATTGAAGTTGGAAGCAAGGTCATGTGACGGTTCGAATGGTTTAATCAACTAGATCAATAGCAGGTTGAAAACACTAATTGATCCATGTAGAAAGAAGTACATGATGAGACTGAAAAAAACCCTATTTTTGTCCCCTAATTTTCATCTTTTTACATCACTTTAGCACTTAAATGAACTCATTACTCTTGTATTTCGATTTAGGGCAATAAAGAAGGCAATTGGAAGAAAACAGGGCAAATCGGGTGATTTTGCACAGTTTCGGCGACAGTTAGTAATCTGGGTCTAACTCCCAATTCCGGACTCCGAATTGGACAATTCAAGAAGCATTAGAAATATGAAAAGAAGGCCCATAACTTTTATATTTTGGGTTTTCACAGATTCGGCCCACATCGAGTATGGAAATGAGCCCGAAGTTGGAGCAAGTTCATAGTCAGGCCCATTTCACAACTTAAGCCCAACTCGCAGAAGTACCTTGAAATAGTCCAAGTTTTAAAGCAGCCCAACTCGAATTCAAGAGTCAAGAGTCCAAATCTCAAATGTAATCTCCAAAGAGAGAATCTTATCAGATCTAAAGTCTTGAATGTAATTCTAAAGAGATAGGAAGATTGAGATTAGATCATTTGATAAGAGATATGATAGGATTAGTTCAAAGAAGATCAAAACTCCCTAAAGATATGATGATCTCCTATAAGGAGTTGAAAAATAGCCCTCTCCTTTGGCCTATATAAAGAGGGGGGAGAACCAGCTTTAGCATCACTCACTCTCAGATCCAAGAGATCATCAATAAGACCAAGAAGCTCAAGAAGGTAGTTTGGCTATGGAGAAGAAAAGCATGGAGATTGTGCAGATCATGAGCAGCTAAGCTTATTTTTCTTATTCGAGGGGGGAGGTTTGATTGTGGCATTGTGAGGTTCTGTAGTTAATTTATTTTTTTGCTTTTTAATTCAAGTATTCATTGGTTCTTGTGCACATTTTTATTAGATGTTAATATTAATTAGTCTAACAAACTGAATTAATGTTGATTTTCCTATTGCTATCCATGATTTCGGTGATCCGTAATTGTCACAAATAATGGTACAAGTAGCAATTAGGTTAATATCTTTATGGGTCAATTGTTCGTGACAGCCTTTGACCAATGTATTGACATGTTTTAACCTAAAGGGAATCGATGGAATAAGATTCAATAATTGTAACTATCTCAATTATTGTTATTTTGGTTTAATTGTTTTCACAAAGCTTAATGCTATAATTAATTAATAAGGAGTGCTATCGTACCCCGTTGATTAAAGATAAGTGTTGATCGAATGCTGGGTTTGGTCAACTGAATTAGGAAAACACAAGGTTTATTATGGCTATTCTAATAAATCTAAGGTTAAATGCTTGAATGGCAAGAATGCTGAAATTTACCTAGGATCGATGGCCAATCGATTCAACCCGAACCCTTGAACCAGAATCCGGTAAGACTGATTTTCTCTTGTTTGTTTAGTTTGTTATTGCTTTCTTATTCTTTTAAATTTTTAGTTATTTTCCCACTCAATTACTTTAACCATTCGGCTAAGAGATTACTGATTTGCTCTCTATGGGATTAGACCTAGTACCACTTTGTACGGCAATTATTTGATTGTGGGACTAATACTAATTTTGAGGGCTTCGACAAACCCGTCAAAATTTTGGCGCCGTTGCTAGGGAGCAACGTTAATTTCTTAGCTATTACCTTCTTTTTGTTAATCTTCTTGTTTTATGACTCGTGCTTCTCAACGAGGTGAACTCGAGTACAACCCCGAAATTGAGAGGACCACCTGTCGTTTAAGGAAGGAGGCTAAGCAAAGGAATGATCGCTCACCAAAAAGGGTGAACTCAGATTGCGAATTGCCGACTTTTGATTTTCCCATCTTCGAAGAAGTAGAAAGAATGACTGACAGAGAGAGGACATTGAGGGAGTTGGCTGCATCGATTATGAACCAACAACCCTTATGCATCACGTACCCCACTCTTAAGGTAGCTTTTGAATTGAAATTTGGTTTGATACAATTATTGCCTATATTTCATGGTTTTCTAGGAGATGACCCTCATAAGAATCTAAAGGAATTCCATGCCGTCTATGCAAGCATAAATCCCCAAGGTATGACCGAGGACCAGGTAAAACTCATAGCTTTCTCATTTACTTTAAGAGATAAAGCAAATGATTGGTTGTATATTCTTCCTCCCGGTTCAGTACGCACATGGGATGAGATGAATAGGATATTCTTGGACAAATATTTTCTTGCATCCCGGGCTGCAAATATAAGAAAATAAATATGTGGAGTTCGGAAATTTGGTGGTGAAACACTATATGAATATTGGGAAAGATTTAAACAACTTGTTGCTAGTTGTCCACACCACCAAATACCCGAACAACTATAAATCCAATACTTCTACGAAGGGCTGCAGCCCATGGATAGAAGTATGGTCGATGCAGCCAGTGGAGGAGCCTTGGTGAACAAGACACCCAAAGCGGTCAGGGAGTTAATCTCCAACATGGCCGAAAATTCACAGCAGTTCAATGCAAGGACGACGGTACCATTAGACGGGTTAATGAGTTAAGCCATGTAAATTTAGAAAATCAGATTTCTGACTCGACTGTTTTGGTAAGACAACTCGCTGTAGGACAATTACAAACTGCTAGGGTGTGTGGTATCTGTTCGATCCCTGGCCATCCTACGGACATGTGTCCATCATTACAAGATGGATCGATGCAGCAAGTAAATGCCGTAGGAGGATTCCTGGGGTAGCTCCAACGAAAGTATGATCCTTACTCCAATTACAATCCGGGGTGAAGAGATCATCCAAATTTAAGCTACGGGAACCAAGGAGGACAACAACAATATCAGCCCCATTTTTTCAATCGACAACCCCAGTTTTCAACACCCATCACAACACAAGGCCAACCCCCAAATTCAGGTACGCCATTAGAAGATATAGTTAAGGCTCTAGCTACTAATACTCAACAATTTCAGTAGGAAACAAGACCCAACATTCAGAATTTGAGGAATCAAATCCGGGAAACTACCATCACAAACGGTAGTCAACCCCAAGGAAAATGTAAGTGCAGTGGTGCTGAGAAGTGGGAAGGAATTGCAGCTAGAACCTACCTCACCAATGAAGGCGGATAAAGGACAGGGAGAAGAAGAGGTACATGACTCAAGAGTTAGAGAGAACGTTTAAGTCGTGATCAAGAGGACCTTACTAGAAAAACATGCTGATTATGTTCACCCTACCTTGTGTGATTGGCAATAAGCGAATCGAGCATGCCATGCTAGACTTAGGTGCATGTATCAGTGTCATGCCATACTCGATTTACTATGCTTTGAGATTAGGTCCTTTTAAGGAAACTAAAGTTGTTATCCAATTAGCTGATCGTTCTAACCCCTACCCAGAATGGATTGTTGAGAATGTAATGGTGCAGGTTAACGATTTAATTTTCCCAACTGATTTTTACATTCTGAAGATGGAGGACACGATCGAAAGTTCAGCCCCATTTCTATTAAGCAACCAAAATAGATGTGGATGAGGGTACCCTCTCCGTCGAAATCGACAGGGAGACTATTAAATTTAATATTTTTGAAGCTATGAAGTACCCAAATGAAGACCATTCGGTTGACACTATTGATCCAACTGTGCAAGAAATTTTTGAAAAAGACATGAATGAGGAGCTAGAATCGAGTGCACAATTGGATACGAAGGCCCTTATTCCAGATTTGAACCCGCCCATGATGGATGGAAGGGGAGCACATTGGAAGCTGCAACCACGAGAGTTAGGGTAGCAAAGGAGAACGTCGAGCATAACGACGTTAAACGGTTGCGCTTGTAGGAGGCAACCTATTGTGTTTGGTTAATTTTGTTATTTTGTTTGGTTTTGATTTTTGTGTTTAGTAGGAACCCAACAAAACAAACAGGGAAGTACCCCCAAATCCTTCTACTTTATGCATAATCACATACATTGGGGACAATGTACAACTTAAGTGTGGGGGGATTAGGGAAATCTAATGGAAATTTGAATAATCCCAGCATGCTTCGATCATCACTTCTTGACCTTATCTTCTTGAAATTTCTGCTCCTTAGAAACTTATCCTTGAACGATTTCAACTTATCAAGAATCATGTGCTTAGGCTGAATAGATAAGATAGGATGCAAGCATGACTAACTAGATCTTTCTTGGCTGCATATGGTACCTCATGATTTTAATCGATCAATAGGCAAGATGCATAAAGATTTGATTGATTTTCACATAATTATTTGTCAAATAGGGTTTGATTATTATAGAACTTGCTATGTTAGGCAAATTGAGACCACGATCAATGAATTCATGGATCAGGCGATGAAATCCTGTGATTCTTGAGCAAAAAAAAAATAAAATTGAAAATAAAATCGTGACTAATGTGAGATGGAGCATAAAATGCACTCACGTCTAGAAACAAAAACAAGTGTGAGATGGAGCATAAAATGCACTCACATCTAGAAACAAAAACAAATGTGAGATGGAGCATAAAATGCACTCACATATTGAAACGAAGGCAAGGGTGAGATGGAGCATAAAATGCACTCACCCTAGAACCCCAACCCCATTCTCACCTTCAGATCCTAAGAATTCATACTAAGTGGTGGAGATGTGATACATAGCAAGCTTATGGAAATAAGCACACCTTGTTTTGGCTTAAGAAATAAAGAAAGGTAAGTGAATCTGGCTGTATTAGTTTGTTAGAGCAATGAGTACCCATTCAGCCAAGGATGCTTCAGCCAGGAAGGCTTGTCTCCTGGACTATCGATTTAACCTGGGACCATGGGGAATGGTGATTTGCAATCATTCTTGGACGAGAAGAAGGGGAGAAAGAGATATAAAGAGGGAAGGTTACCAAGTCTGGACTAAAGCATGCAATGAACCAGGCCTCATGTAGAGAAAAAGAAAGATTGAAAATCAGTAGTTGGTTTCTTTTGTGTTACTTGAGTTTTTGCCTTGCCCGAGGACGAGCAAAGTTTAAGTGTGGGGGGATTTGATGAGACTGAAAAAAACCCTATTTTTGTATTATAATTTTCATCTTTTTACATCACTTTAGCACTTAAATGAATTCATTACTCTTGTATTTCGATTTAGGGCAATAAAGAAGGCAATTGGAAGAAAACAGGGCAAATCGGGTGATTTTGCACAGTTTCGGCGACAGTCAGTAATCTGGGTCTAACTCCCAATTTCGGACTCCGAATTGGACAATTCAAGAAGCACTAGAAAAATGAAAGGAAAGCCCACAACTTTTATGTTTTGGATTTTCACAGATTCGGCCCGCATCAAGTACGGAAATGAGTCCAAAGTTGGAGCATGTTCGTAGCCAGGCCCATTTTGCAACTTAAGCCCAACTCGCAGAAGTACCTTGAAGCAGCCCAACTCGAATTCAAGAGTCAAGAGTCCAAATCTCGAATGTAATCTCCAAAGAGAGAATCTTATCAGATCTAAAGTCTTGAATGTAATCCTAAAGAGATAAGAAGATTGAGATTAGATCATTAGATAAGAGATAGGATAGGATTAGTTCAAAGAAGATCAAGACTCCCTAAAGATAAGATGATCTCCTACAAGGAGTTGAAAAACAACCTTCTCCTTTGGCTATATAAAAAGGGGGGGAAACTAACTCTAGCATCACTCACTCTCAGATTCAAGAGATCATCAAGAAGACCAAGAAGCTCAAGAAGGTAGTTCGGCTATGGAGAAGAAAAGCATGGAGAGTGCATAGATCATGAGCAGCTATGCTTATTTTTCTTATTCGAAGGGGGAGGTTCGATTATGTCATTGTGAGGTTCTGTAGTTAATTTATTTTCTTACTTTTTAATTCAAATATTCATTGGTTCTAGTGCATATTTTTATTGGATGTTAATGTTAATTAGTCTAACAAAATGAATTAATGTTGATTTTCCTACTGCCATCCATGATTTCGGTGATCCTTAATTGTCACGAATAGTGGTACAAGTAGCAATTAGGTTAATATCTTTCTGGGTTAATTGTTCATGACAGCCTTTGACCAATGTATTGACATGTTTTAACCTAAAGGGAATCGATGGAACAAGATTCAATAATTGTAACTATCTCAATTATTGTTATTTTGGTTTAAATGTTTTCACAAAGCTTAATGCTATCATTAATTAATAAGGAGCGCTATCGTACCCCATTGATTAAAGATAAGTGTTGATCGAATGCTGGGTTTGGTCAACTGAATTAGGAAAACACAAGGTTTATTATGGCTATTCTAATAAATCTAAGGTTAAATGCTTGAATGGCAAGAATGCTGAAATTTACCTAGGATAGATGGCCAATCGATTCAACCCGAACCCTTGAACCAGAATTCGGTAAGATTGATTTTCTCTTGTTTGTTTAATTTGTTATTGCTTTCTTATTCTTTTAAATTTTAGTTATTTTCCCACTCAATTACTTTAACCATTCGGCTAAGAGATTACTGATTTGCTCCATGTGAGATTCGACCTAGTACCACTTTGTACTGCAATTATTTGATTGTGGGACTAATACTAATTTTGAGGGCTTCGACAAACCCGTCAGTACACAAGTGAACTCAGTTTGCCATAATCAAATTCCTAATTTAGAATAGGAAGCCCCATTCAAATTGTTAAATGGAGACATGATCCCTATTATGATTCAGTATGAGTATAAGTGTAGTGGTGAGGCTACGTACGAGGGTCTCCTTAAAGGATAAAGGAAGATTGGATGCATGAGGTAGGCTAAAGGATAGGGTAATGTGAGATAAGATGATCTTTTCGTTATGAGATAGACCCCTATTTGTGGAAAGGGATCCAAGTTTCCAAATAGAAGGAGCTAAAATCATTTGATTCCCACTAGGAAAGGGAATATTGGATTCATTGTCAGTTGTTAGTTATTAGGGATGAACTTTCCTTTCGTCCGAGGATTCTCATAATCCGCATGTACTACTTCCTTTCATGACCCTTTTAACCGATGTGGCATGAATGATGTCATTATTTATTTGGTGTGCCCTTATTAGGCCCACAGAGTGTCCCGTCATGCGTGTATATTAAAGATGCACGTGTTTCTAGCATTTATTCTTGGTTTGTGGTAATCTTATGCTTGTCACAATTTTGTAATAACTTTGAAGCCCATCACAAATTTGCGCATCTACAAAGCTCATCGCGGCATCACACATGTCTAAAACTCATCGCAAGCCCACGAATGTCTGAAGCTTATCGTAGGTTTATTCTGGCCAAAGTTCATTGGAATCCATTTTGGATACAGGTTTGTTGTAATCATGCAGTGAATTATGAACTCATCACAGACGTTCGATGAGTTGTGAACTCATCACAAGCATTTGTGTTGTATTAATTCAACACCTTCTGTACTCTAGTGGTCTAAGCGACAACTATGTACCTACATTAGTCCCCTGCTTATCAGTAAGTGGAAACTTACTAATACGCATCTTTGTCCTTTGATTTGTTTTTAGATTTTGTGATGGAGCAATGTAGATAGGGATTGAAGACATTGTGGCCTATCGATCTTTGTGTTTTAAGTCCAGTGATCGTTCCTGTCTTGCTCGGATCCTCTGCGTATAGGAGAAAACTTGATTGGGTCTATTATTAGCCCCCTGCTTATTGACGAGTATAGACCAGTCAATAAGTAGTCTTGTGTTCAGCCTAGTAATATCTTCGGATAGGAATCAGGGTGTTCATTTTGGACTAACCTTTCATTCATTCTATGATTCAATCCCCCTATCTTTGAAAATTTGCTTTTTGTCAGTAGGCAACTATGTATTCAAGTTGTTTGCGAAATTTTAAACCCCCCTACCTATTGGTAGGAAGTGAATTGTCAAAAGATAAGTGTTAGACATCAGAGGCCGGGCATCTAACCCCCCTTTGGTCAGGGGAAGTTATATCCTCTAAACTTTTAGCCCCTATTCCATGATAGTTTAATGCTTTGCCAAACACAGATGAAATGGTGGTTTTAATTTTCAGCCCCCTGTCTTTGGTGAAGTATTGGCCCTCGTGAATGCATGGTATGAAGTAGTAGTGTTTTGTTTGGGTGGCTTTTTGCATTTGATCACCGTTGGAATGATGGAGAAGTTGTTACGTACCGATGACATGGAAGTCATCATTAGAGCTTTTCGTAACCATCCTCTTGGCATAAATGCGCTATGTTTGCGCGTGTATTTGGGAGAGTGGATGTAAAATTTAAAGTGGCAGTTGCCAATATAGCACCGCTTTTGAATTAATGCACCGATTTGTTCGGCCTGATTGAGGGTATAATTATAATTTTATCTAGTTTGCTTTTTCAGTAAGAGATGACAGGGGAGTTGTAATCATATCATTTCATCTTCCCTAGTGCCATTTAGGATTTTGGATTGAGGGTATAATTATAATTTTATCTAGTTTGCTTTTTCATTAAGAGATGACAGGGAGTTGTAATCATATCATTTCATCTTCCCTAGTGCCATTTAGGATTTTGGACACGTAAGAGCCATCTATAAAATAGTGGTGTTCCTGTTAGTGTTCCTTTCTCCTTGCTCCATTGTTTCCAGTTAGCTTGCCCTCTTTGTTTTTGTCCTTACCTCTATAGCAACCATTCTTAGTCCATTTCCTTGTTCCTTGTCTTTTGACCATGGCTCCTTGCCAAAAGAAATTCGACTACTCGTTTGTTGAGTTCGTTCTAATAGTGGATACAGCAGAAATGTTGTCTGAGCGTGAAGCAGATAGAGTGACCGATGGGGGTAAGGGTTTCTAGCCCCCTATGTCGGTATCAAGGGGCAATGATAGGGGATTTGATGCCGTTGATGGGAGTGAGTTTATGTGTCTATATGGGCGTGTTTTGTTGCCTATTATGGGATGCCGGTCTCTTGCGCTTTGTGGACTATTTCTTGGATCTTCCTAGCAAAGAGAGGGTAAGTTATGTAAATCCCCTTTTAGAGCATTGGTGTTGCCATACTCACATGTTTGTGGGGGCGTTCGGTGAATTTGATATAACCATAGAGTATGTAGTTGCCTTATTGGCACTACTAGTCGGTGGGTCAGTGTCTGCCCACCATTTACAGTTTCCCGAGTCTCTCCCTGCCAATTTGTCGGAGCTCTGTGAGGACTTGATGGGGGAGATTGCTGAGTTCAAGTCCCAGATAGATCAATCAACTGCCCCCGCTAAGATGCCACTTAAGGCATGGGTGACCTACTGGTTCGAGGCCAACGGGAGGGGAAATGCGATGGTGCGCCTGGGAGATAGCCGATGCCACCTTGCAGTGTTTATTCTGTACGTTGCATCTCAGTTCCTCTTTCCTGGGGGGTCACCGATTATGGCCTTCGCATAGTACTGGCCCCCCTTGCTATGCTCGCTGCCAAAGGTCACCAGCTTCCATTAGCATCAATGTTTTTGGGGTACCTATTCGAATAGATGGACGACATAGTCCATCAGGTAATTGACCCAAGTTGTAAAAGGCGCATAAGCTACATCTTCACCCCTTTTCTGTTCATGTATATTTGCGAGCGTCTTGACCTCAGTGTCACCCCCCATGTCTCTCTCCCATGAATGTCACTATCACAACTTTTGAGGGAGACCAAACCGAAGATTAGTTGTTGGGGGTCTGCCGTGAAAAGCACTGGCTTCGTGCTAGTATGCTCAAGCAGTTCGGGGTGAATGAGATTGAGTTGAATCTAGTGTCCATTGAAGGTTTTGTGTGGAGGCCTTATACTTGGGCTGTTCGGCATTCCATGCCATTTTGCATTGGAGCCGTCGTTCTAGAAAATGGTGACCAACAATGTGCATTGGAGGCCATGCATCCTCTTGCAGGCATGGCACATCTCATTCTATGGCCCGGTGTCGTCACCTACCTAGATCGTGCTAGTGAAGCACAAACTGTGGCCTATCACCCTAACAGCATCCTCCGCCAGTTCAGCTACAACGACATGGGTGCACAGTTTCTACGTTTTGTGGGGGAGGACATATTCTGGACCATGCGGCACGGATTAGTGTTCCCAAGGAGTTCGTGGTTCCCCATCGCGGGGCATAAGAGGGTTCAGACTTGCAGGTCCCTCCATTTTGCGTACATGTGCTCATTATTCAGGGGCCTCCAATTGTTTATGTCTGCAACTCCTCGTCCTTGCCACGTTATGGCTCCCCCTGTGGGTCATGCAACTGACCAGCAGTAGAAACCCGCTAATTCTCTCCCAAGTCCTCCAATTTTGAAAGAGCAAGAGTTCATGGGTGTTGTTTGAAAGGGTAAGTGCCCTGCTTTGGAGAGAGGTGAAGGCAGTTGCCCCCATGCCGCTAAGAGGGCCCGGTCAGCGAGGGTGCCTCACACTGCTGTTCCATCGGTGGTGCAGCGTGATCCTGAATTAGACATTGCCTCATCCTGGGCATGGGGAGGTTCAAGATAGGGGCTCACCACGAGCCACTCTTGAAGGAGTTAAGCATGATCCCCCAGCCCCAACTCCTGATGTAAGAGATGCGACTGATGCGGAATCAACACAGTCTACCACGCTAGTCCCTTCTACTGAAGCCGTTTATGTCCGTGTCACTAGTGGGCGTGTGAAGAAGATGGATCCTTGTCCACGTAGGAGGGATCCCGAAAAGGTTGATTTGGTAATATTTTGTAACTCTAATGTATTTGCTTTACTATCGTTGTGATTATTATACCATGACTTTTACTAATCTTTTTACGGTCATTTGTGTTGAAGCAAGTGGAGGCCGATGACACTTGGCCCGATGTGGAAAACCCACAAGTCCCATTTGAAGGTGTTGTGGGTACAAAGGTATAGGCAGTGTGGGTGGTTGTCTGCTTTTGCTATTATTACTTTTTTGTACTGATCGTTTGTAGTTCATCTCATCGTAGGAGGTTTTCGGTGTTGATCCCTTGACTGTGCCAATCTTACCCATTATTGGGCGATTGGTGCGTGAGTTGCAACCTTTGCAGCCCCCCACTCAGGATCAAGGGACATTTGAAGACCCACCCAGTGACCCTGTGGATGCCAGGGTAGCCGTGGATGCGGTTGTTGACGTCATCACACCAGCCTCCGTCATGCGAGGAGAAGGAGCCCCCATAGGTTTGTAGAGAAAGGCCCTTAGTGAGATAGTGGGTCAAACTGAGGTTGCCCAAAAGGATCTGCTAGCCATTGAAACTCCTGAAGAGCTGGTCTTTGGGTCAGGGCAGCCTACCGAGGAAGGAAAAGGACAAGTTGCAGTTGAAGTATTGTGTGATCCAATGCGCAAGACAATCACAACAGACATGCATCATGAAGAAGAGGCTGCGCCTACTGGTCTAATTGAGTCTAATTATATTGGAGGTGTAGCAGTTGTGGACTTGGAGTCCTAGCCCGAAAGTGAACCGGTGGGTTCTGAGATGGCATCACCATTCGAGGCTATGTCAAATGATGAGGAACTTGCATTAGTGCGATAAGAGCTTAAGGAGTATTGTGAGAAGAATGATATCGCTCCTCTAGGCTACACCATCGTGGACCCGATCTCTATCCAAGGTCCTCACAAAACTGACAAGTACTTCGTATAAAATTCCACAGTGAAGGCCACTATAGTCATTATTCAGAAGGGCTGGTTGCCGTCTGCTGACATTCCTTCGATGGTTATAGGGACGTCTCTAAACACAATCGTGGTGATGATGAATATGGACCAATCTACTGATGAGCTTTTGTGGTCTAGGTTTTCCCAATAGCTGAGGACTTATGAGTCCTTTTTTGCTCTCGGTTTTCAAATGGACTAGATTGAGGAGCAGGTTACTCTGTTGGCCCACGTGTTTTGGAAGGCTAGTCTTAAGGGGTCACAGTCTCTTTCTGCTTAATCTCTAAAAGACATACGCCTGCACCTCAAGGTGGTTGAAGCGAATCTTTCGAAGGCGGCTGAGAAGTTAAATGCCCTTCTTGACGAATGCGGTTGTCAGTGAAAGATATTATCGCAATACAAGGCAAAGCAGAAGGAACTACTATTTGAAGAGTGAAAGTAGAGTCTGGCAGAGATAGAAAATATGAGGAAAGAGTGGTATGTAGTGTAAAACGTATATGGTCTTAATTCCTTGTAAATCACTCAAATTTTGTAATGGAAGACTATTTTTTATCTTGCTTTTATGTAGCCTATCTCAGATTTTTGTTGATTACGTTGCTTTATAATTTGAACAATATAGAAGTATTGGTGGGTCTGTTTGACTATGCACATCGCTAGTATGCCTTAGTGGGTTGAAGGTGGTGCCAGTAGACTATTCATGCCTTTTGTGCCTCATAGATGCGGGATTCGGAGTTTTCACTTTGGTGAATATATTCTGATATATTTTAAAATTGTTTTATTATGGATTGTTGAAATCTTTGGTTGAAAGTGTGATGGAGATGGAAATCTTATTGGCAGCAAGGTTTGTGCACATCAAATTTATTGATTTAATTGTGTGCCTGTAATTAATTAATTTTTTTTTCTAGAAAGAATGTATTAGGTTTTTCTGATGTAAGCAATATAAATTAGGGTTTTTCTATTTTTTTATGTCGGAGAAACCGCTGAAGCATTCGGAGAAGACAAAGCTTGCAAATGGAGATCGATCTCAGATTGTAGTTTTCGTAGGGTTACAATTTTTGTCCAGATTGGATTCAGACCATCGCACTATCAGCCCTAGCTATTTGTTTCTATTTATTTGCTACTTATTTGCTGTTTTGATTGTGAATCATAACTGAGAATTTCATGTCATTACCTATGTGAATTGATGCATGATTTGGAACCAAACCATATGCCAATTTGATCTAGTTTTGGTCCAATTTTGTTTGGTCGAACCTATGGTCCTTTGGGGTATGATTGCAGCTCCTTGGGCCACGGTTTAAGTGACCCAAAATTGGTTTTAGGCTAGGGGTTTGATGGCCCATTTGCATTGACCAATTCAACCCATACTTGAAAAGCCCTTTTATGTTAGATTAAAGCAAGACTAGCCCATTTCAACATGGACTGCTATATTGGTCGAATTGCTTTTTGCAATTTAGCCCATATACTAAGATAAAATTATTAGACAATTTAGTCAATTGGTAGACTGATAATGTGTTAATCTAAATGAATATGGGTTTTAGAAGTTTTAAATTGATTTGGAACAATTGTGTATGTGTATGTGATGTGTTGAATGGATGTCATTCATTCTTGGGCCATAAGTGCTTGGCCCATGTATTGACTTATGTGGCTCTCTGTGAATATCATGGCTGAATGCATATCATTATCATGATGCCCATAGATCATTGCATGATCTCCTTTTTTAATGGGCCCCCTAAATAGATTCCTCCTCAAAAAGAACCTTGCGGGAACCCTAGCCCATTAAGGGCCTATTTGAATTTGACTTTATGAAAGTTAATGGGAGCCACTATGGTATGATTTCTCTAAGCGCAATGAGATAGGGAATATTATAGGATGATTTCTCTAAAGGCCTTCCGTCATATGCATGAAAATGTGTTGAATTTGTGGGTGGAGATGCACCATAAAATTAGTCTATCCATTTCACTGATACAATCGGTGGAATTGCTTTATGAGATGATAGGGGTGTCATAGAGTAGTGGGAGGGGCTTATCCTAAAATGGAAGACTTTTCCACGATACCTTGGGGCTCATGATATGACGTGTCTGCATTTACTAGACAGAAATGTTTAACCTAAAATGACAATGAACCTTGTCTGATGGAGGCTAAAGGGAAAACTCATTGGATGGGTGGATATGAGATCCTTCACAAAAACTGGTGGGGTTATGTAGTTGAAATAGTTGACCCCATGCACCTAGACAGAAAGGTTTAACCTAAAATGATAATGAATCTTGTCTGATGGGGGCTAAAGGGAAAGCTCATTGGATGAGTGGATATGAGATCCTTCACAAAAAGTGGTGGGGTTATGTAGCTGAAATAGTTGGCACCATGCACCTATGTGATTTCTCACATTTCCAAAGACATGAACTGTATCCTCATCACTAAGATATGAGGGAAATCTTAGAGATGAACAAATAGAGATGGAACATAGATAAAAGTCCATTGTATGGAAGATAACATGAAACAATATTAAGGTTGTGGACTAATTAATCATGCTTTTTATCAGAAATGGCACACGGATAGTTTGCTAAATTGTTAGATGACAACAAACTAAAAGGACGCGATTATGCAGACTGGTATCGTAACCTAAATCTAGTGCTCACGTCCAAGAAGTTGAACAAGGTTGCTAAAAACCCAGCACCAGAACATCCAGGTCATAGGGCTTTTGAAGCATGAAGAGGGAATATCAGGAATGGAAAGAAAAAAATTCTCTTACCCGATGTTATTTCATAGCTTCTTTGGACAATTCTATCTAGAAACCATTTGACAAAATTAATATCTACAAAGATATCCTAGATAATCTAAAGACTAGTTCATAACCATGTCATGCGGATGATAAGTTACATAAATGAATTGGAGGCTCCTATCTCCCAACTTGACGATGACACTAAGATTGATGACATCTTGAACTCTCTACCCTCATCCTTCAATTAGTTTGTCATGAACTACAACATGAATAACTTAAAAGTTAGCTCATAAGAGCTCAGCAATATGTTGCAAAGAGTTGAAGAACTGATCAAGAAGGATAAGTTAGTAACTATACTTATTGAAGGTGGCAAATTTGGCAAGAATAAAAGGAAGGGTAAGAAGAGGCCTCAAAGAAAGGGAGGCAAATTGAAAAAGCAAAAGAGATATCGGTCATCAAATGAATGTCACTTCTACAAACAAACTGAGCACTAGAAGAGGAATTATCCTCTATATCTGGAGTCAAAATCCATCAAATATTTTACCTATAAAAACTCAAATAAAAAAATGAAAATTAGTAAACTTGCATCAAATATTTTAAATAACTTCACTTGTAAAAACAGATAAAAAAATCAAAATCCATAAATCAAACAACTAATCAAAACCCATAAAAATTCAAATCAAGAGTCAAAATCCATCAAATATTCAAATCAAATAAATTTCAAAAATCAAAACCCATAAAAATCCAAACCAAAGGTCAAAATCCATCAGATATACAAATCATATAACCACTTTCGGAAATCAAACACAAAATTTAAATCAAAATCCAAAGTACTTTTAAATCAAATAACTAAAACCCACAAAAATTCAAACCAAATAACTAATTCCGAAAATCAAAACTTGTACCAAAATTCAAAGTCCATCAAATATTTAAATCAAAATCAAGACCTGTAAAAAAATCAAATAAAAAACCAAAATCCAAATTAACTTAGTACATTTCCATCAAACATTTGAATCAAATAGAAAATTCAATCCAAAAAAAATTATAGGTTTTCATTAAATCACAAATTCAAATGCCGCAACAAAAAAGGTAAAACCCGTACAAACTCAACCTATAGGCATCCAACAAATAACAAATTTAAAAATAATAGTAAATAATAAAAAACATAGCAAGCTTCATCCCGTATTAACTCAACCTATAGGCATCCATCAGGTAATCAGCTCTTAATGGTCTTATAAACTTAACCTCTCAGCCTACAATGATGAAACACTACCTAACGGGAAGGACCTCTCCCCTGATTGCAAGGTGTAGTCTCACACTCTTTACTCAGATGGATCCTGAGATTTAAAACCTTTTGAAAACATTTTTCTTCAAACATAATATATCTATAACATATCATATCATATAAATATATTTTGCAAAACCTAATATCAAAGATAGTTGAAATCCACTGCCAGCAGTTTAGGTTTCCATCAGAGAGAGTGCAGTCTTGATAATTCACTTTATCCGACAAAGGGGCTGATCCTATTACTATGATCATCCACTTAAGTGAATTCTCAGATTGCCCCAACATACCCAAGTTTTGACCCACAAAGGATCTCACTGATTGGCATATCAAATACAGCCCAATCTGACACCTAGTGGAGTACCATAATTAAATCTAGGGGTTATGTGTAACTTTCTACTTTTGCTCATCAGTCTCCAAGGTCCAAGGCATAGCTGGAAAATAGTCCGGGTTTAGTGCTTCAATCAAACATACACTACATGTGCTTTGTTTTTAACCCAAGCAGTTGAGACAAGCTGCCCCAACTTCTTTGGCCACATCAGTGTCTGCCTTGGCAAAATAAACTCCCTAAGTCTATCCAATGTCTAAGAACATTCTAAACTAACACGAGTCTCATAAGTGTCCAATTTAAAGAGAAAATTCACAAAAACATACCAATAACGACATGAAACAATAATGCACTTTTATTCATTCACAATAAATGTCTTTGTACATCAATTTGATTGGAGATAAGGGCATACACTGTTTAATGACTCCCACTTGCATTTAGGTTCAACCGGGTACAAGCCTCAGTCCCATACTATATATGTGTTTCTCAAACACTTTCTCTATCAGTGGCTTAGTCAATGAATCTACTACATTTTTTACTGATGCTACTTTTGAAATCTGGATGTCCCCTTTACCAACAATCTTTCGAAGTATGTGATAGTTTCTCTCGATGTGCTTGGACTTCGATTGGGTTTTTGTCACCTTAGCCTGAGCAATGGTTCTAGTGTTGTCTCACAACAATGGGATGTGTGGGTGTTGGATGCAATAATTCTAATTCACGGATGAATTTCTTCATCCACACTACTTCCTTTGCAGCTTCACTTGCGGCAATGTATTCAGCTTCGGTCGTGGAATCTATTGTGGATCATTGTTTGCTGTTTTTCCGGCTAACTGCACAGGACCCCATTGTGAAGATGTAACTAGTTGTAGGCTTTCAATCATCTAGGTCGGACTAGAAGTCGGCATTAGTATACCCAATCATCTGTAGTGAACTACCATCGAATACAAGACAAGTTTTTAGTCATCCGTAAGTATCTTAGTATGTTTTTCACAGCAGTCCAATGCTCCCATCCTAGATTTGACTGGTATCTACTTACCACATTCATTGCCTGAGCAATGTCTAGCCGAGTGCACAACACGAAATACATGTTGCTCCCTACAACTGAGGCATAGGGAACCTTTCTCATGCCCTCGATCTCCTCATGGGTCTTAAGTGACATACCCTTTAAGAGAGTGATTTCGTGCCTAAAAGAAACAAATCCCTTCTTGGAATTCTTCATTTTGTACTTGTGTGGCTTCCTGACCCGGAGGGAGGGACACAGTATGGATTTTGGAGTTGCCACCTAAATTTTTGGAATTGAGAATTTAGGAAAACCCAGATTTTTTTTTCAAGAAAAACATTTTGTTTTCTTGGTGACTCGTTGCTCAATGGGGATGAGATTCTTAGGGTTCGGGGACCAAGGTACGATGCGGGAAGGTGTTAGGCACCCCACACATGCCCGGTTGAACCGGCCTCTAGTTCACCAATGTTCCAAGGAAAATTTTATAATCTTGGACAATTAAAAGAAAACACACATTGGAACTAAGAAAACGTAAACAAGAAAAAGCACCAGGGAGCATAAGTTATTAAAAAAATCAAGAGAAGGGAAACTGATTTAATGATTAAAGTATGTTAGCTATGACTACAAGGAAGTGAGAAAATAGAAATTAATGAAATATAGTGGCAAACAATGCAAATGTACTCTAGAATGCAAGACTAGAAAAAGCAACAATAAACACTTGGGGGGGGGGGGGGGATACTTATCTGCTGAATGGATTGCTAACTGAAAAACCAATGGACAATTAAACCATGAAAAAGCTAAATGATTTTGACAGATACTAGGAGTTCCTACCTAATCAAATGTTTATGCATGGGGAATGAAGAAATCTACAACTTAAACTACTAAAGCACATACTAGCTGCGACGTTTATTGGCATGAGGGGTTAAATAATAACTACTCAAGACCCTAGATAATGTGATAATGTGAAGGTGAAAGGACTGAACCAACTAGTACAATGGACTAAGGGAGGAGAAAGTACACGAGCAATGGATTAGGCGTTTAAGTAAAAGCCTAGACGAGGATTTGGAGTCCACTCACATCAAACCAATTACATGCTGAAAACGTAAACGTTGATAGGGGCAACTATGCAATGAGTTTTGGAAAAAAAAAGGAATAACCGCAATGCTTGCTGAACTAAGAGGACAAAGGAAGAAAGAAAAAAGAAAAAGAAACTAAAAATAAAAAGAATTAGAAAAAAAACGGACAGATTGGAAGGGTGGGATTGGAAGTCCATTGAAACAAGCTAAATAACTAAATAATTAAATAAACTTGGACCTTCACTCTAAAATTTAAAACAGAAAACGGGAGATGAGATTTCGGTTAAAACATGTTCAATGCTAAGTGTAAAAGAAAAGAAAGTGAAGTGAAGCTGATGCCGAACGCCGATGCTAAGGATTGATGTGTTAAAATTCTAAAGTCGTTTACATGATTAAAACAAAGAAAATGAATGCATGCACACAACCATCGAATTTGAAAATTGGTATATAGCTATAAGACAAAATAGAAGTTATAAAAGAAACGGATAAAGAAGAGTGTGGGAAATCCGATGCAATCCGTGAGATTATTGTCTTTGCACAGCTAATATGCTAATTCTACTAAACTACTTCCAAGAAGAAAACTGAGAACAGAAATTGTCTAGAAAACAACTAATGTAATCAAGAAAATTTAAAGAAGTGAACATATCTGGAATGGCAAAGGAAAGGAAGAACTCCATGCGCATTGCTTGGTCCAATCGCCATTATCTTTAATGTGTATCAGCTTTTAACTTCAGTTGTTTACCATGCCTCTTGAGTGCTATAGGTTATGAAGAATATTTCCCAAATTATTTAGATGATCCACTAAAAGTATGTGGTGCCGTTGTTTCAAACATGCTTCATGCTTTCTTCCTTGACAGTTTGTGCGACGTAGGGTTTCTTGGACTGATACTATTATGAAGGGATCCTAGGGACGTAAGAGGAGGTGGGGAGTGAGTTTTGGACGTGGGTTAGGGAAGCTTGGAGCTGTTTGGGGCATGAAAGGGGTATTCTCTAGGCTAGTGAGTGTAGGATCATCTCTCTAGGCTTTTCTTGTGTGTTTTGGATGTGAGAAAGGGGTGGTATTTATAGATTTTTTTGAGAGGAGAATGGAGGGCTGAGATGGAAGATAAGGGAGATCAATGGCTGATGTTTGAATGATTTTGGAGGGAGATTGATTGAGAGAATGGGATGTCAAGACAGCTTTGTGAGGAATTCTCTCAATCAATCAAGACAAAGAGTGAAAGATTTCACCAATTTACCTAAACTGGACATTCCAAGTTTAGGTGATTGGCTTGATTGATTGGAAGCCATAGTTGGTTAAATCTTAGATTTTTAAGATGTTTCTAAAGGCTGAGATGAAGTTTGGGTCGTGGAATGCCCTAGGTTCGAAGTTAATGTAAAGAGGATTCTAAATGGAGGGTCCAGATCGAGTCTAGCTTTGGGTCTCAAGATGGAGGGGCTAATGGTGACGGAATTGGATGATCTTGGTATTGTTGGACTCAGAATTTCAAGCTATATCCATCTATAAGGTTGGATTTCAGATTTTATGGGGGCTAGGACTTAGGATCAGAGATGATCCCGATCAGACGATCGGAATCAGTTCTGATTTCGGGTCTTGAGATGAAGGGGTAAGAGGTGTTGGATTTTGGTGATCTTGGTGTCGTTGGATTTGGATTTTTAGGCTCTACATACCTATGGTCTCATATTTTGGATTTGATGTGAAATGAAGATTATGATCAAAATGATTCCGATCGGATGATCAAAATCGATTCCGGCTTTGGGTCTTAGGATGAAGGGGTAAACGGTGTTGGATTTGGGTGATCTTGGTGTCGTTGGATTTGGATTTATATGATCTATGTACCTATAGTTTTGGATTTCTGATTTGGTGTGAAATGTGGTTTAGGGTCAAAATGACTCTGATCGGACGATTAGAATCAGTTCCAGCTTTGGGTCTAAAGATGAAGAACAATGTCATATTTGGGTGATATTGGTGTCACTAGGTTTGATTTTTCGGTCTCTACGTACCTATGGATTTGGATCCTTGAGGCCCCAACTTTTATAAAATTCCAAAAATACCTCCCGGTCGACTACAATGTTAGCTAAAACATGCTTGAAGATCAAAGTGTTGTAGAAAGACTGAAGAGCGCAAAAATGGGGTGTCTACAACTTGTATACGATCTTGTGAATGTAAGTAGATTGGGATAATTCTATTATCCTTTTCAATCTATCTCTATAGAGTCAAAGTCCCAAGATATAAGAGGTTTTCTCATAATCGACTCCTTTCTGAATGTACACTTTCACTATAAGCCAACCTTTATAGGTCTCAACATTTCGATTAGGGCCCTTCTTCCTCTTGTAGATTCATTTGCAACCAATTGCTTTCAGCTTAGGGGGCAGGTCTACGGGAGTCCAGAGTTCGTTGGTTTTCATTGAGTTCATCTCAACTTTCATGGCATCTACTCACTTAAGGGAGTCTATGTCCAACATAACTTTTGTATAAGTTATGGGATCTTCCCCACTGTTCGTAACTTCCATCAAGTAACTTTCTTGATCATAGCCGTAACGAACTGGAGATCTAGACCCTCGGATAGATCTTCTAAGTTGGGTGTTATCTGGAACCTATGGGTTATCTCCAACTACTCCTGAGCCCTTACATCAAGAACAATTTCCTGATGATGGTTGTTCAGGATATAGTATTCTTCCAAAAATTAGGCATTTTGACTAACAAACAACTTTTGTTCTCTTGGGTCATAGAAAAGATACCCTACAAAGATCCCTTAGGGTAGCCTACAAATAGGCCAATTTTCATGCTAATGACAGAAGGCCTTTAGAGAATTCATCCTATGATAATCCCTATATCTTTGCACTTATATTAATCTAGAGGGAACGTGAAAAATAGTTCCAAGGTCTGGTTTAGGTGATACCATAGTGGCTCCCACTGACTTTCATAAAGTCATATTTGAATGGGCCCATAATGGGCTAGGGTTCCCGCGGGGTTCCTCTTGGGAGGGAAACTGATAAGGGACCCATCAAAAAGGGAGATCATGCAATGATCTATGGGCATCATGGCAATGATGTGCTTTCAGCTATGATGTTCACAGAGAGCTACATAAATTTAAACATGGGCCAAGCACTTATGGCCCATGAACGAATCACATTCATTCAACACATCACAAGCATACACACAAATTGATCCAAATCAATTCAAAACTTGTAAAACCCATATCCAATTAGGTTAACACATAATCAGTCCATTAATGAACCAAAATTATATAATAATTTTGTGTTGGTATATGGGCTAAACTGCAAAAAGAAGTTTGGCCCATATAGCAGTTCATGCTGAAATGGGTTGGTTTTTCTTTGACCTAACTTAAAAGGGGTTTCCATGTGAAGGCCGAATTGGTCCATGTAATGGGCCATCAATCCCCTGGCCCAAATTTGATTTTGATCAACTTTAAACATGACCTAAAAGAGGCTGTGATCAGACCCTAGAACCATAGGTTCAACCCAACTAATTTGGACCAAATCTAGGTCAAATTGGCCTAGGGTATGGTGTCCAAAACATGCATAAATTCACAAAATTAATGATCTAAAATTCTCCGACAAGATTCACAATCAAGACAGTAGATAAAAACAACAAATAATAAGCTAGGGCTAAAAGTGTGATGGTCCAAATTTGATATGGATAAACTACAACCCTGCAAGAATTCGATCCCCATCACACAATCAGCCTAATAAATCAAGAAATCACAGTAGAACAATTCTAAATTATATCAGAATATAATAATAAAAATTTCAAATCAATACGCCCAAATCTGAGAACCGATTTCTTAGAAAAACTGTTAACTGCTCAAATCGGATAAACTAGTTTTTGCCGATTTGAGTCTGGGTTTCAAATCTGATATGGTTCGGTTCAAGACTGAAACTTTGTCTTTGATACCATGGAAGGAAGGCTAGGATCCATCATATGAATGGATGAACCCAGCAAGATGGCTGGCAAAAATTCAAAAATTTTCTTAACCTTCTAGGAATCGAATTCCCTGATTTTTGAAAAACTGCATTTTTCTAGAATCTATCTTGCATTGAATTTGGATCAAATTTGAAACCAAACAAGAGGGAGATGTATACATGATACGAATTCCACAAATGAAGTTTTCAAGGTAGTAGTTCACGCCTAAATCAAAGCTTAATACCAGCTTCCACTGAAGATGGCACGGCTTGAAGTTGAAGGCAGTTCAACAATGTAGTTTTCAGCAAGACTACAATCCAACAACTTGGATCAAACTGGGGAGGTGAGAATGAATTTTCTTTTTATTTTTCTTGCAAAAAGTAGAGAAAGAATTGATCAAGATCAGTCCCAAAATCAGAGATTGAACTAGGGTTTCTGAGCGGCAAGAGGACAAGAGAGAATGCTGAATTATAGAGTGATTTGAAGCAGTTCCCCCTCTCTTTCTTTTATCTTTATGGAGCATCATTCCTAATTGAATTAGGATTTTAATGCAAATATTTATTTGGATCTCGACTCTATCAAGAGATAGATCGTATCCTCTTAAGAGAATGGGTGCTCCATACCCATATTCAAACCCATATTCACCCATGTCACATAATTGCTTAATCACATTAATGTGACATCTTGATTAATCAGTCATGAATGCTTAAATAGTCATGTGACATCTTTATTAATCATATTAATCATGGCCTTTAGTCCCATTAGCAATAAGGCTCATGACCCAAGAGTGTTGCTAGCTTATTTAAGTTTGATTTGTATGGCATGGGACCCAACAATGACCTCACATAATCCCACATGGGTTCAACCCAGACTTTGTGAGAAGGCCGGGATGAATTCACTACCAAATGCAGTGAACCCCTGAGTTCATCATTATGGGCTCAAATGGACCCAACATTTACAATTAAATGATCATTGAATCCAACCATCCTATGAAGACCCAAGGATAATGGACTTAAGTGAGATATAGCCAATCAGGTAATCAACCCTTAAGGATCTCTTACACTTAACCTCTCAGCCCACAATGATCAAACACTACTCGACAGGGAAGGACCTCTCTCCTGACTGCAAGGTGCAGTGTCACACTCTTTGCTCGGATGGATCCCGGGAATTAAAACATTTTGCAAATATTTTTCTTCAAACATAATATATAAATATATCTTGCAAAACCAAATCTCAAATACGATTAAAATCCATGGCTGGAAATTTAGGTTTCCATCAGAGAGAGTGCAGTCTTGATCATTCACTTTATCTAACAAAGGGGCCGATCCTATCACTATGATCACCCACTTAAATGAATTCTCAAACTACCCCAAAATATCTAGGTTTTGACCCACAAAGGATCTCGCTGATTGGCACATCAAAGACAACCCAATCTAACACCCAATAGAGTATCATAATCAAGCTTAGGGGTTATGTGTAACTATCTAGTTTTGCCCACCAATCTCCAAGGTCTAGGGCATAATTGGAAAATGGTTCGGATCCAGTACTTTAATCAAACACACACTACATGTGCTTTGGGTCTAATCCTAGAAGTTGAGACAAGGTGCCCTAACTTCTTTGGCAGCACATCAATGTCAGCATTGGCAGAATAAACTCCCCAAGTCAATCCAACAGCTGAGAGCATTCTAAACTAAAATGAGTCTCATAAGTTTCCATTTTAAGGGATAAATTCACAGAAACATACCAATAACAACATGAAACAAAAATGCACTTTTATTCATTTACAGTAAATGTATTTGTACATCAATCTAATTAGAGCTAAGGGCATACACTGTTTAACAGAGGAGTGGACCTTGACCTTTGATGGAAGAAGTACTAGCACCTCAACCAGAGCCAGAGTCACACTAACTTTCCCTGCTAGAGACACATCGGCCTATTCCTTTAAATTGTAGTTCCCTTGTTCACATAACATAGCTGTGTATGAGGCATTAGTATTAGGCTTGAAGGTTGCAAGGGGCTTTGGAGCAAAGAAAGTCAAAGTGGTAGGAGATTCTATATTGGTGATCGGACAGATGGATGACAGCCCCACAGTTAAGGAATTGACAATCTTCCTGTATAGGACATTGATCCAAAGATTAACCAGGGACTTGGATGTAATCTACAGCTGAGTAAAACACCAATCAACATTACCATTGAAATGCATTATAAACCATTAACAGAAAGTTTGGGACACTTGGTAGAAATAAGGATGACATAACAACAGATGATTGGAGATACGACGTTAAGCTAAATAACCCAACAAAGGTGATTCAAGACGGAAAGACACTATTAAGGTTCCAACTGGTGCACAGGGTATACCATAGATTGGCATATGGAGTTAGGACAAGATGCTTAGAGCTCAAAGAGGCAAAAGTGATCTTAAACAAAACCCACAAAACCTACTTTAGAGATATAACCAGCACATTGTAAAGTGATCTTGAACAAAACCCACAAAACCTACTATGGAGATATAACCAGCACACTGTATAAAAAGACTGCAAAGGTTTGGGTACTATTGGCCAAAGATAAAAACAGATGCTGCCAAGATCCAGAATGACTATGAAAAGTGCATCCCAAAAGCAAATAAAAATGAATGCCTTATAGTTGGTAAAGCGACTTGGAGGACCATGTACGTAGAATATATTGAGAACAACACCACACCTGCCGACCTAGTTATGAAAAGAAAACTATTAGCAAAGGCCAAAAGGTTCTACCTTCACAATGGAGTGTTATATAGAAAGTCCTACACCGAGGAACCTTTGTGATGCCTAGCCGGTGAGGAAATAGAAGAAGCATTAAATGCAACTCACAACTCTGAACCAGACCTACACCAGGGACAACAAACCCTACATAACCACATCTTACACTTAGGCTTCTACTGGCCTACAATGCTGGAAGACACCCAAAAGCATGTACGAAGGTGCTACAAATGCCAAGTACATGTAGAAAAGATACACCATCTAGACAATAACCTCCACCCCATAATTACACCATGGCCTTTCCACACGTGGGGGGACCGTCTTATAGGAAAAATACACCTACCTTCCCGGGGATACTGTTTCATCATAGTAGCCATAGGCTATTTCACCAAATGGGCAGAGGCCATACCTCTAAGAAGAATTTGTGCAGAAAACATTGTAAACTTTCTTAGACAACACATAGTCCACTAGTTTGGGGTCCCCATAAGGATTGACAGATAATAGGTTATCCATAAAGAATCAAGAAGTCCAGGAACTGTTGGGACAATATGGGGCAAGACTAGGCACACTAATAACTTATTATCCACAAGGGAATGGGCAAGCAGGGGCAACCAATAAGACCTTGTTAAAGATGCTGAGTACGATGGTAGCTGTAAACCAAAAGGATTGATAAAAAAAGTTGTCTAAAACACTTTGGGCTTATCACACAACAACTAGAAAAAGCACATAGGCAACACCCTACTCCTTGGTATACGGCCGGGAAGTTGTTCTACTGGTAGAGATACAGAAAGTGTCTACCTGGGTAGCCTACCATAATGGTAATGAAGTTTCGAATAGAAGAGATGGATTAATTGCTCAACGACAAATTAGAATGCATAGAAGAAGGAAAAGAGAAGTCATTGTAGAAACATATCAAATACAAACAAATCATGGCTTTAAACTTCAATAAACTAGTAAAGCCTAGAAAATTCAAAGAGGGCAACAAGGTACTAAAAATAGCACTCCATGTCAGATAGGGTAAATCCGTTAGAAAATTTGCACCTAACTAGGTCGGACCATACATAATCCATGAAGCTCATCCAACTAGATGTTATGTACTGAAGACTGTAGATACAAATGAAGAAGATGAGACTGTGAATGGTCACAGGTTAAAATCATATCATGGTTAGTGATGTAAATTGTAACACTAAAATTTTGAAGGAAAAGCATGACACGACCTTACATACCCTGACAACCCTAGGGGCAATCTCACATACCCTGGCAACCCTAGGCGCAATTTTACATACCCTGGCAACTCCAGGAAGGCCCCGACAACCCAAGGTGTGAGTAAGGTGGTTAGGCTACACACAAGGGTCTCCTTGAAAGACAAAGGAAGTCTGGGTATAGGAGGCAGGCTAAAGGCTAGGGAAAAGAGGGGGATAGAATGAATCTTTCATTATGAGTTGGACCCCTATTTATGGGGATAAATCTAGAGGCCCCAAAAGGAAGGATCCAAAAGCGTTTGATTTAGTTGTTACAGAGCACTACTACGGTTTCTCATAATATATGTGTGCTACTTCCTTTCGTGGCTTTCCTAAACTGACGTGGCGTAGATGATGTCATTGTTTGTCTCACGTGTCCTTCTTAAGCCTACAAGGTGTCCTGTCACGTGCATTGTTTAATGATGTGTGTATTTCTTTTAGTTACTTCTGATTTGTGATGAGCTTGTACTTATCGCAGTTGTGCAGTATCTTTAAGCTCCTTGCAAGTTTGTGCGGGTCTAAAGCTCATTGTAGACATGCGATGAGTTTTGGATTCATCGCAGACATTCGTGTTGGACTAGTTTAATGCCTTTTTTGCTCTGATACTTTAAATGACCACTATGTACCTACATTAGCCCCCTGCTTATTGGTAAGTGGGAGCTTACTGATAAGTATTTTTGTCGTTGGGTTCACTTTGGAGGTCTGTGATAGGGTGATTAAAGTGGGAAATTGTAGGTGCTGTGGCACCTCAGCTCTTTGCACTAGAAGCGTTGGGTTTGGTAATTATTTTTGTTCTTCATGGGATGTGTAGTGGACTTTGTGCATAAAAATTTAATTTGGGTAGGTTATTAGCCCCCCTACTTATTGATAAGTGTGAACTTGTCAATAAGAATTCTTGCCTTCGACTTATTAGTGTTATTTCGATGGGGTTTGGGATCATTTTTTGGGATACCTTTTCGTTCCCTCTATGATTCAGCCCCCTTGCCTTTATACAAGTTGCTTTCTGTTGAGTGGCATATGTGTGTTGAATTGGTTGGTGAAGTTCTCAGCCCCCCTGCAAATCAACAAAGAGTGACTTGTAGAAAAATAACTGTAATGGCTCGATTTGAGTATCCAGCCCCCCTTTGGTGAAAGGGAGTATGTCTATTTTGAAATTTGGCTCCCCTGTTTCACGATAGGGCAATGCTTTTCCGAAGACAACTAAAGTGGTGGTTTTGATTTTCAGTACCCCTGTCTTTGGCATGTCCATCGGGAAATACATGAAGCTGTGGTGGTTCGTTTGGGTGAAGTGGCTTCTTGCATCCGTCTATTAGTTGGATTGGTGGGGAAGCCGTTATGTACAGTTGACATGGCATTCATCATGTCGTTCTCATAACTGTCGTCTCGCGTTAATGCGCTGCAGAGATGCATGTGGCTTGGAGATTAAGTAGATTTATCTTATGTGGCGGTTGCTGAGGTGGCAGTCTTTTTGAATTAATTTGCTGATTGTCCCGCCTTTCTGAGGTATGTTTGTAATTTCCCTTGGCATATTTTTTCAGCTAATGACAGGGGAAAGGTAATCATTTCCTTTCATCTTCCCCGGTGTCATTTGGAATTCTAGACTCGTGCGAAGCCTCTCTAAAGGGATAGCGGCTGTGAATCGCTTGTGCTTCCTATTTGTCTTCCTCTTCTAAGACTTTTGTACCCCCGTTCGTGTGTGTTACACTTTATGACTTCTGTCCCTTTTTTATTTTCTTTTGTTGTCTACACTTTGTAATGGATCCCCATGCTTAAAAGAAGTATGAGTGTCCCTTTGTTAATTTTGTACGAGAAGTGGACACTGCCAAAATGCTTTCCGAGCGTGAGGCGGTGAGTATGGCCGATGGTGGGAAAGGTTTTTGGCCCCCTATTCCATTGGCAAGGAGTAGCAACGGCAAATTCGATACCATGGAGGGAGAGAGTTGATGTGTTTGTATGGTCGCGTGGAGCCTTCTATGTCGTTCCGTTGCCATGAGCCTATAGGCTATAACTGATGGGTCGAGGTCGCCTGTCAACTATTCTGACTCGGGCCATTTCATTCTGGATAAACCCATGTTCTACCGCTTGTTTCGTGATTACGGTCTTCTTCGATTTGTTGACTATTTTATGGATCTTCCCGGCAAGGAGGGGGTCATTTACATAGGTGATGTTGGATTCACACCTTCGAAGGAGCTTCTAGCGGGTTCGGCATCACTATCAAAGACGTCACCACTCTCTTGGTCCTTCTAGTAAGGGGTGCAGTCTTTGCTTGTCATTTGCAGTTCGCGGAGTCGATTCCTATGAATTTTTCTGTCTCGCATGCTGAATTAATGGAGGAGATCAGCAGTTTTTAGTCCCAGGTAGACAAATCAGCTGCTCATGGAAAGATGCCTTTGGAGGCATGGATAGTGTATTGGTACAAGGGAAAGGGTTTGGGTGATGTTATGGTTCGAAAGGGGGATGGGCAATGTCATCTTGCAGCATTTATTCTTTACCTTGCATCCCGTTTTCTGTTTCCCAGAGTTTTTGACTACGGTATGCGGGTTGTTTTGGTCCCTCGCTGCCGGTGGTCACCAATTATGGATCCAAGCTGCAGACGGCGTTGCCGGCCTGCAGCTATGTCTTCTCTCCCTTTCTCTTCATGTTTAAATGTGAGCGATTTTCGCTTTGTGTTACTCCTCGTCGACTGTCTCCTTTCTCTGTTACTATTGCAACCCTTGAGGGGGATGGGATTGAGGAAAATCTTTGGGTGTTTTCTGAGGAAAATGATGGCTTGGTGCCAAAAGACTTAAACAATTTTGCGTTGTTGAGATCGAGTTGTAGCGGTGGTCGCTTGAGGGTTTTGTATGGAGACCTTATGTGCACTTCATTCATCATTCCATGTCGTTCTTCATTGGGGTGGATGTGCCTGAGGGGGCTGATCAACAGTGCGTTGTCGAGGCTAATCATACTCTTGCCCATGTTGCACGGCTTGTTCTTTGGCCTGGTGTCATTGCATATTTGGATAATGCTAGGGAGGCTCAAGTGATTGCCTATCGACTTGACAGGGTACTCCGCCAGTTTGGATATGATGATTTAGGGTCACAACTTTTGCGTTCAGATGGCGAGGATGTGTTTTGGAGTTACCGAAATGACTTAGCTTTTCCTGGCATGATGCATTTTCCTTTGGCCGATTTCAAAAGGGTTGAAGCTTGCAGATCCTTGCATTGCGGTTACTTGTATTCGTTGTTTGGCGGGATGCAATTATTCAAGGCTGTTAACCCCTGTCCTCGGCACGTCATGGCTCCCCCTCTGGGTCATGTAGCGGATCAGAGGCAAGAAGATGCCCCTTCCTAGCCAGCTTCAAGATCGATAGTGGTTGAAGAGCGTGAATTTGTGGGCACTGTTCGGAAAGGTAAGCGTCTTGCTATTGAGGAGGGTCAGGGCAATTGACTTCCTATGCCTAAAAGGTCAATAACAGCATGGGTGCCATTCTCTGTGTGGCCATTGGTACCAGGGGAGGTTCGTCAAGCCAAGTCTGACGTTGTGTCATCTCGGGCTAAAGAGGGCCCAGGTAGGAGTTCGCCATGGGCATGTCCTGAGGAGTTCATACAGGATCCTCTAGCCTCAACCCCTGAGATAAGGGAGGTTTTCGATATAGAGTCACTACAGTTTGCAGTGCCGGTTCCTTCTTCCAAGGTTGTCTTTGTTCCAGTCGTCGGTGGGCGAGTGAAGAAGATGGCTCCCCCCGTCAACGTAGGAAGGAGCCTGGGGATGTTGATTTGGTAAGATTCTACAACCTTGTTATGTGTTTGGATTATTGTATTTGTTGCTATTCTGTTATTGACTTGTGTTGAATTTACAACATTTTGTATTGAAGCAAGTAGAGGCTGATGATGCTCAACCCAGAGTTGAAACTCCACTAGTCCCATCTAAGGAACTTGTGGGTGAAAAGGTATGTATGTTATGGGTACTTATTAGATTCTTTAATGTGTGTTTTATTCCATGATACTAATCGCATGTCATTTTCCTCATTGCAGGGAGTTTGCAATTTCAACCTCTTTGGCGTTCTAGTTTTGCCTATTATTAGACGATTAGTTGAAGATTTGCAATCGTTGCAGCCCCCTATCGAGGGGCAGGGAGCCCATGGGTAGTGTTCCAGTGACTTGGGGTACGTGAGGCTTGATGGAAAGGAGAATATTGATGACTTTGCTCCTGTCCGTTATATGCAAGAAGAGAAAGAAACTCTTGTGCGTCTGTAGGAGCGGTCCCCCAATAATCCGATGGGTCAAACCGGAGTCGGTCAAGAAGATCAGCTGGCGGTTAAGATGCCAAAGCATCTCCCTAGAGTTTCGAGAGCATTACTTTCAGTGCCGAGGAGCCGGTCCCTGTATTAGGGCAGTCCGTTAAGGAAGAGCAGCTACAGAGACCAACTATCATGTCATCTGAGCAAGTGCACGAGGCTACAACAACAAACTTTCTTCATGAAGAGAATATTGCACCTACTGGCAATGTGGAGTTTGAAGTTTGCGGAGACGTAGCGGCCGTGGACTTGGGGACTCAGCCTAAAAGCAATCCTATGGGTTCTGAAGCATCATCACTGCTTGTGGCTCTGTCACCTAACGAGGAGCTTGCATTGGTACGACGAGAACTCAAAGAGTACTGTGAAAAGCATGAGGTCGTGCCTCTCAGCTATGCTGTCGTAGATCCAATCTCTATTTAGGGTCTTTGCAGACACGAGAAATATTTTGTATCAAGTTCTGTGTTGAAGACCGCGGCTAGATCATACAAAAGGACTAGTTGCCACCTGGTGACATCCCTCCGGTAGTTATAAGGACATCATTGAACACAATACAGCGGTGATGAATTGCATTATGGACCAATCCATATATGAGCTTTCATGGTCTGAGTTTGCCTTTTGGTTGAGGACTTGTGAGTCATTTTCCACTCTGGGTTTCAAGATGGATCATATCGAGGAGCGGATTGTTCTTCTTGCCCATGTGTTTTGGAAGGCTGGTTACAAAGAGCTTCAACCCTCAAACGCTCAATCTTTAAAAGAGGTTCGCTAGTGCCTTAAGGTAGTTGAATCGAATTTTTCGAAGGCCACAGAAAAGTTAGTTTCCCTCCTCGATGAATGCGCTCGCCAACGTAAGATAGTGTCGAGGCAGAGTAGAAGGTATTGTTAGAGGTTGAAACACATGGCAGGGTTTGGCAAAGATCGCCCGTATGAGGAGTGAATGCTATGCAGCCTGAGATGTATATGAACTTTATGTCATGTAAAATACTCGGATATTGTAATGAAAGACTATTTGGTTTTTACTTTGGTGTAGTGCATTTTAAATTTCTATTGATTATAGCCCTCTCTAGTTTTTGCAACGCATAAATCAAAAGTAGGAGTGTTGATGGGTAGGTCTGACTGAATGTAACGCTAGTAGGCTCTCTGCGGGTTGAGTGCGGTGCCTGTAAACTATTTAGGCCCTTGGTGCATTTAGCAGTTTTTGGCCTCCCATTTTATGGTGGTGAATCCTATTGGTTCACTTCTTGTGTATAGTTTTTGGCCTCCCATTTTGTAGTATGTTACCACCCTTGGGTTTGTTGAGGGTTTTTGTTGATGCATTTGAGATTGTCGAAGCCTTATTGGTTAGGTCAGGATATGCCATCGAACTTCATTATGTTAAGAAGGACAACCTAGTAGTCATGTTTGTTGAAGGTGAAAAATCTAGCAAGAAAAAAAGGAAGGGTAAGAAGAGGCCTCAGAAAAAGGAAGGCAAAGTAAAAAAGCAGAAGAGAGACAAGTTATCTAATGAATGTCACTTCTACAAACAACCTGGGTACTGGAAGATGAATTATCCTCAGTATCTAGAATCCCACAAGAACAAAGAATGTAATTTCAAATCTCTTGTCATAGAAACCAATATATTGGTCAGTTTTTCATTTTGGTGTATTGACTCTAGGGCAAATCCATGCATATAACACTTTGCAGGGGTTCAAGGAAAGTAAAAGGCTAAATGATGAGGAGGTTGTGCCTTACTTGGGGATGACTGCAATTGTTGTAGCTACTACTATATGGTCAATAGATTTAATTTTTAGAGAAGAAATTGTTACATTAAAAGATTGTCTTTATGTACCTTAGAAGAAATCTGATTTTAGTTTCTAAGTTGTGTAAGGATAGTTATTTAATTTTGTTTAGTAATAAGATTACAATTAAATTGAATAACAAATTCCTTATTCACGGGGAATTTAAGAATGGTCTTTATGTTCTCCATCATTTTTTAGAAACAAATGTGATCGGAACCATATTGAAACACACCCCAAAGAAAGAACACATGATACAGATAATGCCACATGCTTGTGGCATGCATCACAAAATTGGTGAATGATAGTCCTCTAGATTTTCACTGTGGAAGATATACCAACTTGTGAGCCTTGCCTCTATGGAAAGATGGCAAAATGGCCATTTACGGGTAAGTCTGAAAGAACTACAGACACACTTGACCTTATACATACTGATGTATGTGGTCCAATGAGTGTTAGGACATGGAACCAACACTGTTATTTCATAAATTTCACTGATGATTATTCTCAGTATGGTTACGTATACCTAATGAGACATAAGTTTGAATCTTTTGAAAAGTTCAAGGAGTTTAGACAAGAAATCGAGAAATAGTTGGGGAGATAGATCAAAACCCTTCGATCAGATCGAAAAACTGAGTATCTCTTTGATGAATTCAGGGACTACTTTATGAGGTGAAAGCAATCGTTTGTAAGTGAATCTACAAGTGGAAGAAGGACCATGATGGAAATGTTGAGATCTATAAAGCTCGGCTTGTAGCAAAATGGCACACTCAAAAATGAGTCAATTATGAGAAGACTTTCTTGCTTATGGCCATGCTTCTAGAAGCTGGATCATCCAATTTGACTCAATAGTCAAACAATTTGATTTTAAGTAGAATTTAGATGAGCCCTATGTTTACAAAATGAAAGTAGGAGATAAGGTTACATCTATGATTCTATATATAGACGGTATTCTACTCATTAGGAATGATGTAGGAATGCTAACTACAATAAATGTATAACTTTCACAACAATTCTCCATGAAAGATATTGGAGAAGCCTCTTATATCTTGGGATTATGATAATTGGATTATCCTAATCTACTTATGTTAAGGTTCCCAATGTCTGAAACCCTTGAGTAAATAGAGGAAATGAGAGAGGTTCCCTATGCCTTAGTCGTAGGAAGTATCATGTATGCTATGTTGTATACTCGGTCAGGTATTGCTCAAGATGTTAGTGTTGTAAGTGGATACCAATTTTACCCAGGACAAGAGCATTGGACTGTAGTGAAAAAACATACTAAAGTGCCAATGGAGGACTAAAGACTATTGTCTTGTCTTCGATCGTAGTTCACTACAGATGGTTGGCTACACTAATGTCGACTTCCAGTCTAGCACAAATGATAGAAAGTCTATATCTGGATACTTTGGGACCCTGTATAGTAAGAAAAATAGTCCACGACCGAGAGCAAGAACATTTCCGTAAGTGAGGCAGCCTAATAAGTAGTATGGATGAAGAAATTCGGAGGGTCCTAGAGAGAAAGTGAGAGAGAAGAAAGCTTTCTTCCAGATCATATGTGCCTCTTGTTCACACAAAATCCGGAGGTGCTCTGAACATTAGATTCTAAATTCGTCTCCTCCACCTTTAAGTGGAGGTTGCTGCAACCAGAAACACTCCCTAGCTTAAGAACCCATCTAAACTTTGTTCTGTCGCATCCCTAATTGCTGGAAAACTCTCATTAAGAAACACACAAAAGTAAGTATTCTTTAGTTTTGCTAGGTTGCTTGAGATTCCGAAATGTTAGAGAACCATCATTTGCAATTTCTTCTTGACTAAGAGTAAAGGCAGAGAGGCGAGGGTCTTGGAGAGAAGGGTGCCTAATACCTTCCCTCTCCCAATCCTTGGGACTTAAAATCTGTTGGTTGTGTGCCTTTCCCATGGAAAATAGTCATTATCGAAGACCCAAATCGAGTTTTTCTAATATGAAAATGAGGGCCCATTTCCTCTAAAAAATGGGTGGTGACTCCAACTCTTTTGAGTCGGCCATGAGCTTCCCGGAGCTCACAACTGGTGACTCTACTGAGGATATTTTTAAGGACTTAGTTTGAGAGACGTTTTGGTTCAAGTTCGCGCTTAGTTGTTGTGCGCTATAAAGCTTAGTTTGTTTTTTTGTTGGTTGGCGATTGAAAATCATACATCAGGAAGGCTGGGCATGGTAGAACTTCCCAACGCAATTCAAAACCATATTTTGACATTCTTTGGCACGGGTGACCTCTTTGTACACCCAAAACCATCACTAGACAAAACGTCACCTGAAACATTACCTAGAACTATACCTTTTGCCAAATCACAACCAAAGTCTCAACCAAAATATTTCTTCTTCAAAATCATGCCTCATTTCATCTCTGTCATAGCCTTAAAGTCCAAAATCACATTTCCTTTCAATCAAATTGTAGCCCAGAAGTCCAAAATTGCACTTTCTTCCAATTTCATCGCAACCCAGAACTTCATCACAACCTAGAACTTGATCATAACCCAGAACCTCATTGCAACCCAGAACATCATTGTAACACAGAACTTCATCACAACCCAACTTCATCACAACCCATAACCTCATTGCAACCCAGAACTTCATCGCAACCCAAAACGTCATCACAACCCAGAACTTCATCGCAATCCAGAACCTCATCGCAACCCAGAAATTCATCACAACCCAACTTCTTTACAACCCATAACCTCATTGCAACCCAGAACCTCATCGCAACCCAGAAACTTCATCGCAACCCAGAACCTCACGGCAACCCAAAACTTCATCGTAACCCAGAACCTCATTGCAACCTAGAACTTCATTGCAATCCAATTTCATCAAAACCCAGAACCTCATCGCAACCTAGATCTTTATCATAACCCAGAACCTCATCACAACTAAGAACCTCATTGCAACATAGAACTTCATCGCAACCCAATTTCATCGCAACCCCTGTCATAGCACACTGAATGTTTGTCGCGACTAGCCTTTAGTATAGTAGAAAAAAAAACGTACAATTTTTGGATGCCAGGCCTTTTCCTTTTTTTGTTGTTTCTTTTGGGTTTTTTTTTCCTTCCCCTTTTTTTCCTTTGACAAATTTTCAAAATTTATAGTTTTTTTGCTTCTGCTATAACTGAGTATGATTAGCTTAGTTTTGGGTAGCAATAAATTGCATTTGTTCATTGTTTCTTTCCTTCTCTTTGTTTTAAAGCATTGAGAGAACCTAGCTTCTACTAGATCCCCAAATGTGGCCACTTGGAAACTTGTAGGATTGTTTGAAAACTTAAACATGTGGCTGCATTCTCTTCTTGTTTTTTTATTTGGTTGCTTTTCTATTAAATTTTCTTGTATGCTTGAACACTCACAGTCATACACACATTCATGTAAATAAAATTAGAATCCCATTTCACCTGTTAGAGGAAGGGTAGTAGGTGTGTACCCCTGGATTTTGGTCCTTAAAGGCTCCACCAAAACCTTCAAACTAGCCACCAACCAAAGAAGCTCATTTGTCTATGGGTGGAGGTTTGAAGGCTAACAAACTTGTTGGGACCTTAGAGTCTAGAACTCCCCTAACAACTTCATGCATTGCACTTAGAGTACCCATACATACGAACCTTAGATGGAAATAGTACCCATACATAGTACCCACCAACCATGCATTGCACTTATGCCCAAGATCAAAGTCTAAAAACTCCATCAAATCTGAAATCAAGATCAAAATTCATTAAGTTCTCCAAATCTAAAGTTCGCATTTGAAATACTTAGAGAAGTCTATCTTGCCACTCAAGACTGTTGTTCTTAAGGCTAAGTAGATGCATAAATCTATGATCTCAGTTATTGGGAAGTAGCATCAAAAGGCCATTCTGACTTCTACTATTCTTCATCCTATCTCTATCTCAAGGCTAAGTAGATGCATGACTCTATGAGCTCAGCTCTTGAGAAGTAGCACCGAAAGGCCATTTTTGACCCATTTCATCATTTGTCCTGTGGTTAAGTGGATGCATGACTCTATGAGCCTAGCTCCTAAGAAGTAGCATCAAAATGTCATTATTTTTGGGGTTTCTTATATCCTGTGACCATCTCTTAGCTAAGTAGGTATCTAACTCTACCAAAACTCCACCTTGACCCATTCAAAGTATTCAAACTCCAAGAGGATCTAGTAGATGTATATGGTAAAGGGTCTAACCCTCCCTTGACCAGTATCAAAGGATGCTTCATTCCCTCAACTGAACATTAGGCCATGTAGATGTTTGGCCCTATGAGTAGCTCTTAAGAAATAACATCAAAAGGCCACTTCGACTTTCATTCTTTCAAAACTCCGGGATGTCAAGTAGGTACACATATGGTGTAGGGATGGATATTCCCTTAGCCAATTTCGAAAAGACATTCTCATGATCCTTTAAATATTTTTCTTGCTCTTCTCCAAACTATGTAAATGTTTGACCCAATGAGCTTGCTCTTAGGGAACAACATCAAAAAGATTTTTGTTTACAAACATGGTATGGCTCCTGGAATTTCCTTTAAGTCCTTATCTTATCTAAAACTCAAGAGTATTTTTAATTACACCACTAACTGCTTAGGTCCAAAAATTAATAATAATAAAATGAGAGAAAAGAACAAATGTACTAGATAGCATCAAATCCAATATCTAATTATCAAGTCATTAAAAACACAATAAGGGAAAGGCCCATTATCAAACCATGAGATTCTAAGTCTCTTTATCAAATCTTAACTCACATAATTTCAAGTCAATTGCAAAAGTCAACATTCCACTAACTTGAACAAATTTCAGGAATGCTCTTTCAAATCTTAATCGAATTCCTCAAACACCAAAAAAGTTTTCAAGGCTTCTTTAAACATTGTATTTGTTTTCCAATTTCAAGCTCAATCTTAGTTTTTTTACTTTCTAAATGCTCTTTAAGTTTCGACAAAGTTCCACTAATTTAAGACATTCCCTTTGCATGACCTATTCTAGTTGACCATAGATTCTTTCTTTCTTTCACATCCTTGCTAGGTTCCCTTGACCCACTACAAGGAAGCCATCCTATCTAATCACCTACACATCTAGCCTTCTTAGGACTCCTCCAATCAGTAGCCACCACTGCCGTAGTCTCGTGCACTGACTCAAGCACAATGACAGTTGGTCCCTGTTCTTGCTCTTACTCAGCGAATTGCTCTGATACAGGGATTGGCTCTTCGGAGCAGCAAGTCATTCCCACCAAACTCTGAGGCAGACACTCTGGCATCTTAACCATCGATTGATCTTCTTGGCCGACCTCAATTTGACCCACTGGATTACTGGGGGGGCTGCTCCTGTAGGCCCACAGGAGTTTCTTCTTCTTCTTTCATAGGGGGGACATGCATAGAGTCATCAACATTATCCTTTCCGGTCACCTTCGCATCCTCCAAGTTTTCGGGATGCTCCTCAAGTGCTCCCTGCCCCTCGACGGGGGGCTGCAAAGATTGCAAACCTTTAACTAATCGCCTAATAATAGGAAAAACCGGAACATCAGAGAGGTTGACATCACAAACTCCCTACGATGAGACAAATGACATGCGATTAGTATCATGGAGAAGTAGGTCAAGATGGTAAGCCGCAACCTATGCATTGCTAGCTCGGCCAAGATAGGCGATGACACCAGGCCATAGTACAAGACGCGCCACACAAACAAGAAGGTGTGTCGCCTCTATAGCACACTACTAGTCACCATCTTCAGGAATGTCAATGTCAATACAAAAGGGCATAGAGTTACGAATGGACCAAACTTAAGGTCTCCATACGAACTCTTCAAGAGAAAACAACTTCAGCTCGATCTCAGCAACCCTAAACTACCTAAGCCTCTTGGCACCAAGCCACGACATATATACATGAAGACGCTCACATATATACATGAAGAGAAAAGGAGAGAAGATATAGTTGCAACGCCTTTTATAACTTGGATCCATTATCTGATGGATATTGTTGTCCATCTGCTTGAACAAATAACGTAAAAAACAATGAAGTCAACGGCAACTAATGATCGCCAGCAGCAAGCATGACAAGGGGAAACAACACCATGTGTAGGCCATAGTCCGGGATATTCAAAAAGATGAAATGGGACACGACGTACTGATCCCCTTGCGAACCATTACGTTGCCCATACTATTGGCTTAAAACTATTAAGCCACCCATGCCTCTAATGGCATTTTCCCTCGGGCAGTTAACTCATTCACTTGGGACTTGAAAACATGGACTTCCTCCATTAAGTCCATATAGAGGTCAGACAAACTAGTAGGGATGGTCTCGGTAAACTATAAGTGATGGGAAAACACCAACCCACCAATTGAAAGGGCTAAGATCATGGCAACGTCCTCCACAGACCATAGTGATATAAAAAACACCAAATGCACCTACAAAGGTGTGCGTACGAAAACACCAGTGCTCTACAAGGGGTTTCACATAGCCCACCCCTCCTTGCCAGGGTGATCCAAAAAGCAACCAACGAAGTGAAGGAGGCCAGCATCCCGCAATAAATGACAAAACATTGGGTTCTCCAAAATATAACATGCCCAACTTGAATAGTTAACTGGTGACTTCGGTCCTCGGATCATGACATCTAAATGACATAGACTAGTCCAAGCGACCATACAAACACATTAATTCTTTTCCCTCAATGGCGTCAAATCCTCCACCTTTGCCCCTTGATACCAACATAGGAAGCCAGAAACCCTTATCACCATCGGCCATCTCGGCCACCTCACATTCCGATAGCATTTCTGTTGGGTCCACCACCCTAACAAACTCAAAGAAAGGGCACTCAGACTTTCTTTGCATACGAGGAGCCATTGCTAAAGAACAGAGAACGGACAGGAAATCTATGGAGAATAGGAATCGGTAAGAGAAATGTAGGTAGAAAGAGAACAAAATCCACTCCAAGGAATATAGCAAATAGGAAGCACATATGGTTATTGGACATGGTCCTTTTATAGATGCTTCGCATGTGTTTAGAATCCCAAACAGTGCCAGGAAGACGAAAGGAAATGATTACATTTCCACCGATGTCACTTAGCCGAAAAAGTATGCCAAGGGAAATTAAAAACATACCCCCAGAAAAGGCAGGACAATTAGAAAACTAATTTAAAATGACCTCCACTGAGCAACCTGCAAAAATATAGGGGATGAATCATAGAGAAAACAAAAAGGTAGACCAAAATAAATTATCCCAACTCTCACCCAATTAACATCGCTAAGTCGAGTGCAAGAATGCTTATTGACAAGTTCACACTTATCAATAAGCAGGGGGACTAATAACCTACCCAAACTAAAAATTTTCTATGCACAAAGTCCGTTATGCATCCCGATAAGAACAAGAATAATTATCAGACCCAACACTCTAATGCAAAGAGTCGAGGTGCCATGACACCTATAATTTCCTGCTCTCATCACTTTATCCCAAACCTCCAAAGTGAGCCCAACGACAGAAATGTTAATCGGTAAGCTCCCACTTACCAAAAAGGAGAGGGCTAATGTTAATACATAGTGGTCACTTAGACCATCATAGCACAAAAGGTGCTAAACCAGTCCAGCACAAATGCCTATGATGAATCCATAACTCGTTGCACATCTACGATGAACTCTTGACCTAAAACATGTTGTGATGAGCTTTAGATCCATGCAAACATGCAATGAGCTTACGACCATCATATGACTGCAATAACCTCACTCATCACAAATTAGAAGCACTAAAAGAAACACGTGCATCATTAAACAACACGCGCGATGGGATTCCTTGTAGGCTTAAAAAGGACACGCAAGATAAGCAGCGACGTCATCCATGCCACATCGGTTTAAGAGGGTCACGAAAGGAAGTAGCAGACGTGTATTATGAAGAATCCTCAAACGAAGTGAAAGCTTTCCTTGAAATATCTCATAAGACATGTGGTGGAACCCTAGCAGTGCTCCCTAAATACAAACATTGAATTCGATGTTCCCTTTCCTAATAGGAATCAAACACTTTTGGCTCCTTCCTTTCAGGACCTCAGGATCTCTTCCTATAAATAGGGGTCTAACTCATAACAAGAGCATCATTCAATCACTCCATTTGCCCTAGCCTTTAGCCTATCTCCTGCTATTGGCTTTCCTTTGTCCTTCAAGGAGACCCCTGTAAGTAGCCTAACCACCTTGCTCATATCACCACTCTCACAAAGCCCATAGCTCATCATGCATATGTGATGAGTCCATAACTCATCACACATATGCGATGAACTCATGACCTGAAATATGTTGTGATTAACTTTAGACTTGTGAGAATTCGTGATGAGTGCAAGATCATTGCAAATTAGAGGTAGCTAAAAGAAACACGTGTGTCATTAAATAACACATGTGGCGGGACACCCCATGAGCTTAATGAGGACACACGAGCTAAGTAGAAACGTCATCCACGCCACGTCGATTTAAGAGGGTCACGAAAGGAAGTAGAACACATGTATTATGAGAATCCTTAGACGAAAGGAAATCTCGTCCTTGAGATATCTCATAAGACACGTGGTGAGACCCTAGCAGTGCTCCCTGACAATTGACGCCAAATCCGAGATTCCCTTTCCTAATGGGAATCAAACGCTTTTGGCTACTTCCTATTGGGACATCAGGATCTATCCCTATAAATAGGGGTCCAACTCATAATAAAAATAATTTAATCACTTCATTTTCCCTAGCCTTTAGTTTATCCCCTACTTCTGTCTTTCCTTTGTCCTTTAAGAAGACCCTCGTACATAGCCTTACCTCCCTACTCACAATAGTATGAGCCCACAAAAAAAATTACCAATGTGAAGTAACATAGAATTACACAGCTAGGACATCACCAAGTAATTCTCCTATACCCACTAGAAGGAATCTGTATTAGGATTCTTCTCCTCCTAGTGATGTACCCCAATTTCCCATGAGCACCAATTTCCATCTAAGATGATTGTGCCCATTCCAAATAATTTGTCCCATCCAATTTTATTGTGGTAATAATTCCAGACCCAAAAATATCATTAGTACCTCCTATACCCAAACCCATGTCACCGGTGGACATCTACCTAGTACTGTAACTCTCCATTTCAACTGCAAACAATTCAAAAAAAAAAAAAAAAGGTAGAAAGCCTCCAAGATCAAACTGATCTCACACACAAGTGTAATAATCGATCACTCCAGAAGGCTCAAAAGAAACCAAATTGCCCCCTGTATAAAACCTAGAGAAGTCCAAAAGAGTCTAACTTCACCAAAATACAGATCACACTCTTGATGACTGAAACCCACCAAAACATCCAAGAACTAGGCAATCTAAAGTAGATCGGTCAGCCCTTTATCTCCTCATGCAATCTGCTAGTCTAAGACTGCTTGGAAGAACTCCAAGAAACCCTAGTCTTGCTCTGATACCAAGTAAAAAAGGCTACAATGACTAATGCACACTTATAGGGTGGCTAATACATAAAATTGCATAAATAACTTAAAAAGAACCACTCAAAAGGGACCCAACAAGTGTGTTGTGATCCCCACTTCCTACCTAAATAGATAATAAACAATAGCAACTACTAAATCTACACAAATCTACCCAAATCCTCAACAACTCTATCCCCCTCTTTCTCTCCCCATCTGAATTCGCAACAAATGCACTAAAGGGCTCCAAAATATGGGGGGCAATAGCCATCTTTAACCTTTCACAAACATACATAAATGCAAAAGGGGGTTAAAAATATAGTAGGTGGCCTTTTTTATGCTAGGATCCAGAATTTGTTGTACCATCCCATCAAATTGGTCATATAAATCACCATAGGGGATCTTGACCTAGCCTCAGCCAAAATCACCAAAGGGAGCAAACTCTCCCTTACACCGAGATCTGGGCTCCTACTGAATAGAAATCACCATAAAAGGTACAAAATAAACATGACTAAATGCTTTTGGCTACTACCTCCTTTAATCATAGTATTTCCCTCTTCCGTGTTATACCAAAATTCCAACCACTTTGCCACAAGAACCTCTCCCAGCGAAGATATTTTGTTGTAAAAATAGTAAAGAAGGCAAAACGGAACTTATTGGTATTTGCTTTTCAAACCAAACTTGCAGAGATGTGATGATCCAGAATCTCAGAACTAGGAATTGTATGAAGAAGGAGGGTTGAGTCGTGCCACTTGGTCACTCTCCTTAAAACTGTATTTTTCCCCTATGGTGCAGTCGGGTGATCACGAATCAGTCGCCAAGATAAAACAGCCCATAGGCTTCTGGTAGGCATGCACTCGCATACCAGACCTCCACGAACCATAGGATGGATGATGCTCAAATTAAAGACAGAGAATAAGACTATTGAAAGAGAATGTTGTGGGTAGACTAGGTTGGCCAGCACTCTTCTTATAGAGTGCTCTCAGACCTGAATGGACACAGATGTGTCCTTTCGGACAAGAGCCTCTTCAGAATAGTGCACCTGTTCGAAGAGGCACAAGGAGGAAGAAGAGACACAAAAAAGAACACTTTTTAATTTAAAATTAAATTTAAAAAATTGAAAAGGCACATTTTAAATTAAAAAGTTGTAATTTAGTTAAACCAAAATGATTTAGTGCATCATGCATACAAGCACACGCACACACATTCACACCTGTGCCCTCGCCCTCACCCACACCCACGCCCTGACCCGGCCTAGCCCGGCCTAGCTCGGTTTGGCTCGGCGCGCGTGTGTGAAAAGCACCCCCAATCCCCCTCACATGCATGGAATATTTATAGTGCTCTCCTCCTATGGGTCCTTACCCACAAAGAGTGAAAAGCTACAAATATACTCAACTTCACTCCTTTCCCAAGCAATGTGGGACAAGGAGTTTTCCCATGTACTCAAGGGTGGGAAGAGAAAAAGACAAAAAGAAGAGGGAAGAGAGAGATTCTTGAAAATTTGAATCTCCCTCCAACAATCCGCCGCAAGATTCAAAATTACAAGAATATTGAACAATCTAAGCATTGCAGTGAGAAAAATATTCATGGTGATGCCTTCTGGACTTCAATGAAGACTTAGGTATGACAGACTATGCTATAGAGTACGGGTGGAGTCAGACTCCTTAAACCTTTCCTCTTTGTCATAACTAGTTAACCGGCCAACCAACTCTACTCACCAGTTCTTTAGAGGTTCTTTTGTTTTAGAACATTTCGGCCTTGTTCCCCTCTTGGAATCTTGATTGTTTTAGAGAGTCAGCTCTAGATCTCTCTTAGAAGCGACCACACTTCACACTCACTTAGGTCAGTTATTAGTGTGCACTACTCACATTATTCCTAACTAATTAAGAACCTCATGCTCAACCTCATCAAACAGTAGTGAGCACTATCTTACCTCAGCATCTGAAATGGGACACAAATTGATAGTGCTTTTCCCAAGTCATCTAGCAATTTGTTTTTACCCATTCAACCTATTTCTAGGGATCTCCTTTAAATTAGGTTGGGTGTCCATTACTAATGACTTTGTAACGGGCTTCAGCCCCATTCTTACCAGTGCCTTATAAATCACCTTAGAAGTTTGTGGCTTGGTTAATGAATTTGCAAGGTTCTTTTAGACCTTACAAAATCCAGAGTGATTGCACCTTCATTGAGGTATTGTCTTACCAGGTTGTGCATTAAGCGGATGTGCCTTCTTTTATGGTTCTTGGCTCTAGCTATTGCTGCTTGGCTATCACAATGGAGAGATATGGATGGAATCGACCATGGCCAAAGTGGTATATCTGCTAGCAAGTTCCTTAGCCACTCTGCCTTCAGCCCTGCCAAATCTAGCGTAATGAACTCAGCCTCCATTGTTGAACTTGTGTTGCATGACTGCTTTACCGATTTCCATGATACTGCTCCACCTAGAGTAAACACATACCCACTACTGAAAATACTATCATTTGAATCTGAAATCTAGTTCACATCAGTAAAGCCCTCCAAAACAGGAGGAAAACCTGAGTAGTGTAGACCAAAATTTATGGTTCATTTTAAATATTTTAATAATCTTATTAGAGCTTCCCAATGTTCATTTCCGAGATTATGAGTATGCTGACTTAATTTTCTCACAACTATAGCTATGTCCGGTCTTGTACAGTTCATTAAGTAAGATATTGATCCAATTATACTTGCATACTCCTTTTGTGAAACAGGTTCTCCTACATGTTTCCTTAAGTGATTACTACAGTCAAGATGTGTTTTAACTGGTTTACAATCATAGTGTCCAAATTTCCTAAGGATACTCTCTACATAATGTGATTGGGAGAGAATAAAGTTTCCTTGTTGTTTATGGATTATAATCCCCAAGATTTACATTAGCCTCACCCAAGTCCTTGGTATCAAATTTGGACATTAGAAATTGTTTTATTTCTTTTACTACCTCTAGACTAGTTCCCATTATTAGCATATCATCAACATATAGACAAATCATTACTCCTTTATTATTTTCAAATTTCCTATATACACATCTATTAGAATCATTTCTGTCATACCCATTAGTTACTAGCACATTATCAAATTTTTCATGCCATTGTTTGGGAGCTTATTTTAAGCCATACAGAAACTTAATTAATTTATATACTTTATTTTCTTGTCCTAGTATTATGAAGCCTTCAGGTTTCCTAATGTAAATTTCTTCCTCTAGTTCTCCATTCAAGAAAGTTGTTTTCACATCCATTTGATGAACTACTAGTTTGTAAATTGTTGTTAATCTTGCAACTAGGGAGTATGTTTCAAAGAAGTCTACATCTTTCTTTTGTCTGAACCCCTTACAAACTAACCAGGCCTTGAATTTACCTATTGTGCCATTTAGTTTTAGTTTTTTCTTAAAAATCCACTTAGAATCTAGTGCCTTAGTTCCGGGTGGGAGATTTACAAGTTCCTAAGTGTGATTAGTGACTAAGGAGTCTATTTTACTTTTTATGGCTTCTTTTCAAAATACTGCATCAGGTAAAGTTATAGCTTCCTGATAGGTTACTGGGTCCTTGTCCACCAGAAATGTGAACATTCTGTCACCCAAGTCTGTTTCTCTTCTTTGTCTTTTACTTCTCCTTAAGTCTGGTTTTGCCAAAGTGAAGTACTGACTCCTTGAGCACTTACTTGTTCTTGGTTTCTAATTTGGTGTTGGGAAGGTTCCCTACTTATTGTTTCTTTTCTCCAAGGAAAGATGTGCTCAAAGAACTTTGCATATCGAGACTCTACTATTGTGTTATTTTTAACAATATTATTGATGGAGGGTGATTTTGCCCGACCTTGTAGCTCAGGTACACGTAGGCGTGACCTAGCTCAAACAGTGACTCAGCATGACAGCACAACGGACAAGAGCACAGCTCGGTGGGGAAGTCCCACCGAGTTCAGCACAGCAACTCGGCAGGTACATTACTCGCCGAAAGTTGCCTCGCCCGCACCTCCTCTCCGGGGTCAAGGGACTTCAGAGGGTCCCGAGTTCGGGGCACCCTGACCCCCTTTGAGACCCGAGCTCCTCCCAATGGACCTCGGGCCACTCCCAAGCAAGAACGCACCAATTCTTCTTTGGAAGCCCCGAGGCACAAAAATCTCGGATCGGCTAGCTCAGCATAACCGGCTGCAGGTAGCCCGTCACTTAAGGGACGACCCAACTCAGGGCAATTCGTAGGAGAACAGCTCGGTATACCATAGAAGGGCTTCCTGCCCGACCGCCATACTTGACAAACCTACGAATTGCCGGCATGTCCCCTCGTCATGCCTGCCACCTTTAGGAGGCGTCCCACACCTAACAGACACGTACCCTGCACAACGGCCCCGCGCGTGCCACCTCAGCCCTGCCTGTAGTGACTATGGCAGAATGACAGTGGCGGTTATACCTGCCCTGTCAGAAGTCAGAGGGCCGGGAGCAACGGAATTCTGCTATAAGGAACTTACCCTCAAGGAACAAGGTATCTAAAATCACTAGCGCAACCTACACTCTTAACCTTCATTCTCTCTTTGCTTCCTGTACGCAATACTAACTTAAGCATCGGAGCGTTCCCACCGGGAAACCCCCCGAGAGTTCTTCTTCCTTCCTCTCGTTTCAGGTACATCTTAGCGGACGGAATCCCCAGCTTGAACGTGCCTCTCACAATGGCACCTGTCATCGCCCCACTCCCCGCTACAGTCGGAACGACGTTCACCGAGCCTTCGGTCGGCCCCCCAGCGGCTAGCCCGAACTAGCTGGAGGACCTGGTGTAGTGCATGAGGGCCATGCAGGCTCAAATGCAACAATTCCAACAACTTCAACTCTACCAACATCACATACTGCACCAGCTCTCCCAGTATCAGTATCAGCAGCAATTCCCCCAGCTGCCCCAACCTCAGCTTCAGCAGCCTCAGCTCTCGCCTCAGTGCCTAGCTTCGCAGTAAGCCAAATCTCACCGCCAGAGCGAGCACTCCGGCCGAGGAGAGGCCCCCCAAAATATCCTAAAAAACCAGGCCTCCCCCCACGGCAGACGGAAGAGACCGGTTACCCCAATCTTGCCGCGGGCGGACAGGTCGGGAGGACCTCGGCTCAGCAGGTCTATGTCGCCTCGACAGTCAAAGTTTGGAACCCCAATCCTTGAAAACCGGTTTGAGATCCTGGCAACAGATTCCAAGAAAGATCCTTCTGTCCGTAGCCATCACCAGCATACCGGGCTACTCCCGATGCAAACCATTCTGGATAGCGCGGAGGTGTGCAACACGAACGCCGAGCCCATCAAGAAGCAAAGACGCCGCCGCCAAGCTCGCCGATCTATCACCCACGATTTGCCCGAGCTCATGGGAAAAGAAGAGGTAGGCTCGGCCGAAGCCAAAGCTCCCCTCCTCTCGGTTCCGTCACCCCTATCTTCCGAACTCCTGGTAGTCCCGATGCACAAGGATTTCACGCTCCCCCCATTTGATAAGTATGACGGGTCATCCGACCCGAATGATCATGCAGACGCCTTTCAATCACAAATGCACCTGGCGTGAGACAGCGAGTTGTGCATGTGCGTGGCCTTCTCCACTACTTTTAGAGGAGCAGCCTGCACGTGATACCGAAACTTGGCGCCCGGGTCAATAAGAAATTGGGCGCAGTTCGCACAAGCTTTCACGTCCCACTTCATCACCAGCAAACGGTGCCCGCGAACTGAAGAAAGCATATTCAACATAGAACAAAGAGAGGGAGAGTCCATCCGTAGCTATATCAAGCGGTTCAATGACGCTTGTATGCAAATACCGTGCCTGGACCCCGCCGTACACCTCGCTGCAACCAAGAAGGGCGTGATGCACAAAGAGCTCAAGTGGCACATGGTCGTCATCCAACCCGCGACCATAACCGAGTTTCTAAAACTTGTAGATAAGTTCATAGTCACTAAAGAGGAGATCAACCAGAAGGGCGAGGGCGCACCCGAAAAAAGAAAGAGAGAAGGAGAGCCTTCCAGTCAAGGGTACACCCAAAGAAAAAAGGAAATAGTTCGGGGGTGCAAAGTTGGGTCAATTGTTCCAAGATTTTGCATCGGACCGAGCTGATTACACCCCACTGAATGCAAAGCGGGCCGAAATCCTGATGGCGATCAAGGACGCCCCATACGTGAAGTGGGCACCCCGTCTGAGGGGGAATTCCAATGAAAGAAATAAGAGTTTGTATTGCGGTTTTCACAAAGACCACGATCACAGTATCGAGAGTTGTAAAAACCTTTGCGACGAGATAGAGGAGCTCATCCGTCGCGGATATTTGAGAAACTTTGTACAAAATAATAATAATAACAATAGCAATAGAACAGGTCGGCAAGGAGAGCACGGTAAAGATGGTCCCGAGTCCAACAGTAGGCTGGCCGAACAATCGCATAGGTAGCCTCCGAAGGAGAAGCCAGTTCGGGGGACCATCCACATGATAGTGGGAGGTTCGATCGTCGTGGGTTGCACCTCAGCAGCAGCTCAGACGTTAGTTTGTGAGACCACCCGGGAAGAGCAGAACCCCCAAAATGGCCAAAGACGGGAGATCCAATTTTCTTCATAGAAGACGATGCGTGAGGGGTCCACTACCCCCATGATGATGCACTCGTAATAAAGCTAAGAATCAACGACTTCGAGGTCAGGCGCATACTCGTGAACTTAGGCAGCTCAGCCGATATCCTCTTTAAAGTTGTGTTTGACCAACTTCAGTTGCAGAGAAGCGATCTGAGGTCTACGGACACCCCTTTAGTGGGCTTCAGCGGAGAGAAAGTCCGCCCCCTTGGGAAAATACAATACCTATAGAGATCGGAAAATGGCTTTGTGTGGTCAGATTTGAACACAACTTCCTGGTGGTAGCGACTCCTCTCCCTACAATGCCATAATAGGTCGACCGATCACCCATGTCCTATGGGCGGTGGTCTCCACTTACCACTTGGCTATGAAGTTCCCAACAGATTTCAGTGTGGGAGTAGTGTGGGGCGACCAACTCGAGTCCCGCAAGTGCTACATTGCCGCCCTAAAGGGGAAAACCAAGGTGGCCGATGACCTCGAACTGGAACGACCCACAGAGCAAGGTGAAGAGCGAGCCACACCCACGGAAGAAATAGTCATGGTCCCAACCTCAACAGCAGACCCAGCTCGAATGCTTCAGATCGGCGCTTCCGTCCAGGAGCCCTTACGATCCGAACTGGTAAGTTTTTTACTTCAAAATTTAGATATTTTTGCATGGTCCACGGCAGAAATGCCCAGTATAGACCCCAAACTCATAACTCACAAGCTGGACACTGATCCTGTAGTTAGGTCCGTTAGACAAAAGAAACGCAACCTAGCCCTGGAATGGTGGAAAGTGGTCGACGAGGAAGTCGAGGAGCTCCTCGCAGCGGACTTCATAAGAAAAGTCCACTACCTGAGCTGGGTAGCCAACCCCGTCCTAGTAAAGAAGGCCAATGGCAAGTGGCGCATGTGCGTCGACTACACCGACCTGAACCGGGCTTGCCTGAGAGACTGCTTCCCACTCCCCAGAATCGACCGTTTGGTGGACGCGGCCTCAGGGCATGAGTTGCTAAGTTTATTGGATGCCTATTCGGGCTATAACCAGATCAAGATGGACCCAGCGGACGAAGAAAAGACTGCCTTCATCACGGAGTTCGGCCTATACTGTTACAAGGTTATGCCCTTCGGGTTCAAAAATGCAGGGGAAACCTTTCCAAGGCTTGTAAATAAATTGTTTGTGCCGTTAATCGACAGAAAAGTAGAATGCTATGTAGATGACATGGTCATCAAAACTCAATTCTCACATGAATTAATACAAGACTTGCATTATGTTTTTGAAATTTTGCGTAAGTTTAACATGAGATTGAATCCGGACAAGTGTGTGTTCGGTGTGACCTCAGGTAAATTCCTGGGATACATCGTTAACCGGCGCAGCATTGAAGCCAACCCGGATAAGGTTAAGGCCATCTTAGACATGAGATCACCCTGTAAGTTGAAGGAGGTTCAGAGGTTGAATGGCCGCATAGCCGCCCTGAGCCGCTTCATGTCCAAATCGGTGGACCGCTTTCTGCCGTACTTTAAGGCAATCAAGAGCAAAGGGTTCGAGTGGACCCTAGACTGTTAGCTCGCGTTTGACAAGCTCAAGAATTACATCGCTAGTGTACCGATCATAACCCGGCCCGAGGAGGTCGACGTTTTAGAACTGTACTCTCGACGAGTGATGAAGTGGTCAGTTCGGTACTAATAAAGGAAGTAGATCGGGTCCAATGACCCATCTATTATGTTAGTAAAGTATTGTAGGGAGTAGAAACAAGATACCCGGAGATGGAGAAGCTAGCATATGCATTGATAATTGCAGCTCGGAAGCTCCGCCTGTACTTCCAAGCTCATATTGCTATCGTCCTTACCGATAAACCTCTGAGGCAAGTCTTGCTTATGCTTGAGGTCTCTGGTCGGTTGACGAAGAGGGCCATTGAGCTCAGCGAGTATGACCTCCAGTACAAGCCACGAACTGCCACTAAGGCCCAAGCCTTAGCAGATTTCATAGCTGAATGCACATTCAGCTCCGAAGTTCCCAGTGCGTTTGAGCGCGAGGTTACCACCTCGGGTGTGCCCGAAGCTCCCAGAACGGTCGAGTTCGAACCCCATGAAGTAGTAGCGAGTGTGGCACCTCTCCTAGCTCAGCCAACCGCGAGCTTTGATGAGGAGCCCTGGATCCTTCACGTAGATGGCTCCTCGAACCAACAGGGTGGCGGTGCTGGAATAGTTTTGCACGGCCCAAGCGGCATAAAACTGGAGTATGCGCTATGCTTTGAGTTCGAGGCATCCAACAATGAAGCAGAATACGAGGCATTGATAGCTGGACTAGCTCTAGCCAGAGAAGTAAAAGCCAAGCACATCGTTATCTGCAGCGACTCCCAGCTTGTGGTCAACCAGGTCACCGGCGAGTATGAAGCTCGCAAGCCAACCATGATTGCCTACTTAGCCAAAGTCAGAGAGGCCCTGCTCAACTTCCAGTCACACTTTATCAAACAATCCCTAGGTCAGAGAACGCCGAGGCCGATGCCCTATCCAGGTTAGCCAGCACTAGCAACATCACCTTGAGAACCGTGTACATAGAGGACTTGCCTCAACCTAGAATTCTCGGGGGGGGGGGGGAACAGAGGAGGTCACTCCCATCGTTCAAGTAGAGCTGAGCTGGATTGACCCGCTCGTGAGCTTCTTACTACACGGGACCCTCCCTGCAGACCACAATGCAGCTAGAAGGGTGCAGCGTCAGGCAGCCAAATATGTCTTGATAGACGAACAACTATATCGGAGATCTTACACACTCCCCTACTTGCGCTTCTTGTGACCTACTGAAGGCAAGCTCGTACTCCGCGACTTCGATGAGGGTCTATGCGGTGGACACTTAGGGGCAGGGCCCTCACCTAAAAGTCACTTCGACAAGGGTATAGGCTAACAATGCAGGCAGACGCTATTGAGCTCGTCAGAAAATGTGACAAATGCCAGAGACATGCCAATATTCACCATCAACCCGCTGCCGACCTCAAGTATCTCACCAGCCCATGGCCCTTTGCGCAGTGGGGCATCGATCTACTTGGACCATTCCCACCAACAATGGGTGGAAGAAAGTTCTTAGTAGTGGCAGTGGACTACTTTACCAAGTGGGTAGAAGTCGAGCCCCTCGTGATGATCACATCCCAAAATGTCCAAAACTTCTTTTGGAAGAACATCATATGCCGCTTCGGACTACCTCGGGTATTGATTTTCGACAATGGCAAACAGTTCGAGGACATCAAATTTCAAGATTGGTGCCGAGACATGGGGTTCCAACAGAACTTTACTTCAGTCGTGCACCCTCAAGCAAACGGTCAGGCATAAGTCATGAACAAAGCCATCCTCTGCGGACTAAAGGCACGACTGAACCGAGCTAAAGGATTGTGGGCAGATGAACTACCTAGTGTCTTGTGGGCCTACCGGACCACGGAGAAGGCTGCCACGAGAGAAACACCCTTCAATCTCACCTACGGCACCGAAGCAATGATCCCCGCAGAGATCGAAGTACCTACGCTACGACTAGAAGAATATAGTGATCAGACAAACGAAGATGAGCTACGTACCAACCTCGATCTACTCGACGAAGTAAGGGACCTCGCGTGCATTAGGACCATAGCCTACCAGCAGAGAGTAGCTCGGTACTATAATGCCAGGGTCAAGAAGTGGAACCTCTGCGTTGGTAACCTGGTCCTTCATAAAGTTATGGTACCTAAGCCCGGCGTTGGCAAGTTTGGGTCCAACTGGGAAGGTCCTTACCGAGTGAAACGAGTGCTCGAGAAAGGAACATACGAGCTCGAGACCCTCGAAGGGAAACAAATACCTCGAGCATGGAATATTGTCAACCTAAGACAATATTATTTATAAGAATCGAGTAGGCCACGAGCCACTCCCCAAGCCTAAGAGCCAAAATACCGAGCTAACATGACCTTGACACATAAGACCCAGCCGCCACTGCGGCCTGGGTAAAATCCAGGAGCGGACTACGGGTCCCTCCCTAAGCCTAAGGGCCACAAGAAAACCCCAGCTGCCACTTCGGCATAGCAAACTAACAAAAACCTGGTTATCTCTAACCCTTAAGGGAAAGATAGCTTGGGTATGAACCCTACGGTGTCTATACCCTTGTCACTCTTACACAGCTCGATAACCCGATAGTCCGGGGTAACCCGCGCAACCCTAAGTAACACAACTTCACTCAGTTACCCTTACCACCAATTCGGTGACTTGACAGCTCGGGTAACCTATACATTAAATTGACCAGCTTGGAGTCCGCTCACACTTATAAGTATTTTTGCACTCAGAGATACTCGAAAGAAACTATATTTCATTAAAAAGAGAGTTTAGGTACAAGAGTTTTTACCCGAGCTCGAAGGTTCAGAATGGTACATTGACAGTTCAGAAAGGGAAAAGATTAAGTTACAAATATAAAGAGCAAACTACTTCGGGGACTCACCGCCTCTACCAGGGACCCCCTCGGGGACAGTGTCTGGACCGGCATCCTCTGCTCCATCTTCGGGACCTTCACCCTCGGAATCAGGGTCGTCTTTTGACTGATGCACGATGTTGTCAGTAATCCGCGAAGTAGTGATGGCGCTCGTGTCTAGCTCGGGGTAGAGGTGCCTAATCAGCCACCAACTGAGCTTGAAGCCCTTACAGTAGGCCTCCGTCATCACATTGTCGAATCTTGTAGAGTTGACATAGTCAATGACGGCCTGGGTCTTGGCCTTCTCAAGAGCATCTTCGAAGATTGCAGTCTTATCCCTTATGTCCTCCTGGAGGTACCCCACTTCATGCTCCAGCTTCCCTTTGCCTAATTGAGGCCCTGCACCTCGAGCTTCAAGGCATCCCGCTCAGCCTTGAGGCTGCTCACCTCGAGCCCTAAGGCCTCCTGCCTAACCTTAAGGCTGCTCACCTCGGCCCTCAACTTGTCCTTGTCTCGGGCCAGCTCCCCCTTCTCTGCCATTAACATCTCAATGAAGCTCTTTTGAGCCAAGGCGTCACTCTCCAGGCGGTGAACCTGACACGAGCTGCCCTCAACTCAATATGGGCTACGCGAGATGACTTCTCAGCCTCCAGAGCCTGCCTTAGGTGCCGATCTGATTGGAGGGTCAAGGCGCGAATGGCGGAGTTCACCTACAAAAGGGAAACCAGTCAACAAAAACAAAGGAAAAAGAAAAAAAGAAGAGAAACTCACCACCATAGTATGAGTGGCAGCTTGGGCGCCGAGCTGACCAGGAGTGAGTTCGACCCACTCACTGACCTCCCCCGGGTATGCAGCAAGCGTACTCTTCTTCAGGCTGCACTTGGGGTTTAGGACGGATTGGCTCCCCTGACCCTCCGAGCTAGAAGCCGTCATCTCCACATCATGAGTGGAGCTCTCGGAGGTCTCGGCGGCATCTTCATCAGGATGAGCCCCGGTAGTAGCGGCATTAGCCTCGGTGACGCTTTCCCTGGCAAGTCGATTTGGCTTAGCAACGGGCTCGGCAGGCTTAATGGCAGGTTCGGCCGTCACCTTGGGCCCCTTGGGCACAACCCCCTCTTCCAAGTCTACGACGGGCACGGCTGCCATCTTGGGCCCCGAGGCAGAGGTCTGCGGAAGTCGAGGCTCGGCTGGAGCTGGCGGGGACCCAACGCGCGCCTTCTTTACGACACGTTTCTTCCTCTTCATCTGGTGGAACAGTTTCTGGTTGTCTATGTTTTCCGCCTCCATGGGACCTGCAGTGAAATACAACATCAGTAACTTGAAGCAAATATATGAGAGGAAAAGCCGAAGTTGGAAAAACCTACCCGGACTCAAGCCCACTCGGACGAGCTTCTCCTCAGAAGTGAAGTCTTTATAATGCAACCCGAGCTTAGCCAGTGACTGGAGCTGCTTCTTGGTCTTCCCGTCCAGGATGACACCAGGGTCTTGAACAACTATCCTCCAATCGATGGGGAAGGGCCACCCCGTGCTGCTCCGGACTATGAAGTAGTCCCACTTCCAAGCTGGGACTTTGCTCGGGAGCTTGTGCATGAGTTTAAAACCCATGCGGGGGGACAGGTAGTAAGACCGCCTAAGCCCGGGGAGAGCGCCCGAAGCGCTCTTCTTTATAGCCAAGATTGTACTAAGAACATCTAAATCTATGGAAAGGGAACAATCAAAACAAAGAGAAATGGACCCCACCACATTCCGTATGGAGTTCGGGTGGAGTTGGTCCAGGGTAATGTTAAAGTGTACCAGCACCTCAACGATTAAAGGGTGAAGTGGAAGTCTAAGCCCGGCTATCAGTTGCTCCCTGAAGATCATGATCTCGTTGGGACCGTGCTCCCATGGGAAGTTGCCGGTGGGAAGACTATATGAGTACTCGCTAGGGAGGCGGAACCTCTATATGAGGTCCTGAAGCCTCTTCGAGGTCATTATGGAAGGCCCAAACTGATCTGATTCCTAACCTCGGTGGGAGGTAGACGCTAGATGACTTGAAGCCACCCGTACTTCGGATGGCTGGGTTGCAGAGGGGACATCCCAAGCCGAGGTACCTACCTCGGGCTCGTCGATTGTCTACACTAGACGACATACCGGACTAACAGAAAGAAGCAAACTAGAAGGGAAAAGGAAGCTTGGGAGGACTCACCAAAGAAATGCAACCGGACTGGAAGAACAGAACGAACTGGAGGACCCGAGCTAGGAAACCCCTGGCGTGAGCTCAAACGCTAACGATGAAGGCTTTGTGGTGAAGAAAATGGCCAAGGGACCCCCTATTTATAGCCGCAACCGCGGCTTCTTCGAGGTGAAAATGATTTAGCGTGTTTTTGATGTCTGCGAAGTCCAAGTCGCGTGAAGTACGCACGTAACCCAGGCGTGACCCGAATCTCTTTTCGGTCAAGTCAGGCGCTAGACCAGTACAGCTGGACAGAACGCGCGGTGACACAGCACAAACACCGACGCCAAAACCACCCAACGCGTCATGACATCATTGCACTGGGTCACCGCCGCCAGCGTAGGGAGTGGGGGGCAATTGATGGAGGGTGATTTGGCATGACCTCATAGCTTAGATACACGTAGGCGTGACCTAGCTCAAATAGTGACTCAGCATGACTCAGTGGGGAAGTCCCATCGAGTTCAACACGGCAACTCGGCAGGTACACTACTCGCCGAAAGCTGCCTCGCCCGCACCTCCTCCCCGGGGTCAAGGGACTTCGGGGGGTCCCGAGTTTGGGGCACCCTGACCCCTTTTGAGACCCGAGCTCCTCCCAATGGACCTCGGGCCACTCCCAAGCAAGAACGCACCGATTCTTCTTTGGACGCCCCGAGGCACAAAGACCTCAGATCGGCTAGCTCAACATAACCGGCTGCAGGCAGCCCGTCACTTAAGGGACGGCCCAACTCAGGGCAATTCGCAGGAGAATAGCTCGGTATACCATAGGAGGGCTTTCTGCCTGACCGTCGTACCTGACAAACCTGCGAATTGCGGGCATGTCCCCTCGCTATGCCTGCCACCTTTAGGAAGGTGTCCCACAGCTGATAGACACGTACCCTGCATGACGGCCCCGCGCATGCCACCTCAGCCCTGCCTGTAGTGACTATGGTAGACTGATAGTGGCGGTTATACCTACCCTGTTAGAAGTCAGAGGGCCAGAAGCAATGGAATTCAGCTATAAGGAACTTACCCTTAAGGAACAGGGTATCTGAAATCACTAGCGCAACCTACACTTTTAGCCTTCGTTCTCTCTTTGCTTCCTGTACACAATACTAACTTAAGCATCGGAGCGTTCCCATCAGAAAACCCCCCGGGAGTTCTTCCTCCTTCCTCTCATTTCAGGTACATCTCAAGAGCCACGCGCCAGCTAGGAGTGACCGAATTGTGCTACATCAATTATCAATTGTTTTAATTACAATGAGCTAATAAGTTGCACTATTTTGTGCATATCCAATGAACACACATTCAGGTTTTCGATCCTAACTTATTTCTTTTTGGTTCAGATATTCCAACCTTTGCTAGGCAGCCCCAAACTTTTAGATAGTTCAAACTAGGTTTTCTGTTATGCCAAAGTTCAAAGGGTATTTGTCCTTTCTTCTTGGCTGGTATTCTATTATATAGGTGGCAAGCCGTTAGGATTGTTTCCCCCCACAAATTTAGAGGTGCACCTGAACTAATTAGCATTGCATTCATCATTTCCTTTAATGTTCTGTTTAGTCTTTTTGCAACTCCATTATATTCAGGTTAACAGAGTGCTATGGTTTCATGTATGATTCCATTTCCTTCAAAGAATTTTCTAATGGTTTGTCCTTCATATTCAGTTCCTCTATCTGTTCTAAATTTTTTATTTTCTTTCCTAACTAGTTTTCTACTTCAGTTTTGTAGTTTATGGAAGCTTGATCAACCTCATCTTTTGATCTAAGTAGAACTACTTTTGCATATCTAGAGAAGTCATCTGTAAAAGTTATATAGTATTTTTTCCTCCTCTAACTTCATGACATTTAAGGTCTCCTAGATCACTGTGAATAAGTTGTAGTAATTCAGTTTTTCTTTATACACTTTTATGAGGTTTCTTAGTAAATTTTGCTTCTAAGCATACTTGGCATTTTTCATTTGTAAAATTAACAGGAACATTCCAAACTCCTAATTTACACGATCATTTTAAATAAGGAGCACTACGATGTCCTAGTCTAGCATGCCAAATATCAAAAGATTCAACAATATAAGCAGAAGAAGAAGTGGTTTTATTCATAACAATATCGGAAATATTCAGTACAAGAAATCCTCCAGCATTGTATCATTTTCCAATAAATACATTATTCTTAGTTAACACAGCCTTGTTTTCTTCAAATGTGAGCTTTAGTTCCACTTTGTTGAAGAGTGCTCCTGATACCAAGTTCCGTCGGATCTTCAATACATGTAGCATATCATTGAACATTAGGATTTGCTCTGAAGTTAATTTCAGGAGCACCTTTCCTTTGCCAATGACCTTTAAAGTTTGTGAGTTTCCCATGAAGACTTGCTCTCCTTCAGACTAAGTTATATACTCATAGAAGGAATTGTAGTCCCCACATATGTGCTTGGTAGCACCAGTGTCAAGTACCCACTCCTTTAACTTATCAACTAAGTTTACCTCAGTTACCACTGCTACGATAACATCCTCAGTCAAATTGACTTTCGGTTTCCCATTGTCCTTCTTCTTTCAGTACCGATAGTCCTTCTTATAATGACCTTTGAAGTTTGTGAGTTTCCCATGAAGACTTGCTCTCCTTTAAACTGAGTTGTATACTCATAGAAGGAATTGGAGTCCCCACATATGTGCTTGGTAGCACCAGTGTCAAGTACCCACTCCTTCGGCTTATCAACTAAGTTTACCTCAGTTACCACTGCTACGATAACATCCTCAGTCAAATTGACTTTCGGTTTCCCAGAGTCCTTCTTCTTTCATAACTGATAGTCCTTCTTGTAATGTTCGGGTTTGCCACATACATAGTAGTTTCCTTTCTTTTGTTGCTTCTTGAATTTCTTATCATTTTTCACATTCAAGTTCTTTTTTAATTTTGTAGTCTTTTCCTCCACCAGATTGGTTTTGGAAAACTGGTCCTCATCTTTCTTTATGTTCTTTTCTTCTATCTTAATTTGGACCACTACTTGGTCCAAAGTAGTGTCATTCCTTTTATGCTTCATACTGGTCTTGAAATCATTCCATGTATGTGACAATTTCTCTATGAGAGAACCGACAATGAATTCATCTGGCAGTATCATGCCTTCATTTGCTAGTTTCCCCACAAGAACCTGAAACTCATCTATTTGGGTAGACACGTCTATGTCTTCTTTCATGGTGAAGTGCAGGAAGTTGGAAATGACATATTTCTTGTTTCCGACATTTTATAGAACACACTTAGTGTCTAATGCATTCCAGATTTCATAAGCATAATTGTAGGAAGAATAAACATTGTATAGTTCATTGGATAAGCAATTTAGGATATGGTTGGTGCAGAGGTGGTCGACTGTAATCCAGTGTTCTACAACAATAGAATGGGCTAGTTCCTCCATTCTTAGTGGGTCCTAATTGCTCTAAGGCAAACAACAGGCATTTTCTCCAACGCTTGTAGTTGGTTCCATTGAAGGGTTCAATCTTAGAGAAATCGGGAACTGTTGATAGTATTCGGTTCCTCAAGGTGTTAGCATAGATAGGTTCCATAAATGCGGTTTAAAGATTGTTGTAAAAATAGTAAAGAAGGCATAATGGAACTTATCGGTATTCGCTTTCCAAACCAAACATATAGAGATGTGATGATGCAAAATCTCAAAACTGGAAATTGTAGGAAGAAGGAGGGTTGAGTCGTGCCACTTGGTCACTCTCCTTAAAACTGCATTTGCCCCCTACGATGTAGCCGGGTGATCGCAAATCGGTCACTAAGATAAAACAACCTACAAGCTTCTGGTAGGCGTCCACTCACTTACCAGACCTCTGTGAACCACAGGAAGGATGATGCTCACATTACAGAGAAGATAGAGAAGAAGACTTTTGAAAGAGAATGTTGTGGGTAGACTAGGTCGGCTAGCACTCTTCTTATAGAGTGCTCTCAAACCCGAATGGACACAGATGTGTCCTTTCAGACAGGATTCTCTTCAGAATAGTGCACCTATTCAAAGAGGCACAACGAGGAAGAAGAGACATTGATAACTCTGTATTTTGATGCCTTAAGGGTATCTTTTTTGGGGTATTTTAGACCTTAGACTGACTAATTTGTACCATTATTTTCGGTTAAATTCAATGTTATGACCTCTGAGGGTCCCTGTGCAAATTTTGAGTAAAAACAGGGAAATTTACAGAGTTTTCTACAGATTTTAGGAAGCTGGTGAGAATTTCAACTGAGAAAGGGGATGTTTCTATGAAAAATGAGCACAGGAGGGTGCCTCCTATCTGCTAAACCTAGAAAGACACCCCTCCTACTGTATTAGCATACTCCCCTCTCCTTAGAAAACCCTAGGGCACCTCCCCACTCATTCTTTTCACCTCTAACAAACCCTAGCTGCCCCTAACTACTAAATCTTCACCTTCCACTCCTCCCTAACATCTAATCTCAACCATCCAATCCTTAGCAACCTCTCATAGCCATAGACCTCTCCCTAGACAACATCCTAACCTTACACCTCACTCTTTAAACCTCAACCAATCACCTTAGGGTGCTAAGTCACACTAACCAATCACATTTCTCTAGTTCTATGCGCCCAAATCTGCTCCCTCCATTCTGGGCACCCTAATCTCAGCCCTATATAAAATTGGGCACCCTCTCCATCTCATCTTAGCCTTAGGATCACCTTAGAAGAATCCTAATCCTCCATTCTCAACCCTAGGGCGTTCATATTTCTGCAAAAACCCAACTGCCACCCCTCTCTTTCTCTCTAATCCCAAACCTATCATTCATTCTCTATAAAAAGGACCCAAAGGGTCCTTGAGAAGGGGTTAGATTTTGCCCCCAGGTAAGACGGAAGGTTGTTCTTGAGAAGTTCAAGGGTAGAAGAAGAAGAGAATGCCTAGGCAAGAGGAGGGGTTCCTGCTTGTAGTTCGCCTAGCCATTACTGCCACCTCTAGGTCTGGGTCTCAACCAATCCCATAGTTTTAGATTTACTTTTTACGCGTGTTTTTATTTTCTGTTCTTTAATTTCCAGTTTTTATTTTATTTTTGCAATTTATTTTTATCAAATTTAATTTTTGTCTTCCTTTCTACAGATCTGAAATTCGGCTAGGTAAGACGGAAGGCCCATCTTGAGGAGTTCAAGGGTCAAAGGATAGATTCAGAGACTACTACCTCTAACCGAGTTGCAGATTTTTTATTTAGTTTTTTTTTTATTTCTGTTATTTATTTATTTTTCTACAATTTTTACTTTCAGCATTGTTAGAATTTTATTTTAATGGATTCCAGTTCAATTAATTAAATTTTGTGTTTCTGCAATCTTAAATCTTGTTATTTGGTCAGGATTGAAGTACGTAACAATTTTTTCCTCTCTTTCCTGTGGATACGACTCCTTTGTTACCATTAACTGCATTTTGTAGTTATTTTGAGAACTGGAAAATTTATAAATATTGAAATTGGTGTTACAAAGTGGTTAACGACACACTTCCTAATACACCAATTTTTTGGCGCCATTGCTGGGGAAGCAACGGAGAAAAAAATTTTATTTGCTATGTTTGGATCTGTTTCATTATTTTTTTTTATTTTCATTTGATTACTTGATCTGTAATCTCATTTTAATTCTTGTTTCTCTTTGATTTTGTAGGACGTAATAACAAAAGGTGGGGTACTGGAGCGTTTTTGGACTGTTGAAGAAAAGAGAAGAGAAGAGAAATTGGGATTGCGATTCAGATGTAGTCGTTCCAATTTAATCATTTTTTTTGTTTTTATTTTTGAATTCTTTTTGGTAAAGTAGTGTTTTCGAATTCTTAGTTAATTATTTTTATTTCTTGATAGACCCAATTTATTTTTTTTAGGATTATTTTTTGTTTCGTTCTTATATCTTTTTTTTTGGATTGTTAGGTTATGTTTTTTGTTTAATCATTAGAAACTCATTTCATTTCTTGAATTTTTATTGCTGCATACTCTTATTTTTTTTATTTTTATTTAAACTTTAGAGTAGTGAACTTCCTTCTTAATCTTCATTTCTATAGTATTTATTTTTTGCAAAATTAGTTCATTTATTTTTCTATTTTTTGTGATTAATTGTTGTTGTAATTAATTGCTCCCTTTGCTAAATTAGTTTGTTTTTTTATTTTATGCTAAATTGTTGAATTGCATATTAGAGATAATTGTTCATGCATTGTAATTAGTTGTATTTATTTTTTTATTGTGTTTTTTCGTTAATCCATTTGAAGGCAATCCTATTTAAATAAGATAAGGTGGGGATTTCATCACCCTTCATTGGCCCAAAAACCACCACCCTTTCATGTGCAGTTCACCCTAAACCATAATTTAAAATTTGGATAGCAAGATCCTTTAGGAGGCTCCACACATTTGGTTCAAAAGTATGCTGAATTTTAGGGAAGTTTGTAATTACTTTCCATAACTAGCGTTTAGTATCTAAGGAAAGAGGTTAACCGGCTAAGCCTAAGCGAGTTTTGTGGTTACTTAATTAAGTCCTTGCGAGAGTAAGGAAGCCTCCCACATCCCCCACCTCTTACCTGGCTAACCAAAGGAAGTGGTGTAATTCCAAGTGAACCTAAGAGGATTCACATTGGTTGAACCACTAGTTTTGGAAACCTTAGGTCCCCTAAGCCGTGTGTGAAATGCTTGCATTTTCAAAAATTTAAAAATTCAAATTTGAATTTAAATTTCAAAATCTATATTTGAATTTAAATTTCAAATTTCAAATTAAAAAAAGAGAAATTTAAAAATTCAAGTTTGAGTTTAAATTTCAAAATCTAAATTTGAAATTAAAATTCAAAATTTTAAATTCAAATTTTAAAAAAGAAGAAAAAGGGACTTCTGAGTTGTATGTTAGGAAGGAGATCTCTGGGGAGAGAAATAGTAGAACCTATACCTGAGATAGAGAGATACCTCCATCACCAACAGCGCAACCACATGGTCGGGATCGATGATGAACCACCCAAAAAGCTGAAGGAGTATTTCACTCTAACCCAATATAACCCTTCATCCTGCATACAATAGTCAGATACCCAAGCCTTGCAGTATGAGATTAAATCAAGCACAATCCAGATGCTCCCCTCTTTCTACGTAAACCCGAGTGAGGACCCATACAAACACATAGATGAGTTTCTAGAAATTTGTTCCACTATAAGGATCCAAAACTTTAATGATGATGCCCTTAGATTAACTCTTTTCCTCTTCTCCTTGAAAGATAAGGCCAAGCACTGGTTGGGAACTATATGGAGACCTATTAGAACTTGGGCAGAAATGTAGCAATAATTCCTTAAAAAGTTTTACTTTATAGGACAAACCAACACCATGAGAAGAGCCATCACTGGATTCACCCAAACACCGGGTGAACAAATCCACGAGTCTTGGGAGAGAATGAAAGAGTTATTGAGAAGGTGCCCACACCATGCCTGTCCAAATGGCAAATTGTCCAAGCCTTCTATGAAGGTTTGACTGATAAATACAGGCAAATGGTAGATGAATCCTGCGGGGGGGGGCATTTATGACTAAAAGTGAGGATGAAGCATATGGTCTTTTCGAAACATTGAGTGAAAATCCCATCAACAATGCATCATTATATTCCTATGAGAGGTCGGTGGGACCTTCAAAGAGGGCAAGGCTCTACGAAGTCAGGAACAGTATAGAGCCCGAGGCAAGAATGGACCTGAATGCAATCTCTAGAAAATTGGACAAGGTAGATCTTCTAGCCCCAAAGCTTGATCAATTCTTCACCTATAACTAGCAACCAAGCCCATCTACACCTTATCTTGATTGTGCCAGCTCGGCCCACCAAGTTGATGATTATCCAACAATGACCTAGTTTTCGTCATTTATCCAAGAACAAGTTCAGACAACCTAGAATTTCTCGAGGCCTAATAATGAACCATTTTCAAATACTTACAACCCTTGGTGGAGAAATTACCCTAACTTTTATTGGATGACACATCAACCTAACACACAGTCTCAACAGTACCATCCATCTAACTCAATGGCCCAGCAATTTTAGAGGCCACAAGTGTAGAGCCAATTCCAGTAGACTTACCCTATAGGAACCAGTCGGTCTAACCTTACCAGGTTTCCACAACCTCCTTAGACCAGTACAGTTGATGACAAATGCATGCAAGTTCAGTAGTTGATTCTAACTCGGCAGTAGTCCATTGCTAGATTAAAAAGCCAAATAGGACAGCTAGTTGAAGCCAATGCGAGGAGAGATGTAGGACAACTACCGAGTCAACTGGTTGCGAATCCTAGAAATCAGCCACCGAGTTTTCCTCCACTACAGATTCAACCACCTCCTAAGAACCCTCAGTTTGAAAATGTCAAGGCTATTATGACCTTAAGGAGTGGGAGGATTTTAGAGGACCCGTATGAGAAAAAAAAAATTGAAAACATTAGTGAAGAAGAAAAGGAGCAAGAAGACCATACATTGGAGGGGGAAGACAAAGGAAAGGAAAATTTAGAAGAAGAACCTATAGTAAACTGACCTGTAGTTCCCTTTCCGACCGCACTCATAGCCAAGCCGTTGTGAAAGACGAAACAGACTCGCAACGAGGAGATCAGGGAGTTATTCAAGCAATTCCATATTAACATCCCTCTCCTCGATGCGATACAACATGTCTCAGCCTATGCCAAGTTCTTGAAAGAGTTGTGTACTCAAAAGAGGGAACCACAACCGGCCCCGCAAAAAGTGATGCTCTCGGTAGATGTTAGTGCAGTTCTCCTAAACCAACTCCCCTAGAAAATGAAAGACCTTAGTGCTCCTCTAATAAGTTGTGTCATCTCTTGAATCACTTTCGATTGGTCCATAAAAAATGAAAGACCTTAGTGCTTCGGTAATTTTGCAACTCGCTGATCGGTCAGTCAAGACTCCTCAAGGTGTTATTGAGGAAGTCATTGTCAGAGTAGAGGATTGTTACTTCCCAATGGATTTTATCGTCCTAAACATGACCCCAACCGAGGAACTGAACAATAACCCAATAATCTTAGGATGTCCGTTTCTAGAAACTACCAATGCAAAAATCACCTTAAATCGAGAGAAATGAACATTACATTTGGGGAGCAGAAAGTCCGATTAAATGTATTTAGTGCCGCTAAGTATCCAAACATAGGGGAAGATGAATTCAAAGTAGATGTAGTGGACGACCTTGTAGATGCCCTGTCTACCTTTTGGTTAGCTCAATCTGAGCCTTGTCTGTGTAAAGAAGAAAGCGAGTCTAGAAGTGTAGATGAGAGAAGTGAGTGAATGCGTCTGGTTGAAGACGCTAAATTTAGCACTGGTTGGGAGGCAACCCAACGTAGTTTTTAGTTGCTTTTGCTTTTAGGATTAGAGTTTTTGTTTTCATGATTCGAGACCAGTTGGCAGACCTTGAACCCCTTGGGAAAAACCTTCTTGATTGTTCCCTTTGGCCGAAGTCCCTTTGTATCATTCTAGTCATGCCATTGGGGACAACGGAATTTAAGTTGGGGGTGAAGAAAGAGAGAGAAATTTTGAAAAAAAAATAATAATAATAATAATAAGAGCTCAGCTTTTAGAAATGTAGAACTAAAAATTTTACTAAGAAATTTTTAAGTTTTTCCATAAAAAGATATTCACAAACATAAAAAGTTGAGGAAACTGACAGAAGAATATTGAATTTTGTAGAATATTCCCAAGTTTTCCTTGGTAGGATAAGAAGAGAAAGATTGAGAAATTAGACAAAATTTCTTCAAGTCATTAGAGACAGTGGACTACCCTGAACAGTGTTTAAAAAAAAAAGAATAAAAGGTCAATGGACACCTTGGACTTAGTAACCGAGTCTCTTCACCTAAGTCAAGTGTCGAGATTCACATTAAACGGAAAAGGGAATGCCAAAGACAATCACCTAACACTTAATAACCGGGTCTCTTCACCTAAGTCAAGTGTCGAGATTCACGTCAAATGATGGAATGTAGCAATAAAAATGTGTGTGCGTATCAAGTTCAAGGGTAGAAATCCACTACCAGAAATGATAAGAAGAATACCCGCCTAATTTTAAAAATCAATCTCAACTTATTGAGACAGTCTGCAACTGGAAGGGTATATAAGATTTTTAAGCCCAAGTTTCTGTAATGTTCAAAGCATGATGGTTTTACCCCTTAAACCCAATACTGATTTATACAAAGTTTGAGAATTCTGGAATTAGGATACTTAGCTAATTTTGTCAGGGATGATCTTGCAATGGGAATGATCTCTTTACTCAATGTAATTTTAAGATTGCGTTGCTAAGGGACTAGCATTGGTTAAGTTAGGGGGTGTGATAACTCTGTATTTTGATGCCTTAAGGGTATCATTTTAGGGGTATTTTAGACCTTGATTGACTAATCTGTACCATTTTTCTGGTTAAATTCAATGTTGTGACCTCTGCTGTGCAAATTCTAGGTAAAAACCGGGAAATTTATAGAGTTTTCTATAGATTTTGGGAAGCTTGTGAGAATTCCAGTTGAGAGAGGGGGTGTTTCTGTGAAAACTTGTGCACAGGAGGGTGTCTCTTATCTGCTAAACCCAGAAAGACACCCCTCCTACTGTATTAGCATACTCACCTCTCCTTAGAAAACCCTAGGACGCCTCCCCACTCATTCTTTTCACCTCTAACAAACCCTAGCCACCCCTAACTTCTAAATGTTCACCTTCCACTCCTCCCTAACATCTAATCTCAACCATCCAATCCTTAGCAACCTCTCATACCCTTAGATCTCTCCCTAGACAGCATCCTAGCCTTACACCTCACTCTTTAAACCTCAACCAATCACCTTAGGGCGCTACATCACACCAACCAATCACATTTCTCCAGCTCTAGGCACTCAAATCTCAGCCCTACATAATATTGGGAACCGTTTCCTTCTCTTCTCAGCCTTAAGATCAGCTTAGAACAATCCTAACCCTCCATTCTCAACCCTAGGGTGCTCATATTTCTACAAAAGCCCAGTTGTCGCCCCTCTCTTTCTCTCTAATCCCAAACCTATCATTCCTTCTCTATAAAAAGGACCCAAGGGGTCCTGAAAAGGGGTTGTACTCTGCCCCCCAAGTAAGACGAAAGGTTGTTCTTAAGAAGTTCAAGGGTAGAAGAAGAAGAGAACGCCCATGCAAGAGTATGGGTTCCTGCTTGTAGTTCGCCTAGCCACTACTACCACCTTTGGACCCGGATCCCAACCAGTTTCCCATAGTTTTTGATTTACTTTTTACGCGTGTTTTTATTTTTCGTTCTTTAATTTCCAGTTTATATTTTATTTTTGCAATTTATTTTTATCAAATTTAATTTTTGTCTTCCTTTCTGCAGATCTGAAATGGCCAGGTAAGACGGAAGGCCCAGCTCGAGGATCAAAAGATAGATCCGGAGACTACTACCTTTGACTGAATTGCAAATTTTTTTATTTAGTTTTTTATTTCTGTTATTTATTTATTTTTCTACGATTTTTACTTTCAGCATTGTTAGAATTTTATTTTAATGGATTCCAGTTCAGTTAATTAAATTGTGTTTTTGCAATCTCAAATCTTGTTATTTTGTCTGGATTGAAGTACATAACAAGTTTTCCCTCACTTCCCTGTGGATACGATCCCTTTCTCACCACTAACTGCATTTTGTAGTTATTTTGAGAATTGGAAAATTTATAAATATTGAAATTGGTATTCCGAAGTGATTAACGACACGCTTCCAGACACACTAGACACAAAAAAGAAAACGTTTTAATTTAAAATTAAATTGAAAAAATTGAAGAGACATTTTAAATTAAAAGGTTGTAATTCGGCTAAACCAAAATGATCTAGTGCATCGCACGTACACGCACCCGCACCCACGCTTGCACCCTCGCCCACACCTCAACCAGGCTCTGCTCGACGCACGCGTGTGAAAAGCACTCCCAACCCCCCCTCACATGCATGGAATATCTATAGTGCTCTCCTATGGGTCCCTACACAAATATACTCAATGTCACTCATTTCCCAAGCAATGTGGGACAATGAGTCTTACCATGCACTCAAGGGTGGGAAGAGGAAAAGACAAAAACAAGAGGAAGGAGAGAGATTCTTGAAAATTTGAATCTCCCTCTAACAGGTTTTCGCTAAGAAAGCTATAAATGTCCTAATCTTCTTTTGCATGAAAAAACTTTAGCTGTTGCGGGCCAATGGCCAATGCTATTGAGAAAATTTCTGGAAATACCACATTACCATGAGAATGGATAAATTAGTAATTACATCTTAATTTTTTTTTTGACTAAAACCAAAGCATGGGCGTGAACTGGTGAATTGCTCAAAACATGCCCAACCCAAAAATTGAGACCAACAGCCAAAGTTAAGCCCCTTTTGCATTTCTTTGTGAATCGAGGCTATCAGCTCAAGCAAGCACTTAGAGTTTACAAGTCCCCTTATGATCATAGCGCCAAGAGGGAGGACACATCCTCCAACGGGATCCCAAACTCCCCGAATGCCCCTAGAAAAGTGTGTCCATGAACACCAATGAGCAAGAAGAGGCTCCATGTGCTCAAATCTGCTCTTTTCTGCCATTCCCCTAGAGCAATCTACAACAATAAGCAAACATGGAGAAACTTACAAAACATGGGATTGCTAAGAATCTAGCCTTCCCACTTTATAAACTAGACATTAGACTCCCCACAATGAAAAATTATTTTCTTCTCAAATATGTCATAGAAGTACAGTAAACTAGTCCCTTCTATTGCATAATACTACCCATTTTCCTACCCCATTGAAACTAGAACAGGAGGGGGAAATCCCTTCTTAATCTCTTTACTCTTTAACACCAACGCCTTCCTCAAGAGATAATCAACATCTACATGCCCTAGAGATACCTCAAAAGGGTGAACAACATTAGTAGCAACCATGGTTTTTAAAACCAACCCGGAGGCCGAACCGGTCAGGAGTCCGGTTACCGGGTCAAGTGGGAGTCCAGATCTGCTCCTCACTGCTGGTAAACCCTATCGAGTATTCCTCCGCTTATTTCTGATTTCCGGTTCTATCCTACTAAGCCCCTGGTAAACCCTAGCGCCCTCCACCAGTTGTAGTGTTTTCTCCGGCGGACGGTGATTTCACCGACAACAATACGAAGTCTCCTTTCAATCAGAGACGAAACGAGACTGACAACTCTGTCGATTTCTTTTTTCCCGCCTAAACTCTCATCCCTTTTCCTTTTTCACGAAGGACCCAAACTAATAGATAGCAAACCTACGATTCCTCGTCGTCATTGTCTCTTGTCTCCACCGTGTCACAAGCCTACGATTCCAACTTGCTCAGTTCTCTGTCTATTCCATCGTCTGTTCGATCGAGATTTATGTACTGATAGATAGGAAAGCTAACAACGGCGGATTTTCTTTTTAAATAAAAAATAAAAAATAAATCCCATATCTCTTCTCTCCTAAAGCTCATCATTTCCTTCCTCCCCGCATCGAACCAATCATTTACAATCCCAAAGTCCCAACTTGACCAAGCTTTCTACTACTACTACTACTTCTCGATTGCTTCGCCAAATTCAACGTTTTCTCGGAGCACCAGCCCTAATTTTCCTTCTGAAACTCTTCCTACTTGTCTTGTAATTCTATGGCTCAGCTCTTCAAATCCAGGTGTTGTGGACCTGGACGGATATCGGTGTTGGAGTTGTCCCCTCCGACTCCATCATTATATCTAACTAAGAACGAAGACGAAGAAGGAGAGGAAGATGATGACGGTGACGATTACTTTTCCAATCCAATATCATCCACTCCGTTGATAATTCCTGCGGGGGGAGAGGGAGGTGCCAGAGATGAGAGTCATCATTTCCCAATTCTGGAAATTTTGCTAGCGGCATTAAAGAAGTCGTTGGTGACATGTAGCATGGAGAGGGAGGATATTTGTGCCATGGATATTATTAGATGACCTACCAATGTCAGGCATGTCTCCCACCTAATTTTCGATCACTACAATGGCTTTCTCGGTTTGCCCGTTGAGTTCAAGACTGATGTCCTTCTAGGGTTCCCCAGTGCCAGGTTTCACTCTCGGTCTGTGCCTCTATTTGTTTGCTTCTTATGCTTAAACTCTGCATCTTCTCTTTACAAAAATCCTAAAGTTATAAGTGCGGTGATAAACATTCCATGCTTTTGCTTTATTGTTTCGTCATATTCCAGTAGTTTTTGCCAAAATATTTCCCAACTCTGTAATTTCTCTTTTCTTCTGGTTAGAGTTGTCAGTCTCGTTTCGTCTGTGATCGCAGAAAGACTTTGTATTGTCGCCAGTGAAATCGCTGTCCACCGGAGAAAGCACTACTCAATCGGTGAAGGCACTAGAATTTAGCAGGAATTTAGGGAAAATAACAGAAAATTAGAAATAAGACTTGCTGAGGAAGAATACTCGGTGGCGGGGGTGGGGGCGCTAACGGAATGATGAGAACTTGCAAGGCGCCAGGCGGTGAGGAGCAGATCCGGACTCGTCAAATGATCGGACCGTTTGACCCAAATGGTCAGTCTGTTCTAACAAAAGAAATAAAAAGATTAAAAAAGACGGTCTAATCCGTTCGAATGATTAATCACTCGGGTCAATGGTTTCTTGATCAAAATCAACAGTTTTTTGAGATTTCTAACCGGTTCCTGGTTTTTCCTTTCCAGTCCGACCCTATTTTGAAAACCATGGTAGCAGCAATTGAGGTTAACTTAGTCTCAATCTCAACCATTCTATCATTTCTTGTTACTAAAAGCCAAAAACGAAGGTCGTTGCAGATAAAGAACTAGAAACAATAATGGAGATGAAGAAGATGAAAAGGCTAACAACTTTTTCAAATAGATGGGTGGTTTTCTTAACCCCCAAATTGTTTAATCAGCCGTATAGCACCACGTGTCACCTTGACACAATAATCGCACCTATGACTTCGGATTATGGGGTTTCCAGTTTTGTTAAATTTCAAAAGAGATCCCCTACTTTACATGATAACATTGACAAGCATTTAATCCTCATGCAATAACATTCAATCATTTCATTACACTAGAAGTTTCGTTACCTTCTCATCGCAAATCAAACACAGCGTATAACACCCCCCACGGTATAACTGCAATGGTCTGTACTTCTATCGGTGAGTAGCGGCTACATTAGGATAGGTAATCTATAAATTGACCAGACTTATTTTTTCCAACACAAGAATAGGTCATGCTTATTGACAAAATTACTTCTATTAATAACAACCAATGGACTTGTAATTCTCACATACAGATCCCAAGAATAAGGGTGATAATCCAAACCCCTGGATCTTTGCATAGACACGTTGCGACACCCCACTCGGCTTGCTCGTTTTGGATCTAACAAAATAACAAACTTTCCCACTCGCAAAAGTTTCTCTCCTTTACACACCTTGCGTCTATAAATACAAAAAAGGTTTGAGCCTTGAGGCTCTTATGACTTTAGTCTTCTAGATCTCCTGCATAAATTATTCTCAACTGAAACCCTAACCTCCCTCAAGCCAAAAACTACTTTCCCTCTTCCTCCTCTAAGAGACTACTATCTTTCAAATAGACCATTTTATTGTCTTACCCTCCCTGCCTACACCTATGATGACATAACAAACATTCTCATACAAAAGTCCATCAAGCTTGAACTGTAGCCAAGCACAAATCCACCATACCTTATACTAAAATTTAATTAATTATAATAGGACAAAAAGGATCAAACACTAAATCACTTGGTTAAATAGGCTTTGATAACAAGAAGAAAACTAAACTAGCAGTATGTGTTGTGTTTAACCAAGAAAACCAACAAAAGAAAATAGAGAAGATTAAATGGAGAAGAGAAGATGGAAAAGGAGAAGAGTCAAATTGTACTCCTATCTCCAACCCCTAATTAATTTTATTAATTCTGATTAGAAACAATGGGGTAATTACGTTACATGAATACCCTTAATATGGTCACTGCCTATAAACCAAGGTTCAAAGTATCGACACATATCGGCCCGTATCGACTGATATGTATCGTTCTGGGAGTTCCCCGATACGTCCCTACAATGGGTTTATCGGGGTTCTGACCAGTTCAGGGGGTGGAGCCTTAAACCACCCCCCCTGAACCGGTTTTGAAAAAAAAAAAACTTAAAAAAAGTATCGATATCGCCCGATACACCCCTACCGGTGTATCAGACATCAATATTTTGAACCTTGCTACAAACTTTAGGAAAAGAGACCAATATGCCCACAAGTACAAAGGTCCATCCATTAACACAAAAAAATAAACAATAAATGTAAAACTGAAATAACCATGGCCCATCCATCCCAATATTTCTATTGTGGATTTCGATGCTCTGATCACATGCATAATAAACCATCAACAACACCCATAAAAAGTGATTTCTTGCTGGTTGAAGGAGCTAGAAGGGTTAGGGATAGATTGACCAATAAAGACATGGGTAATAATAAGAAATGATTTAAGTTCCAATAATTTAACAATGGATATAGCAAATGATGAAACAAAATTTATATAACCAACCCCATATGATTGGGTTAAGGCTTGGATGATGACGACGATATTTCCTCACTTAAGAGAATCTGAATAAGGCGTTTAAGAAACTCTATTAGTTTGGCCGCGATAAAGCAGATATCTAGCTTTACAATATAGCTGAATGACTTCAACCTAAAAGGTTAAGAATACGAGTTTTTCTGTTTTTTTCCATGCATGGGTGGAACTTGTATAAATGCTTCAACGGGCACAATTGTTGCTTCTTTAAGTGGCTGAGCTATCAGAAAAGAGTCCGATTCACAAACTTCAATCTGGCTGACCCGATTAGGGAGAAACTGCATAGATGGGCTACTTGATGAAAAGTTATAGCATGAGCCAGGTTGTGGCGTCCGGACTTTTCCTCAACTTTCTCCTACATGAAATTTACGAGGGGTGTCCCCTTACACGTATAATCCCTATTCATATAAGAACACAAGTGAAGGGACACATGTCACACTGAATTGAAGCTCCTGGTTTCTCTAGTGAATCTCCTCTCCCTCTTTCCTTTTTCCTGTTTTGCACAAAATTCTCTGGAAAATAACTGTGTTCACATCATAATCTATTTTCAATCAGTTTCGGGTCTCATATATGCCCAGTTAAGATAGTATCTTAGAACAACCAGTACAGAGAAAGAACTAAAACATAGAGTCCGAAAAATTTACATTGTCACAAGAAGATAGTTGATGGACATCGGAAGAAAGAGGAAGTACAACAAAAGATAAACTACAAAAATAACTTGAATATCAGCAGTACGGTAGAGAAAAGGGATGATGCTTTTTAAATCACGATTGCATTGCCAAGGCTGCAATTGTATCAGGTTCATAACCATGTACCCTCAAGCGATAGATGCAAGTGTGAGTGAGGCTTCCATGGTTGGAAGTGAAGTCGAGCCTAACAAAGTTGATAGCACCTGAATTTGTTGGGTCCACATTGAAGGTCTGTGCATTGCTCTTATCAAGGTCATAAGTAAACTCTGTCAATAAAAACATCTTCTCTTCCTGGCTGGATGGATCAATATCACGTTTTTGTAACCATCCGGAGATCCGACAATCCCTTGGAGCACTTGCTCTGTCATAGGCAACACTCTGAGCATTAACAAGGAAAACTGTTATATTAATACATTGACAAGGCTTCATCATGATATTATTAGAAGAATAACTTATGAACTTCACTATATCTTCAAACAGCAAAATAGACCACTAAGCAAAGCGCCTTTAAGAAGGCTAAGGAAAACGTATTTTTCCAACAAGAAACAGATGATATCCATACTCATTCAGTCGGAACTACACAGATAGTGTCAATAGCATGAGTCAGTTCGAGGACTCATGCATGTGATTAAATCAATCCAACAATGCCCCGTTCCTTTTAATACTGAATTGCCAGCCCGTATACCTAGATGATGGTCTGAATGGACACTACTGTAATCCACATAAATACTGTGAGATCTGCCCCATGTTGCTTTTGAAATACATTTCTTATAGAAAATGCAACTAAATTTAATTTACACATCCATACGGAATTAACTAATTTATGTATAGCACAGATTTTCAGTCATTTGTTTTTCAAATTAGTTACCAAATAATGCATACTTTGTAGAATTGGAATTCTAAATCCTGTTCACATCACTATATCATCCACCGAATCAATGGCATCGTTCTATTTTAGAACAAGAAACAGAATGACCTACACAACAAAGATCCAAAAGTGTGCCAAATTGACAAACAGTTTCACTCTGCAACTAAATGTCCAATTAAGTGGAAAAGAACAAGAAACCGCTTCAAAACCAGTCAGATAAGAATTACTTCAAGTATTCTATATATTTAGTGATTTCTAGTGTGAACAAGGTATGAGAAAGAAAATGAAGTTAAGGAAAGTTGAGGATGCCCAAAAGTGTTAGAAATGCCCCTCCTCATTATCATTTATACTTAGTACACAAAGTTACACCAACACAAGAACTAAACTACCCCAATGGTAACAAGCAGCTATCAACACTCACCCTCAAATTGAGCATAGATAATGGTACATGCCCAGCTCGCATAGATTTGGATCCAAGTTGGATCATAGAACTTTGGTGAGGCAGTATACCGATTAAGCTTCATACTTGACAAAACAAAAAGAAAAACTTCACCACAAGCAATGTCTTCCTTGATAAAGTGTCAACCTCAATGTGCTTGATGCAGTCAGGCTGTACAGGATTATTTGCAATATTTATTGCCTCCTAATTATCTCAATACAGCATCATTATGCATTCATGGTCAACACCCATCTTTCTTAACAAATTACGCAACCATAGTATTTCTAAAACTATACGAGCCATAGCTCTATATTCAATTTTTATACCTGACCTTGCAACCACAGAATGCTAGATTTTGGAACCTAGTAATTGAGATATTCACTAAATGGCCTCTTGGAAGAAAAGTTACCTGTATTTGGGGGTAGGATTACATTGATTAGGTCGACGTTGACCAACTTGCCGGTGTACCATTTGATTGTGTTCAAAACTCTAGAAGGGGTGAGAAGAAGATTGGAAAAATTGATTAGGGATTTTTATAGATCCATGAGAGAAGAAATATAATAGAATTCATTGGGAGATGGTGCAAGACATTCAGTAGTCTAGGTGTAGAGAATATCCAAAGAAGGAATATAGCTCTATTGGGTAAGTAGTTTTGGAGACTGCCACAAAAAAGGATAAATTGTGGGCAAAGGTGATAATAAGCATTCATGGGCTTGTGACCAAGGGATGGGATGGACTTTGGGCTAGAGTAACAAGAGATTCAGCCTGGAAATCTATCCATAATATTCTACATGTATTCTTGGCCTTTATCAAATATAACTTGTGTTCTGGAAACCTTGTTAAATTCTGGGAACATGTGTGGTTGGGTGACTCACCATTGAAGAAACAATTTCCATCTCTTTTTAATTTGTCCAACCTTAGGGATGAGCCTGTGTCTTCTTTCTTGATGCCTTCTAGCTCTAGTTCTGACTTTTCCAGGAATTTGGGGTTTAGGATGTTTCATACTTCATCTTTTGGATGGGGTGTTCTTGATGCCTTGACCCAACCCCCAAACAGCTCTTTGGTGCCTTTTCCTATTAAGGAGATCTGGGACAAGCCTATTCCTCCTAGGGTTGGTGATTTTTGCTAGGATCCTGGAAAGAATCAATACTTGCGATCTCCTTCAAAAAGAGACAAAATAGGTGTCTTTCTCCTAATTGGTGTATCATGTGTAATGCCAACGGTGATACTTGCTACAACTTATTAATCTCATGTCCTTTTGTTTATGGTATTTGGGAATGGTTTCTCTCTTTGATTGGGTGTAGGTGGGACCCCCCGCCAAATGTACAAAACTTGTTCAGTTCTACCTTTGTCAAATGGAAAATGACAAGGAGGAGAATTTTGTGTAGGTGGGTGGTTGTTTGTTGGACGATCTAGGAGGAAAGGAACCAAAGAGTTTTTTTCAGATGAAGAGAAGAGCAGAGAAGCACTAATTGAAACCATTACCATCAAAGTGGTTCAGTGGACAAAATCTTTGAGTAGTTTTGAAGGTATTTCTACTGATGACCCGTTTAGAAAGTGGAAGGAGGTGGTTAACTCCTCTCTTTAAAGTTGTCTGTTGTCACTAGGCTGACATGGTCCCTGCCTACTTCCACGTTTATCAAGTTGAATTTTGATGGTAGTAGTGAAGGGAACCGAGGTGCTTCAGACGAAGTATTTTCTGGAATGAGGGAAGAATTATTGCTCTCTACTCGGGCCCAATAGGTATGAGTGATTAATTGAGGGCTGAAATCATGGCTTTGATGGAAAGAGTTCAAAAAGCAAAGGAATTGAACATCAGAAGATTGATCGTTGAAGGGGATTCATAGTAGTGAGCTGGCTGCAAAAGGAGGATATTGGTTGGTTTTAATGAAAGAAGTTTAAGCGGATGATACAAGGCATAGAAGTTAAGCCATAGTGAGTAATATAGATAAACCAACCAATATAGCGGGTAATACAAAGCTGTAATTGTGTAATCAGCTGTCATCTTGGGGAGAGTTAAGAGAGTTTACCTCTCTCTATGGTGTTCTATTGTACCTCTTTTCTATAGTAATGAAATTGTTCTGTTATTGATAAAAAAAAAAAAAAAAATCTACAAATTGCTTCTTACTCTTCCAAGAAATAAGATTAGCTCCAACTAAAACACAGTAGCTAGAGATAGATCATTTATCACCAACTGACAATATTCCATTGGCTGAAAACTGTGGATATCTTTGATGACTTCTCCTTTGATGATTTGTAGAGAAATTGGCTAGTAATAGCCAATACTTCAACAAAGAATGATAGAATTCTGTCAGAATGGGTTCCGCCTTTGGAAAGTGTCATTAAGCTGAACTTTGATGGAAGCAGCCAAGGCAATCCCGGGCCTTCAGGTATACGGGGTATCCTGAGAAATAAGGACAGTAACATAATTTCCCTATTCTCAGGACCGGTGGGAGTGGGGGATTCCACAAGGGCAGAAATACTTGCTGCAGTACAAGGAATTCAGATGCCAACCAGCTTGGGGTGGAGCATCTCCTAGTTGAAGGGGACTCTCAGGAGGTAACCAGGTGAATCCTAAACTTGGATACCACCATTTGGGGCTACAAAGATCTCATAAAAAAAGTAAAGTGGTTAACCAGCAATATGAGAGTGGAGGTAAAATGGGTTAGTAGGTCTGCTAATTCTTTGGCCGATGCTCTAGCCATACAGGGGGTATATAGGGAAGATCTTTTTTGTGCTCCTATGTAAGTTATTATTAATTCGGAAATTTGTACTTAGCCTGGAGAGGTTGCAACTCGTACCTTTCCATGAGGACTTTGTACTATTTTATTGCTGATTTATAAAATCACTTCAATTATCAAAAAAAAAAACATTGGTATAGGCTTTTTGAAGTGTCCATAAGAAGAATAGATAAAGTCAATGAGAAGAATAGGTAAGGGCATCTTCCCTTTAAGTTTGTCTATTTCGTCTTGATATTGATTATGCTGTCAGTGTAGTAAATGAATACACGCATTGTCGTCAACTTTCTCATATGGTGTAGTTAATCAAATAAAAACAGTCTTCCAACAAGGCTTTGGTACATACCCTTATCTGTTACTAGATCACCCTCAATAGCACAAATCTTGTGAGATGGTCATAACCATCAGCTGGTTTGATCTCTAACTTTCCAATGTCCTTATACAGATAAAAAATGTATTCTCTCTGAAGAATAATTATAAATTTCCCTGACAATACATGTATTAACTAAATCCCAAAAACTACAATATCATAATATAAACTATCATTGTAGTTACTTTGTTGTCTCTCCTCTTGATTAGTAGTGTATGATCCACTTGGAATTGTTTGAAATCCACCTTCAAAACAACACTCCTAAACCTATCAAACCCCAAGCTCTAGGTGTTGATAACATGGACTCCTGTTGGCAGATGGTCGAGTCTCCAAAGGTTTGGAGAAGGCGACAAGGAAGAGGGAGAATGTGGGGAGGAGAGGAGAGAGAAGAGAAGAGGGAGAGTCTCTTTTTGCAAAATCCTAGGTCAAGGTCATATCCTCTCCTCCAACGTGGGGGAGAGATATCCCTTTTTATAGAGAGGACCCCAAGGTTATAAAGAGAAGGATCTAAAAGGAGACCTTTCCTATTAGGAAAGGGGATATTTATCTTTATGTTGGCTATTAAGGGAGTACCATTGGGGTTTCGCCACATTCCAACAAGATCCTTCAAAGACAAAGTTTCCTTTCTCTTAAGGTGCTCATGTGGCATGTGTAGGCTACGTCCCCTTATGGGTTTCCTAGTGGCCACGTGTTAGTCTTAGGTGACGCCCATTGTTCACTGTGGGTCTCAAGTGGTGTTTTATGTTCATCACAAGTCTGTGATGGATACTAAGCTCATCGCAAGTCTACGTTTGCTTTGTTAAGCTCATCGCAAGTCTGTACGAGCTCTGAGATCATTGCAGATGTGGGCCAAGTCATGGACTCGTCGGGGGTATTATTGTGGTACTGATTTATCACCTTATGTGCCCCCACAATCATGGCGATCAACACATACTTACATTAGCACCCCCAGGGTATGTAAGATCGCGCCTGGGGTTGCCAGGGTATGTGAGATCGCGTCTGGGGTTGCCAACGCCTTCCTGGGGTTGCCAGGGTATGCAAGATCGCGTCTGGGGTTGCCAAGGTATGTAAGAGCATGCCTGGGGTTGCCAGGGCATTCCTAGGGTTGCCAGGTTATGTAAGATCGCGCTTGGGGTTGTCAGGGCCTTCCTAGGGTTGCCAGGGTATGTAAGAGCGTGCCTAGGGTTGCTAGGGCCTTCCTAGGTTGCCAGGGTATGTGAGATCACACCTGGAGTTGCCAGGGTATGTAAGATAGCACTTGGTGTTTCTAGGGCCTTCCTGGAGTTGCCAAGGTATGTAAGAGCGTGCCTAGGGTTGCTAGGACCTTGCTAGGGTACGTGAGATCACACCTATGGTTGTCAGGGCCTTCTTGGGGTTGCCAAGGTATGTAAGATCGCGTCTAGGGTTGCCAGGGTATGTAAGAGCGCACTTGGGGATGCCAGGGTATATGTGACGAGCTCCTTTGCTTGCTAGGGCTTATTTACAACTGGGGGTGTCAGCCCGGAGGCGGTGCCCAGGCCTATAATGAATGGGCTATGTTGTTGATCAGGAACATGTTTCAACCCCACTTTTTGTTTCGAAATCATGCTTAGCCATTGTTTACTAGGAAAATGTTTTTAAATAGTCTTTTTTTTTACTTCGCAGTAAAGATATGTCTTTGAATTGATTTATGAATTTTAAACAAGTGTTTACCCATTCATCGCATTTCGTGTTGTTCGCTAACATGTTTATTACAATATTTACATAAAAGTCCTGGTCAACAGCATAGCCCATTCATTACAGACCTGGTTTACCAGGCCCGGGCACCTCCTCCGAGCTGACACCCCGATTGTAAATAAGCTCTAGCAACCCCAGGAGCTCGTCACATATACCCTAGCAACCCCAGGAAGGCCCTGACAACCCCAGGCGCACTCTTACATACCCTGGCAACCCCAGGAAGGCCCTGGCAACCCCAAGTGTGATCTTACATACCCTGGCAACCCCAAGAAGGCCCTGAAAACCCCAGGTGCAATCTCACATACCCTGGCAACCCCAGGTGTACTCTTACATACCCTGGCAACACCAAGTGCGCTCTTACATACCCTATCAACCCCAGGAAGAACCTAGCAACCCCAAGTGTGATTTTACATACCCTAGAAACCCCAGTAAGGCCCTGGCAACCCCAGGTGAGATCTCACATACCCTGGCAACCCCAGGTGAGATCTCACATACCCTGGCAACCCCAGGTGAGATCTCACATACCCTGGCAACCCCAGGCGCACTCTTAGATGCCCTGTTAACCCTAGGTGCAATCTCACATACTCTAGCAACCCTAGGCGCACTCTTACATACCCTAGCAACCCCAGGTGCGATTTTACATACCCTGGTAACCCCAAGCATGATCTCACATACATTGGCAACCCCAGGCACGCCCTTACATTCCCTAACAACCCCAGGAGCAACAATAAGCAAAATACATAGCATCCTGAAATGCAATGAGTTACCGTGGAAACACCGGGTGTGATGAGATATGCTGACACTTAGTTTTCCGAAGTACAACAAACTATCCTTGCAACACCAGGAGCGATGAAATTTAGTTTTCTTATATGCGATGAAATTTACCTCTTACATGTGATGACATTTATCTCTCTCAAATACAATGTCAATTAACCCTCAGTTGCGATATCACTCAACCTTCGCATATGCGATGACATTTAATTTTCCCAAGAGCGATAACTCTTAACCTGCTTAAATGCGATGGAATGTCTTGGCAAACCCAAAAGGCCTTGGAAATCCCGAGGACAATGGAAGACATTAGCAAACAAAAAAGTCGTGATAACAACAAGCATGGCAATCAATCTCAGCACTTAGCATAATCAAGTGCGATGACATATACTGGAAAGACTAGGAAAGCTTCGACAATCTCAACCACACTAACGGACCTTAGCACAAAAAAGCCCTCGGAAAACCCAAGGGAGATGGAATACCACAAACACTCAATGCTCCGAGTTGCAATGACATGACCAAGTCCAAAGGTACTTCGTATCACCGTACGTAGTTCAAATAAATGATCCGCAATATTATCACAAGAATATCAATAGGCTGCAAAGCAATCTCAACAAATTTACCCCCTTTGTTAGCATGGTCCATAATCTTGCACACTTAATGAGGGGCTTCCTACCCCCTTTGTGCAATATTTACCCTTACCTGATACTTCACTTACCAAAATGTAGAGTTGTAAAACTATCTTCAGACCTTTCCTATTCTTTTAGAATCCCACGAATCGTAACAATATGTTTATTAACAGAACTATGCGATCATCTGGACGTTCCAGCAATATTTAACATGTATCAGTATGCTTGAGGTCCTATATACACCTTTTGACAAAAAATGCTTAACCCAATCCCAAAAGAATTCAAATGGGGGGCTGCAGACTTGGCCTGGTCTTTTCCTCTCTCGATCGTTTCTTGATAGGGGGGCTGACAATTCGACCTAATTTCTTTCGTGCTTCTTGACAGAAATCATTCTACCATGAAGCAGGGGGCTATGAATTCAATTTGACAGGCTCCCGATCCATACTTCTTGACAGATGCTCTACCCAATACTTCACTTGTTTCTTGATATAATGCCTTCTATCAAGAAACATGGGCTAAAGTAGAGGAAGTATTGAGCTATGCAAAATGCTCCTATGATTGTACCATCACTTACATCTTCAAACACTTTGTACATGACTCAAACAACCTAGAAAACAAGTACGAGCCAATATGACAAATAACACCCTATCAAAAGACAGGTGGCTGAACACATCAGCGCAATCAACCCAAGAGAACGAGAAAATAACTCAAATCAACCGCTCCCGGTCCTCACCCAAATAACACCAAGATATAATAAAACAAGAATGCTTATCGGTAAGCTCCCACTTAGCAATTAGTAGGGGGGCTAATGTAAGTATATGTTGATCACCATGATTGCAGAGGCACAGAAAGTGTTAAACCGATACCACAAGAACACCCGCGGCGAGTCCATAACTCGGCCCACATCCGCAATGATCTCAGAACCCGTAAAGACTTGCGATGAGCTTAACAAAACCATTGCAGACTTGCGATGAGCTTAGTAGTCATCGCAAACTTGCGATGAGCATAAAACAACACTTGGAACCCATAAAACACCACAACAAGATAACATCGCCGATCTAACATCGCCGATCTTGTCCTTTAACACGTGGCCACTAGGAAACCCATAAGGGGACATAGCCTACACGTGCCACGTGAGCACCCTTAAGAGAAAGGAAACTTTGTCTTTGAAGGATCTCGCTGGACACGTGGCGAAACTCCAATGGTGCTTCCTTAATAGCCAACATAAAGATAAAGATCCCCTTTCCTAATAGGAAATGTCTCCTTTTAGATCCTTCTCCTTATAACCTTGGGGTCATCTCTATAAAAAGGGATAGCTCTCCCCCACGTCAGAAGGAGAGGATATGACCTCAACCTAGGGTATTCCAGAAGGAGACTATCCCTCTTCTCTTCTCTCTCCTCTCTTCCCTGCATTCTCCCTCTTCCTTGTCGCCTTCTCTAGACCTTTAGAGACTCGACCATCCACCAACGGGAGTCCATGTTATCAACACTAGGAAATTGCTTCAAAGCCATAAATCAACTTCTTTAATCTACATTAGTTCCCTAGAATAGTAGGAATGATAAAGCAATTACTAAAGTTACATGATTTTAGGATCTAAGATTGGAAAAGATAATTAGCTTCTTAAGCTACCTTCTTTGGCCTGGTGTATACTTGAAGATCTCTCCCTAGCATAGAATCAATGGTGGGAATCATAGGAAAAGTAGGATCTAAGGAGTCATGAACGGGAACAAGTCAAGGAAGAGAAGGTCGACTCTCTCACCATTATTCTCCCCATGAAGAAGGGTTTAAGAAGAAAAATAAGGTTCAAATTCATAGAAAATGACATCCTTCAGCACAATGCCTACTAAAATTGGGTTCATAATGATGATACCCCTTTTTAGTAGTAAAAATCCCAAAATGATGCATTTAAGAGTTCTAGGCTCAAACTTAATGATTGCTTGACTTGGATCATGAACAAAACATGAATCACCACAGACCATTAAGGGAAGACTTAACATAGTATCAAGGCATAGAAGCTGAAATAGAGATCTATAATGAAGAACCTAAGCAATTTATTGATTAGGAAATTTCTATTTAAACATATCCCAAAACCAAGTAGGAACCTTTATTTGGAACAACAATCCTCTTGCCACCTCCACTACATGTTGATTATTTCTCTCTGTTACACCATTTTGTTGAAGTGTAGACATGTAAGCTGATGGGATAAGGTTAGTTTGAAAGTTCTAAAGTCGGGATTAAAACACTAAGGATCAAGGGAAGCAGAAGGGGATTTACTTTAAAAGCTAAGGATTAGATAAAGAAGAAAAAAGGTCCTTGGCAAAGAGTTTGGTTCCCTATTTATAAGATCCCACCTTTCCAAAAACTTCCTCGGCATTAACGAACAAGCAGGAGGCAAATCCTACATTTCTCTCAGGTGGGATGTATTTCCTAGGGACCACAAGTCGATTATACCATGTTACTGAAACTCATTTGAAAAGCAACATGAGTCTCGAAAGGTACCAAGTACCATTATGACCTCCACCATGTATCTCAAACCAAGCACCCCACAACATGGATCTCATGCTAGGCAAGCTTTTTTAGGGTGTACCAAGACAAGGTATTCCTCATGCGAGATCGCATCATAGCATCGCAAGACCTTCATGTCTCACTAGTTTTAATGAGACCACACTTGTTTTATCTTAGCAAGATCGTGTTTGCCTTATCTTGTCAATAAAATACCGCAATCTTTGATAGTCGTAGCATGATCCCCATGAAGAACTCGCTAGGTCTAGCGAGATCGCTTGCATTCTATACTCTATACTCATAAAATAGTATCTTGATCTCGCTACACTTATCCACTCTCTCACAAGAGGCACATGAGCATTAATGTAGGATATTTGTCCTTAAATCCCTTCTCCAAATACTCCTTTACATTGCCTGATCTAAACATTTTTGTCCTCTTACCATACCAGGTCTATACCATATTATAGAAGCTTTTTGATAATTGAAGAAACTTGTTCCCTGCTCCTACGAAGATACAACCATGTATATCTAGTAAAATTATTAACAAAGAGAATAAAATACCCAAATTCAAAAATAGCATCTTTTATTATTAGCACGTTAAACATCTTTACAATGTTTGGATAATTGACAAACTTCACAATGTAAACTAAAATAGACAATCGAAAGGACTAGGAAACATGGACATCAAAGAAGAAAAAGAAATGACCAAGGCTACAATGCCAAAATTTTAATTAATGCATAAGGGCACACTAAGACACTATGATCAATATGCCAAGGCTTGTAAGAAGACTAGTCTAGAAGGTACACTCCATTTGTCTCACAACCACTACCAATCATCCTCCTAGTGCTGAAGTCTTAAAAGACACAACAATTATGATAAAATGGTACACAACACAAGAATTCAAATTATTGGTGGAAGAACAAACAAACAAGAGAACCAGTATAAAGTTTCAAAACAAGGAGAACAAACTAAAGGGAGAGATCCTTACTAACTCTAAGTTCACCCAAACCAGAGATATGTGTACAGGATTTATCAGCAATAGTAATTTTATCTCTTTCAATGTAGAGGTTATATGAATTAAAGCAGGAAGACATACCCATCATATGATCTAATGAAACTTAGTCAATAAGCCAAGGAGTGCAATGGCAAGACAAACATTGTGGAGAGAGCAACAGGTCCAATGTGTTTGCCGGAACACAACAGCCGAAGAAGAAGAAGAAGAAGAAGAAGAAGAAGAAGAAGTTTTGAGAAAGGCGGCATACTCACTTCAGCCGGCCCTACAATCTTATATAGATGATTATAAAACAATGTTACACGAATGGACTAGAACGCCCCTGATTAGTGATGGGACACCTAGACAAATAAAACACTAAACAAGTTTAGGCCCAATAACTAAGAACTTAAGACGCAAATATGTCTAACATAAACACTAAAAACAGCCGAACCAACACTCCCCCTCAAGCTAAGCATGGATGTCAGTCATGTTTAGCTTGCCAAGTAAGTCTGAGAGCTTCGTTGAAGCTAGTCCTTTAGTTAACACATCTGCAATCTGCATCTCGAAAGGAGTATAAGGAATGCAAAGTTCTCCTGAAACGATTCTTTTTCTAATGAAGTGTCGGTCAATCTCAATGTGCTTCGTCCTATCATGTTGCACTAGGTTATTTGCAATGTTGATAGCAGCCATGTTGTCACAGTACAGCCTGAGTGGACACTCGACCTTTACCCCGAGCATTGAATAATTCAGGAAACAACCCTTGCAATGATGAAAAAGGTAAATGACCTAACCTAGCATGCCACAAGTGTAATCTAGCTATTGACTCCTCATTATTCTAACTACCGGTAGCAGATGATTGTAAAGCCGAACTTATGTCTGCATCAAAATAGTAGAGACCTCCACACTCATGACCGCTCCCAATCGTTCTCTTCGTCAATCTGTCCTGAAAGACACAATGAGTAGGAAAGAAAGTTACGCTACAATTTAAATTCTTGGTAATCTTCGAAACAAATAAGAGATTGGAAGTAAGGTTTGGAACATGTAGAATAGATTTAAGAGAGAAGTTCTTGCGTCAACCCCCCCCCCCCTTCCCAGAAATGGTGGAGAGGGAACCGTCAGCAACTCTCATCTTATCTTGGCCAGACATCAATTGGTAAGAAGAAAATAAAGTGGACATGTGTGTCATGTGGTTAGTTGCATCGGAATCAATAATCCAAGAAGTAGAGTCTATAGAACTAGTTGTGCTGTAAGAAGAGACAACACCTGATCTGGCAAGAGAGGTGGAAGCAAGGGAATTAGTCCTTAGACGGGTTAGGGCCCGGCTAAGGACCTCTACCTCATAGCAGTGAAACCTAAGGACCCGGATGTGGAGGAATTAGCAGTCTGTCCCATGGGAGAAGATGCAACTATAGATGTATTCTTCGAGCTATCACCACTGTGACTAGTAACATGGTTCCCAATTGCTGTTTGATTCTTCTGAGGCTTCTTGTCTTTCCTTAACACAGCTGGTTTCAGATGAGGATAAAGAACCCAACAAGTCTCTTTTACATGCCTTTCACCACCACAATGAAAGCACTTAAGATGCCTCTTGTTTGAATGCTTGCTCCCCTTTTGGTTTGAAGAAATCAGGGCTGAATGTTCAACAGGCTGTTCAGTTGGCTGTATTTGAGTGTCAACTTGCATCTCTTTCCTCCTAACCTCTTCATTCCTTACTAGACAATAGATATGATGTAAATCTGGCATTTCATCACTTCCCAGAATTTGAGACCTTATGCTCTCATACATTGGGTCTAAACCAGCCAAGAACTTAAAGGTTCTACCCTCTTCAATTTGTTTGTCATGCCTCTCCTTGTCTTTTGCATTCTCCCAATCAAGAATAAGATGATGATCAAGTTCTTCCCATAGTCCTTCAAGGGTTGCAAAATACGTTGCAACTGTCATATCTCCTTGTCTCAATGCAGCAATGTCTTAGTTCAGCCAATAAATTCTGACATTGTTCTTTCTCTGTCCATAAGTTTTAGAGACTTTCTCCCAAATCTTAGCAACAGTAGGAAGGTGTTGAACAGTCCTGACCACTCTTGGAATCACCGAAGCAAGCAGCCAGGACATAAAGTAGCATTTTCCTTGCGCCATACTACATACTCCACACTACCCACTACAGGTTCCTTCTTCTGTCCATCTAAATAACCTATAAGTTCCCGGGAAGTAATGAAGAGCATGGCTGAAACAGACCATTCTCTAAAGTTATATTCATCCAACAATACACTGGTGATCTGCAAGCTGTGCAGATCTGGATTTTCCAGATTAGGAGATCCCCCACCAGTTCTATTATCCCTAGAAGACACTTCTCCCGATATTGAAGACATATCCTTCCTCTTACAGTGATCACAATTGAAAACTCAGTACAAAGAACACTATTTCAGACTTACCGAAGCTGTTGCAGGTCAGAGAACCCCTTGTAACAGGTCTGAAACCAAGAACAATCCGCCTCTGTACTGTGCTGAACTCTTCTGGACTAGACTGGGCTTTGATTTCTGCTATCGTAGACTGGGATCACCCTTACGATCTGTACTAGGACTGTCGAAGTCAATCCTTCCACCTAGATCTGTTCCACACAGATCTCTCTTAGCAGCCGAATGGCTACTACCTGCTGCAAGGTGTCTAGTAGGGCATCGGTTTCTAGAACAAACTCCCCTTGGGCCCTACAACCAAGGGAAACCCTAGATACAGACCTTGTTGTGTTCTACGGTCAGCCCTAGGGTTTCTTCACAGTGACCAAGATAAGAGAGAAAGGAAAAAAGGAATAGAGAAGAGCAGAGAAAGGTGGCGGCTGTAACCAGACAGACGAATTAGTGCTCTGATACCATGTTTGCTGGAACACAGCAGCCGAAGAAGCCGAAGAAGAAGAAGAAGAAGAAGAAGAAGAAGAAGAAGAAGAGAAGAAGTTTTGAGAAAGGCAGCATACTCACTTCAGCAGGCCCTACAATCTTATATAGATGATTATAAAATAATGTTACATGAATGGACTAGCATGCCCCTGATTAGTGATGGGACACCTAGACAAATAAAACAAATAAAACATTAAACAAGTTTAGGCCCAATAACTAAGAACTTAAGACACAAATATGACTAACACAAACACTAAAAACAGCCGAACCAACACAATGGATGAATTACTACCATTGCATTCCAATTGAATCACTACCTGAATACATTCCTTTTGGTTGGTCCCAAATTTGTATCCAAAAATATCGGTCGACTGCTAATTTTAGGTTCCATTAAATTCCACAACCAAGTTTTTATTTGGGCATCTTCTTGAATCCAAGCAGAGTAGTTGGCACTGTCATCCGCAGGTTTCTTTTCTATCCGTAAGGTATACTTGTACAGATTTACCCAAATTGGATAGTTACCACTTCCATTGAGCTTAATACTGCTCAGCTGAACAGACATATCTTTCTGTCTGGTGTAACAAGTATAGATTTTTTTGAATCCATATCTTTCACAATAACAGATGGGAAACCCAATGAGGGCCTTCACTCAACACAAAAATTGTGAAATCAATCACAATTCAATTCTGAAATAATTATAGGAAATCACAAATTCACCGACTGTGAATATTAAGAAGTTCCCTGCACACTTTTATACCTGCATCTTTAACTTTGCTGGGCTGAATCACTTCAGTATAATAATTTGACTAGAGCACCCTAATTTTCTTCTAGAAATTAGCAGATTACCCTGCCTCCCAAGACTTGACATAAAACAGCTCTCTCAATAAGCGGTGACTATTGTAACCAGATCAGTGTGGGTACAATAGGGAGGGGTTCACTAGGACAAATTGCCAGCATCCGACAATTCTAAGAAGGATGGATAGTTTCTTGTTCTCTGAGATTGGATGGATGAAATTGGAGAAGTGATTCAGGAGGCCTTACATTCTTTCAGACCATAAACCAATCCTTTTGAGGAAATTTATCAAGGTGGTTGGAATCCAACCATTCCGTTTTGAAAATATGTGGCTGGATCACCCAAATTTTCAAGAGTGGGTGGAGAAGTGAAGTAGCTTGCAAGCAGTAGGGTCAATGGGCTTCAGACTAATGAAAAAGCTTTAATTTCTCAAGGACTTAATGGTCCGTTTGGTTTGTGCAACTGGGATGGGAAAATAGGAATACTCTTCAAAGATTCCTATTTTCCTAGGTTTGTTTTGGGCGAAAGGGTGAGATGTGACGAGAACACATGTCTCAATTTCTAGGACGTGGGGTCTAATCTCACCAAATAGCAGACCCCATTGAGAAAGGAAGTTGAGTGAGAAAATTTCATCGAGGGAGGCAACTGCACGTAGTCTTCTTCTCAGACGCCGTCCAACGGTTTACTCACTGGCGCCATCTCCGGTTTTCATTGCCGGAAAATGACTTCCGGCTTCCGACGTCTACCTCTTCCAAAAAACAGCTTCCAACTTCTGGCGTCCAACGGTTTTCATTCCTAGAAAACGGCTTCCGGCGTCTGCCTCTTCCAGATCTGGCATCGTTCTTCCACCGCCGTTGCCACCACAAGCACTACCGAGGTACTAGGCCCCGATTAGACAAGCAAAGAATATTGTTCAGAGTGTGATGAAGCAGGAGATTGCCAAATTTTGGAGGCAGAAGCGCATGGAGGAGGAGGATCACCTCCTTGCTGCTATCAAGGTCGCAGCTCGTATCAGAGCCCGTAATCTCACCATAAGATCAAATTAACCAATAACATTCATTTCTTCTCCCTTGAACAAATTGGTCTCAGCAACCAAACACAGGTGACAGGATTGTGGAAAAAAAATTTCCTTCTCATCCCATCCCATCTCACCTCATCCTTTCTCAACAACCAAACGGACCATAAAAGGATGGAATAAGGAGGCTTTTGGAAATTTGGAGAGCAAGAAAAAGGAAGTGCTTCAAAAAATGGACTGGACAAATTATAGGAAGAGGAGAATATCCTTGTGGCTACTTGGGTGGAAAGAGAAAGGTTGAAAAGTGATTTGGAGAGAATAATCCAGAGGGAAGAGGTGAGTTGGAGGCAAAAATCTAGGGCAATTTGGTTCAAGGATGGTGACAAGAATACAGCCTTTTTCCAAGCTTTTGCAAATGCTAGACGTAGGAGGAACACAATTTCCCAGGTAATGAAGTGATGGACAATGGGCCTAGTACAAGAGAAAGTAGTAGAATTTTAAAAAGGCTTGTATTCAGCTAGACAATGGAGTTCAGTGGCACTTGGGAGGTTAGAGCCCAAGAAACTTGAGAGTAAATTTGAGGTGGCCAAAGTATAAAGAGGCTATAAAAGGAATCTTAGGAGATAAAGCATTGGGGTGGTATGAGTTTAATTTCTCTTTTATTAAACATTGTTGGAATATGCTAGAGGATGACTTCATGTTAGTGTTCAAAGAACTCTTTGATTCAAAGTTTCTAGATAAACTAGCAAATGCCCCATTTATCTCTCTAGTCCCTAAAAAGGATGGGTCTCATGACATCAAGGACTTTTGTCCTATAAGTTTGATTTGTAGCTCTTATAAACTGGTTGCAAAAGTTTTGTCGAAACAGTTGAGAGGATTGATCCATGAAGTGGTGGGAGAGACTCAAATGGCACTTGTGGAAGGTTGACAAATCTTGAATGGTGTTCTTGTTGCAAGTGAATGTATAGACTCAAGAATTAGGTCTGGGAGGCGGGGTATGGTTTGTAAAATTGATATTGATAAGGCTTATGACCATGTGGAGTGGGGCCTTTTTGAGGAGATCCAAAGATCGATGAGGTTTGGGGAAAAGTGGAGAAGTTGGATATATGTGTATGTGTCCTTGGTCTCATTTTCAATTCTAGTGAATGGAGTCTCTTCAGATTCTTTTCAAGCCTCCAAGGGTTTGAGGTAGGGAGAACCTATTTCTCCTTTGTTATTTGTGTTGGTAAAGGAAGCCCCAAGGTTCAAAAAATCGCAACGTATCAGCCCATATCAGTTGATACATATCAAATCTGGGAGAGGTCAACATGGGAAATGGTACCAAATCACTAATATCATCCGTTTTCATCATGTCGAACCCATTTCACAACCGTATCATACCATTTCGGCTCATTTCAGTGGCATATCAACCAATATGCTACCGATATCACAGTATCAATTACGCTACAATTTACTTTAGTGGCAGATGTGTTTAGTAGACTCCTCTCTAAGACTGATAGCAAAGATGAGTGCCTAGTTGCTAAAGTCAAGGCATTTGGGTGAGGCACCTAGTCGCCTAGGCGACGCCTTCACAACTATGGCGATGACAATGTAGAACAATGAGCATATAATATGGGAAGACATGCATCATGAGCCACACAATGGAAAAAAAAAAATACATGATTTCATATAAGCAAGTCCCTATTTAGAGATTCAGAGTATCAAGGGAGTTGTGGTTCATCACAAGCATCCGTGTCTAAGCGTAAGAACAAATTGCTCCATTGACAATGTTGACAATTTGGGATAGAACATTGAGAATTTACAAAGGTCCTTTTCATTGATAGTGTTGTTTGAACATGTAGCTAGAAAGGTTTTGGAAGAGCTAAGAGAGTTTAATGGTTTCTAAAATCTATGGCCCAAAATAGATGGAGATAGGGAGGAGCTTTGGGAAGAGCTAGAAAGGTTTCACAAGGCAGGGTTCAACCATGGATGTTTGGGAGTAGGAGATTTTAATGTTACTAGAAGATTAGAGAAAATAAAGGGGGGAAGGGATAGAAGAACATGGACTAAGAGAGGTTTTGGAGAAGTTATAAAAGAAATTAATTGGTGGAGCCAAGAGAGCTTACGTGGTCGAATGGACAAGAGCCTTCAATCCTTAGAAAGGTTGGATAGATTTCCCTTCAATGAGAAATAGGAGATATTTCCAAAGCTAATCAAGAACCACTTGCCTTTTCAATTTCAGACCACAAAGCAATACTGTAGAGGTGTTTGGCAAAGGTGAGGGTCCAAGGCCATTCAGATTTGAGAACATGTGGCTTGGGCTTCTTCAACTCTTGGAGTTCGTAGAAAGCAAATGGAACAATTATCAAGTAAATGGTGCAGTCCAGTGGTAGAGCCAGGAATTTTCATTTGGGGGGGAGGGGGCCAAGTTATATAACATTTTTTCACTTACAGTAATGAAAATGTTATATTAAGTCAATTATATTATAGAGATTTGCAACATAAACAACGCGAGTGAGGGTGGGACAGACGCACTCATGGGATTACTTTTCCCCTTGGTCTGCCTTCTTGGCAAAAACAAGACAATAAGATGGGAGTACAGGAGGTAAGGTTTGGAGAGAAATAGAGTGAGAGGGTTTGGGTCTATTATAGCTTTTTTTGAAAGAAAAAGTAAGCCTTCTTTTTATTTTGGGAGTTAAATGGGCGGGTTTAAGAGAATTAGAAAGAAGTCCTTAACATTTTAATAGGGCTTTCATGTTTTGGGGGACCCAAGCGCCCACTTTATTACGTGTTTGCCACTACCCCCACCCACTAACTATATGAATTATAATGATAATGGTTTTAACAGAAGGTGAGGTGGAGGCAAAAAATCAAGGGAGTTGTGGTTAAGAGAAGGCAATAAAAAATACTGCATACTTTCAAGCTCCAGTAAGGGGAAGAAGAAGGAACAAGATTTCATGGTTGGAGTCTGAAGATAGAAGAATGGATGAGCAAAATAAGAATGTAAAAGAAGTTGTTTTCTTGGGAAATTGGAGTTTAAAACAATTGATGAAAACTTAAGTAGGTGGCTGGAGAGGGAGTTCGATGAAAGCAATGAAGGGTGATAAGGCACCAAGGCCAAACAGTTTTATCTAAACTCTTTACAAGCATTGTTGAAATATGGTAAAAGGGAACATGATAGAGATGTTCAAAGAGTTGTGAAAGGGGCATGCAGAGTGAGAGATTACAGACCTAAAAGTCTAATTTCAAGCCCTTACAAAGCAATTGCAAAGGTTTTTTTGGCAAGATTGACGAAAGTGTTGCATTTAGTGGTGGGTCCCACTCAAACGGATTTTGGAGAAGGTAGACAAATATTGGATGGGGTGTTGGTTGCAAGTGATTGCATTGATTACAGAATTAGAAGTGGGATGGAAGGAGTGGTGCATAAAATTAATATGGAGAAGACATATGATCATATAGAGTCAGGCTTTTTGGAGGAAGTGCCTACAAGGATGGGTTTTGGGAAAAAGTGGAGGAGCTGGATTTTTGCATGTGTATTATCAGTCTCATTCTTCGTGTTGGTAAATGGCATATTTGCCAAGGTGACGGCAGGGCAACAAGGTGCCCTTGGAGGCTCACCTTGACTAATCGCGAAGCAATTTTGTATACTATATTATAAAATACTATCATATTCTTAATTTTTTGATATTATAATTATAAAATAGACATTATTAAACTAAAATAATCATGTTGTGCGTTTTACGAACTTGATAGCTAAACCCTATCAGTCGACCTCTTAATAGTGATTAGGCTTCTAATTAAATGTACAAGGACTAAACTGCCCCTACTTAAGTATGGGACAGAGAACCTCTAATAAGACTACCACATAAGCTCATAACTTAACCAAGGTGAGATGACTAATCTACCCTTATTCGGCCAACTCTAGCACTCCCCCTCAAGTTGGAGAATATATATCATATAATCCCAGCTTGTTACATATATAGTTCACTCTCCCTGAGCTTAAGGCTTTTGTAAACAAATCTGCCCACTGATCACCTGAGCTTACATGTTCTGTGCTTATCTCTCTAGTAAGAACCTTCTCCCTCACAAAGTGGCAATCAATCTCTATGTGCTTTGTTCTCTCATGAAAAACAGGGTTGGATGAGATATGGAGTGCAGCTTGATTGTCACAGTACAACTTCATAGGTTTATCCATGTGGAACCCGATTTCTTGTAGGAGATTCCTCAGCCACACTAATTCACATGTAGTGTGTGCCATGGCTCTGTACTCGGCTTCAGCATTGCTTCTAACCACAACCGTCTGCTTTTTACTCTTCCACGTCACAAGATTTCCTCCAAGAAATGTGCAATAACCTGTAGTAGATCTTCTATCAGACACAGAGCCCGCCCAATCTGCATCCGTGTACCCAACTACTTCAAGTTTTCCTCCTGGTTTATACAATAGCCCACGACCTGGAGCTCCCTTCAAATATCTTACAATTCTAAGAACTGCATCCCAGTGAGATATACGAGGGTTCTGCATAAATTGGCTCACCACACTGACTGCAAAGGAGATGTCTGGTATCGTGATAGTCAAATAGTTCAGCTTCCCCACTAGTCATCTATACCTTCCAGGATCATCAAATATTCCCCTTGTATCACCGCTCAACTTAACATTTGGTTCCATAGGAGTCTCAGCCGGTTTATGCACCTAACAGTCCTGTTTCGTCCAATAGATCGAGAACATATTTTCTTTGGCACAGGTTTACACCTTGTCTTGATCTAGCAACTTCTATACCCAAGAAATACTTCAATGTCCCAAGGTCTTTTGTTTGAAAATGATTTTGCAGAAAGACCTTGAGTTTGTCGATCCCCAATTTGTCACTGCCAGTTATGACTATATCATCCACATAGACCACTAATAAAATCTTTCCAGCTTATGAGTCATAGCTGAACACTGAGTGATCAACCTGGCATTGTTTCATTCCAAAATTCTTCACCACTTCACTTAACTTCCCGAACCAAGCACGAGGCGATTGTTTCAACCCATAAATTGACTTTTTCAGTCTGCACACCTTACCAGCCTCCCCCTGAGCAACAAACCCAGGTGGTTGCTCCATATATACCTCCTCTATAAGGTCACCATGAAGGAAGGCATTTTTTATGTCAAGTTGAAATAAGGGCCAATCATACATAACTACCAGGGAAATTAACACACGGACAGAGCTAATCTTAGCCACTAGAGAGAAGGTCTCCATATAGTCCACTCCATACAATTGTGAATACCCTTTAGCAACAAGTCTGGCTTTCAGACGCTCCACACTACCATTTGGCAAGTATTTAACAGTATACACCCATTTACAACCCACAACATGCTTACCAGGGGGAAGAGTAGTGAGCTCCCACGTGTGAGTATGTTGAAGAGCAGAGAGTTCCTCCTCCATTGCTTGCCTCCACCCAGGTGAACTAAGAGCCTCTTGGACATTGTTAGGTATGAAAATAGATGACAATAGTGAAACAAACTGGCGATGTGAGGCGGAAAGGCGAGATACTGAAACAAAATTGGAAATGGGATGGAGAGTAGAACTACGTTTACCTTTCCGTAAGGCAATGGGTAGGTCAAGTCTTGAAGGTTCAGCAACAGGAGCAACAATAGGATCCACGGACAAGGTAGAAGCTAGAGGAGGGGCCGATGTCGTTCGACGTGTATACACTTGCCGAATTGGTGGTCGTTCAGTAGGGATCTGCACTGGATGAGATGACGAGTCAACTCCAACAGGAACACCCAGAACGGGACCACTGACCGGAAGAGGAAGAGGAAGAGGAAGTAAAGGTGGAGACGAAGATGCTTCAGTTCCTAAGAAGAAGGGAACAAACTCAAAAAATGTGACATCAGGACAGACATAGCACTTCTGAGTAATGGGATTGTAACACTTGTACCATTTTTGAGTCCGAGAGTAGCCAAGAAAGACACACTTAATGGAGCGTGCATCCAACTTGTCTATTCCAGGACTCAGATTGTGAACAAAGCACACACAGCCAAAGATATGAGGTGTTAATGGAAAGGGAGACAAGGTGGGAAACAAGATAGAGAAGGGAGACCGACCATGAAGAATAAAGGAGGGCATCCGATGAATGAGGAAACACGCAGTAAGTACAGCATCACTCCAAAATCGTTTAGGAACACTCATATGATGAAGAATAGACCGAGTTGTTTCAAGGAGATGACAGTTCTTCCGTTCGGCCACCCCATTTTGTTGAGGAGTGGATGCACAAGAAGTTTGATGAATGATGCCATGCTGTTCTAAATACTGTTGAAAGGAAGTTAGAAAATATTCACGACCATTATCTGAACGAAGAACTTTGATTGGAACACCAAATTGTGTACGTATTTCAGCATGGAATTTTTGAAAAATGGAAAATAATTCACTCCTTTCTTTCATTAAATAAATCCATGTCATTCTTGAACAATCATCAATAAAAGTGACAAAATACTTGTAACCATTATAAGACTCTATTTTGATCGGGCCCCAAACATCTCAATGAACCAAAGCAAAAGGACTCAACATACGACTTTCAGCTCTAGGACTGAAGGAAACACAACAATGTTTCCCAAACTGACACGACTCACATTGTAACACTGACAAATGACTCAAAGACGGAACTAGTATCTTGAGTGCCTTGAGAGAAGGATGTCCCAGTCGACAATGCCACTGTAGAGGAGTGAGTGAAGTCTGAAGTGCAACTGACGATCCACCACCGTCAAGGTAATACAATCCACCAGCTTCATGCCCCCCACCAATCTTCTTCCCCGTCTTGAGATCTTGAAAAACACAAGAGGAAGGGAAAAAAGTAACAGAGCAGTTAAGAGTCTTGGTTAATTTACTAACAGACATAAGATTGAATGGAAACTTAGGAACATATAGAATAGATGATAAAGAAAGAGATGCCATGTCAACATTGCCAACACCACAGATGGGAGAGGAGGAACCATTGGCAAGGGTAACAGTTTGAGATGTGGAAGTTTCAGAGAGAGAAGAGAACACACCTGGAGTCCCGATCATGTGATCAGAGGCTCCAGAGTCAATAATCCAATGAGAGGTTTTAGATGACAGGCAAGCTATACCTGAGTGGGCAAGAGTAGCAGTAGTGTGTTGTGAAGTGGACTGAAGGAACCGCTCAGACTCATCACGCGGTACACTCACCATCTCCCTTCCGGAAACAGATGTAGATGTGGAAGGAGTTAGGTCTGCCTGTTGATTATCACTGACATCAACCCCACCAGCAATAGCATGATTGGCCCATTTAGAGGGAGGACGACCATGAAGATCATAACAGAAATTTACGGAATGTCCTTCCCTGCCACAATGGGTACACTTCCTTGTAGAGCTGCCTTTTTCTTTTCCACGGCCTCCCCTTGAGTCACGACCACCACCACGACCTCCTCGGGAGGCATGTGCTCCCCCTTTCGTACCATGTCCACCTCCTCTGGCTGTTACAAAAGCTGATCTATCAGACTGTGTGGGATTCTCTATCTGTCCCAAAGAAATCCTGCGGAGCCGAGCAAACACTTCCTCAAGTGTAGGAAGGGTAGAGCCCCCCAATATTTGGGCTCTAACTGGTTCATACTCTGATTTCAACCCCACTAAGAACCTTGTGACATCTAGTTGTTCCCTCTGTTGTTGCTGAACTTTAACATCTGGAGTGAGAGGATGATAGGCATTGAGTTCATTTCTGAGGTTCTTCATACTGGCATAGTACTCTTCTAGGGTTTTATTTCCTTGTTGCAGACCAAAGTACTCCTGATAGAGCTGATATACCCTTGTAGTATTATCTTGCCCAGAATACAGCTTCTTGGCATGTTCTCATATGTCCTTAGCTGTATCTAAGAACATGAAGTTGGCACTTATTTTGGGTTCCATATTGTTCCATAGCCATGTCATGATTTGAGCATCCTCCTGTTCCCAATCATCAAACCCTGGAGAGTCAGCCGGTGGTTTATCTTCTTTCACATGCTTCACTTTTCTCTTTGCCTTGAGAAAAACTTCCACCGACTTGGCCCATGGAACATAGTTCTCACCATTCAGTTTAATTGAGGTCATCTGTACACCTAGATAGTCAGAGGAAACCACCACACTAGGTTTCTGATCACTACAGTCATCTCCCATTGCTGCCATGATACTCTTTCAATGCTGCCTCTAATCTGAATTCCCAATCACCAACTAAATGCTACTGTCAAGAGTTTGATGTTCTAGAACCTACAGCAGTCCCTAAACACAATGATAGATGCACACGCCTTTGTTCTTATCCATACCACTACTGATTTCACAAAAAAAACAGACTACACCGACATTAACTCAGCACTTACTAACCACATGTAAGCTCATTTACAACTACTCAACAAAAACTCAACTAGTTTCCTTTTATTATTTTCTTATTTATTAGGGTTTTGTTGTTAGGACTGCTGATGGGCTGTTAGATCTATATTTCTATTATGTAGTAATCAGGGTTATTCTTGTGATAATCCCCTTGTTTTGAACATCCTAATATCTAAGATGAGGGTGCCACCCCTAACACGTTTTTCGCAATCCTTTCTCTTTTCTGCTTTCTTCCTCTCTTTTCTTCTTCCTTTTTCATTCCAGATGGTATCAAAGCAAGCAGGTCTGACTACAAGTATAGCTCAAGTACATCTTTTCTCTCCTCTCTCTCTCTCTCTCTCTCAGGTTTCTCTGGAAAAGATTGTGGTCTTTCAAATCTGAGAAGGACCTGATTGGGTAAGGTTTTCTGTGCTAATTGTTTTTTTCCTTTTTGGTTGTGGAACCAAAAGGGTGATTGTTTGGGTGTTTCACTTGTATCCTTTGATGGATTTCTGAGTGTTTAGAGAGGTGGCTCTCAGTATTCCGTATGGTTGTGCTCTGAGATCCAGTCGGCTGTGCTGTAAGCCTTGTTTTTAGATCTCTAGTGTCCAGGCCTATTGGTTTTTATTGTGCTGGTTTGCTTGCACTGGAAGTGCCTTCCTCTTCTTGCAAGATTCAAGACTGTTGCAATGTTTATCCTGTGAAGTTCGACTGTAAGGTTCTTCCTCACTGTTTAGTTTTGACTTGGTAGTGCTTGGAGGTTTCCTGTACTGCTATTTACTTCTTGTGGAAGGTGCAGTGTGTAGTGTATTTGGTTGCTTGCAATGGTACTGTTAATTTGAGAAGAAAAAAAAATAAACAGACCTGGTCACTCTCTTGTTGGTGCTATTATTGTTTGTTGGGTTCAAGGTATTTGTGGAATTGTTACTTGCTACACTTAGACAATGCTAGCTGATGATTAAGCCATATTTGTAATCACTGGAGGTCAGAATATGGTCAGTCCAGGCCCAGGGGCTGAAAGCTGGGATTTCCCTGTTGCTATTACAGTCCTTGATGGACTTAACTATTTGGAGTCATCCAAAAGTGTTAAACTGTATATTGGGTCTAGAGGAAGGCTTGGATACTTGTCCTGTGACATCCCTCAACCCCAAAGAGGCTGGTACAGAATTATTTGATCATGTCTTGGCTTGTAACTTCTATTCACCGGAAGGGAGATTGGGGACCAGGCTAAGGCTACTTTCTCTAAGCAAAGGCACTATGCTCATATTTATCAGCTACAAGCTAAGGCTACTTTCTCTAAGCAATTAGGTATTTATAAGTACATTATTGTTTCATGATCACATTTTGTAAGGTTTTTGTGAATTACTCAAACTAGACATTTATGAGAACTCGTGTTAGTTTAGAATATTCTCCGCCATTGGATAGATTCGGGGAGTTTATCTCATAAGGCTAACAATGGTGTGCTGCCAAATTGGTGGAGCAGCTTGTCTCAATTGGTTAAACCCCAAGCACAGCCAGTGAGTGTTTGGAAGAAGCACTGAATTCGGACCAATTTCCAATTATGCCCTGGACCTTGGAGATAGATGGGCAAAATTGAAAAGCTGCACTTAACCCAAACTTGATTATGATACTGCACTAGGTTTTGGACTGAACTGTCTTTAATGTGCCAACTAGTGAGATCCGCTAAGGGTCAAATATTTGGGCATGTTGGGGCAATTTAGGAAATTACCTGAGTGGGTGATCATAGTGATAGGATAGGCCCCGTTTTCAAATAAAGTGAATACCAGAGTTTAAACTCCCTCTAATGGAAACCTAAAACTATCAACAGTGAATTTCAACTATATTTGAAATCTGATTTGCAAAACGTATTTATATACTATATTACTATTTTATGGAAATTGTTTGGAAAAGACTTTAATCTCGGGATCCATCTCAACAGAGAGTGCCACTACATTTTGCAATTAAAGAAGAGGTCCTTCCCTATGAGCAATGTTTTGATGATTATAGGCCAAGAGGTTAGATGTAAGAGACCATTACAGAGTCGATTACCTGATGGGCTTCATCTGAGTCCATTGACGTTGGGTCTTCATAGGGTGGTTGAATCCAATGATCATTTACATGTAAATGTTGGGCCCATCTGAGCACAATCTTCAGGCTTACATGGCCTTGCAATGCATAGAAAAGTGAGCAATTAAAGAAATTGGGCCTAAGGCCCATTACTAATAATGATTAGTTAAGTAAGCAATGACAACTTGACTTGGGGTGAATTTGGGCCATGGATATGGGTATGGTGCAGCCATTATTCTAATAAGGATAAACCTTAATCCAAATCTAATTTGAATTCAAATCCTAGTAGGACTAAGAGAGTGCTCTATATAAGGGAAGAGAAGGATGGGCAAACCATTCTATCCTAAACTCTCTCCAGCTCTCTCTCTCTCTCTCTCACATACACACACTCACACCTCCCTTGCTCCCATAAAACCCTAGTTTGTTCCAGCCCTAGTAGGGACATTTTTCCTTCAGTTCCTAACTATGCTTTTGGAGAAAAACATCAGTCCTAAGAAGGCTGACACTGCTGCATTTGTGGAATTTATGGTCAAAAATTAATTTGGGTTTCAAATCTGGTTCGGTTTAGTGCAAAATCAATCCAAAATTTTCATATTTCAAAATTACTAGGAAACCAATTCCCAGGTTGAGTCCTCCAATTGTAAACAAGGGGAGAAAAGCCTGTCAGGTTACTATTCATCTCTTACCTCCATGTGAAGGGAACTTGACCATTATCAATGTGTTGACTGAATCAGTAGCAAGTATTTGCCTTCTTTGGAAGTCTTAATCCTAGTTATGATCCCATTCGGGTTCAGATTTTAAGGAGCAAGGAACTCACATCCTTCCAAGAAGTGTGCTCATTAGTTCAGTCTAAGGAGAGGAGGATAGCCATGAATCCTCCCGAGGGAGAACAGCAAGTTGCTCTCTTTTCCAAGGGTGGTGGTGCAAATAAAAAGGTGGTGCAAGGAAGAAGTAGAAAAGGAAAAAACATAATCTGATTTGATAATAGTGAGAAAGAAGAGAAGAAGAGATGGGGATAATCCAATAATAATCTAGTCACCCCACTCGTTATCTTACATACTCATAAAAAAGATTGATTACAAAGACTAAAATGCCCTTAATGGGGTGGCTAATGTTCATAACATTAAAACAACTCCAAAAAAATAACATAAACTAATGGGCCTTGAGCCCAATAACATTAACTAATGACCCAATAACACTAACTAATGATTATAGAAAGAAAATCACAAAAGGCTGTTGAAAATAGATGTCACATTCCCAACTTGCGTAGATCATGTTCAAGCCTATTTCTTGCAACTCCTTTAATGAGAAAATCAGCTAACTATAAATCAAATGCAACATATGGTAGGCACACTTCTCCAAATGTCACCCTTTCTCTTATGAAATGTCTGTCCACCTCTAAATGTTTTGTTCTATCATGCTGAACTGGGTTATGAGCAATGTTAATTGCTACTTGATTATCACAATACAACATCATAGGTTCTTCTGCATCAACTCCAATCTCTCCTAATAAGGACCGAACCAAGAGAACCTCTAAAACACCATGAGTCATAGCTCTACATTCAGTTTCTACACTTGACCTGGCTACAATTGTTTGCTTCTTACTCTTCTATGAAATCAAATTACCTCCAACAAGAGTGCAGACTTGTGATGTAGATCTCCTGTCATCTAGGCACCCTGCCCAATTAGCATCTGTGCAAGCTTCCAACTACAAATGCCAATGGTCAGTAAACAATATCCGTTTGCCCGGATGTCCTTTCAGATAAGAAAGAATCACGTCAATGGCTTTCCAATGTTAAACTCGTGGGGCATGCATGTACTAATCAATGTTTAGAGAACTGGACCAGACATAGAACCAAAGAATGGAGAGGTTCAAGGGTTAGAGGTTCAACTAGGGTCAAATTGGAGGTTGAACCATGATGATGTGACATATACTTAAGATAGTGTATGGATGGCAAGTTCATTAATGTTTAAAGCAAATGACTAGGGTTCAATTAAAATACATGTACAATAAAGAGTCGTTAATTAACACAAGTTAAGAGGTCAACAAATGATAATTAGGTTGAACCATGATGATGTGACATATACATACATACATACATATATATATATAATATTTTACAACTTTTAATATACTTAAGATAGTGTATGGATGGCAAGTTCGTTAATGTTTAAAGAAAATGACTAGGGTTCAATTAAAATACATGTACAATAAAGAGTCGTTAATTAACACAAGTTAAGAGATCAACAAATGGTAATTAGGTAATATATGAAAATAAGAAGTCATTGGTTCAAATCTTATTAAATGCATTTTAAAATTTCAATTGGTTAAGGATTCAGGCGGTTTTATGAAATCGGGATTGGTTCACTGGTTTTCTGGTTAAATCGGTCGGTCGGCCAATTCTCATCGGATTTTTAGTACAGTTATTAGGGTAAGACCGAACTAGCCAAGGTCTCAAATCACAGTTCAACCGATCTAACTGGACTATCTGGTCCGGTTCTCTAAACACTAGTACTAACTGACCACACTAATTGCAATAGGAAAGACTCAGACTGGAATTATTGTTATTTGCAAGATCCAAAGAAGACAAATTATGTCACTTGAAAATTATATAGCAAAGAGACAAATGGAGGGATCTATTGAGCAAAAGACCATTAATTTGTGGAAGAAGAAATGTAAAAGTTTGTCCTAAATGCTTGAAAGAGGTGAAAGAAGAGATTTAGCATACATGCAAAGAAAAAAAAATCAATGAAAGAAGACATGATTGGAGGTCAAGAGAGCAGAATTCCAAATTTAGATGATTTTGAAAATATAGTTGAAGATGAAGATGAAGATGAGATGGGGGACAAGAATTAAACATAAAGTGTCATATGGTAACAACCTTGCTATAGTTGTTGGGAGGAATAACTTGTACTAGGACAATTTCTCCATAATAGTTTCTTTCTGACCGTAAACTATTGATGAGTTATGTTATTCATCGTTCGTTTAGGAGGATATTGAGTGGTTTGAACCAGAATACTGATAGGCCCCCAATTAACCTTGCATATGCTAGGAGAAAGAAAGGGCAGCGTAAGCCAGGTCAACAATCAGTTAAGGGGGGAAATGATTAAACACATGGGGCTTGCCAGCTGGGCATTTATAGAGGAAGTCAGAAGGGAATAAGAAGAGTCTTGGGACATTTATAGCTATGTCAGTTATGAATAAGAAGAGTTTTGGGCATTTATAACTAGGCCAGCTGGGCATTTATAGAGGGAGTCAGTTATGCTGTCAGAAGGGTATAAGAAGGGTCTTTGGGGGATGGGGAGAGGGCAGGTTTTTTTGAGTGAAGAATATCTTGAGTGTTTGGGAGTGCCGGCGGTCTCTCGAAGAACCGACCAACTGTTAATGCTTTCCTCTGAATGAATACCAGTTTCTTTCATTTGAGTTGTGTAATTTTTTGCTGTGTGACTGAGAATTGTGTGTGAAATCTCCAGGACATATTAGTGGTATCAGAGCCCGTCTTTCCTCGGCCATGGTGACAGTTAAGGAAGTGGCATCGCAGGTGGAGGGGTTTGAAGAACGCTTGTCTTCTCTGCATTCTGATTTTCGTTTGGAGATTGATGGCTTATGTAATGATTTTCAGCCTCTCAATCCAGATAAGGTAGCAGCTGGACTTTCGAAGATCTCGTCTCCGGAGAGCTCGATACAATCTCTGGAAGGAGGCGTTCAGGATCTGGTGAGACGTTTTGATTTGTTGCTTCATCAACAAGTCTCTTCTGCTCCTTCGTCTACTACTGACATCGCTCCTCCATTTATCGCATCGAGTCGTGCTTCTGACAAAGGGAAGAGTGCAGCATTTTCGACGTCTTCTTCGACGCCAGTGTCGGAACATACTTCTGATCCACTTCCTCAGAAGTTGGAGTTACCTATTTTTGATGGGGAAAAACCAGACGGCTGGCTTTTTCGTGCGGAGCGCTATTTTGAGATTAATGGATTGCTTCCGGCGGAGCGTCTGCGAGCTACCGTTGTCTGTTTAGAAGGCGACGCATTGGCGTGGTATTACTGGGAAGATGGTCGGCGACCTTTTCGAGGTTGGGCAAAATTCAAAGAGCTCCTCCTTGAACGTTTTCGATCGACTTAGGAGGGTAATTTATAGGAGCGGCTCTTCTCGTTACATCAGTCTTCTACTGTTAAGGAATATCGTCGCCAATTCGAGGTGCTCTCCGCTCCCTTACGTAATCTGCCGGAATTAGTCCTTGAGGCAGCATTTGTTAATGGGTTGCGCCCAGATATCCAGGCCGAACTCCGACAGATGGAACCCGTTGGGTTTATCAAGAAAATAGTTGCGGCCCAGAAGATTGAGGATAAGAATCAGGCCCTTTGGGCTTATCAATCAGGTTTATTTCCTCGTTGGCCCACAACATCCCCCTCTGGAGCTCATTTTAATTCACGGGTTTCGCAGGTGACTACTTCTGCTATCACCCGACCTACACGTGCCGCGATTCCTTCTTCTTCATCGGTCCCTATTATTAATCCCCCGCCACCTGCTTTCAAAAAAACGACAGATAAAGAGATGCAGCAGAAGCGTGCAAAGGGTCTATGTTTCCGTTGCGACGAGAAATATAGTCCTGGTCATCGTTGTGCTCAGAAATCACTTCAGGTTTTATGGGTTCAAGATGATGTGGAGGAAGTTGCTTCTGATGTGTCTAATTTGGACAGCACTTCAGTGGACACTGAAATTGCTCCGGCTCCAGATTTAGTTGTGCTTTGTGTTTCGTCTCTTGTGGGCTTGTGTGCGGCTAATTCCCTTAAGGTGCGTGGACGCATTTTGTTGCGTGAGGTGGTCGTATTGATAGACTCGGGTGCATCCCACAATTTTATCTCCGAAACTTTAGTGGAGGAATTGAAATTACCCCGCACTCCTACACACGAGTTTGCAGTTCAGATGGGTAATGGCGATGAGGTGAGAACTTCTGGAGTCTGCCGTCAGGTTTGCCTCAACTTACCTGAATTGGATGTCATTGCTGATTTCTTCCCTTTAAAATTGGTCTCTACGGATGTCATTCTTGGTTTTCATTGGTTAGCATCCCTCGGGGTCTCAGTGATGAATTGGGGTAACATGTCTATGAAGCTCAATTTGGGGGGTGTCCGTGTGAAATTGCAGGGCGACCCTTCTCTCTGTTCTTCTTAGGTGTCTTTGCATGCTATGATGTGTAACTTACAACATGAGGGACAAGGGGTTTTGTTGGAACTAAAACAGTTGTAGGTGGTGAATTCTTCGTTGAACTCTGCCTTGCCTACACCCCTGTCTCTGCCAATTTCCGCTTTACTGAATAAGTTTAAAGATGTTTTTGATATGCCTACGGGTTTACCCCCTACTCGGGTTACAGAGCATGCTATTGTCTTGCATGAGGGCACTTCTCCCATCTCTGTTCGTCCTTACAGATACCCTCGGTTCTAGAAAGATGAAATTGAACGCCTTGTCTCTGAGATGTTGACTGCGCGGGGTATTATTCAGCCAAGTACAAGCCCCTACTCGAGCCTGGTCCTTTTAGTCAAGAAAAAAGACGGAAGCTGGCATTTCTGTGTTGATTACCGATCTCTTAACTGTGCCACGGTTCCGGATAAGTTTCCCATTCCGGTTATTAAAGAACTTCTCGATGAGCTTCATGGTGCTTCTATTTTCAGCAAAATTGATCTTAAATCGGGCTACCATCAAATTCGTGTCCGCAGGGAGGATATTCCCAAGACCGCATTTCACACCCACAAGGGCCATTATGAGTTCCTTGCCATGCCCTTCGGTCTTACCAATGCGCCATCGACTTTTCAGTCGTTAATGAATATTGTTTTCCATGATTTCCTCTGTCGCTTTATGCTGGTGTTTTTTGATGATATTCTAGTTTATAGTGCTTCTAAAGCTGCCCATTTGGATCACCTTCAACAGGTCTTTTCTGTGTTGCGTGCCCATCGTCTCTTTGCTAACTCAAAGAAATGTATCTTTGCTTAGCCTAGCATTGAATACCTAGGTCATATTATCAGTGCGACTGGTGTTTCTGCCGATCCTTCTAAAATCCAGGCCATGGTTAATTGGCCCCAACCATCTTCACTTTCGCGGTTTTCTGGGACTTATGGGCTATTATCGTCGCTTTGTGCGTAACTACAGTAAAATAGCATGGCCATTGACACAACAGCTTAAAAAGGATGCCTTCTCATGGAATGTGGAAACTAAGAATGCCTTTCAGAACTTGAAACGGGCTATGACAACCGTACCTATGTTGGCCCTTCCGGATTTTTCCCAGCCCTTCTTGATCGAGACAGATGCATTTGGTGTGGTCTCTTTGCTAACTCAACAGATCTTTTCTGTGTTGCGTGCCCATCGTCTCTTTGCTAACTCAAAGAAATGTATCTTTGCTTAGCCTAGCATTGAATACCTAGGTCATATTATCAGTGCGACTGGTGTTTCTGCCAATCCTTCTAAAATCCAGGCCATGGTTAATTGGCCCCAACCATCTTCACTTTCGCGGTTTTCTGGGACTTATGGGCTATTATCGTCGTTTTGTGCGTAACTACAGTAAAATAGCATGGCCATTGACACAACAGCTTAAAAAGGATGCCTTCTCATGGAATGTGGAAACTAAGAATGCCTTTCAGAACTTGAAACGGACTATGACGACCGTACCTGTGTTGGCCCTTCCGGATTTTTCCCAGCCCTTCTTGATCGAGACAGATGCATCTGGTGTGGTCTCGGTGCGGAATTAATGCAGAATAATCGTCCTATAGCTTTTTACAGCCACAAGCTTAATCCGTCTGCACAGTCTAAATCTGTTTACGAGCGTGAATTAATGGCTATTGTCTTTGCCATTAAAAAGTGGCGCCCCTATCTTCTTGGTAGACGCTTTATCGTTCGTACCGACCAGCGTAGTCTTAAGTATCTATTGGAGCAACGGGTTGTCGAAGGTGAGCATCATAAGTGGCTCCTTAAACTTATGAATTATGATTTTGAGATTCAGTACAAACCTGGTATTGAAAATGTCGTGGCTGACACTCTCTCCAAAGTTCCGGCTGAAATGCACTTAAATTCTCTTACAGTCCCCATTTTGCTCGACTTTGATGACCTTAAGGAGCAAGTTGATGTTGATTCTTTTCTGGAAAACATTAAAAATGTCATACAGCATGATCTGGCTGCCTATCCTGCCTACTCTTTAGTTGGGGATCACCTTCGTTATCATGGTAAATTGGTTCTGCCTACTTCTTCTCCATTTATTCCCCTCTTACTTAAAGAGTTTCATTCTGGTGTTGTGGGGGGTCACGCCGGTATTCGTCGGACATATCAACGTATAGCAGCTGAATTTTATTGGCAGGGGATAAAACGTTCTGTTCAGGAGTTTGTGCAGACCTGTGATGTGTGTCAATGCAGTAAATATGAAGCCATGTCTCCTGTTGGCCTTTTGCAACCTTTACCCGTTCCTGAATAGATCTGGGTGGATATTGCTATGGACTTTATTGAGGCTCTTCCTAAGTCGAAGGGATTTGATACAATTATGGTGGTGGTCGATCGTCCCTCCAAGTATGCCCATTTCATCCCTCTTAGTCATCATTTCTCAGCTCTCACGGTTGCTCAGGCTTTCTTACACAACATAGTTCGTGATAAAGTTTTTATGAGTTTCTTTTGGGGCGAGCTTTTCACTTTGCAAGGTTCAGAATTGCGTCGTAGTTCAGCTTACCATCCTCAGACGGATGGTCAATCGGAGGTGGTTAATCGCTGTTTAGAAACTTATTTGCACTGCTTTGCGGCTGATTCTCCCTCCTGCTGGTCTTCTTGGTTATCTTGGGCAGAATACAGCTATAATACCTCTTTTCACACTGCTGCTGGCATGACACCTTTCAAGGTGGTTTATGGGCGCGATCCTCCTCCATTAATCCGCTATGAGCTTGGCTCTACGGCTAATGCTAATGTTAAAGTTGTTCTCCTTCAGCGTGACGCTATACTTAGAGAGCTACGTGCTCATCTACATCGTGCACAACAAAAGATGAAAGACTTGGCTGATGCAAACCGACGTGATGTGAATTTTGATGTCAGGGAATTGGTGTCTATGAGAGTGTGACCTTATCGCCAGCAGTCTCTAGCTCGCCAAGTCAATGAAAAACTTGCCCCTCGTTTTTATGGACCATTTGTTATTGTGGAAAGAATTGGCGTTGTCGCTTATAAACTTCAACTTCCTCCAGATGCACGAATTCACCCAGTTTTTCATGTCTCGCAACTCAAAAAGGCGATTGGAAACCATACCTCTTCTCCTGTGATTCCTTCCACTCTGTCTGTTGATATGGAGATGCTAGTGGAACCTGCTATCGTGTGCGGTGTGCGTCCATCCATTATGCCTAGAGCGACTGGTTTGGAAGTGCTTATTCTTGGCAAGACATGCCTGATTTTGAAGATTCTTGGGAGCCTTTTGACTTGCTTCGAGACCGATTTCCTCATTTTAACCTTGAGGACGAGGTTAGACTTTGGGTGGCGGGTAATGATAGGCCCCCAATTAACCTTACATATGCTAGGAGAAAGAAAGGGCAGCGTAAGCCAGGTCAACAATCGGTTAAGGGGGGAAATGATTAAACACATGGGGCTCGCCAGCTGGGCATTTATAGAGGAAGTCAGAAGGGAATAAGAAGAGTCTTGGGACATTTATAGCTATGTCAATTATGAATAAGAAGAGTTTTGGGCATTTATAACTAGGCCAGCTGGGCATTTATAGAGGGAGTCAATTATGCTGTCAAAAGGGTATAAGAAGGGTCTTTGGGGGATGGGGAGAGGGCAGGTTTTTTTGAGTGAAGAATATCTTGAGTGTTTGGGAGAGTCGGCGGTCTCTCGAAGAACCGACCAACTGTTAATGCTTTCCTCTGAATGAATACCAGTTTCTTTCATTTGAGTTGTGTAATTTTTTGCCGTGTGACTGAGAATTGTGTGTGAAATCTCCGGGACATATCAAATACCTGTAAAGAGGGTCATGAGCCATTGTTTCATATGAAGGTTTGGAGCAGCTGCATCGTTTTATCCGTCATGGCAATAACACATGTATCTTACAGTTGCTTAACTACTGGCAATTGTTAAGAGAATAAACAAAAATAACCTTGCACGATGGAGGAAAGCGATGAAGATTGAAGGAAAAGATTTCATCTTTGAAGAGATAAGGATCAGAGGCCTGCAGAGCTTGAAGATTAGGGAGGCAAAGAAAGAAGGTATTGAAGTGATCGAGTGGATGCAAAAGTTTGTTTCAGAAGCAAGTTCTAAGGTTGCGTTTGGTTTGAAGGAAAAAGTAGAGAAAGGAAGGGAAAGGTAGGGAAACCTTTACAAACCTTGTATAGGTTTCCCTACCTTTCCCTATCTTTTCCTTCAAGCCAAACATAGCCTAAAGGTAAACAAGTGAACTTTAAGGAATTCAACTTAGATGGAAGAAAGAGATATGAGCTGGAATGTAGAAAGAATGCAAAAGGATGCTACATAACTCTGCAGGAATTCTTTGGAGGAAGAAAGAAGCAGTTAGTTTGCTTCCCAGAAGGTAGAAGGGGTAATGGATGGAAGGTAGTGGCAGAGGTACTGAGTGATTTTACTCAACAGCTGAAAACAGAACAAATAGAGACTATGGCAAAGGAAAAGAAAGTGGGTAAACAAAAGAGAGGAAGAATCCATTGATAGGAAATGGATGATTGCAGAAAAAGGAAAAAGAAACTGTAAACTGGTAGCAACAGCAGGAAAGGAGGATTGGGGGAAGAAATTTGTGGTGGGAACTTCAAGCCCACCAAAGGATTGGAGGGGTATTGCGCAGGCAATACTCAGAGAATTAAACCTGCCAAAGCCGATGGTGATTACAGCTTATGAATCTTGTAAAGATCTGATAGATCTGGTGAAGCTGAAGTAGAGATCTCAGCTTTAAATATTCATTTATAGGCTGGTGCTGCCACAGTCTTGAAATGGAGTCCTCTCTCTAACACCAAAAGTTTTTGAGGTAGAGGACATCGTAATAGTCAGATTGCTTGGGTTACCTTTCAATCTCTGGAAGGAGGAAGTATTACAGTCAATAGCTATAATCTATGATGCAAGATTAGATGGTGTATTTGATTTTGATCTCCATTCAGTTGCATTGAAGCTAGGCAGAGTTAAACCCAGTGACATTCCAAGGAAGATAGAGGTTGTTTCAGATAGTATACCCTGTTTGGCCTGCTACTTTCATTGAAGCCCAGCTATGGAAGGAGAGGCGAAGGGAGGAAGACAAAGGGACAGAACAGGCTTGTTTATGTGGGTCACAAGGCAGAGAAGTTACTACAAAAGAGGCTAAGTCAACTGAGGAAACCAAGAAAAAAGAGAATAACATAAAGACTTGGGGAAAGTCTGCATGGCATGTGGATTTGGAAGAGCATTATGAAGAAGTTTCACTTTTTAGTGGCTAACATAACAGAATGAAGAGTAGGGTTCAGCAACACCATTCAATTTTGGAAGGATGATTGGTTGGGAATTGGAAAACTATGTGATATGTCCAAGACTTTATAATCTAAGTGAAAGGAATATTGCAATACACAATGTTATGAATTAAGACAGTGTATTGTGGTTTGGGCTCCAAAGTTTAGAAGACCATTGCTAGATAGAAAGGTGCAAGAATGCATTCAACTGCTGTCCAGGTTACAAGACGCAGAGATTAATGTTAACAGTTCAGATGAGAGATGGTGTAAAGAGTGTAGGAATGGAAGATTTACAGTGAAATCATTTTACAAGACATCATCGAGAAATCATGTTGAAAGGTCAGAGATTAAAGGTGTTTGGGGAAACCCAGTCCCTCCAAGAGTAGAGGCCTTGGCTGATTTCTCTAGATAACATCCTAACACAAAATCACATCAAGAGAAAAGGCCTCCAACTAGCCAGCAAATGTGTGCTTTGTGAGTCAAAGGAAGAGGATGCTCTTCATCTTTGTTATGGATGTAAATTCTCAGACTCTGTTTGGGGTTTCCTCTTCGTCTCTTTGATAAATCCATCTGGTCTCCAAGATCACCTAGAGAAATCTACACGTGCTGGCCTACTTTGCAAGGAAGTAACAAAGCTAAAATCTTCTGGAATTGTATTCCTTTTGCTGTTTATTTGGAACTATGGAAAGAAAGGAATAGAATGATCTTTTAAGGAAAAGCTTGTGAGAGAATGATTCAACAAGGAAAACTAATCTGTTGATGCCCTTTTTTACCTATCTTGCATAGAGAAAGGGAAAAGAAGTAGACAGGGTTAGTTCGAGGAAACCCAAAAGCCTCTTTCAATCTCTTCTCCACATGAAGCCATACTCTATTGCCACCATCAAAACACATTTCCTAAAGCTTGGTTCAAACTTCAAACCATTTGCCTGCTCTGGAGCATAGAAGCATTCCTTGAAGAATCATCAGAACCCTTTCCCAGAGCATTATAGGTATAAGAGAAAACAGATGGTTTTGTAATGTTCTCTTACCCCAACCATTAGCCAGGCTATGGGTGTCAATAACTCAAGGCAACGCCTAGATGGGCAACTATGTGATGCCTAGGTGACAAGTTGTTTTCAAGAGGACACCTTTACATCACACCTTATTTTTTGCATATATGTTCAGCACCTTCTTAAGGAAAAGGGAAAAACAACCATATGTTGTATGGCATGTTATTTTTATTTGTCCTTTAGGATATATAATATCATATGGAATATGTAATAGTATGGTGTTAATTATTTATTTTCTTGGATTCTTGCTGCAATGGCCCCTTGCTTAGATTCAATGTACAGTTAGTCTGTCTTATTTGCATAGATTCAATGTGCCGTAATACTGGATTTCTTGGATGTACCATGCCATTGACTTGTTGCTTTGCTTATTTGTTCAGATTCTTGCTACATGAAAATGCACAATTTAAATGTTATCCTACTTTAAAGATGGAATTGATTATTTGATTATATTAAATGGAATATTGAGACTTCTGATTAAAAGTGTATACTGATATTGCCTTATGAAATTAATGATTCAGTGTGTCTTTATATGCAAAACTTATTATATTGACTTCCGTCTAGTACTTGCCATTACAAAATAATAAGAAATTGAAAATATGGCACAAGACAACATGGACCATACCCAATAAATTATACTTCATATTTCTAAAAGAACCACACCCTAACCAGCACCAAGGTGTAGATTTAAGCACTCAGGTAACAAGGTGGTATCCCATCACGTAGTCAGACCTTGTCGCCTTGATAACTATGCTTATGACAAGCAATCAATCTGGTGGGATGACTACCATTCTTAGGAAGCAACCACATATTGAGTTTCATTGTTTAGTAATAACATCAGTTACTGGATGCATGAAACTTGATTGTCCATTGGGAATTCATGTTATTTCACTTCAAAACAATTGTTGACTACTCTTAATAGGAACTACTACAATTAGGGAACATCTATGTTATAACAGAAAGACAGAAGAGTGGGAGGCAAAGGGTCATCTAAAATATCAATAATCATGACCAATAGATTATTTTACTTCCCACATCATGACCAATGTTGAAAATGCTTCATACACAATTTTGTTGAGTATACATGTAATCCAGAAATTGTGAAATGTATGCAAAAGAAATAAACAGTACATAAACCTAGTGAGAACATAAGTATCACCTTAGTAACATGCTCCAAAGTAACTGCCTCTGGTACAATCACTGTCCTCAGCTTGATCTCAACAAAACCCTTGCTTCCTGCCAAAGGAAAACAATGACCAGGCTCTCCGAAACTGGGTTGCAACATTTTTTGTGCATCACTATGAACCCTATTTCGTCCTGTAGCCAAAAACCAACTTCTACCACTGCCAGGGATGTAAGGCTCCGAATGCCTGACCACCATTCCCCCACCAGAAACCAATGCATAATCCACTCTGGCAAGTCCATCCGCTGCATGCTTTTCAACCTCTTTCCTGACTATCTCCCTTGCAATAGCCTTAATCTCATCCAAGCTCCATTGCCTATCACTTTCCTTAAGGCTATTACTCTTCTTCAACTCATCAGCAAATTTATGGAAATCCTCCTTTGGAAAGAAATCAGTACCCCTCAACTCTTGCAAAGATGAATCCAATCTATCAGTTCTATCCTCCAATTTCTTCACCTCCCCTTCAAGCAAACTGCCCTTCTCTTCAACCTTACTTATCTTCTTATCCAACACATCCACCTGAACCTGCATCATATTTGTCGTTGTCTTCACAAATTCTTCAACTTCTGCTACCCGCCCTTCAAAATCCAATGCTCCCGCCTGAGGTATACCACTATTTTCATTTTTAAGAGCCAATTTCCTAATCATCTGAACCAACCCCAATAGAACAAGCAGAAGCACGAAATTCTTCGTGAAAATACTAACTACAGTCATCCATCTGGGCTTCTCAGGTTTCAAAACAACCTTCCTAGTACGCCTTGGTGAAACCGTTGAATTCACCAAATTCCTCTTCGACTGCAACAGATCCTTCGGCTTCTCAAGAACCGTCTCTCCCCTAATGGAATGACTCAAATCCTTTCCATTCCCACCCTTCTCATCACCCGTTTCAGAAACTGCCCCTTCTGCGACCATTTCAATGCCGGATTTCTTCTCGGTGACAACAACTGCTCTCCTCCTTGCATTTGGCTTAGAAGCCAAAGCCAGAGAAGGGCTGTTGCTGACCGCTGGATTTGCAGCAATCGCAACAGTCGAAGCAGACATTCTTCAACCTTAATCTTGCCTTACAAGACCAGATTTGAAAATCCTAAGCAGAAAATTGAAAACCCAAAAATGAAAATCAAGAAAATAAGAGAACTCAATAAAGCGATCTAAAGAATGGTGTAGAGAATAAAGGGAGAAGTACCAGAGAGAATATCTGAGATTCTGGTACGATGGCAAAGCTTGTAAATTTTCGTATATGTTTGGCTATTTGGATTTAGCAACGAAGAAGAAGAACGGAGAACATGAATTCGCATAGCGCGCCCCAAAAACAGCCCTACGTTACATCCCAACCGTGTAACAAATGCGGGAGATGTGCATATGGGGCGCACCCCGTCGGGGGGCCGGCCGGCCGGGGACAGATGTGAACTCGGACAACATGTCACTTAAATTGCAAACCCCTTTTTTATTTCAACTATAGGCATGACCCCGTACTAATGATCTGAATTATTTCATTTTTTTTAAATATATTTTATACTAAAAATTTCGAACCATATTTGTGATAGTTTTAAAATATTCTTATTCCGTTGGGCATGGATGTATTAATTTAAATATTTTGAAAAAATGTTTCGAATTTTGAATTTTATTCGAAAATGTAACTAACTAATTTTAAAATATTGTTTTCTGAAAAATTAGAGCTGCACGTGTCAGAATGGAAGAGGCTTCAGCCTCACTACCTTCCTTTAATATATAGATAATAGATTTTAAAATTTGCTAAGGGTCCACTCTCAACCGGACATATATATACTAGTCAAGAACCATGTGATGCACGGGTTTTATTTATAAGCAAAATTGAAGATATAGCTCTATAACATTTTCAATTAAATGGTATCCATCTAAGTTCAATTCAAGAATTATTTTTTGGGGTTATGTCTAGTTTAATCAATCACAATCTAAGTTGTGCTTTATTGAGAGTGGCCAATCTCTAATTCTCTAGATAAATTTGTATTATTTTTTTGTATCTTAATGTTAATTTTTATTAATTTTTTTGAAAGGAATTTTTATTAATTTTTTTGGTTTATATTATTTTTAAGTAAGACTATAAAAAAGCATCCTATTATGACAATTCTATAAACCACCTTTAAGTTTTGACTATAGCAAAGGCCTCCCCTATAGTTATGAGAAAAAAAAAAAGTGTAAATACCTCCTTTTCACTTGGCCTTTCAGTAACAAAGACATTGAAATTACCAAAATACCCTTATCATTATTAATGCACTATCATACATAATTTAAAGTTTCAAGTTTACTCTCAGTGATTTATTTTGCCAAACAACTTTCAAAGAATAATTCTCCATACTCTTCTTGGACAAAGTAAGGTAAAAAGGCTAAAGTGAAGTAAAATTAATGCATTACATTAACATTTTTTAATTTATTTGCACATTTTTTCAAAACAATAAGGGAGGTTTTTGTTAAAGTCGAAACATTGGGGAGATTCATAGGATTCTTAGAAAACCCAACGAGGTTTTTATAATTTATCTTATTTTTAAATGGAATTTAAATTGATTTTAAAATAATTAAACTATATTTAACATTAATGTTTTTTATTAATCTTTTAAATTAGTAAAAGTTGAATTTATTTAAGTATATTATGTTTTTATTAAATTTAAATTTCTTATGAAATTTAATTAACTATATAAATTTTTATTTTTTAGTGGAACTTAAGATGGTTTTAAATTAATAAAATTCAATTATAAAACTAATACTTGTTTGATAATTTTGTATTAGTTTTATATTAATTTTAAGTTGATATTAATTTTTACTTTATCTTGTTCTTTTTATTATATTAATAAAATATTTTTATCAATAACAATAATTAATAATTACTTTTTAATTTAAGTAACTTACTAAATTATTTTTATTACGGTTAATTAATTTTTATTATTTTTAAATGGAATATAAATGGATATAATTTTAAATGGAAGTAGATTATTTAGCGCAATAATGTATCTATCATTGAATATCTTAATTTCAATATAATTAATGTTTACTAATAATTATAGTTTAATGCAAATATATCTAATATAATTAGGGTTAAATTGAAATGGATATATATAAATAAAGTTAATGTATTTATATACAATTTAATGGAGTAATAGAGATGAGAAAGAATTAGTGGAATGAGTTATTGAAGGAGAGAGTTAATGGCATAATTAATAAGGAGAGATTATTAAAAGAGTGACAAAGAGGGGAGAGAAAGAGAGAGTTAATGGTGTATTAATAAGTGTTAAAAACCACAAAGCAGGGAAGTGCTAGCTTGGCACATTCCATTTTAATATATAGATGTAGAAGAGCATGAAAATGGCTTAAATTCTAGGGATGTATCAGACTTGTTCATGGGCTGCCCCAGCATAGCCCGTTCTACATCAAGTTTGGACAAAGTTTCAAGTCCACGAGTTCGCACTTGAGCTCTAAACATCATGTCTGATTAGTTTTCAAGCGAGGCTCGTGCTTTTCTAAATAAAGCTTGGCTTAAGCTTGAGCTATAGCTCAATAGTACTATATATAAATATATAGTAAGCATGGTCAAGATTCATTGCACAAATTTTAATCAAAATATATCCATTAATAATAGATCACTGTTACATCATACTATTCAAAATATATCAATATATCATAACTTCATCACAAGACTCCAAATACTTTACAAGATATCAACTATTACAAAGACTCTAAAGTCACAGTTGAAACTCATCACATAAGATTTTCAGGGTTAAATATGCATACAACGAATATAAGATACATTGTGTTCTAAATACAACACATCTTTTATACGACAATTGTCTTTCCAAAATATGTAACATGTTTATTTACACAAAGCAACATTACATATCTTTTTACAGTGCTACTCAAAGTACGGTTTCAACTAGTGGCCATTCACGGTTTCATCTTCTTCCCTAGTGTCTACGGTTTTCAATACATAATAGCCCGATGAGTGAGCTTCCTGGGTTACATATGGTTCGACCAATTAGAAGCAAATTTTTCGGTAGATTTTCCTTGTCTAACATGGAACATTGTTTTATGTCTCCCTCTCTAAATTTTCTGGGCTTCACTAATTTGTTATTGCGGCCAAGGCTTGTTTGTACTTGATTTGTCTCTGTAATGCCTTTTCTCTTTCTTCATCGATATATTCTAGCCTATCGTTGAGCAACTGATCCATGTCCTCTATTTGGAACCATTTTCCCATTGCAAAGGCTACCAGGCGGAGATTATCTATATTTCTGCCAGTAGCACTACTTCTTGACCATATACCAGGGAGCAAGGTGTTGCTTGTGTACTTTTTCTAATCATCGTGCAATAAGTCCAAAGAGTCTCTAACAATTTTTCTAACCAGTCCTTTTGGTTGTCTACCACCATCTTGCTCAACATTCTTAACAACATTTTGATTGTTGCCTCTGCCTACTCGTTCCCCTGTGGGTAATAAGTCATAGACATGCCCAGTCTCACCCAGCGTTGTCCCAACAAGTCTCAGACCTCTTGATTCTTTATGGATAGGCCATTGTCTATCAAAAATCTCATTGGGACCCCAAACCGATGGACTATGTGTTGCTTGAGAAAGTTTGCAATGTTTTCTGCACATATCCTTCATAAGGGTATGGCCTCCGCCCACTTAGTGAAATAATTTGTGGCCACTATGATAAAGCAATATCCCGGGGACGGTGAATGAATTTTGCCTATTAAGTTTACTCCCCAAGTGTGGAAAGGCCAAGGTGTGATGATAGGGTAGAAGTCATTAGCACATATCTTCTCAGTATGCACTCGGCACTTATGGCACCTTCGCACATGCTTCTAGGTGTCCTCTACCATGGTAGGCCAATAGAAACCTAGGTGTAGGATGTGGTTGTACAAGGCCATTTGTCCTTGGTGTGGGGCTGGTTCAGAGTTGTGGGTAGCCTCTAAGATCTCCTCTATCTCTCTACTGACTAGGCATCGCAAAGGTGTCCCAATATGAGACTTCCTGTATAACACTCCGTCCTGAAGGTAGAATCTCTTGGCACTTGCTAGGAGTTTTCTCCTCATTGTTGGGTCGACTGGTATGGTTTTACTCTCCAAGTAATCAGCATGCATGTTTCTTAGTCTACTTCACCTATCACAAGGCACTCTCCCATATATGCTTCTGGAATACACCAACCTCTACAATCTCCTATACAGTGTGCTTGTTGTATCTCCACAATAAGCCTTGTGAGCTTTGTCCAGGACCACTTCTACTTCCTTAGGCCCTAAACACCTTGTCCTAACCCCGTCTACTAGCCTATGGTATAGTACCCCATTCACCAATTGAAACATTAAAACTATCTTGCTATCCTACATTGCCATTGTTGGGTTGTTTAGCTTCTGTATTATGGCATGTCTCTAATCATCTGTTGCGATTTCGTCCTTCTTCTCTACCTAGTATCCCAGTTTATTGGTTGAGGGTTCACAATGTGTTTGAATGGTAATACTAATAGGGTTCTCACTGAGTTGGATTTTCGACCCCAAGGTGGCTAGTGCGTCAGCATATTTGTTCTTGGCCCTATTCTGGTGTTCATATGTTACCTCTATGTCTCTTGTTAGCCTTTGGATTAAGGTCCTATACGACAAGATTGCCAATTCCTTGACTATAGTACTGCCATCCATCTATCCGATCACCAGCTTCGAGTCTCCTACCAATTTAACCTTCTAATCCCTAGAGTCTCTCGCCTCGGTCAATCCTAGTACCAAGGCTTCATATTTTGCTATATTGTGGAAGCAAGGGAACTGTAAGTTGAACAAATAGGCCGAGGTGTCGTAGATGAGCGAGGTCAATGTGATTCCAGCCCCAACAGAGGTGTTAGTGCTACTTCCATAAGAGGTCAGCGTCCACTCCCCATCTTCGACTACTATGATAATAGGCAGTGTTAGACAGTTTTGTATGCCCTTAGCTTCAATCAAAATTGATGTACTTTATGAGTTTATTGTAAATGAATAAAAGTGCATATTTGATTCATGTTCCCTTGGTATGTTTCTGTGTAATACCCTTAAACTGGACACTTATTGAGACTCGTGTTAGTTTAGAAAGTTCACAGTCAGTGGGTCGGTCTGGGGAGATCTATCCTGACAAGGCTGACACTGTGGTGCCATCAAGTCAGTTGAGGTGGCTTGTCTTAACTACCGGGGTGAGACCCCAGGCACATACAGTGTGGGATTAATTGAATCTTTGAACTGGACCAGATTTCCAGTATTGCCCTGGACCTTGGAGATTGATGGGCAAAACTGGAAAGTTACACCCGACCCCTAGACTCGATTATGATACTGCACTAGGTGTCGGATCGGGGTGTCTTTGATGTACCAATCAGTGAGATCCTTAGCGAGGGTCAAAACCTGGGTATGTTGGGACAATCCGAGAATTCATCTGAGTGGGTGATCATAGTGACAGGATCAGCCCCTTTGTCGGACAAAGGTAATGATCGGGGATGCGCTCTCACTGTTGGAAACCAAGACTGCCGGCAGCCGATTTAAACCGTTGAAATTTGTTTTGCAAAATATATTTTATATGAGATATAAAAGTATATATATTATGGTTTCTAAAATGTTTGCAAAAGGTTTTAATTCCCGGGATCCATATAAGTGGAGAGTGCAACACTGTTCCTTGCAGCCGAGGGAGAGGTCCTTTCTTGTCGGGCAGTGTATGATCATTAAGGGCTGAGAGGTTAAGTGTAAGACCATTGAGGATAATACCTGATGGGCTAATCTTGCATCTGCCCATAGTCCCTGGGTGTTACAAGGTGGCTTGGCCCAGGGACCACTTAGGGTAAGTGTTAGGCCCATAGAGCCCATTTGATGGGTTTTAGGGGGTGCACTGTCTTTAACAGTGTATTCGACCAGGCCTTGTAACAAAGGCTGGGCCGAACCCATGTGGCTGATGTGTAGATCAATGCTTGGGTCCCACGCCATACAAGGAAGCCCAACTGGGCAGCAGATAGGAAGGTTAAGTGAGCACATAAGCTTAATGGGCCTAAAGCCCATTTCGAACTGGGCTATTTATTTAGTTAATTAAAGGGGCGAATTCTGAGATGGATTAGCAAATAGGATAGGGTCTTAATCCTATCCACTCTGAGAGTCCAGATCTGAATGTGATTCAGATCTAGAAACCTCCTAATGAGATTAGGATAAAGCTAATCTAATCTGTAGATAAGATAAGGGTTTATCCTTATCACTAGAAGAGAAGGTTGATCCAAATATGATTTGGATAAGCACCTCCTAATGGGATTAGGAGCTGATCTTTTAAGTTAACAAAAAGAAGGAGGGGGTAGCAGCCTTGAGAGAGACCAACAAGAAACACATCAGATCCTCTTTAGTGCTGAAATTAAGAAGAGAGAATTCTGCAGCCTGCGAATACTCTCTTGCCACCTCCCTGCTCTTGTTGCCCTGTTTGCTAGTTCGATCTCCAGCTGTGGGAGAAGTCAAGATTGGATCTTGACATCAGTTCTTTGAGAAAGGATTGAAAAGGAAGCTGTGCTCATGTTCCATTCTACTGTTTCTTGCAAAGGACAGAGTTCTTGGGGAAGAACACTGCTGATTCTGCTCCATCCTGCACTGTGCCATCTTCAGTGGGAGCAGTCTTTGGATCCTTCCTTGGGCGTGAACACCTTCGTTGGGAGATATTACTTCTCCGTATCAGGTATTATTCTCTTCCATTCCTTTTGATTCATATCTAGTTCAATTTAAGGTTCAAGATTTATCCTTGAAAATATGATTTTCTTAATAGGGAATGTGATTCCCAGTTGAAGGGAGAAGAATTTTTTTTGAAATTCACCCCTTATTCCGCAATCCTAGTACCAAGGCTTCATATTTTGCTATATTGTGGAAGCAAGGGAACTGTAATTTGAACAAATAGGCTGAGGTGTCGTAGATGAGCGAGGTCAATGTGATTCCAGCCCCAACAGAGGTGTTAGTGCTACTTCCATAAGAGGTCAATGTCCACTCCCCATCTTCGACTACTATGATAATAGGCAGTTCTCCGGGCACTTCTTTGGAAATAGGGAAACTATTGTCGGTGGGGAAGGCGGCTAAGAGATCCGCTACTTCTTACCACTTTATGGCTCGTGATTGGGTATACTCAGTTGTGTACTCACTAAGTTGCATCATCCACTTAACCAGTCTCCCAGAAAGAGGAGGCCTATTTATGAGGTGCGATTAACTTCACCTTCTGACCTAGGATGTAGTGCCTAAACTTTTGCACAGCAAATACCAGTGCCAAACACTACTACTCCATATGGGAATAGTTCCTTTCAGTTGGCTTCAGGGTCCTACTGGAATAGTAAATTGGGCATTCACCACCTTCATCGTTATCTTGGGCCAACGAACATCCTACAGCTTTAGAGTTTGATGTGATGTACACCTTAAACTCTTGGCCATTTTTGGGTGGTGATATAGTTGGGGCCTTAGCTAGGGTGTCTTTCAACTATTTGAACACCTTCTAGTGCTCTGTTGTCCATTTAAACTCTGTAGACTTCTTGGTTAACTTCATCAGAGGTGTTGCCGCATACACAAGACTAGAGATGAACCTCCCAAGGTATGAAACTTTTTCTAGGAAGGTCTTCAATTGGGACTCATTGCTTGGAGGTGGTAATCCTAAGACTACTTTTACCTTGTCTTCATCCTGGTGAATTCCGGTTTGGTCCACTCTGTACCTTAGAAACTTTCCAAATTGCACTCCGAATGCACACTTTAAGGGGTTACGCCTCAGGTTGAAAGTTCTGCACCGGTTAAACACTTTCCTCAATACCTCAGGGTGATCTTCCTGTTTCTTCACCTTGACTAATATGTCATCCACATAACATTCAATTTCCTTATGCATCATGTCATGGAAGATGCTTGTCATCGCTCTCTGATATGTGGCCCCAACATTCTTCAGGCCAAAAGGCATCATCTTGTAGTAGAAGTTCCCAATAGCTGTCCTAAAGGCTGTATGAGGTGCATTTGTAAGGTCCATAATGATTTGGTTATATCCACTGTAGGCATCTAAGAAGGAGAAGAGGTGGTTCCCTACTATTGAGTCTATCAGGATATCCATGTTTGGTAGGGGAAACTCGTCCATGGGGTAGGCTCTATGTAAGTCCCTAAAGTCAATGCAACACCTATGGCAGGGGTGAAAGGAGTTAGTTCACAATATTATTCTTAGAACTTAACTAGGTAGCTAGACTTTAGATACTAACCTAAGTTGCCCATTCTTCTTCTTGATTGGGACTATATTGGCCAGCCATTGCGGGTGCGCTATGGGTTTGATGAACCCCACTTTTAGAAGTCATTTTACCTCTTCCTTGATTTTTAGGTTGCTTCATAGGTCTAAACTTTGGATCTATGCACAGGGAGTATCTGACAAGGGCCATGTCTAAGCCTGGCATTTGGTCATACGACCAAGTGAAGACATCTTGGAATTCTGTGAGATGGCACATAGATTAGTCTATTTTCCTTTAAACAAGTCCTAATGTTATTGCGATAAGGAAAGGTTTTTACCTTTCAGTAATGCGATCAACTTCTCTATGTCTTCCAGTCCTATTTTGGTTGATATATACCATGGCCTTTTTTTGTCCCTTCTGCGACCATGTTGATTTCCTCTAATGGTTCTTCCACTGCATCGATGGAATCTCGCATATGCCTAGGAGGTGCTTGAACCTCATGCAATACTTTATGGTTTCTTCTTTCTTCTCTTGTTATCGCAAGTGAATTTTAGCGTTCCTAATTTTGATCCTTATTTATGTGCTTAGTATATTTTTAGTATCGTACCTTTGGTATTTGTGGTACTTGTTGAGGTTGTAAAGTGTCCTTCTACGATGAGATCATCGCAATGTCCCTTTGTGGAGATGGTCCGATGAAATAGTTTTGGTTGAAATATTGTTTTGTAGACATAGTTTCATTAAGAGAAAGTTGCAAATGTTCTATTCAAAGTACATGATTTGAAGATGATCTTAGATACACTCATATGGCAATATATATATATATATATATAGACTAAGCCTTTTGGTGATAATAATTTTTATTCTAGGAAACACAGCACAAATGTCAGAGGATGAATTATAACTTGCAATTAAACATAAAGTCATACCTCAGGTATGGCCTTTTTGGTTGCCGACAATTCGCCATCTTCGTAATTCGTGACGATGGTGTAGTAGCTTTTTCCATTGTCGTCAATCACCCGCACACACCTAGTCCTTTTCTTCCTCTCTAGCATGGTCAAGGGTTCATTCGTAAGGTTCGCCAACTTCACTCTCTCCACCATGGCTATCCTTGTCTCTCCTTCATTAGCTAGCTCGGTATAGTAAATCACATCTTGCAGGTGGGCCTCAGACGCCCCTTGTGCTTGGATTTTATACATTGGTGGTACTTTGATGGAACTAGAGCCAGACCATGTATTAGTGGCCACCCTAGCAAAGTGTGATAAGCGGTCCCCCCCTGAGATAACTTGAAATTCCTACATGATGGAAAACGGTACTATCGCGACTTGCGGCTCGGTGGATGCTTCTGTGAGAGGCGCTTTGCCATTGAAGTCTATCACTTCCATGGGTAAACCTTTAATCATCTCCTTCTAAATATTCATCAACTTTAGCATGTGGATGGATATCAGGTTTATAGAGCTCCCTGGGTCAATCATGGACCTTTTCATCTCGAAACTTCCCACCTTTTGTTGTAATGTACAGAGGCTGGTTTTGGTGGGGGTCAGTGGCCAACATGTCATTCTGTATAAATTCCACGCTGGTCCGGTCGGACCGGTGTGGTTCCAATGGCCTTCTGAACGTTTCTGCAAATGCTCTGATGGTCAACCTCCTCGTTGAGGCACTAGCTCCCTATTTGCTGAAAAATTGTTGGAGCTCTAGGCTTTGTTCAAACCTTTCTATCAACATATCCGGATGATACTGGCCCAGTGCTTTGACTATGTTAATACTCCCTCCCTGAGTGTGAGCTGGGAGGGGGTTTGTCTCTACTTGCGCGAGATTCCTTTTAACAAAATCATCAAGTTTCACTTTCTGTACAAATAATCTCCTTAAAGAAAAATAGTCCATCAAATCATGGTGCGGTGATTGGTGGAAATTGCACCATCTTCCTCCATGCCTTTCCTTTTCTGGGTCAACTCCCAGCGGTGGTGGTGGTAAGTTAATTACTCTATCCTCGATCATCTTGTTCATGATCATAACTACCTCCTCCTTGGTGTAGGGGAAAGGAGGAGGTATCGGTAGGTTGTTTCTTTTACCTTGGGGATTGTTGCGGTAATAGGGCCCCTGCCTAGGCCCTTCGTTGTTGTGAGGCTTTCTATCAACGACATAGGCTTTGCTTCTCCCATACTGCCCCAAGGATGGCACGAGACTGGGCGGAGTACTCTTAACAGTGTGCATCGGCCTCTCTACGCACCTCCACAACTGGCTGAAGTGTCAATCTCCACATTTTCGATGCCTAGTCTATAGGCAGATTGCATCCCCTATATGCACTATTTGACGAAGCTCTTCTCCATGGCATGCTCATTGAAAACGGAATGGGTTAACTTCTAAAACCTCATGACGTAGGTCAGGAGGTCTTCCCCTGCACGCTGCTCTGTATTGCACAAATCGGCCATCATCAGTCTTCTTTCCAGGGTGAACCATTTGGACAGAAATTTCTTAGCTAATTCCACCCATGAGTTGATGCTACCGGTGGTAAGGTTGACAAACCTAGTGTACGCTAGCCTAATCAGAGATTTGGAGAATTTTCTAACCTTTAGATCTCCATTAAGGGTGAAAGACCCCAAGACATCCTCAAACTTACTCATGTGCTCTTGGGGGCTCCCCTTTTAACCATCGTACTATGGCCATTGTTGGGGAGGGGTATAGCCGGTAGGGTAAGGCTTATATAAGATTCAGTCAGAGTAAGGCTTTTGCAAGACAACCAAAGCTTGGGCCTGGTTCTGGCTTTCCACTACCAGCCCCTGAACATACTCTTTTAGTTCATCCCGGCTGAGTGGGGTTTCTGTCACCAAGTCTGCTTGAGGGAGGACTCGGGACTACCCTACGGTGGGTTGGCTGGCCTGCATGGGTACTAGATTAACCCTGGTAGGCTGCTCCAACATGGTGGGATTTGGATTGGAGGCATGATGGCTGGTAGGGATAGATGTAGGAGTAGCGGCCGAGGTGAAAGGGGATTGTTCAGTCCGGATGGACTGCTGGAGAAGGATTTGTAGGGCGGCCCTTGTCTCGACTTGCATCTGTTCAATTCAATCAAATTGAGCTTCAAACTGAGCTTCGAACTTGTAAACTTTAGTCGATAGAATTTTAATGTCAACCTGGTCAGCTGTCTCTATCTCATACTAGTTCCCCATCTCTAGGTTGGTATTCTCTAGGATGTTGTCGTGCTCCTCGGGAATGGGTGAGAGATTGATTCTACGAGCGGCCATCCTTTGTGATCAAGGATGTAACCAAAAATTCTAATGTAAGTGTTGTGGTTAGGCTACGTAGGAGTGGTCTCCTTGAAAGACAAAGGAAGACTGGAGGTAGGATGTATGTTGAAGGCTAGGGCAAATGAGAATGATAAGGTGATAAGGTGGGATGATCGAATGATTGAATGAATGATTTTGTTATGAGATGGTCTCTCATTTACAAGGAGTGATCCCAAGGTCATGAAAGGAAGGAGTCAAAAGTGTTTGATTCCCATTAGGAAAGGGAATATTAGATTCACTGTCAGTTATTAAGGATCACTACTAGGGTTTCGCCACATGACTTATGAGATCTCTCAAGGATGTGCTTTTCTTTCGTCTGAGGATTCTCATAATCCGTGTGTGCTAGTTCTTATCATGACCCATTTAACCGATGTGGCACTGGTGACATCATCATTTAGTGGGCACACTTTTATTAGACCCACATGGCGCCTTATCATGCGCATAACTTAAAGACGCACGTGTAACCAATATTTATTCCCGGTCTACAGTGGTCTCACAGTTCTGTAATGGTCTTGAATTCATTGTAACTCCTTGTACGTCCGAAGTTCATCGCAAAATTGCACGCATCCGAAGTTCAATGCAAAATTGCATGCATCTAAAGTTCATCATGGGTTCACGTTAGTCGAAGTTTATCATGACTCTTCTCCAGTACGAGTTTGTCGCGATCGTGCGATCAGTCGTATATTCATTGTAGACATTCGATGAGTTATAAGCTCATTGCAAGCAATGATGAGTTGTGAACTCATCGCAAGCATCCATGTGGTATCGGTTTGGTATCCTCTGTATTTTGATGGTTTGAACGATCACTATGTACCTACACAAATAGACCGGGTTGGGTTTGAATTAGGGTATATTCGAATTCGATTCGATCCAAAGATCTGATTAGATCTCATAAATATTGCTTCAAATATGAATCTGGTCAAGATGTTGGATACTCGAATCTGATACAATCCAATTTAATTTAAAAAAAAAATAAATTATTAAAAGGAAAAGAAAATATAATAGTTGAAATAAAGAAAAATAAAAAATATAAGTATTTTTTCAACTATTTTCATTAAATAAGAAATTTACAAAAAATGCAATATAAATAACATATTTATAAATAAATAATAAATAACATATATATTATATATAAATAATTGATTTGACCACAGTATTAAAAACCAATATTCAAACAATATATTGGAATTGCATTTCCTCTTGGTAAATAAGTAATTTTTATTATCTTATAAATTAAATAATAAATAATAAAAATATATAATTTTTTTAATAAATTTTATAAAAAATTTGAACATGCATTAATATTATATATTTTTCATGTTAAACAAAAATATGTTTAAAAAATAAGAATTATTGTTAGTAAAGATACAAATGGCTAAAATATAAAGAAAAAATGAATTAATGTCTTAATGATAGTCCATTTTCCTGATTAAATAGGTTAATGGTTCAATTAGTAAGGTCATTTAATTGCTGACTATTTTCATCATCATGATCATCATCATTTGATATTGCCACGTGCAACGCGTGTACACTTCTTATTAGTTTGAATAAATACAATGAAAATGTGCCTAGCATCCCTTTGATTTAAGGAAGCACTTGCTGCCCACCCATAGCTCCCTTGTATACCCCCTTACCCCACCAATACAATCGATTCTGAATCACTTGGACTAAGCATCTGCAAGCTGTTTTGATATTTACTTGGATTGAGCAATCTTAACATTAGAGTTGGATTTTTGAGATGGCTTGCTTGTTATTTACACTATTTTTGGATGAATTTGCTGGTTTTAGATGGACAAATTACAGCTATATGCCTAATTCATAAGGTGGACTAGGTTTTTTTTTTTTTTTTTTAGGATGGTTAGAGGTTTTGGAGTTTTTTCTTTCCAATTTAATTCCAAGCAATAACAATCACTTATATATATATATATATATATAGTAAATTTGGTGGTAAGATTGGATATTATCCGAGTATCTCTTTGTTCGTGCCCTCTAATTGTATCTTTGGTCTACCCCTGAACTCATTCACTAGGGTATAGTGGGTCTGTTGTAGATTATGTAGGATGCAGAAGGGGCTATACAGATAGTGATATTAGAGAGGAGTGCTTTTATGACTATACAGATATCTAATTAAATTGTTATTATGAGCCTTGTGCGATTCTATAGACTCTTATTCACCAGATTTTCAGGTAGGTCATCACTATTTCAAGCTTTTTATAGATTTGTATTGACTTATATTTAACATGGTTGTTAAGTTAGCCTAATCACTAGGACAATCCAATCTGATGAATAAGGGGACCGTAAGGTGGTTTTAATCTGGCTAGAGGACAAGAATCCAGGTCCCTGGATTCTTCAAAAGCTTATCAAAGAAGCCCTTGATCCAATCTGAGCTATTTGTTGAGATTGACACCTTGATCGGCTACCTCGATATCTGATGTTTTGGCTTAAGACTGATTTTAATACGTAACGACTCTCGTCACTAATGTAAATCTGAGTTAATACTAATAGATTCATTGAATTGTCAACTTAATGCTTCTTGTACAGTCCCTTGAATTAAAGATTCTATATATAGGGTTGTTCCGAATTAATATAAATTTACTGTTATTGAGGACAATTTAGCTATTATGGCATACAAAGTAGACCAAACTAATTGAAAAAAAAAACAGCTCCTCTAGATTTATACTTTATTGGAGGAAATATCTTGTATTCATTGTTGCAGATTGCCCAAGCACAATTGAAGTTCTTATATTGAACGAAATGTGGCATGGAACTTCCAATCAAATAGTTATTCTCAAAAACATACTTTCAATATCTCTTCCTAAAGTATATTATTAATTGGTTTAGAAATTAGGTTTCATCTCTATTTATCAAGAACATGCTTTTAAATATAATCTTTTTACTCCACAATGGAGATATGGCTTTGAATCAACTTATGAATTTTTAAATGAATTTTAAACAAGCATTTATCCATTCATCATATTCCCTATAGTTCCCTAACGTGCTTCTTGCAGCATCACATAGAAGTCTCGAACAACAAGTGCTAATCACCAATGCAACTTATTTGTCACAGGCCTGGTCTACTAGACCTGGGCACCGCCTTCGGGTTGACACCCTGGTTGTAATAAAGCCTTGGCAACCCCATGAGCTCATCTTATACCCTAACAACCCCAGGAGATCATCTTATACCCTGGAAACCCCAAGAGCGATGCTATATGCCCTAACAACCCCAAGAAGGCCCTGGCAACCACAGGAGCAATGTCATATACCCCGACAACCCCAAGAAGTTGGCAACCCCAAGTGCAATGCCAAATGCCCTAGCAACCCTAGGATTGATGCTGTATTCCCCGACAAACCCTGGAAGGCTCTGACAACCCCAAGAGCAATGCCATATGCCTCAGAAACCCCAATTGTGATCTTACATACCTTGGAAACCCCAGTCATAATCTCACAAAGCCCTGGCAGCCCAAAACATTGCACATTACTTATGAAGCTCTGGCTTACTAATCTAAGGCACTAGTGACTGTAAAGCTTACTATAACCAAACAATTGCTCAAGAACATGGCACTAGTGAGCTTTGACACCATCCGTCTCACACCAAAACTAGCGGGGGAAACACTATTTTCAATTGACTATTAATCTTTCAACACATTGACCAAACTGCACGATTATATTTACCACACATAGTTCAAATAAATGATTCGCGATATTGTTGTTACAAGAATATCAGTATGCTGCAACAAAGTAGTTGCAATAAATCACATCATAAGAACATTAGTATGTTCCAAAAAATCTTACACATTAAACGGGGGTCTTCTTATCACCTTTATGCCATATTTTCTCCCAACCTGATACTTCACTTACAAAAATGTAGTCATAATACCTTAAAACTATCTTCGAACCTCTCCTATTTTTTTAGAAACCCACCAGCAACTTTATCAACAACACATCAATCACGACACATGTTTATTAACAACGTTGTTCAATCATTTGGGTGATCCATCAATATTTAACACGTATCAATGTGCTTGAGGTCTTATATACACCTATCGACAAAACATGCTTAACCCAACCCCAAAAAAATTCAAATGGTGGGCTACAGACTTGACCCAATCTTTTCTCTCTCAAATGTTCCTTGAAAAAACAACTTCCATCAAGAAATAGGGGGGTGACAAATATGATCTAATTTCTTTCATGCTTCTTGACAGAATGACTTCTATCAAGAAGCAGGGGGCTAATTAAGAACTAAGAGTAGAAATTTTCAAGAACCAAGAGTGGAAATTTCAAGACAACTAGATCCATCCACTAAGCACCAAGAGCAAGAAATCATAGAAAAATCAAGCACTAAGAGTAAAAATTGCAGAATCACTAGATTCATCCATTGCAGCTAAAAGTGCACTAAGGGTGAGGAGCGACGACATCCTACTTGATGATGAGGGAGAGGAGGTTGGTGCCACCGAGGACCGTATGGAGACAAATCTCCTGCTGAAGTCTCCATTAAGGATGAGGAGCCCCGAACTGACTGATGCCTCTTTTCTTGGACCCCCCTTGCAGTACTTGATTTCCGAGACTCCAAGCTCGGCTAGACAATTGTAACCATTCACTCTTTCCTTTATTTTACTATGTACTCGAAGTTCTTTATCAATGGAATACAAGTATTTTGCAAAACTCTTTGTGTTCAAAAATTTTTTCTAAGTATATATTACTCCCGAACTAGGGAGCTGGTGAGTTAAACCAGATAGGAGCAAATTTTTCTAAGTATAGATTACTCCCGAGTTGGCGAGCTGGCTAGCTAAACCAAATAGGACCAAATTTTTCTAATTGTAGATTACTCCCGAGCTGGCAAGCTCAATACAAATAGGAATAATCTAATCGCCATTGTACACCAGGGTGAACAAACACTGCAAGGTACATGCCCGACCTGTTTGTGCCTGGGTTACTTTGCCTTGCCCATGCCAAAGCGATTGGGTTTTAATGAGCTCGTATCGAAGAGGCGACCAGACCTTAAAATGCCTATGCCAAGGAGGTGAGTAGGACTTCTATAATGTCAAGGTCTCTTGTCAGCTCGACACCATAGCCCTTAGGCTTTTGAGAGTAACTCACAGTCCTCTCTCCAGCTCGTCGTCTTTTTTACCAGTTCGGTGGTCTCATAAGTAATTTATACTTGGAGTTGTGGACTCATACGTAGTACCTTCTTAGGTCGTCGATGTTCCATGGTCGAGGTATTTGCTTCCCTTCCAAATTCTCGAGCTCATACGTGCCTTCCCCGTACACCTGTCTTATACAGTATAGACCTTCCCAGCTCGATCCGAGCTTACCCATGCCGGGTTCAGGTACCATAACCTTCCGGAGGACTAGATTGCCAACACGAAACTACCTCTTCTTGACCCGGGCGTTATAGTACCGAGCTACTCGCTGCTGGTATGCCACAGTCTGGATGTAGGCCATGTCCCACGCTTCCTCTACCAGGTCCAGGTTGGTATGAAGCTCATCATTATTCATTTCCTCATCATAAGCCCCTATTCACAATCTGGGTACTTTGATCTCTATCGGGATCACCGCCTCTATACCATATGTGAGGTTGAAGGGAGTCTCACCCGTCGCGGTCTTGATGGTAGTGTGGTAGGCCCAAAGAACGCTGGGCAGCTCATCCACCCACAACCCTTTAGCTCGCGCAAGTTGAGCTTTTAGTCAATGGGGAATAGCCCTGTTCATTACTTCGGCCTGCCCGTTTGCTTGTAGATGTGCTACCGAAGTGAAGTTTTGCTGAATCCCCATCTCGATGCACCAGTTCTGGAATTTGATGTCTTCAAATTACTTCCCATTATCCAAAATCAAGACTTTGGGCAGTTCAAAATGGTACACAATGTTTTACCAAAAGAAATTTTCCACATTTTGGGTTGTAATGCTTACTAACGGTTCGACTTCCACCCACTTTGTAAAGTAGTCTACTACCACAACCAAGAATTTTCTCTGCCCAGTTGCTGGCAGAAAAGGACCGAGGATGTCGATTCCCCACTACGCGAAGGGCTACGGGCTAGTAAAATACTTCAAATCGGTAGCAGGCTAATGATAGATGTTGGCATGCCTTTGACACCTATCGCATTTCTTGATGAGCTCGAGTGTGTCTACCTCAATTGTGGGCCAGTAGTAGCCCTGCCTTAATGTCTTTTGGGCAAAGGCTCTATCCCCCAAGTGTTTCATGGATATCATGAAATACGGGCTCAACTTTTGAGGGTCACAGGCAACGTAGGTAGGGGAGCATGAAGGATCTCCTATACAACTGTCTGTTTATGAGGACGTGCCGGGCCGATTGATGCTCTACCCTCTAAGCTGCATTGTGTTCTGTAGGTAGGGTCCCATGGAGCATATAATCAACTAGCAGGTTAATCCAGCTTGGTTCCGCTTGCAACACGGGAGCGACCTCTTCTACCCCTCTAAGAATGCTGGGTCGAGGTAGGTCCTCTATGTACACAGTCCACATAGTGTTGTCGCTCGTGCTTGCTAGTCATGATAAAGAATCGGCATAAGCATTCTCAGACCTTGGAATTTTCCTGATGAAGCAATAACTGAAGCCTGATAGAATCTCTCTGATTTTGGTTAAGTAGGCTGCCATAGTCGAGTCATGAGCTTCATAGTCACCATTGACTTGGTTAACCACCAGTTGAGAGTCGCTGTAGACGATGAGGTGTTTCTTTCCCATTTCCCTAAGTTGAGCCTAGCAGTTAGTGCCTCATACTCCGCTTGGTTGTTCGATGCCTTGAATCCAAATTGGAGAGCGTACTCCAACTTCACCTCGCTTGGGCCGTATAGTATTAGCCCCGTATCGCTTCCTCGCTAGTTGGACGAGCCATCGATGTGGAGGATCCAGGGCTCCTCGTCCCAGGTCGGTACTGCTTTGATCGGGACCGGTGATGCACTGGTTGATGCATCCGTCATGCGAGCAGGCTCAGTCAGTTTAGAGGCCGGTGTGCTGACTGTGCATTCTACTACGAAGTCTGCCAAGACTTTGGCTTTGATCGCTAGTCGTGGCTCGAACCGGATGCCGTACTCACTAAGCTCGATGGACCACTTCGTCAATCTCCCAGACACCTCGGGCTTAAGTAGGATGTGCCTCAGAGGTTTATCCTTAAGGACGATGATGGTATGGGCTTAGAAGTATGGGCATAATTTTTTAGCTGCTACTATTAGCGCATATGCTAGCTTCTTGATGTCGGGGTATCTGGTCTTTGCATTCTACAACACTCTACTTACATAGTAGGCGGTCGTTGAACCAGGTCTACCTCTCTGATTAGTAGACCTGTTCATCCGGACGGGCTTGAACAGGCTTTTTGCCCTGCGGGCTTAACCTCGGGCCAAAAAGCCCGACCCACATAAATATCGAGTCGGGCTCGGGCTTTGCCAAAATAGCCCAGCCCGAGCCTGACCCGGCCCGACCTATAGTTAAACCTAAGTAAAAACACTATGTGATGTCCATTTGAATAATTTTTTTGATTTAAGAGGGTTGTTGATTCACTTGCAGGCCCATTTTTCATTTAAATATGGGAAAAACCATCTGAATTAAAATAGATAATGTCCATTTGAATAGGGAAAAATTCGAATTTCTTTTATTAGATCGGGCTTCGGGCTTGGGCTCGAGCTTTGAGCTTTTTATCAGGGCTGGGCTCGGGCCCAAGTTGTAGGCCCGTTGGTTGGGCCGGGCTCGGGCCTAATATTTTTCTGTTAATAAAGAGTAAAAGCCCAACCCGAGCCCGGCCCGTCCCATGAACAGGTCTACTGATTAGTACCGAGCTGACTATTTCGTCAATTGCGGAGATGTACAACTTCAATACATCTCCTTCCTCAGGTCGGGTTAAAACTGGGTCTACTTAGATACCTTTTCAGCTCGTCAAATGCGAGCTGGCATTCTTTGGTCCATTCAAAAGTCCCATTCTTTTTTATTGCTTTAAAGAAGGGGAGGCACCAACCTACCAACATAGACATGAAGCGGCTTAGGGCTGCTGCCCGGCCAATCAGCCTCTAGACTTCTTTTATTTTCTGGGGTGGTCGCATCTCTAAGATATCCTTGATTTTGTCCGGGTTTGCTTTAGTGCCACATTGGTTTACTATATAATCGAGGAACTTGCCCGACGTGACACTGAAGATGCATTTATTCAGATTTAACTTCATATTATATCTCCTTAAAATTTGAAAAAGAACATCTAAATCGTTAATTAAAGATCTAGAAAATTGGGTCTTCACGACCATGTCGCCAACATAACACTCCACTTTATTGCCAATCAAAGGTTCAAAAAGTTTGTTTACAAGTCACTGGAAAGTTGCTCCAGCATTTTCCAAACCAACGGTAATAACTTTATAACGATATAGCCCAAGTTCATTTACAAAAGCAGTTTTGTCTTGGTTAGCTATGTCCATCCTAATTTGATTGTAGCTGGAGTAGGCGTCCATGAAACTCAGCAACTTAGGCCCTGAGGTCACGTCTACCAGGTGGTCAATTCTATGCAGGGGAAGCAATCCTTTGGGTAGGCTCTGTTTAGGTTGGTGTAATCGACGGACATGCACTACTTGCCATTGGCTTTCTTCACGAGCACTGGGTTTGCGACCAAGCTTGGGTAGTGGACCTCCCTGATGAAGTCTATGGCAAGGAGCTTCCCGACCTCCTCATCGACTACCCTCCACCGCTCTAGGGCGAGGTTGCATTTTCTTTGTTTGACTGACCTAAATAGAGGGTCCACATTTTGTGAGTTATGACGCTAGGGTCAATTATGGGCATTTCTACCATGGACCAGGCAAAAACATCTAAATTGTTAAGTAAAAAACTTACTAGCTGTGTTCAGAGCGGTTTGCTTACTAGTGCACCGATCCGGAGAGTCCTGGTCGGTTTGGTCTTGGACACCGATATGTGGACCGTCTCTTTCATCAGGGCAGCTCGCTCCTCACTATAGTCTGCTAGTCGCTCCAGTTCGATGTCTTCTACCAAATTTTCCTTTCCTTTGAGGGCAGCCACATAATACCTCCGAGACTCGAGCTGGTCACCTCATATTACCCCCACTCTGTAATACATTGGGAACTTCATCGCAAGATAGTAAGTTGACACTATTGCATGTAAAACATGCGTAATGGGCCAACCTATGATTGTGTTGCAGGGGGATGAAGTCATGACCACCAAGAATGTGTGCTCAAACCGGACAATACTTGGCCATGTGCCCACCTAGTCTAGTACTTTAACGTGACCTATAGGCCTGACTTCCTCCCCGCTGAACCCTACTAGTGGGGCATCTACGGGTGTTAGATCGCTTTGCTATAGTTGCAACTTGTCAAAGGTTCCTTTGAAGAGGATATTGGTTGAACTGCCTGAGTCCACCAAGATCCGCTTTACTTCAAAGTCATTGATGATCATCTTCATGACCAGGGCGTCATCATGAGGATACTGAATCCCATGGGCATTGTCCTCAATAAAGTAGCTTGGGTGGGTTCTCTGCTTCGTGCTTTAGCTCTCGGATTGATGTTTTCCCAGCTGCTAGTGTGCACCCTACTACAATAGATCCTTCGGTGATCATATTAATCACCCCGCGGATCGGTCTTTCTTCTGGCAGTGGGCGAGGTGGCTGCTCGTTCTATTTACTGCTCTCTGAGGCGTCTTTTTTTTTTTTCTCCCTGTTGGCTCTCTTGTTATTTTTCTTCACTCAAAATGTACTTCTTTAAGTACCCACGGCAGATTAGCTCTTCGATCTCATCGTGGAGGTTTCTATAGTTTTCTGTTCTTTGACCATGGTCCCGATGAAAGTGACAATAGACGTTCGAGTTCCTGGTCGTTGGGTCTCCACGGAGCCTAGGTGGCCATCTGATGATAGAGGAGTCTGATGGCCATTAGGATCTCTCCTTGCTTCGCTTTCAGGGGAGTATATTTTGTTCTCTCCACTAATAGGATCCTGGAACACCAAGCCGATCTATAACTTCACGAGGGGGACTTACTCCTCGAGCTTGGGGACTTGCTTTTTTTCCATTTCTTGTTGCTCGCTCCTTCTTCCTCTCTCTTCCTCTTTTCTTCGGGTTGGTTGTCGATTTTCTGGTTTATCTCTTCTTTTGTGCTGATAATCTGATCAACCAACTTAAGGAACTCGGTGATGTTCTTTGGCTTGTTGGCCACGATGTGCCACTTGAACTCTTTGTGGGTGGTTCCTTTGTGTGCTGCGATGAGACGTTCTGCTGGGTCAAGGTCCGGTATCTACAGGCATGTCTCGTTGAAGCACTTGATGTAACTCTGAATCGACTCTCCTTCCCTCTATACCTTGTTCAGAAGGCTCTCCTATGACTTCGGGAACTTCTTACTAGTGATGAAGTGGGCCGTAAACCTATCCGCAAATTGCGCCCAACTTCTGATGGAACTCGACACGAGGTTTCTGTACCATGTCTAAACTACTCCTCTGAATGTGGTGAAGAAAACCACGCACATACAAGCCTCATTGGCCCTAGCGAGATGCATCTGGGACTGAAATGCATCTACGTGATTGTTGGGATCAAAGGACCCATCGTACTTGTCTAGAAGTGGCACCTTGAAATCTTTTGGAATTGGGGCCGCTAGGAGCTCGGGTAATAGGGGGAAGGCCGGATCAAAAGAGCAAGTGTTGTTCCTATGACCACTGAGCTCACCTCCTCTCTTCCTCGACCTTGATCTGCTGGATGGCTGGGCTTCGCTGGTGGATCATTCCTTGCTGATGAATGGCGAGTCTTGCAACATTGCCAGTGCTGCTCCTTTGGTGGAGTGGCATTTGTACTGCCGGCCTCTATGTTGTCAAGTGCTTCGATCTTACTCTGAATAGTAGGGCGAGGTGGTTAAGAGATTCTCCTCGCCGCTTCCTCTTCGTCGGGCGCTCAGTGCTGGCTGTTGTGCGGAACCAAGGGGTATCTTCTTGAGCCTGCGCCTCGGGCCCCGAACTGACAATCTTCATGAGAAATTTGCTGACTGCGCCTCTCGGGCTGGTTGGATTCGGGCCTATCCCTTGAACTCTCTCTTTGGGAAGCTGGGGGAGTACATCGGTCGCCTACTTTACCCCGCGGTAGGGTCCATCTTGAGGGAGGGACCGGTACCTGCGAGGTTCTTTCCCCGTGGGGGGGAGACTGGCAGGCGTTCTGGTGAGCCCGGTGCTGATTTTGGTTTTGGATTTGCCCTTGATGATGGTTTGTCGGCTGGCTTGGTTGCAATGGTGGGAACTGTTGCTGATATTGTTGGTAAAAATAGTACTGCTGAAACTGCTGGATCTGTTGCATTTGGATCTGCATCATTCGAACTCTCTGGATAAGGTCATTGAACTGGGAGTGCGCAACTCCATGGGGAATCATGGTAGGCTCTGAGAACATGGCATTCACTTGGGGGAAGCGGGACACTCACTTGTTTGGCAGTGTGTGGCACAGACGGTGATGGGACCCCGGAGGCGGTCAGAGGAATGGTGAACTGGCTGATAGTCACTGAGGATCCTTGGGGAGCAACTATTTGCTACTATTGCCACCCAATAATGTTCATGTTACTCTTTCCGTTGTGGCTGGTTGATTCCATTGAGGTACTATAAATAGGATTGGGATGACCTTTCGATCGTTCCCAAAGACAACACCAATTGATAGTGCACGATCTAGATACTCCTAGCTGGAAGATGACCTTGACCCTAGTCGCGTAGCGAGCTGGACCAAGCTGCAAAATAAAGGATCAGAAAACCCAGGGTGGCTAACCTGGTGAGGCCTCTCCGATGCCTAAGTCAATACTATATTGTAGATGTGAGCTGAATACTTGAGTGCTAAAGTGCTAGAGTGCTAGTGAGCAAATAATCGCACGTACATGGACCCTGGAGGGATTGATGCCCTTATATTGCTGAGCTATCATGGATTTCCCAAAATGGTTTCGGGATCTACAACCTGAGTGGATGAGATCCATTTCTGCTTTAGTCGAGGAGTAATGTATCAGTCAATGAAGTTTATCATCGCCGCCTGATCCAGGCGGGGAGAGGATAAGGCCTGCCATTATGCAGGGTGATCCCGTGATGTTCAGAGTCTGCTAGGAACCTTCTGGAATCGATTATGTGTCACTTTGGTTCCTGGGCCCCGAACTTGATTAGGCACCGGGGTGATTATGCTGAAGTGGCGTTGTGCCGAGGTAACCTTATGCCTAAGTGGTGTTATGCCGAAGTTGCATAATGCCGAGGTGGCAGAAGATCCAAACTCCCTAAACTGCTGACTAGGCTCCCCTTGCTGAGTTGTCATTCTACGGGCAGATCGTGTCCACGTGACCTTTACTTACTAGGTCGTGCTAAATTACCCCTCATCAAGAATGCAAGGTTCCAGGTTCACATTAAAGCTCGTTTTAAGAAAATCAAAACAAATGTGATTCACTTCCCAAATTACTAAGTCCAGGAGAAGTTTATTCTCACAAAGAAATTAAATCTCTGTATTCATTCCAAAGGAAAAAGAAAGATAGGAGAAAATTATTAAGCCAATATTAACTTTAACTAACATAAAGAGTAGAATCAAGGGGAAACAAGACAATCATTGACATTGATCATTAACCTTAGATAACATCCATGATATGAACTTTGATCAATACGTTATGAAAAATACAGAAAACAGAGCATGCGGTTGAGAGAAGGAAACATGGATGGTGGGTCATTGTGACACTAGCAAGTGCACTAGCTGCTCAAGTAATAAAAGATGAGTATAGTATCGTTCCCATGAGAATTTAGGTAGCAACTACTAATACTAAACCAGCCAACCCTTATCTGATTAACCGAATACTACATGTTATTCAAATATGAAATTCTGAACTACAAACTACCTAATAGACATTGGTTCAATCACCTTGCATTCAAGTTGAAAGAGTAAGCTAAAAAATTAAATTCATGATTCAAAAATCGACCTTCTTGGATCATTTAAATGGAAGATGATTCAGCCTTGATTTGGTGAAACCCCAAGGCAATGAACAACCTCTTTCAAGTGCATGCTCATCCTATACATTAATGATGATTCTTATATCTCTATCAAGAATCTATTCATACATGCATTAAATCAAACACTTCAAGGGCATCAATTCAGATCTAAATTGATCACCAGCTAAATTGTGCAAGTTATCTCTAACCTTGCATGCAATTTAGTTCTTGAATAGCAAATATGAATTTCTTGAGTCTCTCTCAAGCACTCTACAAATTCCAAGAGCTAGAACAAATTGGCCAAGCTGAAATAAGAATGTCTGAATTCTTTCTCAAGCAATTCTGACATTACAAATCTCAGATCTAAAATTTCAGATCTGGATTTGTAAGAGAACAATTTGGCCAATAAGTTCTTCAATTTATTCTCTCTTCAAGAAACAACAAGATTGGACCTAGCACATTCGAATGATTCAAGAAACTAAATTACATAATCTGAATTCCATTATAACAAGAAAGAAAGGAAAGAAATAAAGAGAAATTACATGAATTAAGTAAGAATAGAACATAGATCTCTCAATCAAGCTTTCCCCAATTTGAACTCACCTTCTTCTCTCCTTGGTTGCTTGGATCTCTTCAGCCCTTCTTCTTCTTGCGCCTATCTCTTTTTCCTCTCCTCTTCTTGAATTTTGAACCCAAGGGAATGGAGAGCCTTGAACTCTAGCAATTGGACACTTTCCCCCCTTCAAGAGACCTCTTTTTATAGGCTTTCAAGGAGTCTAGAGGCCTCTCTTGAAGCTTCTAGAATTGGGTGCACTTCACCCCTCTTGAACCTTTTAGAGTGCTGCCCCCTTTCTCCTTTTTGAAGCCTCGTGAAGTTGCCACCCCTTGCTCCCTTTGGGCTGCAACTTAGTTGAGTTTTGAGCACTTTTTGGCTGCACTTTAGGTTACTCTTGCACTAAAATGGGCCTTCTCTTGGGCCGAATTTAACCTTCTTGCTAGGCTCTTTCTTTGGGTTCTCCCAAAGAGTGTAGCATGGGCTACATGGACTGATTGCTCCTCCATTGCTCTCTTGGCTGGGCTGGGCTAAATTAATTAAATTTTGGCTCTCTTTTCTTGCTTTATGCCTTCTTTTTCTTGAGTTGGTTCCCCCTGAATTCTTTCTTGACATCAAGCAAAGATGGGGTGAAATTCAATCAAACCGGCATAAAATACATACAGAACTACATAAATTGTAAGTAAACCATGTACTCATCAATGGACCTACATGGTATAAGAAATAAGCTCTGAGCTGCCTTTAACCTTTTGTAGAAGTTGGTTCGATGGTTATTCCCATCACCAATGTAAAACTTGGATTCAGATATTATGCCAACTCAGATCAGAAGTATTAGATAAAGAAAAGCAAAAATAATAAAGAAAATAAAGGAAACTAAATGACTGAACACCTTTGAAGGGAAAAGAAAAGGAAATAAGTAAAGAAACTAAGTAGGATTAAACGGAAATATCACACGACATCCGACAGACACAACATAGATGATAAGTTAATGGTAAAACGAAATAGCACTCCCATATTACTTTTGTCATCAACCTGAGATATTACAGAGACAGCATGACACAGTTTCACTGCTGTCTCTAATGGTTGGTGACTAAGTATCACATTTGAGCAAGGGAGGGTATCGGTTGAGAATTAAAACAAAGAGAGGAAAAAGGAATTGTCAGATGGAATTGCTTGAATCGGGTATTTTGGCCTGAATTCGGATGGTGCTGCTAGAAAGGACTGATACTGGTAAGAATGTCTAGGACGTGGTTCACGAAAAGGGAAAGGATGCTCCGGAATACGTCAGGTAACCTCAACCATTGATGAGAATAAAATTTGTCATATCTTTATCCCTCAATATTTAGTATTTTTCACTTAATTGGTACCTAATTGGACTCATTACTCTTGTATTTCGATTCAGGGCAAGCAGATAGGCGATTGGAAGAAAACAAGGTTAATCTGATGTTTTTGCACAATTTCGGCACCATTCAGTGATCTGGTCATAACTCTCAATTCTGGACTCCGATTTGGAAAATTCAAGAAGCACTGGAAAGATAAGAAAAAGACTCACAACTTTTATATTTTGGGTTTTGGAAGAATCAATTCGCATCGAAGAAGAATTTGGGCCCAAAGTCAGAGAAATTTCATCGCAAGGCCCATTTCACAAGCTGAAGCCCATTTCGCAGAAGAGTCTTGAAGCAAGCCCGAATTGTTAAAGAAGCCCAATTCAAATTCAAGATCCAAGAGTCCCATTAGAATAGAAGTTGAATGTAATCTCAATAAAAGAGTTTTATCAGATTTAAATTCTCAAATTGTAATCCTAAAAAGACAAGAGATAAGAGTTAGGTAGGATAAGTTCAAATTAGACTAGGACTTTCCAGTTTGAGGATAATCTCCTTAAGGGAGTTGGAGAGCACCCCTCTCCCCAAATCTATATAAAGGGGGGGGGGGGGGGGAGGACCAACACCAAAGGCATCAATTCCTCCAAGAGAGCTTCAGTCTTCAGAGATAGAAATCAGCAACCAAGGAGGAAGAAGCAAGAGTTTGCCCCCCCTTTCTCATCTAGAAGCTGTGATTTCATCATGAAGTGTCTGTAAGTTTTTATTTCTGGTTGAAGGATTAGGGAAGCTTTGATTCTGTAAGCATTGTGAGATCTAATTGATTTTTATTTCAGTTTATTGTTTATGGGTATTCATATGTTTTCTGCGACTTAACTGTGAGCATTATTTTTGTTGATTAAGCAAGAAGGGCCCTTGCTCATTCAATGAAAATAATCTATGGCCGATTGAACCTCCAGTTTCGTATATGATTGGTAGGTTCGATCATGGTGGCAACTAACATAAATTGATTGCAAAAAAGTTTTCTATCTATGTTAGGAAAATGTATGATCTGGTTTAAACGGTCCGAGCTTGTGAGATCGCTTACTAGAATTGTGTCTCTCCCCTCTTAATGCTATTAATAGGTTAAATCCTAAGAGCTTGTTTAGGATTGCCTATTAATAAGGAAAGTAATCAAAGAGATTGTTTTGGTTGTCGAATAATAAGAGTAGAGGCTGGCTGTTAGAGCTTGTTAGTAGCTATAACCAATTTGTTCATAAACATATGAATCTATCTTTGCATCAATGATCAATGCTACGAATCAAAGCTAAACTTGTCCCTTCAACCGAAAGTTTTCTTCCATCGATTTGATCTTTTGTTTTCTGTTATTTTCTACTATTTACTTGTTTTCTACAGCTCTACAAACCCCTCTTAATCCATTTACTTGAAAATAAATCCACCCAATCCCTATGGAGACGACCTTGCTCATCACTATCTACAAATTATTAACCCAGAGCAAGACTATTTATCTTTGGTTGGGTTCGGCACTCACCAAATTTTGGCGCCGTTGCCGGGGATTGGTGTCCTAAGTAGATTTATTTCCTTTTGCTTGGTTTATGCCTCGTTCTTCTTGTATTGGTGAACTCCACTACGACCCTGAGATCGAAAACATAGGAAGGAAGCCAAGCAATGTTGCAACAATTCAGCATCACTCCAAAAATCTGGAGTGAAGTCGACTAAAGAAATCATTGAGCCATCCAATCATCCTTCTGAAGATGTCATGGCCAATAATGAAGAGAGAATCCTTAGAGAGCAAGCCGCACTGGATCTACACCAAGAATCTTTTTGAAAGAATGGTAGGATCCATCTAATGGACGCCATAAAGGTTGCGGAATGGGTGGGCGAATTTCAAAAATTTCCTACCTTCTCCCAACTGGGAATCATATTCCCTAAATTTAGAATACAATATTCAAGGATCCTACTTGAACCATAATCAAACCAGATCTGTACCAAAAGATAAATGGGAGGAATATACCTGATCCGGAGAAACAGTATCTCCCAAAGTTGGTGTTCACGCCTAAAGAATGCTCCAAGATCCGTTCCTGCTGAAGATGACACAGGTGTGGATGGAATAGAACCAGCAGGGTGCGTCCTACACACTGGATCCTTCACAAGAATCCTCTGGAAATACTAAACACTGAATCCTTTTAGTCTTTGTTGCAAGACTAATGTCACGAACAGATTTCTTGACTTTCTTTTCTGCAAAGATCTAATCTTGCAAAAAAAAAAAAGATGGCAGCGGCAGGAGGAGAACTCTAAAGGCGAAAAGGCTAAACTGCATGAATGAGATCCTATCTCAATTCCCAGGAGATATCCTATATCTCTTCAAGGTGGTTCAAAATCTGATGTTTCTCTTTCTTGGTTAGGGTTTCTCCTCCTTTCTTCTTGATTAAGAATCCTCCTAATTAGGAGTTATCCCAATCCAAATCAGTATTTGGATAGGGGATAATCTTAATCCTATCTGCAGATAAAGTTAGCTTACTCCTGATCTTATCAGGAGGTTACTAGATTCAAATCTAATTTGAATTTGGTCTCCAAGAGTGGATAAGGCTAAAGGCCCAATCCTTTTACTAACATTAATCTCAGATTCGCCCCAAGGATGGGTGATCATATCAGCCCACCTCGAAATGGGCTTCTGGCCCATTAACTGTTCAGTGTCTAATTACTTTCCAATCTGCTGCCCAGTTGGGTTTCTTTGTATGGTGTGGGACCCAAGCATTGATCTACACACCAGCCACATGGGTTCGGCCCAGCCTTTAATACAAGGCCCAACCGAATTCACTGAAAAACTCAATGAACCCCTTGAGTCCATCATATGGACCCTATGGGCCCAACACTTACATTAAGTGGTCCCTGGGCCAAGCCATCTTATAAAAACCCAGGGACTGTGGGCAGGTGCAAGATTAGCCCATCAGGTATTATCCTCAATGGTATTACACTTAACCTCTCAGCCCTTAATGATCAAGCACTGCCCGACAAGAGAGGACCTCTCCCTCGGCTGCAAGGAACAGTGCCGCACTCTCCTCTCACATGGATCCCGGGAATTAAAACCATTTGCAAACAATTCGAAACCGTACATATATATATATATATATATATATATATATAAATATATTAATTTTGCAAAACAAAATTCCAACGATTGAAATCAACTGCCGGCAGTTTGGTTTCCATCAGAGAGTGCATTCCCGATCATTACCCTTTGTCCGACAAAGTGGCTGATTCTGTCACTATGATCACCCACTCAGATGAATTCTCAAACTGCCCCAACATACCCAAGTTTTGATCCCCGCTAAGGATCTCACTGAATGGCATATCAAAGGCAGCCTGATCCAACACCTAGTGAAGTGTCATAATCGAGTCTAGGGGTCAGGTGTAACTTTCCAGTTTTGCCCATCTATCTCCAAGGTACAGGGCAATACTGGAAATCTGGTCCGGTTCAAGGATTCAAGTAATCCCATACTGCATGTGCCTCGGGTCTTACCCTGGTGGCTGAGACAGACCATCCCAACACTTGGTGGCACACCAGTATCAGCCTTAGCAGGATAAATCTCCCAGACTTATCCAACGGCTGTGAACATTTAAAACTAACACGAGTCTCTATAAATGTCCAGTTTTAGGGTTTTACATAGAATTAAACCAAACAACATGAATCAAACATGCACTTCATTTATTTCCACTAAATAACAAAAGTACATCAAATCAGATTGAAGCTAAGGGCATACAAAAACTGTCTAACACTTTTAGCATTGAATATGCAGATCTAGCGGTACCTTTCAAACTCAAATCTGGTCTTATACACTTACTCCCTACTTTTCATGGACTTTCAGGTGAAGATCCCCACAAACACTTAAAAGAATTCCATGTAGTATGTTCAAGCATGAAACCTCAAGGTGTTACCGAGGAACAGATCAAGCTGTGCGCCTTTCCTTTCTCATTAGCTGATAAAGCTAAGGATTGGCTTTACTACCTACCCTTCGGTTCTATCACCACATGGAACGATATGAAAAGGCAATTACTTGAGAAGTTCTTCCCTGCCTCTCAAGCTGCTAACATCAGAAAGGAGATCTGTGGCATAAGACAATTCAGTGGAGAAACTCTCTACGAATATTGGGAGAGATTTAAGCAGCTTTGTGCCAACTATCCACAACATCAGATTCCAGATCAACTCCTTATCCAATTTTTCTATGAAGGGTTATTACCAATGGATAGGAGTATGATTGATGCAGCAAGCGGAGGAGTGTTGGTGAACAAAACTCTAACACAAGCAAGAGAATTGATCTCAAACATGGCAGCCAACTCTCAACAATTCGGCTGTAGGCTCAACCCTCCAGCAACCCATGCTAACGAGGTAAACATCTCCTCCCTAGAACAAAAAATTGCAAGCCAGACCTCTCTTGTCTGTCAATTGGCCACAGGTAACACGCAAATGGTGAAGGCTTGTGGGATTTGTTCAACTCCGGGACATCCAACCGACATGTGCCCTATGCTTCAAGATGAACCTTATGAACAAGCCAATGCTGTTGGAGGATTCCCACAAAAGAGATACGATCCCTACTCAAATACCTACAATGCAGGATGGAGGGATCATCCTAACCTTAGCTACGGAGCCAAGTCCTTTGACTTCCAACAACAATATCAGTCTAGACCACTGGCTCCACAATATTTGTCATCTAACCTAGGTATGTCTCTAGATGAAATTGTTAAAGCACTTGCAACTAACACTCAACAATTTCAACAGGAGACAAGGACAAGCATATGAAATTTGGAGAATCAGGTCAGCCAATTGGCAATTGTTATGAGTCAAATGGAATCTCAAGTATTAAGAAGGCTACCCTCCTAGACCATGGTCAACCCGAAGCAGAATGTTAATGCGATCACCTTGAGAAGTAGAAAGGAGCTGAATAGACCTAGCAAGGAAGTGCCTAAGAATACAACTGAAGAGGAAATAGAAAAGGAAGCACTGCCACCCAAACTCAAGATCCAAGTGGTAAAAAGCCCCAAGCCATAATGATCCCTCCACCTTTTCCTAGTCGATTTGCAAAATCCAAGATAGAGGAGCAAGACAAGGATATTCTTGAGACATTCTACAAGGTTGAGGTAAATATTCCCCTCCTTGATGCAATGAAGCAAGTACCCCACTATGCTAAATTCCTCAAGGAGTTGTGCATCACTAAAAAGAAGTTGAAAGGTGATGAGAAAGTCCACATAGGGGAAATGTTTCAGCAATCCTCCAAAAGGAATTACCTCCTAAATGCAAGGATCCAACACAAGAAGTTTTTGATCTTGATGGGAAGGATGTATTCAAAATCACCATTTGTAAGCATCATGAGAAAGAGGAGTTAACCTGGAGTTCTAAATTGTAAGAAACTCTTGCAACATTGAATGGTTCTCCAGAGTTACAACAGTTAGGTAATGCTCCTTATATTATGTTGCCGATTCCTAACAACAAACCTGTACCCTCTGTTTTGCAGGCCCCTATTCTAGATTTGAACCCACCCATGATAGATGAAAAGGGAAGGCATCAGAAGTTGCAACTACAAGACCTAGAGGATCCGGTTTATGATTAAAAACAGGGAAGTTTGTTTTTACTTTTTTTTTTCTTGTTTTTAGCATTTATAGTTAAGTTATTTCCACCTTTTCTTTTTACCTTACATTGAAGACAGTATGTAAACTAAGTGTGTGTGTGTGGGGGGGGGAGAGTATAGGATTTTATTTTAGTTCAAATATATATATATATATATATATATATATATATTAAATCCACAACTCTTTTGAAATCAATTGAAACAATATTTTGAGAAAATTCTTGTGGACCTAGTAGTGTGGTACAATTAAGGAGTACCTGACTTATCTGAAGCTATTTTCAGTTAAGCTAGTCCTAAATTTAGGTTTAAGTAAATAGGGAAAATACTTTACCATTGCTATAATTGGTAGGATAGAGCATAAAATGCACCTACCGGTTAAGCAATCCGATGGTAGGATGGAGCATAAAATGCAGCTACCAGCCAAATAATTCGATGGTAGGATGGAGCATAAAATGCACCTACCAGCCAAGTCATCTGATAGTAGGACGGATCATAAAATGCACCTATTAGCTAGTAATTCAAACAGTAGGATGGAGTATAAAATGCACATACTGACCAAGTAATCCAAAAGTGAGATGGAGCATAAAATGCTCACTTCTTCAGAAGAGAGAAAAAGAAGAAAATAAAAAGAGAGAGAAGATAGATAGGTTTTCCCTGATTTACTTCCTGGTTTGTAGTAGCAAAAATTGGATTGACTGATGGATGAGTTGTGTATGACTTGGTTGTGTTGATTTAACAGTTCGCAATAATTAATCTAGAATATTTGTGGAGAAAGATGAAGGAGAGTTGAGTTTAAAAATTGGTAGGATAGCTAGTTTATTCTTGTTCTTTTTTTACTTGAATTCTGACTTGCCCGAGGGTGGGCAAGGTTTAAGTGTGGGGGGATTTGATGAGAATAAAATTTGTCATATCTTTATCCCTCAATATTTAGTATTTTGCACTTAATTGGTACCTAATTGGACTCATTACTCTTGTATTTTGATTCAGGGCAAGTAGATAGGCAATTGGAAGAAAACAAGGATAATCGGATGTTTTTGCACAGTTTCGGCACCGAACAGTGATCTAGGCATAACTCTCAATTCCAGACTCGGATTTGGACAATTCAAGAAGCAATGGAAAGATAAGAAAAATTCTCAGAACTTTAATATTTTGGGTTTTGGCAGAATCGGTCTGCATTGAAGAATAATTCGGGCCCAAAGTTAGAGCAATTTCGCAGCAAGGCCCATTTCGCAAGCTGAAGCCCATTTCGCAGAAGAGTCTTGAAGTAAGTCCGGATTGCTAAAGAAGCCTAATTCGAATTCAAGATCCAAGAGTTCCATTAGAATAAAAGTTGAATGTAATATCAATAAAAGAGTTTTATCAGATTCAAATTCTCAAATTGTAATCCTAAAAAAATAAGAGATAAGAGTTAGGTAGGATAAGTTCAAATTAGACTAGAACTTTCCAGTTTGAGGATAATCTCCTTAAGGGAGTTGGAAAGCAGCCCTCTCCCCAAATCTATATAAAGGGGGGGAGGAACAGCACCCAAGGCATCAATTCCTCCAAGAGAGCTTCAGTCTTCAGAGATAGAAATCAGCAACCAAGGAGGAAGAAGCAAGAGTTCACCCCCCTTTCTCATTTGGAAGCTGCGATTTCATCATGAAGTGTCTGTAAGTTTTTATTTCTGGTTGAAGGGTTAGGGAAGCTTTGATTTTGTAAGCATTGTGAGATCTAATTGATTCTTGCTTAATCAATTAAATAATCTATGGCCAATTGAACCTCCAATTTCGTATATGATTGGTAGGTTCGATCATGGTGGCAACTAACATAAATTGATTGCAAAAAAGTTTTCTATCTATGTTAGAAAAATGTATGATCTGGTTTAAATGGTCCGAGCTTGTGAAATCGCTGACCAGAATTGGGTCTCTCCCCTCTTAATGCTATTAATAGGTTAAATCCTAAGATCTTGTTTAGGACTGCCTATTAATAGGGAAGCAATCGAAGAGCTTGCTTTGGTTGTCGAATAATAAGAGTAGAGGCTGGTTGTTAGAGCTTGTTAGTAGCTATAACCAATTTGTTCATAAACATATGAATCTATCTTTGCATCAAGGATTAATGCTACAAATCAAAGCTGAACTTGTCCCTTCAACCAGAAGTTTTCTCCCATCGATTTGATCTTTTGTTTTCTATTATTTTCTGCTATTTACTTGTTTTCCTTAGCTCTACAAACCCCCCTTAATCCATTTACTTGGAAATAAATCCACCCAATCCTTGTGGAGACGACCTTGCTCATCACTATCTGCAAATTATTAACCTAGAGCAAGACTATTTATCTTTGGTTGGGTTCAGCACCCACCAGCCGTTCACTGCGGCATATTACACTTCATTCGTCGCCATTGTGAAGTAGGGGGTGATGACATTCTCTCCCCCTCTGGACTTTCTTCTTAGCTCTCCTTTTATTTTGCTCTCTCTTTCTCAAAGCTTTTCTCTCTCTCTCTCTTCATTCTCTTCTCTAGAGCTCTTCCTCACTCTTCCTTCTTGTCTCTCTCCCTCCCTTACTCCTCTCGGCTCCTCTTCTTGTCACCCCGAAAATGAAGCGTCTAGGTCTCCTTTAAGAGAAGACTCAGGTGTAGTTTCGCAAATTCTTACAAAACTGGGGGCATGCTAAAAGTTTTGTGCGTGCAGATCAAAAAGGAGGTTAAAGTTGATGGGGTAAAAGTTTCGCAAATTCTTTCTCGATGGATGGGTAAATAGGGGTATTTTTAACTGAAAGTTGACGGGGTGAAGTGTTTTTGGGGAGGGGGGTTGGATTGATTGGTGGGTTAGATGAGGAAAAATGGGCCTGGATCAAGCAAATCTGGAAAAAGGTTCGATTAAGCTAATTTAGAGCCCCAGAATGAAATCTACATGTGATCAAGGGGTAAACGGGGTCTTTTTTGGATGAAACTTATTAGGGTAGGTTTCTTGGATAGTTTGAGATGATTAGTAAAACCATATCGGGTCAAATGGATTCAGATTGGAAGGACTTGGGATTCAGCCAATTTGGAGCATTGAAACAGAATCTTGGTACAATGTTGGGGTAACAAAGGTGTTTTGGGCTGAGATATCATAGGGTAGGATTTTTAGGTAGCCTGAGGTGATTGGTAAGGTGAGATTGGGTTAACTAGGCCCGGATAAGGAAGATTTGGAATCCGATCAATCTGGAGCCTCAAAATGGAGTCTTGGTGCGATGGATGGGTAAGCAAAGGTGCTTTGGGATGCACTTTTATAGGTGGGTGTTTGGAGGTGTCCAGGATAAGATGATGATGTTTGATTAGTCTTAGAGAGTCAAGATCGTAGGAATTTGGGTCAATGGGTTATTTCAAAACAAAATCTTGGTTTGATGGAAGGGTAAATAGGGAAATCTGGGGTTGAAACTTTATGGGCAAGTGTTTTGATGTATTCAAAATCTAATTGTGTGGTTTTTTTGGTTCAGATGTATCAAGATCAAAGGAATATGGGTTCTGAGAGTTTAGGTTAACGAGATCGACTGAAATGAAATCTTTACTTGATGAAAGGGTAAATGGAGGAATCTTGAGCTGAAATTTCATGGGTAGGTATTTTGCATGGTCTTGGGTCTGATGATTGTGTCTGATCTAATGGTTGAGGTGCAAGGGGGGTTTACTGGGACCACTGGATCGGTATCAGGTAGGTTTAATGGTGGATCTAAGGGCTTTCGGGGTGAAATTTGGGATTTTTTGGTTTTTGGATGTTTTAGGGAGGTTGAATGGGTTTGATCGGGTGTTTGGGGTAAATTGGAGGTTCAGGTGGTAGACAAAGCTAAAATCGGGCATTGACACTAGTCAAATTAAAAATTTCTAGGCCCAATGACACAAAATGATTATTGTTAAGTTTCCATTTACCAATAAGTAAGGGGGTTAATTGTAGGTACATGTTGATCACCGTAATTGCAATAGTTGAGAAGGTGCTAAACCAATGCAATAGAGACACCCAAAGTGAGTTCATGACTCGGCACAGATTTGCAATAAGCTCAAAGCCTACACAGGCTTGCGATGAGCTCAAAGCCTATACAAGCTTGCAATGAGCTTAAAAGCTACCGGAGATCTACGATAAGCAAGAAAGGCCATTGAAGACTTACGATGAGTATAAAACACCTCTTGGGACCCATGGTGAACAATAGGTGTCGACTTGTGATAACATTGCAAGTCAGATCTTGTCCTTTAACACATTGTTACCAGGAAACCCCTAAGGGGACATTGTCTACTTGTGCTATGTGAGAATCCTTAATAGATGATATAAAGGTCCCCTTTCCTAATAGGAAAGGTCTCCTTTTAGATCCTGTTAGACAGTTTTGTATGCCCTTAGCTTCAATATGATTTGATGTACTTTTTGTTATTTAGTGGAAATAAATAAAGTGCATGTTTGATTCATGTTGTTTGGTTTAATTCTGTGTAAAACCCTAAAACTGGACATTTATAGAGACTCATGTTAGTTTTAAATGTTCACAGCCGTTGGATAAGTCTGGGGAGATTTATCCTGCCAAGGCTGATACTCGTGTGCCACCAAGTGTTGGGATGACCTGTCTCAGCCATCAGGGTAAGACCCGAGGCACATGCAGTATGGGATTGCTTGAATCCTTGAACCGGACCAGATTTCCAGTATTGCCCTGGACCTTGGAGATAGATGGGCAAAACTGGAAAGTTACACCTGACCCCTAGACTCGATTATGACATTTCACTAGGTGTTGGATCAGGCTGCCTTTGATATGCCAATCAGTGAGATCCTTAGCGGGGATCAAAACCTGGGTATGTTGGGGCAGTTTGAGAATTCATCTGAGTGGGTGATCATAGTGACAAAATCAGCCACTTTGTCGGACAAAGGGTAATGATCGGGAATGCACTCTCTCTGATGGAAACCAAACTGCCGGCAGTTGATTTCAATCGTTGGAATTTTGTTTTGCAAAATTAATATATTTATATATATATATATATGTACGGTTTCGAATTGTTTGCAAATGGTTTTAATTCCCGGGATCCTTGTGAGAGGAGAGTGCGGCACTGTTCCTTGCAACCGAGGGAGAGGTCCTCTCTTGTCGGGCAGTGCTTGATCATTAAGGGCTGAGAGGTTAAGTGTAAGACCATTGAGGATAATGCCTGATGGGCTAATCTTGCACCTGCCCACAGTCCTTGGGTTTTTATAAGATGGCTTGGCCCAGGGACCACTTAATGTAAGTGTTGGGCCCATAGGGTCCATATGATGGACTCAAGGGGTTCATTGAGTTTTTCAGTGAATTCGGCTAGGCCTTGTTTTAGAGGCTGGGCCGAACCCATGTGGCTGGTGTGTAGATCAATGCTTGGGTCCCACGCCATACAAAGAAGCCCACCTGGGCAGCAGATTGGAAAGTAATTAGACACTGAACACTTAATGGGCCAAAAGCCCATTTCGAGGTGGGCTGATATGATCACCCATCCATGGGGCGAATTTGAGATTAAAGTTAGTAAAAGGATTGGGCCTTTAGCCTTATCCACTCTTAGAGACCAAATTCAAATTAGATTTGAATCTGGTAACCTCCTGATAAGATCAGGAGTAAGCTACCTCTATCTGCAGAAAGGATTAAGGTTATCCCCTATCCAAATACTGATTTGGATTGGGATAACTCTTAAAAAGGAGGTTTCTTAATCAAGAAGAAAGGAGGAGATTTCGAACCACCTTGAAGAGGTATAGGATATCTCCTGCGAATTGAGAGAGGATCTCATTGATACTCTCCAGAAAAACAGAAAAAGTAGTTCAGCCTTTTTCATTTTGGAGATCTCCTCCTGCCGCTGCCATCTTTTTTTTTTTTGCAAGATTAGATCTTTGCAGAAAAGAAAGTCAAGAAATCTGTTCGTGACATTAGTCTTGCAACAAAGAATAAAAGGATTCAGTGTTTAGTGTTTCCAGAGGATTCTTGTGAAGGATCCAGTGTGTAGGACGCACCCTGCTGGTTCTGTTCCATTCACAGCTGTGTCATCTTCAGTAGGAACGGATCTTGGAGCATTCTTTGGGCGTGAACACCAACTTTGGGAGATACTGTTTCTCCGGATCAGGTATATTCCTCCCATTTATCTTTTGGTACAGATCTGGTTTGATTATGGTTCAAGTAGGATCCTTGAATATTGTATTCTAAATTTAGGGAATATGATTCCCAGTTGAGAGAAGGTAGGAAATTTTTGAAATTCGCCCACCCATTCCGCAACCTTTATGGCGTCCATTAGATGGATCCTACCATTCTTTCAGATCCTTCTCCTTATGGCCTTGGGGTCCTCTCTATGTAAATGGGAATAACTCTTCCCCATTGGTAGGACAATAGATATGACCTTGACCTAGGGTTTCTCAGAAAGGGGGACTCTCATTTCTCTCCTCTCTTCTCCTCTCTGAGTAGTGTGGCTTAGATGTGTACAAGGGTTTCCTTGAAGGACAAAGTAAGACCGGGTGCAGGAGGTAAGCTAAAGGCTAGGGCAAATGAGATGACAAAGTGATGATTTTTCTATGAGATGGATCCCTATTTATAGGGAGAGATCCTGAGGTCCCGAAAGAAGGGGCCAAAAGCATTCAATTCCCACAAGGAAAGGGAATATTGGATTTATTGTCAGTTGTCAGGGAGTACTGTTAGGGTTTCGCCATATGTCTTATGAGATATCTCAATGGAGAACCTTCCTTTCATCTGAGGATTCTCATAATCTGCGTGTGCTACTTCCTTTTGTGACCCTTTTAACTGACGTGGCATGGGTGACATCATTATTTAGTCAAAACGCCCTTACGCCCATAGAGCATCCTGTCATGCGAGTAATTTAAAGATGCACATGTTTCTAATATTTATTTCTAGTTTACAATAATTCTACGCTTTTCGTGGTTTTGTAATGGCTTTGAACTCATCGTAGATCTATGTGTGTCCAAAGCTTATCACGGGTCCCCGCATGTCTAAAGATCATCGCAAGTCTGCATGTGTCCAAAGTTCATCGCAAATTTGCATAGGCCAAAGTTCATTACAACCTATTCTTGGTATGAGTTTGTCGTAGATATGTAGTGAGTTATGAACTCATTGCAGATGTGCGGTGGGTTATGAGCTCATCGCAAGCATCCGTGTAGTATTGATTCGACACCCTTTGTGCTTTGATGGTTTGAGTGACCATTATGTACCTACATTAGCCCCCTGCTTATCGGTAAGTGTGCTATGGACACACTGCCCGACAGCACATCGCGGCGCAGTCATAGGCAGCAGCGCGCACAGCAGGCCACATAGCAACACGCACTGCCCGACAGCGCCGCATAGCAGCACACACCACCTGGCAGTGCACAGCATGCACCGCCCAGCAACGCGTAGCACTAGGCAGCAGCATGTGCCGCACGACAATAGCACTGGGCAGCAGCATGCACCACACAATAGCAGCACACACCACACGATAGCAACACTGTGAGATGCACGCCGCCCGACAGCAGTAGTAGGGCGAGACCCACACAATAGCTCATCAAGGTGGGTCCACACTTATCTTACCACATCAGATTTGCTCGCCAACCCACTGCCAGTTACTCTAGTCCTCTTCCCTTATCCTTATCTTATCTTATCTTATCTTATCTTATCTTATCTTAAGTAAGAGTTGTGTAACCATTAGGAGCAGGTAATTAGGAGTTTGAGTTTAAGTTGGATTACCCTAGCCTAGCCGAATCCAACAAGGAGTTTCCTTCTGTAATCTCCTATTTAAGGAGCTACGAATTAAAGTAAAGTGTTATGGGCCCACGCATAGGATCTCGTCACGGGTCGGTCCACCAGGAGAGATTCCTGTCTTCCCTTGCCCTTGCCCTTGTGTATAGACCCTATTGTGGCAATCACATGGGTGATTTGTCCAAGAGATCACCCTAACTCTCCTAACACCTTTCTTGGTTGAAAATTGAATGCCTTCAATTCGTAGGTCCTTAAATAGGAGATTACAGAAGGAAACTCCTTGTTGGATTCGGCTAGGCTAGGGTAATCCAACTTAAACTCAAACTCCAAATTACCTACTCATAATGGTAACACAACTCTTACTTAAGATAAGATAAGATAAGATAAGGATAAGGGATGAGCACTGGAGTAGCTGGTGGCGAGTTGGTGAGTAGAGCTGATGTGGTTAGATAAGTGTGGACCCACCCTAATGAGCTATCGTGTGGGTCCCGCCCTACTACTACTGCCGGGCGGCGTGCGCATCTCACAGTGGTGCTACCGCGTGGTGCATGCTGCTGCCCAGTGTTGTTGCCTAGTGCTGCTGCCGTGCGGTGCATGCTGCTGTGCGGCTTGCTGTGCGTGCCGCTGCCTATGACTACGCCGCAGTGTGCTGCTAGGCAGTGTGTCCATAACATAAAGGCATTTAGTTTTCAACCAAGAAAGGTGTTAGGAGAGTTTGGGTGATCTCTTGGACAAATCACCCACGCTATTGCCACAATAGGGTCTGTACGCAAGGGCAAGGGCAAGGGAAGACATGAGTCTCTCCCGGTGGACTAACCCATGACGAGATCCTACGCGCGGGCCCATAACATTCTGGTATTAGAACCTACCATCATGGGGGAACAAGAGTCGCTGTCTTCCAAGGTCCATGAACTGGAACACAAACTTGCAAAGACCAACATGGAGGTTCGTGAGGTCAAGGATGATGTCCGGGAGCTTCGACGCTTGCTGGAGACATTCTTAGCCAATTGGGAAAGGAACTCAGAAGGAATCGCCATTAACAATAGCTGCAGGCCAGACTGGGCAGAAAATTCCAGCGAACATCAGATGGCCACCCCGATTGCCGCTGTTATCCCCAAATATAGTTGGCTAGAATTTCCGTCCTACAATGGCACTGGAGACCCACTGGGATGGTTGTACCACTGCGAACAGTTCTTTCGCAACCAGCGCACCGATGATAGAGACAAGGTCAGTCTGGCCACTTTTCACCTCACAGAAGAGGCACAACTCTGGTTCTATAGTCTAGAGCAGGAAGAACCCGGGCCTAGTTGGGAAAAAATTAAATCCTATTGCCTCCTCCGGTTTGGACCCCCGCTGACAAGTAATCCGCTGGGCGAACTAATCAACCTCATGCAAACCGGGACTGTGGTGGATTATTAGCGCCAGTTCCAAACCCTTCTCGCTAGAGCAGCCTTGGTACGCTCAGACCAACAAGTCGACATGTTCACAGCAGGGCTAGTGGAACCCTTAAGAGTGGATGTCGAGATGCAACACCCCCCTAATCTAGTCACGATTATGAACCTCGCATGTGCCTTTTAAAGGAAGATGCAGACCTCCCACGGGGGCTTCAGTATAGGAGGCCGACATCAACATGGATGCCTTCGAAGACAGCAGGAGTACTTCCTCTTCGATCACCAGTAGAGAACCAAGGCTGCCTGCGGGCAACCCATCCAGATCTGCACCCCCCATTAGGCGGTTGACCCGAGCTGAGATGGTGGAACGACGCGCAAGGGGGCAATGCTTCAATTGAGATGACCTGTACTCCGTCGGCCACAAATGTAAGAAGTTGTTCTGTCTCCTAGTAGAAGAACCCAAAGAGGAAGAGGACAAACCTGCTACATCAGAACCAGAAATCTCCCTCCATGCCTTTACGGGGGTCAAGATCTCCCAAACCATGCAACTGAGAGCATTGATAGCAGAGCGGCCAGTCCGTATTCTGGTAGACTCGGGTAGCACCCACAATTTCATTAGGGAACAGTTAGCCGACAAGCTAGAACTGCCCATGGAAAGAAGGCCACAATTACAGGTGGCCGTCGCAAATGGGGAAAGAGTTCACAGCCCCGAAATTTGCAAGGACACCAGAATTCAGGTCGGAACAGAGTCCTTCCAAGCAGATTTATTCGTACTATCCTTGGATGAATTTGACATCATCCTAGGTGTCAAATGGCTGATCACACTTGGACCAATCCTATGGGACTTCGCCGCCCTGACCATGACCTTCCACTTGGATGGAAAACCAGTCACATGGCAGGGAACCACGATAAGAATAAGGGTGCAGCTACATACACTCCAAGGTGGGGACTCACACACAATAGATATGGAAAGGCTCCTTATGGACTTCTCTGTAGTTTTCAAGGAGCCCAAGGGGCTTCCCCCTCCCAGAGCTTGCGACCACCAAATCCCTCTGATAACCGGATCAGATCCCGTTGTTGTCAGGCCCTACCGCTACCCACATCGGCAGAAAGATGAAATAGAAAGGCAGCGCACAGACATGTTACAACAAGGGATCATCTGCCCTAGTCGCTCCTCCTTCTCCTCCCTAGTTCTTTTGGTGCCCAAGCAAGATGGGACTTGGAGATTCTGTGTGGATTATAGAGAGCTTAACATTCGGATGATCAAGGATAAGTTTCCCATCCTAGTCATAGATGAGCTATTAGACGAACTCCATGGAGCACAATACTTCTCTAAGCTAGACCTCCGATTAGGATACTTCCAGGTCTGAATGACCCCAGAAGATGTAGAGAAAATGGCCTTCAGAACACACCATGGCCACTTTGAGTTCCTGGTCATGCCCTTCGGTCTTAGCAACGCGCCCTCCACATTCCAGGCCCTGATGAATGAGGTGTTTCACTCCCATCTTTGCAGATTTGTCTTGGTATTTTTCGACGACATCCTAGTCTATAGCAAATTGTGGGTAGAAAACGTGTAGCATCTGCGAAATGTTCTTGAACTCCTGCAACAACATCAACTCTTCATCAAACGGCCAAAATGCTCCTTTGGGGAATGTAGGGTCCTTTACTTAGGACATGTGATTAGCGGTCAAGGGGTCATTGTGGATGACTCCAAGATTCAGACCATCAAAGAATGGCCCAGACGGGAACGGCCAGGGTTGCCAGGGAATATGAGAGCACGCCTGGGGTTATTAGGGCCTTCCTAGGGCTTCCAAGGAATATGAGAGCGTGTGTAGGGTTGCCAAGGAATATGTAAGCATGCTTGGGGTTGCTAGGGTAAATGAGAGCGCACCTGGGATTGCTAGGGAAAATGTGAGCTTGTCTGGGGTTGCTTGGGCCTTCTTGGGGTTTCCAGGGCCTTCCTTTGGTTTCTAGGGAATATGAGAGCGCGCTTGGGGTTGCAAGGGAATATGTGATCGTGCTTGGGGTTGTTAGGGCCTTCCTAGGGTTGCCTAGGTATATGAGAGCACACCTGGGGTTGCTAGGGAATATGTGAGCGTGCCTGGGGTTGCTAGCCCTTCTTAGGGTTGATAGGGAATATGAGTGCGCCTGGAGTTCACTGGGCCTTCGCATGGAGCATGCGGCATCGTGGAACCGGCGATGGCATCGCGAAACCAGCCGCAACATCTTGGAATCGTTTAGGGAGTGAGAGCATATATAATGCATATATAAGTGTGGTCAAGATTCATCGCAAAACTCAGAATACATTGCATGATATGTAACGAATGCGTAAAACTCATTTCAAAGTCTGTTAACCTAACTCAAAGTCATATTTTTACTGTAAAGAAAAAGAAAAAACATGTTTTAAAATCATGCTTTTGAGAAACAACGATAAAATTTTGGAGCTAGATGATAACATATCTTACATATGATATCGAAAGCATGTTTTTTTTTTTTGAAAATATCTTAAGTGATGCTGCATGAAACATGTTAGCGAGTTGCGAGATATGTGATGAATAAGTAAATATTTGCCAAAAATTGAATTTAAAATTATAGTTGAATTTGGAATCATGCGAAGTAAATAGAAAAGAAAAGAAGAAAAAAATGATGATAAAATATAATTTTGCAACTGGGTGACAATACATTGGGGTGTAGTGCTAAAGATAAGTTTTGAAAATAATTGTTTGGTCAGAAATGCCATGCAAAAATAATATGCTTTGAAAATGATTTTGGAAAAAATGCCAAAATTATGCACGTTTTGCTTGTCTTAAAAGGATCGTAGTAAAATGCCAGGACCCAGTAATATTTCACAAACCAAGATTATATGTAGAGCTTTGCATTTGAATCATTATAAGCTAAAACAAGTAAAAAATAAAGTTAACCAATAAGTGGCACAATGAATTTTCATTCTTCCATTTTACCATTCTTATAATCTAATTCATTTGTCTATCTAATTATGCTTAAGCACATAAACCCTGGCCCCTAATGATAATAGTGAAATAATTAGAAGGATGGTAATATATGCATATGATGAAGTTTCTTATGTGCGAGTTGATACACAAAATCTATATTGTATAACTGCTGTATTTGTAAAAAGATAATAGAACAGGACAAAATAGAGGTAACAAACAATAGTTTATATAAGGATATATAGATGACAGAGATGATGCTAAATTAGTCTAGTGACTATAAATAACAAATATATGTTTCATCCAAGAGGAATGAATAAATTGACCAAAATAGTTGAGTTTCAACAATATTCCAAACTAAATCCTAAGTTTGCGGAAGAAAGGGCTTTCATATGTAATTATATTAGGAATCAAATAAAGTTGGAATGCCAATTTAGAATTAAATATTTCAGTGATTTGGAATGAATTTTACTAATGTAGAAATAACTAGATTTATATTTAACAAATATTGTGAGGGTGTATCAATCAATTCTATCAAGCTACCGTAGCATGTAAAATTAAATATAGCAGATTTTACAAAGAAAATTAAAGTAGACAAAAGGATTTTAGGACTTACCCTTTGGAGTACAATAGTGCTGGCATACACGACTAGACAAGCCCTATATGCAGTAAGTGGTGTTCAATAGAAATCCAAAGAGAATAAACATGGTTATGATGTGAGATGCTCGGATGTGCCCTTACTGATTCTGGTATCTTTACTGATTTCCTTCTTCCCCTTTCAACTCTAGTGTTAATAAGCAACATGGCATTACCTGATGATCATAGTTTTTTTTTTTTTTTCACATTTACTAAGAAAACGAGCAGAATAGAACCGGAAAAGGATTCTACGCAAGGTTATCAAAATTATCAAAGAGGAGGAACTGATGTATGGGGTTTGTCTATAATTTGATTGTAGGATCGCAGACTTAAACCCAAACGAAAATCAGATTTGATCGTTTAGACAATTATCTTCAGAGATATGCCAAAGGTGTGTGTGCCTACTGGACCCACTAAAATAGGGGAACAAAGGAAAATCTTATTAGGGCTTAAACTTAATTGTCTCAGGTATTGGTATGACAGAAAACCCCACCAGGATCATAGTGATAAGCAATAAATCAAATAAAGTAGTTATACGAAATTGAATGTTTACTTACAGAAATCGCAAAAGGAAGAAGCCACCATTCGACTTCATAATTCGTAGAATAACATGCAGGCACATGATCAAACTTATCTATATTGAAGGATACGTGGCTGGGTTCTGAAACTTGTGCAGTTCAATTCCGAGGGGACACATATCGGTTTCCTTTCCATACATAAACACAACGGAGAAGACCTAGAAAACTGTTTAACCTGCGTCTCTGGTCATCCCCTCAGCGGTAGATATCTTAATGGTGAATTACAGGATTCCCTTTTGTCAAACCGTAGATAGCTTTCATTAGCTTTCATTAGCATCCCACTTCGAAGCTTAAGTTAGAACGTTGGGGGAGAAAGTAAAGAGTGTAGGTCATGCTGGATCACTGAGTTCTCAAGATTAGCTCGAGAGCAAGTAAGATGACTCAAAATCAAATTAGATCAGAGATCCCTCTCCCCTTCGACTAAGAGGCTTTTATAGGGGCGTTCTTGTCAAATCGGGCATAACTGCCATTGGGCTTCTGTCGCAGCCATTACCTGCCAGGGCTGCACAGGTGACCGTTGCAGGGTACAACCCAATTGGATAGGTGACACGTCCCGGGAGGACAGGCACACCACCATTTGTCGATAGATGTGGGTACAGTATGTCGAATGGGCAGGGACTGCGCCGTCAGTCAAGAGACGTGGCGTAGTCTGACAGGTATGGTCTTGTTAGATAGAAGCTTCATGAGAGCATCACGATGCTTAGTTGCGAGCTACCTTGTAGCAAGCTACCCTATCGCACAATGAGCTATCTTATCGCAAGCTACTTTGTAGCGAGCTCCCAGGGGTACTTCGAGGTGATCCTCAGTAAGATTGTTTTTGGGGCAGTCTTTCTGCCTAAGTGTTGGAGCGAGCTGGTTACCTTAGCTCGCGAGCTGGGATAGTCTTGGAGTAGTCCTTTCAGTAGCTCGGGGGACCTTGAGCTCGTGTTGTAGCGTGCTCCCCCTATAGTGAGCTGTCCTATAGGCTCGTTACTTAGTCGTAGTCAGGCTGTAGTGCTGAACTGTTGCTCGTGCTGAGTCAGTTCCATGTGCCATTGTCTCAAGGGGTCGGGTCAAATCATCCTCCATCAATTGCCCCCCACTCCTCGGGCTAAGAGTGCTACCTTAGTGTGAGGAGTTCATGAAGTGTGCCAGGTGGATTTGACCGGAGTTCAAAATTGATTGACTGCTCGCATTAAATGCGTGCGCAGAAGTCAGGGGATTTCTAACTTTTCGAATGCCGAGAAACGTGCCAAAGCGGCTCTTAACTCTGGATGTCGTGCAACCGTCATTACCTCAATCATGGGAGACATGCAACCAGTCACATTTCGGTTTCAGAAGACGTGCAGCTAGCTTGACTGTGAACCGTCAGATCTGTCTCAATCTAGGTCGTTGATCTAGGGGCACAATGACTATAAATAGGAGGGCTTCCAGACCTCATTTTCTTTCACGCTAACTTGCTGTCTTCGGATTCTGAGGTCGCGCATCCATCTATTCTGCTCGAGCTCTTCTGTTCACACCGTTTCATCTTTCCGGTGAGACTTATTCATTCTATCAATCATGTATGGGTATCTGTAACACGTTTATCCCCGGGACGGTGACCAGGACGACGACGCCCCCTCAAGATCCGGGGCAGCTTGGGAGCAGGCTCTGGAGGCTCGGTAGGCCTATGGCGATGTGGCTTCTACTTCTCGGGGCAGAGAGCCTAACACCTTCGGTCCCTCCTCTATGATGATGGAGAGACTCAGATCTCTAGTCTGCTACTTTCACCTTCCCGAGGACATTATCTATAGTCTCCCCTCTGGTAACTTTCCCTGGGAGCATGGTCCCAACGACATAGTAATTTTCCAGGAACAGCTCGAGGCTGGCCTGTGTCTTCCCCTGCACCCCCTAATAGTGGAGGTGTTGAATCATTTTAAAGTCACCATTGACCAACTCCATCCCAATGCCATCCAGAATGTAGTGTAGTTGGGACCATTTCCCTGTGCTATGAGTATTGCCTCCCCCTTGATCTTGATATCTTTTCTTCCATTCTCTGCATTAAGAATGCCACTCCTAGAGCGCTTCTGGAAAGGCGTTCTTATTACTTTTCTCCCCGCCATGGCTTTAAGCTCCTGCACAACCTACCGATTAGGGTTCTTGCCTAGACGCAGGACTATTTTATGGTCCATAACCCCGAGGGGTGGCCCTTCCCAACCTCTTGGAGGGGTGCCATCCAGGACCCTGGGGATGAGTTGGACTCTGAAACTCGGAAAACACTACCATCTTGGGCAGCTGTAGGCCTTCTCTGTTCAGATTACTTGACCGAGGAGAAGCTCACGCAGGTTGGCTTGAGTCTGGGTAATTTTCCTTTTAGGTCGCATAGTGCCTTGTAAAAATATGTCATATGTGTATACATATATTTTCTTTTTTACTGGACTAATACCTTGTGGTTTTTTGGTAGCCATCATGTCTAGTGTTGACGCGCGCCACCTTCTTTCCAGCAACCAAAAGCATAAGGCGAAGAGGTTGCGTCCTGACCGAACTCCTACTTTTGGGGGCACTGAGTTCGAGTCTGCTGAACCAGACTTTGTTTCTCCACCGCCTGAAGTTTCACTGGCCCCATCTGAAGGAGGTGTCAGATAAGGTGGCCTCGAGGAGGGTGAGCTCCCAAGGTGAGGGGTGATTCCTCTTGGTTCTTCCCTTCCATTCTCCTACCCACAGTTCCCTATGGGGGACTGCGAGGGTGTCAATGACTACCTCGTGGCTGGATGGAAGAGCCGAAGGGTGATCTGCCACGAGGAGGTTGCTAAGAGGGGGGAGATGGATTCCAGGTTGCTCGCCGCGCTCGCTGCCTCTCAATGTATGGAGGTAAGTGGTCCTTCCTCTTTTCTTCTCATTCTTTCCTCTCTTTTGTTGTTTTCTGACCTTAGTCCCTTGTTTGGCAGGTGAACTCTGCCATCCATGCCATGACCCTCCAGACTAACATCCACTCTGGCGACGCTCGTAATCAAAGGGTCCTCATTTAGAAGCTCCAGGGTGAGCTCGATCAGGCATGAGGTGAGCTCCTTCAGACTCGCAAGGGGAGCGAGGTCCAGGAGTTGCTCGCCTGTGACAAGGAGGCACAGATCACTAGGCTTTCTGAGGGGAGTGCATGCTACAGGGAGGAGTCGTCAAGGGTGGCAGCGGAGAGAGAGCTCCTACGCCAACAGGTTCGGGACTTGGAGTCTACACTTTGGACTGAACTTGGAACTTCGACACCATGGTGGAGGCCGAGTGGGATAAGGCAGTCTGGGACTTTAAGGACTCACAGGAATATCACAACCTCCAAGTGGAGTATGGCTCGAGCATGTACCGCTCGGGATAAGGCAGTCTGGTAAGCTGTAGTCCTGATATATGCAAGGTCTGTTACCTTGTCGAGTAGGTCGAGGATGGTACATAGCTCGTATTCATTTGCCTTGTCGTCATAAGTTTCCAGTCATAGCGAGGGAACCACGATCTTAGTTGGGATGATTGCCTCAGTGCCGTAGGTGCGGTTGAAAGGAGTCTCTCCTATGGCAGTTTTCTCGGTGGTTTAGTAAGCCCATAGAACTTTGGGTAGCTCATCTGCCCATAGTCCTATAGCTCGGTCTAACCGTGCCTTCAGTCCACGGAGGATAACTCTGTTCGTGACCTCTGCTTGACCATTTTATTGAGGGTGTGTGATCGAAGTGAAGTTCTGTCGGATCCCCATGTCTTGGCACCAGTTTTAGAATTTGATGTCCTCGAACTGCTTATCATTGTCAGAAATCAATACCCGAGGTAACCCAAAGCGGGACACTATATTCTTTCAAAAGAAGTTTTGGACGTTTCGGGCTGTGATCGTTACAAGAGGTTCAACTTCTACCCACTTGGTGAGATAATCCACTGCTACCACTAGAAACTTCCTCTAGCTTCTCACTGGTGGAAACGGTCCAAGTATATCGATGCGCCATTGCGCATAAGGCCACAGGCTGGTGAGATACTTGAGATCGACAGCGGGCTGATGGTGGATATTGGCATGCTTCTAGCACATGTCACACTTTTTGACGAGCTCAGTAGTGTTCGTTTTCTTTTTTGGCCAGTAGTATCTTTGTCATAGTGCCTTCTTGGTGAGGGCCTTGCCCCCCAAGTGTCCATTGCATAGGCCTTCATGACTGTCGTGGAGTACGAGCTCAGTTTCGGAAGGTCGCAAGCAGCAAAGGTAGGGGAGCGTGTTGGATCTTCGGTACAGTCGTTCGCCTAGCATGAGGTATTTGGTCGCTTGATGCTCTACCCTTCTGGCAGCATTGCGATTTGTAGGGAGGGTCCCAAGTAGCAGGAAGCTCGCGAGTAGGTCAATCCAGCTCGGCTCTGCTTGAACAACAGGAGTGAACTCCTCTGCCCCCCCGAGAATGCTAGGCCGAGGCAGGTTCTCTATGTACACGGTTCTCATGGTGTTATCACTAGTGCTGGATAATCGGGACTGGGTGTCAGCCTCAGCGTTCTCTGACCTCGACGGTATCACAATGAAGGGCCTGGCTCCCGAGATGGCGGACTAGGCGGAGGAAGAGGAGCCTGACTCCCCGGAGGATGAGGACCTGTTGGAGGTGGTGGAACCTTGAGGTTGGCGGCTTTGTTTTTCTGATTGATTTCTGGTGGTTCCCGGGTGCCAGAACTCGATTTTCAAAAAATCTTCTTCTTGGAAATTTGTGCCCTTTTTACTTCTTGTTGAACTTTCCCGAGCTGCTTAGCTCGATTTTTATTTATTAGTAATGAAAATTTTATTTTTCTGCTAAGTATGGTGTGCTCTTTTATTTTTTGACAAACTGACCTCATGACTCGAGCTATTAGAGCTACATACCCAAAGTTGCATTTTTCGGTAATCGTTATCCCGAGCTGTCGCTTAGTGTTTTAGGCATCTTTATAGTAATAACGTGAAGTAATCACCGTGTATGCCTAAACTGTATGTTTGTAGGTTGTACCTCATCTGGTCCAACTGATGTATTGAGATGAGCTATGCTTCGTAGGGTTCAGAGCCGAGCTGCTTATGCCTCTGATACTTTATACTTTGCCATCGCTGACGAAGTGGCTAAGTATTCTATCATGTTGAGGTCTTGGTTTGCTTGGTGTTTTAGCCCTTAGGCTAAGGGGGTGACTTATTGTCTATCCTTGGAGTTTTCCCATGCCATGAAGGCAACTGGGTCTCATTGCGCCGAGGTCGTGTTAGATCGGCATTTTGGCACTTAGGCTCTGAGAGTAACACATGGTCTACTCAGTAGTTCGCCCATGCCATAGAGGCGACTGGGTCTTATTGTGCCGAGGTCGTGTTAGCTCGACATTTCGGCCCTTAGGCTCTTGGAGTGACTCATGGTCTACTCAGTATTTACAAGTAATACTGCCTTAAGTTTACAATATTCCAAGCCCGTGGTACTTGTTTCCTTTCAAGTGTTTCGAGCTCGTATGTTCCTTCCCCGAGCACCCGTTTCCCTCGATAGGGTCGTTCCAGGCCTGAGGTACTTTACGAAGGACCAGGTCGCCGACGCGGAGGTTCCGCTTCTTGACCCAGGCATTATAGTACAGAGCTAATTTTTGCTGGTAAGCTGCGGTCCTGATATATGCGAGGTCCCTTACCTCGTCGAGTAGGTCGAGGATGGTATGTAGCTCGTCTTCATTTGCCTTGTCGTCATATGCTTCCAGTCGTAGTGAGGGAACCTCGATCTCAGTTAGGATCACTGCCTCGGTGCCGTAGGTGCGGTTGAAATGAGTCTTTCTTATGGCGGTCTTCTCGGTGGTTCGATAAGCCCATAAAACACTGGATAGCTCGTTTGCCCATAGTCCTTTAGCTTGGTTGAATCATGCCTTCAGTCCGTAGAGGATAGCGCTGTTTGTGACCTCTACTTGACCGTTTGCTTGAGGGTGTGCGACCGAAGTGAAGTTTTCTCGGATCCCCATATCTTGGCACCAATTCTAAAATTTGATGTGCTCGAACTGTTTATCGTTGTCCCAAATCAATACCCAAGGAAACACAAAGTGGCACACTATATTCTTTCAAAAGAAGTTTTAGACGTTTCGGGTTATGATTGTTACTACCCACTTGGGGAAATAATCCACTGCTACCATTAGAAACTTCCTCTAGCTTGTCGCTGGTGGAAACGGTCCAAGTATATCGATGCCCCATTCTACGAAAGGCCACGGGCTGGTGAGATACTTGAGATCGACAGCGGGCTGATGGTGGATATTGGCATGCTTCTGGCACTTGTCACACTTTCTGACGAGCTCAGTAGCTTTTGCTTTTATTGTTGTCCAGTAGTATCCCTATCGTGCTTGCTTGGCGAGGGCCCTGCCCCCCAAGTGTCCGTCACATAGGCCTTCATGAGTGTCACATAGTACGAGCTAGGTTTTGGAAGGTCGAAAGCAGCACAGGTAGGGGAGCATGTTGGATTTTCGGTACAACCATTCGCTTATCATGACGTATTTGGCCACCTAACGCTCTACCCTTCTGGCAGCATTGCGATTTGCAAGGAGGGTCCCATGTAGCAGGAAGCTCGCGAGTAGGTCAATCCAGCTCGGCTTTGCTTGAACGACAAGAGCGACCTCCTCTGCCCCCCCCGAGAATGCTAGGCCGAGACAGGTTCTCTATGTACACGGTTCTCATGGTGTTATCACTAGTGCTGAATAATCGAGACAGGGCATCGGCCTTAGCGTTCTCCGACCTCGATGGCATTGCAATGAAGGGCCTGGCTCCCGAGACGGTGGACCATGCGGAAGAGGAGAAGCCTGACTCCTCGGAGGATGAGGACGAGGTGGAGGTGGTGGAACCTTGAGGCTGGCAGTTCTGTTTTTCCATTTTTTTGATTGACTTCTGGTGGTTCCCGGGTGCCAGAACCCGGTTTTCAAAAAATTTTCTTCTTGGGCTGTTGGGCCCTTTTTACTTCTTGTTGAACTTTCTCAAGCTGTCAAGCTCGGTTTTTTTTTTTGTTAGTAATGAAAATTTTCTTTTTCGGCTAAGTATGGTGTGATCTTTTATTTTTTGCCAAAGCTATCTCATCACTCAAGCTTTTAGAGTTTTATACCCAAAGTATGATTTTTTGGAAATCGTTTTCCCGAGCTATCCCTTAGTGTTTTAGGCATCTTTATAGTATAACGCGAAGTAATCACCGTGTATGCCTGAACTGTATGTTTGTCGGTTGTACCTCATCTGGTCCAACTGATGTATTGAGATGAGCTATGCTTCGTAGGGTTCAGAGCCAAGCTGCTTATGCCTCTGATACTTTATACTTCGCCATCGCTGACGAAACGGCTAAGTATTCTATCATGTCGAGGTCTTGGTTTGCTTGGTGTTTTAGCCCTTAGGCTAAGGGGGTGACTTATTGTCTGCCCTTGGAGTTTTCCCATGCCATGGAGGCAACTGGGTCTCATTGCGTTGAGGTCGTGTTAGATCGACATTATGGCGCTTAGGCTCTGAGAGTGATGTATGGTCTACTCAATAGTTTGCCCATCCCATAGAGGTGACTGGGTCTTATTGCATCGAGGTCGTGTTAGCTCGGCATTTCGGCCCTTAGGCTCTGGGAGTGACTCGTGGTCTACTCAGTAGTTAAAGGTAATACTGCCTTAAGTTGACAATATTCCAGGCCCAAGGTACTTGTTTCCCTTCAAGGGTTTCGAGCTCGTATGTTCCTTCCCCGAGCACCCATTTCCCTTGGTAGGGTCCTTCCCAATTCGGTCTGAGCTTGCAAATGCTGGGCTCAGGTAGCAAAACTTTAAGAAGGACCAAGTCGCCGACGTGGAGGTTCCTCTTCTTGACTCTGGCGTTATAGTACCGTGCTACTCTTTGCTGGTAAGTTGCGGTCCTGATATATGGGAGGTCCCTTACCTCGTCGAGTAGGTCGAGGGTGGTACGTAGCTCATCTTCATTTGCCTTGTCATCATATTCTTCCAATCATAGCAAGGGAACCTCGACCTCTATTGGGATCACTGCCTCAGTGCTGTAGGTGCGGTTGAAAGGAGTATCTCTTGTGGCGGTCTCCCTGGTGGTTGGGTAAGCCCATAGAGCATTGGGTAGCTCGTCTGCCCATAGTCCTTTAGCTTGGTCTAATCGTGCTTTCAGTCCGCATAGGATAGCGCTGTTCGTGACCTCTACTCGACCGTTTGCTTAAGGGTGTGTGACCGAAGTGAAGTTTTCTTGGATCCCCATGTCTTTGCACCAGTTCTGGACTTTGATGTCCTTGAATTGCTTACCATTGTCTGAAATGAAGACCCCAGGTAACCCAAAGCGGCACACTATATTCTTTCAAAAGAAGTTTTGGACGTTTCGGGCTTTGATTGTTACAAGAGGTTCAACTTCTTCCCACTTGGTGAAATAATCCACTGCTACGACTAGAAACTTTCTCTAACTTGTCACTGGTGGAAACGGTCCATGTATATCGATGCCCCATTGTGCAAAAGGTGACGGGCTGGTGAGATACTTCAGATCGACTGTGGGCTGATGGTGGATATTGGCATGCTTCTGTCACTTGTCACACTTTCTGACGAGCTCAGTAGCGTTTGCTTTCATTGTTGGCTACTAGTATCCTTGTCATAGTGCTTTCTTGGCGAGGGCCCTGCCCCCCAAGTGTCTATCTCATAGGCCTTCATGAGTGTCGCAGAGTATGAGCTCGGCTTCAAAAGGTCGCAAGCACTGCAAGAAGGGGAGCGTGTTGGATCTTCGATGCCGTTTGTCTATCATGACGTATTTGGCCGCCTGACGCTCTACCCTTCTTGCAGCATAGCGATTTGCAGGGAGGGTCCCATGTAGTAGGAAGCTCAGAGTAGGTGATTCCAGCTCGGCTCTGCTTGAACAACAAGAGCGACCTCCTCTGCCCCCCTGAGAATGCTTGGCCGAGTCAGGTTCTCTATGTAAACGGTTCTCATGGTGTTATCACTAGTGCTGGATAATCGGGATAGGGCATCGGCCTTAGCGTTCTCCGTCCTCGAAGGACCAGGTCGCCGATGTGGAGGTTCTGCTTCTTGACCCTGGCGTTATAGTACCGAGCTACTCTTTGCTGGTAAGCTGCGTTCCTGATATATGCAAGGTCCCTTACCTCGTCGAGTAGGTCGAGGATGGTACGTTGCCCATCTTCATTTGCTTTGTTGTCATATGCTTCCAGCTATAGCGAGGGATCCTCGATCTCAGTTGGGATGACTGCCTCAGTGCCGTAGGTGCGGTTGAAAGGAGTCTCTCCTGTGGCAGTTTTCTAGGTGGTTTAGTAAGCCCATAGAACACTAGGTAGCTCGTCTGCCCATAGTCCTTTGGCTTGGTCTAACCGTGCCTTCAGTCTGTGGAGGATAACTCTGTTCGTGACCTCTGCTTGACCATTTTCTTCAGGGTGTGCGACGGAAGTGAAGTTCTGTTGGATCCCCATGTCTTTGCACCAGTTCTGGAATTTGATGTCCTCGAACTGCTTACCATTGTTAGAAATCAATACCCGACGTAACTCAAAGCAGCACACTTTATTCATTCAAAAGAAGTTATGGACATTTCGGCCTGTGATCGTTACAAGAGGTTCAACTTCTACCCACTTGGTGAAATAATCCACTGCTACCACTAGAAACTTCCTCTAGCTTGTCGCTGATGGAAATGGTCCAAGCATATCAATGCCCCATTGCGCAAAAGGCCACGGGTTGGTGAGATACTTGAGATTGGCAGCGGGCTCATGGTGGATATTGGCATGCTTCTGGCAATTGTCACACTTTTTGACGAGCTCAATAGCATTTGCTTTCATTGTTAGCCAGTAGTATCCCTATTGTAGTGCTTTCTTGGCGCGGGACTTGCCCCTCAAGTGTTCATCTTACAGTCCTTCATGAGTGTCACAGAATACGAGCTTGGCTTCGAAAGGTCGCAAGCAGCGCAGGTAGGGGAGCGTGTTGGATCTTCGGTACAGTCATTCGTCTAACATGACGTATTTGGCAGCCTGACACTCTACCCTTCTGGCAGCATTGCGATTTGTAGGGTGGATCCCATGTAGCAGGAAGCTCGCGAGCAGGTCAATCCAACTCGGCTCTGCTTAAACGACAAGAGCGACTTCCTCTGCCCCCCTCGAGAATGCTAGGCCGAGGCAGGTTCTCTATGTAAACGGTTCTCATGGTGTTATTACTAGTATTGGATAATCGGGACAGGGCATCGGCCTTAGCGTTCTCCGACCTCGACAGCACCATAGTGAAGGGCCTGGCTCCCAAGACGGCAGAACAGGTGGAGGAGGAGGAGCTTGACTCCCCGGAGGATGAGGACGAGGTGGAGGTGGTGGACCCTTGAGGCTGGCGGCTCTGCTTTTCCATTTTTCTGATTGACTTCTGGTGCTTCCCGGGTGCTAGAACCTGGTTTTCAAAAAAAATTCTTCTTGGGCAGTTGTGCCCTTTTTACTTCTTGTTGAACTTTCCCAAGCTGTTTAGCTCGGTTTTATTTAATAGTAATGAAAATTTTCTTTTTCTGCTAAGTATGGTGTGCTATTTTATTTTTTGCCAAAGCGATCTCATCACTCAAGCTATTAGAGCTACATACCCAAAGTAGGATTTTTCGGTAATCGTTATCCCGAGCAATCCCTTAGTGTTTTAGGCATCTTTATAGTATAACACGAAGTAATCACCGTGTATGCCTGAACTGTATGTTTGAAGGTTGTACCAAATCTGGTCCAAATGATGTATTGAGATAAGCTATGCTTCGTAGGGTTCAGACCCGAGCTGCTTACGCCTCTAATACTTTATACTTTGCCATTGCTGACGAAGCGGCTAAGTATTTCATCGTGTCGTGGTCTTGGTTAGCTCAGTGTTTTAGCCCTTAGGCTGCGGGGGTGACTTATAGTTTGCCCTTGGAGTTTGCCCATGCCATGGAGTCGACTAGGTCTCATTGCACCGAGGTCGTGTTAGATCGACATTTTGGTGCTTAAGCTCTGAGAGTGACGCATGGTCTACTCATTAGTTCGCCCATGCCATAGAGGCAACTGGGTCTTATTGCACCTAGGTCGTGTTAGCTCGACATTTCGGCCCTTAAGCTCTGGGAGTGACTTGTTGTCTACTCAGTAGTTACAGGTAATACTGCCTTAAGTTTACAATATTCCAGGCCTGAGGTACTTCTTTCCCTTCAAGGGTTTCAAGCTCGTATGTTCCTTCCCCGAGCACTCGTTTACCTCGGTAGGGTCCTTCCCAATTCGGTTTGAGCTTGCCAACGCCGGGCTCAGGTACCATTACTTTGCAAAGGACCAGGTCGCCGAAGCGGAGGTTCCGCTTCTTGACCCCAACGTTATAGTACCGAGCTAGTCTTTGCTGGTAAGCTGCGGTCCTGATATATGCGAGGTCCCATACCTCATCGAGTAGGTCGAGGATGGTACGTAGCTCATCTTCATTTGCCTTGTAGTCATAAGCTTCCGGTCGTAGCGAGGGAACCTCGATTTTAGCTGGGATGACTGCTTTGGTTCCGTAGGTGCGGTTGAAAGGAGTCTCTCCTGTAGAGGTTTTCTCGGGGGTTCAGTAATCCCATAGAACACTAGGTAGCTCGTTTACCCAGAGTCCTATAGCTCGGTTTAACCGTGCCTTTAGTCCGCGGAGGATAACTCTGTTCGTGACCTCTGCTTGACCATTTTATTGAGGGTGTGTGAACGTAGTGAAGTTCTATCGGATCGCCACATCTTGGCACTAGTTCTGGAATTTGATGTCCTCAAACTGCTTACCGTTGTCAGAAATCAATACCCGAGGTAACCCAAACGGGACACTATATTCTTTCAAAAGAAGTTCTAGACGTTTCAGGCTGTGATCGTTACAAGATGTTCAATTTCTACCCACTTGGTGAAATAATCCACTGCTACCACTAGAAACTTTCTCTAGCTTCTCGTTGGTGGAAACGGTCCAAGTATATCAATGCACCATTGCGTGAAAGGCCATGGGCTAGTGAGATACTTGAGATTGACAACAGGCTGATGGTGGATATTTGCATGCTTCTAGCCCTTGTCACACTTTTTGACGAGCTTAGTAGCGTTTGTTTTCTTTGTTGGCTAGTAGTATCTCTGTTGTAGTGCCTTCTTGGCGAGGGCCTTGCCCCCCAAGTGTTCGTCGCATAGGCCTTAATGACTGTCGCAGAGTATGAGCTCAGTTTCGGAAGGTCGCAAGCAGCACAGGTAGGGGAGGGTGTTGGATCTTTGGTACAGCCGTTTGCTTATCATGACGTATTTGGTTGCTTGATGCTCTACCTTCTGGCAGCATTGCGATTTGCAGGGAGGGTCCCATGTAGCAGGAAGCTCACGAGTTGGTCAATCCAGCTCGGCTCTGCTTGAGCGACAAGAGCGATCTCCTCTGCCCCCTCGAGAATGGTAGGCCGAGGCATGTTCTCTATGTACACATTTCTCATGGTGTTATCACTAGTGCTGGATAATCGAGATTGGGTGTCGGCCTCAGCGTTCTCTGACCTCGACAGCATCACAATGAAGGGCCTGCCTCCTGAGATGGCGGACTAGGCAGAGGAAGAGGAGCCTGACTCCCCGGAGGATGAGGACCTGGTGGAGGTGGTGGATTCTTGAGGCTGACGGCTTTGTTTTTCTGTTTTTGTGATTGACTTCTGGTGGTTCCCGGGTGCCAGAACCCGATTTTCAAAAAATTTTCTTCTTGGGAATTTGTGCCCTTTTTACTTCTTGTTGAACTTTCCCAAGATGTTTGGCTCGGTTTTTATTTATTAGTAATGAAATTTTTCTTTTTCTGCTAAGTATGGTGTGTTCTTTTATTTTTTGACAAAGTGATCCCATCACTCAAGGTATTAGAGCTACATACCCAAAGTTGCATTTTTCGGTAATCGTTATCCCGATCTATCCCTTAGTGTTTCAGGCATCTTTATAGTAATAACGCGAAGTAATCACCGTGTATGCCTGAACTGTATGTTTGTAGGTTGTACCTCATCTGGTCCAACTGATGTATTGAGATGAGCTATGCTTCATAGGGTTCAGAGCCGAGCTGCTTACGCCTCTAATACTTTATACTTCGCCATCACAGACGAAGCGGCTAAGTATTCTATCGTGTTGAGGTCTTGGTTAGCTTGGTGTTTTAGCCCTTAGGCTATGGGGGTGACTTATAGTCTGCCTTTGAAGTTTTCCATGGAGGTGACTGGGTCTCATTGCGCCAAGGTCGTGTTAGATCGGCATTTTGGCGCTTAGGCTCTGAGAGTGGTGCATGGTCTACTCAGTAGTTCGCCCATGCCATAGAGGCGATTGAGTCTTATTGCGCCAAGGTCGTGTTAGCTCAGCATTTCGGCCCTTAGGCTCTGGGAGTGACTCGTGGTCTACTTAGTATTTACAAGTAATACTGCCTTAAGTTTACAACATTCCAGGCTCGAGGTACTTGTTTCCTTTCAAGTGTTTCGAGCTCGTATGTTCCTTCCCCGAGCACCCATTTCCCTCTGTAGGGTCCTTCCCAATTCGGTCTGAGCTTGCCAACGCCGGGCTCAGGTACCATAATTTTATGAAGGACCAGGTCGCTGACGCGGAGGTTCTGCTTCTTGACCTTGGCGTTATAGTACAGAGCTAGTTTTTGCTGATAAGCTGTGGTCCTGATATATGCGAGGTTCCTTACCTCGTCGAGTAGGTCGAGGATGGTACATAGCTCATCTTCATTTGCCTTGTCGTCATATGCTACCAATCGTAGCGAGGGAACCTCAATCTCAGGTGGGATAACTGCCTCAGTGCCGTTGGTGCGATTGAAAGGAGTCTCTCTTGTGGTGGTTTTCTCGGTGGTTCGGTAAGCCAATAGAACACTGGGTAGCTCGTCTGCCCATAGTCCTTTTGCTTGGTCTAATCGTGCCTTCAGTTCGCGGAGGACAGAGCTGTTTGTGACGTCTACTTGACCGTTTGCTTGAGGGTGTGTGACCGAAGTGAAGTTTTCTCGGATCCCCATGTCTTGGCTTCTGGAATTTGAGGTCCTCGAATTGCTTACCGTTGTCCAAAATCAATATCCGAGGTAACCCGAAGTAGCACACTATATTCTTTCAAAAGATGTTTTGGACGTTTCGGGCTTTGATTGTTACAAGAGGTTCAACTTCTACCCACTTGGTGAAATAATCCACTGCTACCACTAGAAACTTCCGCTAACTTGTCGCTGGTATACGCGAAAGGCCACGGGCTGGTGAGATACTTGAGATCGGTAGCGGGCTGATGGTGGATATTGACATGCTTCTGGCACTTGTTACACTTTCTGACGAGCTCAGTAGCTTTTTCTTTCATTGTTGGCTAGTAGTATCCCTATCGTAGTGCTTTTTTGGCGAGGGCCCTGCCGCCCAAGTGTCCGTCGCACAGGCCTTCATGAGTGTCGCTGAGTATGAGCTCGGCTTTTGAAGGTCGCAAGCAGCGCAGGTAGGGGAACATGTTGGATCTTCGGTACAACCGTTCGTCTATCATGACATATTTGGCTGCCTGACGCTCTACCCTTCTGGCAGCATAGCGATTTGCAGGGAGGGTCCTAGGTAGCAGGAAGCTCGAGAGCAGTCAACCCAACTCAGCTCAGCTTGAACGACAAGAGCAACCTCCTCTGCCCCCCTGAGAATGCTAGGCCGAGGCAGGTTCTTTTTGTACACGGTTCTCATGGTGTTATCACTAGTGCTGGATAACCGGGACAATGCGTCGGCCTCATTGTTGTCCGACCTCAACGGCATCTCAATGAAGGGCATGGCTTCCGAGATGGCGGACTAGGTGGAGGAGGAGGAGCCTGACTCCCCAGAGGATGAGGACGAGGTGGGGGTGGTGGACCCTTGAGGCTGGCGGCTCTGTTTTTCCATTTTTCTGATTGACTTCTGGTGGTTCCCGGGTGCCAGAACCCGGTTTTTAAAAAGTTTTCTTCTTGGGCAGTTGTGCCCTTTTTACTTCTTGTTGAACTTTGCCAAGCCGTTTAGAGCTACATACCGTTTAGCTCGGTTTTTATTTATCAGTAATGAAAAATTTCTTTTTCTTCTATGTATTGTGTGTTCTTTTATTTTTTGCCAAAGCGATCTCATCACTCGAGCTACTAGAGCTACATACCCAAAGTAGGATTTTTCGGTAATCGTTATCCTGAGCTATCCCTTAGTGTTTTAGTCATCTTTATTGAATAACGCGAAGTAATCACCATGTATGCCTGAACTGTATGTTTGTAGGTTGTACCTCATCTGGTCCAACTAATGTATTGAGATGAGCTATGCTTCTTAGGGTTCAGACCCGAGATGCTTACGCCTCTGATACTTTATACTTCGCCATCGCTGATGAAGCGGCTAAGTATTCCATCATGTTGAGGTCTTGGTTAGCTCGGTGTTTTAGCCCTTAGGCTGAGAGGGTGACTTATAGTCTGCCCTTGGAGTTTGCCCATGCCATGGAGGCGACTGGGTCTCATTGCGCCGAGGTCGTGTTAGATCGACATTTTGGCACTTAGGCTCTAAGAGTGACGCATGGTCTACTTAGTAGTTCGCCCATGCCATAGAGGCGACTGGGTCTTATTGTGCCGAGGTCGTGTTAGCTCGGCATTTTGGCCCTTAGGCTCTGGGAGTGACTCGTGCTCTACTCAGTAGTTATAGGTAATACTTCCTTAAGTTGACAATATTCCAGTCCTGACGTACTTGTTTCCCTTCAAGGGTTTCGAGCTCGTATGTTCCTTCCCCGAGCACCCGTTTCCCTCAGTAGGGTCCTTCCCAATTTGGTATGAGCTTGCCAGAGGTCCCTTACCTCGTTGAGTAGGTCGAGGATGGTACGTAGCTCATCTTCATTTGCCTTGTCATCATATGCTTCCAATCGTAGCGAGGGAACCTCGATATTAACTGGGATGGCTGCCTTGGTGCCGTAGGTGCGGTTGAAAGGAGTCTCTCTTGTGGCAGTTTTCTCGATGGTTCGGTAAGCCCATAGAACACTGGGTAGCTTGTCTGCCCATAGTCCTTTATCTCGGTCTAATCGTGCCTTCAGTCCGCGGAGGATAACTCTGTTTGTGACCTCTACTTGACTGTTTTCTTGAGGGTGTGTGACCGAAGTGAAGTTCTTTCAGATCCCCATGTCTTGGCACCAGTTCTAGAATTTGATGTCCTCGAACTGCTTACCATTGTCAGAAATCAATACCCGAGGTAACCCGAAGCGGCACACTATATTCTTCCAAAAGAAGTTCTGGTTGTTTTGGGCTGTGATCATTACATGAGGTTCAACTTCTACCCACTTGGTGAAATAATCTACTGCTACCACTTGAAACTTCCTCTGGCCTATCGCTAGTGGAAACGGTCCAAGTATATCGATGCCCCATTGCATGAAAGGCCATGGGCTGGTGAGATACTTGAGATCCGCAGCAAGCTGATGGTGGATATCGGCATGCTTCTAGCACTTGTCACACTTTCTGACGAGCTTAATAGCATCTGCTTTCATTGTTGGCCAGTAGTATCCCAATCGTTGTGATTTCTAGGTGAGGGCCCTACCCCCCAAGTGTCCACCACACATGGCTTCATGAGTGTCGCGGAGTACGAGCTCAACTTCGAAAGGTCGCAAGCACCGTAGGTAGGGGAGCCTATAGGATCTTTGGTATAGTCATTCGTCTATCATGATGTATTTGGCCGCTTGACTCTCTACCCTTCTGGCGGCATTGCGATTTGCAGGGAGAGTCCCATGTAGCAGGAAGCTTGCGTGTGGGTCAATTTAGCTCAGCTTTGCTTGAACGACAGGAGCAACCTCCTCTGCCCCCCTAAGAATGCTAAGCCGAGGCAGGTTCTCTATGTACACGGTTCTCATGGTGTTATCACTGGTGCTGGCTAACCGGGAACGGGCGTCGGCCTCATCGTTCTCCGACCTCGGGACTTGCCTGATGAAGTGTGACTAGAAGTTGAGCAGAGCCTCTCTTACTTTGGCTAAGTAGGCAATCATAGTCGGTTCATGAGCTTCGTATTCTCCTGTGACTTGATTGGCCATGAGCTGGGAATCGCTGCAGATGATAGTGTGCTTGGCCGGCTATCAACGCTTCATACTCTGCTACATTGTTGTATTCCGTAAACTCGAAGCATAGTGTGTACTCCTGTTTCGTGCCACTTGGGCCATGCAGAACTATTCCCCCTCCGTTGCCCTATTGGTTTGAGGAGCCATCTACGTGAAGGATCCAGGGCTCCTCATCCTAGTTTGTGCTTGTCCTAACTATGAGAGATGCCGCGCTGGCTGCTACCTCACAGTGCTCGAACTCAATCGGCCTGGGAGCTCCGGGCTCACTCGAATTGGGTGCCTCGTGCTCAACTGGCTTGGGAACTTCGGAGCTGAAAGTTCACTCCGCGATGAAGTCTGTTAAGGCTTGGGCCTTGATAGCAGTTCGTGGCTTCTATTGAAGATCATACTCATTGAGGTTGAAAGGCTACAATAACCAGTGCATACACTAATTTTTCTTTCTTTGGATATCTTGTCTCTGCTCCCTACAACACTTTACTAACATAGTAGATAGGTCGTTGGACTCGACCTACTTCTTTTATAAGTACCGAGCTAACCACTTTGTCACTTGCCGAGAGGTACAACTCTAAAACATCTTCGTTTTCGGGCTGAGTTAAGACCAGTATGCTAGCGAGGTACTTTTTGAGATCGTCAAACACGAGCTGACAATCTTGGGTCCATTCAAACCCTTTGATTTTAATTTCTTTAAAGAAAGGTAGGCAATGATTTGCTGACTTGGACATGAAGCAGCTCAGAGTGGCTATTCAGCCATTTAGCCTCTGAAACTCCTTCACTTTTCGGGGTGGTTTCATATCTAGGATGGCCTTTATTTTGTCTGGGTTGGCTTCAATGTCGTGTCGGTTAAAAATGTATCCTAGAAATTTACCCGAGGTGACACCAAAGACACACTTATTTGGGTTTTGCTTCATATTGAATCTACGCAGGATTTTAAAAACTAAATTCAAGTCTTGTATTAAGTCACATGAGAACTGGGTTTTGATGACCATGTCATCTACATAACATTCTACTTTTTGGCCAATCAATGGCTCAAACAGTTTATTTATAGGTCTTTGAAAGGTTTCCCCAGCATTTTTTAGCCCAAAAGGCATGACCTTGTAGCAGTACAGGCCAAACTCGGTTATGAAGGCAGTCTTTTCTTCATCTGCTGGGTCCATCCTGATCTGGTTGTTGCCCAAATAGGCATCTAGAAAGCTCAACAACTTGTGCCCCGAGACGGTCTATCCTGGGGAGTGGGAAGCAGTCCTTTGGGCAAGCTCGGTTCAGGTCGATGTAGTCGACGCACATGCGCCATTTACCGTTAGCCTTTTTCACCAGAACGGGGTTGGCCACCCAGCTCGGGTAATGGACTTCCCTGATAAAATCAGCTACAAGGAGCTTCTTGACCTCCTCAACGAATGCCCTCCATCGCTCTGGGGCTAGGTTGCATTTCTTCTGTCTAACGAGCCTAACTACAGGATCTGTATTAAGCTTATGAGTTATAATGCTAGGGCCTATGCTGGGCATTTCTGCCGCAAACCATGCAAAAACGTTTAAATTTTCAAGTAAAAAGCATACTAGTTTAGATCGCAGAGGCTCCTCAATGGAATCACCAATCTAAAGCATCCAGGTTGGGTCCTCCATCGAGGCTGGGATGGAGACAGCCTCTTCTGTGGGTGCAACTCGCTTCTCACTCTGCTCAATAGGTCGCTCCAGCTTGAGGTCATCAGCCACATTGGCTTTCCCTTTAAGGGCGGCAACGTAGCACTTGCGAGACTCAAGCTGGTCACCTCACGCTATCCCGATTCTGAAGTCCATGGAGAAGTTCATGGCCAAGTAGTAGGTGGACACCACAACCCGTAAAGCATGGGTAATCGGCCGACCTTCTATGGCGTTATACGGGGAGGGGGTTGCGACCACTAAGAAATCGTGGTTGACCCTCACTATGCTAGGCCAAGTGCCAACCTCCATGGGTACTATAATCCTTCCCAAGGGCTTGACTTCCTCTCTGCTGAAGCCTAGCAGGGGAGTGTTCATGGGCTTTAGGTTGCTCTCTTGGAGCTGTAGTTGGTCGAAGGCTGCTTTGAAGAGGATGTCTGTTGAGCTGCTTGAGTCGAGGAGGACGCGCTTGACTTCGAAGCCGTTGATCTTCACCTTTATGATGAGTGCATCATCATGTGGGTAATGGACCCTGCACGCATCGTCTTCTATGAAGAAGATGGGATCTTCCATCCTTGGCTGCTTTTAGGGGTTCTGCTCTTCCCTGGCGGCTTTGCGAGTTGCGGCTGAGGTGTAGCCTGCCACAATCGAGCCTCCAACTATGATGTGGATGGTCCCCCGAACTGGTCTCTCTTTGGGGGGCTGCTTCTACGGCTGTTCCGCTTGCCTGTTGGACTCGGGAGCATCCCTACTCTGCTCCCCTTGTCGACCAGCTTTATTATTATTATTATTGCTTTATACAAAATTTCTCAAATATCCGCGACAGATGAGTTCTTCTATCTCATCGTGAAGATTTTTACAACTTTCGGTGTTATGACCGTGATCTTTATGAAAGCTATAGTACAAATTTTTATTTCTAACATGAGGGTCCACCTTCAACCAAGGTGGCCACTTCACGTACGAGGCATCCTTTATCGGCATGAGGATCTTGACCCGTTTTGTGTTGAGGGATGTATAGTCCCTTTCTACTGTTGGGGCTCAGAAAGGATGACTTGGCTTTGCCCCCTGAGCTTGGTCCTTCTTCTTCCTGTCGTCGCTCTGAGCTGGGAGCTCTGGTTCTCTCTTCCTTTTCTCAAGGGTCTGCTCGCCCTTCTAGTTGATTTCCTCCTCCGTCCTTATGAACCGATCTATGAGCTTGAGGAACTCGGTCACAGTCTTGGGTTGATTGACAACTACGTGCCACTTGAACTCTTTGTGGGTGATACCTCGCTTGGCTGCGGTGAGGCGAACTACGGAATCCAGGTCGGGTATCTGTAAACAAGTGTCGTTGAACTGCTTGATGTAACTTTGAATGGACTCCCCTTCCTTTTGAACTATGCGGAGGAGGCTTTCTTGAGTTCTCAGGCACCTTTTGCTGGTGACGAAGTGGAAGGTGAAAACTTGCACGAACTGCGCCCAACTTCTTATCGAACCAGGCACGAGGTTACGGTACCATGTGCTACCCCTTTGAAGGTGGTGGAAAAGGCCACACACATGTAGGATTCACTGGCTCTTGCCAGGTGCATCTGGGACTGGAAGGCGTTCACATGATCATTTAGACTGAAGGATCCGTCATACTTGTCCAGTGGAGGGAGCTTGAAGTCCCAGGGCATGGGGACAGTAAGGAGTTCTAGAGATAATGGGGTAGAAAATGAGAGGAGAGGGGTAGCTTTCACTTCACCTGAGCATACCTCCTCTTTTTCTATGAGCTTGGGAGAGACTCGGGTAGCAGTTCGGCAAGCACACCGGCGTCTTCGCTGCTGCTTTGCTGGCTCGGTGTTGGTGCTTGATGCTTCAATGTCGTCGAGCTCGACGGGCTCATACTGCTGGTGGTGGCTCTGAATCGAAGGGCCCTACCTATGGTCTGCGGCTAGGACCTTGAATGGATTCTCTGTGAGTGGGAGCTCGAACCGCGAAGGCCGGGGTGATATGGGCTTGGTTGGCTGGGAGGCCCTCGACCTGCCCATAGGCTGTGAGGTGGGGGTGGTTGGCCTCTCCTTCTAGCTATGGGAAGAGGCTTTGCTCTTGGCGGGATTCTGGGCCTGGGAGGCCTCTCCCCGGTGAGGTTGCTCACTCCGGCAGGAGGTCTTGGTCTACTTCATGGTCGGATGCCGAGGGGGAAGCGACGGCTAGGCTTGAGGCAAAAGAGGGAAACTGCTACTGATACTGGTATTGGGAAACCTAGTGCAGCACTTGTTGGTAGAGTTGGAATTGTTGAAATTGTTGCATTTGAGATTGCGTGGCTTAGATGCACTGCATTAAGCCCTCCAATTGTTTCGGGTTGGCCACTGGGGGCACAACCGAGGGTTCAGCAAAGGTTGCTCCAACTGTGGAAGGGAGTGGAGCAACCGTGGGTGCCACTGTGAGTGGTACGTTCAAATTGGGAACTCCGTCCATGGAGAGGGGGACGATGAACTGCCCAATATAGACAGTAGGAAGTTGGGGCTGCTTCCTAGGAGCGTTCTGGCTGGCACCACGTCCTGTGTTGTTGGAGGAAACCATAAACGCTGAGTTTTCAGAAAAGGAAACTGTAAAAGCTTAGAGGAAGGCTTCTTGAAGCGTTTCCCATAGACGATGCCAAATGATGCGGCATGATCCGAGCACTCCTAGCTGGCTACTGATTGGCTCCTAGATGGCAACGGACAACACCTGAGAAGAAGAAGGTGAAGGATTCCCGTGGGATTTGCCCGACGGGAATACTCCAAAGCTTAAATTAGAATGTTGGGGGAGAAAGTAAAGAGTGTAAAGAGGCTAAGAGTGTAGGTCGCACTGGATCACTGAGTTCTCAAGATTAGCTCGAGAGCAAGTAAGATGACTCAAAATCATATTAGATCAGAGATCCCTCTCCCCTTCGACTAAGAGGCTTTTATAGGGGCATTCTTGTCAAATCAGGCATAACCGCCACTAGGCTTCTGTCATAGCCGTTACCTGCCAGGGCTGCACAGGTGACAGTTGTAGGGTACTACCCAATTGGATGGGTGACACGTCCCGGGAGGACAGGCACGCCACCATCTGTCGAGAGACGTGGGTACAGTCTATCGAATGGGTAGGGACTGCGCTATCAGTCAAGAGACATGGTGTAGTCTGACGGGTATGGTCTTGTCAGATAGAAGCTTCCTGAGAGCATCGCGTCGCTTAGTTGTGAGCTACCCTGTCGCGTAGCAAGCTATCTTGTCGCGAGCTACTTTGTAGCGAGCTCCCAGGGGGTACTTTGAGGTGACTCTCACCGAGATTGTTTTTGGGGCAGTCTTTCTGCCAAAGTGTTGGAGTGAGCTGGTTACCCTAGCTCGTGAGAGTATTCCCTTTTAGTAGCTCGGGGGACCTCGAGCTTGCGTTGTAGCGAGCTCCCCCTATAGCGAGCTATGACGTAGTGAGCTGTCCTGTAGGCTCATTACTTAGTCGCAGTCAGGCTGTGGTGCTGAACTGTTGCTTGTGCTGAGTCAGGTCCACGTGCCATTGTCTCAAGGGGTCGGGTCAAATCATCCTCCATCAGTGTCCTTCGGTGACTCCTCATCAAGATGACCATGACAGAGTGTGAGAGGAACCATTTCGGAAGTAGGAATGCGAGAGTATTGATTTTGTGGGAAACCCCAATTCTGTGCCAGAGGTGACGAAGGGTGAGATAAGCCAGAATGTCATTGGCGAGGCAAGGAACAAGGAGCCTTATCTCAAACCCAGATGATAGAGGTGAAACGGGGCTATGAGTGGGAGAGACGGGGGAGAGATCGTCACTAGTTCCGCCACTCTACTGTTGTATCGTCTCGGTGGCCTTCTTCTTATACTTAGAAACCTCTATGTACCCTCCTATTGTTGCTACTACTTCCGATGCTAAATTACCTATCATTCCAAAATTAGAGATCGAAGATCAAAACCAAAGATTCTAATGTAAGTATGGAGTTAAGGCTAAGGAGGTTGGTCCAGTCTTTGAAGGTCTAGAGATGGCGACGGGAAAGAGAGAGGATGTGAAGAGAGAAGGAGAGAGGAGAGAAGGGATACCACCATGAGAAACCCTAGGTCAAAGTTGTATCTTGTGCTGTCTGCCCTAGGAAAGAATTATTCTCCCCTTTTATAGAGAGAAAGTCAAGGCTATAAGGAGGACTTAAAAGTAGACCTTTCCTGTTAGGAAAGGAGATATTTCCTTTATGTTGGACTATTAAGGAAGGATTATTGGGGTTTCACCACGTGTTTAGTGAGATCCTTTGAAGACAGGGTTCCTTTTCCCTTAAGGATTCTCTACGTACACTAATTCTTTTGTGACCCTTTATATTGATGTGGCACGGGTGACGTCGTCATTCAGCGGGCATGCTTTTATTAAACCCACATGCGTAATTTAAAGACACGTGTGATCGACATTTATTCCCAATCTACTGTGATTCCATGGTTCTATAATGGAACCATTACAGATTTAAAGACACGGGTGACGTCGTGCTAGACGAAGTTCATCATGATCTATTTCAAGTATGAGATCATTACAGATTTGCGATGAGTTATGAATTCATCACAAACGTGCGATCGATTATGGATTTATCGCAGACATTCGTGTAGTGTTGGTTTGACACCCTCTGTACTCTAATGGTCTTAGTGACCACTATGTACCTACACATTTCTCCTTTTGCAGCCATATTTATTTCTTCTAATGGTTCTTTTACCACATTGATGGAATCTTGCATATGTTTCGGAGGTGCATGGATGTCATCATAATACTTTACAATCTCTTCCTTTTGCCCCTATTATTGTGGGTAGATTTTAGTATTCTTGATTCCATTACTAAGTATGTGTATATATTTTTACTGCATCATACCTTTGATACAGGTGAAATTTGATTGTGTTGTATAGTGTCCTTGTGCGGTGAGATCATTGCGATGTCCTTTTGTGAAGATGGTGCAGTGAATTAGTTCTGGTTGCAACGTTAAGCAAGATGAGTGCATAGATATGTTCATTTTGGCGAATGCAATAATCATACCCTTTAGAGTGCATGCATATAGTGATGGAGATATATGTGCAGCTTAAGCACTGAGTACATGGTGGTTTCAATTTCAATAAAAGATGTATGCACCATAGTTGACTTGATCGTAGTATAACAAAATTATTTTGATGATGTATGTATCACAAGTATCTGGTACATTGATTATCTTAATTCAAGCAAAGGTAGTACAACTTTCAGAGATTATCTCATGACTTGTGATTAAACATTAATTGTAAATTCATACCTCTGGGATGGTTTTCTTGATCGCTGGTGTCTCACCGTCCTCATACTCCTTGATGGTGTAATAGCTCCTCCTGTTGTCGCTGGTCACCCGCATGCATCTCGTCATCTTCTTACTCGCAGGGTTCGGCAACTGCATGCCTTCCACTTTGGCTACCCTTGTCTCACCTTTATTGGCCAATTTAGTGTAGTAGATTGCATCCTATAAATGGGCCTCCGATTTGTCAAAAGGGACACGAGTTGGCAGGATCCTTACTACATGCCCTCTGTGCTTTGTCTTTATGCATTAATGATACGTTGATGGAACCAAAGCCAAACCATGTATCAAAGGTCACCCCAACAAGGCGTGGTATGCAATTCTACTCGAGAACACCTGAAACTCCTATGTGATGGTGAACGGTCCTGTCGCAACTGGTAACTCGATGGACCCCTCTGTGATGGATGCGTTGCTATTGAAGTCCATCACTTCCATGGGTAACCCCTTGATCATCTCTTTTTGGATGCTCATTAGTCTTAGGGTGTGGACGGATATCAGGTTTACAAAGCTCTCTGAGTCGACCATGGACCTCCTCATCTAAAAACCCCCTATCTTCACAGTGACATACAAGGGCTGGTTGTGGTGGGAGTCAGTGGCCAGCATGTCATCTTGTGTGAATTCCACATTCGTCCTATCAGATCGGTGGGGCTTCAATGGCCTTCTGAACGTTTTTGCTAGTGCCCTGATGGCAAGCCTCCTTGTCAAGGCATTGGCTCCCTGCTTGCTAAAAAATTGTTGTAATTCTGGGCTTTGCTCAAATCTCTATATCAACATGTCTGTGTGGTCTTGGCTTGGTGCTCCAACCAGGTTGATACTTCCTCCCTAGGTGTGTGTGTGGGGAGGGGGTTCATCTCTACCTGCGCTGGTTTTCTTTTTACAAAATCATCAAGTTTTACTTTTTCTACAAATAGTCGCCTCAGATAAATAGTCCATGAGATTGTGGTGCGGTGACTGGTGAAAGTTGCACCACCTTCCACCATGCCTCTCCTTCTCTGGGGCGATTCCTGGTGGTGGTGGTAAACTAATAACACGATCTTCCATGAGCTTATTCATAATCATGATCACCTCCTCCCTGGTGCAAGCAAAAGGAGGAGGGGTTGGTGCATTACTTCTTCTGCCCTAGGGGTTGCTGCGATAATAAGGCTCCTGCCTAGGCCCTGTAGTGTTGCGACACTTTCTGTCAACATCATAGGCCTTCTTCCTCCTGTACTATCCTGGGAACGGTGTAGACTGGGGTGCAGTGCTCTCAACAGTGCACGTCGTCCTCTCTGTGCACTTCCACAACTAGTTGAAGGTTTCAATCTCTACATTCTCTATGCCTATCCTATAGGCGAGTTGCATGCCTTGCACACACTATTTGACGAAGCTCTTGTCGGTAACATGCTCATCGAAAACCGAGTGGGTCAATTTCTAAAATCACTTTACATAGGCCAAAAGACCCTCTCCCACGCATTGTTTAGTGTTGCATAGGTATGCAATTGTTAGCCTGTGCTCTAGGGTAAACTACTTTGACAAGAACCTTTTTGCCAGCTCTGACCATGAGTTAATGCTACCCTAGGTAGATGAACTAGGTATATGCTGGCCCGATCAAAGATTTAGAGAACTCTCAGACTTTTAGGTCCCCGTCGAGAGCAAAGGACCCCAAAACTTCCTCAAACTTGTTTACATGTTCCTGCGGGCTACCCTTCTATGCATGGTACTATGGCCATTGCTAGGAAGGGACATAGCTGGCGGGATAGGGTTTGTAAAGAATTTAGTCAGAGTAGGGCTTTTGTAAGACAAGGGAAGCCTGTGCTCTATTCTGGTTTGTCACCATCAGCCCTTGAATGTATTCTTTTAGTTCATCGTGGATGAGTGGTGCCTCTATCATCGGGTTGGTATGGGAACTGACATGAGGCTATTCAACGGTGGGCTGCTTAGTTTGTTCTGGTGTAGGATTGGTCCTGGCAGGTTGCTCAAGCATGGTGGGATTCTGATTGGCAGACTGATGGCTAGTGGGTATGGATGTAGGAGGAGTTGCTGGGGTAAAGGGGGATTGTTCAGTCCTGGCCAACTACTAGAGGAGAAGTTGTAGAGTGGCTTTTGTCTCCTATTGCATCTGTTCCAAGCGGTCGAAACGAGACTCAAACTCATAGACCTTGTTCAAGAGTATTTCAATGTCAACCTACTCGATCGACTCCAGACTAGACTAGTGCCCAACTTCTGGGTTGATGTTCTCTTGAGTGTTGTTGTGTTCTTCAGGGATGGGAGAAAGGTAAGTCCCGTGTGTAGCCATTCTTTGTGATCAAGGACTGAACCAGAGATTCTACTAAGTAGTTTGGCTAGGCTATGTACAGGGGTCTCCTTGAAGGACAAAGGAAGACCAAGTGCAGGAGGTAGGCGAAAGGCTAAGGAAAATGAGATGATAGAGTTATTAGATGGACCCCTATTTATAGGGAGAGATCCCAAGGACTCGAAAGGAAGGGGCCAAAAGCGTTCAGCTCCTACTAGGAAAGGTCATATTGGATTCGTTGTCAGTTGTCAGGGAGCACTACTAGGGTTTCGCCATGTGTCTCATGAGATATCTCAAGGATGAACTTTCCCTTCATTTGAGGTTTCTTATAATCCGCGTGTGATACTTCCTTTCGTGACCCTTTTAACCGACGTGGCATGGGTGACACCATTATTTAGTTTGTGTGCCCTTATTAGGCCCTCGAAGCATCCTGTCATGCACATAATTTAAAGATGTACGAGTTTCTAATATTTATTCTCGGTCTGTAGTAATTCTATGCTTCATGGTTCTGTAATGGATTTGAACTCATTGCAGATCTGCACATGTCCAAATCTCATCGCAGGTGCATGTGTGTCAGAAGCTCATCGCAAGTCTGCGTATGTCTATTAGGAGCTGATTCATTTACGTTTATAAAAGGAAGAGGGGGTGGCAGCCTTTAGATACGGCATCCAATAGACTCAAGTATTGTCTTCAGAGCTGAGATCACAGAAGAGAGAATTCTGCACCCTGCAAATACTCTTTAGCCGCCTCCTTCCTGCAGCCACTGCCTATAGCGGTTCGATCTCCATTGCTTGGGAGAAATCATGATTGGATCTTGATTTCAATCTTTTGGGAAAAAGATTGGTAGGAGTTGTATTCACAAGCCGTCCATGTGATTCTTGGGAAGAATCAAGTTCTTAGGAAGGACATTGCTGATTCTGCTCCACCTTGCACTGCGCCATTTTCAGTGGGAGCAGATTTTGGTTTCTACCTTGGGTGTGAACATCTCCATTGAGAGATATTATTTTTCAGTATCAGGTATTATCTCTCTCTCCTCCTTTTGGTTCAGATCTGGTTCAGTTTATGGTTCAAGAATGATCCTTGAAAATATGATTTTCTAAATAGGAAATTCGATTCCCAGTTGAAGGGAGAGAAATTTTTTTGAAATTCACCCCCTTTATTCTGCAATCTTGGGCATCCATACGATGGATTTCCTATCCCCTCAAGTAGGATTAGAAAAGACTTTCTATTCTTGTAAGATAAACTTCAAGAGGAAGTAGGAGACCACCCCCTCTCCTTAAGCTATATAAAGGAGGGGAAGAACCAACTTTAGGCATCACACAATCACTCAATCTTGGGGATTGAATCAAGAAGCAAGGAGAAATCAGTCAAGAATGGGTCAAGAATTCAAGAAACTTCAAGAAGAAGGTGGCGGCAAGAAGAGGATATCTCAGCACCATGGGCGAATTCAAGAGTTCTTTCTTTCCCTTTGTTTGCTTTAATTCTTTTATCATGAACTGATTTGTTTCTTGCTAAGACTGTGGAAAGCCTAAACCATGTTAATGAATATATTTTTATCTCTGTGATTTATCCATGATTGTGATTTCCATATAGTCTATAAATTATTGTGCTTAATGCAATTAAGAGCTTGGTCACCTCTTAATTGATTTGAGTTATGTGAATGAATCGAGAGATGAATCCACATAATCAACTAAATAATTCATAGTGTGAATTGAATGATATATAGAGATATATATACATGATTCATCTGAATTTAATTGTTTTCTTAGACTTAATGCACTCCCATCTTGAGAGCTCTACTCAAGAGATCGAAGGGTTACCTGATGGGTGTAGGTTTAGTATATCTCGAGAGAGAATATTAAATAAAATTGGAAAGACCTCAGCTTATGGGATTGACAAATAATCTTGGTTAATTGAATCCATTAATATTCATTACATTGGTTAGGTGGACCTAAAAGACCTAGCGATTTCATCCATTGCATATTCAGTTTATGATCACCCTTTGCTTCTAATTTTCTTCTTCTAGTTTTTATTTTCAGTAGTTTTTGCTCATATCTGAATTTTGATTGTCCAAATAATTAGGGAAGACTATGGTTCTAATACTTATTTTGTTAAATCCCGTGGGAATGATATTTTTATACTACTTGATAACTAGTGCACTTGCTAGGGTTATATATTTATAGCTATCAAGTTTTTGGCACCGTTGCCGGGGATTTAATCCTACAATAATATTAGAATTTGTTAACCTTGATTAATTTTGACCTTTTATTTCTGTTTTTATTTCTGTTATTATTTTTATTTCATTTGAATTCTTGTTGGTTCAGATTTATTAGTGCATGACACACACTAGAAGAGAAGGACTAGCAAGATTCGATCTTGAATAGAAAGAACCCTTCTTTATTTAAAGAGATGCTTAGGGAGTATCCTCACTATGGAATACCAGTTTGGTATCAAAATCAGACCTTTTATAATGGCATTACCCCCCCTAATCAATCTATTATTGATGTAGCCGTAAGTGGCACTATCATGAGAAGAACACCAGAGGAAGCCTATGACCTAATAGAGGAGATGGTGTCAAACAACTACCAATGGAGCAATGATTGAACCAATCAGAGGGGAGTACACCACATTGATTCCTTTGCATCCCTATCTGCACAAATTGCCAACCTAAATAAGAGATAGGATAATTTTAGTATTGCAGCCATGAATACACCATCTAGCATCTCATGCGATTTATGTGGTCAAATAGGACATACTAATTTTGATTGTCAATTAAATAGTCCTTTTATTTCCCATGAGAATGCTAATTTTATCTCTCATGTTGGCAGGTCAAACTTCAACCCATACTCCAATACATACAACCTAGGGTGGAGGAATCACCCGAACTTTTCATGGAGTAACAATCAGCAAAAGGCACCCATGGGTTTCCAACCACAGCCGCCCCCACAAGAAAAAAAGAACAATATGGAGGAAATGATCTCTAAGTTCATTAATGCCATTGAAGCAAGGTTCCAAAGCCATGAAGCATCGATTAAGAACTTATAAGTTCAAGTGGGGCAAATTGTGCATATGTTGTCGGAAAGAAAAGAGGAACAGCTGCCCAGCAATACGGAGAAGAATGCAAAAGAGCAAGTAAGTGCCTTAGCTTTAGGAAGCAGGAAGACAATTGGTAAGACCTAGAAGGATGATAAGGAAACTGATGTGGCCAATCTGCAAAAGGAGATCATAGGGAGTACACCTAAACTGAGTTTTTATGATGGAGCATAAAATGCACCTACCAACCAAGTAATTCAATGGTAGGATGGAGCATAAAATGCACCTACCAACCAAGCAATTCAATAGTAGGATGGAGCATAAAATGCACCTATTATCCAACAAATTCAATAGTAGGATGAAGCATAAAATGCACCTATTGACCGAGTGATCCAAAAGTGAGACGAAGCATAAAATGCACTCACTCCAAAAAAAGAAAAAAAGAGAGAGGTTTTCCCTGATTTACGACCTGGTTTGCAGTAGCAAGAATTGGATTGGCTGATAGATGAGTTGAGTGTAACTTGGTTGTGTTGATTTAATGGTTTGCAATAGTTAACCTAGAATATTTGTAGAGAAAGAGGAAGGAGAGTTGAATTTAAAAATCGGTAGGAAAGTTAGTTTTTTCTTGCTTGAGTTGGGAATCACATTCCCTATTTAGAAAATCATATTTTCAAGGATCATTTTTGAACCTTAAACTGAACCAGATCTGAACCAAAAGGAATAGGAGAGAATTATACTTGATACGGAGAAGTAATATTTCCCAACGAAGGTGTTCACGCCCAAGGAAGGATCCAAAGACTGCTCCCACTGAAGATGGCACAGTGTAGGATGGAGTAGAATCAACAGTGTTCTTCCCAAGAACTAGTGGGAAGGGCTTATCCTAAAATGGAAAACTCTTTCACGGTACCTTGGGGCTCACGATATGACGGGTCTACACTTACCAGACAAAGGTTTAACCTAAAATGGCAATGAGCCTGTTAGACAGTTTTGTATGCCCTTAGCTTCAATCAAAATGATGTACTTTATGAGTTTATTGTAAATGAATAAAAGTGCATATTTGATTCATGTCCTTTGGTGTGTTTCTGTGTAATACCCTTAAACTGGACACTTAATGAGACTCGTGTTATTTTAGAATGTTCACAGCCAGTGGGTCAGTCTGGGGAGACCTATCCTGACAAGGCTGACACTGTGGTGCCACCAAGTCGGCTGGGGTGGCTTGTCTCAGCTACCGGGGTGAGACCCTAGGCACATACTGATGAACTTACAATTTATCTATAATTTTTGATGACTTTAGCATGGATTTTTATGTCGGTTTTATTAATTTTTGCCTTAATTTAGCTTGATTGCAAGAAAGATTTCAGGGGGAGCCAAATCAACAAAAAGAAGGCAAAAGCAAGAAAAGAAAACCCAAAATTTATCAAGTTCAGCCCGGCCCAGTCATGAGAGCAAGAGAATTTCATTCGGCCCAAGAAGAGCAAGTGAAACTCTTTGGAAAATCCAAGGGAAGAAGCCTAGCAAGAAGGAAATTTCGGCCCAGCCCATTTTTAGCCCAAATAACAGCCTAGAGTGTAGCCCACTTGAGCTCAAAAGCAAGCTAATTTGTAGCCCAAATAGCAGCCCAAAGGGAGCTAGGGGCGGCAACTCCTAGATGTTTCTTGAAGAGAAGGAGGGAGCACTCTAGAAGGTTCATAAAGGGTGTAATACACCCCATTCTAGAGGCTTCAAGAAGGGGCAAGAGCCCCCTTGAAAAACTATATAAGGAGGCCTCTAGGAGGGGATAAAGTTGTTCAATTGCTTGAGAGGAAGGCTCTCCCACTCTTAGAGGTTCGGCCACCTTGAGAGAAGAGAAGAGAAGAAGGCTAGGCGCAAGGAAGAAGAAGAAGAAGGGCTGAAGGAAGTTCAAGACAAGCAAGCTAGAAGAAGAAGGTGAGTTCGAATTGAGGGTTTGTGATTCAAAGATCTTTTGTAATAAATCATTTGTAGTTTCATTCTCTTTTGATTTGAATTCAGTTTCTTAGTTATATGTTCTTTCTTCTTTCTCCTTGTTTCCATTCTTCCTTGATGTATTTCAGCTTGTAAAATTTCAGTTCAGCAATTTAATTCATTTTGATTCATTCAAATGGTCATGCATTGTACTTGAAGTTTCTTGAATAAGGGTGTGATTGTAGATTAATTCGGCCAACTAACCTTCAAAACTCAGATCTGAGATTGCAAGATCTGAATTGCTTGAAAGAGAATTCAGATCTGCAATTTTCAGATTGGGCGAATTAATTTATAGCTTGGAATTCCTAGAGTGCTTGAGATAGACTCTAGGAATTCAGATCTACTATTCAAGAACTGAATTGAGTGCAAGGTTAGAGATAACTTGCACAATTCAGTTGGTGATCAATTCAGATTTGAATTGATGCCTTAGAAGTGTTTGAAGAAATGCATGCATGGGGATTAGATTCTTGCTAGAGATAGAAGAACCGTCACTCATGCATAGGATGAACATGCGCTTGAGAGAGGCTGTTCATGACCTTAGGGTTTCACCAAACCAAGGCTCAATCATGATTCATTCGAATGATCCAAATTGATAGATTGCTGAATTCTGAGATTGACATTTACTGCTTACTCTTCTAACCTGAATTGAAGGCAATTGGACCAATGATTTAGATAGATTTTAATTTAGGATTTTTTTAGCTTTCATTAAAGTTTTGATTTATTTGTTGATCAGATAAGAAGTGCTCAATTTAGTATTGGTAATTGTTTTCTAAATCCTCGTGGGAACGATACTTCACTCACTACTTTATTACTTGAACGGCTAGTGCACTTGCTAGTGTCACAATGAGCCACACATCAAGTTTTTGGCGCCGTTGCCAGGGATTTAGAGAAACAATATTAGGAAACATTGAGCATTCTTAATCTGATCTCATTCAGCATTGCACTCATAGTTGGGTTAATTTGCTAACTTTTTCATTTCAGCTTGGACTGCAACTGCTGTACTACTGTAGTTATGTTTCTTCTTTCTTAAGTAGATTACTTTTTTTTTCTGGTTTCAGTTTCATTTTAATAAAGACATATTTGATTTCTATTCAATCTTGGTGTTGTTCCCTTCAAAAAGAAAAAAAAAAAATTCACATAAACATGAGTGTTGCAGATCTGAGTTGCATTCGGCACTCAGATCAGTAGATTTCAGATCTGCAGCACTCAGCCGAAAAGAATTGCTTGTGTTTCAGAATTTTATTTCTTTTTCCATTACAAAAAGAAAAAAATATATATATATAAAATGAAAAAAACAAAAGAGATCTTTTGAACAACAAGAGGAGCAATTGAGAATTCGAATCAGAATTCAGATCTGAGTTCAGATCTGAATTCTGCTACAGCAGATTTGCAACAGTTCAGATCTGAGTTCCTCTGAACTCAGACCTGAACTGATGCAATTTTGAGGGGAATTGGGTGTCATCACCACCCCAATTCACCCTAGGGCACTTCTGCTACTCCTCAAAGGCAATTTGGTAGAAATAACTGAAGGTAAGGCAATTGAGATTTCAGATCCGAACTCAGACTTGAGTTCAGACCTGAACTCTGCTATAGCAGAACTGCAATACTCAAAAAAAAAAAAAAAAAATCTGTTCTCAGCCCTTTATTATTCTTTCTTTCATTACAAAAAGAAAAAAAATATATATATAGTGAAAAAAAAAGAGAGAGAGAAAGAACCATATAACAGAAAGAATGGAAACCAAGGATTCGGAACAGAACTCAGATCTGAGTTCAGATCTGAGTTCTGCTGTAGCAGATCTGCAACAGTTCAGATCTGAGTTCTCTTGAACTCAGACCTGAACTGATGTAAATTTAAAGGATAATTGGGGGTTATCGTCACCCCAATACACCCTACAAAAAAATCTGCTATCTCCCAAAAACAATTGGATAGTCATGGTTGAAGAAATTCGGATCTGCAATCACCTAGATCTGAACTGGGGTTGTGAACAGAGCAGGATACAGGGCATACTTTGCTGTATTAAATAACTTGTACTCCGATCTATCTGAGCTGATTTGGTTGAAGAAAAGTATATTTAATCTGAGATTTTTTTTTTATGCCTCAAGAGATTTCATGAAAAGTGGCACTTCCACACCATTTTTCTATTAGAGTTCAGACCTATAGCAGGGCTACTATAGCAGACTTGCTACAGCAAGACTGAACCAGGGCAGGTTTTGAACAGGTTTGTATTACAATTAACATTACTAAATTGGCATTGTGAATTGTCCTGGGCTGATCTTTGAAATTTTATTTTATTTTTTAAGATAGATAGCTCTGATTTCAGCTGTGCATGAATAGAAAGTCTAGCAGATCTGAATGGGTGTGTGCAGCCGTGTGTACTACATTCCAATAAGTGTATATTCCATCAAGGGCTACATTGATGGAGCCATGTTTCTTCTCTTGATACTTGATTGTTCCATCCTTAGTTTCAGTTTTAATGTAGTTTATGCAAATCAAATTTCTCTTCTTCTTTTGGTTCTAAAAAAAATATATAAATAAATAAATAAATAAATCTCAAAATGAGTTCAGATCTGAATTGCATTCATCAATCAGACCTGCACTCATCCAAAAAGATTTTGGTTGCATTGCTGTATTTTGATTTAGTTTTCTTCATTTAAAAAAAAAAAAGTAAAGAAAAGAAAAATAGAAAAAGAAAAGAAAAAGAAAATCAGATCCCAGCAGCCACACCATGGTGAATACAGGTCTGATTTCAGATCTTTTTACTACTGATTGATTTCGGTTTTGTGCAGATCTGTATACAGCATGTTTCATTGCTGATATCAGTAGGTTATCCTGCTGAATTGCTCAGTTTTAGTATGGCTACTCCATCTAGTGTTTGGTGATGCATAGCTCATCAAAACAGTGGGCTCAGATCTGATATTTAGTAGCCTTCCAATATGGAAATCAGACCTGAGCACAACTGTACTGTTATCAGCAGCTGCTATTATATTTATTGTTGTTCTCAGTGGCTTCTGAGATTTCAGAGCTGATCTCAATTTTGTGTAGAACTGATGTCTGAATTACTATCTCACAATCCTTTGTACATTGATTTCAGTTTAGTGTATTGACCTTCAGTAGCACAGAAGAGCCTTTTAATATGAAACTCAGACCTAAACACAATCACTGCTGATCCGCATTTGGCTGTCCTCAGTAGCTGCTAAGATTTCAGAATTGTATATTACTGTTCTCAGTAGCTACTGAGATTTCAGCTCTCAGCAGTTTAGATCTGTGAAATTAAATCCCGTCCCTGATTTCAGCAATATAAGGAAGAGGAATTTGTAAACTGTTGTTCTACTCAGAGATTACTAAATTCAGACCTGTTTGTAAATTGCTACTGAATTCTGTATATTGAATAAGATGTTGATCTGCTTTTAGTTAGCTGCATTTATTTATTTTAGGATGTAGGTTTGTATATTCCAATACTTCACTTTACATTTTTAGTTGTAATAGGATTAGTTATTTATTTTCTTTTGTGAATATTGGCCTTTTTATTGCTTTGACCTTTACAGTTTATGACAAGCAGACCTGAACTGGAAGAGATCCTTTACGACCCGGAGATTGAACGGACTCTCCGTGTCCGTTTGAGAGCTGCTAAGCAAGTCAGACAAGAAGCACAAGAAATGGCTGAACAAAGAACTATGATGGATTATGCCAAGCCCACCCTCACCGGGACTGTCTCCAGCATTATCAAGCCAACTATTGCTGCCAATAACTTCGAAATTAAACCGGCCATAATCCAAATGATACAAAATATGGTTCAGTTTTGTGGTATGGCCCATGAGGATCCGAATGCCCATATTGCTAACTTCTTGGAAATCTGTGACACCTTCAAACACAATGGGGTAAGTGATGATGCCATCCGGCTGAGGTTATTCCCATTTTCTTTGAAGGATAAAGCCAAAGCTTGGTTGAATTCGTTACCGGCAGGATCAATAGCTACGTGGGACGAAATGGCCAGCCGTTTTCTCTCTAAATATTTTCCCCCTTCTAAAACTGCTAAAATGAGGAATGACATCACTACTTTTTTCCAGCAAGAGGGGGAATCTCTCTATGAGTCCTGGGAACGTTACAAGGAGCTACTAAGGAGGGCTCCTCACCATGGCCTTCCGATTTGGCTGCAAGTGCAAACATTTTATAATGGTCTGACCGATTCAAACAAGACCATCTTAGATGCAGCAGCTGGGGGCTCCATAAACAATAAGACTCCCGAGGTTGCCCATGCACTCATCGAGGAGATGGCAGCCAATAACTACCAATGGCATTCAGAAAGGACACCAGTTAGAAAGCAGCATGGCTTTCATAATGTGGATACATACACAGCTCTCTCTGCACAAATAGGAGCACTTAGCAAAAAATTTGATGAGATGCAGATGGCAGCTATGCATGTACAGTATGATAAGTGTGGGGGAGGCCATGATAGCACTGAATTCCAAGTTGGCAGTCAGTCTTTTCAGTCCACAGAACAAGTAGACTTTGTTGGCAACCTTACAAGACAGCCAGGAAATCAGTACCATCATGCCCATAACCCCGGATGGAGAGGCCACCTGAATCAGCATGCACCTAAGCCTTTCCACCAAAACTTCTATCAGCCAGAACTGAAATCTAACTTGGAGGAGCTGATGACCAAGTTCATAGCTAGTGCGGAAAATAGATTTCAGAAAAATGAAACATCGATAAGGAACTTGGAAACTCAGGTTGGGCAGCTGGCACAGATGATTTCAGAAAGGGCTCCGGGTACCTTACCTAGTAACACCATGGTAAACCCAAGGGAACAAAAGGCTGTTGGGAGAATTCCCAATTCAGATACTTAGTCATAAACTGTCTTACTTACTTTTTGTTTTTATTTTTCATAGCATTTAAAGTTTAGTTAGTTTTTCTTAGAATTTAATTGAATAAAGATACTGATCTCCTCTTCTAGTTTGCAAGTGATTTCTAGCAGAAGAAGTTTTCCACCGACAACATATTGCAAAATTTAAGAATGATCTTCAGGGAAGTCCTCTAAATACCTCCTATTACTTGATGATGCTCTTGCTAGTTTTATTGTTACTGCCTAACACTACGAACATTGAGGACAATGTTCATCTTAAGTGTGGGGGAGTGAGCCCAAGGCTAGGGTATGGGGGCTGAAACCATGCACCCTAAAAAAAAGACTGGAACCTCTCAAGTTCATTACTATTTATTTAATGATTTTTTTTAGAAGGAATTCAATGAATTGAGGGAGACTGATGTACTTGTTAAGTTTTTATTCTTGTGAATGACCCAATTTGATATATGCATGAGAAAAGGGGAGCTGAATATGCCTTTCAGCATGACTAGCCCTAACTTCCTTCATGTGTATGGAAGCCCTTGATTTCATTGTTAATGGTCAAGAAAGCTAGTGCACATCTGAAGTGTTGATTCTTGAGGTTCAATAATTGCAAAGAAGGACAAAAGCCCAAATTGACTCCGCTATTTTGAGCTAAATAGTAAAACTAGCAGCTCAGAACATGAGTCCTACCTCAAGTAAGTGACCAGTGTGAGATGGAGCATAAGATGCACTCACACCAAAAAAAAAAAAAAAAAAAAAAAAAAAAAAAAAAGAGAGAGAAAAGTGTGTGAGATGGAGCATAAAATGCACTCACACCGAAAAGAAAAAAAAAAAGAAAAGGGTGAGATGGAGCATAAGATGCACTCACCCTTAGAAATAAGTAATTGTGGTGACAACCGAGGTTCAAAGGGGCACTCTAAAGTTGAACTCTCATTGAGATTTAGTTACAGATGTGAAACTTAGTGAAATTTGATTATTAACCTTGACAATTAAGGAGCTGATTTATATATGAATTAGGAGTGAAGGCTAGACTATGATGAAATTCATATTCTCCTTTCCTCGGATCTGATACATATCTTAAATGGTAATTTACAAGAATAAGAGTTGAGCACTTACAAAAGTTCCCCGACTACTCAATGAATTTCTATCTTAAAAAAAAAAAGTTCACCAGGTAAATGGTGAGAACAGAAGGGGGGAATGTTAAGTTTATGGCTGATGTCGTTGCTTGAGGACAAGCAAAAGCTTAAGTGTGGGGGTATTTGATGAACTTACAATTTATCTATAATTTTTGATGACTTTAGCATGGATTTTTATGTCGGTTTTATTAATTTTTGCCTTAATTTAGCTTGATTGCAAGAAAGATTTCAGGGGGAGCCAAATCAACAAAAAGAAGGCAAAAGCAAGAAAAGAAAACCCAAAATTTATCAAGTTCAGCCCGGCCCAGTCATGAGAGCAAGAGAATTTCATTCGGCCCAAGAAGAGCAAGTGAAACTCTTTGAAAAATCCAAGGGAAGAAGCCTAGCAAGAAGGAAATTTCGGCCCAGCCCATTTTTAGCCCAAATAACAGCCTAGAGTGTAGCCCACTTGAGCTCAAAAGCAAGCTAATTTGTAGCCCAAATAGCAGCCCAAAGGGAGCTAGGGGCGGCAACTCCTAGATGTTTCTTGAAGAGAAGGAGGGAGCACTCTAGAAGGTTCATAAGGGGTGTAATACACCCCATTCTAGAGGCTTCAAGAAGGGGCAAGAGCCCCCTTGAAAAACTATATAAGGAGGCCTCTAGGAGGGGATAAAGTTGTTCAATTGCTTGAGAGGAAGGCTCTCCCACTCTTAGAGGTTCGGCCACCTTGAGAGAAGAGAAGAGAAGAAGGCTAGGCGCAAGGAAGAAGAAGAAGAAGGGCTGAAGGAAGTTCAAGACAAGCAAGCTAGAAGAAGAAGGTGAGTTCGAATTGAGGGTTTGTGATTCAAAGATCTTTTGTAATAAATCATTTGTAGTTTCATTCTCTTTTGATTTGAATTCAGTTTCTTAGTTATATGTTCTTTCTTCTTTCTCCTTGTTTCCATTCTTCCTTGATGTATTTCAGCTTGTAAAATTTCAGTTCAGCAATTTAATTCATTTTGATTCATTCAAATGGTCATGCATTGTACTTGAAGTTTCTTGAATAAGGGTGTGATTGTAGATTAATTCGGCCAACTAACCTTCAAAACTCAGATCTGAATTCTCAGATCTGAGATTGCAAGATCTGAATTGCTTGAAAGAGAATTTAGATCTGCAATTTTCAGATTGGGCGAATTAATCTATAGCTTGGAATTCCTAGAGTGCTTGAGAGAGACTCTAAGAATTCAGATCTACTATTCAAGAACTGAATTGAGTGCAAGGTTAGAGATAACTTGCACAATTCAGTTGGTGATCAATTCAGATTTGAATTGATGCCTTAGAAGTGTTTGAAGAAATGCATGCATGGGGATTAGATTCTTGCTAGAGATAGAAGAACCGTCACTCATGCATAGGATGAACATGCGCTTGAGAGAGGCTGTTCATGACCTTGGGGTTTCACCAAACCAAGGCTCAATCATGATTCATTCGAATGATCCAAATTGATAGATTGCTGAATTCTGAGATTGACATTTACTGCTTACTCTTCTAACCTGAATTGAAGGCAATTGGACCAATGATTTAGATAGATTTTAATTTAGGATTTTTTTAGCTTTCATTAAAGTTTTGATTTATTTGTTGATCAGATAAGAAGTGCTCAATTTAGTATTGGTAATTGTTTTCTAAATCCTCGTGGGAACGATACTTCACTCACTACTTTATTACTTGAACGGCTAGTGCACTTGCTAGTGTCACAATGAGCCACACATCACATATAGTGTAGGATTAATTGAATCTTTGAACTGGACCAGATTTCTAGTATTGCTCTGGACCTTGGAGATTGATGGGCAAAACTGGAAAGTTACACCCGACCCCTAGACTCGATTATGATACTGCACTGGGTGTCGGATTAGGCTATCTTTGATGTACCAATCAGTGAGATCCTTAGTAGGGGTCAAAACATTGGTATGTTGGGACAGTCTGAGAATTCATTTGAGTGGGTGATCATAGTGATAGGATCAACCCCTTTGTCGGACAAAGGTAATGATCAGGGATGCACTCTCACTAATGGAAACCAAGACTACCGGCAGCCGATTTCAATCGTTGAGATTTGTTTTGCAAAATATATTTTATATGAGATATAAAAGTATATATATTATGGTTTCGAAATGATTTGCAAAAGGTTTTAATTCCCGGGATCCATATAAGCAGAGAGTGCAACACTGTTCTTTGCAGCCGAGGGAGAGGTCCTCTCTTGTCGGGCAGTGTATGATCATTATGGGCTGAGAGGTTAAGTATAAGACCATTGAGGATAATACCTGATGGGCTAATTGCATCTACCCATAGTCCCTGGGTGTTACAAGGTGGCTTGGCCCAAGGACCACTTAGGGTAAGTGTTGGGCCCATAGAGCCCATCTAATGGGTTTTCAAGGGGTGCACTGTCCATAACAGTGTATTCGGCCATGCCATGTAACAAAGGCCGGGCCGAACCCATGTGGCTGATGTGTAGATCAATGTTTGGGTCCCACGCTATACAAGGAAGCCCAACTGGGCAGTAGTTTGAAAGGCTAAATGAATACATAACCTTAAATGGGCCCTAAGCCCATTTCGAACTGAGCTAATTTGATTAATCACTTAAGGGGTAAATTCTGAGATGGATCAACTGATAGGATTGGGCCCAGACCCTATCCACTTAGAGAGTCCAAGATCTAAATGAGATTTAGATCTAGAAACCTCCTAATTAGATTAGGAGATGGCTGATCTAATCTGCAGATAAGATAAGGGTTGTCTCTTATCTTAAAGGGACTACTAATCCAAATATGATTTGGGTTAGCAACTCCTAATGGGATTAGGAGTTGATCCCTTTAAGATTATAAAAGGAGAAGGGGGCGGCAGCCTTTAGACATGCAAGCTACACACTCTTGTCTTCAGAGCTGAGATTACTAGAAGAGAGAATTCTGCACCCTACAAATACTCTCTTGCTGCATCCTTTTGCAGCCGCCGCCTACAGCAGTTCGATCTCCAGTTCTTGGGAGAAATCAAGATTGGATCTTAATACCAATCTTTTGGAGAAAAGATTGGTGGGAGTTGTATTCACAAGCCATCCAGTTGATTCTTGCGAAGGGTCAAGTTCTTTTGGAAGAACACTTCTGATTCTGCTCCACCTTGCACTGCGCCATCTTCAGTGGGAGCAGATTTTGGATCCTTCCTTGGGCGTGAACACCTCCATTGGGAGATACTACTTCTCTGTATCAACTATTATCTCTCCCTACTCCTTTTGGTTTAGATCTGGTTCAGTTTATGGTTCAAGAATGATCCTTGAAAATATGATTTTCTAAATGGGGAATTCGATTCCCAGTTGAAGGGAGAGAAAAATTTTTGAAATTCGCCCCCTTATTCCGCAATCATTGGGTGTCCATGTGATGGATTTCCTATCCCTTCAGTGGTATCAGAGCCATGGTTCAAGTATTGAACCATTCTGTTTCAGATTTGAACCTACGCAAATAGGGAAAAGGCATTCTACCCAATTTGCGCAGATATGGGTTTTGGGAAATTTGTTCCCAAAATTGATGGGCAAATAATCTGAAATTAATTTTATATAAATCTGATTACTGTTCAGAATAGTTCTTTATGATTTTCTTGATTTATGGGTTGTTCGTACAAGAGGAGATCGAATTCTTGATTTGCGCAGGGAGAACTGCAAGATTTGTAGTTTCTTGATTAATTTATTACAAATGGTCTGTAAATAATTTTTTTTTTTTTTTAGACTCAATGTATAGGCATTCGGTCTGATGTAATTATTAATAGAAATATGATTTCTATTTATTTTTATTTTTGGATTGAAGATGGTGGCGCAGAAAAGGAGATTTCGCAGATGGGAGACATAAAATCTGCGATTTGCAGTTTGTTAAACTACAATCTGTGATCTAACCTCTGTTTTGCAGGATGGAGTGTGCGAACAGCCCTGATTAACTGATTCATGATTTTCTTTTATCATTTATTTAATTTCAGATTATTTTATTGAATTAAAGATTTAATTAAAGATCAAACCTTAGACCCATTCGAACCAAGATTGGTTCAAACTGTTTGGACCAAATCTAGGGTTTAACAAGGCTGAAAGTCAGCCATATTTTTCCCACTAATGGGCCTAAGGATTGATATTTAATTAAATGGTTAATTCGGCCCAACCTGTAAAGGCCCAATTTTAAATAGTTAAAACTGCTAAAAGCCCACTTCAAAGGATAAAGCTATATGGGCCGAACTGGGTAACCCTAATTCATCCCATATACCTAGATAATATTAATGGTTAATATTATGGATTTTTAACGGGCTTCCAATGGGCCTTACAGATAATTAATTGATTGGATCAATTTATCCCTGCATGAGATGTATGGATGTATGATGTGCTGCGTACATGGGCCATAAGTGTTGGGCCCATGCTCATTCGACAGTGGCTCTTGCACACACCATGGCTGAATGCATATCATTGCCATGGTGTCCCTTTTGGTTATTGGATGACCTCCCTCAGTGGTGGGCCCCACACCTCATCAATTTATCCCTGCCAATTTAAGGCCCACCGAAATCTGACTTTATGAAAGTCAGTGGGAGCCACTTTGGTTTGACCTAAATCAAACTAGGGCATAATTAACTGTTCCCTCTAGCTAATATGAGTGCAAGTGATAGAAGATTCATATGATGAACTCTCTAAAGGCCTTCCATCATTAGCATGAGGATGAGTCCTTCAGTAATGAGGAAACGCACCAAAAATTGAGCTATCCATTTGCTGTTGGGCTTGTCTAAGTGTTTCATAAGATTATAGGGGCGTCATAGACCGATGTGGGAGGGGCTTCACCAGAAAATGGGAACTCTCTCACGGTACCTTGGCGTTCACGAATATGATGGGTAAGCACTCACTGGACAGAAAGGTTTACCTGAAAACGGCTCTGAACCTTGTCTGACAGAGGCTGATGAGACGGAAAAGAACCCTATTTTTGTCCCCTAATTTTCATCTTTTTTCATTATTTTAACACTTAAATGCACTCATTACTCTTGTATTTCGATTCAGGGCAATAAAGAAGGCAATTGGAAGGAAACATGCCAATTCGGGTGATTTTGCACAGTTTCGGCGATAGTCAGTGATCTGGGCCTAACTCACAATTCCGGACTCCGAATTGGTCAATTCAAGAAGCATTAGAAAGAAGAACGAAAGGTCCACAACTTTTATGTTTTGGGTTTTGACTGATTCGGTACACATCGAGTACGAAACCATGCCCGAAGTCGGAGCAAGAGTCTAGAGTCCTAATTCGGATGTAATCTCCCAAGAGGGAGAGTGTCTTATTAGATCTAAACTTTGAATGTAATCCTATAAGGATAAGAAGGTTGGGGATTAGATAAGAGATAGGATAGGATTAGTTCAAAGAAGATAAGATCAAGACTCCCTAAAGATAAGATTATCTCCTAGAAGGAGTTGGAAAGCAGCCCTCTCCTTTGGCTATATAAAGAGGGGGGCGAACCAGCTCTAGCATCACTCATTCCAAGATCCAAGAGATCATCAAGAGGCCAAGAAGCTCAAGAAGGTAGTTCGGCTATGGAAAGCATGGAGATTGCATAGATCATGAGTAGTTAAGCTTCTTTTTCTGGTTCAAGAGGGGAGGTTTGATCGTGTCATTGTGATGTTCTGTAGTTACTTTATTTTCTTGCTTTCTAATTCAAGTATTCATTGATTCTTGTGTATATTTTTATTAGATATTGATGTTAATTAGTTTGACAAACTGAATTAATGTTGATTTTCCTATTGCTATCCATGATTTCGGTGATCCGTAATTGTCACAAATAATGGTACAAGTAGCAATTAGGTTGATATCTTTTTGGGTTAATTGTTCGTGACAGCCTTTGACCAATGTTTTATCATGGTTCAACCTAAAGGAATCGATGGAACAAAATTCAATAATTGCAGCTATCTCAATTATTGTTATTTTGGTTTAACTATTTTCAAAAATCTTAATGCTATCATTGTTTAACATGGAACGCTATCGTACCCAGTTGAGTGGTGATAAGTGTTGATCGAATGCTGGGTTTGGTCAACTGAATTAGGAAAACACAAGGTTTATTATGGCTATCCTAGTAAATCTAAGGTTAAATGCTTGAATTGCAAAAATGCTTAATTGTACTTAGGATCGATGGCCAATCGATTCAACCCAAACCCTTGAACCAGAATTTGGTAAGATTGAATTTTCTCTTGTTTAGTTAGTTTGTTATTCATTTAATTTTAGTTATTAAAATTTCCCACACAATTACTTTATCCATTCGGCTAAGAGATTACTGATTTGCTCCCTGTGGGATTCGACCTAGTACCACTTTTACTACAAATATTTTATTGTGGGACTAGTACTAATTTTGAGGGCTTCGACAAACCCGCCAAAATTTTGGCACCGTTGCCGGGGAGCAACGTTAATTTCTTAGCTATTACCTTCTTTTGTTATCTTCTTGTTTATGACTCGTGCTTCTCAACGAGGTGAACTTCAGTACAACCCCGAAATTGAGAGGACCACCCGTCGTTTAAGGAAGGAGGCAAAGCAAAGGAAGGATCGCTCACCTAAAAGGGTGAACTCAGATATCGATCTACCCACTTGTGATTTTTCCATCTTCGAAGAAGTAGAAAGAATGGCTGATAGAGAGAGGACATTAAGGGAGTTGGCTGCACCAATTATGAACCAACAACCCTTATGCATCACGTACCCCACTCTTGAGGTAGCCTTTGAACTCAAATCTGGTTTGATTCAATTATTACCTATGTTTCATGGTTTCCCAGGTGAGGACCCTCACAAACATCTAAAGGAATTTCATGTCGTCTGTTCAAGCATGAAACCCCACGGTATGACCGAGGACCAGGTAAAACTCATAGCCTTTCCATTTACTTTAAGAGATAAAGCAAAGGATTGGCTGTATATTCTCCCTCCCGGTTCTGTACGCACATGGGATGAAATGAATTGGATATTTTTAGATAAATATTTTCCTGCATCCCGGACTGTGAATATAAGAAAAGAAATATGTGGAGTTCAGCAGTTTGGTGGTGAGACATTATATGAATATTGGGAAAGGTTTAAGCAACTTGTTGCTAGTTGTCCCCACCACCAAATTCCTGAACAATTGTTAATCCAATACTTCTATTGAAGGGCTTCAGCCCATGGATAAAGTATGGTCGATGCAGCCAGTGGAGGAGCTCTAGTGAACAAGACACCTGAAGCGGCGAAGGAATTAATCTCCAATATGGCCGAAAATTCTCAGCAATTCGGTAAAAGGACAAAAGGTACCATTAGAAGTGTTAACGAGGTAAGCCATGCAAATTTAGAAAACCAGATTTCTGACTTAACTGCTTTGGTTAGGCAACTAGCTGTAGGACAATTACAAACTGCTAGGGTGTGTGGTATCTGTTCGATCCATGGTCATCCTACGGACATGTGTCCATCATTACAAGATGGATCGATGCAGCAAGTAAATGTCGTAGGAGGATTCCCAGGGCAGCCCCAACGAAAGTATGATCCCTACTCCAATTACTACAATTCAGGGTGGAGAGATCATCCAAATCTAAGCTACGGAAACCCAGGAGGACAGCAGCAGTATCAGCCCCATTTTTTCAGTCAACAGCCCCAGTTTTCAACACCCATCACAGCGCAAGGCCAACCCCCGAATTCAGGTACATCATTAGAAGATATAGTTAAGGCTCTAGCTACTAATACTCAACAATTTCAACAAAAAACAAGAGCAAGCATTCATAATTTGGGGAACCAAATCAGCCAACTTGCCAATTCCATTAGTAAGTTGGAGGCGCAGAGCTCCGGAAAACTATCATCAGAAGCGGTAGTCAACCCCAAGGAAAATGTAAGTGCAGTGGTGCTGAGAAGCGGGAAGGAACTACAGCTAGAACCCACCTCACCAAGGAAGGTAGAAAAAAGACAAGAAGAAGAGGAGGTACAGGACTCAAACAAAAGCCCCATTAAGGTAGGAGTTAGAGAGAACGTTTCAGTTGTGATCAAGAGGACCTTACCAGAAAAACATGCTGATCCAGGTATGTTCACCCTATCAATGTCATGCCATACTCAATTTACTATGCTTTGAGATTAGGTCCTTTAAGGGAAATTAAAGCTGTTATCCAATTAGTTGATCGTTCTAATGCCTACCCAGAAGGGATTGTTGAGAATGCAATGGTGCAGGTTAATGATTTAATTTTCCCAGCTAATTTTTACATTTTGAAGATGGAGGAGGACATGATCGAAAGTTCAGCCCCACTTCTATTAGGCAGACCATTCATGAAAATGGCCAAGACCAAAATAGATGTGGATGAGGGTACCCTCTCTATCAAATGTGATGGAGAGACTATTAAATTTAATATTTTTGAAGCTATGAAGTACCCAATTGAAGACCATTCGATCTATTCGGTTGACACTTTTGATCCAACTGTGTAGGAAATTTTTGAAAAAGATATGAATGAGGAGTTAGAATCGAGTGCACAATTGGATACCAAGGCCCCTATTCCAAATTTGAACCCGCCCATGATGGATGGAAGGGGAGCACACCGAAAGCTGCAACCACGAGAGTTAAAGTAGCAAAGGAAAACATCGAGCATAACGACGTTAAACAATTGCGCTTCTGGGAGGCAACCCATTATGTTTAGTTAATTTGTTATTTTGTTTGGTTTTGATTTTTGTGTTTAGCAGGAACCCAACAAGACAAACAGGAAAGTACCCCCAAATCCTTCTGCTTTATGCATAATCACATACAGTGGGGACAATGTATAACTTAAGTGTGGGGGGATTAGGGAAATCTGATGGAAATTTGGGATACCTTACCTTCTTAAAATTTCTTCTCCCGAAAACTTATCCTTCAATGATTTCAACTTATCATGAATCATGCGCTTAGGCTGAATAAATAAGATAGGATGCAAGCATGACTAACTGAATCTTTCTTGGCTGCATATGGTACCTCATGATTTTAATCGATCAATAGGCAAGATGCATAAGGGTTTGATTGATTTTCACATAATTATCTATCAAACATGGGTTGATTATTCTAGAACTTGCTGTGTTAGGCATATAGAGACCACGATCAATGAATTCATGGATCAGGCAGTGAAACCCTATGATTCTTGTGCAAAAAAAAAAAATCGTGACTAATGTGAGATGGAGCATAAAATGCACTCACATCTAGAAATGAAAGCATGTGTGAGATGGAGCATAAAATGCACTCACATCTAGAAATGAAAGCATGTGTGAGATGGAGCATAAAATGCACTCACATCTTGAAAAGAAGGCAAGGGTGAGATGGAGCATAAAATGCACTCACCCTAGAACCCCAACCCCATTCTCACCTTCAGATCCTAGGAATTCACACTAAGTGGTGGAGATGTGATACATAGCAAGCTTATGGCAATAAGCACACCTTGTTTTGATTCAAAGGAAAGTAATTGCATCTGGCTGAATTGGTTTGTTAAAAGCAATGAGCACCCGTGCAGTCCAAGGAGTTTCAGCCCTGGAAGGCTTGTCTCCTTGACTATCGATTTAACTTGGGACCATGAGGAATGGTGATTTGCGATCACTCTTGGACAAGAAAAAGGGGAGAAAGAGATGAAAAGGGAAAGGTTGCCAAGTATGAACTAAAGCATGCGATGAACTAGGCCTCATGTAGAGAAAAAGAAATATTGAAAATCAGTAGTTGGTTTCTTTTGTGTTACTTGAGTTTTTGCCTTGCCCGAGGACGAGCAAAGTTTAAGTGTGGGGGGATTTGATGAGATGGAAAAGAACCCTATTTTTGTCCCCTAATTTTCATATTTTTTCATTATTTTAACACTTAAATGCACTCATTACTCTTGTATTTCGATTCAGGGCAATAAAGAAGGCAATTGGAAGGAAACATGCCAATTTGGGTGATTTTGCACAGTTTCGGTGATAGTCAGTGATCTGGGCCTAACTCATAATTCCGGACTCTGAATTGGGCAATTCAAAAAGCATTAGAAAGAAGAACGAAAGGTCCACAACTTTTATGTTTTGGGTATTGACTGATTTGGTACACATCGAGTACAAAACCGGGCCCGAAGTTGGAGCAACGTCTCAGCCAGGCCCATTTAACAGCTGAAGCCCAACTCGCAGAAGAACCTGGAAGCAGCCCAAGTAGCAGAGAAGCCCAACTCGGATACAAGAGTCTAGAGTACTAATTCGAATGTAATCTCCCAAGAGGGAGAGTGTCTTATTAGATCTAAACTTTGAATGTAATCCTATAAGGATAAGAAGGTTGGGGATTAGATAAGAGATAGGATAGGATTAGTTCAAAGAAGATAAGATCAAGACTCCCTAAAGATAAGATTATCTCCTAGAAGGAGTTGGAAAACAGCCCTCTCCTTTGGCTATATAAAGAGGGGGCAAACCAGCTCTAGCATCACTCATTCCAAGATCCAACAGATCATCAAGAGGCCAAGAAGCTCAAGAAGGTAGTTCGGCTATGAAAAGCATGGAGATTGCGCAGATCATGAGTAGCTAAGCTTCTTTTTCTGGTTCAAGGGGGGAGGTTCGATCATGTCATTGTAATGTTCTGTAGTTACTTTATTTTCTTGCTTTCTAATTCAAGTATTCATTGATTCTTGTGCATATTTTTATTGGATGTTGATGTTAATTAGTTTGACAAACTGAATTAATGTTGATTTTCCTATTGCTATCCATGATTTCGGTGATCTGTAATTGTCACGAATAATGGTACAAGTAGCAATTAGGTTGATAACTTTTTGGGTCAATTGTTCGTGACAGCTTTTGACCAACGTTTTATCATGGTTCAACCTAAAGGAATCAATGAAACAAAATTCAATAATTGCAGCTATCTCAATTATTGTTATTTTGGTTTAACTGTTTTCACAAATCTTAATGCTATCATTGTTTATCATGGAACGCTATCGTACCCAGTTGAGTGGTGATAAGTGTTGATTGAATGTTGGGTTTGGTCAACTGAATTAGGAAACCACAATGTTTATTATGGCTATCCTAGTAAATCTAAGGTTAAATGCTTGAATTGCAAGAATGCTTAATTGTACCTAGGATCGATGGCCAATCGATTCAACCCAAACCCTTGAACCAGAATTCGGTAAGATTGATTTTTCTCTTGTTTGTTTAGTTTGTTATTCATTTAATTTTAGTTATTAAATTTTCCCACACAATTACTTTATCCATTCGGCTAAGAGATTACTGATTTGCTCCCTGTGGGATTCGACCTAGTACCACTTTTACTACAAATATTTTATTGTGGGATTAGTACTAATTTTGAGGGCTTCGACAAACCCGCCAGAAGCCAAAGGGAAAACTCATATGATGAGTGGATATGATCCTTAACAGAAAGGTGGTGGGGTTATGCAGCTGAAACAGTTGGCTCCATGCACCCTATGTGATTTCCCACATTTCCAGAGACAACCCGTAGTCTCCATCACTGAGAAAGGAGGGAAATCTCAGAGATGAATAAATGGAAATGGAACATAGATTAAAATCCATATCTATGTAATGAACATGAATCAAGTTAGGTTGTGGTCTGATGTTTGCTCTTTTATCAGAAAATGGCAAACGGATCTTTTGCAAAGCTTTTTGACGACAACAAGCTTAAGGGCCCAAACTATGCCGACTGGTACAGGAACCTTGTGTTGGTCTTAACCTCTAAAAAGTTGGATAAGGTAGCAAAAAATCCTGACCCGGATCATCCAGGAGATAGGGCTTCTGAGGCCCGTAGACGAGAATACCAAGAATGGGAGGAGAAAAACTCCCTTGCCCGCTGCTATATCATTGTCTCTTTGGACAATCCAATTCAAAGGCAGTTCGATCAGATTGAACTTGCCAATAACATATTTGATAGTCTTAAGACAATGTACGAAGGGCAGAATCATTCTACTCGACAGAAGGTCTTGAAACAGTTCATAACCGCGCAGATGTCCAAGAACCAACAAGTTCACGACCATTGTCTCCAGATGATGGGTTATATCAATGAACTGGAGGTTCTTGGATCCGGGCTGGATCTGGTAACACAGATCGATGCTATTCTCAACTCTCTGCCTCCATCCTTTTATCCATTCATCATGAACTACAACATGAACAAGCTGAACATCAGCTTGCAAGAGCTCATCAATATGTTGCAAAGAGTTGAAGAAATGATTAAAAAGGATGAGCCCATTGCTTTGCTTGTTGAAACTGGCAAATCGGGCAAGAAAAGGAAGGCAAAGAGAAAGCCCTAGAAGAAGGCTTCCAAACCCAAGAAGCAAAAGAAAGACAAAGAATCGGATGCCTGTCACTTCTACAAGAAGACCGGCCATTGGAAAAGGAACTATCCTGCCTACCTGGAATCCAAGAAAGGTAATTTTGAATCTTGTGTTATAGAAACCAATTTATTGGTAGCTTCTGCGTCCTGGTGTATTGACTCCAGGGCTTCAACTTATGCGTGTAACTCACTGCAGGGGTTCAAGGTAAGCAGAAGGCTAAGTGAAGGAGAAGTCACTCTCCACTTGGGGACTACTGCAACTGTTGCAGTCGCGGCAATAGGAACCGTGGAGTTAATTTTTAGAGAAGGAATAATTATACTGAAAGATTGTCTTTATGTACAAAATTTAAGGAGAAATTTGATTTTTGTTTCAAAATTGTGTGCAGATTGTTATTCTGTCTTCTTTAGTAATATGATTACTATTAAAAGAAATAACAGATTCATCGCATACAGAGAACTGGAGAACGGTCTCTATGTTTTACATCCTTCTCTAGAAACTAACATAACCAAAACTACATTGGTTGAAATCCCCAAGAAGAGAGCCCATGATACTATTAATCCCACGTGTCTGTAGCATTACCAACTTGGCCACATCGGTGTTGACCGAATCACAAGGTTGGTAAAGGATGGTCCTTTGAATTTTCTAACTATAGAAGATCTTCCCACCTGTGAGCCTTGCCTACAAGGCAAGATGATGAAACGACCATTTAACGGTAAGCCTGAAAGATGTACAAACACGCTTGACCTAATACATACTGATGTATGTGGTCCCCTGAGTGTTAGGACACAAAATCAACACGTGTACTTCATCACCTTCACAGATGATTTTTCATGATATGGTTACGTGTACCTTATTGGATATGGTCTGGTCACTTCTCATACACTCAGAGTTACCCACATCCTTTTGGGGTTACGCATTAGAGACTATGATTTACGTGCTGAATCGGGTTCCAAACAAATATGTTCCGAACACTCCATATGAACTTTGGATCGAAAAGAAACCAAGTGTCAGACACTTGAAGATTTAGGGATGTCTAGCACATGTTAAAAGAACGAGTGCAGACAAGTTGGAATCCAAGACCAGCCGTTGCCTATTTGTAGGCTACCCAAAAGGCTCTGTAGGTTACCTTTTCTATGACCCAAGTGAGTAGAAAGTGTTCTGCAGTTAAAATGCCCAATTCTTGGAGACTGATTACATCCTGGACACACATCGTCAAGAAATTGTTCTTGATGAGGAGAGCTCAGGAGCAGTGGGAGATGTCCCACAAGTTCCAGGTAGTGACCAACCTAGAAGATCCACTCGGGTATCCAGGCCACTAGTCCGTTATGGTTATGACCAGGATAGTTACCTGGTGGAAACCTTGACTAGTGAGGAGGATCCTGTGACTTACGCGGAAGCTATGTTGGACATAGATTCCCAGAAGTGGGTGGAGGCCATGAGAGTAGAGATGGACTCAATGGAGACCAATGGAGTCTAGACTCTAGTAGATCCACCCTCCGGGGTAAAAGCAATCGGTTGCAAATGGATTTAAAAGAGGAAGAAGGGTCGTGATGGTAGGCTTGAGACCTTCAAAGCTCGTCTGGTGGCAAAAGGGTACACTCAGAAGGAGGGCATCGATTATGAGAAAATCTTTTTGCCTGTGGCCATGCTTAAATCCATTAGGATCCTGCTAGCTGTAGCAGCATACCATGATTATGAGATTTGGCAGATGGATGTCAAAATTGCATTCCTGAATGGAGATCTTACTAAAGATATCTATATGCAGTAGCCGGAAGGCTTCATTGTTGTAGGTCAGGAAAACATGGTATGTAAACTCAATAGATCCATTTATGGACTTAAGCAAGCTTCTAGAAATTGGAACATCCGTTTTGACTTTGCTGTCAAATTGTTTGACTTCGAGTAGAATCCGGATGAACCCTGTGTTTACAGAAAGTACAGTGGAGATAAAGTTACCTTCTTGGTTCTATATGTAGACGACATTCTACTCATTGGGAATGATGTAGGAATGTTAACTACGGTGAAAGTATGGCTTTCACAGCAATTCACCAGGAAAGATCTTGGAGAAGCATCCTATATACTAGGTCTTCGACTCTATAGAGATAGATCGAAGCAGATAATAGGATTATCCCAATCTGCCTACATTGACAAAATAGTCAAAAGATACAGCATGAAAAACTCCAAGAAAGGAAATGTTCCTTTCAGGCACGGAGTCACTCTCTCTAAGAAGATGTCTCCTAAGACTTCTGAGGAGATTGATGTAATGAAAAACATTCCCTATGCCTCTGCCTTAGGGATTATCATGTATGCCATGTTGTGCACTCATCCTGACATTACTCAGGCAGTGAGTGTAGTAAGCAGATTTCAGGCCAACCCAGGGCAGGAGCACTGGACTGCTGTGAAAAACATACTTAAGTACCTTCGAAGGACAAAAGAGTTTTGTCTAGTATTCGATGGTAATTCACTACAAATCCAAGGGTATACTGATGCCGATTTCCAATCGGATCCAGATGATAGAAAGTCTACATCTGGATATGTTTTCATGATAGGACCGTGTGCTGTTTGCTGGAAAAGCAGCAAACAGGGGTCCACTATAGACTCCACGACCGAGGCCGAGTACATTGCCGCAAGTGAGGCTGCCAAAGAAGCCGTGTGGATGAAGAAGTTCGTTCATGAGTTGGGAGTATTTTCATCTAGCACATCACCTATTCCATTGTTGTGTGACAACAATGGAGCTATTGCTCAGGCTAACGAGCCACGAGCCCACTCAAAGTCGAAGCACATTGAGAGGTACCACGTACTGAGGGAGATTGTTGATAGAGGGGACGTCCTAATTTAGAAGGTAGCGTCAGTGGAAAATGTAGCAGACCCATTGACAAAGCCACTATCATAAAAAGTGTTTGAGAAACACGTGGAAAGCATGGGACTTCGGCTAGCACCTAATTGGACCTAAGTGCAAGTGGGAGTTGTTAGACAGTTTTGTATGCCCTTAGCTTCAATCAAAATGATGTACTTTATGAGTTTATTGTAAATGAATAAGAGTGCATATTTGATTCATGTTCCCTTGGTATGTTTCTGTGTAATACCCTTAAGCTAGACACTTAATGAGACTCGTGTTAGTTTAGAATGTTCACAGGTAGTGGGTCGGTCTAGGGAGACCTATCTTGACAAGGCTGACACTGTGGCACCACCAAGTCGGTTGGGGTGGCTTGTCTCAACTACCCGGGTGAGACCCTAGGCACATACAATGTAGGATTAATTGAATCTTTGAACTGGACCAAATTTCCAGTATTGCCCTGGACCTTGGAGATTGATGAGCAAAACTAGAAAGTTACACCTAACCCCTAGACTCGATTATGATACTGCACTGGGTGTCGGATTAGGCTATCTTTGATGTACCAATCGGTGAGATCCTTAGCGGGGGTCAAAACCTGGGTATGTTGGGACAGTCTGAGAATTCATATGAGTGGGTGATCATAGTGATAGGATCAGCCCTTTGTCGGACAAAGGTAATGATCGGGGATGCGCTCTCACTAATGGAAACCAAGATTGTCGGCAGCTGATTTCAATCGTTGAGATTTGTTTTGCAAAATATATTTTATATGATATATAAAAGTATATATATTATGGTTTCAAAATGATTTGCAAAAGGTTTTAATTCCCGGGATCCATATAAGCAGAGAGTGCAACACTGTTCCTTGCAGCCGAGGGAGAAGTCCTCTCTTGTCGGGCAGTGTATGATCATTATGGGCTGAGAGGTTAAGTGTAAGACCATTGAGGATAATACCTGATGGGCTAATCTTGCATCTGCCCACAGTCCCTGGGTGTTACAAGTTGGCTTGGCCCAGGCACCACTTAGGGTAAATGTTGGGCCCATAGAGCCCATCTGATGGGTTTTCAGGGGTGCACTGTCCATAACAGTGTATTCGGCCAGGCCTTGTAACAAAGGATGGGCCGAACCCATGTGGCTATGTGTAGATCAATGTCTTGGTCCCACGCTATACAAGGATGTCCAACTGGGTAGCAGTTTGGAAGGCTAAATGAATACATAACCTTAAATGGGCCCTAAGCCCATTTCGAACTGGGCTAATTTGATTAGTCACTTAAGGGGTGATTTCTGAGATGGATCAGCTGATAAGATTGGGCCCAGACCCTATCCACTTAGAGAGTCCAAGATCTAAATGAGATTTAGATCTAGAAGCCTCCTAATTAGATTAGGAGATGGCTGATCTAATATGCAGATACGATAAGGGTTATCTCTTATCTTAAAGGGACTTCTAATTCAAATATGATTTGGGTTAGCAACTCCTAATGGGATTAGGAGCTGATCCCTTTAAGATTATAAAAGGAGAAGGGGGCGGCAGCCTTTAGACATGCAAGCTACACACTCTTGTCTTCAAAGCTAAGATTACCAGAAGAGAGAATTCTGCACCCTGCAAATACTCTCTTGCCGCCTCCTTCCTGCAGTCGTTGCCTACAGTAGTTTGATTGATTCTTTCAAATCTAGATTGGATCTTGATACCATTCTTTTGGAGAAAAGATTGGTGGGAGTTGTATTCACAAGCCATCCAATTGATTCTTTCAAAGGGTCAAGTTCTTTTGGAAGAACACTTCTGATTCTGCTCCACCTTGCACTGCGCCATTTTCAGCGGGAGTAGATTTTGGATCCTTCCTTGGGCGTGAACACCTCCATTGGGAGATATTACTTCTCTGTATCAGGTATTATCTCTCCCTACTTCTTTTGGTTCAGATCTGGTTTAGTTTATGGTTTAAGAATGATCCTTGAAAATATGATTTTCTAAATGGGGAATTCGATTCCCAGTTGAAGGGAGAGAAAATTTTTTGAAATTCACCCCCTTATTCCGCAATTTTTGGGCTTCCATGTGATGGATTTCCTATCCCTTCATGCCGATCAGTCTCCAAGGTCTAGAGCATAACTAGAAAATAGTCCGGGTTTAGTGCTTCAATCAAACACACATTACATGTGCATTGGGTCTAACCCTAATAGCTGAGATAAGCTGCCCCAACTTCTATGACAGCACATCAGTGTATGCCTTGGTAGGATAAACTGCCCAAGTCTATCCAATAGCTAAGAACATTCTAAGCTAATACGAGTCTCATAAGTGTCCAGTTTAAGGGGTAAAATTCATAGAAACATACCAATATTAACATGAAACAATAATGCACTTTGATTCATTTACAATAAATGCATTTTTACATCAATCTTATTGGGGCTAAGGGCATTCATTGTTTAACAAAGTTATCGATGAACAAGTTGAGGGAGAGATTCAAATGGTGAAGTTGGGAGTAGGAAGAGATGGAAGTAGAAGTAAGGGAACCGTTGAAGAAATTATCAGCGAGGGAGAGGTTCTAAAGGGTGGGAATGCAGCATAAATCAGCAGGAAAATAGAGTCCTGAGAGGTCAATAGAGATAATGGAGAGGGAAAGAGGATCACAGATAATGACAATCCAATTACAGGGAGTAATGTTAGTGAATTGTGGGGGTATATTCCAATTGTGGAGGCTACTGATTGGATTATCGAGATGGGAATTCTTAACTCGGTGTAAGAAGATGGCATCTTCTATGAAAGAGTTGGCCAGAAAACAAGGGAGGAGGAAGAGGAGAAAAAAGAAAAGAGAACCAACAGGAAGTGAATCAATTGATGATGTGTCATTTTTTAGGAGAAGAGAAATCCTTTAAGGGGTTTAGTTTAAATGGGATTTAGTTTCTAGAAGAGAGAGAGAGAGAGAGAGAGAGAGAGAGAGAGAGAAAGAGAGAGAGGGAGAGGTATAGGTTCAGGAAAACAAGAAATCATCATAGGGGGAAAAATGATAAAATAATAACTGGTTTTCTATTAATGCTAGTGGGAAATACAGCCTCAGGCTTTGGGTGGAGGGGGGAGGACTTGATAAAAGAGAATAGTTGTGTGGGGGATTTTGAAGAAGAAATCCATTTTGGATTACATGAGTAATAAGAGGTGCATGATAATTGATAATTTGATACATCCGTAATTGGGTTAGGTTCTTATTTGGAATCGAAATATAACAAGAGCATAAAGCAGATGCTCTATTTTTGTCCCTGAATAGAGAAAAGGTTTGAGTGAGTGAGAGTGAGAGCATGAGAAAAGAATGGTTTCGATTAAAGCGTGGGAGAATCACAGAGGAATTTATGCTCATAGTGCAGAAGTCAGAATTTCCAACATATTCACTTTTAGATTCATGAGTTAGAAATGGTTGAAAGAATTCACATAGGCAAGGAAGAATTGAAGAGTGGGGAAGTCATTGATAGGGTTTGTTATTCGTTGAAGATAGGTGGGAACTGGGATACATTGAGTGGGAACTTCAATTCAATCAAGTTAACCGACTCAGTTGTTGAGAAAATATTGCTAGAATTGGAAGAGCTAGCGAACGCTAGGCGGGCCTTGAGTTTCTTCCACTAGTAAGCTTGACAAAAGAGTTTCCAACACGGAATTCGATCTTACTGTGTTGCTTGGTAGGGATCAGCGTATCTAGGCGCATAAAGCAGATGGAGTCGGAATATAACAAGAGCATAAAGCAGATGCTCTATTTTTGTCCCTAAATAGAGAAAAGGTTTGAGTGAGTGAGAGTGAGAGCATGAGAAAAGAATGGTTTCAATTAAAGCATGGGAGAATCACAGAGGAATTTATGCTCATAGTGCAGAAGTCAGAACTTCCAACGTATTCGCTTTTAGATTCATGAGTTAGAAATGGTTGAAGGAATTCACACAGTCAAGGAAGAATCGAAGAGTGGGGAAGTCATTGATAGGGTTTGTTATTCGTTGAAGATAGGTAGGAACCGGGATACATTGAGTGGGAACTTCAATTCAATCAAGTTAACCGACTCAGTTGTTGAGAAAAAATTGCTAGAATTGGAAGAGCCAGCGAATGCTAGGTGGGCCTTGAGTTTCTTCCACTAGTAAGCTTGACAAAAGAGTTTCCAACACGGAATTCGATCTTACTGTGTTGCTTGGTAGGGATCAACGTATCTAGGCGCACAAAGATTTTATCATTGAACCCTAGGCATGTACAATTGAAGCTCTTCAACAATAGTTTTTGCGGCACTCTACCTTTGGATTTAGGCTGAAGCTCAAAATGTACTTTTATAGCCCTAGCAAGTGCACTAGTTATCAAGTAGTATAAAAATATCGTTCTCATGAGGATTTAACAAAATAAGTATTAGAACTACAACCTTCCTTAATTATTTGGACAATCGAATTTCAGATTTGAAGATAAAAAGTAATGAAAAGCAGAAAAAGAAAACAAGAGCAGAAGTAACCAATGCTGAAGTATGCAACGATTAACTGCATTCGCTAGGACTTTTGGTCCACCTAACCATTCCAATAAATATTGATGTATGAGATTATCCAAAATAATTTGTCATTCCCATAAGCTGAAGTCTTTCCAATTTTATTTAATATTCTCTCTCGAGATATACTAAAACTACTTCTATCAGGTAACCCTTCGATCTCTCAACCAGAGTTCTCAAGGTAGAAGTGCATTAAGTTCAAGGAAAAACTGTTACATTAAGATGAATCATGTGTATATACCCCTATATACCATTCAATTCACACCATGAATTATGTGGTTTGCTATATGAATTCCTCTCTCGATTCATTCACATAAACCTAATCAATTAAGAGATGGTCACTCCTAATAGCATTAAGCAAGATAACTCATAGACTATATGGAAATCACGATCTTGGATAAATCAGAATAAAAATGTCTTCATTGTTATGATTAGACTTTCCATAGTCCTAGCTACAAATAAATCAATTCATACTAGAGGAAATAAAATAAACAAGAGAAAGAACTCATGGTGTCGCCCTTAGAGCTGAGGTCTCCTCTTCTCCTTGCTGCCACATTCTTCTTGCAGTCTTCTTGCTTTCTTGACTGATTGCTCCTCTGCTTCTTGATGCCTAAAGCTGGTCTCCCCCCACCCCCCCTTTATATATAGCTTTAGGAGGAGGGGCTCTCTTCAACTCCTCTTAGGAGATTATCCTCAAAATTACAAAGTCCTAATCTAATCCTATTCTTATCTCTTTATCTAGTGAACTCAATCTCTTTATCTTTCTAGGATTACATCACAAATTTAAATCTAATAGGACTCTTCTCAGTTTCTTATTCTTGCATTCGTATTAGGCTGCTTCTGCGAATTGGGCTGCTACAAGGCTTTTCTGCAAGTTGGGCCTTCCTACAAATTTTCCCCAACTTCAGGCCGGATTTGACTTCGATGCAGGCTGAATCTGCAAAATCCCAAAACATGAAAGTTGTACCATTCTCTCTTACCTTTCCAGTGAGTCTTGAATCAGCCCAATCGGATCTCGGGTATGAGAGTTAGGCCCAGATTACTGAATGGTGCCGAAACTATGAAAAATCATCCGACTTGCCTTGCTTTTTCTCCTGATGCCTTCTTTCATGCCCTGCATCGAAATACAAGAAGTATGAGTCCAATTAAGTACTAATTCAGTATAAAAGACAAAATGTTTGGGGATAAAAATATGATAAATTTTATTCTCATCAATTTCATCTTTCATTTTTTACATATTATTATTTTGTTATTTGTTTATTTTTTTAATTTTTACATTTTCTACTTTTTGTTTTTCTCTCTTTTTTTTATTTTTATGTTTGTTGTTTTTTTTCTCTTTTTTTATTACTTTTCCCTTTCTGTAGTTTATCTCCCCAAGTTTCCCATGACTGTCCGAGTCTATTAAATTAGTCTACCCATTTAACCTTTCCCAATTTTTTATTGTATTACCTATTCCTTTTCCTTATTTTTATATTTTCTATATTCTTTAGATTGAGTTAATCAAATCCTCTCAGCCAATCACTCTTCCCTCTCAAAATCTGCAAATAGAGAAATCATCTCAACTTCTGTATCCCATCCCCATTGTTCTTTATATTTTCTTCTTTTCTTTTTAGTCTGAGTTCCATTGAATATCACAATGATAATCTTCTCCGGTCCTAGTTAACAAATCTGTCCATATTCATTATCCATGATAGGCAATTAATAATGAAGCAATCGAACATTAAAAAATAAACAGAGATAACATGAATTCTTGAAGCACAATAGCAACACAGGAATAAAAACAAAAATGATAACAACAAACGAAAGCAAGAAATCAAGCAACCTGTAAGCTGCTAATTGTAGGTCGTTTAGAGATCGGCTCAGTAGAGCTTCATTGCCATCTCTAATGGTCAAGGAAGTCATGAGTGAGAATAGATGTTACTGCAATCGATTTATGGCCTGAAACAACTGTTGCGATAGGGGATCTAGAGTAAGCCTTCATCTTGAATAGTAGTGGCATAAAAGGGACATCCAGAAACTGAGAATAGGGGTGTTAGACAGTTATGCCCTTTAGCTCCAATCAGATTGATGTACCTTTGTGACATTTATTGTAAATGAATAAAGTACAAAATTGATTCATGTCATTGTGGTGTGTTTCTGTGTAATACCCTTAAACTGGACACTTAATGAAACTCATGTTTGTTTAGAATCTTCATAGTTGTTGGATAGATCTGATGAGACTTATCAGGCCAAGGCTAACACTAATGTACCGCCAAGTTGGTTGGGGTGGCATGTCTTAGATGCCAGGGTGAGACTTGAGATACATGTAGTGTGGGTTTTCTTGAAACCCTGAACTGGACCAAAATTCTAGTATTGCCCTGGACCTTGGAGATAGATGGGCAAAACCAGAATGCTACACTTGACCCATAGACTCGATTATGATACTACACTATGTGTCGAATTGGACTGGCTTTGATATGCCAATCAGTGAGATCCTTAGAGGGGGTCAAAACCTGGGTATGTTGGGATAGCCCGAGAATTCATCTGAGTGGGTGATCATAGTGGTAGGATCAGCCCCTTTGTTAAACAAAGTGAATGATCAAGGATGCACTCTCTTTGATGGAAACCTAAATTGCTGACAGTTGTCAACAATTGAAACTTGTTTTGCAAAATATGTGTATATAAAGATATATATATATATATATATATATATATATATATATATATATATTATGGTTTCAAAATGTTTGCAAAAGGTTTTAATTCTCGGGATCCATGTGAGTAGAGAGTGCGGCACTGTACCTTGCTGTTGGACAGTTTTTGTATGCCCTTAGCTTCAATCAGTTTTGATGTACTTTTGATATTTAATGTAAATAAATGAAGTACATGTTTGATTCATGTTGTGTGGTATACTTTTGTGTAAGACCCTAAAACTAGACACTTAATGAGACTTGTGTTGGTTTTGAATGTTCACAGCCATTGGATAAGTCTGGAGAGATTTATCCTGCCAAGGCTGACACTAGTGTGCTGCCAAGTGTTGGGGTGGCTTGTCTCAGCCACTAGGGTGAGACACAAGGCACATGTAGTGTAGGATTAATTGAAACCTTGAACCGGACCAGATTTCTAGTATTGCCATAGACTTTGGAGATTGATGGGCAAAATGGAAAGTTACACCTGACTCCTAGACCTTATTATGGTACTGCACTAGGTGTCAGATTGGACTGTCTTTGATATGCCAATTAGTGAGATCCTTAGTGGGGGTCAAAACCTGGGTACGTTGGGACAGTCTGAGAATTCATCTGAGTGGGTGATCATAGTGACGGGATCAGCCCCTTTGTCGGACAAAGGTAATGATCGGGGATGCACTCTCTTTGATAGAAACCAAACTGCTGGCAGTTGATTTCAATCATTGGAATTTTGTTTTGCAAAATGTATATATATGATATATATTTAAGTATGGTTTCAAAATGTTTGCAAATGGTTTTAATTCCCAGGATCCATGTAAGTAGAGAGTGCAGTACTGTTCCTTGTAGTCGAGGGAGAGGTCCTCTCTTGTTGGGTAGTGCTTGATCATTATGGGCTGAGAGGTTAAGTGTAAGGCCATTTGGGATGATACCTGATGGGCTAATCTTGCACCTGCCCACAGTCCCTGGGTTTTATAAGATGGCTTGGCCTAGGGACCACTTAGTGTAAGTGTTGGGCCCATAGGGTCCATGTGATGGGCTCAAGGGGTTCACTGGGCTTTCTAGTAAATTCGGCTAGGCCTTGTAACAAAGGCTGGGCCAAACCCATGTGGCTGGTGTGTAGATCAATGCTTGGGTCCCTCCCACTCCATACAAAGAAGCCCAACTGGGTAGCAGTTTGGAAGACTTTTGAGCACATAACCTTATTGGGCCTGAAGCCCATTTCGAACTTGGCTGATTTGATCAATCATTATTAAGGGGCAAATCTGAGATTAGGATGAGCCCAAAAGCTTATCTAATTTGCATATAGAATTAAGAAGAGTCCTAATCCAAATACAAATTTGGATAAGGGGCAACTCCTGATATGATCAGGAAAACCTTTCTTAATCATTAAGCAACTAGAAGAAACCCTAATTCAATTACATGAATTTGAACCCTAGGGAGATAGAACACATTCTACAGTTTTGTGAGATAGGATCTCAGAAACCCTAGAGAAAAGAAAAGCAGTTCGCCCTCTATTTCTCTAGCTTCCTCTAGTTGCAGCCTGCTGTAGTTCATTTTCTCTGCCAGAGAAAGATCAAGAAAAGTTCTTGATATCAGTCTTTCTTGAAAGGCTGATTTTTTTTGGTGTTCACTATCATCCAGAGGATTCTTGTGAAGGATTCAGTGTGTAGGACGCACCCTGCTGGCTCTGTTCCACAGTTGCTATGCCATCTTCAGCAGGAGCAGATATTGGTTCCTTCTTTGGGCGTGAACACCAACTTTGGGAGAAAATTTTTCTCTAGATCAGGTATAATTACTCCCTTCACTTTTAGTTCAGATCTGGTTCGGTTCTGGTTCAAGTAGGATCCTTGAATCTTGATTCTAAAATTAGGGAATGTGATTCTCAGTTGAAAGGTAGGTAGAAAATTTTTGAAATTCGCCCACCCATTCCGCAACTGTTTTGGCATCCATACGATGGATTCTACCATCCCTTTCACTTGTAGCCGAGGGAGAGGTCCTCTCTTGTCGAGTAGTGTTGTTCATTATGGGCTGAGAGGTTAAGTGTAAAACCATTGAGGGTAATACCTGATGGGGTAATCTTGCATCTGGCCACAGTCCTTGGGTTTTCATAAGGTGACTGGACCCTATGACCATTTAGTGTAAATGTTGGGCCCATTAAGAGCCCATGGTGATGGACTGAAGGGTTCACTGTCTCCTATAGTGATTTCGGCTAGGCCTTGTAACAAAGGCTAGGTTGAACCCATGTGGCTGATGTGTAGATCAATGTTTGGGTCTCACGCCATACGAGGATAGCCAACTGGGAAGCAGGTTAAGAGGTTAAGTGAGCACATAAATTTAATGGGACTAAAGCCCATTCAAACTGGCTTAATGAGTTTAATTAAATAAGGGGCAGTTCTGGGATTTGGATCAGGTGATAGGATAAGGGATTATCCCTATCCACTTAAACAGTCCAGATCCAAATAAAGATTTGGATTAGGAAACTCCTAATTTGATTAGGAAGGCTAATCTTTACCTGCAGATAAGATAAGGGATTATCCTTATCTCTTAAAGAGAGTCCAAATCTAAATATAAGATTTGGATTGGAAAACTCCTAATGGGATTAGGAAAACCTCTCTTTAAGGCTATAAATAGGAGAGCAGGGTGGACCTCAAAACACACTCACTGTCTATTGAATCAAGAGAGAAGACAACACAGCTTGACTGCTCCTGTCTTTTGCTCTTTTTCTTCTTGTTCTTTCCGCCCCTACCCAGTTCGATCTCTACCTGTGAGAGTGATCAAAATCATTCTTGATATTGCTTCTTGCTAGAAGAGGCAATTTGAAGTTGTGCTCACCAAAGGGAAACTCACCATAAAATTGGGCTATCCATTGGTTGTTGGGTCTGTCAGAGTGTTTCATTAGATGATAGGGGCATCATAGACCGATGTGGGAGGTGCTTCACCAGAAAATGGGAACTCTCTCACAGTACCATGGCGTAACCTGAAGATGATGGGTGAGCACTCACTGGATAGAAATGTTTACCTGAAAACGACTTTGAACCTTGTCTGACAGGGGCCAAAGGGAAACTCATTTGATAAGTGGATATGATCCGTCACAGAAAGGTGGTGGGGTTATGCAGCTGAAACAGTTGGCTTCACACACCCAATGTGATTTTCCACATTTCCAAAGACATTTCGCCATCTCCGTCACTAAGAAAGGAGGGAAATCTCAGAGATGAACAAATGGGAATGGAACATAGATTAAAATCCATATCTATGTAGGTAACATGAATCAAACTAAGGTTATGGACTAACGTCTTTGCTGTTTTATCAGAAAATGGGAAACGATCAATTCGCAAAGCTTCTAGAAGATAACAAGGTTAAGGTCCCAAACTATGCCGACTGGTACAGAAATCTTATGCTGGTCCTAACTTCTGAAAAGTTAGATAAGGTGGTGAAAAATCCTGCCCTAGAGCATCCGGGTGATAGGGCTTCTGAGGCTCGTAAGAGGGACTACCAAGATTGAGAGGATAAGAACTCCCTAGCCCGCTGCTTTGTCATTGCCTCACTAGACAACTCAATATAGAGGCAGTTCGATCAAATCTAGCCAAGGACATATTGGATAGTCTAAAGACAATGTATGAAGAGCAGAATCGTTCTACTCGATAGAAGGTCCTGAAACTGTTCATGACCGCGCAGATGTCCAAAGGGCAGAAAGTTCATGACCATTGTCTTCGGATGATGGGCTACATTAATGAACTCGAAGCCCTTGGATCAGGGCTAGATCTTGGCACGCAAGTAGATGTCATCCTGAATTCTTTGCCCTCTTCCTTCAATGCATTCACAATGAACTACAACATGAACAAGCTGAATGTCAGTGTCTAGGAACTCAGCAATATGTTGCAGAGGGCCGAGGATCTACTTAAGAAGGATGAGCATGTGGTTATGCTTGCTGAAACTAACAAATTGGGCAAAAAAAAGAGAAAGGCAAAGAAGCCCCAGAAGAAAGCTACCAAGCCCAAGAAGCAGAAGAAGAACAAGGCATTTGATATCTATCACTTCTGCAAGCAAACCGACCACTGGAAGAGGAACTATCCTGCCTACCTGGAATCTAAGAAAGGTAACATTGAAACTTGTGTCATAGAGACTAATATGTTAGTTACTTCCGTGCCCTGGTGTGTTGACTCCGGGGCTTCAACTCATGTGTGTAACTCACTGCAGGGGTTCAAAGTTAGCAGAAGATTGAGTGAAGGCGAAGTGACACTATTCTTGGGAACGACTGCAAGTGTTGCAGTTGTGGCAATAGGAATCGTAGAATTAGTCTTTAGAGAATGAGTGCTTGTACTTAAAGATTGTCTTTATGTACAGAACTTGAGAAGAAATTTAACTTCTATTTCTAAACTATGTGCTAATGGATATACTGTTTATTTTAGTAATATGATTATTGATAAACGGAATAACAAATTCATCGCATGTGGGGAACTAGAGAATGGTCTCTATGTTCTACATCCTTCTCTGGAAACTAACTTAACCAAAACTACGTCGGTCAAAAATCCCAAGAAAATGATTCGTGATACAGTAAGTCCCACGTGCCTATGGCATTACCGACTTGGCCATATCGGTGTTGACTGAATCACAAGGCTGGTAAATGATGGTTCTTTGGATTTTCTTGCTGTAGAATTTCTTCCCACTTGTGATCCTTGCTTCCAAGGTAAGATGACTAAGCGGCCATTTGATGGTAAGCCTGAAAGATGTGTAGGCACACTTGACCTAATACATACTGATGTATGTGGTCCCCTAAGTGTTAGGACATGGAACCAACACGTGTATTTCATCACTTTTACAGATGACTTTTCACGATATGGTTACGTGTACCTAATGAGACACAAGTCTGAATCCTTTGAAAAGTTCAAAGAGTTCAGACAAAAAGTCAAGAAACAGTTAGGGAGAGAAATTAAGGCCCTTCGATTGGATCGAGGTGGCGAGTATCTCTCTGACGAATTCAGGGACTACTTGAAGGCCAACGGGATAGTGTCACAATTAGCTCCTCTTGCTACACCTCAACTCAACAGTGTTTCAGAGAGGAGGAATAGGACCTTGTTGAACATGGTCCAGTCACTTCTCGTAGGCTGAGAATTACCCGCATCCTTTTGGGGATATGTATTAGAGACTGCTATCTACGTGCTGAATCGGGTTCCAACCAAATCGGTTCCGAAAACTCCATATGAACTATGGACCGGAAGGAAGCCAAGTGTAAGACACTTGATGATTTGGGGTTGTCCTGGTCACATTAAAAGAATGAGTGCAGACAAGTTGGAACCCAAAACTAGTCATTGCCTATTCATAGGCTACCCAAAAGATTCAGTGGGTTATCTATTCTATGACTCTAGTGAACAAAAAGTGTTCTGTAGTCGAAATGCCCAATTCTTAGAATCCGAATACATCCTGGACACCCATCGTTAGGAAATAGTTCTTGATGAGGAGAGCTCAGGAGCAGTGGGAGATGTCCCACAAGTTCCATGTAGTGACCAACCTAGAAGATCCACTCGGGTATCCAGGCCACCAGTCCGATATGGTTATGACCAAGATAGTTACCTGGTAGAAGCCTTGACTAGTGAGGAGGATCCCATAACTTACGTGGAAGCTATGCTAGACATAGATTCCTAGAAGTGGGTGGAGGCCATGAGAGTTGAGATGGACTCGATGGAAAACAATGGGGTCTAGACTCTAGTAGATCCACCTCCGGGGTAAAAGCAATTGGTTGCAAATGGATCTACAAGAGGAAGAAGGGCCCCGATGGCAGGATTGAGACCTACAAAGCTCGTTTGGTGGCAAAAGGCTATACTCAGAAAGAAGGCATTGATTATGAGGAAACATTTTTGCCCGTGGCCATGCTTAAATTCATTGGGATCCTACTAGCTATAGCATCATACCATGACTATGAGATTTGGCAGATGGATGTCAAAACCGTGTTCCTGAATGGAGATCTTAGTGAAGATATCTACATGCAGTAGTTGCAAAGCTTTATTGCTGCTAGGCAGGTACACATGGTATGTAAACTTAATAGATCCATATATGGACTTAAGCAGGCTTCTAGGAGTTGGAACATCCATTTTGATTGTGCCGTCAAAACGTTTGACTTTGAGCAGAATCTGGATGAGCCCTATGTTTACAGGAGGTCCAGTGGGGATAAGATCACCTTCTTGCTGTTGTATGTGGACGATATCCTACTCATTGGGAATGATGTAGGAATGTTGACTTCGGTCAAGGTATGGCTATCACAATAGTTCTCCAAGAAGATGTCTCCGAAGACTTCTGAGGAGATTGATGGCATGAAAGATGTTCCCTATGCCTCTGCCATAGGGAGCATCATGTATGCTATGTTGTGCACTCGTCCTGACATTGCTCAAGCAGTGAGTGTAGTAAGCAGATTTCAGGCCAACCCAGGGCAGGAGCACTGGACTGCTGTGAAAAACATACTTAAGTACCTTCGAAGGACAAAAGAGTTTTGTCTAGTATTCGATGGTAATTCACTACAGATCCAAGGGTATACTGATGTCGATTTCTAGTTGGATCTAGATGATAGAAAGTCTACATCTGGATATGTTTTCATGATAGGATCGTGTGCTGTTTGTTGGAAAAGCAGCAAACAGGGGTCCACTGCAGACTCCACGACCGAGGTCGAGTACATTGCCACAAGTGAAGCTGCCAAAGAAGCCATGTGGATGAAGAAGTTCATTCACAAGTTGGGAGTAGTTCCGTCTAGCACATCACCCATCCCATTGTTGTGTGACAACAATGGATCTATTGCTCAGGCTAAGGAGCCATGAGCCCACTCGAAGTCGAAGCACATCGAGAGAAAGTACCACGTACTGAGGGAGATTGTTGGTAGAAGGGATGTCCTGATTTAGAAGGTAGCGTCAGCGAAAAATGTAGCAGACCCATTGACAAAGCCATTATCACAAAAAGTGTTTGAGAAATACGTGGAAAGCATGAGACTCCAGCTAGTACCTGATTGGACCTAAGTGCAAGTGGGAGCTGTTAGACAGTTTTGTATGCCCTTAGCTTCAATCAAAATGATGTACTTTATGAGTTTATTGTAAATAAATAAAAGTGCATATTTGATTCATGTTCCCTTGGTATGCTTACATTGACAAAATTGTCAAAAGATACAGCATGGAGAACTCCAAGAAAGGAAACGTTCCTTTTAGGCACCGAGTCACTCTCTCCAAGAAGATGTCTTCCAAGACTTCTGAGGAGATTGAAGGCATGAAAGACGTTCCCTATGCCTCAGCTGTAGGGAGCATCATGTATGCCATGCTGTGCAGGCGGTGAGTGTGGTAAGCAGATTCTAGGACAACCCAAGGCAGGAGCATTGGACTACTGTGAACAACATACTCAAATGCCTTCAAAGGACAAAAGAGTTTTTTCTGGTATTCGATGGTAGTTCACTACAAGTTCTAGGGTATATTGATGCCGATTTCCAGTCGGATCCAGATGATAGAAAGTTTACATCTAGGTATGTTCTCACAATAGGATCGTGTGTTGTTTGCTGGAAAAGCAGCAAACTGGGGTCCACTACAGATTCCACAACCGAGGCTGAGTACATTGCCGCAAGTGAAGCTGCCAAGGAAGCCGTGTGGATGAAGAAATTCATACACGAATTGGGAGTGATTCCGTCTAGCACATCACCCATCCCGTTGTTGTGTGACAACAATGGAGCGATCACCCAGGCTAAAGAGCCTTAGGCTCACTCGAAGTCAAAGCACATCGAGAGCAAGTACCACATACTGTAGGAGATTATTGGTAGAGGGGACATCCTAATTCAGAAGGTAGCATCAGCGGATAATGTGGCAGACCCACTGACTAAGCCACTGACACAGAAGGTGTTTTAGAAACACGTGGAAAGTATGGGACTCCGGCTTGTACCATATTGGACCTAAGTGCAAGTGGGAACTGTTAGACAGTTTTGTATGCCCTTAGCTTCAATCCGATTTGATGTACTTTTGATATTTAGTTAAAAAAATAAAGTGCATGTTTGATTCATGTTGTTTGGTATAATTCTATGTAAGACCTGAAAACTGGACACTTATTGAGACTCATGTTAGTTTTAAATGTTCACAGCTATTGGATAAGTCTGGGGAGATTTATCCTACCAAGGCTGATACTGGTGTGCCACCAAGTGTTGGGATGACCTGTCTCGGCTATCAGGGTAAGACCTAAGGCACATGCAGTATGGGATTACTCAAATTCTTAAACTGGACCAAATTTCCAGTATTGCCCTAGACCTTGGAGACAGATGGGCAAAACTAGAAAGTTACACCTGCCCCTAGACTCGATTATGACACTTCACTAGATGTTGGATCGGGCTATCTTTGATATGCCAATTTGTGAGATCCTTAGCGGGGATCAAAATCTGGGCATGTTGGGGCAGTCTGAGAATTCATCTGAGTGGGTGATCATAGTGATAGGATCAGCCCCTTTGTCGGACAGAGGTAATGATCGGGAATGCACTCTCTCTGATGGAAACCAAACTGTTGGCATTTGATTTCAATCGTTGGAATTTTGTTTTGCAAAATTTATATATGATATATATATATACATGCGGTTTCAAAATGTTTGCAAATGGTTTTAATTCCCGGGATCCATGTGAGTAAAGAGTGCGGCACTGTTCCTTGCAGCCGAGGGAGAGGTCCTCTCTTGTCGGGCAGTGCTTGATCATTATGGGCTGAGAGGTTAAGTGTAAGATCATTTAGGATAGTACCTGATCGGCTAATCTTGCACCTGCTCACAATCCCTGGGTTTTTATAAGATGGCTTGGCCCAAGGACCACTTAATGTAAGTGTTGGGCCCATAGGGTCAATGTGATGGATTCAAGGGTTCACTGAGTTTTTCAGTGAATTCGGCTGGGCCTTGTAATAAAGGCTAGGCTGAACCCATGTGGCTGGTGTGTAGATCAATGCTTGGGTCCCACGCCATACAAATAAGCCCAACTGGGCAGCAAATTGGAAACTATTTAAGCACTAAACACTTAATGGGCCAAAAGCCCATTTCGAGCTGGGCTGATATGATCACCCATCTATGGGGCGGATCTGGGATTAAAGTTAGCAAAAGGATTGGACCTTTAACCTTATCCACTTTGGGAGACCAAATTAAAATCTGGTAACCTTCTGATAAGATTAGGAGTGAGCTAACTTTATCTGCAGATGGGATTAACTCCTAATTAGGAGGTTTCTTAATCAAGAAGAAAAGAGGAGAAACCCTAACTAAGAGAACTAGATCAAAATTCAAACTAGGGGTTTTTGTGTGTGCAATAAAATCATCCTGCAAATTGAGATTTGATCTAATACACACTCCAGAGAGAAGAGAAGCAATTTCAGCCATTTTCGTCTCAGGAGTCCTCCTCCAGCCGCCGCCATTTTTCTGATAAGATTCGATCTTTGAAGGAAAGAAATCAAGAAATCAGTTCTTGATATTAGTTCTTCAGAAAAAACTGAAAAGATTTGGTGCTCAGAGTTTCTAGAGGATTCTTGCAAAGAATTCAGTGTGTAGGACACACTCTGCTGGTTTCGTTCCAAATACAACTGTGTCATCTTTAGCAGGAGCGGACCTTGGTGTCCTCTTTGAGCGTGAACACCAACTCTGAGAGATACTATTTCTCTGGATAAGGTATAATTCCTCCCTTCCCTTTTGGTTCAGATCTGGTTCGATTATGGTATAAGTAGGATCCTTGAATATTGCATTCTAAATTTAGGGAATGCGATTCCTAGTTGGAAGAAGGTAGAAAAATTTTTGAAAATCGCCCACCCATTCCACAATCTTTATGGCGTCCATTTGATGGATCCTATCATTCTTTCATTAAGATCATTGGATGATCTCCCTATATGGAGGGCCCCACACCAGCTTCCTCCCCAAGAGGAACCATGCGAAACCCTAGCCATTAAGGGTCCATCTAAATCTGGCTTTATGAAAGCTAGTGGGAGCCACTTTGGTTTGACCTAAATTGAAATAGAGCGTAATTATTCGTTCCCTCCTGAAAATATAAGTGCATGTGATAGGAAGATTCATATGATGAACTCTCTTAAGGCCTTCCATCATTAGTATGAAGATTGACTGTATTGGTGGGTGGGTTGCACCATAAAATTGGGCTATCCATCTACTAATGCAGTTGGCTAGATTGCTTCATAAGATGATAGAGGCGTCATAGACCGATGTGGGAGGGCCTATCCTAAAATGGAAGACTCTCTCATGGTACATTGGCATTCATGAACATGATGGGTGAGCACTTACTGGAAAGGTTTAATCTAAAATGGCTATGAATCTTGTCTGACAAAGGCCAAAGGAAAAACTCATAAGATGAGTGGATAAGATCATTCACAGAAGGTGGTGGGGTTATGCAGCTGAAACAGTTGGCTCCATGCACCCTATGTGATTTCCCACATTTCCAGAGACACAACTGTATCCGTCATTAAGATTGGACGGAATCTGAGAGATGCCCAAAATGAAAATGGAACATAGATTAAAAGCCATATCTATGTAATGACATGAATCAATTAGGTTGTGGACTTACAAATTGTTTGATGACAACAAACTCAAGGGCCCTAATTATGTTGACTGGTTCTAAAACCTTATGCTGGTCCTAACATCCGAGAAATTGGACAAAATTGCTAAAAACCTTGCTCCAATCGTCCGGGTGACAAGGCTTCTAAGGCTAGACGAAGAGAGTATCAAGAATAGGAAGAAAAAAAATCTCTTGCTCGGTATTAAATTATAGTCTCTTTAGATAATCCGATACAACAACAATTCGATAAGATCAAAGTGTCCAAGGACATATTGGATAGTCTAAAGATTATGTATGAGGAGCAGAACCGTTCTACTCGTCAGAAGGTCTTAAAATTGTTTATGACTGCATAGATGATCGAGAACCAAGATGTTCATGACCATTGTCTAAACATGATGGGTTATATCAATGAACTGGAGGCTCTCGGGTCAGGGCTAGACCATGACACCAAAATTGATGCTGTCTTCAATTCCCTGCCTCCCTCCTTCAATCGGTTTATCATGAACTACTATAACATGAATAAGGTAAATGTTAGTTTTCAAGAACTCAGCAATATGTTTGTAGAGGGTTGAAGAACTGATTAAGAAGGATAAGCCGATAGCCATGCTTGTTGAAGGTGGCAAATAGGTCAAAAGAAGACAGAAGGCTAAGGGGAAGGCTCAAAAGAAAAATAGCAAAGCTAAGAAGCAGAAGAAGGATAAGGCATCAGATGTATGTCACTTCTACAAACAGGCTGACCACTGGAAGAGGAACTGTCCCCAATATCTGGAGACAAAGAAGAAAGGTAATTTTGAATCTTTTATCATAGAGACCAATTTGTTGGTCACTTTTGCTTCCTGGTGTATTGATTTCAGGTCTTCAACTCATGCGTGTATCTCATTGTAGGGGTTCAAGATAAGCAGAAGACTGAGTGATGGAAAAGTGACACTCTACTTGGGGACTTCTACAATAGTTGCAGCTACAGCCATAGGAACTATAGAATTAGTTTTCAGAGAATGAACTATTGTACTGAAAGATTGTCTTTTCGTACCAAATTTAAGAAGAAATTTGTTTTCTATCTCAAAATTGTGCATAGATGGTTATTCTATCTTATTTAGTAATATGATTACTATTAAATGGAATAAAAATTTCCTTGCATACTGAGAACTTGAGAACGGTTTCTATGTTCTCCATCATTCTCTGGAAACAAACCTTACCAAAACTATGTCGGAAATAATCCCCAAGAAGAGGACTCATGATATAGTGACTCCCATGTGCCTATGGCATTACCGACTTGGCCACATTAATGTAGATCGTATCACAAGGTTGGTAAAGGATGATCCTTTGGATTTTCTAACTATAAAAGATCTTTCAACTTGTGAATCTTGCCTTCAAGGTAAGATGACGAAATGGCCATTTACTGGTAAGCCTGAAATATCTACAGGCACACTTGACCTTATACATAATAATGTATGTGATCCCCTAAATATTAGGACACGTAACCAACATATTTATTTCATAACCTTTACCAATGATTACTCACGGTATGGTTACGTGTACCTAATGAGACAGAAGTCTGAATCTTTTGAAAAGTTCAAAGAATTCAGACAAGAAGTCGAGAACTGTTAGGGAGAGAAATTAAGACCCTTCAATCAGATCGAGGTGGCGAGTATCTCTCTGACGAATTCAGTGACTACTTAAAGGATAATGTGATAGTATCACAACTAGCTCCTCCTACTACACCACAGTTAAACGGTGTGTTAGAAAGGAGGAATCGTACTTTAATGAATATTGTTCGATCACTTCTCGTACACTCAGAGTTACCCACATCCTTTTGGGGTTATGCATTAGAGACTACAATATACATGCTGAACCAGGTTCCAACCAAATTCATTCCGAAAACTCCCTATGAGCTTTGGACGGGCAAGAAACCAAGTGTAAGACACTTGAAGATTTGGCATTGTCCGACACATGTTAAAAGAATGAGTGCTGACTGATGGAGGATGATTTGACCCAACCTATGAAATGATGACATGTGGACGTGACTTAGAACGGGCAACAGCTCAGCATCATAGCCTAATCAGGGCTAAGTAATGAGCCCATAAAGCAGCTCGCTATATCATAGTTCGCTATGGGAGGAGCTCGCTACAACATGAGTTTCGGGTCCCCCGAACTACCCAGAAGGGGATACTCCAAGACTGCTTCAGCTCGCATGCTAGGGAAACCAGCTCGCTCCAGCCCCTGAGCGGATAAGTCACCCCTGAGAACAACCATAGTAAGGTTAACCCCAAAGTATTCCCAAGCTCGCTACAAAGTAGCTCGCGAGCGAGCGGCACGGACATTTCTCAGGAAGCTTCCACCTGACAAACTGTACCGATTAGTCTACATCACATCTCTTGACTGATGGCGTAGTCCCTATCCTTTCGGCAGTCTGCACCCATGTCTCTCAGCAGGGGGAGGCGTGCCTCCCCTTTTAAGATGTGTCACTCATCCGAGCAAGAGGAACGTTGCAACGATCACCTATGCAGCCCTGGCAGGTAACACCTACGGCAAGGGCCCAGTGGCGGTTACACCCGATTTGACAGTAACTGCCCTATAAAAGCCCTTGAGGCAAAGGAGAAGAGATCTCTTAGATTTTTGAATACTTCCGCAATCACATATCCTCAACCTGAGTCTTTACTTGCTTGCGAGCTAATCTCTCGAGCACAGTGATAAAGCGCAACCTACACTCTTAGCTTTCGCATTCTCTTTTTTCTTCTTCCCCAACCTTCTGACTTAAGCTTCGGAGTATTCCCATCGGGTAAATCCCCGAGAATCCTTCTTCCATCTTCTCAGGTGCCATCCGTTGCCAACAATGAGCCAATTCGCAGCCAGCTAGGAGTGCCCAAATCATGCCGCATCATTTGGCGTCGTCTGTGGGAACCGCTTCTAAAAGCCTTCCTCCAATCTTTTACAAAACTTATCTTCCAAAAAACTTAGCATTCTTCATGGCTTCTTCCAGCAATGCCGGACGTGGCAACAGCCAAAACGTTGGTGGGGAGCAGCCCCAGCTTCCTACTGATTGCATTGGATAGTTTACCGTCTCCCTCACCGTGGATGGAGTCCCCAGCCTGAATGTGCCCCTTACAGTGGCACCCACCATTGCTCTGCTCCCTTCTACTGTAGGAGCAACCCCTACTGAACCCTCGGTTGTGCCTAGTGGCCAACCCGAACCAATTGGAGGACTTGGTGCAATGCATTCGGGCCATGCAGGCTCAAATGCAACAGTTCCAATAGTTTCAACTCTACCAACAGCAAGTGCTGCACCATGTCTCCTAGTACCAGTACCAGCAACAGTTTCCCTCTCTACCTCAGGCCCAAGTGTTGCTTCCAGGTCGGCACCCACCCACGAAGCAGGCCAAACCAACTTGTTGGAGTGATCGGCCTCGTCAGGAAGAAGCCTCCCAGGTCCAAGATCCAACCAAGAGTTGTGCCTCTTCCCGTGGCAAGAAAGAGAGTTCGGCCGCCATCTCGGCACCCGCCTCGCAGCTTGTGGGCGAGTCAGGGGCCTCTCATCCAACAAAGCCCATGTCACCACAACCTTCTCAGTTCGAGCTCCCATTAGCAGACAACCCATTCGAGGTCCTAGTGACAGGGCCCTTCGGTCCAGAGCCATCACCAGCAGTCCGAGCCTATTGAGCTCGGCAACACCGAGGCATTGAGCACCAACGCCGAACCAACAAAGTAGTAGCGAAGGCGCCGACGAGCTCGCTGAAATGCTTCCAGAGCCTCTCCCAAGCTCAAAGGAAAGGAGGAGGTGTGCTCGGCTGAAGTGAAAACTACCCCCTCCTCTCGGCTCTGTTATCTCCAGAACTCCTTGCTATCCCCATGCCAAAGGATTTCAAGCTCCCTCCTCTAGAGAAGTATGATGGGTCCTTCGATCCAAATGACCATGACGCCTTCCATGAAATAATGGTAGGATCCATCTAATGGATGCCAAGAAAGGTGCGGAATGGGGGCGAATTTCAAAAAAAATATCCTACCTTCTTCCAACTGGGAATCATATTCCCTAAATTTAGAATACATTATTCAAGGATCCTATTTGAACCATAAACAAACCAGATCTGAACCAAAAGGAAACAGGAAGGAGTATACATGATCCAGAGAAATAATATCTCTCAAAATTGGTGTTCACGCCCAAAGAAGTAACCAAGATCCGCTCCTGCTGAAGATGACACAACTGTGGATGGAACGGAACCAGCAGGGTGCGTCCTACACACTGGATTCTTCACAAGAACCCTCTGGAAACCTTGAACACCGAATCCTAATGTCTTTCTTGCAAGACTATTGTCAAGAACTGCTTTCTTGACTTTCTATTGCTGCAAAGATCCAATCTTCCAACAGGTAGTGGTGGCGGCTAAAGGAGGAGAAGTCTTGGGATGAAGAGGGCAGAATTGTCTCTTCTCTCTGGAGTCTGTGAGAGATCAAATCTCAGATTGCAGGATGTGTTTCTTGCTAACTCAAACCCCCTAGTTCGAAATCTGATATTTCTGCTAGGGTTTTCTCCTCTTTCTTCTTGATTAAGAAACCTCCCAATATTTTTGGGAGTAATCCCAATCCAAATCAGTATTTGGATAGAGGTAAATATTAATCCTATCTGCAGATTAAGTTAGTTAACTCCTGATCTTATCAGGAGGTTACCAGATTCAAATCTAATTTGAAGTTGGTCTCTTAGAGTGGATAAGGTCAAAGACCCAATCCTTTTACTAACACTAATCTCAGATTCGCCCTATGAACTGGTGATCATATCAGCCCAGTTCGAAATGTGCTTTTGGCCCATTAAGTGTTCAGTGTTTAACTAGTTTCCAACCTACTGCCCAGTTGGGCTTCTTTGTATGGCATGGGACCCAAGCATTGATCTACACACCAGCCACATGGGTTTGGCCCAGCCTTTATTACAAGGCCCAGCCAAATTCACTGAAAGACTCAATGACCCCCTTGAGCCCATCACATGGACCCTATGGGCCCAACACTTACATTAAGTGGTCCCTGGGCCAAGCCATCTTATAAAAACCCAGGGACTGTGGGCAGGTGCAAGATTAGCCCATCAGGTATTATCCTAAATGGTCTTACACTTAACCTCTCAGCCCTTAATGATCTAGCACTGCCTGACAAGAGAAGACCTCTCTCTCGGCTGCAAGGAACAGTGCCGCACTCTCCACTCACATGGATCCCGGGAATTAAAACATTTTGCAAATCTTTTGAAACCGTACATATACATATATATATATATATATATATATCTTATTTTGCAAAACAAAATTCCAACGATTGAAATCAACTACCGGTAGTTTGGTTTCCATCAAAGAGAGTGCATTACCGATCATTACCATTGTCCGACAAAGGGGTTGATCCTGTCACTATGACCACTCACTCAGATGAATTCTCAGACTACCCCAACATGTCCAGGTTTTGACCCCCACTAAGGATCTCACTGATTGACACATCAAAGACAGCCCGATCTGACACCTAGTGATGTGTCATAACCGAGTCTAGGGGTCAGGTGTAACTTTCTAGTTTTGCCCATCTGTTTCCAAGGTCTAGGGCAATACTGGAAATCTGGTCCGGTTCAAGGGTTCAAGCAATCCCGTACTATATGTGCCTTGGGTCTTACCCTGATGGCTGAAACAAGCCATCCCAACACTTGGTGGCACAGCAGTATCAGCTTTGGCAGGATAAATCTCCCCAGACTTATCCAATGGCTGTGAACATTTAAAACAAACACAAGTTTCTATAAGTGTCCAGTTTTAGGGTCTTACACAGAATTATACCAAACAATATGAATCTAACATGCACTTTAATTTATTTCCACTAAATAACAAAAGTACATCAAATCCAATTGAAACTAAGGCATACAAGACTGTCTAACAGCTCCCACTTACACTTAGGTCCAATCTGGTACTAGTCGTAGTCCCATACTTTCCACGTGTTTCTCAAACACCTTCTGTGTCAGTGGCTTAATCAATGGGTCTACCACATTGTCCGCTGATGCTACCTCTTAATATCATCCTCCCGTAGGTCCAGTGTTGTCATACAACAGTGGAATGGGTGATGTACTGAATTCCAAATTCAGGAATGAACACCTTCATTCATAAGGCAACCTCACTTACGACAATGCGCTCGGCTTGGGTTGTGGACAATCAATTTGCTACTCAGGACCTCTATTTGCTAACATTCAGGAAACAATACACGATCCTATCGTGAAAACTTATCCAGATGTAGACTTTCTATCATCTGGATCCGACTGGAAATCGACATTTGTATACCCTAGAACTTGTAGTGACCTTCCATTGAATACCAGACAAAACTCTTTTGTCCTTCGAAGGTATTTAAGTATGTTCTTCACAGCAATCCAATGCTCCTGCCCTGGGTTAGCCTAGAATCTGCTTACCACACTCACCGCCTGAGCTATGTCCGGGCGAGTGCACAGCATGGCATACATGATGCTCCCTACGGCTGAGGCGTAGGGAACGTCTCTCATGCCCTCAATCTCCTCAGAAGTCTTGGGAGACATCTTCTTGGAGAGAGTTACTCCATGTCTGAAAGGAACATTTCCTTTCTTGGAGTTTTCCATGTTGTACATTTTGACAATTTTTTCAATGTAAGCAGCCTGGGATAATCCAATTATCCACTTCGATCTCTCTCTATAGAGTCGAAGTCAACATTCCTACATCATTCCCAATGAGTATGATATCGTCCACGTACAATACCAAAAAGGTAATCTTATCCCCACTGAATTTCCTGTAAACACAGGGCTCATCCAGATTCTGCACAAAGTCAAACGTTTTGACGGTAGAATCAAAATGGATGTTCCAACTCCTAGAAGCCTGCCTAAGTCCATATATGGATCTTTTGAGTTTACATACCATGTGTTCCTGACCAACAGCAATAAAGCCTTGCGGCTGCTGCATGTAGATATCTTCACTAAGATCTCCATTCAGAAATGCGGTTTTGACATCCATTTGCCAAATCTCATAGTTATGGTATGCTGCTACAGCTAGCAGGATCCTAATGGATTTAAGCATGGCCACGGGCGAAAATGGTTCCTCATAATCGATGCCTTCTTTCTGAGTATACCCTTTCGCCACCAAGCGAGCTTTGTAGGTCTCAATCCTACCATCGTGGCCCTTCTTCCTCTTGTAGATCCATTTGTAACCAATTGCTTTTACCCCAGAGGGCGAATCTACTAGAGTCTAGACTCCATTGGTCCCATCGAGTCCATCTCAACTCTCATGGCCTCCACCCACTTCTGGGAATCTATGTCTAACATAGCTTCCGCGTAAGTCACGGGATCCTCTTCACTAGTCAAGGCTTCTACCAGGTAGGTATCCTGGTCATAACCATATCGGACTGGTGGTCTGGATACCCGGGTGGACCTTCTAGGTAGGTCATTACCTAGAACTTGTGGGACATCTCCCACTACTCGTGAGCTCTCCTCATCAAGAACTATTTCTTGATGGTGAGTGTCCATGATGTATTCAGATTCTAAGAATTGGGTGTTTCGACTGCAAAACACTTTCTGCTCACTTGGGTCATAGAATAGATAACCCACTGAATCCTTTGGGTAGCCTGTAAATAGGTAACGGCTGGTTTTTGATCCCAACTTGTCTACACTTGTTCTTCTAACGTGTGCAGGACAACCCCAAATCTTCAAGTGTCTTACACATGGCTTCCTTCCGGTCCATAGTTCATATGGAGTTTTCGGAACTGATTTGGTTGGAACCCGATTCAGCACGTAGATAGCAGTCTCTAATGCATATCCCCAAAAGGATGTGAGTAATTCTAAGCGTACGAGAAGTGATCGGACCATGTCCAACAAGGTCCTATTCCTCCTCTCTGAAACACCGTTGAGTTGTGGTGTAGCAAGAGGAGCTAGTTGTGACACTATCCCATTGTCCTTTAAGTAGTCCCTGAATTCGTTAGAGAGATACTTGCCACCTCGATCCGATTGAAGGGCCTTAACTTCTCTCCCTAATTGTTTATCGACTTCCTATTTGAACTCTTTGAACTTTTCAAATGATTCAGATTTGTGTCTCATTAGGTACACGTAACCATATCGTGAAAAATCATCTGTAAAGGTGATGAAGTACACGTGTTGATTCCGTGTCCTAACACTCAGGGGACAACATACATCAGTATGAATTAGGTCAAGTGTGCCTCCAGATCTTTCAGGCTTACCGTCAAATGGCTGCTTAGTCATCTTACCTTGAAGGCAAGGCTCACAAGTGGGAAGATTTTCTATGGTTAGAAAATCCAAAGGACCATCCTTTACTAGTCTTGTGATTCGGTCAATACCGATATGGCCAAGTCGGTAATGCTAGAGGCATGTGGGATTAACTGTATCACGATTCCTTTTCTTGGGATTTTCGACCGACGTAGTTTCGGTTAGGTTAGTTTCTAGAGAAGGATGTAGAACATAGAAACCATTCTCCAGTTCCCCACATGCGATGAATTTGTTATTCCGTTTAACAGTAATCATATTACTAAAATAAATAGTATATCCATCAGCACACAGTTTAGAAACAGAAATTAAATTTCTTCTCAAGTTCTATACATAAATACAATCTTTAAGTACAAGGACTCCTTCTCTAAAAACTAATTCTACGGTTCCTATCGCCGCAGCTACAACACTTGTAGTTGTTCCCAAGAATAGTGTCACCTCGCCATCACTCAATCTTCTACTAACCTTGAACCTTCCAGTGAGTTACACGCATGAGTTGAAGCCCCGGAGTCAACACACCAGGACACAGAAGTAACTAACATATTAGTTTTATGACACAAGTTTTGATGTGACCTTTCTTAGATTCCAAGTAGGCAGGACAGTTCCTCTTCCAGTGGCCGGTCTGTTTACAGAAGTGACAGACATCCGATGCCTTGTTCTTCTTCTGCTTCTTGGGTTTGGCAGCTTTCTTCTGGGGCTTCTTTGCCTTTCTCTTTTTCTTACCCGATCTCGGCTCTCTGCAACATATTGCTGAGTTCCTGGACGCTGACATTCAGCTTATTCATATTGTAGTTCATAGTGAACGCATTGAAGGAAGAGGGCAAAGAATTCAGGATGGCATCCACTTGCATGCTAAGATCTAGCCCAGATCCAAGAGCTTCAAGTTCATTAATGTATCCCATCATCCGAAGACAATGGTCATGAACTTTCTGCCCCTTGGACATCTGCACGGTCATGAACAATTTCAGGACCTTCTGTCGAGTAGAACGGTTCTGCTCTTCATACATTGTTCTTAGGCTGTCCAATATGTCCTTGGCTAGTTCGATCTGATCAAACTGCCTCTGTATTGAGTTGTCTAAGGAGGCAATGACAAAGCAGTGGGCTAGGGAGTTCTTATCCTCCCAATCTTGGTAGTCCCTCCTACGGGCCTCAGACACTATCACCCGGACGTTCTGGGGCAGGATTTTTCACCACCTTATCTAACTTTTCAAAAATTAGGACCAGCATAAGATTTCTGTACCAGTCGGCATAGTTTGGGCCCTTAAGCTTGTTATCATCTAGAAACTTTGAAAATTGACCGTTTGCCATTTTCTGATAAAATAGCAAAAATGTTAGTCCACAACCTTAGTTTGATTCATGTTACCTACATAAATATGGCTTTTAATCTATGTTCCATTCCCATTTATTCATCTCTGAGATTATCCCTCCCTTCTCAGTGACGGAGATGACGAAATGTCTCTGGAAATGTGGAAAATCACATAGGGTGCGTGAAGCCAACTGTTTCAGCTGCATAACCCCACCACCTTTTTGTGACGGATCATATCCACTCATCAGATGAGTTTCCCTTTGGCCTCTATCAGACAAGGTTCAGAGCCGTTTTCAGGTAAACCTTTCTATCCAGTGAGTGCACACCCATCATATTCAGGTTATGCCAAGGTACCATGAGAGAGTTCCCATTTTCTGGTGAAGCCCCTCCCACATCGGTCTATGACGCCCCTATCATCTAATGAAACACTCTAACAGATCCAACAGCAAATGGATAGCCCAATTTTATGGTGCGTTTCCTCATTACTGATGGACCCATCATTGTGCTAGTGACGGAAGGCCTTTAGAGAATCCATCAAATGGATCTCCCTATCACACACACTCATATTTGCTTGGAGGGAACAAAATTACGCCCTAGTTCTAATTTAGGTCAAACCAAAGTGGCTCCCACTGGCTTTCATAAAGTCAGATTTCTGGTGGGCCGCAATCGGCTAGGGTTCCGTACATATCCCTTTTTAGGGTTGTGGGGCCCATCAAGTAGAGAGGGGTCATCCAATGGCCTTAAGGGACACCATGGCAATGATGTGCATTCAGTCATGGTATGCGCAAGAGCCACTAATGAGTTAACATGGGCCAAGTGCTTATGGCCCATGGTCGCAACACATCATACATCCAAACATCACATGTAAAGGAAGAATTGATCCAATCAATTAACTGTTGTAAAGCCCATCAAATGGCCCATTTAAAACTTAAAGCATTAACAATTAATGTTTACTAGGTGTATGGGCTGAATTGCAGTTAGCAGTTCGGCCCATACAGCTTTTCTCACAACAATGGGCTTTTGCAGTTTTAACCCTTTAAAACAGGGCTTTACAGGTGGACTGAATTAATCCCTGTAATTGAACATCAGATTTGGAATAATCAGTGTGAGAAATATGGACTGAAAAACAGCCCCCTTTGAATCTCATATTCGGTCTAAACAATTTTGGTCCAATCTAGTCCGAAAAGGTCCAAAACTGATTTTCAATTCAAGAGAGATATGAAATTAATAATTTTTTATTTTAGACAATCACAAATCAAAAATATGGACTGTTCGTACCACCTGCAAAACAGAGGTTAATCACAAAAGTTACAGTTTCATAAACTGTAAATCGCAGTATGCGATTTCTCCATCTGCAAATCTCCAGCGCCGCCATCTTCTTCCTTCTTCTTTAATCAAGAAAATAAATAAAAAACAGAAATCCCATTTCTATTAATTAATTACATTGTTGATCAAATCCTATACATTCAGTCTAGAAAAATAAAAAAATTTATTTACAAACCGAATAATAATAAAAGGAAGAAAAAAGGGTGCGCAGACTATCTGCGCCAAATCTGCACTGCGATCTCCAGGTTCGAACAGTCCATTAAATAAAAAATAAATAAAGAACAATTCTAAATAAATTTTTGGATTTAACAAAATTAATTTCAGATCAAACGCCCTTAACAAGAAACCATTTCTTGAAAAAAAAAAGGAAAGCAATCTGCGCAGATCTTCGCAGAACATTTTCTGTTCATCTGCGCAGGGTCAGATCTGATTTTCTTTTGGTTCAAGATTCGAACCTATGGCTCTGATACCACTAAAAGAATGGTAGGATCCATCTAATGGATGCCAAGAAAGGTGTGGAATGAGGGCGAATTTCAAAAAAATTTCCTACCATCTTCCAACTGGGAATCATATTCCATAAATTTAGAATACATTATTCAAGGGTCCTACTTGAACCATAAACAAACCAGATCTGAACCAAAAGGAAACAGGAAGGATTATACCTGATTCGGAGAAGTAATATCTCCCAAAGTTGGTGTTCACGCCCAAAGAAATAACCAAGATCCACTCCTACTGAAGATGATACAGCTGTGGATGGAATGGAACCAGTAGGGTGCGTCCTACACACTAGATTCTTCACAAGAATCCTCTGGAAACCTTGAACACCAAATCCTAGTGTCTTTCTTGCAAGACTATTGTCAAGAACTGCTTTCTTGACTTCCTATTGCTGCAAAGATCCAATCTTCCCAAAGATAGTGGCGGCGGCTGAAGGAGGAGAAGTCCAGGGATGAAGAGGGCAGAATTGTCTCTTCTCTCTGGAGTCTGTGAGAGATCAAATCTCAGATTGCAGGATGTGTTTCTTGCTTACTCAAACCCCCTAGTTCGAAATCTGATATTTCTGCTAGGGTTTTCTCCTCTTTCTTCTTGATTAAGAAACCTCCCAATATTTTGGGGAGTTATCCCAGTCCAAATCAATATTTGGATAGAGGTTAATCTTAATCCTATCTGTAGATTAAGTTAGTTAACTCCTGATCTTATCAGGAGGTTACCAGATTCAAATCTAATTTGAATTTGGTCTCTTAGAGTGGATAAGGTCAAAGACCCAATCCTTTTACTAACACTAATCTCAGATTCGCCCTATGAACTGGTGATCATATCAGCCCAATTCGAAATGGGCTTTTGGCCCATTAAGTGTTCAGTGTTTAACTAGTTTCCAACCTGCTGCCCAGTTGGGCTTCTTTGTATGGCATGGGACCCAAGCATTGATCTACACACCAGCCACATGGGTTTGGCCCAGCCTTTATTACAAGGCCCAGCCAAATTCACTGAAAGACTTAGTAACCCCCTTAAGCCCATCACATGGACCCTATGGGCCCAACACTTACATTAAGTGGTCCTTGGGCCAAGCCATCTTATAAAAACGCAGGGACTATGGGCAGGTGCAAGATTAGCCCATCAGGTATTATCCTAAATGGTCTTACACTTAACCTCTCAGCCCTTAATGATCAAGCACTGCCCGACAAGAGAAGACCTCTCTCTCGGCTACAAGGAACAGTGCCGCACTCTCCACTCACATGGATCCCGAGAATTAAAACCTTTTGCAAATCTTTTGAAACTGTACATATACATATATATATATATATATATATATATATATCTTATTTTGCAAAACAAAATTCCGACGATTGAAATCAACAGCCGGCAGTTTGGTTTCCATCAGAGAGAGTGCATTACCGATCATTACCATTGTCCGACAAAGGGGCTGATCCTGTCACTATGACCACTCACTTAGATGAATTCTCAGACTGCCCCAACATGTCCAGGTTTTGACCCCCACTAAGGATCTCACTAATTGACACATCAAAGACAGCCCGATCCGACACCTAGTGATGTGTCATAATCGAGTCTAAGGGTCCGGTGTAACTTTCTAGTTTTACCCATCTGTCTCCATGGTCTAGGGCAATATTGGAAATCTGGTCCAGTTCAAGGGTTCAAGCAATCCCATACTGCATGTGCCTTGGGTCTTACCCTAATGGCTGAAACAAGCCATCCCAACACTTGGTGGCACACCAGTATCAGCCTTGGTAGGATAAATCTCCGCAGACTTATCCTATGGCTGTGAACATTTAAAACTAACACAAGTTTCTATAAGTGTCTAATTTTAGGGTCTTACACAGAATTATACCAAACAATATGAATCAAACATGCACTTTAATTTATTTCCACTAAATAACAAAAGTACATCAAATCCGATTGAAACTAAGGGCATACAAGACTGTCTAACATTCCAGTCCCAGATGCACCTGGCACGGGCTAGCGAGTCCTGCTTGTGTGTGGCCTTTTCCACTACTTTCAAAGAAGTGGCCCGCACCTAGTACTGGAACCCCGCGTCAGTTCATGCATGTTTTCTGTCTCCCACTTTGTCACTAGGAAGAGATGCCCATGAACTCAGGAAAGCCTCCTCGGCATAGTGCAAAAAGAAGGGGAGTCCATCCGGAGCTACATCAAGCGGTTCAATGCTGCTTGTTTGCAGATACCCGACCTGGACCTTGCAATTTGCCTCATGGCAGCCAAGCAAGGTATCGCTCATAAGGAGTTCAAGTGGCACGTGGTTGTCAACCAACCCAAAACCGTGACCGAGTTCCTTAAGCTCGTAGATAGGTTTATTGGGACTGAGAAGGAGATCAACCAGAAGGGTGAACAGGCCCTAGAAAAAAGAAAGAGGGAACCAGAACCCCCATCTCAGGGGGATGGCTGGAAGAAGAAGGACATAGCTCAGGGGGCGAGGCTAGTCCAGCCCTCTTGATCCCCAACAGCAGAAAAGGACTACACGCCACTCAATACAAAAGGGGTTGAGATCCTCATGGTGATCAAGGACGCCCCATATGTGAAGTAGCCACCTCGGCTGAAGGCTGACCCTAGCACCCGGAATAAAAATTTGTATTGTAGCTTTCATAAAGATTATGGTCATAGTACCGAGAGTTGTAAAAACCTCTGCGATGAGATAGAAGAGCTCATCCGTTGTGAATATTTATGAAATTTTGTACAAAATAATAATAGTAATAATAATAATAAAGTAGGTCGATAGGGGGAGCAAGGCAAAGACGCCCCAGAATCCAACCAGCAAGTAGAGCAACCGCAGAAGCAAACCCCCAAAGAGAGACCAATTCGGGGGATCATCCACGTCATAGTTAGAGGATCGATTGTAGCGGGTTGCACTTCAGTAGCAGCTCGCGCGTCAACTCGTGAATCCAACAGGGAAGAGCAGAACCCTCCAAAACAACTAAGGACAGAAGACCCCATCTTCTTCATAGAGGACAATGCGAATGGGGTCCACTACCCTCATGATGTCGCGCTCATCATAAAGATGAGGGTCAATGATTTCAAAGTCAAGCGAGTCCTCATTGATTCAGGCAATTCGGTGGATATCCTCTTCATAGAGGCCTTCGACAAACTCCAGCTTCAGGAGAGCGACCTAAATCCCATAAACACTCCCCTAGTTGGCTTCAGCGGAGAAGAAGTTTGGCCCCTAAGAGTGATAGTACCTATGGAAGTCGGCTCCTGGCCTAGCATTGTAAGGCTCAACCACGAATTCTTGGTGGTCGCAACCCCCTCCCCATATAATGCCATAGTAGGTCAACTGATTACCCATGCCTTATGGGTTGTGGTGTCCACCTACTACTTGGCCATGAAGTTCCCTATGGACTTCGGTATCGGGGTAGCGAGGGGTGACCAGCTTGAGTCCTGCAAGTGCTATGTTGCCGCCCTCAAGTGAAAAGCTAAGGTGGCCAATGGCCTCGAGCTGGAGCGACCTGCGGAGCAGAGCAAGGAATGAGTTGTGCCCATGGAGGAGACTGTCTCCATTCCGACCTCGGTAGAGGACCCTACCCGAATGCTTCAGATCGGCGCTTCCGTCGAGGAGCCCCTACGGTCCAAACTAGTACGCTTTTTTACTTAAGAGTTTAGATGTTTTTGCTTGGTCCACGGCAGAAATGCCCGGTATAGACCCCAGCATTATAACTCATAAGCTCAATACTGATCCTGTAGTTAGGCCAATTAAGCAAAAGAAACGCAACCCAGCCCCAAAGCGGTGGAGGGCAGTCGACGAGGAGGTCTAGAAGCTCCTTGCACCCGATTTTATCAGGGAAGTCCATTACCCAATCTAGGTGGCCAACCCCGTTCTAGTGAAAAAGACTAATGGTAAATGGCGCATGTGCATCGACTACACCGACCTGAACCGAGCTTTCCCAAAGGACTGCTTCCCACTCCCCAGGATTGACCACCTAGTGGATGCAACCTCGGGACATGAGCTGCTGAGCTTTCTAGATGCCTACTCGGGCTATAATCAGATCAGGATGGACCCAACAGACGAGGAGAAAGCTAACTTCATAACCGAGCTAGGCATGTACTGTTATAAGGTCATGCCCTTCGGGTTAAAAAATGCCGGGGCAACCATCCAAAGACCTATAAATAAACTGTTCAGAGCCATTAATTGGCCAAAAAGTGGAATGTTATGTAGACGACATGGTCGTCAAAACCCAACTTTCTTGTGATTTAATACAAGACTTGAACTTAGTTTTTGAAATTCTGCGTAAATTCAATATGAAGTTGAACTTGAACAAGTGTGTCTTTGGAGTCGCTTCAGGTAAATTCTTAGGGTATATTTGAACCGACGCGGCATCGAGGCCAACTCAGACAAGATAAAGGCCATCTTAGATATGAGACCACCTGCGACCTTCCGAAGCCGAGCTTGTACTCTACGACACTCATGAAGGCCTATGCGGCAGACACATTGGGGGCAGGGCCCTTGCCCAAAAAGCACTACGACAAGGGTACTACTGGCCAACAATGAAAGTAGATGCCACCGAACTCATCAGGAAATGCGACAAGTGCCAGAAGCATGCCAGCATCCATCATCAGCCCGCTACCGACCTCAAATACCTCACCAGCCCATGGCCTTTTGCACAATGGGGTATTGACATACTTGGGTTGTTCCCACCAGGAACAGGCCAGAGGAAGTTTCTAGTGGTAGCAGTGGATTATTTCACCAAGTGGGTAGAAGCTGAACCTCTTGTAACAATCACAGCCTGAAACGTCCAGAACTTCTTTTGGAAGAACATAGTGTGCCACTTTGGTTTACCTCGGGTGCTAATCTTTGACAACGACAAGTAGTTTGAGGACATAAAATTCCAGAACTGGTGCCAAGACATGGGGATATGATAGAACTTCACTTCGATCTCACACCCTCATCCAAATGGTCAAGCAGAGATTACGAATAGAGCTACTCTTTGCGGACTGAAAGCGTGCCTAGATCGAGCTAAAGGACTATGGGCAAACAAGCTACCCAGTGTTTTATGGGCCTACCAAACCACAGAGAAGACTACCATAGGAGAAACTCCCTTCAACCTCACCTATGGCACTAAAACAGTCATCCCAGTTGAAATCGAGATTCCCTTGTTATGACTAGAAGCCTACGACGTTAAGGCAAATGAAGATGAGCTACGTACCAACCTCGACCTACTGGACGAAGTAAGGGACCTCACATATATCAGGACTGCAGCTTACCAACAAAGAGTAGCCCGGTACTATAACGCTAGGGTCAAGAAGCGGAACCTCTGCGTTGGTGACCTGGTCCTTTGAAAAGTTATGGTACCTGAGCTGGCATTGGCAAGCTCGGACCGAATTAGGAAGGACCTTACTGAGTGAAACGAGTTCTCGGGGAAGGAACATACGAGCTCGAGACCCTCGAAGGGAAACAAGTACCTCGGGCATGGAATATTGTCAACTTAAGGCGATATTACCTATAACTACTGAGTAGACCATGAGTCACTCCCAGAGCCTAAGGGCCAAAAAAGCTGAGCTAACACGACCTCGGTGCGATGAGACCCAGTTGCCTCTATGGCATGAGCGAACTACTGAGTAGACTATGAGTCACTTCCGGAGCCTAAGGGCCAAAATGCCGAGCTAAAACGACCTCGGCACAACAAGACCCAATCGCCTCCATGGCATGGGCAAACTTTAGGGGCAAACTATGTCACACCCTTAGCCTAAGGGCTAAAACACCAAGCTAACGAAGACCTCAGCATCAGGAAAGACTTAGCTGCTTCAGTAATGAAGGCGAAGTATGGAATATCAGAAGCGTAGTCAACTCGGGTTTAAACCCCCACAGAGCATGACTCGACTCGGCACATTAGTTAAACCAAAGTATAGGCAACAAACGTGTAATTCGGGCATACATTGTGACCACTCTGTGGTATACTATAGAGATGCCTTACACATAATTGTCGAAAGGTCTTATTTTAGGCATATAGCCCTAACAACTCGAAGTGATGAGATCGCTTTAGCAAAAATAAAAAGAGCACACCTTACTTGGAAGAAAAGGGAAATTTCATTATTGTCTCAAAAAAAAAAGGAAACAAACAACGAAGCAGCAACCGAGCTAAAAAGCTCAAGCAAAAGATCCTGTCAAGACCAGGTTTATGGCACCCGGGAGCCACCAGAAGTAAAAGCAGATGATCAAATGCCACCGAAGCCTCAGGAATCCGCCTCCTCGTCCTCATCCACTGGAGAGTCAGGCTTCTCTTCCTCCGCCTAGTCCACCGTCTTGGGAGACAGACCCTTCAGAGTGATGTCGTTGAGGTTGAGCCCAGAGAATTTCTTTCAGACCAACCACCGGCAGAGCTTGAACCCGGAGCGGTACGAACTTGAGTAATGCTCTACCTGGAGGTCATGAAATTCCTGGGTCTTTGAAGTCCCAGACCGCCTTCTCTTGCTCGTTCTCCACCATGTTGTTGAAGTTCCGAGTTCGGTCCAGAAGAGTGGACTCCAAGTCCCGAACCTATTGGTGAAGGACTTCCCTCTCCGCTACTGCCCTTGACGACTCCGCCCTGTAGTGCGCGCTCTCTTCAGAAAGCCTGACAATCTGTGCCTCTTGGTCTTGGACAAGTAGCTCCTGGGACTCGCTCCCCTTGCGAGTGTGAAGGAGCTCGCCCCGAGTCTGGTCGAGGTCACCCTGAAGATTCTGAATCTTGACCTTCTGGTTATGAGCATCACATGAGTGCACATGCATCTGGAGGGCCATGGTGTGTATGGCAGAGTTTACCTACCAACAAGAGATTGGAGTCAAAGAACAACAAAAAAGGAAGGAAGAACGAAGGAGAAAAGAAGGACAACTTACCACCATACAATGAGAGGCGGCAAGATCCCCAGGCTCCATCACTCCCCACTTAGCAATCTCCTCATTGCAGATCGCTCTTCGGCTCCTCCGACAAGCCACAACAAAGTCGTTTATGCCCTCCCAGTTCCCCACTGGGAGCTGCAGATGGGGAAATGACCAAGAAGGACCCGGGGGGACTACCTCTTGCTGCGGAAGCTCGCCCTCCTCGAGGCTGGCCCCGCTGGCACCTTCTTCCGATGGGGGTGGCGGAACTTTGGGCAATGGAGAGGTGAAGCTTGGCTTAGCAGACCTGAACTCAGTACCCCCAGAGGGGGGAGTCTGGTCGAGGCGCGACCTCTTCACTTTGCACCTCTAGTTGCTTGAAAGAAGATGGAGCGAGTCAACACCATACATTATGATTGCCAAGAAGAAACCATAAGGTATTAGTTTGGAAAGAACAAGGTATATGTATATACACAACATTGTGACAAGGTACTATGCGACCTAAAGAGGCAACCTACCCGAGCTTAGGCCGGCCTGCACGGGCTTCTCCATGGTCGAGTAGTCTGAACAAACGAAGCCAACTGATGCCCAGGACAACATTGCTTTTGAGTATCAGGGTCCAGCTCAACCCCGGAGTCCTAGATGGCGCCCCTCCAAGAAGTAGGGAAAGGCCACCCTTCAGGGTTGCAAACCAAAAAATAATCCCGCTTCCATGCGGGAATTTTATTCTGAAGCTTGCATAAGAGCTTGTAGCCACGACGGGGAGAGAAGTAGTAGAGATGCCTCTCCAGTGGAGCCCCGGGAGTGGCATTCTTTATATAGAGGATAGTAGAAAAAATGTCAAGGTTCAAAGGAAGACAGTATTCATAGCACAAGGATATGGTTCCAACCATGTTTTGAATGGCATTAGGATGAAGCTGATCGATAGTGACGTTAAAGTAGTTTAGCACTTCCACTATCAAGGGGTGTAGGGGGAGATGCATGACAACCTTGAGCTGCTCTTGATAGATAACTATCTTGTTGGGACCATGCTCCCACGGAAAGTTACCGGTGGGAAGGCAGTAAACAAGGTTCCTAGGGAGGTGGAAATAGCTTATTAAAACCTAAGTCTCCACTCTGTCATAGAGGAAGGGCCGAAAGTATCAGTCTCCCTTCCCCGGGAAGTGGAGGCTCCGTCACCGGAGGTCCCCCGGGCCCCTGGGGCCTGTTCCCAAGCTCCCCCCGAACTCGAGGGACCATCATCATCCTGGCCACCGCCCCTGTTGAGACTATGGTACGGGTACCCAGACATGACTGATAGTGACCGAGACTCACCGAAAAGGACGAGATGAAGTAAAGTGAGGAACTCGAGTAGACTTGACAGATGCGCAACCTCAGAATCCGAAGACAGCAAGATGGCATGAGAGAAAGTGAGACCCAGAGGGACCTCCTATTTATAGACTTTGCGCCACCGAATCAACGGCCTGGATAAAGGCAGATCTGACGGTTCGCAGGTGTGCTGACCGCAAAACTTCTGAAATCGAAAAGCGATTGGATGCACGTCTCCCATGATTGAGATAACGACGGCTGCATGACATCCGGAGTTAAGAGCCACCTCAGCACGTTTTCAGAATACGAAAGGTCAGAAAATCTCTAGATTCCCATGAACGCATTTAATGTGAGCAGTCAATCAAGTTTGAATTTCGGTCAAATCAGTCAATCATACTTCATGAACTCCTTATGCTAATGCAACACTCTCAGCTCAAGGAGTGGGGGCAATTGATGGAGGATGATTTGACCCACCTATGAAATGATGACACATGGACCTGACTCAGCACGGGCAACAACTCAATATCATAGCCTAATCACAGCTAAGTAACGAGCCCATAAAGCAGCTCGCTATGTCATAGTTCACTGTAGGAGGAGCTCGCTACAACACGAGTTCCAGGTCCCCTGAGCTACCTAGAAGGGGATACTCCAAGACTACTTCAGCTCGCGTGCTAGGGAAACCAGCTCACCCCCGAGCGGATAAGTCACCCCAAAGAACAACCTTAGTAAGGGTAACCCTGAAATATTCCCAAGCTCGCTACAAAGTAGCTCGCGAGTGAGCGATGCGAACGTTTCTTAGGAAGCTTCCACCTGACAAACCGTACCGATCAATCTACGCCACGTCTCTTGACTGATGATGCAGTCCCTATCCATTCGATAGTCTGCACCCACATCTCTCAACAGGCAGAGGCGTGCCTCCCCTTTTAGGACGTGTCACTCATCTGAGCAAAAGGAACGTTTCAACAATCACCTGCACAGCCCTAGCAGGTAATGGCTATGGCAGGGGCCCAGTGGCGGTTACACCCGATTTGACAGTAACTCCCCTATAAAAGCCCCTGAGGCAAAGGAGAAGAGATCTCTCAGATTTTGTAATACTTCCGCACTCTCATATCCTCAACCTACGTCTTTACTTGCTCATGAGCTAATCTCTCGAGCACAGTGATAAAGCATGACCTACACTATTAGCTTTCGCATTCTCTTTTTTCTCCTTCCCCAACGTTCTGACTTAAGCTTCGGAGTATTCCCATCGGGTAAATCCCTAGAAATCCTTCTTTCCATCTTCTCATGTGTTGTCCGCTGCCAACAAGGAGCCAATTAATAGCCAGCTAGGAGTATCCAGATCGTGCCGAATCACTAACAAATTGGAATCCAAGATCAGTCGTTGCCTATTTATAGGCTACCTAAAAGGCTCCATGGGTTACTTATTCTATGATCCAAAAGAGAAAAAGATTTTTTGCAGTTGAAATGCCCACTTCTTAGAAGAAGATTACATCCGGGATAATCATCATCAGGAAGTTGTTCTTGACTAGGAGAGCCCAGGGGTAGTGGGAGATGTCCCACCAGCTCCAGAAAATAACCAACCTAGGAGATCTACCCGGGTTTCTAGGCCTCCAGTTCGTTTCGGCTATGACCAAGAAAGTTACTTGGTGGAAGCCACGACTAGTGAGGAGGATCCCCTAACTTATAAGGAAGCTATGTTGGACATAGATTCCTTGAAGTGGGTAGATGCCATGAGAGCTGAGATGGACTCAATGAGGGATAGGAAATCCATCACATGGATGCCCAAAGGTTGTGGAATAAGGGGGCAAATTTCAAAAAAAAATTCTGTCCCTTCAACTGGGAATCGAATTTCCCATTTAGAAAATCATATTTTCATGGATCATTCTTGAACCATAAACTGAACCAGATCTGAACCAAAAAAGAGTAGGGAGAGATAATACCTGATACAGAGCAGTAGTATCTCCTAGTGGAGGTGTTCACACCCAAGGAAGGATCCAAAATCTATTCCCATCTCCTAATCCAATTAGGAAGTTTCCAGATCTAAATCTTATTTAGATCTTGGACTCTCTAAGTGGATAGGTTGTGGGCCCAATCCTATCAGTTGATCCATCTCAGAATTTGTCCCTTAAGTGACTAATCAAATTAGCCCAGTTTGAAATGGGCTTAAGGCCCATTTAAGGTTATGTATTCCTTTAACCTTCCAAACTGCTACCCAGTTGGACTTCCTTGCATGGCATGGGACCCAAACATTGATCTACACATCAGCTACATGGGTTCAGCCCAGCCTTTGTTACAAGGCCTGGCCGAATACACTGTTATGGACAGTGCACCCCCTAAAACCCATCAGATGGGCTCTATGGGCCCAACACTTAACCTAAATGGTCCTTGGGCCAAGCCACATTGTAACACTTAGGGATTGTGGGCAGATGCAAGATTAGCCCATTAGGTATTATCCTCAATGGTCTTACACTTAACCTCTCAGCCCATAATGATTATACACAGCCCGACAAGAGAGGACATCCTCCTCCGCTACAAGGAACAGTGTTGCACTCTCTGCTTATATGGATCCCGGGAATTAAAACCTTTTGCAAATCATTTCGAAACCATAATATATATAGTTTTATATCTCATATAAAATATATTTTGCAAAACAAATCTCAACGATTGAAATCGGCTATCGGCAGTCTTGCTTTCCATTAGTGAGAGCGCATCCCCGATCATTACCTTTGTCCGACAAAAGGGGCTGATCCTGTCACTATGATTACCCACTTAGATGAATTCTCAGACTGTCCCAACATACCCAGGTTTTGACCCCCACTAAGGATCTCACTGATTGGTACATCAAAGATAGCTTAATCCGACACCTAGTGCAGTATCATAATCGAGTCTAGGGGTCGGGTGTAACTTTCCAGTTTTGCCCATCAATCTCCAAGGTCCAGGGCAATACTGGAAATCTGGTCCAGTTCAAAGATTCAATTAATCCTATACTGTATGTGCCTAGGGTCTCACCCCGGTAGCTGAGACAAGCCACCCCAACCGACTTGGTGGCACCACAGTGTCAGCCTTGTCAGGATATGTCTCCCCAGACCGACCCACTGGCTGTGAACATTCTAAACTAACACGAGTCTCATTAAGTGTCCAGTTTAAGGGTATTACATAGAAACATACCAAGGGAACATGAATCAAATATGCACTTTTATTCATTTACAATAAACTCATAAAGTACATGATTTTGATTGAAACTAAGGGCATACAAAACTGTTTAACAGCTCCCACTTGCACTTAGGTCCAATCAGGTACTAGCCGGAGTCCCATGCTTTCCACGTGTTTCTCAAACAATTTCTATGATAGTGGCTTTGTCAATGGGCCTGCTACATTTTCCGCTGATGCTAGCTTCTGAATCAGGACGTCCCCTCTACCAACAATCTCTCTCAGTACATGGTACTTCCTCTCGATGTGCTTCGACTTCGAGTGGGCTCGTGGCTACTTAGCCTGAGCAATAGCTCCATTATTGTCACACAACAATGGGATGGGTGATGTGCTGGACAGAACTACTACCATCTCATGAATGAACTTCTTCATCCACACGGCTTCTTTGGCAGCCTCACTTGCGGCAATGTACTCGGCTTCGGTTGTGGAGTTTGCAGTGGACCCCTGTTTGCTGCTTTTCTAGCAAACAACACACGATTCTATCATGAAAACATATCCAGATGTAGACTTTCTATCATCTGAATCTGATTGGAAATCGACATCTATATACCCTTGGAGTTGTAGTGAATTACCATCGAATACTAGACAAAACTCTTTTATCCTTTGAAGGTACTTAAGTATGTTTTTCACAGTAGTCCAGTGCTCCGGCCCTGGGTTGCTCTGAAATCTGCTTACTACAATCACTGCCTGAGCAATGTCAGGACGAGTGCACAGCATGGCATACATGATGCTCCCTACGGCAGAGGCATAGGGAACGACTTTCATGCCATCAATCTCCTCAGAAGTCTTGGGAGACATCTTCTTGGAGAGAGTGACTCCGTGCCTGAAAGGAACATTTCCTTTTTTGGAGTTTTCCATGCTGTATCTTTTGACTATTTTGTCAATGTAGGTAGATTGGGATAATCCTATTATCCACTACGATCTATCTCTATAGAGTCGAAGGCCCTGTAAATAGGAGGATTCTCCAAGATCTTTCATGGATAATTGTTGTGAAAGCCATACTTTCACCGTAGTCAACATTCCCAATGAGTAGAATGTCATCTACATACTGAACCAAGAAGGTAACCTTATCTCCACTGTACTTCCTGTAAACATAGGGTTCATCCGAATTTTGTTCGAAGTCAAACGATTTGACAGCAGAGTCAAAACGGATGTTCCAACTTCTAGAAGCTTGCTTAAGTCCATAAATGGATCTATTGAGTTTACATACCTTGTTTTCCTGACCGCAGCTATGAAGCCTTGCGGCTGCTGCATATAGATATCTTCAGTAAGATCTCCATTCAGGAATGCAGTTTTGACATCCATTTGCCAAATCTCATAATCATGGTATGTTGCTACAGCTAGCAAGATCCTAATGGATTTAAGCATGGCCATAGGCGAAAAGGTTTCCTCATAATCGATGCCCTCTTTCTAAGTGTACCCTTTCGCCACCAGACGAGCTTTGAAAGTCTCAACCCTACCATTGGGGCCCTTCTTCCTCTTGTAAATCCATTTGCAACTGATTGCTTTTACCCCAGAGGGTGGATCTACAGAGTCCAGACTCCATTGGTCTCCATTGAGTCCATCTCATCTCTCAAGGCCTCCACCCACTTCTGGGAATCTATGTCCAACATAGCTTTCGCGTAAGTCACGGGATCCTCCTCACTAGTCAAGGTTTCCACCAGGTAACTATCCTGGTCATAACCATAACAGACTGGTGGCCTAGATACCCGAGTGGATCTTCTAGGTTGGTCACTACTTGGAACTTGTGGGACACCTCCCACTGCTCCTGAGCTCTCCTCATCATGAACAATTTCCTGACGATGGGTGTCCAGGATGTAATCGGTCTCCAAGAATTGGGCATTTCGACTGCAAAACTCTTTCTGCTCACTTGGGTCATAGAATAGGTAACCTACAGAGCCTTTTGGGTAGCCTACAAATAGGCAACGACTGGTCTTGGATTACAACTTGTCTACACTCGTTCTTTTAACGTGTGCTAGACAACCCCAAATCTTCAAGTGTCTGACACTTGGTTTCTTTCCTGTCCAAAGTTCATATGGAGTGTTCAGAACCGATTTGGTTGGAACCCGATTCAACACGTAAATCACAGTCTCTAATGCATAATCCCAAAAGAATGTGGGTAACTCTGAGTGTATGAGAAGTGACTGGACCATAACTAATAAGGTCTTATTACTCCTCTCTGAAACACCATTAAGTTGTGGTGTAGCAGGAGGAGCTAATTGTGATACTATCCCATTTACCTTTAAGTAGTCCCTGAATTCGTCAGAGAGATACTCGCCACCTCGATCAGATCAAAGGGCTTTAATCTCTCCCCAACTGTTTCTCGACCTCTTGTCTAAACTCTTTAAACTTTTCAAAGGATTCAGACTTGTGTCTCATTAGGTACACGTAACCATAACATGAGAAATCATCTATGAAGGTGATGAAATACACATGTTGATTTTGTGTCCTAACACTCAGGGGACCACATACATCCGTATGTATTAGGTCAAGTGTGCCTGTACAGTTAAATGGTTGTTTCGTCATCTTGCCTTGTAGGCAAGGCTCACAAGTGGGAAGATCTTCTACAGTTAGAAAATCCAAAGGATCATTCTTTACCAACCTTGTGATTCGGTCAACACCGATGTGGCCAAGTCGGTAATGCCACAGACACGTTGGATTAACTGTATCACAGGATCTCTTCTTTGGGATTTCAGCTGATGTAGTTTTGGTTATGCTAGTTTCTAGAGAAGGATGTAGAACATAGAGACCGTTCTCCAGTTCCCCGTATGTGATGAATCTGTTATTTCTTTTAATAGTAATTATATTACTAAAGAAGATAGAATAACCATCTGCACACTGTTTTGAAATAGAAATAAAATTTCTTCTTAAATTTTGTACATAAAGACAATCTTTCAGTACAATTTTTCCTTCTCTAAAAATTAACTCCACGGTTCCTATTGCCATGGCTACAATAGTTACAGTAGTCCCCAAGTAGAGTGTAACTTCTCCTTCACTCAGCCATCTGCTTACCTTGAACCCCTGCAGTGAGTTACACGCATGAGTTGAAGCCCCGGAGTCAATACACCAGGACACAGAAGCTACCAATAAATTGGTTTCTATAACACAAGATTCGAAATTACCTTTCTTGGATTCCAAGTAGGCAGGACAGTTCCTTTTCCAGTGGCCGGTCTTCTTGCAAAAGTGACAGGCATCCGATGCTTTGTCTTTCTTCTACTTCTTGGGTTTGGCAGCCTTCTTCTGGGGCTTTCTTTTTGCCTTCCTTTTCTTGCCCGATTTGCCAGTTTCAACAAGCATGGCAATGGGCTCATCCTTTTTAATCAATTCTTCAGCTCTTTGCAACATATTGCTGAGCTCTTGCAAACTGACGTTCAGCTTGTTCATGTAGTAGTTCATGATGAATGGATTAAAGGATGGAGGCAAAGAGTTGAGAATAGCATAAATTTGTGTTACCAGATCCAACCCTGATCCAAGAGCCTCCAGTTCATTGATATAGCCCATCATCTAGAGACAATGGTTGTGAACTTGTTGGTTCTTGGACATCTGCGCGGTCATGAACTATTTCAAGACCTTCTGCCAAGTAGAACGATTCTGCTCTTCGTACATTGTCTTAAGACTATCCAATATGTCTTTGGCAAGTTCGATCTGATCAAACTGCCTCTGAATTGGATTGTCCAAAGAGGCATTGATATAGCAGCGGGCAAGGGAGTTTTTCTCCTCCCATTCTTGGTATTCTCGTCTACGGGCCTTAGAAGCCCTATCTCCCGGACGATCCGGGGCAGGATTCTTGGCTACCTTATCCAACTTTTCAGAGGTTAAGACCAACATAAGGTTCCTATACCAGTCGGCATAGTTTGGGCCCTTAAGCTTGTTGTCATCAAGAAGCTTTGCAAAAGATCTGTTTGCCATTTTCTGATAAAAGAGCAAACATCAATCCACAACCTAATTTGATTCATGTTCATTTCATAGATATGGATTTTAATATACGATCCATTTCCATTTATTCATCTCTGAGATTTCCCTCCTTTCTCAGTGACGGAGACTACGAGTTGTCTCTGGAAATGTAGAAAATCACATAGGGTGCATGGAGCCAACTTTTTCAGTTGCATAACCCCACCATCTTTCTGTGAAGGATCATATCCATCCACTCATCATATGAGTTTTCCCTTTGGCCTCTGTCAGACAAGGTTCATAGCCGTTTTCAGGTAAACCTTTCTGTCCAGTGAGTGTTTACCCATCATATTCGTGAACGCAAGGTACCGTGAGAGAGTTCCCATTTTCTGGTGAAGCCCCTCCCACATCAGTCTATGACGCCCCTATCATCTTATGAAACACTTAGACAAACCCAACAGCAAATGGATAGCCCATTTTTTGGTGTGTTTCCTCATTACTGATGGACCCATCCTTATGCTAATGATGGAAGGCCTTTGACAGTTCATCATATGAATCTCCCTATCACTTGCACTCATATTATCTGGAGGGAACAGTTAATAAGGCCCTAGTTTGATTTAGGTCAAACCAAAGTGGCTCCCATTGACTTTTATATAGTCAGATTTCGATGGGCCTTAAATCGGCTAGGGTTTCGCACGTAACCTCTTGATGAGGTGTGGGGCCCACCACTAAGGGAGGTCATCCAATGACTAGAAGGGACACCATGGCAATGATGTGCATTCAGCCATGGTGTACGTAAGTGTTAGACAGTTTTTGTATGCCCTTAGCTTCAATCTGATTTGATGTACTTTTGTTATTTAGTGGAAATAAATAAAGTGAATGTTTGATTCATGTTGTTTGGTTTAATTCTGTGTAAAACCCTAAAACTGGACATTTATAGAGACTCATGTTAGTTTTAAATGTTCACAGCCGTTGGATAAGTCTGGGGAGATTTATCCTGCCAAGGCTGATACTGGTGTGCCACCAAGTGTTGGGATTGCCTGTCTCAGCCATCAGGGTAAGACCCGAGGCACATGCAGTATGGGATTACTTGAATCCTTGAACTAGACCAGATTTCCAGTATTGCCCTGGACCTTGGAGACAGATGGGCAAAACTGGAAAGTTACACCTGACCCCTAGACTCGATTATGACATTTCACTAGGTGTTGGATCAGGCTGCCTTTGATATGCCATTCAGTGAGATCCTTAGCGGGGATCAAAACCTGGGTATGTTGGGGCAGTTTGAGAATTCATCTGAGTGGGTGATCATAGTGACAGAATCAGCTACTTTGTCGGACAAAGGGTAATGATCGGGAATGCACTCTCTCTGATGGAAACCAAACTGCCGGCAGTTGATTTCAATCGTTGGATTTTTGTTTTGCAAAATTAATATATTTATATATATATGTACGGTTTCGAATTGTTTGCAAATGGTTTTAATTCCCGGGATCCATGTGAGAGGAGAGTGCGGCACTGTTCCTTGCAGCCGAGGGACAGGTCCTCTCTTGTCAGGCAGTGCTTGATCATTAAGGGCTGAGAGGTTAAGTGTAAGACCATTGAGGATAATACCTGATGGGCTAATCTTTCACCTGCCCATAGTCCCTGGGTTTTTATAAGATGGCTTGGCCCAGGGACCACTTAATGTAAGTGTTGGGCCCATAGGGTCCATATGATGGACTCAAGGGGTTCATTGAGTTTTTCGGTGAATTCGGCTGGGCCTTGTTTTAGAGGCTGGGCCGAACCCATGTGGCTGGTGTGTAGATCAATGATTGGGTCCCATGCCATACAAAGAAGCCCAACTGGGCAGCAGATTGGAAAGTAATTAGACACTGAACACTTAATGGGCCAAAAGCCCATTTCGAGGTGGGCTGATATGATCACCCATCCATGGGGTGAATTTGAGATTAAAGTTAGTAAAAGGATTGGGCCTTTAGCCTTATCCACTCTTAGAGACCAAATTCAAATTAGATTTGAATCTGGTAACCTCCTGATAAGATCAGGAGTAAGCTAACTCTATCTACAGAAAGGATTAAGATTATCCCCTATCCAAATACTGATTTGGATTGGGATAACTCCTAAAAAGGAGGTTTCTTAATCAAGAAGAAAGGAGGAGATTTCAAACCAAGAAAAATCGCAAGAAAGGTTCCTGCGAATTGAGATTAGATCTCATTCATACTCTCCAGAAAACCAAAAAAAAGGCAGTTCAGCCTTTTCCGTTTTGGAGATCTCCTCCTGCCGCCGCCATCTGCCATTGCAAGATTAGATCTTTGCAGAAAAGAAAGTCAAGAAATCTGTTCTTGACATCAGTCTTGCAAGAAAGACTGAAAAAGATTCAGTGTTTAATACTTCTAGAGGATTCTTGTGAAGGATTCAGTGTATAAGACGCACCCTGCTGGTTCTGTTCCATTCACAGCTGTGTCATCTTCAGCAGGAACGGATCTTGGAGCATTCTTTGGGTGTGAACACCAACTTTGGGAGATACTGCTTCTCCAGATCAGGTATGTTCCTCCTATTTATCTTTTGGTACAGATCTGATTTGATTATGGTTCAAGTAGGATCCTTGAATATTGTATTCTAAATTTAGGGAATATGATTCCCAGTTGAGAGAAGGTAGGAAATTTTTGAAATTCGCCCACCCATTCCGCAACCTTTATTGCGTCCATTAGATGGATCCTACCATTCTTTCAGTGGTATCAGAGCCACAGGTTCGAACCTTGAACCAAAAGAAAATCAGATCTGACCCTGCGCAGATTGTTTTCTTTATTTCAAGAAACTGTTTCTTGTTAAGGGCGATTGATCTGAAATTAATTTTATTAAATCCAAAATTTATTTAGAATTGTTCTTTATTTATTTTGATTTAATGGATTGTTCGAACCTGGAGATTGCAGTGCAGATTTGGCGCAGATAGTCTGCGCACCCTTTTTCTTTCTATTTATTTATATTCGGTTTGTAAATAATTTTTTTTTATTTTAGACTGAATGTACAGGATTTGATCAAGAATGTAATTAATAGAAATAGGATTTCTGTTATTTTTCTTGATTAAAGAAGAAGGAAGAAGAAGGCGGCGCTGGAGGTTTGCAGTTGGAGAAATCATTTTCTGCGATTTGCAGTTTGTGAAACTGCAACCCTTGTGATTAACCTCTGTTTTGCAGGTGGTGCGAACAGTCCATAGTTTGATTTGTGATTGTTTGAAATCAAAATTATTAATTTCAGATCTTTCATGAATTAATTCTTGAATTGAAAATCAGTTTTGGATCCTCTCGGACTAGATTGGACCAAAACTGTTTGGACCGAATCTGGGGTTCGATAGGGACTGTTTTTCAGTCTGTATTTCTCACACTTGCTGTTCCAAATCTGATGTTCAATTACAAGGATTAATTCAGCCCACCTGTAAAGCCCAGTTTTAAAGGGTTAAAACTGCAAAAGGCCCATTACTGTGAGACAAGCTGTATGGGCCAAACTGCTATCTGCGATTCAGCCCATACACCTAGTAGTCATTAATTGTTAATGACTTAGTTTTTAAATGGGCTATTCAATGGGCTTTACAGCAGTTAATTGATTGGATCAATTCCTCCTTTACATGTGATGTTTGGATGTTTGATGTGCTGCGACCATGGGCCAGAAGTACTTGGCCCATGAAGACTCGTTAGTGGCTCTTGCGCACACCATGGCTGAATGCACATCATTGCCATAGTGTCCTTCAAGGTCATTGGATGACCCCTCTTTGCTTGGTGGGCCCCATAACCCTGAAAAGGGATGCGTACGGAACCCCTAGCCGATTAAGGCCCACCAGAAATCTGACTTTATGAAAGTCAGTGGGAGCCACTCTGGTTTGACCTAAATTAAAACTAGGGCGTTTTTGTTCCCTCCAGCAAATATGAATGCTTGTGATAGGGAGACCCATGTGATGGACTCTCTAAAGGCCTTCCGTCATTAGCACAATGATGGGACCTTCAGTAATGAGGAAACGCACCATAAAATTGGGCTATCCATTTGCTGTTGGATCTATTAGAGTGTTTCATAAGATGATAGGGGCGTCATAGACCGATGTGGGAGGGGCTTCACCAGAAAATGGGAACTCTCTCACGGTACCTTGGCGTAACCTGAATATGATGGGTAAGCACTCACTGGACAGAAAGGTTTACCTGAAAACGGCTCTGAACCTTGTCTGACAGAGGCCAAAGGGAAACTCATTTGATGAGTGGATATGATCTGTCACAGAAAGGTGGTGGGGTTATGCAGCTGAAACAGTTGGCTTCACGCACCCCATGTGATTTCCCACATTTCCAGAGACATTTCGTCGTCTCCGTCACTGAGAAAGGAGGGAAATCTCAGAGATGAACAAATGGGAATGGAACATAGATTAAAAGCCATATCTATGTAGGTAACATGAATCAAACTAAGGTTGTGGACTAATGATTTTGCTATTTTATCAGAAAATGGCAAACGGTCAATTTGCAAAGCTTCTAGACGATAACAAGCTTAAGGGCCCAAACTATGCCAATTGGTACAGAAATCTTATGCTGGTCCTAACTTCCGAAAAGTTAGACAAGGTGGTGAAAAATCCTGCACCGGAACGTCCGGGTGATAGGGCTTCTGAGGCCCGTAGGAGGGACTACCAAGAGTGGGAGGATAAGAACTCCCTAGCCCGTTGCTTTGTCATTGCCTCATTAGACAACTCAATACAGAGGCAGTTCGATCAGATCGAACTAGCCAAGGACATATTGGACAGTCTAAGAACAATGTATGAAGAGCAGAACCGTTCTACTCGACAGAAGGTCCTGAAATTGTTCATGACCGCGCAGATGACCAAAGGGCAGAAAGTTCATGACCATTGTCTTCGGATGATGGGTTACATTAACGAACTTGAAGCTCTTGGATCCGGGCTAGATCTCGGCACGCAAGTGGATGCCATCCTCAATTCTTTGCCCTCTTCCTTCAATGCGTTCACAATGAACTACAATATGAATAAGCTGAATGTCAGCGTCCAGGAACTCAGCAATATGTTGCAGAGAGCCGAGGATCTACTCAAGAAGGATGAGCCTGTAGTTATGCTTGCTGAAGCTAACAAATCGGGCAAGAAAAGGAGAAAGGCAAAGAAGCCTCAGAAGAAGGCTACCAATCCTAAGAAGCAGAAGAAGAACAAGGCATCTGATATCTGTCACTTCTGCAAGCAGACCGGCCACTGGAAGAGGAATTGTTTTGCCTACCTGGAATCTAAGAAAGGTAACATCGAAACTTGTGTCATAGAAACTAACATGTTAGTTACTTCTGTGTCCTGGTGTGTTGACTCCAGGGCTTCAACTCATGCGTGTAACTCACTGCAGGGGTTCAAAGTTAGCAGAAGGTTGAGTGAAGGTGAAGTGACATTATTCTTGGGAACCACTGCAAGTGTTGCAGCAGCGGCAATAGGAACCGTAGAATTAGTTTTTAAAGAAGGAATACTTGTACTTAAAGATTGTCTTTATGTACAGAACTTGAGAAGAAATTTAATTTCTGTTTCAAAACTGTGTGCTGATGGATATACTGTTTATTTTAGTAATGTGATTACTGTTAAACGGAATAATAAATTCATCGCATGTGGGGAACAAGAGAACGGTCTCTATGTTCTACATCCTTCTCTGAAACTAACTTAACCGAAACTACGTCGGTCGAAAATCCCAAGAAAAGGAATCGTGATACATTAAGTCCCACGTGCCTCTGGCATTACCGACTTGGCCATATCGGTATTGACCGAATCACAAGGTTGGTAAAGGATGGTCCTTTGGATTTTTTAACTGTAGAAAATCTTCCCACTTGTGAACCTTGCCTTCAAGGTAAGATGTCTAAGCGGCCATTTGACGGTAAGCCTGAAAGATCTGAAGGCACACTTGACCTAATACATACTGATGTATGTGGTCCCCTGAGTGTTAGGACACGGAATCAACACGTGTACTTCATCACCTTTACAGATGATTTTTCACGATATGGTTACGTGTACCTAATGAGACATAAGTCTGAATCATTTGAAAAGTTCAAAGAGTTCAGACAGGAAGTCGAGAAACAGTTAGGGAGAGAAATTAAGGCCCTTCGATCAAATCGAGGTGGCGAGTATCTCTCTGACGAATTCAGGGACTACTTAAAGGCCAATGGGATAGTGTCACAATTAGCTCCTCTTGCTACACCTCAACTCAACGGTGTTTCAAAGAGGAGGAATAGGACCTTGTTAGACATGGTCCGGTCACTTCTCGTGCGCTCACAATTACCCACATCCTTTTGGGGATACGCATTAGAGACTGCTATCTACGTGCTGAACCGGGTTCCAACCAAATCAGTTTCGAAAACTCCATATGAACTTTGGACTGGAAGGAAGCCAAGTGTAAGACACTTGAAGATTTGGGGTTGTCCTGCACACGTTAAAAGAACAAGTGCGGACAAGTTGGAATCTAAAACCAGTCGTTGCCAGTTTATAGGCTACCCAAAGGATTCGGTGGGTTATCTATTCTATGACCCGAGTGAGCAGAAAGTGTTCTGCAGTCGAAACGCCCAGTTCTTAGAATCCGATTACATCCTGGACACCCATCGTCAGGAAATAGTTCTTGATGAGGAGAGCTCAGGAGCAGTGGGAGATGTCCCACAAATTCCAGGTAATTACCAACCTAGAAGAACCACCCGGGTATCCAGACCACTAGTCCGATATGGTTATGACCAGGATAGTTACCTGGTGGAAACCTTGACTAGTGGAGAGGATCCCATGATTTACGCGGAAGCTATGTTAGACATAGACTCCCAGAAGTGGGTGGAGGCCATGAGAGCTGAAATGGACTCAATGGAGACCAATGGAGTCTGGACTCTAGTGGATCCACCCCCCGGGGTAAAAGCAATTGGTTGCAAATGGATCTACAAGAGGAAGAAGGGCCTCGATGGCAGGATTGAGACCTTTAAAGCTCGCTTGGTGGCGAAAGGGTATACTCAGAAAGAAGGCATCGACTATGAGGAAACCTTTTCGCCCGTGGCCATGCTTAAATCCATTAGGATCCTGCTAGCTGTAGCAGCGTACCATGACTATGAGATTTGGCAAATGGATGTCAAAACCGCGTTCCTGAATGGAGATCTTAGTGAAGATATCTACATGCAGTAGCCGCAAGGCTTCATTGCTGCTGGTCAGGAACACATGGTATGTAAACTTAATAGATCCATATATGGACTTAAGCAGGATTCTAGGAGTTGGAACATCCGTTTTGATTCTGCAGTCAAAACGTTTGACTTTGAGCAGAATCCGGATGAGCCCTGTGTTTACAGGAAGTCCAGTGGGGATAAGATCACCTTTTCGGTGTTGTACGTGGACGATATCTTACTCATTGGGAATGATGTAGGAATGTTGACTTCGGTCAAGGTATGGCTATCACAGCAGTTCTCCATGAAAGATCTTGGAGAAGCTTCATACATACTGGGTCTTCGACTCTATAGAGATAGATCGAAGCGGATAATTGGATTATCCCAGGCTGCTTATATTGACAAAATTGTCAAGAGGTACAGCATGGAGAACTCCAAGAAAGGAAACGTTCCTTTCAGGCACGGAGTCACTCTCTCCAAGAAGATGTCTCCCAAGACTTCTGAGGAGATTGAAAGCATGAGAGACGTTCCCTATGCCTCAGTCGTAGGGAGCATCATGTATGCCATGCTATGCACTCGCCCTGACATTGCTTAGGCGGTGAGTGTGGTAAGCAGATTCCAGGCAAACCCAGGGCAGGAGCATTGAACTGCTATGAAGAACATACTCAAATACATTCGAAGGACAAAAGAGTTTTGTCTGGTATTCGATGGTAGTTCACTGCAAGTTCTAGGGTATTCCGATGCCGATTTCCAATCGGATCCAGATGATAGAAAGTCTACATCTGGGTATATTTTCACGATAGGATCGTGTGCTGTTTCCTGAGTGTCAGCAAACAGGGGTCCTAAGGTGCAAATTAATAGTCCACAACCCAAGCCGAGCGCATTGCCGTAAGTGATGCTGCCTTATGAATGAAGGTGTTCATTCATGAATTTGGAATTCAGCACATCACCCATTCCATTGTTGTATGACAACACTGGACCTACGGGAGGATGATAGCAAGAGGTAGCATCAGCGGAGAATGTGGTAGACCCATTGACTAAGCCACTGACACAGAAGGTGTTTGAGAAACACGTGGAAAGTATGGGACTCCGGCTTGTACCAGATTGGACCTAAGTGCAAGTGGGAGCTGTTAGACAGTTTTTGTATGCCCTTAGCATCAATATGATTTGATGTACTTTTGTTATTTAGTGGAAATAAATAAAGTGCATGTTTGATTCATGTTGTTTGGTTTAATTCTGTGTAAAAACCTAAAACTGGACATTTATAGAGATTCATGTTAGTTTTTAAATGTTCACAGCCGTTGGATAAGTCTGGGGAGATTTATCCTGCCAAGGCTGATACTAGTGTGCCACCAAGTGTTGGGATGGCCTATCTCAGCCATCAGGGTAAGACCCGAGGCACATGCAGTATGGGATTACTTGAATCCTTGAACCGGACCAGATTTCCAGTATTGCCCTGGACCTTGGAGATAGATGGGCAAAACTGGAAAGTTACACCTGAACCCTAGACTCGATTATGACATTTCAGTAGGTGTTGGATCAGGCTGCCTTTGATATGCCATTCAGTGAGATCCTTAGCGGAGATCAAAACCTGGGTATGTTGGGGCAGTTTGAGAATTCATCTGAGTGGGTGATCATAGTGACAAAATCAGCCACTTTGTCGGGCAAAGGGTAATGATCGGGAATGCACTCTCTCTGATGGAAACCAAACTACCGGCAGTTGATTTCAATCGTTGGAACTTTGTTTTGCAAAATTAATATATTTATATATATATATGTACGGTTTCGAATTGTTTGCAAATGGTTTTAATTCCCGGGATCCATGTGAGAGGAGAGTGCGGCACTGTTCCTTGCAGTCGAGGGAGAGGTCCTCTCTTGTCGGGCAGTGCTTGATCATTAAGGGCTGAGAGGTTAAGTGTAAGACCATTGAGGATAATACCTGATAGGCTAATCTTGCACCTGCCCACAGTCCCTGGGTTTTTATAAGATGGCTTGGCCCAGGGACCACTTAATGTAAGTGTTGGGCCCATAGGGTCCATATGATGGACTCAAGGGGTTCATTGAGTTTTTCAGTGAATTCGGCTGGGCCTTGTTTTAGAGGCTGGGCCGAACCCATGTGGCTGGTGTGTAGATCAATGATTGGGTCCCACGCCATACAAAGAAGCCCAACTAGGCAACAGATTGGAAAGTAATTAGACACTGAACACTTAATGGGCCAAAAGCCCATTTCGAGGTGGGCTGATATGATCACCCATCCATGGGGCGAATTTGAGATTAAAGTTAGTAAAAGGATTGGGCCTTTAGCCTTATCCACTCTTAGAGACCAAATTCAAATTAGATTTGAATCTGGTAACCTCCTGATAATATCAGGAGTAAGCTAACTCTATCTACAGAAAGGATTAAGATTATCCCCTATCCAAATACTGATTTGGATTGGGATAACTCCTAAAAAGGAGGTTTCTTAATCAAGAAGAAAGGAGGAGATTTCGAACCAAGAAAAATCGCAAGAAAGCTTCCTGCGAATTGAGATTAGATCTCATTCATACTCTCCAGAAAACCAAAAAAAAGGCAGTTCAGCCTTTTCCGTTTTGGAGATCTCCTCCTGCCGCCGCCATCTGCCATTGCAAGATTAGATCTTTGCAGAAAAGAAAGTCAAGAAATCTGTTCTTGACATCAGTCTTGCAAGAAAGACTGAAAAAGATTCAGTGTTTAATACTTCTAGAGGATTCTTGTGAAGGATTCAGTGTATAAGACGCACCCTGCTGGTTCTGTTCCATTCACAGCTGTGTCATCTTCAGCAGGAACGGATCTTGGAGCATTCTTTGGGCGTGAACACCAACTTTGGGAGATACTGCTTCTCCAGATCAGGTATGTTCCTCCCATTTATCTTTTGGTACAGATCTGATTTGATTATGGTTCAAGTAGGATCATTGAATATTGTATTCTAAATTTAGGGAACATGATTCCCAGTTGAGAGAAGGTAGGAAATTTTTGAAATTCGCCCACCCATTCCACAACCTTTATGGCGTCCATTAGATGGATCCTACCATTCTTTCAGTAAGAGCCCCTGTCGAATAAGCATGGGCCAAGTACTTATGGACCATGTATGCTGCACATCACACATCCAAACAACTCATGTAGGGATAAATTGATCCAATCAATTAATTATCTGTAAGGCCTATTGGAAGCCCGTTGAAAATCCATAATATTAACCATTAATATTATCTAGGTATATGGGTTGAATTAGGGTTATCCAGTTCGGCCCATATCTTTTAGCAGTTTTAAATATTTAAAATTGAGCCTTTATAGGTTGGGCCAAATTAACCATTTAATTAAATATCAATCCTTAGGCCCATTAGTGGGAAAATTATGCCTGACTTTCAGCCTTGATTAAACCCTAGATTTGGTCCAAACAGTTTGAACCAATCTTGGTTCGAATGGGTCTAGGGTTTGATCTTTAATTAAATCTTTAATTCAAAAAAATAATCTGAAATTAAATAACTGATAAAAGAAAATCAAGAATCAGTTAATCAGGGCTGTTCACACACTCCATCCTGCAAAATAGAGGTTAGATCACAGATTGCAGTTTCACAAACTACAAATCGCAAATAGCGAATGTCCCATCTACAAAATCTCCTTCTCTACGAAATCTCCCTTTCTGTGCCGCCATCTCCTTCAAATCGAATGCCTATACATTGAGTCTAAAAATAAATAAAAAAAATTATTTACAGACCAAATGTAATAAATAAATTCAAGAAATTGCAAATCTTGCAGTTCTCCCTATGCAAACCAAGAATTCAATCTCCTCTTATATGAACAACCCATAAATCAAGAAAATCATATAAACTATTCTAAATAATAATCTGATTTATATAAAATTAATTTCAGATTATTTGCCCATCAATTTTGGGAACAAATTTCCCAAAACCCATATCTACGCAAATTGGGTAGAACGCCTTCTCCCTATTTCCGCAGGTTCAGATCTAAAATAGAATGGTTCAAGATTTGTTAGACAGTCTTGTATGCCCTTAACTTCAATCGGATTTGATATACGTTTGTTATTTAGTGGAAATAAATTAAAGTGCATGTTTGATTCATGTTGTTTGGTATAATTTTGTGTAAGACCCTAAAACTGGACACTTAAAGAAACTTGTGTTAGTTTTAAATGTTCACAGCCATTGGATAAGTCTGGGGAGATTTATCCTGCCAAGGCTGATACTGGTGTGCCACCAAGTGTTGGGATGGCTTGTTTCGGCCATCAGGGTAAGACCCAAGGCACATGCAGTATGGGATTGCTTGAACCCTTGAACCGGACCAGATTTTCAGTATTTTCCTAGACCTTGGAGACAGATGGGCAAAACTGGAAAGTTACACCTGACCCCTAGACTCGATTATGACACATCACTAGGTGTCGGATCGGGCTGTCTTTGATGTGTCAATCAGTGAGATCCTTAGTGGGGGTCAAAACCTGGACATGTTGGGGCAGTATGAGAATTCATCTGAGTGAGTGGTCATAGTGATAGGATCAGCCCCTTTGTCGGACAATGGTAATGATCGGTAATGCACTCTCTCTGATGGAAACCAAACTGCAGGCAGTTGATTTCAATCGTTGGAATTTTGTTTTGAAAAAATAAGATATATATATATATATATATATATATATATATATATATATATGTATGTATATGTATATGTACGATTTCAAAAGATTTGCAAAAGGTTTTAATTCCCGGGATCCATGTGAGTAGAGAGTGCGGCACTATTCCTTGCAGCCGAGAGAGAGGTCTTCTCTTGTCGGGCAGTGCTTGATCATTAAGGGCTGAGAGGTTAAGTGTAAGACCATTTAGGATAATACCTGATGGGCTAATCTTGCACCTGCCCACAGTCCCTGGGTTTCTATAAGATGGCTTGGCCCAAGGACCACTTAATGTAAGTGTTGGGCCCATAGGGTCCATGTGATGGGCTCAAGGGGGTCACTGAGTCTTTTAGTGAATTCGGCTGGGCCTTGTAATAAAGGCTGGGCCGAACCCATGTGGCTGGTGTGTAGATCAATGCTTGGGTCCCACACCATACAAAGAAGCCCAACTGGGCAACAGGTTGGAAACTAGTTAAACACTGAACACTTAATGGGCCAAAAGCACATTTCGAACTGAGCTGATATGATCACCAGTTCATAGGGTGAATCTGAGAATAGTGTTAGTAAAATGATTGGGTCTTTGACCTTATCCACTCTAAGAGACCAAATTCAAATTAGATTTGAATATGGTAACCTCCTGATAAGATTAGGAGTTAACTAACTTAATCTGCAGATAGGATTAAGATTAACCTCTATCCAAATATTGATTTGGATTGGGATAACTCCCAAAATATTGGGAGGTTTCTTAATCAAGAAGAAAGAGGAGAAAACCCTAGCAGAAATATCAGATTTCGAACTAGGGGTTTGAGTAAGCAAGAAATACATCCTGCAATCTGAGATTTGATCTCTCACAGACTCCAGAGAAAAGAGACAATTCTGCCCTCTTCGTCCCTAGACTTCTCCTCCTTCAGCCGCTGCCACTACTTGTTGGAAGATTGGATCTTTGCAGCAACAAGAAGTCAAGAAAGCAGTTCTTGACAATAATCTTGCAAGAAAGACACTAGGATTCGGTGTTCAAGATTTCCAGAGGGTTCTTGTGAAGAATCCAGTGTGTAGGACGCACCCTACTGGTTCCGTTCCATCCACAGCTATGTCATCTTCAGCAGGAGCGGATCTTGGTTACTTCTTTGGGCGTGAACACCAACTTTGGGAGATATTATTTCTCCGGATCAGGTATAATCCTTCCTGTTTCCTTTTGGTTCAGAACTGGTTTGTTTATGGTTCAAGTAGGATCCTTGAATAATGTATTCTAAATTTAGGGAATATGATTCCCAGTTGGAAGAAGGTAGGAAATTTTTTTTGAAATTCGCCCCCCATTCCGCACCTTTCTTGGCATCCATTAGCTGGATCCTACCATTCTTTCAGTGGTATCAGAGCCACAGGTTCGAATCTTGAACCAAAAGAAAATCAGATCTGACTCTGCACAGATGAACAGAAAATGTTCCGCCAAAAGAAAATCAGATCTAATAGTAATCGTATTACTAAAGAAGACAGAATAACCATCTGCACACAGTTTTGAAACAGAAATCAAATTTCTACTTAAATTTTGTACATAAAGACAATCTTTCAGTACAAATTTTCCTTCTCTAAAAATTAACTCCATGGTTCCTATTGCCGCGGCTGCAACAGTTGCAGTAGTCCCCAAGTAGAGTGTAACTTCTCCTTCACTTAGCCTTCTGCTTATCTTGAACCCCTGCAGTGAGTTACAGGCATGAGTTGAAGTCCCGGAGTCAATACACCAGGACGCAGAAGCTACCAATAAATTGGTTTCTATAACACAAGGTTCGAAATTACCTTTCTTGGATTCCAGGTAGGCAGGACAGTTTCTTTTCCAGTGGCCGGTCTTCTTGCAAAAGTGACAAGCATCTGATGCTTTGTCTTTCTTCTGCTTCTTGGGTTTGGCAGCCTTCTTCTGGGCTTTCTTTTTGCCTTCCTTTTCTTGCCCGATTTGCCAGTTTCAGCAAGCATGGCAATGGGCTCATCCTTTTTAATCAATTCTTCAGCTCTTTGCAACATATTGTTGAGCTCTTGCAAGCTGATGTTCAGCTTGTTCTTGTTGTAGTTCATGATGAATGGATTAAAGGATGGAGGTAGAGAGTTGAGAATAGCATCGATCTGTGTTACCAGAACCAACCCTGATCCAAGAGCCTCCAGTTCATTGATATAACCCATCATCTGGAGACAATGGTCGTGAAATTCTCCCCTTAAGTGATCCATCTCAGAATTCTCAGAATTCTCCCCTTAAGTGACTAATCAAATTAGACCAGTTCGAAATGGGCTTAAGGCCCATTTAAGGTTATGTATTCATTTAGCCTTCCAAATTGCTTTCCAGTTGGGCTTCCTTGTATGACGTGGGACCCAAACATTGATCTACACATCAGTCACATGAGTTAAGCCCAGCCTCTATTACAAGGCCTGGCCGAATACACTGTTATGGACAGTGCACCCCCTAAAACCCATCAGATGGGCTCTATGGGCCCAACACTTACCCTAAGTGGTCCTTAGGCCAAGCCACCATCTAACACTCAGGAATTGTGGGAAGATGCAAGATTAGCCCATCAGGTATTATCCTCAATGGTCTTACACTTAACCTCTCAACCCATAATGATCATACACTACCCGACAAAAGAGGACCTCTTCCTCGACTGCAAGGAACAGTGTTGCACTCTCTGCTTATATGGATCCCAGGAATTAAAACCTTTTGCAAATCATTTTGAAACCATAATATATATACTTGTATATCTCATATAAAATATATTTTCAAAACAAATCTCGATGATTGAAATCGGCTGCCGGCAGTCTTGGTTTCCATTAGTGAGAATGCATCCCCGATCATTACCTTTGTCTGACAAAGGGGCTGATCCTGTCACTATGATCACCGACTCAGATGAATTCTTAGACTATCCCAACATACCCAGGTTTTGACCCCCGCTAAGGATCTCACTGATTGATACATCAAAGACAGCCTAATCCAACACCTAGTGCAATATCATAATCAAGTCTAGGGGTCGGGTGTAACTTTCCAGTTTTGCCCATCAATCTCCAAGGTCCAGGGCAATACTGGAAATCTGGTCCAATTCAAATATTCAATTAATCCTACACTGTATGTGCCTAGGGTCTCACCCCAGTACTGAGACAAGCCACCCCAACCGACTTAGTGGCACCACAGTGTTAGCCTTGTCAGGATAGGTCTCTGCAGACCGACCCACTGGCTGTGAACATTCTAAACTAACATGAGTCTCATTAAGTGTCCAGTTTAAAGGTATTACACAGAAACATATGAAGGGAACATGAATCAAATTTGCACTTTTATTCATTTACAATAAACTCATAAAGTACATCATTTTGATTGAAGCTAAGGGCATAAAAAACTGTCTAATAGTTCTTGATTAGGAGAGCCCAGGGGTAGTGGGAGATGTCCCACCAGCTCCAGAAAATAACCAACCTAGGAGATCTACCCTGGTTTCCAGGCCTCCAGTTTGTTTCGGCTATGACCAAGAAAGTTACTTGGTGGAAGCCATGACTAGTGAGGAGGATCCCCTGACTTATAAAGAAGCTATGTTGGACATAGATTCCTTGAAGTGGGTAGATGCCATGAGAGCTGAGATGGACTCAATGAAGACCAGTGGAGTCTGGACTCTAGTGGATCTGCCCCTGGGGTAAAGGCAATTGGTTGCAAATGGATCTTTGAGAGGAAAAAAGGCACTGATGGTAAAGTTGAAACCTACAAGGCTCGTCTTGTGGTGAAAGGATATACTCAGAAAGTGGGAATCGATTATGAAGAAACCTTCCCGCCCGTGGCCATGCTTAAATCCATTAGGATCCTACTTGCTGTAGTAGCATACCATGCCTATGAGATTTGGCAAATGGATGTCAAAACTGCATTCCTGAATGGAGATTTTACTGAAGATGTCTATATGCAGCAACTATAAGGTTTCATAGCTGCAAGTCAGGAACACACGGTATGTAAACTCAACCGATCCATATTTGGACTTAAGCAAGCTTCTAAAAGTTGGAACATCCGATTTGACTCTACCGTCAAATAGTTTGACTTTGAGCAAAATCCGGATGAATCCTATGTCTACAAGAAAACCAGTGGTGATAAGGTTACATTCTTGGTAGATGACATTCTACTCATTGGGAATGATGTAGGAATGTTGACTACGGTGAAAGTGTGGCTTTCACAGCAATCCGCCATGAAAGATTTTGGAGAAGCCTCCTACATACTGGGTCTTCGACTCTATAGAGATAGATTGAAGAGAATAATAGGATTATCCCAATCTACTTACATTGACAAAATAGTCAAGAGATACAACATGGAGAATCCAAGAAAAGAAATGTTCCTTTCAGACATGGAGTCACTTTCTCCAATGGTATGTCTCCCAAGATTCCCGAAGAGATTGAGGACATGAAAGAGGTTCCCTATGCCTCAGCGTAGGGAGCATCATGTATGCCATGCTATGCACTTGTCCTGACATTCCTTAGGCAGTGAGTGTAGTAAGCAAATACCAATCTAACCCAGGGCAGGAGCATTGGACCGTTGTGAAAAATATACTAAAATACCTTCAAATGACAAAAGTGTTTTGTCTGGTATTCGATGGTAGTTCACTACAGATCTAGGGGTATACTGATGCCAATTTCCAGTCAGATCCAGATGATAAAAAGTCTACATCTAGTTATATCTTCACGATAGGATCGTGTGTTGTTTGCTGGAAAAACAACAAACAGGGGTCCAACACAGATTCCACAACCGAAGCAGAATACATTGCCGCAAGTGAAGCTGCCAAAGAAGCCGTTTAGATGAAGAAGTTCATTCAAGAATTAGGAATAGTTCCATCCAGCATGCCACCCATTCCATTGTTGTGTGACAACATTGAAACGATTGCTCAGGCTAAGGAACCATGAGCCCATTTGAATTCGAAGCACATCGAGAGAAAGTACCATGTACTACGGGAGATAGTTGGAAGAGGGGACATTCTGATTCAGAAGGTAGCATTAGCGGAAAATGTAGCAGATCCATTTACTAAGCCACTGACACAGAAAGTGTTTGAGAAACACATGGAAAGTATGGGACTACGGCTTCTACCTAATTGGACCTAAGTGCAAGTGGGAGCTGTTAGATAGTTATGCCCCTTAGCTCCAATCAGATTGATGTACCTTTTTGATATTTAATGTAAATGAATAAAGTACATAATTGATTCATGTCATTGTGGTGTGTTTTTGTGTAATACCCTTAAACTGGATGCTTAATGAGACTCGTGTTAGTTTAGAATCTTCACAGCCGTTGGATAGATTTGGGGAGATTTATGATGAGACCAAAATGAACCCTAATTTTATCCTCTAATATTCACTCTTTTATATTTATTTATCACTTAAATTAACTCATTACTCTTGTATTTCGATTTAGGGCAATAAAGAAGGCAATTGGAAGAAAACAGGACAAATCGGGTGATTTTGCACAGTTTCGGCGACAGTCAGTAATCTGGGCCTAACTCTCAATTCCGGACACCGAATTGGACAATTCAAGAAGCATTAGAAAGAAGAAAGGAAGGCCCACAAATTTTATGTTTTGGGTTTTGACAGATTCGGCCCACATCGAGTACGAAAACGAGCCCAAAGTCGGAGCAAGTTCGCAGCCAAGCCCAACTCGCAGAAGTAGCTGAAGCAGCCCAACTCGAATTCAAGAGTTAAGAGTCCGAATTTCGAATGTAATCTCCAAGGAGAGAGTTTTATCAGATCTAAATTCTTGAATGTAATCCTAGAGAGATAAAAAGATTGAGATTAGAGCATTATATAAGAGATAGGATAGGATTAGTTCAAGATAAGATCAAAACTCCCTAAGGATAAGATGATCTCCTAGAAGGAGTTGGAAAACAGCCATCTCCTTTGGCTATATAAAGAGGGGGGCGAACCAGCTCTAGCAATCACTCATTCCAAGATCCAAGAGATTATCAAGAATACCAAGAAGCAAGAAGGCAGTTCGGCTATGGAGAAGAAGAGCATGGAGATTGCGCAGATCATGAGCAGCTAAGCTTCTTTTTCTGGTTCAAGGGGGGAGGTTCAATTGTGTCATTGTGAGGTTCTGTAGTTATTTTATTTTCTTTCTTTTTAATTCAAGTATTCATTGGTTCTTGTGCACATTTTTTATTGGATATTAATGTTAATTAGTCTGACAAACTGAATTAATGTTGATTTTCCTACTGCTATCCATGATTTCGGTGATCCGTAATTGTCACGAATAATGGTACAAGTAGCAATTAGGTTGATATCTTTTTGGGTCAATTGTTCGTGACAGCCTTTGACCAATGTTTTAACATGGTTCAACCTAAAAGAATTGATGGAACAAAATTCAGTAATTGCAGCTATCTCAATTATTGTTATTTTGGTTTAACTGTTTTCACAAATCTTAATGCTATCATTGTTTAACATGGAACGCTATCGTACCCAGTTGAGTGGTGATAAGTGTTGATCGAATGCTGGGTTTGGTCAACTGAATTAGGAAAACACAATGTTTATTATGGCTATCCTAATAAATCTAAGGTTAAATGCTTGAATTGCAAGAATGCTAAATTGTACCTAGGATCGATGGCCAATCGATTCAACCCGAACCCTTGAACTAGAATTCGGTAAGACTGATTTTCTATTGTTTGTTTAGTTTGTTATTCTTTTAATTTTAGCTATTTAATTTTCCCACACAATTACTTTACCCATTCGGCTAAGAGATTATTGATTTGCTCCCTGTGGGATTCGACCTAGAACCACTTTTACTGCAAACATTTTATTGTGGGACTAGTACTAATTTTGAGGGCTTCGACAAACCCGTCAAAATTTTGGCGCCGTTGCCGGGGAGCAACTTTAATTTCTTAGCTATTACCTTCCTCTTGTTAACCTCTTTTGTTTTATGACTCGTGCTTCTCAACGAGGTGAACTCGAGTACAATCCCGAAATTGAGAGGACCACCCGTCGTTTAAGAAAGGAGGCGAAGCAAAGGAAGGATCATTCACCAAAGAAGGTGAATTCAGATTGTGATCTTCCCATATTGAAGAAGTAGAAAGAATGGCTGACAGAGAGAGGACATTAAGGGAGTTGGCTGCACCAATTATGAACCAACAACCTTTATGCATCACGTACCCCACTCTTGAGGTAGCCTTTGAACTCAAATCTGATTTGATTCAATTATTACCTCTGTTTCATGGTTTCTCAGGTGAGGACCCTCACAAACATCTAAAGGAATTTCATGTCGTCTGTTCATGCATGAAACCCCACGGTATGACCGAGGACCAGGTAAAACTCATAGCCTTTCCATTTACTTTAAGAGATAAAGCAAAGGATTGGTTTTATATTCTCCCTCCCGGTTCTGTATGCACATGGGATGAAATGAATAGGATATTTTTAGATAAATATTTTCTTGCATCCCGGGCTGCGAATATAAGAAAAGAAATATGTGGAGTTCGGCAGTTTGGTGGTGAGACATTATATGAATATTGGGAAAGGTTTAAGCAACTTGTTGCTAGTTGTCCCCACCACCAAATTCCTGAACAATTGTTATTCCAATACTTCTATGAAGGGCTACAGCCCATGGATAGAAGTATGGTCGATGCAGCCAGTGGAGGAGCCTTGGTGAACAAGACACCCGAAGCGGCCAGGGAGTTAATATCCAACATGGCCAAAAATTCACAACAGTTCGGTGCTAGGACAGACGGTACCATTAGACGAGTTAATGAGGTAAGCCATGTAAATTTAGAAAATCAAATTTCTGACCTAACTGCTTTGGTAAGACAACTCGCTGTAGGACAAGTACAAACTGCCAAGGTGTGTGGTATCTGTTCGATTCCTGGCCATCCTATGGACATGTGTCCATCCTTGCAAGATGGTTTGATGCAGCAAGTCAATGCCGTAGGAGGATTCCCGGGCCAGCCCCAACGAAAGTATGATCCCTACTCCAATTATTACAATCCGGGGTGGAGAGATCACCCAAACCTAAGCTACGGGAACCAAGGAGGACAGCAGCAATACCAGCCCCATTTTTTCAGTCGACAGCCCCAGTTTTCAACACCCATCACAGCGCAAAGCCAACCCTCGAATTCGAAAAACCCGTTAATTTATCCTGCCAAGGCTAACACTGATGTGCCACCAAGTTGGTTGGGGTGGCTTGTCTCAGCTGCTAGGGTGAGACTTGAGGTACATGCAGTGTGGGTTTTCTTGAAACCCTGAACCAGACCAAAATTCTAGTATTGCCTTGGACCTTGGAGATAGATGGGCAAAATTGGAATGTTACACTTAACCCCTAGACTCGATTATGAATCAACAATAGGGGTCAGATTGGGTTGGCTTTGATATGCCAATCAGTGAGATCCTTTAAGGGGCTCAAAACCTAGGTATGTTGGGATAGTCCGAGAATTCATCTGAGTGGGTGATTATAGTGATAGGATCAGCCCCTTTGTCGGACAAAGTGAATGATCGAGGATGCACTCTCTCTGATGGAAACCTAAATTGCCGGCAGTTGATTTCAACCGTTGAAATTTGTTTTGCAAAATATGTTTATATAAAGATATAGATATATATTATGGTTTCAAAATATTTGCAAAATGTTTTAATTCCCGAGATCCATGTAAGTAGAGAGTGCGGCACTGCACCTTGCACCTGAGGGAGAGGTTATCTCTTGTCGGGTAGTGTTTGATCATTATGGACTGAGAGGTTAAGTGTAAGACCATTGAGGGTAATACCTAATGGGCTAATCTTGCATCTACCCACAGTCCTTGGGTTTTCATAAGGTGGCTGGACTCTAGGACCATTTAGTGTAAATGCTGGGCCTGTTAAGAGCCCATGGTGATGGACTCAGGGGTTCACAGTCTCCTATAGTGAATTTGGCTAGGCCTTGTGACAAAGACTAGGCTGAACCCATGTAGCTGATGTGTAGATCAATGTTTGGGTCCCACGCCATACAAGGATAGCCAACTGGGCAGTAAACTAAGAGGTTAAGTGAGCGCATAGACTTAATGGGCCTAAAGCCCATTCGAACTGGCTTAATAAGATTAATTAAATAAGGGGTGGTTTTGGGATTTGGATCAGCTGGTAGGATAAGGGGTTATCCCTATCCACTCAAAGAGTCCATATCCAAATAAAGATTTGGATCAGGAAACTCCTAATTTGATTAGGAAGGCTAATCTTTATTTGTAGGTAAGATAAGGGATTATCCTTATCTCTTAAAGAGAGTCCAAATCCAAATATAAGATTTGGATTAGGAAACTCCTAATGGGATTAGGAGAACCTCTCTTTAAGGCTATCAATAAAAGAGCAGGGCGGACCTCAAAACACACTCACAGTCTATTGAATCAAGAGAGAAGACAATGCACAGTTTTATTGCTCTTGTCTTCTGCTCTTTTTCTTCTTGTTCTTGCTGCCCCTACCTAGTTTGATCTCCACCTGTGGGAGTGATAAAAAATCGTTCTTGATATTGCTTCTTGGTAGAAGAGGCAATCTGAAGCTATGCTCACCAGCCCTTTTCTACATTCTTGCTGAAGAGTCGTCCTACTGATTCTGCTTCACCTCACACTGTGTCATCTTCACTGGGAGCAGATTTTGGTTTTTCTCTTAGGTGTGAATACCTTCGTTGGGAGTTACTGTTACTCCGTATCAGGTATACCCTTCTCCTCCCTTTTGGTTTCATATCTGGTCCGGTTTGTTTCAAGATTGATCATTGAAAATGTAGTTTTCTAAAATAGGGAATGTGATTCCTAGATGGGAGAGAGAAATTTTTGAAATTTTGCCCAACCTTCCTGCAAAGTTCATCCATCCATATGATAGATCCCTCATCCTTTAGAGGGGACCCACGAGTTTACAGAGCCAGAGCTAGATCGGTGACAATATAGGGTGGGGAGTGTTAGGATGGACGAAATGTGGATGAGATAATGGGAAGATGATGATTTGGCGGTAGAATCGCCGTTGCAACCTACCAGTAGTGATCGAAGGGGTTCGCTATCGTTGCTCTATTCGTTGTCTCTAGTTTGGTAGTGACATATCAGCAGAAATGATGAAGAAAAAGAAGAAATATATAGAGAGAGATTAGAGAGGGGATGGGTCATATCTACCACCACTACAAGTTGCAACAGTGATGATGAAACGGTGGGAGAGAGAAAAATAGGGGGAAGAGGGGAAGAAGAAGAAGAAAGGGAGAAAGAACGGTTAGAGGTTGGGGGAAGATCGTCGCTTGCCGCTGCTAAGTGTCGAGGAGGGATGAAGGTGAACAGTGCCCAAAAGTGAATTAGGGCAAATGAAGAACTTTAGGTTTAACAATTTAGGGTAAGTTTCTTAAACTATCCTTTTGGTTTAGTTAATTGACTAAGTGTACCCTTACTTTTAGAAAATTGACTAACACTACCCCTACTATTTCTAACAATTGACTAATTCTTCCCTTACTGTTAAGTTCTATCATAAATCATTCAAATGTACATCACATGGTTGTTATAACTTCCAAAAATACCCAATTTACCCTTGTTATAACTTCCAACCCTTTCTGAACTCCCTTTGCCACACCTCTCCACTAGACTGAGTTTCTCCCCCATTTCTATTCATCTACTCAAGTTCATCTGTCGAAAACATCAACTCCATCATCCCCTATTTTATGGAATACTAGAAATTTCCAATCCCTTGATGTGGACTCCACATTGATCCGGTACTCCCATGCCATAGGTGCATCCCTTTCACCCTTTGTCGACATTTTTCCATCTCAGATCATCAGTTCCACCAAGTTTCACCTGTTGCTTCTCCATGCTCCAACATATCACCTCGTGGCTCTTCTCCATCCCCTCTGTCGTTGATAGAAAACTTGGAGACCCCGCCATCGAGGTCGCCGCCAGTCTTCGCCATGCCAGTTAAAGTTGAAGAGGACGTGCTAGTGATGGATAGGATTTTGGCCGGTTCAGTGTCGGGTGTCGGGTGTACATACGATGTTGGTGCCAGATTCCAGCTCCTCAATCTAAACCTTTCTTTTTATTTCCTAAATCTTACTTTTGAGCCATCCTTTTATCCTTTAACGAATCAGGCAGTCGTAGAATCTGCAAGGGATGATGAGCTACTAATGCTTCTTATAAAACAACAAAATTCGAGTTCCTTGGCATTATATGCAAGAGTCTTTCTCAAGTGGTTGTAGCCTAACTATCCTTCATATAATTCATATGGCAGGTTCTTTTGTTTTTCTTATTTTTGTTCAACCCATCTACCACATTGCAACCTGCCAATGCTACCTGCATAACTCACCACCATGAAACCAGAACTAAGAAACATAGAGTGAATGGAATTGTACAAAGTGCAGCGGACAACAACTATCACTAGTGTTGTCTACGGTGTCTGAATTGAATAACTCACTGCCCTTTCAAGGATGCAGTTCAACCTCTCCGTGGTGGACTTATAGGCCATACCAATCTCCAATATCTACTGTGTTAAAAGATTGACTGAGAGAGGATACTTAAACAGGGGAGGTGAGATTGATGGGGGAAGAAGAAGAAAAGAAGAGTGAGAAGAAGAAAGAGAGGAAGCGGGAAAAGAGAAGAAATTGAAAGGGGGTGTTGCCACTTTGTGTCCTCTGTATCGAGTGGAAATTGCGACGACCACCAATGACAGAGAAGGTAAAAATTCCAATTCTTCCCCATCAGATCACGGTACCCGATTGGAGAATCCATTCAAGGCTGTGCGTCGTAACCGTGGAATCTAACCTAGAAGGAGTGGTGATATCTTTCAAGTAACTGATGGCGTGACTTTGCATGCATTGGAGGTTAGCAATGGGAGGCTTGAGGCCTTGAGTGGAGATCAAGTTAATCTCTAGGATGAGTTTCTGACACAATCAATCCTGGTGGGGTTTTGCAGTTAACATGGTCGACACGGGTGCGGAGCTTGGTGGTGGAGTCGACCCAGGCGATGGCATAAGTCTGCATGAGTTGGAGGTGGCCAGTGGAGGGCTTGAGGTGAGTTTCTGATTCCATGGTGTGTTGTTCTTCTTATATGTCTCTCTGGTTTCAGCAGGAAAGAGTGGAATATCACAAGCCATTAGAAATTTGGTATATAGACATAATCCAAATTGAAAGGTTTTAGCGCAGGTATGCCCTGTTATATAAGATTCCAATCCAATAGCTCTTATGTGACGAAAATCCGAGACCTTCATCGATGGTGAAAATCCCTCCGGCCTTAGTTGTTTAGTGAGCAATGTAGAGGCAAAATTTTGAAAAAGAATAAAGGGTAAAATAGTCTTTTTGGTCTCTTTTTATTACCGATGTTAAGGGGCGCTAACGGTAAGGGAAGTATTAGTCAATTATCATAAACAATAAAGGTATTGTTAGTCAATTTTCAATAAATAAGGGTACACTTAGTCAATTAGCTAAACCATATGGGTAGTTTAAGAAATTTACCCTTTAATTTACATGGAAAGTAGGGGCATTTTGGTAATTTCCAAGAAAAATAGGGGTATTTTGGAAATTTTGAAAATTATGTCAAACCTGGGGTCTTGGTTCAATGGATAAGATTTTGGGTGAAAATGGTGGGTTAAGTTGGGTCTGAGTGCAGAGAAGGGTTTTGTGTGTATGGGCTAATGAGATTGGCTGAAACAGAATCTTTCTAGGTAGATGGGAAAAAATGGGAGTATTTTTTATTGAAATTATACAGGGTGGGGTTCTTGGACATTCTGAGTTGATCGGTAGGGTTGGATTGTCCCAATTGGGCCCGAATTGGGCAAATATGGAAATGACTCAATTTGGTTAATCTAGAGTCTCGAAACAGAATCTATGTGTGATCGAGGGGCAAACAAAGGTGTTTGAGCTGAAATTTTATAGGTGGGTATTTGGAGGTGTCTGAGATCTGATGGTGATGTCTGATTAGTCTTCGAAGGTAAAGATCATAGGAATTTGGGTCCATGAGATGTTCTAGAACAAAATCTTGGTTTAATGAAAGGGCAAATAGGGGAATCTAAGGTTGAAACTTTATGGAAGGGTATTTTGATATATCCATAATGGTGTGGTCAGGTTGGTTTAGATGTGTTAAGATGAAGGGGATCTGGGTTCCAAGTGTTTAGGTTAACGAGAGGCGTCAGAATGAAATCTTGGTTTGATGGACAGGTGAACGGAGGAATCTTGTGTTCAATTTCATGGGTAGGGGTTTTGAAAGGTCTTGTATCTGATGGTTGTGTCTGATCTAATGCTTAAGGTGTAAGTAGGGGTCAATTGGGGCCATCGGATAGGTATTGAGTAGGTTTAACGGTGGTTTGAGGGCTCTTGGGGTGAAATTCAGGTTTTCTAGGTGTTTGGAAAGGATCGAAAGGATCTGATCGAGTGTTTGCTCTTTATACAAATTCCGCACAAAGATGCAACTCTTCGACGTGTTCCGAAACCCTATGCCTAACCTGTTCCACAACTTGACGATGCTCTAACTGTTAGTGAAGTCAGACTAGGAGAACCAATCTTCGCAGTTGTTGGATCGTCGCCAGTGCCTCAGTTTAAAACCTTCCCCTTGGTCTTTGTTGTAGTTACTAGAACCCATCACTCAAAAATCTTTATCAATGGGTCTCTGATTCTCAAATAGCAAAAAGGACTGGTCTTCATCATTGTCATCATCATCGGATGAAGATGAAGTCAATACTGGCATTGGGCCATTACCACCAGCATTGTGCCAATAAACTAGGCTACGAATCTTGTTTGTAACAGGGTCTTTGGATTACACGTAAGGGGTGCTCAGTGCTCTTAAACCGGTTCCCCCTCTTCCATCGTTGAAATCTCATTTCTTTGCCCTTTCCCTATCATTCTCTTCTCCGGCATCATAAGGGAAAACACCAACAGCAACGGCAAGTGGTGGTAGTGGTGCTCAATCCCAACCTTCGCAAAACTCTGATTGATTGTTGTCGGGGAAATGAAATAGGAGCTCTAACCATTTCTTCTTATGGTAGCTTGTAAATCATATACAGTGGAGAGCTTCAATTTTAATGGAAACTATGCTCCAAGTCTTGTGATAGAGCTTCAATTACCCCACCGACACGTTCTGCTTGGGATGAACCTAGGTTTCAACTCTAACACCGACCATAACTGGTCTCTTGGCAATGGGTGGGGATTTCACATCTCCCTCTCTCTCTCTCTCTCTCCTTCTTCATGTGTTAGATAGTTTTTATATGACCTTAGCTTCAATCAGAATGATGTACATTATGAGTTTATTGTAAATGAATAAAGTACATATTTGATTCATGTTCCTTTGTTGTGTTTCTATGAAATACCCTTAAACTGGACACTTAATGAGACTAGTGTTAGTTCAGAATGTTCACAGCCAGTGGGTCGGTCTGGGGAGACCTATCCTGATAAGGTTGACACTGATGTGCCACCAAGTCGGTTGGGGTGGCCTGTATCAGCCGCCAGGGTGAGACCCTAGGCACATGCAGTGTAGGATTAATTGAATCTTTGAACCGGACAAGATTTCCAGTATTGCCCTGGACCTTGGAGATTAATGGGCAAAACTGATAAGTTACACCGGATCCCTAGACTTGATTATGATACTGCACTAGGTGTGGGATTGGGCTGTCTTTGATGTACCAATCAGTGAGATCCTTAACGGGAGTCAAAACCTGCATATGTTGGGACAGTTTGAGAATTCATCTGAATGGGTGATCATAGTGACAGGATCAGCCCCGTTGTCAGACAAAGGTAATGATCGGGGATGCACTCTCACTGATGGAAACGAAGACTACTAGCAGCCGATTTCAATCATTGAGATTTGTTTTGCAAAATATATTTTATATGAGATATAAAAGTATATATATATTATGGTTTTCGAAATGTTTGCAAAAGGTTTTAATTCCCAGAATCCATATAAGCAGAGAATGCAACACTATTCCTTGCAGCCGAGGGAGAGGTCCTCTCTTGTCGGGCAGTGTTTGATCATTATGGGCTGAGAGGTTAAGTGTAAGACCACTGAGGGTAATACCTGATGGGCTAATTTTGCATCTACCCACAATCCCTGGGTGTTACTAGGTGGCTTGGCCCAGGGGCCACTTAGGGTTAGTGTTGGGCTCATAGAGCCTATATGATGGGTTTCAGGGGGGTGTACTGTCCATAACAGTGTATTCGGCCAGGCCTTGTAACAAAGGCTAGAATGAACCCATGTGGCTGATGTGTAGATCAACGTTTGGGTCCCACGCCATACAAGGAAGCCCTACAGGGCAGCAGTTATGAAGGCTAAGTGAGCACATAACCTTAATGGGCCTAAAGCCCATTTTGAACTGGGCTAATATAATTAGTTGAATATGGGGCAAATTCTGGAATGGATTAGCAGATAGGATATGGTCTTAACCCTATCGACTCAGAGAGTCCAGATCTGAATCACATTCAGATCTGGAAACCTCCTAATAAGATTAGGAGAAGGTTGATCTAATTTGCAGATAAGATAAGGGTTTATCCTTATCACCTAAAGGGATGTCTGATCCAAATATGATTTGGATCGGCAACTCCTAATAGGATTAGGAGCTGATCTTTTAAGGTTACAAAAGAAGGAGGGGTGGCAGCCTTTAGAAGACACATATTCACATCCTCTTTAGAGCTAAAAACATAGAAGGAGGAATTAAGCAACCCTGCGATGTTCTTTCTTGCCGCCTACCCTGCTAGTTCGATCTCCAGTTTAGTGGGAGAAATCAAGATTTGATCTTGACACCAGTTCCTTGTGAAGGGACTGATAGGAAGTTGTGCTCACATGCCATCCTACTACTTCTTGCAAAGGATTAGGTTCTTGGAGAGAACACTACTGATTCTGCTTCATCCTACACTGCGCCATCTTCAGTGGGAGCATTCTTTGGATCCTTCCTTGAGCGTGAACACCTCCATTGAGAGATAATATTTCTCTGTATCAGGTATAATCTTCTCCTACTGCTTTTTTTCAGATCTGGTCCGTTTATGGTTCAAGATTGAGCCTTGAAAAAATGATTTTCTAAAATAGGGAATGAGATTTCCAGTTGAAGGGACAGAAATTTTTTTTGAAATCCGCCCCCCTTATTCTGCAAGTTTTGGGCGTCCATACGATGGATCTCTCATTCCTTCAATGGTATCAGAGCCATGGTTCAAATCTTGAACCAATTTAATTCAGATCTGAACCTGCACAAATGGGCAGAAGGCGTTTTACCCAATTTGCGCAGATAAGGGTTTTTGGGAAATTGTTCCCAAAATTATGGGCGAATAATCTAAAATTAATTTTATATAAATCTGATTATTATTTAGAAAAGTTCTTTATGATTTTCTTGATTTATGGTTTGTTCGTACAAAAGGAGATCGAAATCTTGATTTGCGAAGGGAACCTGTGATTTTACAATTTTTTGATTATTTTATTACTTTTGGTCTGTAAAATAATTTTTTTTTTATTTTTCAGACTGAATGTATAGGTATTCGATCTAATGTAATATTAATAGAAATTAGGATTTCTATTTATTCAATTTTGGATCGAAGATGGTGGCGCAAGGAAGGAGATTTCGCAGATGGGAGAATCGCTATCTGCAATTTGCAGTTTAAGAAACTACAAACTATGATCTAACCTCTGTTTTGCAGGATGGGTTATGCAAACAACCCTGTTTGACCGATTCTTGATTTTTTTATTAATATTTAATTTCAGATTATTTTCTTGAATTAAAGATTTAAGTAAAGATCAAACCCTAGACCCATTCGAACCAAGATTGGTTCAAATTGTTTGGACCAAATCTAGGGTTTGATCAAGGCTGAATGTCAGCCCTAATTTTTTGAAAATGGGCCTGAGGATTGATAACTAATTGAATGCTTAATTCGGCCCAACTTGTAAAGACCTAGTTTTAAATTGTTAAAACTGCTAAAAGCCCACTTCGCAGATAAAGCTATATGGGAGGAGAAAAACTCCCTTGCCTAGTGTTACATCATTGCCTCCTTGGACAATCCAATACAGAGGCAGTTCGATCAGATCGAACTTGCCAAGGACATATTAGACAGTCTCAAGATGATGTATGAAGAGCAGAATCGTTCTACTTGACAAAAGGTCTTGAAACAGTTCATGAACACACAAATGTCCAAAGGGCAACAAGTTCATGACCATTGTCTTCGGATGATGGGCTACATCAATGAGCTTGAAGCTCTTGGATCTGAGCTGGACCTTAAGACCCAGATAGACGCTATCCTTAATTCTTTGCCTCCTTCCTTTAATCCGTTCATCATGAACTATAACATGAACAAGCTGAATGTCAGCTTGCAAGAGCTCAGCAATATGTTAAAACGAGCAGAAGAATTGATTAAAAAAGGATGAGCCTGTAGCTATGCTTGTTGAAGCTAGCAAAATAGGCAAGAGAAAGAGGAAGGAAAAGAAGCCTCAGAAGAATGTCACTAAGGGTAAGAAGTAGAAGAAAGGCAAAGCATCGGATGTCTGTCACTTCTGCAAGAAAATCGGCCACTAGAAAAGGAACTATCCTACCTACCTGGAATCCAAGAAAGGTAATTTCAAATCTTGTGTTATAGAAACCAATTTATTGGTAGTTTTTGCATCCTAGTGTATTGACTCCGAGGCTTCAACTCATGCATGTAACTCACTGCAGGGGTTCAAGGTAAGCAGAAGGCTGAGTGAAGGAGAAGTTACGCTCTACTTGGGGACTTCTACAAGTGTTGCAGCCACGGCCATAGGAACCGTGGAGTTAATTTTTAGAGAATGAACAATTATACTGAAAGATGATCTTTATGTACAAAATTTAAGAAGAAATTTGATTTCTGTCTCAAAACTATGTGCGGATGGTTATTCTGTCATTTTCAATAATACGATTACTATTAAAAGAAACAACAGATTCATTGCATACGGGGAACTAGAGAACGGTCTCTATGTTCTACATCCTTCTCTAGAAACTAACAGAACCGAAACTACGTTGGCTGAAATCCCCAAGAAAAGAGTCTATGATACAGTTAATCCCACGTGCCTGTGGCATTACCGATTTGGCCATATCGGTGTTGACCGAATCACAAGATTGGTAAATGATGGTCCTTTGGATTTTCTAACTATATAAAATCTTCCCACTTGTGAGCCTTGCCTTCAAGGCAAGATGACGAAACGACCATTTAACGGTAAGCCTAAAAGATGTGCAGGCACATTTGACCTTATACATATTGATATATGTAGGTCCCCTGAGTGTTAGGACAAGATATCAACACGTGTATTTCATCACCTTTATAGATGATTTCTCACGATATGGTTTCTTGTACCTAATGAGACACAAGTCCGAATCCTTTGAAAAGTTCAAAGAGTTCAGACAAGAGGTCGAGAAACAGTTAGGGAGAGAAACTAAAGCCCTTCGATCAGATCGAGGTGGGGACTATCTCTTTGATGAATTCAGGGACTACTTAAAGGACAATGGGATAGTATCACAATTGGCTCCTCCTGCTACACCACAAATTAAAGGTGTTTCAGAGAGGAAGAATAGGACCTTATTAGATATGGTCCGGTCACTTCTCATACACTCAGAGCCGCCCACATCCTTTTGTGGTTACGCATTAGAGACTGTGGTTTACGTGCTGAATCGGGTTCCAACCAAATTGGTTTTGAACACTCCATATGAACTTTGGACCGGAAAGAAACCAAGTGTCAGACACTTAAAGATTTGGGGTTGTCTAGCACATGTTAAAAGAACGAGTGCAGACAAGTTGGAATCCAAGACCAGTCGTTGCCTATTCATAGGCTACCCAAAAGGCTCTATGGTTTACCTATTCTATGACCCAAGTGAGCAGAAGGTGTTCTGCAGCCAAAATGGACAATTCTTGGAAACCGATTACATCCTGGACACTCATTGTCAGGAAGTAGTTCTTGATGAAGAGAGATCAGAAGTAGTGGGAGATGTGCCACAAGTTCCAAGTAGTGACCAACCTAGAAGATCAACTCGGGTATCCAAGCCACCAGTCTGTTATGGTTATGACCAGGATATTTACTTGGTGAAAACCTTGACTAGTGAGGAGGATCCCGTGACTTATGCGAAAGCTATGTTGGACATAGGTTCCTAGAAGTGGGTGGAGACCATGAGAGATGAGATGGACTCAATGGAGACCAATGGAGTCTGGAGTCTAATATATCCGCCCTCTGGGGTAAAAGCAATTGGTTGCAAATGGATTTACAAGAGGAAGAAGGGTCTCGATGGTAAGGTTGAGACTTTCAAGGCTCGTCTGGTGGTGAAAGGGTATACTCAGAAAGAGGGCATCGATTATGAGGAAACCTTTTCGCCTATGGCCATGCTTAAATCCATTAAGATCCTGCTAGCTATAGCAGCATACCATGATTATGAGATTTGGCAAATGGATGTCAAAACTGCATTCCTGCATGAAGAACTTACTGAAGATATCTATATGCAGCAGCCGCAAGGCTTCATTGTTGTTGGTCAGGAACACATGGTATATAAACTCAATAGATCCATTTATGGACTTAAGAAAGCTTCTAAGAGTTGGAACATCCGTTTTGACTCTACTGTCAAATCGTTTGACTTCAAGCAGAATCTGGATGAGCCCTGTATTTACAGGAAATCCTGTGGAGATAAGGTTACCTTCTTGGTTCTATATGTAGATGACATTCTACTCATTATGAATGATGTAGGAATGTTAACTATGGTGAAAGTATGGCTTTCACAATAATTCTCCATGAAAGATCTTGGAGAAGCCTCCTTTATACTGGGTCTTCGACACTATAGAGATAGATCAAAGCGGATAATTGGATTATCCCAGGCTACTTACATTGATGAAATTGTCAAAAGGTATAGCATGGAGAACTCCAACAAAGGAAACATTCCTTTCAGACATGGAGTCACTCTCTCCAAGAAGATGTCTCCTAAGACTTCTGAGGAGATTGAGGGCATGAGAGACGTTCCCTATGCCTCAACCGTAGGGAGCATCATATATGCCATGCTGTACACTCACCCGGACATAGCTCAGGCAGTGAGTGTGGCAAGCAGATTCCAGGCCAACCCAGGCCAGGAGCATTGGACTGCTGTGAAGAACATACTTAAATACCTTCGAAGGACAAAAGAGTTTTGTCTGGTATTCGACGGTGGTTCACTACAAGTTCTATGGTATACCGATACCGATACCGATTCATCTAAGTGAGTGATCATAGTGACAGGATCAGACCCTTTGTCGGACAATGGTAATGATTGGGAATGTATTCTCTCTGATGGAAACCAAACTGCTGGCGATTGATTTCAATCATTGGAATTTTGTTTTGCAAAATTAATATATATATATATATGTATATGTACGATTTCAAAAGATTTGCAAAAGGCTTTAGTTCCCGGGATCCATGTGAGTAGAGAGTGTGGCACTGTTCCTTGCAGCCAAGGGAGAGGTCTTCTCTTGTCCGGCAGTGCTTGATCATTAAGGGCTGAGAGGTTATGTGTAAGACCAATTAGGATAATACCTGATGGGCTAATCTTGCACCTGCCCACAGTCCCTGGGTTTTAATAAGATGGCTTGGTCCAGGGACCACTTAATGTAAGTGTTGGGCCCATAGAATCCATGTGATGGGCTCAAGGGGGTCACTGAGTTTTTCAGTGAATTCGACTGGGCCTTGTAATAAAGGTTGGGCCGAACCCATGTGGCTGGTGTGTAGGTCAATGCTTGGGTCCGACAACATACAAAGAAGCCCAACTAGGCAGCAGATTTGAAACTAGTTAAACATTGAACACTTATTGGGCCAAAAGCCCATCTCGAACTGGGCTGATATGATCACCTATTCATGGGCGAATCCGAGATTAATGTTAGTAAAAGGATTGGGCATTTAACCTTATCCACTCTAAGAGACCAAATTCAAATTAGATTTGAATCTGGTAACCTTCTGATAAGATCAGGACTTAGCTAACTTAATCTGCAGATAGGATTAAGATTATCCCCTACCCAAATACTAATTTGGATTGGGATAACTCCCAAATTAGGAGGTTTCTTAATCAAGAAAAAAAGAGGAGAAACCCTAACAGAAATATCAGATTTCAAACTAGGGTTGGTATGCAAGAGATACCTCCTGCGAATTGAAATTTGATCTCACACAGACTCTAGAGAGAAGAGACACAATTCAGCCCTATTCGTACCTGGATTTCTCCTCCAGCAACCGCTATTCCCTGTTGAAAGATTGGATCTTTGCAGCAATAGGAAGTCAAGAAATCAGTTCTTGACAACAGTCTTGCAAGAAAGACCAAAAAGATTCGGTGTTCAAAGTTTCCAAAGGATTCTTGCAAAGGATCCAGTGTGTAAGACGCACCCTGCTAGTTCCGTTCCATCCACAGCTGTGTCACCTTCAACAGGAGCGGATCTTGGTTTCTTCTTTGGGTGTGAACACCAACTTTGGGAGATATTGTTTCTCCGGATCAAATATATTCCTTCCTGTTTCCTTTTGGTTCAAATCTGGTTTGGTTATGGTTCAAGTAGAATCCTTGAATATTGTATTCTAAATTTAGGGAATACGATTCCCAATTGGAAGAAAGGTACGAAAATTTTTGAAATTTGTCCACCCATTTCGCACCCTTCAAGGCGTCCATTAGATGGATCCTACCATTCTTTCAGTTCCTTTGGTGTGTTTCTGTGTAATACCCTTAAACTGGACACTTAATGAGACTCGTGTTAGTTTAGAAGGTTCATAGCCAGTGGGTCGGTTTGGGGAGACATATCCTGATAAGGCTGACACTGATGTGCCACCAAGTCAGTTGGGGTGGCCTGTCTCAGCCGCCAGGGTGGGACCTAGGCACATTTAGTGTAGGATTAATTGAATCTTTGAACTGGACCAGATTTCTATTATTGCCATGGACCTTGGAGATTAATGGGAAAAACTGGAAAATTACAACCGACCCCTACACTCGATTATGATACTGCACTAGGTGTCGGATTGGGCTGTCTTTGATGTACCAATCAGTGAGATCCTTAGCGGGGGTCAAAACTTGGGTATGTTGGGACAGTCTGAGAATTCATTTGAGTGGGTGATCATAGTGACAGGATCAGCCCCTTTGTCGAACAAAGGTAATGATTGGAGATGCACTCTCATTGATGGAAACCATGACTGCCGGCAGCCGATTTCAATCGTTGAGATTTGTTTTGCAAAATATATTTTATATAATATATAAAAGTATATATATATATATATATATATATATATATATATATATATATATATATATATATATATATATTATGGTTTCTGAAATGTTTGTGAAATGCTTAATTCGCATGATACATATAAGCAGAGAGTGCAACATTGTTCCTTGCAACCGAGGGAGAGGTCATCCCTTGTCGGGTAGTGTTTGATCATTATGGGCTGAGAGGTTAAGTGTAAGACCATTGAGGATAATACTTGATGGGCTAATCTTGCATCTGCCCACAGTCCCTAGGTGTTACAAGGTGGCTTGGCCCAGGGGCCACTTAGGGTCAATGTGCCCAAAGAGCCCATATGATGGGTTTCAAGGGGTGCACTGTCCATAATAGTGTATTCGGCCAGGCCTTATAACAAAGGCTGGGCTGAACCCATGTGGCTGATGTGTAGATCAATGTTTGGGTCCCACGCCAAATAAGGAAGCCCAACTGGGCAGCAGTTAGGAACGCTAAGTGAACACATAACCTTAATGGGCTTAAATCCCATTTCAAACTGGGCTAATTTAATTAGTTAAATATGGGTAGAATTATGGAATGGATTAGCAGATAGGATAGGGTCTTAACCCTATCCACTCAGAGAGTCCAGATTTTAAAGTGATTCAATTCTAGAAACCTCCTAATAAGGTTAGGAGAAGGTTGATCTAATATGTAGATAAGATAAAGGTTTATCCTTATCACCTAAAGAGATGTCTGATCCAAATATGATTTGGATCAGCAACTCCTAATGGGATTAGGAGCTGATCCTTTAAGGTTACAAAAGAAGGAGGGGGCGGTAGCCTTTAGAAGACACATATTCACATCCTCTTTAGAGCTGAAAACATAGAAGGAAGAATTAAGCAACCCTGCAAAATTCTTTCTTGCCGCCTCCTTCCTGTTGCCGCCTACCCTACCAGTTTGATCTCCATTTCAATGGGAGAAATCAAGATTCGATCTTGACATCAGTTCCTTGTGAAGGGACCGATGGAAAGTTGTGCTCACGTGCCATCCTGCTACTTCTTGCGAAGGATTATGTTCTTGGAGAGAACACTACTGATTCTGCTCCATCCTACATTGCGCCATCTTCAGTGGGAGTAGTCTTTGGATCCTTCCTTGGGCGTGAACACCTCCATTGAGAGATAATATTTCTCTGTATCAGGTATAATCTTCTCCTACTGCTTTTTTTCAGATCTGGATCAGTTTATGGTTCAAAATTGATCCTTGAAAATATGATTTTCTAAAATAGGGAATGCGAGTCCCTTGAAGGGACAGAATTTTTTTTTGAAATTCGCCCACCTTATTCTGCAAGTTTTGGGCATCCATACAATGGATCTCTCATTCCTTCACTTATATTCTTCTTCAACCTTACCTCCCCTGTTTTTCCTCCCCTACCATCGCCACTACAGCTCTTAGTAACGGCAATTTGGATTGGAACTCCCTCACTAGATAACATGGATTTGAAGTCTAAACAATACAAGATGATAAACGTGCATTTGAAATCTAAACAACACAAGACGATCATTACTAATATGGGTTTTAGATCATAAACAACTAGTTTTTTCTCTCAGATCTCTATTGTCGTCGATCTCTCCAGTGGCTCTCATCAGGGTTATCTTAAATCTGGATTCAGATCATAAACAATTACATGATGATCATTTTTTTTCTCTCAGATTTCCAATGATGTCGATCTCTCTGGTGGTTATCATCAGGGTTTCGAAAAGGAGAGAGAGATAGGGAGAGAGACAGGTCAAATGATCCTTACAATTTTTTAGTTAAGTTAAAATGAGGGATAAAAATGTCACTTCGTTAATTGGTCAAGTGTTTGAATTTAAGGGTAAAATAGTCATTTTACATTTATCCGTCCATGTTTATCGACCTTGGTAATGTTTAGGCAATTGTCAAAAATAGTAGGGGTAGCATCAGTCAATTTTCAAACAATAAGGGTACAACACTTAGTCAATTAGCTAAACCATAAGGGTAGTTTAAGAAATTTACCCTAATATATATATATATATATAACCCAAAAAAAAAAGAATAAGAGAATAAGAAAATAAAACATAAAATATTAAAAAATATATAAAATAATTTAAGAAAAGCAACAAGCATAGAAATAGGGATAAAAAATCAGAAATGATAAATAATTTATAAAAACGTTAAAGAAAGATAAAATAAAAAAAAGAAAATATAATAATAAAAAAGGCATAAGTGGAAATAAATTAAAAATAGGGAACTAATAATAATAATAGATAAATAAAAAGAATATAAAAAGAAAAAAATAATAAATAAAACAATAAATAAATGAGAAACAAATAATAATAAGATAAACAAATAAAAACTAAGTAGCATTTACTTTTATGTTGGCTTTATTCTTACGGTTGTATTCCTTATTGTTATTTTGTTTTGTTTGTGTTTGTGCTTGTTGGAATCCCATGTGGACTCCACCTATTGGACGCGGGAGAGGGGTGACTAACCCCTTCCCTCTCCCATTTGAGTCTTACTAGGGCTGATTAACTGGTGCCTCAGGCTTTAGAGTCATTATTAAACAAAAATGGTTTTGATATAATTCCCAGAGGTCCCATCACCTCCATTTCACTTGATTGATGGGTGACGACTCCAAATCAATTCAAGTGAGTCGTTCATCGGTGCTCACACCAAGTATGGTCCTTACCCAACTTTTTAGAGTAATAGCATAGTTAAGCCACAAAATAAGCCAATTTGAACAATCCTAAAGCCAGCGGATGGACATATTCAAGCTCAAATAGAACAATCCACAAAGCAATTCCAAAACCAGGTAAGCCAAGTCCTATCCAAGAACCAAGCCCAACCCTCATGGGCTCCATCTTTACGAGTTTAGTCTAACCATGGGCAGAATAATCCAATTAAGCCAGGAGTAGTTCAACCAAGCCCAAGTCCTTATCCAAGAAGCAACAATAGCCCAACCAATCCAGACCCAAACACCCTAATCCTTTGCTCCAACATAGCTAGGCAAAAATGCCATACAAGGGGCAACATTCTTACCCATGATCACAATTGACCCAGGGCTAGACTAGCGATTGACCCACCTCTAGTAGAGCCTTAGCAAGTTGTAAGGCAATAACTTGGATTTATCAAACCTTGACTTGACTGCCAAACATAGGCTACCTCTAGGTTTCAAGTGGCCTAACATGGATAAATACGATGGAACTAGTACCCAAGGTCCCATATCAGAATATATCTGCAAATACTAATGCAATGGGCTTAATTGATAAGCTTCTTGCCAAATCCTTCTTAAGGAGCCTAATTAGACCTACTACGACTTAGTTAACGAACACCGACCCTAACTTAATGAAGACTTGGCCAAGCCTACTTAACACCTTTATGAATCACTACTCGTACAACACAAACATCCTATTATCAAGGTGAAAACTAGAATTGGCCAAGCAAGGACCAAAAGAATCCTTAAGTAGCTGACTGAAGAGGATCAAATTTCAATGATCTTCAAGAGCTTGAATAAAAATATGCTTGTAGGCTGACTCTAACTTATCATAATACTTTTCAAGCTCTAGTTTATGTAGTTTGCCAAGTGGAAGACTCTCTGGCAGTCGAGCATACATTTCCCCTTGAAGTATTGTCAATGACTAAAATCTCATCTCACAATGTGCACATCATAGGTGCTGAGTCATTAGAAATCAATGTGGGCCAACTAGGGAATGAGCTTCAAAATCAAATAGTGATAACATCAAAAAGGAATTTGTGAAATAAGTCGATCCAAGCTCTAGAAGACCAACATCCAATTGATCCTCAAGTCCCAATAAAAGAACAAAAAGCCATACTAAGTCATTAGGTCAGCACTATGCAGCAAAAGAGCTAGTTGTTCGATCCCAAGACCCATCCAATCGGTGGAAGTTGTATTAGAAGCCATGGAAGAAAAGTCTTTTGATCCAACCCAACTCATCAAGCCAATTTTGAGGTCAGGAAAGGAACCCCCAAAATGGTAATGTACATTATCATTGTAATGCAATAGAAGACTGAAGAAAATCAACCCTTTGATCCAACTCAATTCATCAAGTCTATAAAGCATATACACATTAGCAAAGTGGTTCAAAAATAAGAGCATAATGTGCAAATTAACCAACTAGACTTAGAACAAGGATCTATTGTCTCAAGTCAAGTGATTCCTATAAACTAGGGGGAAGAAAATCTTAGTATAGGTCTAGACTAGGGGCAAATTCCACCTCATAATCTCAGTAACTCACCTTTGAATTTGACACAGAAGATTGACAAGGGATAGAGTCGGGATAGAGCCTCATCAAGATGATTCAAATCCCAACTATGAATTTGACTTAGAAGATTGGAATGGTACAAGGCAATTGGAGCAAGACCTAAACCAGGTTAACCAAGACCCCATGATTAAATTAAAATACTGGCATGGCATAGTGCAAGCAAAACAAGAGCCTCAGTAGACTAATCTGGAGCCCAACTCCATTATAGAAATAAAAGACTAGGACGACATAAGACAGGAAGAGAGAGGCCAAAACCAGGTTGACCAAGGCCTCATCATTGGCAAAGAACTAGAAGGCAAGCAACATTAAGAACATGTTGACCATGACCCTAATCAGCCCAACTTGGGGAGTAACTTACAGCTTGAGTCTAGAGATGCAACATGGAATCCATTAGGATGCAGACTTGAATCGGACCAATCTCAAGCCCATCTATGACTCAAATGGAGAAGAAATAACTCCTGATCTCCTGCAAGAAATTAAGCAAATAAAGCATCTCCTAGGATGGACTGTCTCAAATGTTGTCATTAACTCAGGCATCAAGGTAGAACTCTTAGATCTCCAACAAGGTATGCCTCTTGACCCTCTTGACCCACCATGGGTGACCCCTAAATCCATCCTTGATCAAGGACCAAGTTTGAGGCCTCAAAACTTATTACAGTTTTCTAAGCAAGGTAGTTTGTCTCTTGACCCATCCTCAGGTAATTTGTTCACTGGACACTGATGCATCATGGGCTAGTCTTGAGCCCACATTTGACTTCAACCTAGTCTAGGGCTTCACAATTTTTCACAACTACTTGATTCACTAGATCCACCATTGGTTAGACTTAAGCCCACATTTGACCTGGGCCCAATCATAAGGCTTCATAATCTTTCACAACTACTTGGCCCACCTTGGGGTAATCTTTAACCCATCTCTAACTTAGGCCCAAATCAAAGGTCACATGGCTTTTAGGTGCATTAAAACTTCAAGAAAGATTCCATTTGTTTAAGTGTGAAGCAGTCCAAGCAAGAAACAATCACTAACTTAGGCCCAAATCTGGAGCTTTCACACTTTTATAGGATGAAGACACATTCAACCAAAAAGGAGATCATGATTTAATCCAATTGACCTCACACAAAACAAACCTTTCAACATTCTCGATTAAGCAAAATACAAAGTCATGCATGATCTTTTTTTTCTGGTGGTTGGTTCTTATCTTTACTTTCATCCTCTTATGTGTGTCTTGTTAATAACTTTAATTTTCATATTATTTTTGCATTTCTTCATTGTTTTTCTTTATCCCCTATGCACATAAGTCAATCCAGACCCCTCATTTGGTGTAATAAGTCAACCATTCTTCCAAGTATAGTTATCTTCAATTCTAGAGACTCATTTCTTGATTCAATGTGCCTAAATTTCCTCAAGCATCCCCTAATGGAATTCCTCATCCTAGTGTTTGATTCCAATCCAATAGTTCTTATGTGATGAAAATCCGAGACCTTCATCGATGGTGTAAATCCCTCAGGCCTTAGTTGTCTGGTGAGCAATGTCGAGGCAAAACTTTGAAAAAGAATAAAGGGTAAAATAGTCTTTTTGTTCTTTTTTTATTAACGAATGTTAAGGGGCGCTAACGGTAAGGGAAGTATTAGTCAATTATCATAAACAATAAAGGTATTGTTAGTCAATTTTCAAACAATAAGGGTACACTTAGTCAATTAGCTAAACCATATGGGTATTTTAAGAAATTTACCCTTTAATTTACATGGGAAGTAGGGGTATTTTGGTAATTTCCAAGAAAAATAGGGGTATTTTGGAAATTTTGAAAATTAGGTCAAACCTGGGGTCTTGGTTCAATGGATAAGATTTTGGGTCAAAAATGGAGGGTTAAGTTGGGTCTGAGTGCAGAGAAAGGTTTTGTGTGTATGGGCTAATGAGATTGGCTGAAACAGAATCTTTCTAGGTAGATGGAAAAAAATGGGAGTATTTTTTATTGAAATTTTACAGGGTGGGGTTCTTGGACATTCTGAGTTGATTGGTAGGGTTGGATTGTCCCAATTGGGCCCGAATTGGGCAAATATGGAAATGACTCAATTCGGTTAATCTAGAGTCTCGAAACAGAATCTATGTGTGATCGAGGGGCCAACAAGCTAAAATTTTATAGGTGGGTATTTGGAGGTGTCCGAGATCTGATGGTGATGTCTGATTAGTCTTGGAAGGTAAAGATCATAGGAATTTGGGTCCATGAGATGTTCTAGAACAAAATCTTGGTTTAATGAAAGGGCAAATAGGGGAATCTAAGGTTAATACTTTATGGAAGGGTATTTTGATGTATCCATAATGGTATGGTCGGGTTGGTTCAGATGTGTTAAGATGAAGGGGATCTGGGTTCCAAGTGTTTAGGTTAACGAGAGCCGTCAGAATGAAATCTCGGTTTGATGGACGGGTGAACGGAGGAATTTTGTGTTCAATTTCATGGGTAGGTGTTTTGAAAGGTCTTGTATCTGATGGTTGTGTTTGATCTAATGGTTAAGGTGTAAGTAGGGGTCAATTGGGGCCATCGGATAGGTATTGAGTAGGTTTAACGGTGGTTTGAGGGCTCTTGGGGTGAAATTCAGGTTTTCTGGGTGTTTGGAAAGGATTAAAAGGGTATGATCGGGTGTTTGCTCTTTGTACAAATCCCGCACAAAGATGCAACTCTCTGACGTGTTCCGAAACCCTAGGCCTAACTTGTTCCAAACATGACGATGCTCTAACTGTTAGTGAAGTCGGACTAGGAGAACCAATCTTCGCAGTTGTTGAGTCGTCGCCAGTGCCTCAGTTTAAAACCTTCCCCTTGGTTGTAGTTACTAGAACCCACTACTCAAAAATCTTTATCAATGGGTCTTTGATTCTCAAATAGCAAAGAGGATTGGTCTTCATCATTGGCATCATCATCGGATGAAGATGAAGTCAATATTGGCATTGCGCCATTACCACCAGCGTTGTGCCGCTAAACTAGGCTACGAATCTTGTTTGTAACAGGGTCTTTGGATTACACGGAAGGGGTGCTCAGTGCTCTTGAACCGGTTCCCCCTCTTCCATCGTTGAAATCTCATTTCTTTGCGCTTTCCCTGTCGTTCTCTTCTCCAGCGTCATAAGGGAAAACATCAACAGCAATGGCAAGTGGTGGCAGTGGTGCTCAATCCCAACCTTCGCAAAACTCTGATTGATTGTTGTTGGGGAAATGAAATTGGAGCTCTAACCATTTCTTCTTATGGTAGCTTGTAAATCATATACAGTGGAGAGCTTCAATTTTAATGGAAACTATGCTCCAAGTCTTGTGATAGAGCTTCAATTACCCCACCGACATGCTCTGCTTGGGATGAACCTAGCTTTCAACTCTAACACCGACCATAACTGGTCTCTAGGCGATGGGTGGGGATTTCACATCTCCCACTCTATCTCTTTCCTTCTTCGTGTGTTAGACAGTTTTTGTATGCCCTTAGCTTCAACCAGAATGATGTACATTATGAATTTATTATAAATGAATAAAGTACATATTTGATTCTTGTTCCTTTGTTGTGTTTCTATGTAATACCCTTAAACTGGACACTTAATGAGACTCATGTTAGTTTAAAATGTACATAGCCAGTGGGTCGGTCTGGGGAGATCTATCCTGATAAGGCTGACACTGATGTGCCACCAAGTCGGTTGGGGTGGCCTGTCTCAGCCACCGGGGTGAGACCCTAGGCACATACAGTGTAGGATTAATTGAATCTTTGAACGGGACCAGATTTCCGGTATTGCCCTGGACCATGGAGATTAATGGGCAAAACTGGAAAGTTACACCTGACCCCTAAACTCGACTATGATACTGCACTAGGTGTCGGATTGGGTTGTCTTTGATGTACCAATCAATGAGATCCTTAGCGGGGGTCAAAACCTGGGTAAGTTGGGACAGTTTGAGAATTTATCTGAGTGGGTGATCATAGTGACAGGATCAGCTCCGTTGTCAGACAAAGGTAATGATCGGGGATGCACTCTCACTGATGGAAACCAAGACTACCGGCAACCGATTTCAATCGTTGAGATTTGTTTGGCAAAATATATTTTATATGAGATATAAAAGTATATATATATATTTATATATATTACGGTTTCCGAAATTTTTGCAAAAGGTTTTAATTCCCAGAATCCATATTCGTAGAGAGTGCAACACTGTTCTGAAAGAATGGTAGGATCCATCTAATGGACGCCAAGAAGGGTGCAGAATGGAGGGCGGATTTAAAAAAAAATCCTACCTTCTTCCAACTGGGAATCATATTCCCTAAATTTAGAATACATTATTCAAGGATTCTACTTGAACCATAATCAAACCAGATCTGAACCAAAAGGAAACAGGAAGGATTATACCTGATCCGGAGAAACAGTGGCCGGTCTGTTTGCAGAAGTGACAGACATCCGATGCCTTATTCTTCTTCTGCTTCTTGGGTTTGGCAGCTTTCTTTTGGGGCTTCTTTGCCTTTCTCTTTTTCTTGCCCGATTTGTTAGCTTCAACAAGAATAACCACAGGCTCATCCTTCTTTAAAAGATCATCGGCCCTCTGCAACATATTGCTGAGTTCCTAGACGTTGACATTCAGCTTATTCATATTGTAGTTCATAGTGAATGCATTGAAGGAAGAGGGCAAAGAATTCAGGATGGCATCCACTTGCATGCCAAGATCTAGCCCGGATCCAAGAGCTTCAAGTTCATTAATATATCCCATCATCCGTAGACAATGGTCATGAACTTTCTGCCCCTTGGACATCTGCACAGCCATGAACAACTTCAGGACCTTCTCTCAAGGCTACCGTCCCCTCCTTCTTTTTGTTAACTTAAAAGATCAGCTCCTAATCCCATTAGGAGGTGCTTATCCAAATCATATTTGGATCAGCCTTCTCTTCTAGTGATAAGGATAAACCCTTATCTTATCTGCAGATTAGATTTGCTTTATCCTAATCCCGTTAGGAGGTTTCTAGATCTGAATCACATTCAGATCTGGACTCTCTGAGTGGATAGGATTAAGACCCTATCCTATCTGCTAATCCATCTCAGAATTCGCCCCTTCAATTAACTAAATAAATAGCCCAGTTCAAAATGGGCTTTAGGCCCATTAAGCTTATGTGCTCACTCAACCTTCCTAACTGCTGCCCAGTTGGGCTACCTTGTATGGCGTGGGACCCAAGCATTGATCTACACATCAGCCACATGGGTTCGGCCCAGCCTTTGTTACAAGGCCTAGTCGAATACACTGTTAAAGGCAGTGCACCCCCTGAAACCCATCAAATGGGCTCTATGGGCCCAACACTTACCCTAAGTGGTCCCTGGGCCAAGCCACCTTGTAACACCCAGGGACTGTGGGCAGATGCAAGATTAGCCCATCAGGTATTATTCTCAATGGTCTTACACTTAACCTCTCAGCCCTTAATGATCATACACTGCCCGACAAGAGAGGACCTCTCCCTCGGCTACAAGGAACAGCGTTGCACTCTCCACTTATATCTCATATAAAATATACTTTGCAAAACAAATTTCAACGGTTGAAATCAGCTGCCGGCAGTCTTGGTTTCCAACAGTGAGAGTGCATCCCCGATCATTACCTTTGTCCGACAAAGGGGCTGATCCTGTCACTATGATCACCCACTCAGATGAATTCTCGGATTGTCCCAACATACCCAGGTTTTGACCCCCGCTAAAGATCTCACTGATTGGTACATCAAAGACAGCCCGATCCGACACCTAGTGCAGTATCATAATCGAGTCTAGGGGTCGGGTGTAACTTTCCAGTTTTGCCCATCAATCTCCAAGGTCTAGGGCAATACTGGAAATCTGGTCCAGTTCAAAGATTCAATTAATCCCACACTATATGTGCCTGGGGTCTCACCCCGGTAGCTGAGACAAGCCACCTCAACCGACTTGATGGCACCACAGTGTCAGCCTTGTCAGGATAGGTCTCCCCAGACCGACCCACTGGCTGTGAGCTTTCTAAACGAACACGAGTCTCAATAAGTGTCCAGTTTAAGGGTATTACACAGAAACATACCAAGGGAACATGAATCAAATATGCACTTTTATTCATTTACAATAAACTCATAAAGTACATCAATTTTGATTGAAGCTAAGGGCATACAAAACTGTCTAACAGCTCCCACTTGCACTTAGGTCCAATCAGGTATTAGCCGAAGTCCCATGTTTTCCATGTGTTTCTCAAACACTTTCTGTGATAGTGGCTTTGTCAATGGGTCTGCTACATTTTCCGCTGACGCTACCTTCTGAATCAGGACGTCCCCTCTACCAACAATCTCCCGCAGTACGTGGTACTTTCTCTCGATGTGCTTCGACTTCGAGTGGGCTCGTGGCTCCTTAGCCTGAGCAATGGCTCCATTGTTGTCACACAACAATGGGATGGGTGATGTGTCGGATGGAACTACTCCCAACGCATGAATGAACTTCTTCATCCATACGGCTTCTTTGGCAGCTTCACTTGCGGCAATGTACTCGTCCTCGGTCGTGGAGTCTACAGTGGACCCCTGTTTGCTGCTTTCCCAACAAACAGCACACGATCCTATCGTGAAAACATATCCAGATGTACACTTTCTATCATCTGGGTCTGACTGAAAATCGGCATCTGTATACCCTTGGATCTATAGTGAGCTACCGTCGAAAACTAGACAAAACTCTTTTGTCCTTCGAAGGTATTTAAGTATGTTTTTCACAGTAGTCCAATGCTCATGCCCAGGGTTGGCCAGAAATCTGCTTACTACACTCACTGCCTGAGCTATGTCAGGACAAGTGCACAACATAGCATACATGATACTCCCCACGGCAGAGGCATAGGGAACGTCTTTCATGCCATCAATCTCCTCAGAAGTCTTGGGAGACATCTTCTTGGAGAGAGTGACTCCATGCCTAAAAGGAACATTTCCTTTCTTGGAGTTTTCCATGCTGTATCTCTTGACTATTTTGTCAATATAAGCAGATTGGGATAATCCTATTATCCGCTTTGATCTATCTCTACAGAGTCGAACACCCAGTATATAGGAGGCTTCTCCAAGATCTTTCATGGAGAATTGCTGTGATAACCATACTTTCACCGTAGTTAACATACCAACATCATTCCCAATTAGTAGAATGTCATCTACATACAAAACCAAGAAGGTAACCTTATCTCCACTATACTTTCTGTAGACACAGGGTTCATCCGGATTCTGCTCGAAGTCAAACGATTTGACGGCAGAGTCAAAACGGATGTTCCAACTTCTAGAAACTTGCTTAAGTCCATAAATGGATCTATTAAGTTTACATACCATGTTTTCCTGACCTGTAGGAATGAAGCCTTGCGGCTGCTGCATATAGATATCTTCAGTAAGATCTCCATTCAAGAATATAGTTTTGACATCCATTTGCCAAATCTCATAATCATGGTATATTGCTACAGCTAGCAGGATCCCTCTTTCTGAGTGTACCCTTTCACCACCAGACGAGCATTGAAGGTCTCAACCTTACCATCGGGGCCCTTCTTCCTCTTGTAAATCCATTTGCAACCAATTGCTTTTACCCCGGAGGGTGGATCTACTAGAGTCCAGACTCTATTGGTCTCCATTGAGTCCATCTCTGCTCTCATGGCCTCCACCCACTTCTGGGAATCTATGTCCAACATAGCTTCCGTGTAAGTCACGGGATCCTCCTCACTAGTCAAGGTTTCCACCAAGTAACTATCTTGGTCATAACCATAACGGACTGGTGGCCTGGATACCCGAGTGGATCTTCTAGGTTGGTCACTACCTAGAACTTGTGGGACATCTCCCACTGCTCCTGAGCTCTCCTCATCAAGAACTACTTCCTGACGATGGGTGTCCAGGATATAGTCGGTTTCCAAGAATTGCGCATTACGATTGCAGAACACTTTCTACTCACTTGGGTCATAGAATAGGTAACCTACAGAGCCTTTTGAGTAGCCTACAAATAGGCAACGGCTGGTCTTGGATTCCAACTTGTCTGCACTCATTTTTTTAACGTGTGCTGGACAACCCCAAATCTTCAAGTGTTTGACACTTGGTTTCTTTCCGGTCCAAAGTTCATATGGAGTATTCGGAACCAATTTGGTTGGAACCCGATTCAGCACATAAATCGCAGTCTCTAATGCGTAACCCCAAAAGGATGTGGGTAACTCTGAGTGTATGAGAAGCGACCGGACCATATCCAATATGGTCCTATTCCTCCTCTCTGAAACACAGTTAAGCTGTGGTGTAGCAGGAGGAGCTAATTGTGATACTATCCCATTGTCCTTTAAGTAGTCCCTGAATTCGTTAGAGAGATACTCGCCACTTCGATTAGATCGAAGGGCTTTAATTTCTCTCCCCAACTATTTCTCGACCTCTTGTCTAAACTCTTTGAACTTTTCAAATGATTCAGACTTGTGTCTCATTAGGTACACGTAACCATATCATGAAAAATCATCTGTGAAGGTGATGAAGTACACGTGTTGATTTTGTGTCCTAACACTCAGGGGACCACATACATCAGTATGTATTAGGTCAAGCATGTCTGTACATCTTTCAGGCTTACCGTTAAATGGTCGTTTCATCATCTTCCCTTGTAGGCAATGCTCACAGGTGGGAAGATCTTCTATAGTTAGAAAATCCAAATGACCATCCTTTACCAACCTTGTGATTCGGTCAACACCGATGTGGCCAAATTGGTAATGCTACAGACACGTGGGATTGAAGCTAAGGGCACTTGGTAATGCTATAGAAACATACCAAGGGAACATGAATCAAATATGCACTTTTATTCATTTACAATAAACTCATAAAGTACATCAATTTTGATTGAAACTAAGGGCATACAAAACTGTCTAACATAGCTATGCTTGTTGAAGCTAGCAAGATAGGCAAGAGAAAGATGAAGGAAAAGAAGCCTCTGAAGAAAGTCACTAAGGGTAAGAAGCATAAGAAAGACAAAGCATCGGATGCCTATCACTTCTGCAAGAAAACCGACCACTAGAAAAGGAACTATCCTGCCTACCTGGATCCCAAGAAAGGTAATTTTAAATATTGTGTTATAGAAACCAATTTATTGGTAGCTTCTGCGTCCTGGTGTATTGACTCCGGGGTTACAACTCATGCATGTAACTCACTACAGGGGTTCAAGGTAAGCAGAAGGCTGAGTGAAAGAGAAGTTATGCTCTACTTGGGGACTTCTGCAAGTGTTGCAGCTGTGGCCATAGGAACCGTGGAGCTAATTTTTAGAGAATAAACTATTGTACTGAAAGATGGTCTTTATGTACAAAATTTAAGAAGAAATTTGATTTCTGTCTCAAAGTTATGTGCGGATGGTTATTCTGTCCTTTTCAATAATACGATTACTATTAAAAGAAATAACAGATTCATCACATACGGGGAACTAGAGAACGGTCTCTATGTTCTACATCATTCTCTAGAAACTAACATAACCGAAACTACGTTGGCTAAAATCCCCAAGAAAAGAGTCAGTGATACAGTTAATCCCACATGCCTGTGGCATTATTGACTTGGCCATATCGGTGTTGACCGAATCACAAGATTGGTAAAGGATGGTCATTTGGATTTTCTAACTATATAAGATCTTCCCACTTGTGAGCCTTGCCTACAAGGCAAGATGACGAAACGGTCATTTAACGGTAAGCCTGAAAGATGTACAGGCACACTTGACCTTATACATATTGATATATGTGGTCCCCTAAGTGTTAGGACACGATATCAACATGTGTATTTCATCACCTAAACAGATGATTTCTCACGATATGGTTACGTGTACTTAATGGGACACAAGTCCGAATCCTTTGAAAAGTTCAAAGAGTTCAGACAAGAGGTCGAGAAACAGTTAGGGAGAGAAATTAAAGCCCTTCGATCAGATTGAGATGGGGAGTATCTCTCTAACGAATTCAGGGACTACTAGAAGGACAATGGGATAGTATCACAATCGGCTCATCCTGCTACACCACAAATTAATGGTGTTTCTGAGAGGAGGAATAGGACCTTACTGGATATGGTCTGGTCACTTCTCGTACACTCAGAGCTGCTCACATCCTTTTGGGATTACGCATTAGAGACTGCGGTTTACGTGCTGAATCGGGTTCCAACCAAATCGGTTCCGAACACTCCATATGAACTTTGGACCGGAAAGAAATCAAGTGTCAGACACTTGATGATTTGGGGTTGTCCAGCACACATTAAAAGAACAAGTGCAGACAAGTTGGAATCCAAGACCAGTCGTTGCCTATTCATAGGCTACCCAAAAGTCTCTGTGGTTTACCTATTCTATGACCCAAGTGAGCAAAAGGTGTTTTGCAGCTGAAATGCACAATTCTTCGAAACCGATTACATCCTGGACACCCATTGTCAGGAAGTAGTTCTTGATGAAGAGAGCTCAAGAGCAGTGGGAGATGTCCCACAAGTTCCAGGTAGTGACCAACCTAGAAGATCCACTCGGGTATCCAGGCCACCAGTCCGTTATGGTTATGACCAGGATAGTTACTTGGTCGAAACCTTGACTAGTGAGGAAGATCCCATGACTTATGCGGAAGCTATGTTGGACATAGATTCCCAGAAGTGGGTGGAGGCCATGAGAGCTGAGATGGACTCAATGGAGACCAATGGAGTTTGGAGTCTTGTATATCCGCCCTCTGGGGTAAAAGCAATTGGTTACAAATGGATTTACAAGAGGAAGAAGGGCTCCGATGGTATGGTTGAGACTTTCAAGGCTCGTCTGGTGGGGAAAGGGTATACTCAGAAAGAGGGCATCGATTATGAGGAAACCTTTTCGCCTGTGGCCATGCTTAAATCCATTAAGATCCTGCTAGCTGTAGCAGCATACCATGATTATGAGATTTGCCAAATGGATGTCAAAACTCCATTCCTAAATGGAGATCTTACTAAAGATATCTATATGCAGCAACCACAAGGCTTCATTGCTGCTTGTTAGGAACACATGGTATGTAAACTCAATAGATCCATTTATGGACTTAAGCAAGCTTCTAGGAGTTGGAACATCCGTTTTGATTCTATTGTCAAATCGTTTGACTTCAAGCAGAATCCAGATGAGCCATGTATTTACAGGAAATCCAGTGGAGATAAGGTTACCTTCTTGGTTCTGTATGTAGATGACATTCTACTCATTATGAATGATGTAGGAATGTTAACTACGGTGAAAGTATGGGTTTCACAACAATTCTCCATGAAAGATCTTGGAGAAGCCTCCTATATACTAGGTCTTCGACTCTATAGAGATAGATCAAAGTGGATAATAGGATTATCCCAATCTGCTTACATTAAAAAAATAGTCAAAAAGTACAGCATGGAGAAATCCAAGAAAGGAAATGTTCCTTTCCGGCACGGAGTCACTCTCTCCAAGAAGATGTCTCCCAAGACCTTTGAGGAGATTGAGAGCATGAGCATGAAGGACATTCCCTATGCCTCTGCCGCAGGGAGCATCATGTGTGCCATGCTGTGCACTCGGCCCAACATTGCTCAGGCAGTGAGTGTGGTAAGCAGATTTCAGGCCAACCGAGGGCAGGAGCACAAGGCTGCTGTGAAAAACATACTTAAGTACCTTCTAAGGACAAAAGAGTTTTGTCTGGTATTCCATGGTAGCTCACTACAGATCTAGGGGTATATTGATGATGATTTCCAGTCGGATCCAGATGATAGAAAGTTTACATATGGATATGTTTTCACGATAGGATCGTGTGTTGCTTGCTGGAAAAGAAACAAACAGGGGTCCACTGCAGACTCCATGACCGAAGCCGAATACATTGCCACAAGTGAGGCTGCCAAGAAAGCCATGTGGATGAAGAAGTTCGTTCACGAGTTGGGAGCAGTTCTGTCCAGCACATCACCCATCCCATTGTTGTGTGACAACAATGGAACCCTTGCTCAGGCTAAGGATCCACGAGCCCACTCGAAGTCGAATCACATCGAGAGGAACTACCACATACTTGTTAGACAGTTTTGTATGCCCGTAGCTTCAATCAAATTGATGTACTTTATGAGTTTATTGTAAATGAATAAAAGTGCATATTTGATTCATGTTCCCTTGGTATGTTTCTGTGTAATACCCTTAAACTGGACACTTATTGATACTCGTGTTAGTTTAGAAAGCTCACAGCCAGTGGGTCGGTCTGTGGAGACCTATCCTGACAAGGCTGACACTGTGGTGCCACCAAGCCGGTTGGGGTGGCTTGTCTCAGCTACAGGGATGAGACCCTAGGCACATACAGTGTGGGATTCATTGAATCTTTGAACTGTACCAGATTTCCAGTATTGCCCTGGACCTTGGAGATTGATGGGCAAAACTAGAAAGTTACACCCGACCCCTAGACTCGATTATGATACTGCACTAGGTGTCGGCTCAGGCTGTCTTTGATGTACCAATCAGTGAGATCCTTAGCATGGGTCAAAACCTGGGTATGTTGGGACAATCCGAGAATTCATCTGAGTGGGTGATCATAGTGACAGGATCAGCCCCTTTGTCGGACAAAGGTAATGATCGGGGATGCACTCTCATTGTTGGAAACCAAGACTGCCGGCAGCCAATTTCAACTGTTGAAATTTGTTTTGCAAAGTATATTTTATATGAGATATAAAAGTATATACATTAGGTTTCTAAAATGTTTGCAAAAGGTTTTAATTCCCGGCATCCATATAAGTGGAGAGTGCAACACTGTTCCTTGCAGCCGAGGGAGAGGTCCTCTCTTGTCGGGCAGTGTATGATCATTAAGGGCTGAGAGGTTAAGTGTAAGACCATTGAGGATAATACCTGATGGGCTAATCTTGCATCTGCCCACAGTCCCTGGGTGTTACAAGGTGGCTTGGCCCAGGGACCACTTAGGGTAAGTGTTGGGCCCATAGAACCCATTTGATGGGTTTCAAGGGGTGCACTGTCTTTAACAGTGTATTCGACTAGGCCTTGTAACAAAGGCTGGGCCGAACCCATGTGGCTGTTGTGTAGATCAATGCTTGGGTCCCACGCCATACAAGGAAGCCCAACTGGGCAACAGTTAGGAAGGTTGAGTGAGCACATAAGCTTAATGGGCCTAAAGCCCATTTCGAACTGGGCTATTTATTTAGTTAATTAAATGGGCGAATTCTGAGATGGATTAGCAGATAGGATAGGGTCTTAATCCTATCCACTCAGAGAGTCCAGATCTGAATGTGATTCAGATCTAGAAACCTCCTAATGGAATTAGGATAAAGCTAATCTAATCTGTAGATAAGATAAGGGTTTATCCTTATCACTAGAAGAGAAGGCTGATCCAAATATGATTTGGATAAGCACCTCTTAATGGGATTAGGAGCTGATCTTTTAAGTTAACAAAAAGAAGGAGGGGGCGACAGCCTTGGGAAGAAAAATTTTAGATCCTCTTTAGTGCTGAAATCAAGAAGAGAGAATTCTGCACCCTGCGAATACTCTCTTGCCGCCTCCCTGTTCTTGCCGCCCTGTTTGCCAGTTCGATCTCCAGTTGTGGGAGAAGTCAAGATTGAATCTTGACATCAGTTCTTTGAGAAAGGATTGAGAAGGAAGTTGTGCTCACGTACCATCCTGCACTGCGCCATCTACAGTGGGAGTAGTCTTTGGATCCTTCCTTGGGCGTGAACACCTTCGTTGGGAGATATTACTTCTCCGTATCAGGTATTATTCTCTCCCATTCCTTTTGGTTCAGATCTGGTTCAGTTTAAGGTTCAAGATTAATCCTTCAAAATATGATTTTCTAAATAGGGAATGTGATTCCCATTGAAGGGAGAGAAAAATTTTTGAAGATCGCCCCTTATTCCACAATCTTTGGGCGTCAATGGGATGGATCTATCATCCTTTCAATACTGTGGGAGATTGTTGGTAGAGGGAACGTCCTAATTAAGAAGGTAGAATCAGTGGAAAATGTAGCAGACTCATTGACGAAGCCACTATCACAGAAAGTGTTTGAGAAACACGTGGAAAGCATGGGACTCCGACTTGTACCAGATTGGAATTAAGTGCAAGTGGGAGCTGTTAGATAGTTTTTGTATGCCCTTAATTTCAATCAGAATGATGTACATTATGAGTTTATTGTAAATGAATAAAGTACATATTTGGTTCATGTTCCTTTGGTGTGTTTCTGTGTAATACCCTTAAACTGGACACTTAATGAGACTCGTGTTAGTTTAAAATGTTCACAGCCAGTGGGTCGGTCTAGGGAGACATATCCTGATAAGACTGACACTGATGTGCCACCAAGTCAGTTGGGGTGGCCTGTTTCAGCCACCAGGGTGAGACACTAGGCACATTTAGTGTAGGACTAATTGAATTTTTGAACCAGACCATATTTTCAGTATTGCCATGGACCTTGGAGATTAATGGGCAAAACTGAAAAGTTACACCCGACCCCTAGACTTGATTATGATATTGCACTAGGTGTCAGATTGGACTGTCTTTGATGTACCAATCAGTGAGATCCTTAGCGGGGGTCAAAACCTGGGTATGTTGGGACAGTCTTCATCTGAGTGAGTGATCATAGTGACAGGATCAGCCCCTTTGTCGAACAAAGGTAATGATCGGGGATGCACTCTCACTGATGGAAACCATGACTGTCGGCAGCCGATTTCAATCGTTGAAATTTGTTTTGCAAAATATATTTTATATGATATATAAAAGTATATATATATATATATATATATATATATTATGGTTTCTGAAATGTTTGCAAAAGGTTTTAATTCTCGGGATCCATATAAGCAAAGAGTGCAACATTGTTCCTTGCAACTGAGGGAGAGGTCCTCTCTTGTCGGGTAGTGTTTGATCATTATGGGCTGAGAGGTTAAGTGTAAGACCATTGATGGTAATACCTGATGGGCTAATCTTGCATCTGCCCACAGTCCCTAGGTGTTACAAGGTGGTTTGGCCCAAGGGCCACATAAGGTCAGTGTTGGGCCCATAGAGCCCATATGATGGGTTCCAGGGGGTGCACTGTCCATAACAGTGTATTCGACCATGCCTTGTAACAATGGCTGGGCTAAACCCATGTGGCTCATGTGTAAATCAATGTTTGGGTCCCACACCATACAAAGAAGCCTAGCTAGGCAGCAGTTATGAAGGCTAAGTGAGCATATAACCTTAATGGGCCTAAAGCCCATTTCAAACTGGGCTAATTTAATTAGATAAATATGGGGCGAATTCTGGAATGGATTAGCAGATAGGATAGGGTCTTAACCCTATCCACTCAGAGAGTCCAGATTTGAATGTAATTCTAATCTGGAAACCTCCTAATAAGATTAGGAGAATGTTGATCTAATATGCAGATAAGATAAGGGTTTATCCTTATCACCTAAAGGGAAGTGATTTGGATCAGCAGCTCCTAATGGGATTAGGAGCTGATCCTTTAAGGTTACAAAAGAAGGAGGGGGCGGTAGCCTTTAGAAGACACATATTCACATCCTCTTTAGAGTTAAAAACACAGAAGGAAGAATTAAGCAACCCTGCGAAATTCTTTCTTGCCGCCTCCTTCCTGTTGCCGCCTACCCTACCAGTTCGATCTCCATTTCAGTGGGAGAAATCAAGATTCGATCTTAACATCAGTTCCTTGTGAAGGGACTGATAGAAAGTTGTGCTCACGTGCCATCCTACTACTTCTTGCGAATGATTACGTTCTTGGAGAAAACACTATTGATTTTGCTCCATCCTACACTGCGCCATTTTCAGTGGGAGCAGTCTTTGGATCCTTCCTTGGGCATGAACACCTTCCATTGAAGATAATATTTCTCTGTATCAGGTATAATCTTCTCCTACTACTTTTTTTCAGATTTGGTTCAGTTTATGGTTCAAGATTGATCATTGAAAATATGATTTTCTAAAATAGGGAATGCGATTCCCTTGAAGGGAGAGAATTTTTTTTTGAAATTTGCCCACCTTATTCCGCATGTTTTGGGCGTCCATACGATTGATCTCTCATTCCTTCAGTTATCTTCTTCTTCAACCTTACCTCCCCTATTTTTCCTACCCTACCATTGCCACTACAGCTCTTAGCAATGGCAATTAGGATCGAAACTCCCTCACCGGATAACATGGATCTGAAGTCTAAACAATACAAGATGATAAACGTGCATTTGAAATCTAAACAACACAAGACGATCCTTTCTAATATGGGTTTCAGATCATAAACAACTAGTTTTTTTCTCTCAGATCTCTATTGTCGCCGATCTCTCCAGTGGCTCTCATCAGGGTTATCTCAGATCTAGGTTCAGATCAAAAACAATTATAAGACGGTCATTTTTTTTCTCTCAGATTTCCAATGTTGTCGATCTCTTTGATGGTTCTCATTGGGGTTTGGAAAAAGGAGAGAGAGATAGGGAGAGAGAGAGGTCAAATGTTCCTTACAATTTTCTAGTTAAGTTAAAATGAGGGATAAAAATGTCACTTCATTAATTGGTCAAGGGTTTGAATTTAAGGGTAAAATAGTCATTTTGCATTTTCTGTCCCTGTTTAACGACCTTTGTAATGTTTAGGCAATTGTCAAAAATAGTAGGGGTAGCATCAGTCAATTTTCAAATAGTAAGGGTACAACACTTAGTCAATTAGCTAAACCATAAGGGTAGTTTAAGAAATTTACCCTAATATATATATATATATATATATAACCGAAAAAGAGAATAAGAGAATAAGAAAATAAAAAATAAAATATTAAAAAATATATAAAATAATTTAAGAAAAGCAACAAGCATAGAAATAGGGATAAAAAATCAGAAATGATAAATAATTTATAAAAAGGTTAAAGAAAGATAAAATAAAAAAGAAAATATAACAACAAAAAAGGCATAAGTGGAAATAAATTAAAAAGAGGGAACTAATAATAATAATAAATAAATAAATAAAAAGAATATAAAAAGAAAAAATAATAAATAAAACAATAAATAAATGACAAACAAATAATAATAAGATAAACAAATAAAAACAAAGTAGCATTTACTTTTATGTTGACTTTATTCTTACGGTTGTATTCCTTATTGTTATTTTGTTTTGTTTGTGCTTGTGCTTGTTGGAATCCCATGTGGACTCCACCTATTGGACGCGGGAGAGGGGTGACTAACCCCTTCCCTCTCCCATTTGAGTCTTACTTGGACTGATTAACAGGTGCCTCGGGCTTTAGAGTCATTATTAAACAAAATTGGTTTTGATATATTTCCCAGAGGTCCCATCACCTCCATTTCACTTGATTGATGGGTGACGACTCCAAATCAACTCAAGTGAGTCGTTTCTCGGCGCTCACACCAAGTATGATCCTTACCCAACTTTTTAGAGTGATAGCATAGCTAAGCTAGAAAGTAAGCCAATTTGAACAATCCTAAAGCCAGCGGATGGACCGATTCAAACTCAAATAGAACAATCCACAAAGCAATTCCAAAACCAGGTAAGCCAAGTCCTATCCAAGAACCAAGCCCAACCCTCATGGGCTCCATCTTTACGAGTTTAGTCTAACCATGGGCAGAATAATCCAATTAAGCTAGGAGTAGTTCAACCATGCCCAAGTCTTTATGCAAGAAGCAACAATAGCCCAACCAATCCAGACCCAAACACCCTAATCCTTTGCTCCAACATAGCTAGGCAAAAATGCCATACAAGGGGCAACATTCTTACCCATGATCATAATTGACCCAGGGCTAGACTAGCAATTGACCCACCTCTAGTAGAGCCTTAGCAAGTTGTAAGGCAATAACTTGGATTTATCAAACCTTGACTTGACTGCCAAACACAGGCTACCTCTAGGTTTCAAGTGGCCTAACATGGATAAATACGATGGGACTACTACCCAAGGGCCCATATCAGAATATATCTGCAAAATCCTTCTTAATTGATAAGCTTCTAGCCAAATCCTTCTTAAGGAGCCTAATTAGACCTACAACGACTTAGTTAATGAACACCGACCCTAACTTAATGAAGACTTGGCCAAGCCTACTTAACACCTTTATGAATCACTACTCGTACAACACAAACATCCTATTATCAAGGTGAAAACTAGAATTGGCCAAGCAAGGACCAAAAGAATCCTTAAGTAGCTGACTGAAGAGGATCAAATTTCAATGATCTTCAAGAGCTTGAATAAAAATATGCTTGTAGGTTGACTCTAACTTATCATCATACTTTTCAAGCTCTAGTTTATGTAGTTTGCCAAGTGGAAGACTCTCTAGCAGTCGATCATACATTTCCCCTTGAAGTATTGTCAATGACTAAAATCTCATCTCGCAATGAGCACATCATAGGTGTTGAGTCATTAAAAATCAATGTGGACCAACTAGGGAATGAGCTTCAAAATCAAATAGTGATAACCTCAACAAGGAATTTGTGAGATAAGTCGATCCAAGCTCTAGAAGACCAACATCCAATTGATCCTCAAGGCCTAATAAAAGAACAAAAAGCCATACTAAGTCATTAGGTCAGCACTATGCAGCAAAAGAGCCAGTTGTTTGATCCCAAGATCCATCCAATCGGTGGAAGTTGTATTAGAAGCCATGGAAGAAAAGTATTTTGATCCAACCCAACTCATCAAGCAAATTTAAAGGTCAGGAAAGGAACCCCCAAAATGGTAATGTACATTATCATTGTAATGCAATAGAAGATTGAAGAATACACATTAACGAAGTGGTTCAAAAATAAGAGCATAATGTGCAAATTAACCATCTAGACTTAGAACATGGATCTATTGTCTCAAGTCAAGTGATTCCTATAAACTAGGGGCAAGAAAATCTTAGTATAGGTCTAGAATAGGGGCAAATTCCACCTCATAATCTCAGTAACTCACCTTTGAATTTGACACAGAAGATTGACAAGGGATAGAGTCGGGATAGAGCCTCATCAAGATGATTGAAATCCCACCTATGAATTTGACTTAGAAGATTGGAATGGTACAAGGCAATTGGAGCAAGACCTAAACCAGGTTAACCAAGACCCCGTGATTAAATTAAAATACTGGCATGGCATAGTGCAAGCAAAACAAGAGCCTCAGTAGACTAATCTGGAGCCCAACTCCATTATAGAAATAAAAGACTAGCATGACATAAGACAGGAAAAGAGAGGCCAAAACCAGGTTGACCAAGGCCTCATCATTGGCAAAGAACTAGAAGGCAAGCAACATTAAGAACATGTTGACCATTACCCTAATCAGCCCAACTTGGGGAGTAACTTACGGCTTGAGTCTAGAGATGCAACATGGAATCCATTAGGATGCAGACTTGGATCGGACCAATCTCAAGCCCATCTATGACTCAAATGGAGAAGAAATAACTCCTGATCTCCTATAAGAAATTAAGCAAATAAAGCATCTCCTAGGATGGACTGTCTCAAATATTGTCATTAACTCAGGCATCAAGGTAGAACTCTTAGATCTCCAACAAGGTATGCCTCTTGACCCTCTTGACCCACCACGGGTGACCCCTAAATCCATCCTTGATCAAGGACCAAGTTTGAGGCCTCAAAACTTATTACAATTTTCTAAGCAAGGTAGTTTGTCTCTTGACCCATCCTCAGGTAATTTGTTTATTGGACACTGATGCATCATGGGCTAGTCTTGAGCCCACATTTGACTTCAACCTAGTCTAGGGCTTCACAATTTTTCACAACTACTTGATTCACTAGATCCACCACTGGTTAGACTTAAGCCCACATTTGACCTGGGCCCAATCATTAGGCTTCATAATCTTTCACAACTACTTGGCGCACCTTGGGGTAATCTTTAACCCATCTCTAACTTAGGCCCAAATCAAAGGTCACATGGCTTTTAGGTGTATTAAAACTTCAAGAAAGATTCTCTTTGTTTAAGTGTGAAGCAATCCAAGCAAGAAACAATCACTGACTTAGGCCCAAATCTGGAGCTTTCACACTTTTATAGGATGAAGACACATTCAACCAAAAAGGAGATCATGATTTAATCCAATTGACTTCACACAAAACAAACCTTTCAACATTCTCGGTTAAGCAAAATACAAAGTCATGCATGATCTTTTTTTTCTGGTGGTTGGTTCTTATCTTTACTTTCATCCTCTTATGTGTGTCTTGTTAATAACTTTAATTTTCATATTATTTTTGCATTTCTTCATTGTTTTTCTTTATCCCCTATGCACATAAGTCAACCCAGACCCCTCATTTGGTGTAATAAGTCAACCATTCTTCCAAGTATAGTTATTTTCAATTCTAGAGACTCATTTCTTGATTCAATGTGCCTAAATTTCCTCAAGCATCCCCTAATGGAATTCTTCATCCTAGTGTTTGATCTAGGCCATTACCATTTTTCAAAAGGGAATTATTTTTCTTAGCATTAGTTTGTTTTCCAAAAAACAAAAGAAAAATCAAATATTTTCTTATAAAACCAAAAAAAATCATAATACAAAAAAAAACAAATATTTTCTAAAAATCCAAAAATAAGAATAAGAAAATAAGAAAAAACTTCAAAAGCAAAAAAGGGAAAATATTAAAAAACAAAAAAAGTTTTCATTCAAGCATCCTTTTTTTTTTGAAAAAAAATAAGGCTTTCATTGTCTCTATAAGCAAGGTTCGAGTGAGGGAATTCATTGGCACTCAAGCACATCAAGAAGGATTCAACCTATTGACATGAAGCTAAACATTATACCCAAGATCAAATGGATCCTAGAAATTCTGAAGTCTAAGGTTCTCTACCATTGAAAGTTGGTTTAAGTGTTGGAATCATGACAAGAAAAAAAAAGTGCATCGTCATTTGCCTACAGTTCATCAATGTTATACCAAACATGGAACAACCATTTATCATCAACCCAATCATCATCATGCCAACACTCAGTGCAACAAGTCATCAACCATTAGTCTAATCCACATCATGGCAAGTCACAACCATGACAAGTCACCTTAATCTGCATCATGACAAGACATCTGATCAACATGACAAATTATCATTCCAATCACATCATCACAAGATTCTCAACATTGTAGACATCCTATCAACTCTTAGTGCAATTCCTCAACATGACATCTCAACAGAGCCACATGCAATAAGTGCCAAGTATGCCATCAAAAAATGGAAGGTGTCATTCCATCCCTTCCCAATTCATCTAAATTACCTATGTTTACACATTCACCACTTGTAACCCAATGAGTGGGCCTTAGCCTTTTCCCCATGAATCATGAAATTTGACCCCAAAACCCTTTTTCCCAAAGTGAATAGCTCACCTTCTCAGTCTCTTAGGCATCATAAAAAAATAAAAAATAAAAAAAGAAAGAAAGAAAGAAACTTTTGAAGCATGACCAAGATTATTGGAGTTAACCACCTGTCTTAGGCAAGGGGTAATGAAAGCCCTAAGTAACCTATAGAAGGGGAGTGCATATTTGGCCCAATACATACCTTGAGAGACTCATTATTACATTTTAATCCCTTGAAAGCCACTTTAGACCCTTTCACCTTTCTTAAAGTTCTGTTAAAGAATAGCCACCCACCTCCATCCAAACTAGGGGGAACATGGTAATGAAGAATTTTTATTATACTATTTTATTTAAATTATATTATATTTTTTTAATTTCGTTTTATTATTACACATAAACAATTGTATACATCAAAATTCATATAAAATAAAATCTCAAGATTTTTTTCAATTGTCTATTTTTTAATTTATTTTAAATTTTTTATTATTTTTTCATTTTTTTAAATACCTCTCATGACTTGACCTGACCCATGGCCCGACTTAACCCAAATCTTGGCCCACAGCACGACCCAGGCCCACCTGAGCCTGTGCCACGGGTCGTGCTGGGCCAGACCTTTGAAATATATAACAAGCACGGCCCAACCCAGCCTGCAGGCTAACACAACACAACCCGCCAAAAGCATACACGACACGATTTATACCTCCAGGCCAGACACAGAGCAACAAGCCACTAACTCCCACTATATATGGAATCTAGAATGTCTGCAACTCCGACACCGATCTGGTCATCAATCTCTTTCATGGCTACAATGAGGTCAGGTGACGACTGTTTCAATTAGACATTTTAAATATTAGAATCAACCCTTTTCGTTTGTTACAGGAGTATTTTAATCTCCCGTTACGGGACGTCATATGGATGTTGATAGGCGACAGGCCTGTAAGCAGCCAAAGTTTGCCCACGGAATATGCCCCCTATGCCTGCTCTTCCAGCATTGCCCAGCTGGAGATCTCCATTCCATCAAAACTTTTTCTACAAGTCGACCTCATTGTAAAGGGACTTTTTACTCCTTTGCATAGAGCTGTCTATCAATCGATTGTGTTTATCCCACAAAATCAAACCGACCCAACAAATTATGCAAGTTATGGTTTTATGGTTTGTTTGTTTGATTAATAATAATTGGGTCAGGACCGGTTCTCATTGTTCTGAACTGAATACGTAATTAAATTGAGGTCACTTGGTCTTATTGTAATTATTGTTATATTTCATGTCTAGGACAAATTTCTTAAACAGCCCATGAGAAAATTTCCATTAAAAACCAAGGTTCAAAGTATCGATCGATACTGGCCGAGTATTGACCCTTTTTTTTTAACTTCCAGTTCTTTTTTTTTTCCGATTTTGATAAAGGGGCCAGTTTAAGTCTCAGCTACCCTCTGAACCAGGCCCTGACCCGATACAACCCTACATATCGAGAAGGGCCCAATACAATACGTATCGGCTGATACGTAACAATTTTTTTATCCTTGTTAAAAACACTTGTTTAATAAGCATAAAAACAGTTTATGATTCTAATGTCATTTTTATTAAGGTTATATTATCAAAAATGATGTTTTAAATTGCGATCCCAATTGACAATCGGTTCAGTTCTCGGTCTGACATCCTTACCTTTCCTGGATGATGTTAAGTTAATTGTTGATATTTATGCATGCATGCATGTAAACATATATGATGCTGAATTGCTAGGGTAAAAGGTATTAACTAATTATGCAAATTCTCATTTTACCCCTTAAATATTTATCTATATTAAATATGGATCAACATTGGTTAATGGCCTCTTTATAAAAAACAGATCAATGAGTTGCTTGCCAACTGTAAAATCTTTTCTCCTTAAAAGATCGAAACAAACAAAAGGAACGGCGCAAGAATATCGTATTAGGTCAAAATGTGGTGGTACATGCATACAGGTAGAACTTGATCAGAGCTCTACCCATCCATTCAATGGAACTACAGCAGAACTTCGTCGAAGCCAAAGCTCGTACATGACCATATAGAAAGCATCATAGTCTACTGGAAAAGGATGCCACTTGAAATGTTTACGCACCTTCAACAAGTTCCTCTGCAATGTTGAGTACTGATCATAGCTTACTGACCGTAGGATTTTCTTCAGCAATGGGATGTCTAATGTAGCAACAGTAAGTGAGAAGTGTTTCCAATTCAGTATGTCTGCAAAAGGTAGATCATAGAAGTTCGCTATGATAACAGGAATACAACCAAAATACATTGCATCCCCAATACGTGCAGTGTTCACTTCAAAACCCTTGACATGGAGGCAGAATTTGCTTTCAAGAAGCTCATCAGTGTATGGTGTCTTGAGACGACCAGAGTGCACAGAGATGTCAGTGTCATTTTCCCATGATTCAATAAGCCTTTGGCGTACTGGGGAGTTTACTGATCCAGCAAAAAAGGCTAGTTTTTTCCTGAAATTTCATTTTTTTTTTCATAACCATGTAAGAAAAAGATAATGGTGTCGGAAAGCCCCACGGTAGTAGTTTAATTAACAGGGCAATAGCATCAAATTTATTTCTAATTCGGAAATGACACTACATTTCTGTCTCAATGTTGTAATAAAGATGAATACTTACAAAATAATACCCAAGAATGGAAAGAAGAAATGAGATTCAAGGAGAGTGTGCCACTTTTCATGGCCTGAAGTTTATGGACGAGGATCAAACCTATGAACTAATTTGGTTGGTGAGGATGACATGCTTTTACAGTAAATTGTGTTTTTAAAGATCCATTTTGGAAACTTAATAATCAATGAGGAGGGATACTTAATAGAAATAAGATCTCTAATCCCTCAAAAGAAATAGAAATATGACCAATTTGCCTACTGCAAAAATTTTGAATTTATAATGATCAAACAAAAAATATGAGCACGCTGGAAGTCCTTTTGGTGGTTGAAGAGATTGAGCTGTAGTTGAATTCATTGACAATCAACATTACTGTGTTGAGTGTCATTCTAGACAAGGAGAGGAATCCAAGGAAGCATCATGAAATCATCATCACTGGTGTAGCTCAAATGAGTGCACAACAATCGAGACTCTAGTTACATAAAGGAGATAGCATGGTCCAACCATGATTGGATGCTCAAGATTCTCTGCAAGTTGAACCACGCATAAAAATATTGGCCAGAATGACTTGAACCAGCATGCTCCAAAACCAAAGAGACTAAGAGAACCCTTCCACCATTTCAATCAATAAAAAACATATTAATAGCGTTAGAATCCATGATAGACCCAAGTGCAAAGTTGTACTTCCAGATTCTATTATAAAGGTTAAACTGTAGAGATAAAGAGAGTTAGCCGAGGGCTATTTTTTGTAATTTTACTCTTTGTTGTACTTCAGTTTCTTTTGTACACTACTATCTGTATATTAAGGAGAGATTGGTCCTTTTACCTTTTAATACAAATATCTTTTCCTGGGTGTCTACTGACACTTTTGGCACACCTACAAATCTGCTCTCTCTCTCTCTCTCTCTCTTTGTTCTACAGTTTCAGATCTGACTCTGACATGGTATCAGAGCATGTCACAATCTGATCAGATGCTGAGAAGACACCTTTGTTCTTTGAGTCTCCTGGCATTTAGGGGTCTCCCTAACAGTATTTGGGAAGCTCTTTTATGCCCTTGAATATCCCTTCTCAAGGCTGTTTTGATCAGCCCTTGACAGACCTGGAACTTGGAGAGTTGCGCCACCAGCTTCACATTTTTCTTTAGATCTACACTTGAAGATTCCAGATCTGGTGTTGCCCAGAGGAATCCTTGTGATCTCTTTCAGTTTGGTTGGAATTGGATTAGTTTAAGAAGGGTTTTCGATCCCTCTCTTGGTTCGATCTACTACTACAGCTACCTTTTTTGGACACTTGAGTGAAAGGTACTTCGCTTTTCTTTCTTATTTGAAACCTGATATCTTCTTTGAAAATCAGCACTGTTGTTTCACTGTTAATGGCTTTGGAAAGAATAGATGTCCTTCCTATCAAGTTTAATGGATAGAACTATGCCTTGTGGAAATTAAACTTTCAGTTTCATGTTGAGACAAAGGGACTTTGGGGGTATTTAGATGGGACTACATCTAAGCCTGATGACTCAAACATTAAGGCCCTAAACCAGTGGAAGATTGACAATGCAAAAATTGCATCATGGATCCTTGGATCTGTTGAGGTTGGAATTCCCGTCCCTATGAGAGGTACCAAACTACTTATCAAATGTATCAATACCTTGAGAAGGTATATCAACAATCAAATCTTTCTAGACAACACCATATAGAAGTTGACATATTTTCTTATCATCAAGGGGAGAGGAAAGTTCAAGAATACTATGTTGGGCTCATTAACCTTTGACTAAACACAAGCTAGTGCACATGGGTGAAAATCCTTCAGATTGTTGTGTGAAGTTCATGAAAACACATTTTGATAGAAGGAAAATTATGCATATCTTAATGCATCTCAAACCTGAATTTGAAGTTGTTAGGTGTAATATTCTCACCCAGGAGACTTCCCAAGAGACTTCCAAATCTTGATACTATACTTGGGGAGATTTTGAGAGAATAGACCAGGCTAGTTACACAAACCACAACTGATGGTAGGAAGGATCCTAACATCGATGTTATTTTTCTTGCAACAAAGCCTAAGGGAAGAAAGATTTTCCCGAATTTAGTGCTATGAATGCAAAGAATTTGAACATGTTATCTCACACTACAAGAAGAAGAATGCATGCACATATTGTAAGCAACAGGAACATATCGTCATAGAATGCCCCACTCGACCACCAAAAGATGGTGGGTCTAATCAGAAGAAAGGGTCCTATAAAGTATAGACTTTCATAGAGAATTTAAATGCCTCATCCTGTATTACCTCAGTGGCTTCACAGAGTGATATTGGTCTGTCTGGTAAATCTCATGTCCTTGGCTATCTCTTCCGCCTTTTTTGCTATTGGTCTGTCTGGTAAATCTCCTACCCTCTGCCCTTCATCAAACCACCTTTGGATCATTGACTCAGGTGCCACTAACCACATGGCAAGGGCCTCCTTTGGTCGATCTCCTAAACCCCATCTCCCTAATAGACATATTGTTACTACAAATGGTGAAAAAATTAGATATACTTGGTTGTGATGATGTACACTTATCTACTTCTAAGTCCTCTGACATTCACCTACCCAAGACCTTATTTGTACCCAAATTAACCATTAATTTGATTTTTGTTGGTCAACTTATGGAAGATGGTAACACTATCTTGTTTTCCTCTGATGGTTGTTTGATACAGGACCAACAAACTAGTGAAGGGGAAGGGGCTTAGATTGGATTAGTTGTTTGCCCTGGAGTTTGAGAAGAACGCTAATTTTGTTTCTACTTCATGTTTATTTTCCACTACTTCTAGTTTTGAATCTTTTAATTGTAATAATGACTGGCATTTGTGGCATAGACACCTTAGTCACCCCTTTTCTAAGAAACTTGATTATTTGTTTGCTTCTAGTAGTTTATCAACTTCTATTGCTTCTCTTAAGAATGTTAATAAAGCCTGCATTACCTATTGTTTGTGCAAGAGTCATATTTTAACCTTCCCTTTTCGTTCGTAGCATGCAACAGTTCCTTTTTATTTAATACATAGTGATGTATGGTTGTCTCTAGTTACTTCTAGATTGGAATACAAGTATTTTGTGACTTTTATTGATGATTGCACTCGGTTTACTAGGATTTATTTTCTCTACAAGAACTCCAAAGTTTATTCTACATTCAAACTATTTCATATTGCTACCCAGTTTAGATATGTCTTGTAGTCATATTCAAGGGAAGAGTACTTTAATGGGGATTTTCAAACCCACTTGAAACAACGAGGCATCCAACCCTAAAAATCTTGTCTTGGTACTGCACAACAAAATGGAGTAGCAGAGACACATTTTGAGTATAGTCAGAACCCTCTTGGTTTTAGGTGGAGGCGGCTAGCATTACTATATCTCATAAACCTTCTTCCATTATCTTTCTTAAACAATACTTCCCTTCCAGTCACTTTTTCACAAACCTCCAAACCTCTCCATGCTCATAGTATTTAGTTGTGTCTACTTTGTTTACCTTCCGCCCCAAAAACGCACTAAGCTAACTTCACAAGCGATTTTGTGTGCTTTTGTGGGCTAGAGTCCTGATCACAAGGGATTTCTTTGTTATGATCCCATAGCTCGCTACATTCGGATTTTGATAATGTTATCTTGAGAATGTATCTTTTTTTGAACATATTGTTAAATTTCCTTCTCCCTCCATCTCTTTGTTACACAACTTTGACTCTACAAACAAATCCTCCAAGTGCATCAACATCACCCTTGAAACAACTTCAAACTTACTTCAGAGTGTAGACCTAGCAATTAGGTTGGGTGGGTCAGGTTCGAGTTGGGTCAAGACACTTCGGGTTGATTTCGGGTCGAGTTGAATTTCGAGTTGGATTTTCAAATGCTAAACCCTAACCCTAAATGTTCGGGTTAGGATTGACCCATGGGTCAATTCAGGTCATCCCAAAAATAAATGAAGTTTTAAAAATTAAAGAGAAAATACATGAAAAATGCCAAAATTAAAGGAATTAACCTAATTCCTAAAATAAAATAAAAAAAATGAACATTTAACAATTCAAGGAGTAGACAATATAGAGTAAAGACTAAATAGTAAAAATTAAAGAGTGGAAACTTCTAACAATGCATAAATAGTTCTAATTAGACCTGACAATCGGGTCAATGGGTTGACCCATGACCCAACCCAACCCTTTTTTTTTTTTTGGAGTTGGTTCGGGTCAAGTCATTTTGAAATTTAGGTTGCTAAATATGAGACCCTAGCCTGTTCTTTCGGCTTGGGTTGGGTCAGGTTGGCGGGTTGGGTCAACTTTTTTCCATGTCTATCAGAAGGCAACGATCTACATCAGCTCATATGCCCCTTTCTTCTCCACCACCAGTTGTTGATCCAGTCACTCCATTTATTCCTGTAGGTGCATCTAATCCTCCACCTAACCCCAATGCACCCACTTTGTGTCGTTCTTCTAGAATTTCTCACCCTCCTAACTGCTTGGTTATTCACTAGACCATAGCTCTTTTTCTACTATTTTGTCAACCACAAATATTCCTAAGTTTATCAGCTGGCTGCAGCAATTCCACATTGGAAAGATGCCATGGACTCTGAGATCCAAGCCCTTCTTGAGAATGACACCAAGGACCTAGTTAAAGCTCCTCCTGAAGCCTCTCTCATTGGTAGCCATTGGGTTTACTCAGTGAAGAAGTCAGATGGGAGTCTAGATAGGTACAAGTCTAGACTTGTTGCTCAAGGCTATAAATAGGAGTACGAGATAGGTAATGAGGAGACCTTTGCTCCTATTAAAAAGATGATTGTTGTTAGACTTCTATTAGCCATCTTTACAACAAAACATTGGACAATTCATCAAATAGATGTGAAGAATTCATTCCTACATGGGGAATTGAAGGGAATTATGTATAGATCCACATCTTGTTTGTCGACTCACTAAGTCTTTGTATGGCCTAAAACAAGCACCCAAGGCCTGCTTTGAAAGATTTTGATTTGTCATCACTGATTTTGTCTTTATCCAAAGCTCCTTAGGTCATTCCCTTTTTACTTTGCATCGGGATCAGAGTGTGATAGTTCTTCTCTATATTGATGATATAATCATTATAGGGAATGATGCAGAAGGAGTTGCTGATTTGAAACGACTCCTTAGTGAATCCTTTAAGATGAAGGGCTTGATGATATAATCATTACAGTTCTTCTCTAGAGATCAGCTGTAATTCTCATGGTTATTTTGTTTGTGAATAAGTAGATTAATCCTATTCAGTTCAGGTTCGAAGTAAGAAAAGAAGAGGAAGAAGAAGAAGAAGAGAAAGAGGAGAAGGGTTCGTCCAGAAGAGAAAAAGTCACTCTCAATTAGATGGACAAAAAACCAAAATACCCTTGTACTGTCAACTCTAACACTCCCCCTCAAGCTGGAGAATATATGTCATATAGTCCCAACTTGTCACATATGTAATCTACTCTGCCCCGAGACAGCCCCTTTGTAAATAGATTTGCCCACTAGTTTCCTAAACTCACATGCGCTGTAATTATCACTCCACCAATCACTTTTTCTCTTACAAAGTGGCAATCAACTTCAATATGCTTTGTTCTCTCATGGAAGACTAGGTTAGAAGAAATGTGTACAGCAGCTTGACTATCACAATATAACCTCATGGGTCTGTCAATTGATAATGCCATCTCTTGTCACAAATTCTTTAGCCATACTAGTTCACATGTAATATGATCCATAGCCCTGTACTCAGCTTTTGCACTGCTCCTTGCCACCACTGTTTGTTTCTTGCTCTTCCAAGTTACCAAATTGCCACCAAGGAAGGTACAATACCCTGTAATTGACCTTTGTCTGACACGAAACCAACCCAATCAACATCTTTATACCCTTCTACCTCAAGAGTTCCTCCACTTTTGTATAACAGACCATGACCTGGAGCACCCTTTAGATACCTAACTATCCTTAGAACTGTTTTTCAATGTGGAACCCGAGGATGTTGCATAAACTGACTCACCATACTTATAGCAAATGATATATCTGGTCGTGTGTCAGTTCAATTTTCCCACCAACCTCTTGTACCTTCCAGGATCATCAAACTCTTCACATGCATCAATACTTAGCATTCAGTTCCATAAGTGTTTTGGCTGGCTTAGCACCTAACAGCCTTGTTTCTTCAAGAAGGTCAAGGACATATTTCCTTTGACACAAGTTAATTCCATGCCTTGACCTTGTAGCTTCTATTCCCAGGAAGTATTTCAGCTTACCAAGATCCTTCGTGTGGAAGTGATCCTGTACGAAGTTTTTCAATCTGTCAATCCCATTGTTGTCACTGCCAGTTATGACAATATCATCCACATACACCACTAATAAGATTTTTCCATCTTTTGAGTCACGGTTGAACACAGAATAATCACACTGTTTCATCCCAAAGTTCTTCACTACTTCATTGAATCTACCAAACAACACACGTGAAGATTGTTTCAGCCCATAGATTGCCTTTTTAAGTCTACAAACTTTACCATCCTCCCCCTGAGCAACAAACCCTGGTGGTTGCTCCATATATACTTCCTCAATCAAATCACCATGCAGGAAGGCATTCTTGATGTCTAGTTGCAAGAGAGGCCAATCATACATTGCTACTAATGAAATTAATACCCGAACTAAGCCAATTTTAGCCACAGGAGAGAATGTCTCTGTATAGTCAACACCATATAACTGAGAATAGCTCTTGGCTACTAACCTGGTCTTTAAGCATTCCACACTGCCATCTGGAAGATATTTCACTATGTAGACCCACTTACACCCAACAACATGCTTACCGAGAGGGAGAGTAGTAACTTCCCATGTGTGATTGTGTTATAAAGCAGACAATTCCTCTTCCATTGCTTGTCTCCACCTTGGAGAGGTAAAGGCTTCCTGGATAGTCTTGGGAGTGGAAACAAAGGAAAGCAAAGATATAAAATGGCAATGGGAAGCAGAAAGGTGAGCAATTGAAACATAATGAGAAATAAGATGAGATGTACAACTACGTTTACCATTCTGCTTGACGCTTCTTGCAATTTCTACAATGTGTCTATTCTTCCTTTTTGCTACACCATTCTGCTTTGATGGATTACTCCATGCTCTGATAGATACAATGCTAGGTTTTTTTCAAAATATTCCTTGGCATTGTCCAACCTGAACACTTCCACTCGTACCCAAAACTGTGTTAGCACCATCTGATGAAATTGTCAAACCAAGGATGGCACCTCATCATGGGATCTCATCAAGTATATCCAAGAGTACCAAGAAAAATCAACCACAAATGGAAGAAAGTACCGACAGCCACCCATAAAAGAAACATGGTATGGTCCCCACACATCAGTATGAACAACATCAAAAGCAGAGGAACATCTTTTATTACTAGCCTTAAAGGAATGTCTACAATGTTTTCCAAGTTGACAACCTTCACACTCTAAACTAAACAAGTTAACAGACTCAAATAACTTTGGAAACGAGAAACGCAAAGAAGTAAAAGACAAATGCCCTAACCGATTATGCCTAAGCATAATCTGACCCATAGACTCTGACTCAAAATCCCTGCTGACATGATGATTCTGATGACTAGGAAGCGCATCAAGCAGGTAGATTCCATTCACCTAACGACCACTCCTAATTGTCCTCTTTGAATCCAGATCTTGCAAAACATAATGACTAGGAGAGAAAGCCATTGAGCAATTCAAATTCTTTGTCAAACTACTAACAAATAAAGGTTAGTACTCAATCTAGGAACATGGAGAACAAAGGGTAGGGAAATGGTATCGGTTATCTTGACCTGTAGTAGAAACATTATCTCTGCCAGAGCAGAGGTTGTAAGAGGAGAAAATGGTAGAAATGTTGGTCATATGCTCTGAGGCTCCTAAATCTATAACCCAAGGAGGTCCCTCCTTACCTGTAGTAAAAACATAGTTTGCAGTGGCATGTGAACTACCTGTGTGTGCAAAAGAAGTAGAATGACCACCTCCTGATCCACTTGTACCTTGTTGTCCACCCAACAATGGGTTAGAGCTGACTTTATCTCATTGATTAAGCAAGTACCCATATCTCTCCAGTTCGGCCCTCACTGCAGCTATTGCAACAGACTCTAGGGAAGTTGTAGTAGGAGTTCCAGACAAGTCACCAGTTACTGCCATGTTCACATTTCCCTTTTTGTTTATAAATCAGCTCGACGCAAGGTGAGGGTGAAGCTTCCAACAAGTATCTCTAGTATGTTTAGGCTTCTTACAGTAGTCACAGATCAGATCCTTCTTATCTTCCTTCCTGAGTTCATTTCCACCCCTATCCCTGCTCTGCTTAGGTTTCACTATGCTAACCATAGTAGACTGCTCAAGACTTGGATTCCTCATCGTCACATTCCTCCTACTCTCCTCTCCTAATACAAAGGCACATGCCTGAGAGAGAGTAGCACTGTCTCTGGAAAGAATATGTTGTCGTGCAATGCCATACTCAGGGTTAAGTCCAACAAGAAACTCAAAAACCTAATTCTTCTCTAATAGTTTATGGTAGGTTGTTGCATCCTTGCTACTTTCCCAAACCAATCTCCAAATGGTCTATCTCCTGCCATAAGGTTTTGAGGGCTGAAAAATAAATAGAAGCAAACTTATCTCCCTGTCTGATAGCAATTACCCGGTTTCTCAACTGGTAGGCTCTAGCAACATTCTCACTCTAAGAATAGGTTTCTGCAACTCCATCCCAAATCTCCTTCGCTGTGATAGCCCATAAAACGTTTTTACTTATATGGGGCAGCATGGAATTGCATAGCCAAGTCATTACCATATAGTTCTCTTGTACCCATCGGGAGTAGTTTGTCTCGGGTTTCACTTCCTCACCGATGACATACCCCAACTTCCCACGAGCACCAATGGCCATCTTTGCAGATTGTGACCATTCTAATTAGTTTGTACCATCTAACTTAACTGTAGTAATGGTCACATCCCCGAAAAGGTCTCTAGCACCTCCTCTCCCTTGCCCATCTCACTCCCCGGTTTGTTTTGAACTCCGCGGACCTCCATTATTCCCGTGAAAGGGTTAGAAAATCACTTTGAGATGAAAAAATAGGTATTTATCTCCTTCAGGCACCACAAACACCCTCCTGGTTGCCTAGAAGCTCCTCCCAACAAAGATTTCTTTTTCACGGGAGCAGGAGAAGACAAAGAAGAAGCAGCCACTCCCTCCAGAGGCCTCCAAAAAAAGTGGGACTTGAACCGCCCCCTTCAGAAAACTCCAAGGAACCCTAAAAAACTAGGGAGCCACTTCATAGGTAAAAAATGAAGAGTCCTACTAAAACAGGACTCTCCCCTTTCTCTAATTCTTCTTAATTTTGGTGAAAAACCCTAGACCAACTACAAGGAGTTGCAGATCCACCAAAAACTCCAAAAATTGGGCTTACCTGAGGTCTTCGATCAGCCTTTCGCCTCACCATGCAGTCAACTGATCTAGAGCTGCATGATGGAGCAGCTCAAGTAGTCTTCGATCCGCTCCGATACCAAGTAGAAAAGCTTGGTAGTTGTTTTGATATAAACTTTATGAAAGAAGAAAGAAGAAAGAGCCAAAAAGTTTCATCTAGAAAGAAAGAGAAGAAGTAGAAGAGAATGACAGGAAGCCAAAAAGAATTAGTTTTGGCCACCCCCTTCCTTTTGATTTATATACTTCATAAACGGAATGTACAAGTACAAGAATGCCCTTAGTAGGTCAGATACTTGTCAGTAGCTGAAAAGAAACAACTTAACATGAACTAATGGGCCTAAGGCCCAATAACTTCCTAACTGAATTATGTAAATAAAAATAAACAAAGCTGGCCCAATAACTCAACGAGCATCATCATCATTCTTCCACTCAATACTTTGATAATAATCCAGTTCCTTCCAAATTGAGGTAAGAGCTGAATAGTAAATAGACAAACTCCGTTCCCCCTGCTTGCAACTGATAAATCCTTGCGTAGTGTCTTTGCTCTAAATGTGTAGACTTTGTTAGTTTGCCTGTTCCCAGATTTCATGGGTTGCATCTACCCACATAAAATTATTTTGGATAGATGGCAACATGTAGAAGTGAGGAGCTAAGACATGATCAAATAATTCTTCTGATCCCACTTATCAATTCAGCAGCCCTAGGCTTTGAATTCCTCCACTTTTGCAGTAATACGTCCAGCCTTACCTCTAGCCATGATGCACAGATTAATCTCCTTGGACCATGATAAATATTCAGGCCAAGTGGAACGATAGTCATGGGGAAACTCATTTGGTCCACTCCACCATTCAGCCCTCCTAGAGTAGAGGTAAAACTTAATGCAGCAGTATCATCAGTTGCCATGGAAACAACACCTTAAAAAGGTATGCTCACAACACTAAGAAGATTGATGGAAAAACACTACTGAAATATCAGCACCTTCTTAAGAGCCTAACAGCACCAAGTCCACTCACACAGAACACTCCTAGACCTTTTCAAATGCAATCCAGGCCACTCACAGTCCCAGACATAGACAACTCAAACCACACAATCACCAAACAATGGAACACCACTACTGTTACTGTAAAAACGGGTTATACAAGACCTAAAGAAAACACATACCTTGCTACAACTGGAACACACAATCCACACAAGTGGTTGGAAGGCTTCTAAACCCCTTCGCAGCATTCAGCCACCACAAACAATGAGTTTTCTTGGTGCTACAACCAAGAAGAAAGAAGATGAAAACATCAAAGGCTGTTTCAGACCAGGCCAATTAAAGTTTCTTGAGTTTCAATCCAAAAAAGGTAAGAAGGAAGAAGAAAACTCAATTGAACTGCTCTCAGATCCCAGAAAGATGCTCTAATACCATATTATTTTGAAGGAAACAAGAGAAAAGAGAAAAGAAAAGAGAAGAAGAGGCTTTGGGAGCCAAAAAGAAAGGCTGGTGGTGCCTTGTCTATTATTTATATTAGAGCAGCATTACAAATAAAAAAAGGTAAAAGACTAAAGTGCCCTTGCAGCACATACTGTTAGATAAATACAACAGTGCAATTAGAAACAGTTTTGCCTTGGGTGGACAGCTAAGTTTCTCCTCCAGAGGTTAAAACTTCATACAGGAACTTTTGATCTATGAGATTAATATAATTCATTGGGTTCACGGTTAAGAAAACCTATGAACAAACACCTGTGTGAGAACATTCTACTTTCATCTAAAAGGGGCTACGGCTTTGCAGTGAAAGCATAATACATCCTCAAAGACTAAAATGTCATTGCACTGGTTTTAACTTTTGGATGACATGCCTTATCCACTTAAGGAGGATATCAGGATACATGACAGCCCTACCAATAAGTTCAATAACAAACCTATTGGTAGTGATCCTAATTGATAAAAAAAAAAAAAAGACTAGAACTTCACCAAACTTCTGTTAAACCTAGATTCTAATTCAGAATAGGAGTCACATGCAAATTACAGAGATGCACTTTGAAGCATGAAACAACAAAAGAATAAAATGAAGCAAGCAAACAGGAAAGATTAATTAAAGAAATTAGACGCATATTATTTCTACAAAAAAAGTACCTTTCTGATAAAATCCCTAATAAGCAGACTGGAATTAGAGTCATAATTATAAGGTAAATTTATACTTTTCGAGTGTGCAATTTAGACATACTGTAGGGGCACCATGATCAAGATTCTTGGCATCCTATACATATTATTTAATATCAGGAAACAAATATCTACAATTCTACATAGTACAAATATACAACCTAAAACTCAATGCATGCAGTAAACCAAAACTGTAATGCACAAGAAACAGTAATTGAAGAAAGCAAGTTTACCTCTTTGATGAGAAAAAGTTTGGTGGATCACCTTGTCTCGGCCAAATTTGAGGCAAGGATGCATCCTTATGAGCAACATACCCAGAGAGAAAATAACTTGACGAGCACACAACTTGAATAGAGTTAAATTTCACTTCATTTGTTTTTTCCATTGCTGATCTTCCAATTGAATGACAAGCAACATAGAAATGGTCAGCCCCTCCAGTCCTATTCCAGTAAGGATAGGTATGGCTAATGTTGGAGATGTATGCCTTGATAAAATCTGGAATTCCCCCAACATCTACTCTTGGGTCATGCCGCAACCTTGCAATGGAGAAGGGCAAAAAGAAGAGATCCGCCTCTGAAGGGTCCTTTGTGATAAAGTGGCTTTTCATAAGAACTCTTTTGAAGTAACTTTCACTGGCATAATTACCCCCAGGTTCAAAATCCACTGGCAAGAGTGCATTTGCAAAGGGATCGTCTTCCCTGTGAGGATAAACATATATCTTAAAGCTTCTATTCATCTCTTCATAGTCTTCGAGAAAGATATCTTTGTCATGAAAGACCTCGTTATTCACAGGGTTTCCTGAGCCATGACAACCAAAATTTCCAATTTCCAGGGTTAAGATTTAACCTTTGCATACGCTTAATTTAAGTTTTCATTTCCCATTAGAAGCTGTCTAACTTTGTCAAAAGCAGTTCAGCAGGAAGACCACCTGACGTTTCCCATGTTGGAGGTTCATACAGTGAAATATGAATAAGATTACTAATACAACGACTTTTTTATTCTATTCTATTTTCTTACCAAGAGACTGTTTACACACAGAGACAACAAAAGAACAAAGAAAAAAATAGAACAAGAACAAGACAACTGTTGTAAGGGGTGCTTTTATGAATATTTCAAGCACCACTCTGTAATTATTTGTTTTATTAATATATTAAGGTGAAGTGGGATCTGTCACTAACCCATTCAACTTTTCCCTCATTCTGTTCATTGCCCTTCTTCTCTTCTTCTCTCTTCCTCTCTTCTCTTATATCCTAGAATATTCTATGACTGATCACATGGTATCAGAGAAATAATCTGTCATAGAATATTCTAGCTTTTCCCTTCTCTTTTCTTCTTCTTTAACACATCAGTTGATTTCTCAAGAAGACATAGATTCTGACTGTTCCTGTGATCTGATTGCCACATCAAGCTTCTCATTTTCCCTTTCTTGGTCATTGGTTGTAGGACCAAGTGGTCTTCTCTGTTTCTAGGTTGATCCTCAAGTGACCAAAGAATGTAAGAGGACTAAAGAAGTTATATATTTTCTTTTCTTTTTTCTTTTTTCTTTTTTTGTATTTATGATCTGGACTGTGTTTATAGATTGGTTGATGGCTGTTATGCACAAGAAAAGGTGCTTTCTTAGCAGGTCTGAATTCTTTTTATGAGCCTATTAGGGTTTAGATTTTGGGTGATAAGGAGTTTCCAGGTCTTGAGGAAGTGTTTGCTTCAATGTTTTAAAATGCAGAGGCATGACACGAGGCACTCTACTACCTAGAGGCATGAGGCATAGTTCAGAACGTAAGAGGCATAAGCCTCCCGAACACAAGGAAGCGTAAACCTCCTTAAGAGGAGGGGGATGAGGAGGAAAGAGGAGGAAGGAAGATCTCATTTAAGATTATTTTTAATAAAAATCTTTTATATTAAGAAGAATGAAGCATAGCACTAGTTGAAGGGGGGGGGGGGGGGGGGTCTTCCCTTCACTTCCCTTTTCTTTTCTTTCTTTTTCTCTTTTTTTCTTCTCTTTCTTTTCCATTCCTTTCTCTTTTTTTCTTTTTTTCTTTTTTTTTTCTTTTTTTTTTTGTCTTTTTACATGAAATGTGCATGAGGCACATGAGGCGTACGCCTCAAAGGTATCAACAACACCTCTAGCATATGCCTCGGAGCATTTTGGGGGCATACGCCTCCCACACCTTTTAAAACACTGGCTTACTTTGGTGCAATCTATGGAAACTAGGAGGGCTTCTATGAATCCTCCTAGGGGAGAGCAAGTGGCTTTGTTGTCTAAGGGTGACAGCAAGAGTGAGATACAGAAGAAGGGAGGAGGTGACAAAGACAAGTTTTGGTGTTCTCATTGTAAGAGATCTGGGCACACAAAGGAGTTTTGTTGGGATTTGGTTGGCAAACTTAAGAAGTTTCAAGGGAAGCAAAACAAAGGACCTAACAAGGTTAATGTTGCTTCTTCTGCTACTAGCCAAGACAGTCAACAGTCTAGTTAGGGCAACACTGCTCGAATTCAACCCCTGGTCTTTGTACCTGTTGAAAGGTTATTATTCTGTAAGTTTAGTACCACAGGGGTACTTTGGTACTTTCAGCACCTTTTATTTTAAGTTGTGTCGCCCTAGTATAAATAATAAAAAGCTGGCACCGCCAGCCTCTTTTGAGTGTCTGAATCTCTCTCTTTCTGCTCTCTTCTCTCTTCCTTCTTCCTACTTCTCTTCTGGATAACATGGTATCAGAGCAGGACTGTCAGATCAGAAAGAAGAGATCAAGCAAACCTTTTCTGTCTTCTCCCTTCGCCAGCTATACTGAAATTTATTGAAGATCCAGATCCAGATTCAGATCGGACTGAAGTACTCTCTCTCCCTTTCTCTTTTTTTTTTTATTTTTTTCTAGTCGTGTGCCAGAACAGAACCATTAATAGGTTCAGTTTGTTAATGTGAGGTGCATAGCACCCTCTTCTTTCCTTTTTTGTGGGATCGGCTGATCCCTGTAACAGACTGTAGGTCGGTGATGACCTTTATATGCTGCGACAGCAGCCTTCTGGTGAATTTGTAGGTCAGGGGATGACCGGTATATGCTGTGACAGCAGCCACACTTGATTTGTAGGTCTAGAGAGGACCTGTACATGCTACTACAGCAGCCATACCTGATTTATGGTAGGCCAGTGATGACCTGTGAGTTCTGTAACAGCAGCTGATTTTTGTTTGAAGAACCGAGATTTAAAAGAAGGGAAAGGAGGGGAGTGGTTGTCTCTAATTCCCTGGTGCAAAGGTTTTTATTGGGGTGTTCAGCTGCTTCTTTTTGGTCTTTTTTTGTTCAGTTGGAGTGTAACCTGAAGTTGTGATTACGAGTGGTGAAGACTGCCATATCTGGAGTCTCCTCGATGCAGAACGGAATAAGTGGGGATATAGATTTATCCTTCCCTATGGATGTTATACTCTTAGATGGTTTGAATTATTTAGAATGATCAAGGGGGATCAAGTTATACATAACAAGGGGAAAAATAGGGTATATAAATGGGAGAATTAAATAACCGAATTCCGGGAGTGCTGAGTATGACAGATGGAACCAGGAAAACAGCATGGTTATGTCTTGGCTTTTGGTGTCTATGCAACCTCAGGTGAGAAGGAACTTTATGTGGGCTGAAACGGCTTATGAGATTTGGAAGCAGGCAAAATCGACCTATTCTGAACTGCATCACTATGCAAAAATCTATCAGTTACAGGCAGAAGCATCCACTTGTAAACAGGGGGAGAGGAAACTTTCTGCGTACTATTCAGATTTGACCTCCATCTGGAAGGAGTTAGATCACTATCAGAGTGTAGACTAGAAGTGTGATGAAAATGCAAAAGCATACAAGAAGCTTGTTTCCCAACAAAGAGTGTTTGCATTTCTCCATGGTTTGAATCCAGTACATGAATCCATCAGTCCATATCCTAGGCAGCAAGGATCTTCCATCTGTCCAGGAGGTTTATGCAATAGTATAGTCGGAAGAAAGTTGAAGAAATTTAATGAACAGCTCCGGAGGGGATGCAGTTGTGTTGGCAGCAAAAGGGAATGTTACTACAGGTGGGGGAAATTTTTTTAAGAAGGGGGACCCTCAAAAAAGGGAGGAAGACAAAGACAAACTATGGTGCACCCATTGCCAGAATGGGCCCAGGAATTAAGCAAGAAGCAAGGTTCAGATCTGAATAAGAAGTCAGGACAGCAAGGTCCGAGAAAGTTCACCACAACAAATATGGCTTCTCCGGATAATCAGCCCCCGACTACTACTATGACTTAGACACACACTTTTGGTTCTAACCCGATGGAGGATATTATTAATTCCTTCCGTGACCATTTGGAACTCTATGGTAGAGCAATTCGTCAGATGGATTTTTCCCCTCCTTCAACTTCATTTGCATCTACATCAGGTAACTCTGCCACAGCTTTCCGTGTATCGTCTCATCCCCCTGACTCTCCTTGGGTAATTGATTCTGGAGCGTCAAAGCATATAACTGGTAAGTCCACTTATTTCCAGACCTACCACCTCCTCTCTGGAAGAGACAAGGTGAGACTAGCTGATGGTTCATATTCTACCATAGCTGGTCAAGGAACCATTTCTCTTCCCTTTGGCCTCACCCTGACTAACGTCTTACATGTTCCAAAATTCCCTATTAATTTGTTGTCTATTAGTAGTATCACTAATTCTTCAAACTGCTCAGTAACCTTTTTCTCCTTCTTATTGTGTACTCCAGGATATGACCTCGGGGAAGATGATTGGTAGAGAACGTATGGTGGATGGACTCTACATCCTGGAGAATAAGGCTGATCTTACAGTCACAAATTCTAAGAGTCAGTCCAGTACAAGTCAAGTCTATTTATGGCACTGTCATCTCAATCATTTATCTTTTGAGTCTTTCAAATTGGTGTTTCTAGAGTTATTTAAGTCAATGTCAGTGTCACAGTTTACATGTCAAACTTGTCAATTAAGCATTGTAGAACTCATATTTCTTCGAAGAATAATAAATCTGTATTTCCTTTCTATATTATTCATTCTGATGTTTGGGGCCCTGTTACTTTACCATCCAAGAGTGGCTACAAATATTTTATTAACTTTATTGATGATTTATTCCAAATACACATGGATATATCTCATGCGAACCAAGGATGAAGCACCAAAAATTATCCAAGATTTCCACTGAATGATCTTCACCCAATTTCAAACTGAGATCCAAATTTTCCAATCCGATAATGCCAAATAATATTTTCATAATGATCTCACGGAATTCTTTGCTTCGCATGGATCACTTCACCGTAGTTCCTATGCCCAAACACCACAACAAAATGGTGTTGTTGAAAGAAAGAACCGACATCTTCTTGAAGTGGCCAGGGGTTTACTCATTCATATGAATGTCCCAAAACACTTTTGGCTTGAGGCGGTCCTTTGTGCTACCTATCTCATTAACTGTATGCCCTCTCGCTGGTTAGAGTGCAAAGCCCCACATCAACTTCTTTTTCCCAAGGCTCCTCTTCTTTCTATTCCTCGTCGTGTGTTTGGTTGTCGTTGCTTTGTTCAAAATTTGGCGCCCACCCGTGGGAAATTGGATCCTCGTGCCATTCCTTGCATCTTTTTGGGATACTCCCTCACTCAAAAGGGGTACCGATGCTTTGATCCCGTCTCCCAGAGATTATATTTCTATGGATGTATTTCTTTGAGAGTGAACCTTTCTTCCCTATTTCTCCTCAGGGGGAGTGTAGAAATGAGGAGAAACTGGTTCAGCTACCTCCCCTTCCTGATCCTCCTCCCTTTCGTGTTTTCTTTCGACGTCACAAAGGCCAGCCAAGTTCAAGAGTTGTGGAGCACCCAGAAGATGTACCACCAATGCCATCAAACTCTCCAGGGGTGGATCCTTCCCAACCAGGTACCTTGGTTCCCATTGATGTTCCTAACCCTATTGCCATTGATACCTCTATTGCTGATGACCTTAACCTTCCTATTGTTTACCAGAAATGTGTTAGGTCTTGTACCACTTCCTTTTAGGCCTTTCTCTCTTCCATTGACAATTTGATACCTGAATGAACAGATGCCATGAAGGAAGAGATTAATGCTTTACATAAAAATGACACATGGGAAGTTGTAGATATTCTTGAGGGGAAGGAACCAGTTGGGTGTAAATAGGTTTTCACAATAAAACATAGGGTTGATGGCACAGTGGAGTGGTATAAAGCTCGTTTAGTGGCAAAGGGGTTTACACAAGTGTCTGTAGTGGATTATGTAAAAACTTTTGCACCCATTGCTAAGATGAACTCCATTAGAGCTCTTTTCTCTTTAACTGCTAATCTTGATAGGAACCTTCATCAACTTGACATCAAGAATACATTCTTAAATGGTGACCTTGAAGAGGAAGTATACATGGTGCAACCCCCCGGTTTCAGAGCTCAAGGTAAAGAACAGAAAGTGTGCAGGTTAAAAAAATCATTATATGGCCTGAAACAATCACCGAGAGCCTAATTCAGTAGGTTCCATGTAGCAGTTCAGCAAAGAGGATACAAACAGTGTCAATCTGATCACACACTGTTTGTGAAAAAGGGAAAGGAAAGACTGCAGCACTGATAGTATATGTTGATGATATAGTTATCACTAGTGATTGGAATAATGAAATTCAAAAGTTAAAGAGTTTCCTTGCTACCCAGTTTGAAGTGAAGGATCTAGGTCCTCTAAGGTACTTCCTTGGGATTGAAGTTGCCCGCTCACAAAAGGGTATCTTCATTCCCCAAAGAAAGTATGTCCTAGATCTACTCCAAGATATAGGAAAATTGGGAGTGAAGCCTATTGATTCCCCAATTGATCCTAACCACAAATTAGGAAACTGTCAATGTGAACCCATTGAGGATGTGAAATTGTTTCAGAGACTTGTAGGAAGATTGTTATATCTTTCTATGACTCAACCAGACATCGCTTATGCAATGGGTGTTCTTAGCCAGTTCATGCATGCTCCTAAGACTACCCACTTTGAAGCAACAAAAAGAGTTCTCAGATATCTTAAGAAGTTCCCAGGTGCAGGCTTGTTGTTCCAAAAGCATGGGCATTTGAAAGTTGAAGTGTATACCGATGCAGTTTGGGCAGGACCCTTGATCGGAAGTCAACCAGTGGCTATTGTACCTTTTTAGGAGGGAACCTAGTTACCTGGAGAAACAAAAAGTAGAATGTGGTAGCTAGGTCTAGTGTTGAAGCTAAATATCAGGCAATGTCTCATGGGGTGGCTGAAAATTTTGTTGAGTGAATTGGGCTTTCCAGTTGATAGACCTATGTGTTAGACAGTTTTGTATGCCCTTAGCTTCAATCTGATTTGATGTACTTTTGTTATTTAGTGGAAATAAATAAAGTGCATGTTTGATTCATGTTGTTTGGTTTAATTCTGTGTAAAACCCTAAAACTGGACATTTATAGAGACTCATGTTAGTTTTAAATGTTCACAGCCGTTGGATAAGTCTGGGGAGATTTATCCTGCCAAGGCTGATACTGGTGTGCCACCAAGTGTTGGGATGGCCTGTCTCAGCCATCAGGGTAAGACCCGAGGCACATGCAGTATGGGATTACTTGAATCCTTGAACCGGACCAGATTTCCAGTATTGCCCTGGACCTTGGAGATAGATGGGCAAAACTGGAAAGTTACACCTGACCCCTAGACTCAATTATGACATTTCACTAGGTGTTGGATCAGGCTGCCTTTGATATGCCATTCAGTGAGATCCTTAGCGGGGATCAAAACCTGGGTATGTTGGGGCAGTTTGAGAATTCATCTGAGTGGGTGATCATAGTGACAGAATCAGCCACTTTGTCGGACAAAGGGTAATGATCGGGAATGCACTCTCTTTGATGGAAACCAAACTGCTGGCAGTTGATTTCAATCGTTGGAATTTTGTTTTGCAAAATTAATATATTTATATATATATATGTACGGTTTCGAATTGTTTGCAAATAGTTTTAATTCCCGGAATCCATGTGAGAGGAGAGTGCGGCACTGTTCCTTGCAGCCGAGGGAGAGGTCCTCTCTTGTCGGGCAGTGCTTGATCATTAAGGGCTAAGAGGTTAAGTGTAAGACCATTGAGGATAATACCTGATGGGCTAATCTTGCACCTGCCCACAGTCCCTGGGTTTTTATAAGATGGCTTGGCCCAGGGATCACTTAATGTAAGTGTTGGGCCCATAGGGTCCATATGATGGACTCAAGGGGTTCATTGAGTTTTTCAGTGAATTCGGCTGGGCCTTGTTTTAGAGGCTGGGCCGAACCCATGTGGCTGGTGTGTAGATCAATGCTTGGGTCCCACGCCATACAAAGAAGCACAACTGGGCAGCAAATTGGAAAGTAATTAGACACTGAACACTTAATGGGCCAAAAGCCCATTTCGAGGTGGGCTGATATGATCACCCATCCTTGGGGCGAATTTGAGATTAAAGTTAGTAAAAAGATTGGGCATTTAGCCTTATCCACTCTTAGAGACCAAATTCAAATTAGATTTGAATCTGGTAACCTCCTGATAAGATCAGGAGTAAGCTAACTCTATCTGCAGAAAGGATTAAGATTATCCCCTATCCAAATACTGATTTGGATTGGGATAACTCCTAAAAAGGAGGTTTCTTAATCAAGAAGAAAGGAGGAGATTTCGAACCACCTTGAAGAGGTATAGGATATCTCCTGCGAATTGAGAGAGGATTTCATTCATACTCTCCAGAAAAAGAGAAAAAAGCAGTTCAGCTTTTTTCGTTTTGAAGATCTCCTCCTGCCGCCGCCATCTGCCATTGCAAGATTAGATCTTTGCAGAAAAGAAAAGTCATGAAATCTGTTCTTGACATTAGTCTTGCAACAAAGACTAAAAGGATTCAGTGTTTAGTGTTTCCAGAGGATTCTTGTGAAGGATCCAGTGTGTAGGACACACCCTGCTGGTTCTGTTCCATCCACAACTGTGTCATCTTCAGTAGGAACGGATCTTGGAGCATTCTTTGGGCGTGAACACCAACTTTGGGAGATACTGCTTCTCCGGATCAGGTACATTCCTCCCATTTATCTTTTGGTACAGATCTGGTTTGATTATGGTTCAAGTAGGATCCTTGAATATTGTATTCTAAACTTAGGGAATATGATTCCCAGTTGAGAGAAGGTAGGAAATTTTTGAAATTCGCCCACCCATTCCGCAACCTTTATGGCGTCCATTAGATGGATCCTACCATTCTTTCACTATGACTCTTTACTGTGATAACAAAGTAGCCATAAACATCGCTGATAATTCTGTGTTGCATGATAGAACTAAGCATATCGAAGTTGACAAACATTTCATCAGAGAGAAGGTTGTCACAGGAAAAGTGTGTACTCCCTATGTCAGTTCTGAAGACCAACTTGCAGACATCTTCACAAAAGGGTTACATCACTTGCGACATTATGATTTATGTGACAAGTTGAGCATGATTGATATCTATGTCCCAACTTGAGGGGGAGTGTTGAAAGGTTATTATTCTGTAAGTTTAGTACCATAGTGGTACTTTGGTACTTTCAGCACCTTTTATTTTAAGTTGTGTTTCCCTAGTACAAATAATAAAAAGCTGGCACCACCAACCTCTTTTGAGTGACTCCAAATCTCTCTCTTTCTGCTCTCTTCTCTCTTCCTTTCTTTCTACTCTTCTGGATAACAGTACCTAAGGATGGTCTTTTAAGTACCATCATGATCAATTTGAACAGTTTGGGCATGTTCTCAAACAATTGGACAAAACTTCTATTACTCCACCTCGTATGCAGCAAATTCAGGTAACCAAGCCAATGTTTTCCATGTTTCCTCAATTCCTTCTCAATCTTCCTAGAACATTCATTCAGGTGCTACAAACCATATGACTGGTAAGTTTTCCCTTTTCTCTTCTTATCGTATTTTGTCTAGAAAAGACACAATTTAACTTAATGATGGCTCTTGTTCTTTTGTTTCTAGATAGGGAGTTGTCTCTCTTCCAAATGGCCTAACCCTGTATGATGTTTACCATACTACAAAGATGCCTATTAATCTCTTATCTATTCGTTGCATTACTAAGTCTTTAAATTGTTCTATAACCTTTCTCCTTGACTCTTGTGTATTTCAGTATTTGACTTCGGGGAGAATGATTGGTTGAGGTCGCATAATAGACAAACTCTGCATTTTGGATTTAGTGGCCTATGATTCTTCTAAGAGCACCAATTTATTGAGCCAGTCTAGTTTGTGTAAGAGGTAATGTAATAATGACAATATTTACCTCTAGCATTGTCGTTTGGGTCATTTGTCCTTTGTTTCTTTGAAGGTTTTGTTTCCAAACTTGTTCAAGTTAGTGGTCTTTGTCATCATTGGAATGTACTAGTTGTTAGTAAGCAAACAATGTAGAAACTTATATCCTCCTATTAACAAAAGATCTGCCTTTCCATTCCATATTGTGCATTCTAATGTGTGAGGCCCTTTTTCTATTGTGGCTGAAGGTGGATATCAATATTTTATAAATTTCATAGATGATGGCTCAAGCTACACATGGACATATTTGGTGTGATTTCATGATAAAGTTACTAACATTCTAAAGCATTTTTATCGTATGGTTTATACACAATTTCATGTCAATACTCAAATTATTCACTCAGACAATGGCAAAGAGTACTTTTCCAAGGATGCCAATGCCTATATTCTAGATAATGGAATACTACATCAGGGATCTTGCTCTAAAACACCATAACAAAACAATGTTGCTAAGAGAAACAACAAGAATTTATTCGAAGTGGCTTGTGGTTTTCTTATCTAGATGAATGTTCCAATGTGGCTTTGGGGTGATGCAGTTTTCACTGCAGCCTACCTAATTAATCACATGCCATCGAGACTATTGCACTCTCAGGCGCCGCATCAGTTGCTTTTCCCTTAATCTCCTTTGTTTTCCATTCCTCTCTACATGTTTGGCCATCAATGTTTTGTCCAGAATCTTTCTCCCTTATCTAGTAAGTTGGAGCCTCGTACAATTTCTTGTGCATTTTTTTATAATTGAAATGCAATTTCTTGTGCATTTTATGGTTATCCTTCTACTCTCATGAAGTATAAGTGTTTTGACCTATGTCTCACAAGGTTTACATCTCCATGAATGTTTCTTTCTTTGAGTCACGTCCTTTCTTTACTACCTCACCTCAGGGGGAGAGTGATGGTGAGTGTCAACACCTGATTTTTTATCGGTCCCCTCTCTAACCCACTTCTTGCAACCCAGATGCCCAATCAGACGTCACCAATCTCTTTAGAACATGCCAAAACCCCAAAAAAACCAAATTTCAACTCAAATAAGCTCAAATCCACCGTTAAATCTACAAGCTTCCCTTCCGACAATCATGATTGTGTCACATCACTGGAGAGGTCAGCCCACTCTCACTTAACACATCTAAAAACCCTAAAAATAAAACCCTAGCCGCCCCCTCTCCATTCCCTCTAGAAATTCACATTTGAATTTAAATTTAAAGTTCTAGACATTTAATTAAGGGGACAAGAAAGAGTGTTTCAAGGAGGCTTGTATGGCCATTAATGAGAGGGAGAGGAGCAAACCTAGACAAGGGGGTGTCTAGGTTCATCCCAACCAAGAAAAGAGAAAAGGAAAAAGGAATAAAAACACAAAAAATCTAGAAATGCCCCACCCCTTAGATAAGCATCAAAGCATCCTATCCCTTCATCCTCTTGAGCACTTTGACCAATCCTTAAAATGCCCTAACTAAACCCCAACTAGACCCAAACCCATTTGGTCCAAATGTGATCAAACCCTCCCCCCAAACCAAACTAGGAGCCTTCCCATTTGATTTTGAACTAAAAAAACCAAGAAAAACTGAAAAAAAAAATCAAAGAAAAAGAGGCTATTAGACCCAAATCCGAACCTAAGGGGCTCTCACACCCATCTCTCATCTTTTGCCTCTCCTCTCCACCCTCCTCCTTCCTCTCGCCTCTCACACTCATTCTCACTCCCTCTCACAACCAAGAACCAAACCAGCACCACCCTCATCTCCCTCCTCCCTCCAACCTATCACTATCAACCTCTCACCCAACCAAACTCCCCCTTCATGAAACCTCCATGAACACACCCACTATCTTCATCCTCTCTTCTTGGACCACCATGACCAAACACTAGACCATCTTCTTCTTCACATGAAAACCCCCACCAAACCCTAGATCATCTCCCCCTCTCACTTTCCACCATCAAACCAAAACAATTAGGCTAGGCCATTCGACCATGTGGAAGGAAGAAGAGAAGAAGAAGAAGAAGAAAGTGGAGGAAGAAAGCACAAGAGGAAAGAAGAAAGAAGAGGGAACCCCCATTTTCGACCAAGGAAAAAAACAAGAACCCCCATTTTCGGCCATGTGAAGCAAAGAGAAGTAGGAGGAAGAGAAAACTCGGCCTAAGAACTCAAGGACCGAGTCAGTCCATGGAAGCCAAGGAAAAAAAAGGAAGATGTAAGACGAAGATAGAGGAAATTCGAGCCAACCCCTCACCTATTTGGTTCAAACAAAGCATCACTCACAAGAGGACTGAACATTTCAACACCATCATCTCCAATCAAAGTTGCCCCATCCTCCACCTTTGCTTTCGAAGTGTTTGTCAAAAGGCCACAAAGAGGTGAGCTTCTCACCTTATCCTACTTTTTTTCTTTTTTATTCTTTCTTCTTTCTTTCATTTTATACATTGGAATTTTTTTTTGCTAAATGAAAGACAATTTTATTAATAAGATAGAAAAGGTGTACAGACACCCTAAGAGGAGGCACAAGATGTTACCCCCTTAGGAAAGAGAATATAAACACACTCTTAACAGAAATACACTTATAAAGTAGCCAAAACAAATCACCCCTCGAAGCCCCTTGTTTAGCCAAGGAATCAGCCATAGCATTTGCTGATCTGCTAACCCACTGAAAGCTTACTGTCATGTTTCTTGTCAGCTACTTAACCTTCTTGAGAAGATCCCTGTAACCCCAAAAAAACCGTATCCAGATCTGACAGCCAACCTACTACCACCTTAGAGTCCCCCTCAACTATCAAGTGTTCCACCCTAAGTTGGTTTACAACCTGTTAGTGATGCAGTTCAGAATAGGTTGATTTTGCCTGTTTCCAAGTCTCATAAGTTGTTTCAACCCACATAAAGTTCCTTCTCACCTGAGGTTGCATAGACACTAAAAGTCAGGACATAACCATGCTGTTTTCCTGGTTCCATCTGTCATACTCAGCACTCCCAAAAGTAGGTTATTTAATTCTCCCATTTATATATCATATATTTCCCCTTGCAGTAATGTATAACTTCATCTCTTTCGACCATTCTAAATAATTTAAGCCATCCAAGGGTATGACAGCCATAGGGAAGGATAAATACATACCCCCACTCATTCCATTCTACATTGAGGAAACACCAGATGTGGCAGAATCTTCACCACTCATGATCACAGCTTCAGGTCACACTCAAAGTAGGCACAAAAAACCTTAAAAAAGAGCAGTCTAACACCCAAAAAAAAAAAACTCTTTGCGCTAGGAGACTAGAGACAATCACCCCCCTCCTTTTCTTTTTGAAAACTCAGCACTTCAATCACAAAAGAAAAACAGTTACTGTTACAGCACTAACAGGTCATCACTGGCCTGCAATAAATCAGATATGGCTGCTGTTGCAGCACATACAGGTCATCTCTTGACCTACAAATCAGATATGGCTGCGGTGGTACCATATACAGGTCATTCCCTGACCTACAAATCTATCATAAGGCTGTTGTCACAGCATAAAAAGGTCATCACAGGGATCGGCCGATCCCACAAAAAAGGAAAGAAAGAGGTTCTGATCACCTCACATGAAACAAGTGAACCTACTACAGGTTCTGTCCTGGTACACGACCAGAAAAAAAAAAAGAAAAAAAGAAAAAAAGAAAAAGGAGGAAGGGAGAGAAGGTACTTCAGTCCGATGCAGTATTTTGGATCTTCAATAAACCAAACAGTAGTTGGCGAAGAGAGAAGACAGAAAATAATCTTGCTCGATCTCTCCTTTCAGATCTAATAGTCCCACTCTGATACCATGTTATCCAGAAGAGAAGAAGAAAGGAAGAGGGAAGAGAGAGGAGAGAGGAGAGAAGAGAGATTGAGAGTCAAAGGTGTTGCTGGCAGTGCCAGCTTTTTGTATTTATGCTAGGGTGACATAAAACAAAATAAAAAATGTAGAAAGTACAATAGTACCACTGCGGTACTAATAAGCTTCCCAACAAAAGATAGCAAACTTTAGGAGGTATAGGCCTTGGGCATAACTCTTTGACAGGGAAAACCCCAAAGGAAGAAGAAGACCAAAGGGATTTGAAAAAAGAAGCAAAAGTGAGGGAACCATTAGAGGTCATAGTCCAGATTCTTTTATCAAGTTTGAGATGATCCAAACACACAGAGTCTAGAAGAAGTAGAAGCTCAGAGACCATGGTTTTCGAACCGTCGTTGACCGGGACGTTTGGACCATTCAACTTGGGAACCATCCAGGCAACCGGTTCCGTTTTACCCCAAACCTGGTCCTTGGCCAAAAACCGTTGAATCGGTCAACAACCCGTTGACCTGGGTGATAGAATCATTGACCTGTTTAATGGTTTTGGCTGTTTCTAAATTTTAATTAATTTTTTATTTTTTTAATTTATTTATTTTGTTAGAACGGGCCATCTGTTCCAACCGCACATTCGAACCGTCGACCTGGAAACCGGTGGCTAGAACGGTTCCGGTTCTGGGTTGTTTTTTAAAACATTGTCAAAGACACAAGATTATTCTTCATCCTTAAAACTCTACAAAAACCAAAATCCCAATTTAAAGCCAAAGGAAGAACCGAAGGGGAAAGGAACCTTGAAATAGGCTTCTTTTTAAAAAGGGAAATGGAATAGAGAGAGGGAATGAGATCTTTTAGAGGTTAATTACCCACCCAAACATCCTCCCAAAACAGAACAGAATTTCCATAGCAAACATCATACCTTACTTTTCTACTTTCAGCATTGGATATTGTTAATGCTCTAATTAGTTTTCTACTTTCAGCATTGGATTATTTTGTTGTAGGGAGATGTTATGCATTTTTTTTAAGTTAGTTTCATCATAGTTAAAAGTAGAAACATGTGAAAATTATTGACTAGAGGATTTTGTTGATTAATATATGTCTTCATAGTCCATCTTTATCTCATTTCAAATTACTACCATGCTGAAATCTCTCTAGCTTATAGGTTTTTTAATTCGGTTTTGTTTAGGTTAAGAGTATATGCATGCTTGAATGTCTTGCTTGGGGTAGTAGAATCATGTTAGTCACCCCCATTGATTGGTTCAATCATTTTTTCTAATGTCATTTGCTTCAACCATGTGGTGTTTCCACTTTATCCTTTGTAGTATTAGCCAACAAATTTTTTTTCCAATATACAGTAACATAGAATTACACAGCCAAGACCTCACCATGTAATTCTCCTGCAACCACCAAGAAGGATTTGAATCAGGTTTCTTCTCCTCTCCAATAATATACCCCCTTTTTTTTATGAATAATATACCCCAATTTTCCAAGTGCACCAATAGCCATCTTAGCTAATTGTTCCTGTTCTAGATAATTTGTACCATCCAATTTAACTGTTGTAATAACCCCAGACCCAAATGGGTCATTGGCACTTACAAAATTCTAGATCTCTAGTTGACTTATGCTCAACACTAGACCCCTTCATATCAACTCACCAACTTAAAACAGAAAGGAAAGCAATTAAAAAACACTCCAAGATAGATCGATCTCACAGAAAAAGATAAGGGTCCCTTCTAGAAGTCAAAAACCTACTCTGGTGAGAATTCTCCCTTCCTATGGAGGGAAAGAAGAGAGAAAAAACCCAATCAATCACTCTTAGAGGCTCAAAAAAGGCCAAAAACTGAACTTCCCTCCATTGAATCCTCCAATCTGTCTGGAAAAACCTGAGTGCCCTTCACCAAGTCAAAAATAAAGAGTCCAATCCAACTAGGACTCTTCCTGTCATTCCAGTTCATCCTGATTTTGATGCCTAACACAAATCACCCTCCTGATTACTAAATCCCACCAAAAAACTGAGCCACCCTCCAATTAGGGGTTTTCATAGTTTGGTGGCCTATTTTTGAAACCGAACCAGTCCTACCAATTTCTAGAAAACTAGTTACCGAAACCAAACCGAAGTCGATCGGTAACTAGTTGACCGGTTTGGTTAACCGTGGATTCAATTCGTCAGTTTTTCGGTTTTTTATATTTATAATATATATTGTAAAAAACATATAAATATATAATAAAAAATAGAAATATATATAAACTATTATATTTTAAACAATAAATAATAAATTATATATTATATATAATAAATATATATTTATATAAATAATGCATAATTATTAATTTATAATATATAGAAAATATAAATATATATATATATAAAATATATAGAAATATATGTATACCGGTCGGTTCAATTAACTACCGGTTTTCTACATTGGTTAACCGAAACCGTACCAGTACCTCTAGTTTTTTAAAAGTATCAAACCGGTTTTTTGGTTCAGTTTGGTTTTTTGGGTTTCCAGTTTTTCTTGCTCACCCCTACCTCCAATCCCACCAAAAAACTGAACCACCCTCCATAGAATCCTTTAATGTGTCCGGAAAAACCTAAGTGCCCTTCACCATGTCAAAAATAAAGAGTCCAATCCAACTACGACACTTCCCGTCACTCTACTTCTTCCTAACTTTGATGCCTAAACAAAAATCACCCTCTTGATTACTAAATCCCACCCAAAAAATCCAAGAACTAGGCAATCCAGAGACAATTGACCAGCACTCTATTCCCTCATGCAGTCAGCTGACCTAGGGTTGCATGGATCACCTCCAAGAAAGCCTAACTAGGCTCTACTAGCAAGTAGAAATCAGCGGAAAATCAAAAAAGATATAAAAGAGAAGAAGAGAAGAGAGAATTTGTGAGAGAAGATAAGTGATGAAGAAAGAATGAAGAAAAGAAGAGAAATTCTGTAATTGATCAAAAAAAATTTGCAATAAGTGGGAGAATATCATTTCTTATACTCCTCTTGCTAAATAATTTTACTTCTTGTATATGAATCACAGATATCACATCATGTAGCCCCTTCATGTATGGGGATTTGTCCCTTCATGTTATTGATCCCTATGGTTTATTAAAATTGTACCCTATAATGTGAAATTACTTAAGAAAAAACTTTATAAGTAAAGGAGTAAAACAAGTTTTCTCTTACTTTGTCTAAATTTAATAGTTCTTTGTTTAAAACATCGGTCAGAGCTTCCCCAATTGTTTTGCTAAGAAATTGATCACTCAGAAAAGACATTATGTCATACCAGGTTTCCTCCATTTGTTGCAACAGTGTACTATTGTAACTAAAACGGACAGAGAATTTCCAGTGCAGTGGTTGGTTCAAAAATACAGAAGGAAGATTTCACATTGGTAGCACCTTTAAATTTCATTATTTGGATGTCCATGCCACCCAGAGAGGTAATGTGCATACACAGAATAAACCCTTTGGAAGTTCGCATTGACAACTTTCCCAAAGAACAATTTGTTTATGGCCATTTATCAATAAAAGATTCATTCTAGTCATTAAGATATATTAGCATATAATACTTTTCACTTGTTATGGAATTCCTATCTAAGGCATATCAATTTATCTAATCCTACTGAACAGGCATTCCACAAATATAACAGGACGCATTTCCTTTGCAAATATAAGAAGAATTTAGTAGACATAATCACATAATCCATTTGCAGAAATGAAGCCAAACCTAAGGAAAATTTCCTGGAAGCTACAATGTAATGGGATAAAAATAAATGGGTTCTAACACAAATGTAGCATCTCAACCTATAACATAAATGTGTTCAGCAATCTGAGCTTTTTTTAATGAAATTTGCCTTTTTAGGCTTTGAAAAAAAAGAACGATAACTAAAGAACAGAGTATGGAATTCTGAAATGAACTTTAAATTAACAACTCAAAAGAAAGTAGCGCAAGGTGCCATCCAGCAGGTTGGTAAGGTTTCCTGCTAGTCGTAGGGGAGACTTGGGATCGATAAAAAAAATTAAAAAAAAAAAAAAAACAACTCAGAAGAAAGTACGTCTTCAATAATTTGAATGTAAGATCTATATTGTTTGTGACAATTATACATTTCAACAAACTGCATTCCAAGCAAATTCAAAGAAAAAACTATATCCATAAGAACAAAATTAAAAACCAACACACCATTTGAACCAATAGGCTGGTGACTTTCCATATACCGAAGATTCTCAATTCCTTCACGAGTGTAGTTCCAGAGCGGCAGGATTTTACTAGCCTCAAGCGACTCGGGAGGCACATCGGGAGCACTTGCAGAGGGACTGTGAGACGAATCATGTGCAATTTGGTGTGTCGTAGGAGGTATTCTTGAAGAACCGATTGGTGATTTTATCATAAGATGTGGATGGTGTTGATGAATGAAAAACTTTGAGGTTGAAGAAACATAAACGAGAATGAAAAGAGAAGTAAGAAGAGCCAGGCATGTCGGTATGAAGAAAAAACTTCTGAAAGAATCCAATGATCGAAGGCCAGAGAAATAATAAAGCAGAAACGGAAAAACAGCCATAGAGATTGCTAGCTTCTCTGGGGAGAGAGAGAGAACAGACTGAGAGACGAAGAGCCAGAGAGTGAGAGAGTGCCTGGTGAGGGGCTGAGGGTGAGACAAAAGGGGAAAATGATCCAGGAAAGACACGGTACCGAAACGGCTCTGACCAATTAAAAACCATCAACCACCGGATTGGTTATCACGTTTATGATACCGGTTGATTGGTCAGATAATGTCCTTCCCGTATCATAATCGACCGAATTCTTCACGTTAATTTATATTTTTATACTTTTTTTTATTATTTTTATCGGTTATTCGACCTCAGAAATCGAAATGGCCGATGGCCTTGTACGGTATGCGAATTGAATTGATAGGGCGCTTATAAACTATGATATTTGAGCTCTATTAGATTCTTGAACTCGAGCTCGAGCTCGAGTTAAAGGTCATAGGTTAGAGCTTGGCTACATACCTTTGATTGCAGGTTTCTTAAGCAGCCGAGGTTCCAAATCGAGCTCTTCCTCAGTTGCTGAAGTGTCGAGCTAAGGTTTTTCTATTAGACGAGGTGTTTGAGCTAAGGTCTCTCTTAATTGATAAGGTGTTGAGCTGAGGTCTCTCTCAATTGTCGAGGTGTTGAGCCAAGATCTCCCTCAGTGACTAAGGTCTTCTTCAGTGGTTAATGTGTCGTTGAGCTCATGCTCGATTCAAATTAGAGACTTGAGCTTAAGCTCAGAAGCTCGAGCTCAGCTCGGTTCGAACTCGACTACCTTTGATTGTAGGTTCCCTAGCAACCGAGATGTTGAGCTGATGTCTCCCTCAGTTGGAGAGAGAGTGGCATTCTTGTAATTTATAAGGAGAGAGAGAGAGAGAGAGAAAGATGACATTCTTGTAATCATGGTTTTTAAAACCGATCCGGAGACGGAACCGGTCAAGGGTCCGGTTACCGAGTTGAACGGTCCGATCGTTCGAACCAAACGTTCGGCCCGTTAGAACCAAATGAACGACTCGTTATGACAAAAAATAAATAAATAAATAGAAAATGGTCAAAATGCTTCGAACGGTTAACCTCTCGGGTCAACAGTTTGCTAACCAAAATCAACGGTTTTGGGCAAATTTCCCATTTTGGGGAAAACCAAAACTGGTCACCTGATCGGTTCCCGATTTTTTCAGTCCGATCCTCCGGTTTGGTCCAGTTTTGAAAACCGGGTCTTGCTTGTAATTTGTAAGAAAGAGAGAGAGAGAGAGAGTTGGTAGGAGAGAGAGTGGCATTCTTGTAATTTAAAAGAAAAAAACAAGAGAGAAAGAGAGTTGGTAGGAGAGAGTGGGATTCTTATAATTTGAAAAAGAAAAAAAGCATAAGAGAGAGAGTTGGTAGATAGTGGCATTCTTGTAATTTCTATGAGAAAAGGAAAAAAATATTGTTAGATTCCATTTCACTCATCCTTAGGCCTTCTTATGTACACATTTCAATTTAATATATTTATATTGATTACGAGTTGCTCCACCTACACTCACACGTCAGCTCTGCGCTTGTTAATGTTAGATTTGATCGAGTAAGGATAGATTAGTCTTTTCATTATGTTTTAAGTTATATGATGATGTGGCAATTCTAGTATTACTTTTGTAGTTCTCTTGTCCCATACTAGGGGTAGTTTTGTCCTTGTACACTAATTACAATATAATATACATTATGGTCGACTAGTAGGGTTTAGACTCTCTAGTTCGATAACTTCTTCTTCCTCTTCTTCTTCTTCTCTCTCTTCTTCCTTCTCTACTGGTTCGAACTGTTGAAACATGGTATCAAAGCACTAAACAAAGGAGAAGAAGGTTGCGGCTTCAAGTCTTCTAACCTACGATCTCTCCTTCTTCTCTTTTCTCCTTCTCTAGGCTACAAAATCTAAGGCACACAACTTGGTGGATGCGGCACTATTTTATTTTTTTAGGACCGTTGTAATCCCTATTACAAGTGTTATGAAGGGGCGACAACCCTAGGATATCAGTTTAATACCGGTGTCACCATGAGTGACAACCCTAGTCGTGTGGTGGTGTTGGTAGTGCTTACCCTCTATTGAGCAATTTCAAGAGGGTTTGTGTGGTTGTTTGAGTTGTTGTCATGGTGATTAATTGTTGGTAATGGTGGGAAAAGAAAAAAAAATCTTTTCAATGAAAGGAGTGGCTGAATATGTTTGGATGGTAGTTTACATCAATTTTTTTTTATCTGAATGGTAGTCAAATCTGTCTAAATGGTTGTTTACATCAAGTTTTTGATCTAAATGTTAATTTACATAAAACTTGTTGTTTTGTGACTGGTTGCGAGACTGTTATAAGTGATTTGGAGACTGTTGTAGTATTGCCTTGACAACAATATTTGTTTGGTGGTTTGAGAATTCAACATTAGAAATAGTATTGGGGAACACAATGACAGCAACTAGAGATGGTGGTAGTGATCAGAAATCTGGTGTGATGATCCCCTCAAACTATCTAGGTGTGCAGATGACTTCAATTAAACGCAATGGTGAAAATTATGTGCCATGGGCTAAGTCAGTGGAAGTTTTTTATCAAGGTAAAGAGGAAAATGAAACATGTGAAGGAAGATAAATCATCAGCTGAATCTCTGGGGTTTGATGACTAAGAACAAGAAGATGCCCAAATCACATGGTTGTGAAACAGTATGGAACCCAAGTTAAGTGTCAACTTTATGTTCTTAGATACAACTAAGGACATATGGGAATATGCCAAGAAACTTTATTCTGAACAGGATAATACTACGAGAGTATATCAACTATATCAGGAGTATTTCAATCTACAGCAAGGGAATCAAACCCTAGAAGAGTATTATGCCAGTATGAGAAATCTTAGAAATGAACTCAATGTCTATCATCCCCTAACTCCAAATGTTAAGGTTCAACAACAACAGAGAAAGCAACTGGATGTAATTAGGTTCTTAGTGGGGCTGAAATTAGAGTATGAACCAGTTAAAGTACAAATATTGGGAGGTTTTGCTCTTCCTACACTTGAGGAAGTATTTGCACGGCTTTGCAGGATTTCTTTAGGATCCACAGAGAGTACCACACCATCTAACAGATCAATATTTATTGTAGCAAGAGGAAATGGACGTGGTAATAGAGGGGGAGGACATGCATCTCGAGGAGGTCATGGTGGTTCCATGTTTGGCTGTGATGGTGGTCGTAACTCAAGAAGGAAGGCGTAATCCATCATATGGATGGCCGAACCATGCTAGATGGTTGGACGAAATTTCAAAAATTTTCTTTCACCTTTCAGGAATTGAATTCACAGTTCTAGAAAAGCTTTATTTTAAAAGGATTGTTCTTGCATTGAAACCGAATCATATTTGAAACCAAAAGGAAGGGAGAAATATACCTAATACAGAATCCACAGATGTAGCTCCCAAAGTGGTAGTTCACGCCCAAACCGAATCCCAAAATCAGCTTCCATTAAAAATCACACAGCTTTGAATGAAGCCGGTTCAGCAATGTAGTTTTCAATAAAACTGCAATCCAATAGTATGGATCAAACAAGGAGGTGAGCACGAATTTTTTCTACAATTTTCGTGCAAAAGATAATATGAAAATAGAAGATAATTTGGAACAGTTTGCCTCATCCCCTTTTATAAGCTTTAAGGAGCACCACTCCTAATTAAATTAGGAGGTTTCTAATCCAAATCTTTATTTGGATTTAGACTCTATAAGTGGATAAGACTTATCCTCTTATGAGAATGGGTGCTCCATACCCATATCCAAACCCATATTCGCCCAAATCACATGATAGCTTAAGCAGTCATGTGACAAATTTATTAATCTTATTAATCATAGGCTTTAGACCCATTAAGCAAGTGGCTCACGTCCCAAGATAGTTGCTGACCCATTAGGTTCAATTTGTATGGTGTGGAACCCCAATAATGACCTCACATAAGCCCACATGGGTTTAGCCCAGCCTTTGTGAAAATGATTGAATTCACTACTAAATGTAGTGAACCTCTGAGTCCATCAATATGGGCTCAATATGGGCCCAACATTTACAATTAAATGATTCCTGTGTCCAACCATCCTTTGAAGGCCCAAGGATAATGGGATGAAGTAAGATATAGCCCATCAGGTAAACATCCATTAATGGTCTCTTACACTTAACCTCTCAGCCCACAATGATCAAACACTGCCCGACAGGGAAAGACCTCTCCCCTGATTGTAAGGCGTAGTGTCACACTCTTTGCTTGGATGGGTGGAATTAAAACATTTTTGCAAACACTTTTCTTAAAACATAATATATATATATATATATATATATATATATATATATATATATATATATATATATATATATATATATATATACCTTAGAAATATATTTTGCAAAACAAATCTCGAACACAGTTGAAATCGTCAGTAGTTTTGGTTTCTATCAAAGAGAGTGTAGTCCCGATCATTCACTTTGTCCAACAAAGGGGCTGATCCTATCACTATGATCACCCACTAAAGTGAATTCTCATACTGCCCCAACCAACATACCCAAGTTTTGACCCCCAAAGGATCTAACTAATTGGCACATCACTGATTGGCACATCTCATACTTCCTTCTCAATCCTTTCTCAAAGAACTGATGTCAAGATCCAATCTTGACTTCTCCCACAACTGGAGATCGAACTGGCAAACAGGGCGACAAGAGCAGGGAGGCGGGAAGAGAGTATTCGCAGGCTGCAGAATTCTCTCTTCTTGATTTCAGCACTAAAGAGGATCTGATGTGTTTCTTGGTCTCTCTCAAGGCTGTCACCCCCTCCTTCTTTTTGTTAACTTGAAACACTACATGTGTTTCGGTCTAACCCTAGCATCCGAGATAGGCTATCCCAACCTCTTTGGCAGCACATTAGTGTCAGTCTTGGCAGGATAAACTCCTAAAGTCTATTCAATAGCTGAGAATATTCTAAACTAACACGAGTCTCATAAGTGTCTAGTTTAAGGGGTAATTACATAGAAACACACAAGATAACATGAAACAATTATGTACTTTTATTCATTTACAATAAATATATTTGTACAATCTAATTTGAGCTAAGTTCATACATTGTTTAATAGCTCCCACTTGCACTTAGGTCCAATCTAGTATGAGCCTTGGTCTCATACTATCCACGTGTTTCTCAAACACTTCTCTATGTTAGTGGCCTAGTCAATGGGTCTGCCACATTCTTCGCTAATGCTACATTCTGAATCTGGATGTCCCCTCTACCAACAATCTCCTGAAGTATGTGATACTTCCTCTCGATGTGCTTTGACTTTGAGTAGGCTCTTGGCTCCTTAGCCTGAGCAATGGCTCTAGTGTTATCGCACAACAATGGAATGAGTGATGTGCTGGATGGAACAACTCCTAATTCTTGGATGAACTTCTTCATCCAAACTACTTCCTTGACAGCTTCACTTATGGCAATGTACACAGCCTCGGTTGTGGAATCTACTGTAGACCCTTGTTTGCTACTCTTCCAACTAGTTGCACAGGACCCCATCGTAAAGATGTAACTAGATGTAGACATTCTATCATTTGGATCTAACTGGAAGTTGGCATTGATGGAGGGTGATTTGACTCGACCCCTTGAGACGATGACACATGGACATGACTTAGCACGAGCAATAGCTCAGCACCACAGCCTGACCGCGACTAAGTAACGAGCCCACAAGACAGCTCGCCACGCCATAGCTCGCCATACCGCGAGCTAGAGGTCCCCCGAGCTACTGAAAGGGAATACTCCAAGACAAGTCTATCCCAGCTCGCGAGGTTGGGTAACCAGCACGCTTCAACACTTAGGCAGAAAAACTGCCCCAAAGTCGACCTTGAGACAGGTCACCTCGAAGTACCCCAAGGAGCTCGCTACAAAGTAGCTCGCGACAGGATAGCTCACGACTAAGCGACACGATGCTTTCAGGAAGCTTCTGTCTGACAAGACCCTACTCGTCAGACTGTGCCCATGTCTCCTGCCTGACAACACAGTCCCTGCCAATTCAACAGACTGCACCCTCGTCTCTCGACAGATGGTGGCGTGCCTGTCCTCCCGGGATGTGTCACTCATCTAGTTGGGTAGTACCCTGCAACGGTTACTTGCGCAGCCCTGGAAGATAACGGTTGCGACAGAAGGCCAGCGACGGTTATGCCCAATTTGACAAGAATGCCTATATAAGAGTCCCCTAGTTGAAGGGAGGCTCTCTCTCGAACATCTGAGATCTTATCTTGAACTTACTTGCTCTCGAGCTAACTCAGTGATCTAGGCGACCTACATTCTTAGCCTTTTTTACACTCTTCTCTATTTTCTCCAGCATTCTAACTTAAGCATTGGAGTATTCCCACTGGGCAAGTCACCCGGGAATTCTTCATCGTCTTCTTCTCAGGTGCCATCCATTGCTAGTTAGGAACCAGTCCGCAGCCAGCTAGGAGTGCCCGGATCGCGTAACATCATTTGGCGCCATCTATGGAAAACGCTTCAAAAAGCCTTCCTCTAAGCTTCTATAGTTTGCTTTTTGAAAACTCATCATTCATGGCCTCCTCTAGCAATGCAGAATGTGGTGCCATCCAGAACGCTTCAGGGGAGTAACCCCAACTTCCCATTGTCTATATTGGATAGTTCACCGTCCCACTCTCCATGGATGGAGTTCCCAGTTTGAACATACCTCTCATAGTGGCACCCGTGATTGCTCCACTCCCTTCCACGGTTGGAACAACCTTTGTTGAACCTTCGATTGTGCCCCCAGTGGCCAACCCGAACCAATTGGAAGACTTAATGCAATGCATGCGAGCCATGCAAGCTCAAATGCAACAATTTCAGTAGTTCCAACTCTACCAACAACAAATGCTGCATCAAGGTCTCCCAGTACCAGTAGCAGTTTCCCTCCTTGCCTCAGGCCCAGCCGCCACTTCCCCCTCGGCATCCAGCTTGAAGCAAGCCAAGCCCTCTCACTAGGGAGAGGCCTCCCAAGCCCAAGATCTCTCCAAAAGCCAAGTCTCTTCCCATGGTTGGAAGGAGAGGCCAACCACCCCCGCCTCGCAGCATGTAGGCAGGTCGGGGGCCTCCCAACTGATCAAGCCCGTATCGCCCCAGCATTTGCAGTTTGAGCTCCCGCTCGCAGAGAACCCATTTGAGGTCCTGGCCACAGAATACAGGCAGGGACCTTCGGTTCAGAACCACCACCAGTAGTCTGAGCCCATCAAGCTCGGCGATACTGAAGCATCAAGCACCAATGCTGAGTTGACAAAGCAACAACGAAGATGCTAGCGAGCTCGCCGAATTGCTACCTGAGTCTCTCCCAAGCTCAAAGGAAAAGAGGACAGGTGAAGTGAAAGCTACCCCTCTTGATGTGTGGCTCATTGTGACACTAGCAAGTGCACTAGCCGTTCAAGTAATAAAGTAGTGAGTAAAGTATCGTTCCCACGAGGATTTAGGAAACAATTACTAATACTAAATTGAGCACTTCTTATCTGATCAACAAATAAATCAAAACTTTAATGAAAGCTAAAAAAATCCTAAATTAAAATCTATCTAAATCATTGGCCCAATTGCCTTCAAATCAGGTTAGAAGAGTAAGCAGTAAATGTCAATCTCAGAATTCAGCAATCTATCAATTTGGATCAGTCGAATAAATCATGATTGAGCCTTGGTTTGGTGAAACCCCAAGGTCATGAACAGCCTCTCTCAAGCGCATGTTCATCCTATGCATGAGTGACGGTTCTTCTATCTCTAGCAAGAATCTAATCCCCATGCATGCATTTCTTCAAACACTTCTAAGGCATCAATTCAAATCTGAATTGATCACCAACTGAATTGTGCAAGTTATCTCTAAACTTGCACTCAATTTAGTTCTTGAATAGTAGATCTGAATTCCTAAAGTCTCTCTCAAGCACTCTAGGAATTCCAAGCTGTAGATTAATTCGACCAATCTGAAAATTGCAGATCTGAATTCTCTTTCAAGCAATTCAGATCTTGCAATCTCAGATCTGAGAATTCAGATCTGAGTTTTGAAGGTTAGTTGGCCGAATTGATCTACAATAACACCATTATTCAAGAAACTTCAAGTACAATTCATGACCATTTGAATGAATAAAAAAGAATTAGATTGCTGAACTGAAATTTTACAAGCTGAAATACATCAAGGAAGAATGGAAAAAATGAGAAAGAAGAAAGAAAATATAACAAAGAAACTGAATTCGAATCAAAAGAGAATGAAACTACAAATGATTTATTACAAAAGATCTTTGAATCACAAACCCTCAATTCGAGCTCACCTTCTCTTCTAGCTTGCTTGTCTTGAACTTCCTTCAGCCCTTCTTCTTCTTCTTCCTTGCGCCTAGCCTTTTTCTCTTCTCTTCTCTCAAGGTGGCCGAACCTCTAAGAGTGGGAGAGCCTTCCTTTCAAGCAATTGAACACCTCTCTCTCCTCCTAGAGGCCTCCTTATATAGTTTTTCAAGGGGGCTCTTGCCCCTTCTTGAAGTCTCTAGAATTGGGTGTATTACACCCCTCATGAACCTTCTAGAGTGCTCCCTCCTTCTCTTCAAGAAACATCTAGGAGTTGCCGCCCCTAGCTCCCTTTGGGCTGCTATTTGGGCTACAACTTAGCTTGCTTTTGAGCTCATGTGGGCTACACTCTAGGCTGTTATTTGGGCTAAAAATGGGCTGGGCCGAAATTTCCTTCTTGCTAGGCTTCTTCCCTTGGGTTTTCCAAAGAGTTAGCTTGCACTACTTGGGCCGAATGAAACTCCCTTGCTCTCATGGCTGGGCCGGGCTGAACTTGATAAATTTTGGGCTTTCTTTTCTTGCTTTTGCCTTCTTTTTGTTGGATTAATTATCCATGAACTTATTTTTAGCATTAAGCTAAATTAAGGTAAAAATTAATAAAACCGGCATAAAAATCCATGCTAAAGTCCTCAAAAATTATAGATAAATTGTAAGTTCATCACCTCTCCTCTTAGTTTCTTCCCCATTGTCCCTAGAACTCCTTGTTGTCCCAGTGCCAAAGGACTTCAAGCTCCCCCCCACTGGACAAGTATGACGAGTCTTTCGATCCAAATGATCATGTGGATGCCTTCCAGTCCTAGATGCACCTGGCAAGTGTTAGACAGTTTTGTATGCCCTTAGCTTCAATCAAAATGATGTACTTTATAAATTTATTGTAAATGAATAAAAGTGCATATTTGATTCATGTTCCCTTGGTATGTTTCTATGTAATACCCTTAAACTGGACATTTAATGAGACTCGTGTTAGTTTAGTATGTTCACAGCCAGTGGGTCGGTCTGGGGAGACCTATCCTGACAAGGCTGACACTATGGTGCCACCAAGTCGGTTGGGGTGGCTTGTCTCAGCTGCCAGGGTGAGACCCTAGGCACATACAGTGTGGGATTAATTGAATCTTTGAACTGGACCAGATTTCTAGTATTGCCCTGGACCTTGGAGATTGATGGGCAAAACTGGAAAGTTACACCCGACCCCTAGACTCGATTATGATGTCTTTGATGTACCAATCAGTGAGATCCTTAGCGGGGGTCAAAACCTGGGTATGTTGGGACAGTCTGAGAATTCATCTGAGTGGGTGATCATAGTGACAGGATCAGCCCCTTTGTCGGACAAAGGTAATGATCGGGGATGCACTCTCACTGATGGAAACCAAGACTATCGGCAACCGATTTCAATCATTGAGATTTGTTTTGCAAAATATATTTTATATGAGATATAAAAGTATATAAATTATGGTTTCGAAATGATTTGCAAAAGGTTTTAATTCCCGGGATCCATATTTGAGAGAGTGCAACACTGTTCCTTGCAGCCGAGGGAGAGGTCCTCTCTTGTCGGGCAGTGTATGATCATTATGGGCTGAGAGGTTAAGTGTAAGACCGTTGAGGATAATACCTGATGGGCTAATCTTGCATCTGCCTACAGTCCCTGGGTGTTACAAGGTGGCTTGGCCCAGGGACCACTTAGGGTAAGTGTTGGGCCCATAGAGCCCATTTGATGGGTTTCAGGGGGTGCACTGTCCATAACAGTGTATTCGGCCAGGCCTTGTAACAAAGACTGGGCTGAACCCATGTGGCTGATGTGTAGATCAATGTTTGGGTCCCATGCCTTACAAGGAAGCCCAACTAGGCAGGAGTTTGGAAGGCTTAATGAATACATAACCTTAAATGGGCCTTAAGCCCATTTCAAATTGGGCTAATTTGATTAGTTTTTAAGGGGCGAATTTTGAGATAAGATCAGCTGATAGGATTGGGCCCACACCCTATCCACTCAAAGAATCCAAGATCTAAATGAGATTTTGATTTGGAAACTTCCTAATTAGATTAGGAGCTGGCTGATCTAATCCACAAATAAGATAAGGATTATCATTTATCTTAAAAGGGACTTCTAATCCAGATATGATTTGGGTTAGCAACTCCTAATGGGATTAGGAGCTGATCCCTTTAAGTCTATAAAAGGAAGAGGGGGCGGCAGCCTTTAGACATCCAACAATCATTGGGAACAATCTTGTCTTCAGAGCTGAGATCACAGAAGAGAGAATTTTGCACCCTGCAAATTCCCTTTAGCCGCCTCCTTCTTGTAGCCGCTGCCTATAGCAGTTTGATCTCCATTCCTTGGGAGAAATCAAGATTGGATCTTGATTCTGATCTTTTGGAGAAAAAATTGGTAGAAGTTGTATTCACAAGCCGTCCAGGTGATTCTTGGGAAGAATCAGGTTCTTAGGAAGGACACAGCTGATTCTGCTCCACCTTGCACTGCGCCATCTTCAGTGGGAGCAGATTTTGGTTACTACCTTGGGCGTGAACACCTCCATTGAGAGATATTATTTCTCTGTATCAGGTATTATCTCTCTCTCCTCCTTTTGGTTCAGATCTGGTTCAGTTTATGGTTCAAGAATGATCCTTGAAAATATGATTATCTAAATAGGGAATTCGATTCCCAGTTGAAGGGAAAGAAAAATTTTTGAAATTCGCCCCCTTTATTCCATAATCTTGGGCGTCCATATGATGGATTTCCTATCCCTTCAGTGGTATCAGAGCCATGGTTCAAATCTTGAACCATTCTATTTCAGATCTGAACCTGCGCAAATAGGGAGAAGGCGTTCTACCTAATTTGCACAGATATGGGTTTTGGGAAATTTGTTCCCAAAACAGATGGGCAAATAATCTGAAATTAATTTTAAATAAATCTGATTATTATTTAGAATAGTTCTTTATAATTTTCTTGATTTATGGGTTGTTCGTACAAGAGGAGATCGAAATCCTGGTTTGCGCAGGGAGAACTGCAAGATTTGTAGTTTATTGAATTTATTTATTACATTTGGTCTGTAAATAATTTTTATTTTTATTTTTAGACTCAATGTACATGCATTCAATCTGATGTAATAATTAATAGAAATAGAATTTCTATTTTTTTTTATTTCTGGGTCGAAGATGGCGGCGCAGAGAAGGAGATTTCGCAGATAGGAGATTCGCTATCTGCGATTTGCAGTTTGAGAAATTGCAATCTGTGATCTAACCTCTGTTTTGTAGGATGGAGTGTGCGAACAACCCTGATTAACTGATTTTGTTTTTTTTTATCAATTATTGAATTTAAGATTATTTTCTTGAATTAAGGATTTAATTAAAAATCTAACCCTAGACCCATTCGAACCAAGATTGGTTCAAACTATTTGGACCAATTCTAGGGTTTAATCAAGGTTGAAAGTCAGCCCTATTTTTCCCACTAATGGGCCTAAGGATTGATATTTAATTAAATGGTTAATTCGGCCCAACCTGTAAAGGCCCAATTTTAAATAGTTAAAACTGCAAAAGCCCACTTTAAAGGATACAAGCTATATGGGCTGAACTGGGTAACCCTAATTCAGCCCACAACAGTCAAGCAAGGTATTACTCATAAAGAGTTCAAGTGGCACATAGTTGTTAATCAGCCCAAGACCGTGACCGAGTTCCTCAGGCTCACGGATCGGTTCATAGGGATGGAGGAAGAAATCAACCAGAAGGGCGAGCAGGCCCTTGAGAAAAGGAAGAGGGGACCAGAGCCCCCAACTCAGGGTGATAGCAAGAAGGAGAAGGACCAAGCTCAGGTGGCAAAGCCAAATCAGCCTTTCCGAGCTCTAGCAGCAAAAAGGGACTACACGCCCCTCAACGCAAAGTGGGCCGAGATCCTCATGGCGATCAAGGATGCCCCGCACGTGAAGTGGCCACCTCGGTTGAAAGCGGACCCTAATGTTAGAAATAAAAATCTATAATGTAGCTTTCATAAAGATCACGGTCATAGTACCAAAAGTTGTAAAAATCTCCGCAACGAGATAGAAGAATTCATCCGTCACGGATATCTGAGAAATTTTGTACAAAGTAATAATAATAGTAATAAAACAGGTTGGCAAGGGTAGTAGAGTAGGGACGCTATCGAGTCCAGCAGGCAAGCGGAACAGCCACAGTAGCAGCCCCCCAAAGAGAGACCAGTTCGGGGGACCATCCACATCATAGTTGGAGGTTTGATCGTGGCGGGCTGCACCTCAGCTACAGCTCGCGCATCAGCTTGTGAGGCCGCTAGGGAAGAACAGAACCCCCCAAAGCGGCCAAGGATGGAAGACCCCATCTTCTTCACAGAAGACGATGTGCGCGGGGTCCACTACCCTCATGATGACACGCTCGTCATAAAGGTGAAGATCAACAACTTCGAAGTCAGGCGCGTCCTTGTCGACTCAAGCAGCTCAGCAGACATCCTCTTCAAAGTAGCCTTCGACCAACTTCAGCTCCAACAGAGCGGCCTGAAGCCCACGAACATTCCCCTAGTAAGCTTCAGCGGAGAGGAAGTCAGGCCCCTGGGAAGGATTACAGTACTAGTGGAAGTCGACACTTGGCCTAGCATAGTGAGGCTCAACCACGATTTCTTGGTGGTCGCAACCCCCTCCCCGTATAATGCCATAGTAGGTTGGCCGATTACCCATGCCTTACGGGCTGTGGTGTCCATTTACTACTTGGCCATGAAGTTCCCCACGGACTTCAGAATCGGGATAGCGTGAGGTGACCAGCTTGAGACTCGCAAATGCTATGTCGCCGCCCTCAAAGAGAAAGCCAAGGTGGTCGATGACCTCAAGCTGGAGTGACCTACGGAGCAGAGCGAGGAGCGAGCTACACCCACCGAAGAGACCGTCTCCATCCCAGCTTCGACGGAGGACCCAACCTGAACGTTTCAGAAAAGTGCTTCCCTTGAGGAGCCTCTGTGATCTAAACTGGTATGCCTTTTACTTAAAAATGTAGATGTTTTTGCATGGTCTGTAGCAGAAATGCATGGCATAGACCCTAGCATTATAACTCATAAGCTTAATACTGATCCTGTAGTTAGGCCCGTTAGACAGAAGAAACGCAACCTAGCCCCAGAGCAATGGAGGGAAGTCGATGAGGAGGTCGGGAAGCTCTTTGCAACCGATTTTATCAGAGAAGTCCATTACCCGAGCTGGGTGACAACCCTGTTCTGGTGAAAAAGGCTAACGGTAAATGGCGCATGTGCGTCGACTACGCCGACCTGAACCAAGCTTGCCCAAAGGATTGCTTCCCACTCCCCAAGATCGATTGTTTGGTGGACGCGACCTCAGGGCACGAGTTGCTGAGCTTTCTAGAAGCCTATTTGGGCTACAATCAGATCAGGATGGACCTGACAGATGAAGAAAATGCTACATTCATAACCGAGCTTGGCCTGTACTACTACAAGGTCATGCCCTTTGGGCTAAAAAATGCCAGGGCAACCTTTTAAAGACTTGTAAATAAACCGGTTGAGCCATTGATTGGCCAAAAAGTAGAATGTTATGTAGACGACATGGTCATCAAAACCCAGTTTTCGTGTGACTTAATACAAGACTTGCATTCAGTTTTTGAAATTCTATGTAGATTTAATATGAAGTTGAACCCGAATAAGTGTGTCTTTGGCATCACCTCGGGTAAATTCCTGACATGGCATTGAAGCCAACCCGGACAAAATAAAGGCGATCCTAGATATGAGACCACCTCGGAAAATGAAGGAGGTTTAGAGGTTGAATGGCAGAATAGCCGCTCTAAGCCACTTCATGTCCAAGTCGGTAGACTGTTGCCTACATTTCTTTAAGGCAATTAAAAGTAAAGGGTTTGAATGGACCCAAGATTGCCAACTCGCATTTGACGAGCTCAAAAAGTATCTCGCTAGCATAACGGTCTTAACCCAGCCCGAAGAGGGTGATATTTTAGAGCTGTACTTCTTGGCAAGTGATGAAGTGGTCAGCTCGGTACTAATAAAAGTAGATCGGGTCCAACGACCTATCTACTATGTTAGTAAAGTGTTGCAGGGAGCGAAGACGAGATATCCGGATATAGAAAAATTGGCCTATGAACTGGTTATTGCAGCCCGAAAGCTCCATTCGTACTTTCAAGCTCAAACTGTTATCGTCCTCACCAACAAACCTTTGAGGCAAGTCCTACTCAAGCCCGAGGTCTCTGGTCGACTGACGAAGTGGGCCATTGAGCTCAGCGAGTATGACCTCCAATACAAGCCACGAATTGCTATTAAGGCCTAAGCCTTAGCAAACTTCATCGCGGAGTGCACTTTTAGCTCTGAAGTCCCCAGGCCGGTTGAGCACGAGGCCCCCAGTTCGGGTGAGCCTATAGCTCCCTGGGCAGTTGAGTCCGAGCACCGTGAGGTAGCAGCTAGTGCGACATCTCTCCTGGTTAGGCCAAGCGCAAACTGGGATGAGGAGCCATGGATTCTTCACATAGATGGCTCCTCAAACCAGCTGGGCAGTGGAGTCGGAATAGTTTTGCACAACCCAAGTGGCACAAAATTGGAGTACGCACTACGCTTCGAGTTTGCGGCATCCAACAATGAAGCAGAGTACGAAGCGTTGATAGCTGGGCTAGCTTTAGCCATAGAAATGAAAGCCAAGCATGTTATCATCTGCAACGATTCCCAGCTCATGGTTAATCAGGTCATAGGCGAATATGAAGCTCGCGAACCGACTATCATTGCCTGCTTAGCCAAAGTAAGAGAGGCTCTGCTTGACTTCCACAAGCAAGTCCCGAGGTCGGAGAATGCTGAGGCCGATGCCTTGTCCTGGTTAGCCAAAACCAGTGATAACACCATGAGAACCGTGTACATAGAGAACCTGCCTCGACCTAGCATTATCGGGGGGGGGGCAGAGGAGGTCACTCTTGTCATTTAAGCAGAGCCGAGCTGGATTGACCTACTCGCGAGCTTCCTGCTACATGGAACCCTCCCTGTAGATCGCAATGCCTCTAGAAGGGTAGAGCGTCAGGCGGCCATATACGTCATGATAGACGAACGCCTGTACCGAAGATCCTACATGCTCCCCTACATGCACTGCTTGTGACCTTCTGAAGTCGAGCTCGTACTCAGCGACACTCATGAGGGCCTGTCCGACGGACACTTGGGGGCAGGGCCCTTGCCCAAAAAGCACTACGGCAGGGATACTACTGGCCAACAATGAAAGCAGACGCTATTGAGCTCGTTAGAAAGTGTGAAAAGTACCAGAAGCATGCCAATATCCACCACTAGCCCGCTACCGACCTCAAGTATCTCACCAGCCCATGGCCTTTCACACAATGGGGCATCGATATACTTGGACCGTTTCCACCAGCGATAGGCAAGAGGAAGTTTCTAGCGGTAGCAGTGAATTATTTCACCAAGTGGGTAGAAGCTGAACCTCTTGTAACGATCACAACCCAAAACGTCCAGAACTTCTTTTGAAAGAACATAATGTGCCGCTTTGGATTACATCCGGTATCGATTTATGATAACGGTAAGTAATTCGAGGACATCAAATTCCAGAACTGGTGTCAGGACATGGGGATCCGACAGAACTTTACTTCAATCGCACACCCTCAAGCAAACGGTCAGGCAGAAGTCACAAACAGAGCTATCCTCTGCGGACTGAAGGCATGGTTAGACTGAGCTAAAGGACTATGGGCAGACGAGCTACCCAGTATTCTATGGGCTTACGGAACCATATAGAAGATTGCCACAGGAGAGACTCCCTTCAACCTCACCTATGACACCGAAGAAGTCATCCCAGCTGAGATCGAGGTTCCTTCGCTACGACTGGAAGCATATGACGACAAGGCAAATGAAGACGATCTACATACCAACCTCGACCTACTCGACGAAGTAAGGGACCTCGCATATATTAGGACCACAACTTACCAGCAAAGAGCAGCCCGGTACTATAATGCCAAGGTTAAGAAGCGGAACTTCTACATCGACAACCTGGTCTTTCGTAAAGTTATGGTACCTGAGCCCGGTGTTGGCAAGCTCAGACTGAATTGGGAAGCACCCTACCGAGTGAAATGGGTGCTCGGGGAAGGAACATACGAGCTTGAAACCCTTGAAGGGAAACAAGTACCTCGACATGGAATATTGTCAACTTAAGGTAATATTACTTGTAACTACTGAGTAAACCAAGAGTCATTCTCAGAGCCTAAGGGCCAAAATTCCGAGCTAACACAACCTCGGTGCAATAAGACCCAGTCACCTCTATGCCATGGGCGAACTACTGAGTAGACCATGAGTCACTCTCAGAGCGTAAGGGCAAAAATGCCGAGCTAACACGACCTCGACGCAATAAGACCCAGTCGCCTCCATGGAATGGGCAAACTCCATGGGTAGACTATAAGTCACCCCTTAGCCTAAGGGCTAAAACACCAAGCTAACTAAGACCTCAGCACCATGAAAGACTTAGCCGCTTCATTGGTAAAGGTGAAGTACGAAGTACTAGAGACGTAAGCAACTCGGGTCTGAACCCTACGAAGCATAGCTCATCTCAATACATCGGTTGAACCAAATAAGGAACAACCTACAAACATACAGTTCGAGCATACATGGTAACTACTTCGCGGTATACTATAAAAATGCCTCAAAACACTAAGGGATAGCTCGGGGTAATAATTACCGAAAAATCCTATTTCGGGTGTATAGATCTAATAGCTCGAGTGATGAGATCGCTTTGGCAAAAAAATAAAAGAGCACACCATACTTAGCAGAAAAAGGAAAATTTTCATTACTATTTCATAAATAAAATCCAAGCTAAAAAGCTCGGGAAAGTTCAACAAGAAGTAAAAAAGGGCACAACTGCCCAAGAAGAAGATTTTTGAAAACCAGGTTCTGGCACCCGGGAACCACCAGAAGTCAATCAGAAGAATGAAAAACAGAAGAGCCGCCAGCTTCAAGGGTCCACCTCCTCCACCTCATCCTCGTCCTCCGAGGAGTCAGGCTCCTCCTCCTCTGCCTGGTCCACCGTCTCGGGAGCCAAGCCCTTCATTGTGATGTCGTCAAGGTTGAGCCCAGAGAACTTCTTTCGGACCAACCAACGACAAAGCTTGAATCTGGAGCGGTACGAGCTCGAGCCATACTCCACTTGGAGGTCGTGATATTCTTGGGAGTCCTTGAAGTCCCAGACTGCCTTAGCTTGCTCAGCCTCCACCATGGTGTCGAAGTTCGAGTTCGGTCCATAAGTGTAGACTCCAAGTCTCGAACCTACTGGCGAAGGAGCTCCCTCTCTACTGCCACCCTCAACAACTCCTCCTTGTAGCATGCACTCTCCTTAGAAAGCCTGGCGATCCGCACCTCCTGGTGACGAGCAAGCAGCTCTTGGGCCTCGCTCCCAGGTGATTATGGTCAGAAAAAAGGAAAAGAAAGGAAAGAACGAGAAGAAAGAGAAAAGACCACTTACCACCATACAACGAGAAACGATAAACACGGCGAGTGCCTTGGGCTCCATTTCCCCCCACCTAGAGACCTCCTCCTGGAAGATTGCCCTTTGGCTCTTCCACCCAGCCACAATGTAGTCATTGACACCCTCCCAGTTCCCTACTGGGAACTGCGGTAGGGGAATGGGCAGGATGGCCCAAGAGGAAATGGCCCTGGTCTCGAGAGCTCGCCCTCCTCAGGGCCGCCTCCTCCGACAACTCCTTCAAATGGGATAGGTGGAACCTCAGGCGGTGAAGAAACAAAGTTTGGCTCAGCAGACTCAAACTCAGTGCCCCCAGAAGTGGAAGCTCGGTCAGGACGCGACCTCTTGGCCTTATGCTTCTGGTTGCTAGAAAGAAGGCGGCGCGCGACAAGGTATTAGCCGAGTAAAAAAGAAAAATAAAAAAGAATAAATATATGTGTATATCTTTACAAGGCACTACGCGACCTACCCGGACTCAGGCTAGCCTGCACGAGCTTTTCCTCAGTCAAGTAGTCCGAACAGTGAAGGCCTATTGCTGCCTAGGACTGCAGCATTTTTCGAGTTTTAGGGTCCAACTCAACCCTAGAATCCTGGATGGGAGCCCTCCAAGAAGTTGGGAAGGGTCACTCCTCGGGGTTACGGACCACAAAATAATCCCGCTTCCAGGCCAGGACCCTGTTCAGCAGCTCATGCAAGAGCTTGAAGCCGCGACATGGAGAAAAGTAATAGGAATGCCTTTCCGGAGGCGCTTCAGTAGTAGCACTCTTGATGCAGAGAATGGAAGAAAAAATATCAAGATCAAGGGGAAGACAATACTCATAGCATAGAGCTACATTCCGGATGGCATTGGGATGGAACTGATTAATGGTGACGTTGAAATGATTCAACACCTCCACTATTAGAGGGTGGCAGAGGAAGACGCAAGCTAGCCTCGAGCTGTTCCTAAAAATCACTATGTCATTGGGACCATGCTCCTAGGGAAAGTTACCTAAGGGGAGACCATAGATAAGGTCCCCGAGAAGGTTAAGGTAATGAGCTAGAGACCTAAGTCTATCCATCATCATTGAGGAGGGACCGAAGCTGTCGGGCTCCCTACCCCGAGAAGTAGAAGCCACCTTGACAGAGGCCTCTCGAGCCTCCGAAGCCTGCTCCCAAGCTCTCTCTGAGCTCAAGGGGGCATCATCTTGGTTTCCGTCCTAGGAGTAGATGTGGTATGGATACCCAAACATGATTGATAGAATGACTAGACTCATCGGAATAGATGAAACGGTGTGAACAGGAGAAGAGCTCGGGCAGACTAGATGGATGTGTGACCTCAAAATCCGAAGATAGCAAGTTAGCAGAAAGTCAATCAAGTTTGAACTTCAGTCAAATCCACCCGTCACACTTCATGAACTCCTCATGCTAAGGTGTCATAGTTAGCCCAAGGAGTGGGGGAAAATTGATGGAGGGTGATTTAACCCGACCCCTTGAGAAGATGACATGGGGACATGACTCAGCATGAGCAACAACTCAGCACCACATCCTGACTACGACTAAGTAACGAGCCCACAGGTAGGCTCGCCACGCCATAGATTGATATAGGGGAAGCTCACTACAACGCGAGCTAGAGGTCCCCCGAGCTACTAAAAGGGAATACTCTAAGACAAGTCTATCCTAGCTCATGAGCTTGGATAACCAGCTTGCTCTGACACTTAAGCAGAAAAACTGCCCCAAAGGCAACTTTGAGAGGGGTCACCTCGAAGTACCCCAAGGAGCTCGCTACAAAGTAACTTGTGACAGGATAGCTCACTACGCAATAGGATAGCTCGCTACACAACAGGATAGCTCACTACAAGGTAGCTAACGACTAAGCGACACGATGCTTTCAGGAAGCTTCTGTCTGACAAGACCGTACCCGTTAGACTGCGCCCACGTCTCCTGATTGATGGCACAACCCCTGCCAATTCAACAGACTGCACCCATGTCTCTCGACAGATAGTGGCATGCCTGTCCTCTCGAGACGTGTGTCACTCATCCAATTGAGTAGTACCCTGCAATGGTTACCTGCGCAACCAAGATAATTTGTCATTTCCATAAACTAAAGTTTTTCCAATTTTATTTAATATTCTTTCCCAAGATATATGAAACCTAATTCTATCAAGTAACCCTTCGATCCCTCGACTAGAGTTCTCAAGATAGAAATGCATTGAGTTCAAAGAAAAACTTATACATTCAGATGAATCATGTGTATATATCCCTATATACCATTCAATTCACACCATGAATTATTTGGTCTAATATATGAATTCCTCACCCAATTCATTCATATAAACCCAATCAATTAAGAGATGGCCACTCCTAATCGCATTAAAAAAATACCTCATAGACTATATGAAAATTACGATCTTGGATTAATCATAATAAAAATATATTCATTATCATGGTTAGGCTTTCCACAACCCTAGCTATAAATAAATCAGTTTATGATAAAGGAAATAAAATGAACAAGAGGAAAGAAAGAACTCATAATGTTGCCCTTGGAGCTGAGATCTTCTCTTCTTCTTCCCACCACCTCCTTCTTGAAGCTTTCTTAATGGTCTTCTTGATTATTTCAGAGGGAACTTCAGTAGTTGATTGCTCAAGTGATTGATTGATGTTAGGAGCTGGTACGCCCAACCCTTGATATAGTTTAGGGGGGGTGCTGCTACAACTCTTGGAGTTATCTCTAGTTCTAAACTGATCCTATCCTATCTTATCTTATCTCTTATCTAATGATCTCAATCTTTCTAGAATTACATTTAAAATTCAAATCTAGAGGACTCTAGATTTTTGAATTCGAGTGGGCTGCTTTAATAAGTTGGGCTGCTACAAGGCTTTTCTATGAATTGGGCTTTAGCTGTGAGCTGGGCTTTACTATGGATCAACGTCGAATTTGGGCCCCATTTCGTCTTTGGTGCAGGTAGAATTTGTCAAAACCCAAATATGAAAGTTGTAGATTTTGCTCTTATCTTTCCAGTGCATCTTGAATCAGCCCAATTGGAGCCCGGATGTGAGAGTTATGCCCAGATTACTGAATGGTGCCAAAACTATGAAAAACCATCCGATTAGCCTTGTTTTCCTTCTGACGACTTCTTTCCTTGTTGCCCTGAATCAAAATACCAGAGTAATGAGTCTAATTAAATGTAAATTAAGTGTAGAAAGATTGAATATTCATAGATAATATTATGATATTTTTTATTCGCATCAAATCCCCCCACACTTAAACTTTGCCCGTCCTCAGGCAAGACAAAACTCAAGCAAAACTGAAATGGGAACAAGCTGACTATCTACTGATTTTTGAGGTTTTTTCTCAACAAGATGCTTGTCCTATCGAATGCCCTAATCCAGATTTAATAATCATTCCATTGTCCACTTCTTCCTCCTTATTACTCGTCAAAGAATAATCTCGAATCACCAATCCTCATGATCCCAAGTGAAATCAACAGTCAAGGGGAGCAAGCATTTCCCCGCATGAACATTTAAGGACTAAAGTAAGCACTCATTGCTTTAACAATCAAAATGCAGCAAGATTCAAAATACCCTTTCATAATTTTTTGGTCAAAACAAGGAATGTTATTATCATAAGCTTGCTTAAGCATCACATCTCCACCACTTAGCATGAGTTCAATGTATTAAAAATCAGAAGGTAAAATGGGGCTTGGGGTTCTAGGGGTGAGTGCATTTTATGCTCCATCTCACCCATTTCTTTTGCTTCTAGGGGTGAGTGCATTTGATGCTCCATCTCACCCTTTTATTTCGCTTTTAGTGTGAGTGCATTTTATGCTCCATCTCACACTAGTCACGATTTTTTTTTCTCTTTCACTCTTGAATCTTGCATTATCTTCTTGGAATTCCACAGGAGCATTACCATTTTCATTCTAATGCATGAACTCATTAATGTGGTCTCAACATGTCTAACAAAGCAAGTTCTAGAATAATCAAATTGTGTTTGACAATCACTCAATCGAAAAGTAATTAGAGCAAGATGCTCATTAGTTCAAAGGCTTACGAGGGTTAAATTTGTATTGAATCTTGCCTATCGATCATTCAAAATAACGAGGTACTTATCGTAGCCCAAAAATTTCAGCTAGTCTTGCTTACATCCTTTCTTGTCTATTCCCCCTAAGCACATGATTCATGATAGTTTGCAATTATTCAAAAATAAGTTTCTAGGGAGCAGAAGTTTCAAAAAGAAAGGTTAAAAAGTGATGATCGAAGCATGTTAGAGTTAATCCAGAAATTATCAATTTCCCTTAATCCCCCCACATTTAAGGTATACATAGTCCTCAATGTATATGATTGTATGTAAGATAGAAAGATTTAAGGGGACTTCCCTAAACGCCTTGTTGAGGTCCTTCAGATGTGAAATCAGTTGCTACACACGATTAAGTTCCTAAGAGAAAAACAAAATCCTAAGTAGCAAGAAACAAAAAACATAACTAAAAAAAACTAAACTAAATGGGTTACCTCTCACAAGTGCTTATTTTAAGTCGTGAACTTGACTTTCTCCTTTCTTTTATGACTGTTTCAAGGAGAGAATGGGCCCATGGTGGATGGGTTGCTCTCTTTGAATATAATGCTTTAGGCGTTGCCCATTTACCTTGAATGTGTTTCCCTTACCATTACGCAGTTCAATCTATCCATGAGGGAATACCTTAGCCACTACAAAGGGTCCACTCCACCTGGTTTTCAACTTCCCAAGAAATAGCTTGAGACGAGAGTTAAAGAGCAGAACTTTGTCTCCTTCCTTAAATTCCTTCCTTGCAATACGGGAGTCATGCCATGCTTTGGTTTTTTCTTTGTAAGTCTGGGCATTCTCATATGTTTGATTCCTCCATTCCTCTATTTCGTTGAGTTGAAACTTTCTTTTATCACCTACATTACTTAAATCAAAATTCAAAATTTTGGTAGCCCAGTAAGCTTTATGTTCCAACTCAACGGGTAGATGGCACGCCTTGCTGAAGACTAATTGATAAGGGGACATACCAATTGGGGTTTTGAATGTAGTACGGTAAGCCCAAAGTGCATCGTCTAGTTTTAAGGACCAATCTCTCCTAGATGTGGTAGCCATCTTTTCCAAAATCTATTTTAGTTCTCTATTAGAGACTTCTACTTGGTCGCTAGTCTGGGGGTGGTAGGGGGTTGCAATTCTATGCGTAACACCATACTTGTTTAACAATTGTTCGAATTGTTCGTTATAGAAATGCTTCCCTCCATCACTTGTGATAGCTTGAGGTGTTCCAAAACGAGTGAATATGAATTTTTTTATAAATTTAATGACATATCAAGCATCATTAGTGGGATATGCACATGCTTCCACCCATTTGGTCACATAATCCATAGCCACAAGTATGTATGAATTATTAACAGACTTTGGAAAGGGCTCCATGAAATCGATGCCCACACATCAAATATTTTGCAAACTAGAATATTGTTCAAGGGCATCTCGTTTCATCGGGAGATGTTACCTGTCCTTTGATAATGATCGCAAGCACTTACGTATGCGTAGACATCCTTGAAGAGTGAAGGCCAATAAAAACCACTTTGGAGAATTTTGGATGCTATTCTTGATGCGCCATGGTGACCTCCTGCTTTGTCATGGCAGAAATTTATAACACTACACACTTCTTCCTCAGGGATACATCTCCTTATCATTCCATCCCTGTAGATTTTGTACAGGTAAGGTTCATTCCATAAATAATGCTTCACATCAGAGAAAAATTTCTTTCTCTGCTGATATGTCAAGTGAAGTGGCACCACCTTTCATGCCGAGAAATTAGCCAAATCAGCAAACCGAGGTTCATTGTTTTTGCTAATCGCATACAAATGCTCATCTAGGAATTCATCATGCAATGCTGAATTATTAATATTTTCAAAATAATTTTCATCCAGCCTTGATAGATGATCAGCTACTGTATTTTCACTACCCTTCTTGTCCTTAATTTCTAGATCAAATTCTTGCAACAGCAAGATCCATCGTTGCAGCCTAGGTTTTGCATCTTTTTTAGTAAGTAGATATCTCAAGGTAGCATGGTCGGTGAATACGTTGATTTTAGATAAGAGAAAATAAGATCTGAACTTTTCAATAACAAATACTACTGCAAGTAATTTATTTTCGGTAGTGGAATAGTTTTTTTGTGCTTCATTCATGGTCCTACTTGCATAGTAATTTGTATGAAATTTCTTATCTTTTCTTTGCCTTAAAAATGCGCCCAAGGTATCATTACTTGCATCACACATGATCTCGAAGGGTGGTTCCCATACTGGGGCTGATACAATAGGAACTAGAATCAATTTCTCCTTAAGAGTGTTGAATGCATGCAAACAATCATCATCGAATTCAAAAAGTACATCTTTAACTAGTGAAAGAATGGTAGGATCCATCTAATGGACACCAAGAAAGGTGCGGAATGGGGGCGAATTTCAAAAAAAATTTCCTACTTTCTTCCAACTCGGAATCATATACCCTAAATTTAGAATACATTATTCAATGATCTTACTTGAACCATAAACAAACTAGATCTGAACCAAAAGGAAATAGGAAGGATAATACCTGATCCGGAGAAATAATATCTCCCAAAGTTAGTGTTCACGCCCAAAGAAGTGACCAATATCCATTCCAACTGAAGATGACACAGCTGTGGATGGAATGGAACCAGCAGGGTGCGTCCTACACACTAGATTCTTCACAAGAACCCTCTGGAAACTTTGAACACCGAATCCTATTGTCTTTCTTGCAAGACTATTGTCAAGAACTATTTTCTTGACTTCCTGTTGCTGCGAAGACCCAATCTTCCAACAGGTAGTGGCGGTGGCAGAAGGAGGAGAAGTCCAGGGACGAAGATGGCAGAATTGTGTCTTCTCTCTGGAGTTTGTGAGAGATCAAACCTCATATTGCAGGATGTGTTTCTTGCTTACTCAAAACCCCTACTTCGAAATCTAATATTTCTGCTAGGGTTTTCTCCTCTTTATTCTTGATTAAGAAACCTCCCAGTATTTTGGGAGTTATCCCAATCCAAATCAGTATTTGGATAGAGGTTAATCTTAATCCTATCTGCAGATTAAGTTAGTTAACTCCTGATCTTATCAGGAGGTTACCAGATTCAAATCTAATTTGAATTTGATCTCTTAGAGTGGATAAGGTCAAAGACCCAATCCTTTTACTAACACTAATCTTAGATTTTCCCTATGAACTGGTGATCATATCAGCCCAGTTCGAAATGGGCTTTTGGCCTTTAAGTGTTCAGTGTTTAACTAGTTTCCAACCTGCTGCCCAGTTTGGCTTCTTTGTATGGCGTGGGACCCAAGCATTGTTCTACACACCAGCCAAATGGGTTTGGCCCAACCTTTATTACAAGGCCCAGCCGAATTCACTGAAAGACTTAGTGACCCCCTTGAGCCCATCACATGGACCCTATGGGCCCAACACTTACATTAAGTGGTCCCTGGGCCAAGCCATCTTATAAAAACCCAGGGACTATGGGCAGGTGCAAGATTAGCCCATCAGGTATTATCCTAAATGGTCTTACACTTAACCTCTCAGCCCTTAATGATCAAGCACTGCCCGACAAGAGAAGACCTCTCCCTCGGCTGCAAGGAACAATGCCGCATTCTCTACTCACATGAATCCCGGGAATTAAAACCTTTTGCAAATCTTTTGAAACCGTACATATACATATATGTATATCTTATTTTGCAAAACAAAATTCCAACGATTGAAATCAACTGCCGGCAGTTTGGTTTCCATCAGAGAGAGTGCATTCCCGATCATTACCATTGTTCGACAAAGGGGCTGATCCTGTCACTATGACCACTCACTCAGATGAATTCTCAGACTGCCCCAACATGTCCAGGTTTTGACCCCCACTAAGGATCTCACTGATTGACACATCAAAGACAGCCCGATCCGACACCTAGTGATGTGTCATAATCGAATCTAGGGGTCAGGTGTAACTTTCTAGTTTTGCCCATTTGTCTCCAAGGTCTAAGGCAACACTGGAAATCTGGTCCGGTTCAAGGGTTCAAGCAATCCCATACTGCCTGTGCCTTGGGTCTTACCCTGATGGCCGAAACAAGCCATCCCAACACTTGGTGGCACATCAGTATCAGCCTTTGTAGGATAAATCTCCCCAGACCTATCCAATGGCTGTGAACATTTAAACTAACACAAGTTTCTATAAGTGTCCAGTTTTAGGGTCTTACACAGAATTATACCAAACAACATGAATCAAACATGCATTTTAATTTATTTCCACTAAATAACAAAAGTACATCAAATCCGATTGATGCTAAGGGCATACAAGACTGGCTAATAGCTCCCACTTGCACTTAGGTCCAATCTGGTACAAGCCGGAGTCCCATACTTTCCAGGTGTTTCTCAAACACCTTCTGTGTCAGTGGCTTAGTCAATGGGTCTGCCACATTATCCACTGATGCTACCTTCTGAATTAGGATGTCCCCTCTACCAACGATCTCCCGCAGTACATGGTACTTCCTCTCGATGTGCTTTGATTTCGAGTGGGCCTGAGGCTCTTTAGCCTGGGCGATCGCTCCATTGTTGTCACACAACAATGGGATGAGTGATGTGCTGGACAGAATCACTCCCAATTCGTGTATGAATTTCTTCATCCACACGGCTTCTTTGCCAGCTTCACTTGCGGCAATGTACTTGGCCTCGGTTGTGGAGTCTGCAATGGACCCCTGTTTGCTGCTTTACAGCACACGATCCTATCATGAAAACATACCCAGATGTAGACTTTCTATCATCTGGATCCGACTGGAAATCGGCATCGATATACCCCAGAACTTGTAGTGAACTACCATCGAATACCAGACAAAACTCTTTTGTCCTTCGAAGGTATTTACGTATGTTCTTCACAGTAGTCCAATGCTCCTGCCCTGGGTTAGCCTGGAATCTGCTTAACACACTCACCGCCTGAGCTATGTCCGGGCGAGTGCACAGCGTGGCATACATGATGCTCCCTACGGCTGAGGCATAGGGAACGTCTCTCATGCCCTCAATCTCCTCAGAAGTCTTGGGAGACATATTCTTGGAAAGAGTTACTCCATGTCTGAAAGGAACATTTCCTTTCTTGGAATTTTCCATGCTGTACCTTTTGACAATTTTGTCAATGTAAGCAGCATGGGATAATCCAATTATCCGCTTCGATCTATCTCTATAGATTTGAAGACCCACTGAAGTCAACATTCCTACATCATTCCCAATGAGTAAGATATCGTCCATGTACAATACTAAAAAAGTATTCTTATCCCCACTGGACTTCCTGTAAACACAGGGCTCATCCGGATTCTGCTCAAAGTCAAACGTTTTGACGGCTAAATCAAAACGGATGTTCCAACTCCTAGAAGCCTGCTTAAGTCCATATATGGATCTGTTGAGTTTACATACCATGTGTTCCTGACGAGCAGCAATAAAGCCTTGCGGCTACTGCATGTAGATATTTTCACTAAGATCTCTATTCAGGAATGCGGTTTTGACATCCATTTGCCAAATCTCGTAGTTATGGTATGCTGCTACAACTAGCAGGATCCTAATGGATTTAAGCATTGCCACGGGCGAAAAGGTTTTCTCAAAATTGATGCCTTCTTTCTAAGTATACCCTTTCACCACCAAGCGAGCTTTGTAGGTCTCAATCCTGCCATCGAGGCCCTTCTTCCTCTTGTAGATCCATTTGCAACCAATTGCTTTTACCCCGGAGGGCGGATCCACTAGAGTCCAGACTCCATTGGTCTCCATTGAGTCTATCTCAGCTCTCATGGCCTCCACCCACTTCTGGGAATCTATGTCTAACATAGCTTCCGTGTAAGTCACAGGATCCTCTTCACTAGTCAAGGCTTCCACCAGGTAGGTATCCTGGTCATAACCATATCAGACTGGTGGTCTGGATACCTAGGTGGACCTTCTAGGTTGGTCACTACCTGGAACTTGTGGGACATCTCCCACTACTCATGAGCACTCCTCATCAAGAACTATTTCCTGACGGTGAGTGTCCATGATGTATTCAGATTCTAAGAATTGGGCATTTCGACTGTAGAACACTTTCTGCCCACTTGGGTCGTAGAATAGATAACCCACTGAATCATTTGGGTAGCCTATAAATAGGCAACGACTGGTTTTGGATTCCAACTTGTCTGCACTTGTTATTCTAACGTGTGCAGAACAACCCCAAATTTTCAAGTGTCTTACACTTGGCTTCCTTCCAGTCCATAGTTCATATGGAGTTTTCGAAACTGATTTGGTTGGAACCCGATTCAGCACGTAGATAGCAGTCTCTAATGCATATCCCCAAAAGGATGTGGGTAATTCTGAGCGTATGAGAAGTGACCAAACCATGTCTAACAAGGTTCTATTCCTCCTCTCTGAAACACCGTTGAGTTGTGGTGTAGCAGGAGGAGCTAGTTGTGACACTATCCCATTGTCCTTTAAGTAGTCCCTGAATTTGTCAGAGAGATACTCGCCACCTCGATCCGATCGAAGGGCCTTAACTTTTCTCCCTAACTGTTTCTCGACTTTCTGTCTAAACTCTCTGAACTTTTCAAAGGATTCAGATTTGTGTCTCATTAGGTACACGTAACCATATCGTGAAAAATCATCAGTAAAGGTGATGAAGTACACGTGTTGATTCCGTGTCCTAACACTCAGGGGACCACATACATCAGTATGTATTAGGTCAAGTGTGCCTCTAGATCTTTCAGGCTTACCGTCAAATGGCCGCTTAGTCATCTTACCTTGAAGGCAAGGCTCACAAGTGGGAAGATTTTCTACGGTTAGAAAATCCAAAGGACCATCCTTTACCAGTCTTGTGATTCAGTCAATACCGATATGGCCAAGTCGGTAATGCCAGATGCATGTGGGATTAACTGTATCACGATTTCTTTTCTTGGGATTTTTGACCGACGTAGTTTCGGTTAGGTTAGTTTCTAGAGAAGGATGTAGAACATAGAGACCATTCTCCAGTTCCTCGCATGCGATGAATTTGTTATTCCGTTTAACAGTAGTCATATTACTAAAATAAACAGTATATTCATCAGCACACAGTTTAGAAACAAAAATTAAATTTCTTCTCAAGTTCTGTACATAAAGACAATCTTTAAGTACAAGGACTCATTCTCTAAAAACTAATTCTATGGTTCCTATCACCGCAGTTGCAACACTTGCAGTCGTTCCCAAGAATAGTGTCACCTTGCCATCACTCAATCTTCTGCTAACTTTGAACCCCTGCAATGAGTTACACGCATGAGTTGAAGCCCCAGAGTCAACACACCAGGACACAGAAGTAATTAACATATTAGTTTCTATGACACAAGTTTCGATATTACCTTTCTTAGATTCTAGGTAGGCAGGACAGTTCCTCTTCTAGTGGCCGGTCAGTTTGTAGAAGTGACAGACATCCGATGCCTTGTTCTTCTTCTGCTTCTTGGGTTTGGCAGCTTTCTTCTGGGGCTTCTTTGCCTTTCTCTTTTTCTTGCCCGATCTGTTAGCTTCAGCAAGCATAACCACATGCTCATCCTTATTTAAAAGATCCTCGGCCCTCTACAACATATTGCTGAGTTCCTGGACGCTGACATTCATCTTATTCATGTTGTAGTTCATAGTGAACGCATTGAAGGAAGAGGGCAAAGAATTCAGGATGGCATCCACTTGCGTGCCAAGATCTAGCCCGGATATAAGGGCTTCAAGTTCATTAATGTATCCCATCATCTGAAGACAATGGTCATGAACTTTCTGCCCCTTGGACATCTGCGCGGTCATGAACAATTTCAGGACATTCTGTCGAGTAGAACGGTTCTGCTCTTCATACATTGTTCTTAGACTGTCCAATATGTCCTTGGCTAGTTCGATCTGATTGAACTGCCTCTGTATTGAGTTGTCTAATGAGGCAATGACAAAGCAGCGGGCTAGGGAGTTCTTATCCTCCCAATCTTGGTAGTCCCTCCTACGGGCCTCAGAAGCCCTATCACCCGGACGTTCTGGGGCAGGATTTTTCACCACCTTATCTAACTTTTCAGAAGTTAGGACCAACATAAGATTTCTGTACCAGTTGGCATAGTTTGGGCCCTTAAGCTTGTTATCATCTAGAAGCTTTGCAAATTGACCGTTTGCCATTTTCTGATAAAACAGCAAAAATGTTAGTCCACAACCTTAGTTTGATTCATGTTACCTACATAGATATGGCTTTTAATCTATGTTCCATTTCCATTTGTTCATCTCTGAGATTTTCCCTCCCTTCTTAGTGACGAAGATAACGGAATGTCTCTGGAAATGTGGAAAATCACATAGGGTGCGTGAAACCAACTGTTTCAGCTGCATAACCCCACCACTTTTCTGTGACGGATCATATCCACTCATCAAATGAGTTTCCCTTTGGCCTTTGTCAGACAAGGTTCAGAGCCGTTTTCAGGTAAACCTTTCTGTCCAGTGAGTGCACACCCATCATATTCAGGTTACGCCAAGGTACCATGAGAGAGTTCCCATTTTCTAGTGAAGCCCCTCCCACATCGGTCTATGACGCCCCTATCATCTAATGAAATACTCTAACAGATCCAACAACAAATGGAGAGCCCAATTTTATGGTGCATTTCCTCATTACTGATGGACCCATCATTGTGCTAATGACGGAAGGCCTTTAGAGAGTCCATCAAATAGATCTCCCTATCACACATACTCATATTTACTTGGAGGGAACAAAATTACGCCCTAGTTATAATTTACGTCAAACCAAAGTGGCTCCCCCTGACTTTCATAAAGCCAGATTTCTGGTGGGCCTCAATCGGCTAGGGGTTCCGTACGCATCCCTTTTCAGGGTTATGGGGCCACCAAGAGGAGAGGGGTCATCCAATAACCTTAAGGGACACCATGGCAATGATGTGCATTCAGCCATGGTGTGCGCAAGAGCCACTAACGAGTTAACATGGGCCAAGTGCTTATGGCCCATGGTCGCAACACATCATACATCCAAACATCACATGTAAAGGAAGAATTGATCCAATCAATTAACTGCTGTAAAGCCCATCGAATGGCCCATTTAAAACTTAAAGCATTAACAATTAATGTTTACTAGGTGTATGGGCTGAATTGCAGTTAGCAGTTCGGCCCATACAGCTTTTCTCACAACAATGGGCTTTTGCAGTTTTATCCCTTTAAAACTGGGCTTTACAGGTGGGCTGAATTAATCCCTGTAATTGAACATCAGATTTGGATTAATCAGTGTGAGAAATATTGACTGAAAAATAGCCCCCTTCGAATCTCAGATTTGGTCCAAACAATTTTGGTCCAATCTAGTCCGAAAATGTCCAAAACTGATTTTCAATTCAAGAATTAATTCAAGAGAGATCTGAAATTAATAATTTTTTATTTTAGACAATCACAAATAAAAAATATGGACTGTTCGTACCACCTGCAAAACAGAGGTTAATCACAAAAGTTACAGTTTCATAAACTGTAAATCGCAGTATGCGATTTCTCCATCTGCAAATCTCCAGCGCCGCCATCTTCTTCCTTCTTCTTTAATCAAGAAAATAAATAAAAAATAGAAATCCTACTTGATCAAATCCTATACATTTAGTCTAGAAAAAAAATTATTTACAGACCGAATAATAATAAAAGGAAGAAAAAAGGGTGCGCAGACTATCTGCGCCAAAACTGCCCTACGATCTCCAGGTTTGAACAGTCCATTAAATAAAAAATAAATAAAGAACAATTCTAAATAAATTTTTGGATTTAACAAAATTAATTTCAGATCAAACGCCTTTAACAAGAAACCATTTCTTGAAAAAAAAGGAAAGCAATCTACGTAGATCTTGGCAAAACATTTTCTGTTCATCTGCACAGGGTCAGATCTGATTTTCTTTTGGTTCAAAATTCGAACATGTGGCTCTGATACCACTGAAAGAATGGTAGGATCCATCTAATGGCCGCCAAGAAAGGTGCGGAATGGGGGCGAATTTCAAAAAAAACTTCCTACTTTCTTCCAACTGGGAATCATATTCCTTAAATTTAGAATACATTATTCAAGGATCCTATTTGAACCATAAACAAACCAGATCTGAACCAAAAGGAAACCAGAAGGATTATACCTGATCCGGAGAAATAATATCTCCCAAAGTTGGTATTCACGCCCAAAGAAGTGACCAATATCCGCTCCTACTGAAGATGACACAGCTGTGGATGGAACGGAACCAGCAGGGTGTGTCCTACACACTGGATTCTTCACAAGAACCCTCTGGAAACCTTTAACACTGAATCCTAGTGTCTTTCTTGCAAGACTATTGTCAAGAACTATTTTCTTGACTTCCTGTTGCTGCAAAGATCCAATTTTCCAACAGGTAGTGGCGGCGGTTGAAGGAGGAGAAGTCCAAGGACAAAGAGGGCAGAATTGTCTCTTCTCTCTGGAGTTTGTGAGAGATCAAATCTCAGATTGTAGGATGTGTTTCTTGCTTACTCAAAACTCCTAGTTCGAAATCTGATATTTTTGATAGGGTTTTCTCCTCTTTCTTCTTGATTAAGAAACCTCCCAATATTTTGGAAGTTATCCCAATCCATATCAGTATTTGGATAGAGGTTAATCTTAATCATATATGCAAATTAAGTTAGTTAACTCCTGATCTTATCAGGAGGTTACCAGATTCAAATCTAATTTGAATTTGGTCTCTTAGAGTGGATAAGGTCAAAGACCCAATCCTTTTACTAACACTAATCTCAGATTCTCCCTATGAACTGGTGATCATATCATCCTAGTTCGAAATGGGCTTTTGGCCCATTAAGTGTTCAGTGTTTAACTAGTTTCCAACCAGTTGCCCAGTTGGGCTTCTTTGTATGGCGTGGGATCCAAGCATTGATCTACACACCAGCCACATGGGTTCGGCCCAGCCTTTATTACAAGGCCCAGCCAAATTCACTGAAAAACTCAGTGACCCCCTTGAGCCCATCACATGGACCCTATGGGCCCAACACTTACATTAAGTGGTCCCTGGGCCAAGCCATCTTATAAAAACCCAGAGACTATGGGCAAGTGCAAGATTAGCCCATCAGGTATTATCCTAAATGGTCTTACACTTAACCTCTCTGCCCTTGATGATCAAGCACTGCCTGACAAGAGAAGACCTCTCCCTCGGCTGCAAGGAACAATGCCGCATTCTCTACTCACATGGATCCCGGGAATTAAAACATTTTGCAAATCTTTTGAAACCGTACATATACATATATGTATATCTTATTTTGCAAAACAAAATTCCAACGATTGAAATCAACTACCGGCAATTTGGTTTCCATCAGAGAGAGTGCATTCCCGATCATTACCATTGTCCGACAAAGGGGCTGATCCTGTCACTATGACCACTCACTCAGATGAATTCTCAGACCACCCCAACATGTCTAGGTTTTGACCCCCACTAAGGATCTCACTGAGTGACACATCAAAGACAGCCCGATCCGACACCTAGTGATGTGTCATAATCGAATCTAGGGGTCAGGTGTAACTTTCCAGTTTTGCTCATCTGTCTCCAAGGTCTAGGGCAACACTGAAAATTTGGTCTGGTTCAAGGGTTCAAGCAATCCCATACTGCATGTGCCTTGGGTCTTACCCTGATGGCCGAAACAAGCCATCCCAACACTTGGTGGCACATCAGTATCAGCCTTGGCAGGATAAATCTCCCCAGACCTATCCAATGGCTGTGAACATTTAAAACTAACACAAGTTTCTATAAGTGTCCAGTTTTAGGGTCTTACACAGAATTATACAAACAACTTGAATCAAACATGCACTTTAATTTATTTCCTCTAAATAACAAAAGTACATCAAATCAGATTGAAGCTAAGGGCATACAAGACTGTGTAACAACTAGCGGATTTGTCAAGGGTCTTGCTATTTTAGAAAAATCTTTAATGAATTGCCTATAAAATCCTGCATGCCCAAGAAAACCCCCAACATCCTTTAATGATTGAGCTAGAGGGAGCTTTTCAATTAGTTCTACCTTGGCTTTATCCACTTCGATGCCCCTAGAGGACACTTTGTGTCCTAGAACTATTCCTTCCCTAACCATGAAATGACATTTTCCCAATTCAAAACAAGGTTAGATTCCTTACACCTTTGAAGTACATTTTCTAATTTTGCAAGCATTCATCGAATGATGATCCATAAATGGAGAAGTCGTCTATGAAGACTTCCATGAAGTCATCGATGAAATCTCCAAACAACCACATCATACAATGCTGGAAAGTGGCAGGTGCATTGCATAGTCCAAATGGCATTCTCCTAAATGCAAAGGTTCCATATGGGCAAGTAAAAGTAGTTTTCTCCTGATCTTCAAGTGCAATGGGTATTTGAAGATACCCAGAGTAACCATCTAGGAAGCAATAATGTTCGTGCCTTACAAGTCTCTCTATCATTTGATCAATAAATGGCAAAGTAAAGTGATCTTTCCTAATGGCCTCATTCAATTTTTGATAGTCTATGCACACCCTCTAGCCAGTTATTGTTCTTGTGAGAGTCGATTCATTATTTTCATTTAGAATTACAGTAGTCCCCCCTTTCTTTGGTACGATTTGAACAGGACTTACCCATGATGAATAAAAAATCGGGTAGATAATACATGCTTCAAGCCATTTCAGAATTTCTGTCTTCACTACCTGTTACATTTTAGGGTTCAGCCTCTTTGTGGTTGTGACTTGGGATTGCAGCCTTTTTCCATCAGAATTTTGTGCGTGCATACCAAAGGGTTAATCCCTTTTATGTTGGCGATGCTCCATTCTATGGCCGATATATGTTGCTTGAGCACTCTCACAAGCTTTTCCTCTCAGAGACCTGTCAATTCAGAAGAGATAATTACAGGTAAGGTGGAACTTTCTCCCAAAAATATATATTTCAAACGAGAAGGTAAATGTTTAAGTTTCAAAGTTGGAGGTGCTTTGATGGAGGGTAGCAATTGTTTGGCAGAGTTCGGCCCTTCTAGTGGCAGAAATTTTCCTTGTCTTGTCTCACATCCTTCCTGGCCAGCCTCCAAATAGTTCACTACCTCCTTAGCTTCTTCCTCCATGACCTGCATATTTTTAAATGAATTAAGGTTGCAACTTTCAAAGGAATCATCTAACTTTGGTGAGTTAATCTCAGCCGCCCAAACATCTATACAATCAATTGCATATATTTCATGTTCACTTGTGTTGGGATACTTCATGGTTTGAAATATGTTAAACACCACTTCTTCACCATTGATTCTAAGAGTAAGTAGACCCTTTTGTATATCAATTAAAGCATTACCAGTGGCAAGAAAGGGTCTCCCTAGAATCAATGGCATTGTCCTATCCTCCTCCATATCCAACACAATGAAATAAGCAGGAATGGTGAAATTACCTACTTTGTCTAAAACATCTTCCACTATTCCCCTAGGGTATTTAATGCTACGATCAGCTAATTGCAGGTAATAGTTGTAGATGTTAATTCATACAATCCGAGTTTTTCAAAAATAGAGTAGGGCATTAAATTTATACTAGCACCCAAATCACATAAAGCTTTTTCAAATTCGATATTCCCTATGGTGCAAGGTATAGAAAAACTCCCTGGATCCTTAAGCTTTGTGGGCAATTTATTTTGAAGAATGGTTGAGCACTCTTCATTTAACTTCACCATCTCACAGTCTTCCCATTTCCTTTTGTTTGACATCACCTGCTTCAAGAATTTGGCATATTTCGGCATTTGTGACAATACATCAAGAAGAGGGATGTTAATATGTATCTTTTTAAACACTTCCAAAAATTTCTCAAATTGTTTATTCAAATTAGCTTTCAAAACTCTTTTGGGGTAGGGGAGAGGAAGTTTAATAGCATCTAAATTCAGTTTAGGTGTACTCCCTTTGGCCTCTTTTTGTGGATCGGCTTCTTCATCTTTGTGGTCATCATTCTGGGTCTCGCCAATTGTTTTTTCCACTTCTTAAAGCAATGGCATTTACTTGCTCCCTTGAATTTTTCTTTGTGTTGTTAGGCAATCGTCACTCTTTTCTTTCTAACAACATATTCACAATCTGCCCCACTTGAATTTCTAAGTTCTTAATTGATACTTCTTGACTTAAGGATCTTTTTTCATGTTCTTGAAATTTTGTTTCAACAACATTAATGAACTTAGAAATCAATTCTTCTAAATTACCCTTCTTATCTTGTGGGGGTGGCTATTGTTGGAAACCCATGGGTGCTTTTTGTTGGTTGTTCCATGAAAAATTTGGATGACTCCTCCACCTAGGGTTGTATGTGTTTGAATAGGGGTTGAACTTTGGCCTGTCACCATGAGAAATAAAATTAGCACTTTCAGATGAAGCAAAAGGATTACCTAATGGACAGTCAGAATTAATATATCCTAATTGGTCACATAAATCACATGGATTGCTAGATGATGTATTTATTGCTGCAACATTAAGAGTATCTAATTTTTTATTCAGACTAGCAAGTTGCACAGATAAAGCAACAAAAGAATCAATCTGGTGTGCTCCCCTTCGGTTAGTTCGGCCATTATTCCATTGGTAGCTGTTCGACACCATTTCTTCCACTAGATCATAAGCTTCCTCTGGTGTTTTCCTCATGATTGTGCCACCTGCAGCTGCATCAATGATGGAACGATTAGAGGGGGTAATACCATTATAAAAGGTTTGGATTTGATGCCAAGTTGGTATCCCATGGTGAGGATACCTCCTAAGCATCTCATTGAATCATTCCCATGCTTCATACAAGGATTTCCTCTCTAATTGAGCAAAAGTAGTGATATCATTAATTAATTTTACTATTTTAGAGGGTGGAAAATACTTAGCCAAGAATTTTTGGGTTAAGTCATTCCAAGTGGTGATGCTTCCTACAGGGAGTGAGTTAAGTCAATCTTTAGCTCTATCACGCAATGAAAATGGAAATAGTCTAAGCCTAATAGCATCATTGCTAACTCCATTATGTTTAAATGTATCACATATTTCTAGGAAATTAATAATATGTGCATTAGGATCATCACTTGCTAACCCACAAAATTGAATACTCGTCTGAATCATTTGGATAATTGCAGGCTTGATTTCGTAATTATTGGCTTGAATTGGGCTTTCAAATGCTGGAAGTAGTCCATTAATTGTTGGACAAGCATAGTCCAAAAGGGTGCGATTTGCTTCTACCATATCTTCCTCAATTTGTACTACTGGTTCGCTAATTTCAACCTCCCATTAATTGTTGAACATAGCAAGAATTTGAACAATTAAAATAAAAAATAAAAACATAAATAAAAATCCAAATTAACCAAGGTCAACAAGTTCTAATATTACTTTAGGATTAAATCACCAGAAACGGCGCCAAAAACTTGATAGCTATAATTATAACCCTAGCAAGTGCACTAGTTATCAAGTAGTATAAAAATATCATTCTCATGAGGATTTAACAAAATAAGTATTAGAACTACAACCTCCCTTAATTATTTGGACAATCAAAATTCAGATCCAACAGTAAGAACTACTGAAAATAAAAAATAGAGAAAGAAAATAAAAGCAAGGTTAACCAATAACCGAATACGCAACGATTAGTTGAAATCGCTTAGACCATTGGTCCACTTAACCATTCCAATGAATATTAATGGATGAGATGAAACAAGATAATTTGTCATTTCCATAAGCTGAAGTTTTTCCAATTTTATTTAATATTCTTTCCCAAGATATATCAAACATACTTCTATCAAGTAACCCTTCGACCCCTCGACTAGAGTTCTCAAGATAGAAATACATTAAATTCAAAGAAAAACTTATACATTCAGATGAGTCATGTGTGAATATCCCTATATACCATTCAATTCACACCATGAATTATTTGGTCTAATATATGAATTCCTCTCCTGATTCATTCATACAAAACCAATCAATTAAGAGATGGCCACTCTTAATCGCATTAAACAAATACCTCATAGACTATATGGAAATCACGATCTTGGATGAATCATAATAAAAATATATTCATTATCATGGTTAGGCTTTTTACAGCCCTAGCTATAAATAAATTAGTTAATGATAAAGGAAATACAATGAACAAGAGGAAAGAAAGAACTCATAATGTTGCCCTTGGAGCTGAGATCTTCTCTTCTTCTTGCCGCTACCTATTTCTTGAAGCTTTCTTGATGGTTTTCTTGATTATTTCAAAGGGAACTTCAGTAATTGATTGCTTGAGTGATTGATTGATGTTAGGAGCTGACACGCCCAACCCTTGATATAGTTTGGGGGGGCTGTTACAACTACTTGGAGTTATCTCTAGAATGGATAATCCAGGTTAGTTCTAAACTGATCCTATCCTATCTTATCTTATCTCTTATCTAATGATCTCAATCTTTCTAGAATTACATTTAGAATTCAAATCTAAGAGGACTCTAGATTCTTGAGTTCGAGTGGGCTGCTTTAATAAGTTGGGTTGCTATAAGGCTTTTATGCGAATTGGACTTCAGCTATGAGTTGGGTTTACTATGAATCCACTTGGACTTTGGGCCCAATTTTTTCTTCGGTGTAGGCAGAATCTATCAAAACCGAAAACATGAAAGTTGTAGAATTTGCTATTATCTTTCCAATTCATCTTGAATCAGCCCAATCGGAGCACGGATACGAGAGTTAGGCCCAGGTTACTAAACGGTGCCGAAACTATGAAAACCATCCGATTAGCCTTGTTTTCCTTATGACGGCTTCTTTCCTTACCCTGAATCAAAATACTAGAGTAGTGAGTCCAATTAAATATAAATTAAGTGTAGAAAGACTGAATATTCATAGATAAGATTATGACAAGTTTTATTTGCATCACACGTCTCTCGTCTAGTGGCGTCGTGCCTGCCAACCCTGGAGGCTGTTAGGGCCATACTCTGCAGCGGCCACCTTTGCCCGATAGCTCAGCTCTGACAAATAATGGCCAGCCACTCTAAACCGTTATTTGACATCAGATCGCTGCAACAGAGTTTTGGAGGTGGTTACACCTGACAAGTCAGAATACCTGTATATAAAGACCCCGACCCCTAGGTGCGAAGGTATTGTGTGATCATCACTCTTAGCCCTTTCATTTCTCTGCACTCTCTCTTTTGCTCTTCTAGTTTACTAACTTGATCATCGGAGTGTTCCTGTTGAGCAAACCCCCCCGGATCCTTCATCTTCTTCCTCTCAGGTGCCTCTCGTCCGTCACCAGTTAGGAGCAGAGCTACTTCCATCTAGGAGTGACCAGATCGCACACCATCAATATCTTTATCAAGATCTCCATTCAGGAACATGGTTTTGACATCCATTTACCAAATATCATAATCATAGTGTGCCACTATAGCTAATAGAATCTAAATTGATTTAAGCATGGCCACGAGTGAAAATGTTTCCTCATAATCGAATCCTTCTTTCTGAGTGTTTTCATTGAGTCTATTTCATGGCATCTACACACTTCAAAGAGTTTGTGTCTAACATAGCTTCCATATAAGTCACGAGATCTTCCTCACTATTCATAGCTTCTATCAAGTAACTTTCTTGATCATAGTGATAACGAACTTGAGGTCTAGATAGCCAGGTAGATCTTCTAAGTTGGGTGTTATTTGGAAACTATGGGACATCTCCTACTACTCCTAAGCTCTCTTCATCAAGAACAATTTCCTGACGATAATCGTTCAAGATGTATTCTTCTTCCAAGAAGTAGGAATTTCGACTAACAAACGTCTTTTGTTCTCTCGAGTCATAGAAAAGATATCCTACCGATCCTTTGGGTAGTCTACAAATAGGCAACGACTGGTCTTGGATTCCAATTTATCCATACTTATTCTTTTAACATCTGCTAGATAACCCTAAATCTTCAAATGTCTTATACTTGGTTTCTTACTGATCCAAAGCTCATAGGGAGTCTTATAAACGGATTTGGTTGGAACCTAGTTTACAATGTAAATAACAATCTCTAATGCGTGCCCCCAAAAGGATATACATAGTTCTAAGTGCACGAGGAGTGATTAGACCATATCTAATAGAATTAGGTTTCTTCTGTCTAACACACCATTTAATAGTGGTGTAGTAGGAGGAGACAATTGTGATATAATCCCGTTGTCATTTAGGTAGTCCTTGAATTCATTGGAGAGATATTCACCTCATCGATCTGATTGAAGGTCTTTGATGTGCCTCTCCAACTACTTCTTGACTATTTGTCTAAACTCCTTGAATTTTTTGGAGGATTCAGATTTGTGTCTCATTAGGTACACGTAACCATACCGAGAATAATCATCAGTGAAAGTTATGAAATAACAATGTTGGTTTTGTGTCCTAAAATTCATGGGACCACATAGATCAGTATGTATTAGATCAAGTGTGCCCGTAGATCTTTTACCTTGAAGGCAAGACTCACAAGTTGGCAGATCTTCTACAATTAGAAAATCCAAAGGACCACCCTTCACCAATCTTGTGATACATTCTATATTAATATGGCCAAGTCAGTAATGCCACAGGCATGTGGGATTAACTGTATCACGTGTTTTTTTCTTGGGGATATATTCCAACGTAGTTTCAGTTATGTTCATTTCCAGAGAAGGATGGAGGACATAAAGACTTCTCAAGTTATCCATAAAAATGGAATTTATTATTAAATTTAATAGTAATATAGTAGTAGCTGCAACAGTTGTAGAAGTCCCCAAGTAGAGCATCACTTCATCATCATTCAGCCATCTGCTTTCCTTGAATCCCTACAATGTGTTACATGCATGAGTGGAAGCCTTAGAATCAATACACCAGGGTGCAGAAGTGACCTACATTTTGGTCTCTATGATAAGAGATTCGAAATTACCTTCATTGTTGCGATATTGCAAATACTAAGGACAGTTCCTCTTCTAGTGCCCGATCTTTTTGCAGTAGTGACACTCATATGATGATTTGTCTTTTTTTTGCTTGCCTTCTTTTGAGGCCTCTTCTTACACATTCTCTTTCTCTTGCTAGATTTGCCACATTCAACAAGTATGGCCATTGGCTTGTCCTTCATTATCAGTTCTTCAACCCTCTACAACATATTGCTAAGTTCCTGAAGGCTAACATTTAGCTTGTTCGTATTATAGTTCATGATAAATTGACTGAAAGACGGGGTAAGAGAGTTTAGGATGGCACTAGTCTTTGTGTCATCATCGAGCTGGGATCCAAGAGCCTTCAGTTAATTTATATACCACATCATCTTCATGACGTGTTCATGAACCATCTAAATTTTGGTCATCCTCGTGGTCATAACAACTTAAGGACCTTTTATCTAGTAGAACGATTTTGTCCTTTGTAGATAGTCTTTAGACTATCCAAAATATCTTTGTAGATTTTGATCTTATCAAATTGTCTCTGGATACTGTTGTCTAAAGATGCCAGAACATAACACCGGGCAAGAGAGTTCTTCTCCTTCCATTCCTAATATTCCCTCCTATGTGCTTCAGAATCCCTATCACCCGGATATTCCGATGTAGGGTTCTTGGCAACCTTGTCCAATTTCTCATATGTGAGCACCAAATTAAGGTTACAGTACTGATTAGCATAATTAGGTCCTTTTAGTTTGTTGTTGTCCAAGAATTTGGCGAATTGTCTGTTGTCATTTCTGATAAAAGGCAATAGTTATTAGTCCACAACCTAAAATTTGTTTCATGTTATCTGAAATAGAATGGTCTTTTATCTATGTTCCATCTCCATTTATTCATCTCTAAGATTTCCCTCCTATCTCAATGATGAGGACACGGTGCATGTCCTAAATCACATAGGTGCATGGGGTCAATTGTTTCAGTTTCATAACGCCACCACTTTCTGCGAAGGATCAAGTATCCACTCATCCAATGAGCTTTTCCTTTGGCCTCCATCAGACATGGTCCATTGCGATTTTAAGTTAAATTTTTCTGTTTGGTAAGTGTTGACTCGTCATGTCGTGGGCTCCAAGGTACCATGAAAGAGTTCCATTTTAGGATAGGCCTCTCTCATATCGGTCTATGACGCCCCCATCAATGACTGCATCAATGAAATGGATAGCCCATTTTTATGATGCATCTCCACCCATCGATTCAACCCATTTTCATGCTAGTGATGAAAGGCCTTTAGAGAATTCATCATATGATATTCCCTATCTCTTTGCACTTATATTAAACCGGATGGAACAAATAAAAAAGTCCCTAGGTCTGGTTTAGGTCATACCAAAGTGTCTCCCACTGACTTTCATAAAGCCATATTCGAATGAGCCTAAAACAAGCTAGGGTTCTATGGGGTTACTTTTGGGGAGGAAGCTGATCAGGGGTTCATTGAAGACGGAGATCATGCAATGATCATAGGGCATCATGGCAATGATATGCATTCAGCCATGATTTTCATAGAGAGCCACATACGTCTAAACATGGGCCAAGCACTTATGGCCCATGAACGAATCACATTCATTCAGCACATCACAAGCAAACACACATAAATTGGTCAAATCAATCAAAGCTTGTAAAACTCTAATCTATTCAGGCTAACACAAAATTAGTCCATTAAAGGCCTAAAATTATCCAATAATTTCATCTAGGTATATGGGCTAAACTGCAAAAAACAGTTCAACCCATATAGTAGTTATGCTGAAATGGGTTGATTTTGCTTTAACTTAACATAAATAGGGTTTTCAAGGGAAGGCCGAATTGGTCCATGTAAAGGGCCATCAAACCCTTGGCGCAATCTAATTTTTTAAGCCACCAAAATTGTAACCCATGGGGCTGTGATCAGACCCCATCAAACCATTGGTTCGGTTCAACTAGTTTGGACCAAACTAGGTCCAAGCGACCTAGGGTTTGGTGTCCAAAACATGCAACAATTCATATGAATATGATATGGAGTTTTAACAACCGAAAAATGACAATCAATTACAACAAATAAATAATAAACTAGGGCTGCAAGTGTGATGGTCCGAATCTGATCTAGATGAACTGCAAACTTGCAAAAAAACTATTAATTGCAGATTGTAGCTTTTTTGCAAAATCTTTCTTCTTCTCCTCTGTGCGCAGATCTTGGCACCATTAAAGAATTGGATCTCCATCATGCAAATAGCCAAAAAACCAAAGAAACCATAATAAATTCTAAATTATATCAAAATATAATCCTAAAAATTTCAAATCAATTTGCCCAAAACTGAGAACCGATTTCTCAGAAAACTGCTCAAATTCGGCTAGACTAGTTATGTCGATTTGAATCTTGGTCCAGATCTGATATCATTCGGTTCAAGATTGAGCCTGACTCTAATACCACTAAAGGAAGGTGTAATCCATCTATGGATGGCCAAACCATGCTGGATTGTTGGGCAAAATTTCAAAAATTTTCTTTCACCTTCTGGGAATTGAATTCCTAGTTTTAGAAAAACTGCATTTTTCAAGGATCGTTCTTGCACTGAAACTGGATCAGTTTTGAAACCAAAAAGAAGGAAGAAGTATACCTGATACGAAATCCATCTATAGCTCCCAAAGTGGTAGTTCACACCCAAACTGAATCCCAAAACCAACTTCCACTAAAGATGGTGCAGCTTTGAATGAAGCTGATTCAACAACATAGTTTTCAGCAAAATTGCAATCAAACAGTATGGATCAAACAAGGAGGTGAACACAAATTTTTTCTGCAATTTTCTTGCAAAATTCAGAGAATGAACGGATTAAAAGTCAATTGAAAAAGGGGAGGTCGAACTAGGGTTTTTGGTGGCAAGAGCAAAGAGGGAGAACTGAAAGCAGTAGATAATCTAAAGCAATTCACCTCCTCCCCTTTTATAAGCCTTAAGGAGGACCTCTCCTAATCGAATTAGGAGGTTCCAAATCCAAATCTTTATTTGGATTTGGATTCTATAAGTGGATATGACTTATCCTCTTATGAGAATGGGTGTTCCAAATCCAAATCTTTATTTGGATCTGGACTCTATAAGTGGATAAGATTTATCCTCTTATGAGAATGGGTGCTCCATACCCGTATCCAAACCCGTATCTGCCCAAGTCACATGACAGCTTATGCAAACATGTGACAGTTTGATTAATCTTATTAATCATGGGCTTTAGGCCCATCAAGCAAGTGGCTCACGTCCCAAGATAGTTGCTGGCCCATTTAGGCTTAATTTGTATGGCATGGAACCCCAATAATGACCTCACATCAGCCCACATGGGTTCGGCCTAGCCTCTATGAAAAGGCCTGGCAAAATTCACTACTAAATGTAGTGAACCCCTGAGTCCATCAATATGGGTTCAATATGGGCCCAACATTTACAGTTAAATGATCCATGAGTCCAATCATCCTATGAAGGCCCAAGGATAATGGGCTTAAGTAAGATATAGGCCATTAGGTAAACAACCCTTAATGGTTTCTTACACTTAACCTCTCAGCCCTCAATGATCAAACACTACCCGATAGGGAAGGACCTTTCCCCTGACTGCAAGGTGCAGTGTCGCATTCTCTGCTCGGATGAGTCTCGAAAATTAAAACCTTTTTACAAACACTTTTCTTAAAACATAATATATATATATATATATATATATCATATTGTAGGTAGAGTAAGGCTTGGTTGGGAGACGGTCTCTTTAAAAGACAAGGAGAGGTTGATGAGTAGGGAGATAGGCTTTTGGGGCTAAGGATTCTGGGATAAGGAGTCAAAGCGAGAGAATGCTCGAGTGCTGAATGCAGAATGTAGAGTATTTGATGAATTTCAATACGAGGTGGATCTCTATTTATGGGGGTGATCCCGAGATCCTTAAAGGTAGGATATAAAGGTGCTTGTCTCCTATCGGGAAAGGGAATATTGAATTTTCTGTCAATCATTAAGTGTGCCACTAGGGTTTCACCACGTGTCTCATGAGGATTTTTCCTGAGGATCGACTTTTCTTCTCCTCAAGATCCCTCATTACTCACGTGTGCTACTACCTCTAGTGCACTTTATTTTACTTGACATGGCGTTTAATGACATCACTGCCCGACGTGCGGTATCTTATTGATTCCATGTGGCGTTATGCCATGTCCTCTTGATGGGTTGTACGTCTGTTATGGGTTTAGAAACTCGCGGGCCTCACCATAGGCTCAACCCAAGTTTCTTGGCCCGGGTAGTGAATGGGCTTACAGGCGTGTAGTGAACCGTGGGTTTATTTAGGTTCTGCGATGTGCTCTATGAGCTCATCACAGATCCTGTGGTACATTGTGGGTTTATTGTGGTTTGGGTTATGAGTAGGCTTGTGGGCCATGGGTTCATCAAACGCTTTAGCGGGCATGGGTTCATTGCACGTTTGGGTAGGCTTGGGGCCCTTGGATGGGTTGAACTATGGTTTCTTTTGGTTCGGGCACCAAGTGGACTCTGTGAACTATGGTTTATCGTGGTTTTGTTATATGCATTGTGAGTTCATCGCAGGGCTTGTGGTGTGTTGTGGGTTCATTGCAGCAGGGGGGTTGACTGTGGGTTGTTTGCATGCAATCTTGTGGTGTTAGTTTTGGTGTTCGACGTTCTCTGAGGGTCTCAACAATCACCACATACCTACATTAGCCACCCTACTTATTAGTGAGTGAGAGCTTATTGATAAGTACCTTGTTCTTTCATCTTTCGTTCAATGGCTTTTAGCTCTTCTATCTTTTGGTAATTTGCTTCTTGTCAATGGTCAGTGGTATGCCCTATTTATGTGTTTCAGCCCTCTTGACGAGTGACGAGAAGGAATTTAGCAAAAGACACTGGGAATTACAGTGTGAGGTGCTCCATCCAGCAAGCTGGTGTGTAGTTCTCATATTTTAGACCCCATGGCTGTCGACGGGGAGGGGGTGGCAAGGGATTGCATCGTGTGTTGGCATTTTGGCTATGGTCAGGTTCATTTGGTGTTTTTGGATTGCAGCCTGATGTGTTGCTCATTGTGACACTAGCAAGTGCACTAGCCATTCAAGTAATAAAGTAGAGAGTGAAGTATCGTTCCCACGAGGATTTAGGAAACAATTACCAATACTAAATTGAGCACTTCTTATCTGATCAACAAATAAATCAAAACTCTAATGAAAGCTAAGAAATCCTAAATTAAAATCTATCTAAATCATTGGTCCAATTGCCTTCAATTCAGGTTAGAAGAGTAAGTAGTAAATGTCAATCTCAGAATTCAGCAATCTATCAATTTGGATCATTCGAATGAATCATGATTGAGCCTTGGTTTGGTGAAACCCCAAGGTCATGAACAGCCTCTCTCAAGTGCATGTTCATCCTATGCATGAGTGATGGTTCTTCTATCTCTAGCAAGAATCTAATCCCCATGCATGCATTTCTTCAAACACTTCTAAGGCATCAATTCAAATCTGAATTGATCACCAACTGAATTGTGCAAGTTATCTCTAACCTTGCACTCAATTCAGTTCTTGAATAGTAGATCTGAATTCCTAGAGTCCCTCTCAAGCACTCTAGGAATTCCAAGCTGTAGATTAATTCGCCCAATCTGAAAATTGCAGATCTGAATTCTCTTTCAAGCAATTCAGATCTTGCAATCTCAGATCTGAGAATTCAGATCTGAGTTTTGAAGGTTAGTTGGCCGAATTAATCTACAATCACACCCTTATTCAAAAAACTTCAAATACAATGCATGACCATTTGAATGAATAAAAAAGAATTAGATTGCTGAACTGAAATTTTACAAGCTGAAATACATCAAGGAAGAATGGAAACAAGGAGAAAGAAGAAAGAACATATAACTAAGAAACTGAATTCAAATCAAAAGAGAATGAAACTACAAATGATTTATTACAAAAGATCTTTGAATCACAAACTCTCAATTCGAACTCACCTTCTTCTTCTAGCTTGCTTGTCTTGAACTTCCTTCAGCCCTTCTTCTTCTTCTTCCTTGCGCCTAGCCTTTTTCTCTTCTCTTCTCTCAAGGTGGCCGAACCTCTAAGAGTGGGAGAGCCTTCCTCTCAAGCAATTGAACAACTTTCTCCCCTCCTAGAGGCCTCCTTATATAGTTTTTCAAGGGGGCTCTTGCCCCTTCTTGAAGCCTCTAGAATGGGGTGTATTACACCCCTCATGAACCTTCTAGAGTGCTCCCTCCTTCTCTTCAAGAAACTCCTAGAAGTTGCCGCCCCTATCTCCCTTTGGGCTGCTATTTGGGCTACAACTTAGCTTGCTTTTGAGCTCATGTGAGCTACACTCTAGGCTGTTATTTGGGCTAAAAATGGGCCTTTCTTGCTGGGCCGAATTCTCCTCATAGCTAGGCTTTATTTTCTTGGGTTTTCTCAAGGAATTCACTTGCTCTTTTTGGGCCGAAGTGCTCTCTCTTGCTTCCACGACCGGGCTGGACTGAAATTGGTCTTTTTGAACCTTCTTTTCTTGCCTTTTTCCTTCCTTTTCTTGGATTGATTATCCCTGAACCTATTCTTAGCATTAAGCTAAATTAAGGCAAAAATTAATAAAACCGGCATAAAAATCCATGCTAAAGTCCTCAAAAATTATAGATAAATTGTAAGTTCATCATAGCCCCCTTGACCATTGGTAGGAGAGGGGTTGGTAAGAGGTGGTGCTGTTGCTATATTGGTGTGGCATATCCCCCTACTTGGCAACATAGGGCTTTGCGTGTGGCGCATGGTGTTAATTAGTTGCCGGTGATTCGACTACCATTGTCTTTTGTTGTCGGTAGGGTTTAGAAGAGTCATTGGGTGGTGACTGGGCGGTGGTTATGATTATTTTTCTGATTTGTCTTACCGTAATAAATGTTGCGTGTGTGACGTGATTTGGTGCCTGGTATTTTAGAGCAATGTTGCTGATGTGGCATTTTGTTTAAATTAATGTGCCATTCTGTCCCGCCTTCGGGGGGTATATTGGTAAATATATTTTGATAAGCATCATTTAGGGCTCATGTTGGCGTCCGGTTGTCTTCTCCGGCACCGTTTAGTATTTTGAGTGTGTGTTGCCTACCTATAAGGGCTGCGTAGGGCACAACGTGACGAGTCTATATTCTGGTTGCCCTTGCATTTGTATATTTGTTGCTCTGGGTGCATTTTCAATTTAATCTTAGTGTTTTCTTTGTTTTCTGGCTTGTTTGTTGTTCCTTTCACATGGTTCCTCAGTAGAAGGAGCTAGAGCATCCCTTTCTGGATTTCATCAAGGAGGTCGATACAGTTGAGCTGTTGCCAGACCGGCAGATGGCTGAAGCAGCTGATGAGGGGAAGGGTTTTTGGCCTCCAATGCTGGTGGCCAAGGGTGTAGAGGGTATATTTAATGTTGTCAATGGCTTTGAGTTGATGTGCCTCTATGGCTGTCCAGATTGGCCGGTAGCATTTAAGTGTCAGGAGCCTAAGACTGATAGTTTGAAACCCCCCAAATAGTTATAGTGCCTGGATAGTTTGAAAACTCAATGTATGAATCTATTTAATTTTGGCAATAGTTGACTTTCCAATAAGTATTAGATAATCTTATAGAGTGGAGTCAACTATTTTCCATGAGGTAAGAAAGCATAAGATTGAAAACTATAATGTGCCATGTAGTGATGAAAACAACGATAAAGCCTCGATTAAAACTGTAATGTGCTAGTGTTGCCGAAAATACCCATGTGCTATAAAGCGAAGAAATCAACGATTTATCATGTGCTATAAAGTGAAAAAATCATGTGCCATAGTGCGGAAAGAAAAAAATGTGCTATAAAGCGGAATGACCCATGTACTAGAGAGTGGAAAAACTCATGTGCAATAGCGCTGATAAAATTAATGTTCTAGAGAGAGGAAAGTGTCATGTGCTAGGAAGTGAAAAATGTCATGTGCTAGAGAGAATAAAAACTAATGTGCAATAGTGAAAACAACTCATGTGCTAGAGAGTGGAAAACACATGTGCAATAGCGGACAATCTCATGTGCAATGGTAGAAAACTTATGTGCAATAGCGGACAATCTCATGTTCAATGGAAGAAAACTTATTGTGCAATAGCAAAAAAATAATTCTCATGTTCAATGGAAGAAAACTTATTGTGCAGTAGCAGGAAAATAATTGTGCAATAATGGAAAGCTCACGTGCAATATTAGAAAAATAATTATGCAGTAGCAGAAAGCTCATGTGCAATAGTGGAAAATCTTGATTTATTCTATGCTAGAGGCAAAAAACTCATGTACAATAGTGGAAAAAATAATTGTACAATAGCGGAAAAATTTATGCACAATGGCACAAAATCTTGATTTATTCTATGCTAGAGGCAAAAAAAATCATGTGTAGTGGCAGGAAAATTTATGTGCAATGGTGGAAAATCTTGATTTATTTTGTGTTAGAGCAAAAAAACTCACGTGCAATGGTAGAAAAATAATTGTGTAATAGCGGATAATATCATGTGTAATGACAAAATACTCATGTGCAATAGTAGAAGAAAAAATCATGTGCAATGGCGGAAAACTTATTTTGCAATAGCGAAAAATTTTGATTTATTCTGTGCTAGAAGCGGAGAACTCATTAGCAATATTGAAAAAATTCATGTACAATGGAAAAAAGCTTATTATGTAATAACAAAAGTCTCATATGCAATAGCGGAAAAACTCATGTGCATTGGCGGAATAATAATTGTGCAATAGCAGAAAACCCATGTGCAAAAGCGGAAAAATAATTATGCAATACTGAAAAGTTTTGATTTATTTTGTGTTAGAAGTGGAAAACTCATGTTTTATGGTGGAAAAATAATTGTGCAATAGTGGATAATCTCATGTGCAACGTGTAAAAAATTTATGTGCAATAGTAGAAAAAAAAATCATGTGCAATGGCGGAAAATTTATTGTGCAATAGTGGACAATATCATGTGCAATAACGAAAATTCTTGATTTATTTTGTGCTAGAAGCAGAGAACTCATGTGCAATAGCGAAAAAGTTCATGTGTAATGGCAAAAAAAAAATTTCTGCAACAGCGAAAGACTCATGTGCAATAGCGGAAAAATTCATATGCAATGGCGGAAGAATAATTGTGCAATAGCGAACAATTTCATGTGCAATGGCGGAAGACTTATTGCGCAATAGCGGAAAACTTATTGTGAAAAATAATGACAGGACTGAAAATTCGAGAATTCCAATAACTTGCTAGATGCAAAATGCGATAAAAATTGAAGAAGTATCACCTTAATAGATTCGGTTTAGCTTAATTGTCATTTCTCACTTGATCATTCTCCTTGTTGGGAATCATTTCTCTTCACATTTTTACCACACTTTGCATTTAACCTCAACTTATGTTATTTTTTTTTTATTATTTTTTTTTGTTTTTTTGGTGCACGATGAACAATTGAGTTCCTTTTTGAAAGACTTTTGTAGTGGTGCGACTTAAGCTTCTTCTTTGACACATATTTGTGCTCAATTTGGGTGTCAAACGCCATGGGCTGCCCTCACTTATCTCTCTTCTTTTCTTTTTCTTCATTTTCTTTTTTCTTTTTTTTTTTTCAGAGTAGAAAGACAATGCAACTCAGACATAATGGAAATTTTTATCTTCTTTTTATTGTTCATTTTTGTGGGCATCTATGAGACTGAAATAGGAGATGTTACTAGCATTGATTCATGACAGAACAATTATGTCCAAAGGGACTCACGTCATGCCCTAACAAAAGATAAAAGTATTTTGTCCCTCTTTAAAAGAGTTGATCAAAACCTTAGCGATTATAAAGGCATGTATATCGAAAATGTGAAGGAGATAATCATATATTCGCTTTGGGAAACACCTAGGTTTTATGGGAAACTGCCCCAGTCCTTGGTTAACAAGAAAAATTTGTAACGAGAAATGATTGATTGAAGAAGGTTTAAAACAAAGTCCTTCATCTCCAACCAACTAGGTCTATCCTGTGCTAAATTACCAATTTCTAAAGGATCAATGATGACTTAGTGAATGGGACAAAACATGGTATAGGACAGGGGATCTAAAATAAAGGCTCAAAAATATATTTACAATGAAAAACCAATTGTTTGACCTTTATGTAGGGCTGCTATTTCCCCTAACCATCATTTTTTGTTTATATTTTCTTATTTCTTTTCTGTTTTCTCTTACATACCCTTCACATCTTCCAATATGAACTATGCTTCTTCACTAATCATGGTGGCCTTCACATGTTAGAGAATTGATAGACAAATACTCAAGCCAACTAATTCTAAAATGATTGAAACATATATTTGCCCCTGTTTTTTTAACCTTTTGCAAATATTTCTTTATCATTCCTTCTCACTTTTCATTTACTCTAGTTTCCCTAATTTGATCTTCTTTGATTGCCATTCCCTTGAAGCTTACCAATTTTTTCATACTTCTTTGACCATTTTTCCATTATATGTTGCCCTAGTATCTTCTTCATTGCTCATTCATCTTTTTTATTCTTTTTTTCTTCACTTTTTTAAGAAATAATAGGGTCATTTGATAATTAAAAATGGCTAAAGGTGGCCACCAGTCCTTTCCTTTATCATTTGGTGAAGCACTAGGTCATGATGATATCCTTAAACTGTGCTAGCTCTGGGGAAATTGGTAGAGGATACATATTTCAATTGTCAAAATTGCCCCAGTTTAGGATATTTGGTCCCTCATGGAAAAAGATTGGGATGTAACCTCAGGGTTATTTGCAATGTTTAGTGAGTTAGGTATTGATGGGCATCAATGCCTTTATTCATTGAGCTATCCCCTCTTGTTGGGTATTTCCATATGCAAGCCAATGATTGTCAACTAGATTTTTACAAAGACATGACTTTGAAATTCATTGCAAATCCCTGATTTTTTAGGTTTCAATTATGCAACATTCTTAAAAAGGAGAATCTTTATCTTCTTCTAAGGGTAATGGGACCTAATAGGATTTATTGTTCAATCATGATTATGTAATTTAGGGAAAAGCAAATGATAGAAAAGGATTGGGAAAAACTGGTAATTTATTGAAGGAAGAGGTCAAACCCGTGAGATGGACTTCTCTACGTACCCCTATAAGAGGGATTGAGCCAAATGTAGTTCAGTGTGTGTCTTTGAATGACACAGAAACAAAAAGGGATGGGGACTATCTACAATGACGCAAAGATGCTCTCAATGAACGTGGAAGTAGGGTAGAGAGCATTGTCTCCATACTTCGGAAGTTACATCTAAACTAGCTAAGGTGCTCTAGTATTAGAGGTAGCATTTGAAATAGTCAAGCAAATAGGCAAATTATTCTTAGCTCCTAGCGAAACATCCAAATCGATTACAGAGATGCCTTCCTTAGGTGGGCTCCCAATAGCACATTCTGTAGTTTGCACAAAGGTCAGGTCTTTGATTACCGATGATGGCTCAAAATTAGAATTTGTGACTTTTCTCAATCAAGACTACAACGACATTAAAATTTTCACCTTACAATGATTACCTCCTCTAAGAGTTGGTGAAGAATTAATAGCATGCTTTGGTCGAGGCCGAGAGGTCCAACTAACTGATGACTTGACTTTGAGAGAATGGGCTATTGGTGGAGTTCCAACTGGAGTAATGGCATTTCTATGATCATAAAATGCCTTCACCCAAGAAATTGACGGATGTGTCAAAAATTTCCCCTGAATTGAGTAGTGGGTTCTAAGGGACTTCTGTAAATTGTTGCATTTCCACAAGGTCCAAGTAAGTTAGAATGTTGCCATCAATGAAATATTGAATCGAAAACTTCAATTGCCAGCAATGGTCGGTGGTGTGACCGGGTCCTTGATGATATTCATAGCGAGCATTTTCATCATAGTTTCTTGGCTTGGGCTCCCGCAAAGGCCTCCATGTAAATAGTTGCAAAAATCCACCTTCAACTAAAGTAGGGAGTAGTTAAGAATGAGCACATGACAAGGGGGAAATCTTTCTTCTTTCTTTTTGAGGAGATTGCTGAGTGATCAAGGTTATGGGAGGCAAATGATATGCCTATGCATGTGTAGGCGAAGAATAATATGTCTGCTTAGGTGCAGTCCAATTGGTCTAAGAAGATTTGGGATAAGTTGCAGCTTTGAAACTTTTGGGATAATGGGGTTGAGTACCTGAGACTCAAAAGCAGAAATAGCTTGCACTTCATTCCCTTCATTATACTTTGGAGGGGACTTCCCAACTGAAGGTGAATTTCTGGGGATCATCACCGGGTCGATTCGACCCTGCCTAAGAGCCTCTTGAATTCTAACAGTTCCCTCACGACATCACTAAAATCCTTTAAAGGTTGTGCAATCAATAATTTATGGTATAGATCATTCAACGTCTTAATAAACAATCTCACCATCTCTTCTTTTGGCATTGGGTGTTGTAACCTAGCTGCCATTTCACGCCACTGATATGCATAATCCAAGAAACTTTTTCTGACTTCTAAGTCATAGACTCGAGATCTGCTCGATCAAGTGCTAACTCTATGTTATAAGAAAACTGGTCTAAGAATGCTTCTGAAACACCTTTCCAAGTCCTTTTCTTTTCATTTGCCATATTTTCAAACCAAGTTCTAGCACACCCTGTAAGGCTTTTTTGAAACATTTGAATGAGTAATTTCTCGTTTGATCCGTATTAAAACATGTCATCGCAAAAGATCTTCTTATGGATCTGTGGGCATCCCTTCCTGTCATATTTTTCAAGGTCTGGCATTTTGAACTTAATAGGAAACTCCGCATCAGGGTATAGGCACAACTCTATGAAATCTGTAACTCCCAAATTCTGAACTTCTTTCAACCTCTTCAGCTCATCTTTCATACGCTCTTATTTAATCTTGAGGGAATCTTGAAATAGAGACTGGGTGGTAGTCATATTCAAATTCTTTCCTTCCAAGGATGCAATAGTGGGTTGAGCTATGATTGGATTATCAAAGTTAGAGGTGGGAAGTGTCATTGACTGATGAGCCTGTTTGGGTCCCGTAGTAAAAACAAAGGGAGATTATCAGTACGCTATTCTGGCATGGGACTAGGGTTCTAGGATGAAGAGGATACAAAGGGATAGGATGTAGGAGGGAAAAATGATTAGGTTCCCATTGCGGGAGAAGAATGAGTAGTTTGGGATTTCTCAGCTTCCAATTTGGTCAACTTGATAGACATCTCATTCAATGTTTTTTAGAGATGGAGGTAGTCACTATAAGGGACATGAGTCAGTATTGTCTTCACTATGTTTGGTGGGGCTGCCACTTGAGAGATCTAATCAGTCTTAGGAGGGACTTCAGACATAATAAAGAATTTTGGTTGAGCCGCAATGCTTTTTGAATTTTGGATCTTAATGAATAACCTCCTCTGAAAAAGGGCCTAAATTAATTCATTGTGCACCATTATCTCATATTTTGCTTATTCTTATATGGCTTATCTTGAGCAACTTCCATTTTTTTATTTTTTCTTATGCTTTATTTATTTATTTTTATTTTTGGATTATGGATTCTCTTCCTTTTCACATTTTCTTTGGATTTTGGATTTTTCTTTTTTTTTTTCTATTTTGTGTTTTGGCTCTTTTTTTTTTTTACTTCTAATATTTTTTCATTTTTATTTACTTTTGAACTTTTATCTCCATTTTTTTTGTTGTTTGTAATTTTTTTTGAAATTTTGATTCTATTATATTTGTTTTACTTTTTTTCTTTTTTGTTATCTTTTTTAATTTATTGTTATTACTCTACATAGGCCTACACTTTACTTTCTACTTATCTATTATCCCTTTTTTTGACTTGTAACTCATTGATTGATCTAAGGTGATTTTATTTATTGTTTTATAATATTTTATTTTTATTTTTTTAATTTTTTGTTTTGTTTTTGAATTTTTTTGGTTTTGGTTTTTTAATTTTTCTTTTCTTTTTTTCTTATTTTTAGATCATTAATTCTTCTTTATTTTTTATTTTTTATAAATTTTTCTATAATTAATTTTCTTAATTACTCTAAATAAATATTCAGAATTTCTCTTATTTAAATGATTCGTTTGTTTGTTTTCTTTCTTATTCATTTTTCCTTATTTCTTTTCCCTCATTTTTTTTTGTTTTTTTCTCCCACTTCTATTCCTTTTTTCGTATTTCTATTTTTCTGATTTTTTAATTCCTTATTTGATGTTTTTTATTTTCCATATATTTATAATTTCTTTTATTTACAATTTTTATTTTTTATTTTTTTCTTTTTACTTTATTTTTTGACACTACTTTATTTTTGGATTTTTCAGAAATTTGTTGTTTTTGTTTTTTATTTATTTTTGTTTTCTTTACATTTTTATATATTTACTCTTTTTTTCCTTTTCCTATTTTAAAACTTCCCCTTTAATTTTCTCTTAGATTTTTTTGGATTTATTTTTATATTTTTTACTCTTTAGGTGATTTTGATTTTTCTTTTTTAATGGGAATTTTGATTTTTTTTTAATTTTTCTTTCTTTTTTACCCTTTTTTCTCTTTTCTATTTTTCTATTTCATTTTTTTATTTAAATAATTTTTTATTTGCTTTTTTTAATATTCTATGTACTTATGCTTAACTAAAACTTATTACCCCTTTTTATTTCATTTTTTGCCTTTTTTTGTTTTACTTTATTTTCCTTTTTTTTTCTATATGTTTCTTTTTTATTTTATTTTATTTTTTGTGTTGGACTTTTGATTTTTTTTTATTTTTTTGACTTTTTATCTTTTTTCTTATATTTTTATTTTATGTTGTAATTTGATGTGGGCCCCACAAGGGGCATGCAAGCAAAGAAAACTGGGGTTGCTGATACCCTAACTAACTAAGCTGACACGTTGACAATGATGCATGAGGGGAGAGTTTGACACCTAGACTCAAGGCTCCAACAAGGTTGCCAGCCTTCAAACCTCCACTCATTAGAGAAATGGGCTTCTTAGGTTGGTGGCTAGTTTGTGGGTTGTCGATGTTGTCCAAAGAGCCTAGCATCTACTGGCCCCCCCTCCTAATAGGACATGGGATTCTAAAATCTAATGTAAATGGTGTGTGCAATTGTAAGCCATATCAAGCATGCCATAATGAAAGTAAAACAACAAGTAACGATCCAATGAATATCATAAAAGAAGCAATTAATATCATAAAGTGCAAAAAATAACATAAAAGCGTGTCTATATACAAAAGAGCAATGCAAGAAAAATGGGTCTGATTTGGACCCCACCTATGGTCCGAGATCTCCCTAGTGGAGTTGCTAGTCTGTGAGCGTTGGGAAATGGAGATGCCACCCATTAGTTATAGAAATGGAGGTGATAGGACCTTCGAGAATGGCATCAAAATTATTTTGGTTCGATAGTGACTCCAAGACCCAAGGCACTAACTACACCAGTTCGGGTAAGACTCGGAAGGGAGAGGGAAGGGGTTAGACACCCCTCTCCTGGGTCCAATAGGTGGGGTCCACATGGAATCCAAACAATCATAACAACAAAGAAAATATTCAAACCATAAAATAAAACTAATTAATATCAAACAAAGAACAAAACATCATAAAAGAAGGTATTCCTTATCTTATTATTATTTTTTTTTATTTAGTATTATTTTTGTTCTCTTCCTTTTTATTTTATACTGTACGATTATTATTATCTATTTACTTTGTTTATTCATATTATTTCTAATTTATTTTGTTCTCTATAACAGACTTTCCTTACACTTCATTCCAACCTGATCTAACGACGGATGAATTATCCTTTGTTACATTATAACTCCCTTATTTGGTTTTCCTCTTTTATATTTTTTATTGCACTATTCTTATCCAAGTAACAAATTCTGGTGACCCAGAGTCTCCCACGGATGGTCACAATTCATTATCTCCAAACAATTTGATAATTTAGTGCTTTTCCTTTCAATCTTAAGAAATCAATCCCGACGATTACTTGATTCAAGTGCATCCAAAACAGGGGACATTAAAAGGAAGACAAGAAGAACTAATCTTAGCAGATCTACAAGTAATGAAATAGGGCAAATCAATTACTAATACCAGCCTTGTTCAGTCAAATGTAGCATTCAACAGAACAACAAGATATTTGATAAGAGAATAACAATATGCAAGGGATTCAAAACCTTCGAACCTTCCTAGTGTTTGAGATTTGTTTTTAAAAATATATTCATATGTGTAGGTATGTAGTGATCGCTCAGACCCTCAAAGGACATCAAACACCAAAACTAACACCACAAGATTTCATGCGAACAACTCACAGTCAACCCTCTTGCTATGATGAACCCACAACAGACCACAAGCTCTATGATGAACTCACAATGTGTATCGCAAAATGTGATAAGCCCACGATTCATCGAGTCCAGTAGGTGCCCAAACAAAAAAAAAACCATAGCCCAACCCATCCAGGGGACCCAAGCCTACCCAAATGTGCGATGAACCCAATGCCCACTAAAGCGTGCGATGAACCTACAGTCCACAAGCCGGCTCCCAACCCAAACAACGATAAACCCACAACGTACCATAGGATCTGCGATGAACTTATAGAACACATAGCAAAACCACGATAAACTCGCGGTTCACTGCACGCCTGCGATCCCATTCATGACCTGGGCCAAGAAACTCGGGTTGAGCCAATGGCGATGCCCGCGCGTGCCTAAACCCGCAATAGACCTACAACCCATCAAGAGGACATAGTGGAATGCCACATGGAATCAACAAGATACCATTCATTTGAAAGGATGGGAGATCCATCATATAGATGGTCGAACCCTACAGGAAGGTTGGGCGAAATTTTAGAACTTTCTTTACTCCCATCAGGAATCCTATTCCCAATTTAGAAAACTGCATTTTCAAGGTTTGATCTTGTAACCAAACTATCCAAATCTGAAACCAAATTAAGGGAAGGGATATACCTGATACGGAATCCACGCAAGTATGCTCCTCCCAACGTAGGTGTTCACATCCAAAGAGTGTACCAAATCTTCCCTCCACTGAAGATGACACAGCTTAGGATGAGGTAGGATCAGTAGGTAGTTCTTCACCAAGAACTAGTGATTCTTCAACAAGAATCAAATGGGATAGTGAGCACAACTTCTTAATTGTTTCTTCTGGCAAGAAACAATATCAAGATTGAATCTTGGTCCAATCTAAGAACTAGAGATCGAACAGGGTAAGGCGCAAGAGTAGAAGGCAAGATCAGTCTAACTGTGTTATCTTCTCTCTTTATTCAGTGAGTGTGAAATCAAGGTTCGCCCTCCTCTCTTATTTATAGCCTTAAAGAGACAATTTCCTAATCTTATTAGGAGTTTCCTTATCCAAATCTTTGATTTGGATCTGGACTCTTTAAGTGATAAGGATAATCCCTTATCTTATCTGCAGATAAAGATCAATCTTCCTAATCAAATTAGGAGTTCCTTTAATCCAAATCATTATTTGGATCTGGACTCTTTAAGTAGATAAGGATAATCTCTTATCTTATCTGCTGATCCAAATACCAGATCCGCCCTTGTTTAATCAAACTAATTAACCCAGTTCGAAATGGGCTTTTAGGCCCATTAAGCTTTCAGGCTCACTTCCACTTTAATGTTGGCTAGGTTGGCTCTCTTTGTATGGCGTGGGACCCTATCATTGATCTACACATCAGCCACATGGGTTCAGCGTAGGCTCTGTTACAAGGCCTGGCCAAATTCACTACTGCAGATAGTGAACCCTTGAGTTCATCACTATGAGCTCTTAATGGGCCCAACATTTTCACTAAATGGTCCTTGGGTCCGGCCATCTTATGAAGGCCCAAGGACTATGGGCAGATGAAAGATTAGCCCATCAGGTATAATCCTCAATGGTCTTACACTTAACCTCTCAGCCCATAGTGATCAAATACTGCCCGACAAGAGAGGACCTCTCCCTCAGCTGCAAGGTGCAGTGCTGCGCTCTCTACTCACATGGATCCTGAGAATTAAAACAATTTTGCAAACATTTTGAAACCATAATATATATGTATACTCTATATAAATATATTTTGCAAAAACGAATTTCAACGGTTGAAATCAACTGCCGGCAATTTAGGTTTCCATCAGAGAGAGTGCATTCCCGATCATTCACTTTGTCCGACAAAAGGGGTTGATCCTGTCACTATGATCACCCACTCAGATGAATTCTCGAACTGTCCCAACATACCCAAGTTTTGACCCCCTCTAAGAATCTCACTGATTGGCATATCAAAGACAACCTAATCTGACACCCAGTGTAGTATCATAATCGAGTCTAGGGGTCTGGTGTAACATTCCAGTTTTGTCCATCTATGTCCAAGGTTCAGGGCAATGCTGGAATTTTGGTCCAATTCAGGGCTTCAAGGAAAACCCACACTGCATGTACCTTAGGTCTCACCCTAGCAGCTGAGACAAGCCACCACAACTAACTTGGTGGTACATCAATGTCATCCTAGGCAGGATAAATCTTCCCAGATTTATCCAATGGCTGTGAAAATTCTAAACTAACATGAGTCTCATATGTGTCCAGTTTAAGGGTATCACACAAAAATGCACCATAATAACATGAATAAAATTTGTACTTTATTCATTTATAATAAATGTCATAATGTACATCATGCTGATTGGAGCTATGGGCATACACTATCTAACACCGTCGGGTAGTGACATCATTAAATGACACATCAATGAAAATAAAGTGCACAAGAGGTTGTATCAATGTGAGTAATGAGGGATCTTGAGGAGAAGGAAAGTCGATCCTCGGGAAAATCCTCTTGAGACACATAGCGAAACCCCAGTGGCGCACTTAATGATTGATAGCAAATCCAATATTCCCTTTCCTGATAGGAGACAAGCACCTTTATCTCCTACCTTTTAGGATCTCGGGATCTCCCCCAATAAATAGAGATCCTCCTCATATTTAAATTCATCAGATACTTTGCATTCTGCATCCAACACCCGGGCATTCTCTCGCTTTGATTCCTTACGCCAGCATCCTTAGCCCCAAAAGCCTATCTCCCTACTCATCGGCCTCTTTTCGTCTTTCAAAGAGACCATCTCCCAACCAAGCCTTACCCTACCTATGGAATCTCTAGTTTCATCTTTGATCACAAAGAATGGCCTCAAGAAGAATCAATCTCACCACCATCCCCGAAGAGCAGAGCAATATCCCGGAGAGCACCAATCCGAAAGTAGAAAACCAGCTGGAGATGGAAACACCTATCCAAGCCAATATCAAGATACTATCAAACAAAGTTTATAGGTTCGAAGCACTTTTCGAAGACAAACTCAAGAGGCTAGAACAAATGCAAGAGGAGACGAGAAGCACCCTCTAGATTTTATTCAACCATTTGGCCCATGCTGAACAAACTCCTGCCGCCACTATTCCTGGCATCCCCAACTCTAATCCCAACCCTAGCTACCATGCCTCCAACCCGACCCTTGCCATCCTCGAGTAGTCGAACACCGCCAACCCGACTTCAACCCAAACAGGCCACCGGCCAGCCCACCAGTCTCATGCCTTTCCCTGCACTGATCCATTAATAGAGACCCCTCTTAAACAAGATAAACTGAGGGAATATGTCCAAGGGCTGGTAGATGAAAGCTGCAACCGGACCCAGTATTCGGCTGTTTTGCAAAAGCCTTACTCTGACCATATCCTATACAAGCCTTACCCTGTTGGGCACACCCCTCCTCAATAGTGGCCGCAATATGATAGGCAGAGAGGTAACCCACAATAACACATCGGCAAGTTCGAGGACATCCTTGGTTCCTTCGCCCTTGATGGGGATCTCAAAGTACGAGAATTCTCGAAGTCATTAACTAGTCCAGCGTACACGTGGTCTGTGAGTCTCACCCCTGGAAGCATCGATTCATGGGGTGAAGTAGCCAAGAAGTTCTTGTCGAAGTGCTTCACCCTAGAAAGAAAATTGACAATGGCTAATCTACGGAACATAGAGCAAGGACCAGGGGAAGATATTTTGGCCTATGTTATGAGGTTTCAGAAACTTACACACTCCATCTTCGACCAACATGCCACTAAGAAGAGTTTCGTTGGACAGTGAGTGCAAGGCATGCGCCCTACAGAATCGGCATCGAAAACATCAAAATCGAGACCTTTAGCCAGCTCTGGAGATGCACGGAGAGGATGGCATGAACCGTCAAGGACACCTCTCCATACAATAGAAATGAGGTGTATGCAGTCGATAGGAAGCCCAAAAACAATGGAGGAGTCAGACAGGGGTCGTATCAGCACGACAACGCCTTAGCAAGGAGTGCCCCTCCCCCCTTCCCCTACACAAGAGAGGAGGTTATTATGATACTAAACAAGTTAGTTGAAGGCAGGGCCATCAACCTGCCACCACCATCAGCAGGAGTGGACCCAGAGAAAGACAAGTGCGGCGGAAAGTGGTGCAACATCCATCAAACACTACATCATGACCTGACGGACTATTTCACCCTCAGAAGACTATTCATATAGAAGGTAAAGCTAGACCAGTTAAAGAAGAAAGACCCAACACGTGTGGAAACTGACCACCTCCCAACCCATACCCAGGGGGAAGCATTAATGTAGTCAGAATAGCCCATTAATACCAGTTCGATGCCCTAATAGAGAAACTATAGCAGAGTGAGGAGCTACAACAATTTTTCACCAAACAAGGAGCCAACACAACAACGTGAAAACTGGCCATCAGAGCATTGGCAGAAGTTTTCCAGTACCTGTTATAACCCTACAGTCGTGACCGCATCAATGTGGAATTCACAGCAGAAGATATGTTGGCCGCTGACCCCACCATAACAGACCCCTGTACATCATGGAGAAAATAGGGGGTTTCGAAATGAAAAGATCGATGGTTGACCCAGGAAGCTCTATCAATCTTATATCCACCCACACGTCGGAATTGATGAGCATCCGAAAGGAAGACATCAAGGGATTTCCACTAGAAGTGACAGACTTCAATGGGAACCCATCCATCATGGAGGGATCCATCGAGTTGCAGGTAGCGATAGGCCTATTCAACATCACACAAGAGTTCCAGGTAATCCTAGGGAGGACTTCTTAACACGCTCTCTTGGGACACCTATTGATACACAACTTGGTCCTTATCCCATTGACATATCATCTGTTTATTAACGCTAGGTACCAAGGGCGATCAATAAGGATCCCAGCCACCAGGGCCCCCTTTGACAAGTCAAAGACACACTTACAAGATGCCATTTACTTCACAGAGTTGGTGGATGACAGTGAGAGGAGGATAGCCAAGGTTGAAGGAACAAAGTTGCCTCATCTACCAAAGAGCAAGCCTACGAGGACCGCTGAATGCAAGAAGAGAAGCATATGCGTCTGGATGACGGGGAGCGATGGAAAAGACTTCTACACCATCATTGAGGAACATGAAGATGATGAACCACCCGTAGCCAAGAAGGCAATTTCCGAGGTATGATTTTATTATGATATATCTTATTAGGAGTAGCCTTATCACAACTTGGACTAATGGCAAAAAAAAATCATTTTCAAAAATTTAATCCCTAATACATGATCCATTATTGATGTTTCCCAAATCAAGTACATATCTGTTTGTCAAAAAGTCACTATAATCCTTTAATGGAAGACTCTAAGTAGTGTTTCGACCAAAACTGTTTCACTACGTTGCAAATCGACGTCGTTGCAGTAACATCATCAAACAATAATTCAGCCCTTGCAAATGATACAAAGGTAGAAGATTTAACCACAAACTTATTAGACACGAAACCCCATAATTTGAAACAAATAATAGCGTAGGCCATGACAAGAGTTAAAGGAGGATGCCCTGGAATATATCGATGAAGTCAGAGTGCCTCTCAGGTGCATGACAAATTCCATTGACACAATAGAAGAGCCATTAGAAGAGATCAACCTAGCAGCTAATGGAACAAATAAAAGACCATTATATATATCTACCAAGCTAGCAGCCGAAGACAAAGAAAAACTTATCACACTCATAAAAGATAAGGAACTATCCTTATCGCAAAAAAAAAAAAGAAAAAAAGAAACCTTAGAACCCAAAAATAGTGTAACCTGCATATTCTCACAGAATTTCAGGATGCATTCACTTGGTGATACGACCAGATGTCGGGATTAGATTTAGACCTTGTCAGACACTCCTTGTGTGTAGACCCGAAATTCCAGCCGGTAAAGCAGCCACAGAGGATTTTCAAGCCAGAAATAACCTCGAAGATCAAGGAGGAGATATAACAGCTTTTCAAGGTGGGTTTCATCAAACCAATAGCAGACCCTCAGTGGCTAGCCAATTTAGTCCCAGTCCTTTGGCGATAGTATATCACCCAAATACTAACCTCACCTTGTCGCAGATGCTGTGTCGACTTTAGGGACCTAAATAAGGCTTACCCAAAGGACAAATTCCCTCTACCCAAATACTAACCTCACCTTAAGGGGTAAAACTGCCTAATTTGAATATTGCAGAAACTTGGCTTAAAAATCATATTTACCCTTCCATTTGCAAGCTTTCTTGATAATCTAAGATTGATTATTGAAATCAAGTAGGTATTCTTCTCATTATTTCTGATAGAGGATTTCTACCCCTGAACTTGCTATACATACTTAATTTTTTTATTGCTACCTTCCACCGTTTGACGTGAATCTAGACACTTTCCTTAGGTGAAGAGACCTGGTTACTAAGTGTTAGGTAATTGTCTTTGCCATTCCCTTTTTCGTTTGACGCGAATCTCGACACTTGACTTAGGTGAAGAGACCCGATTACTAAGTGCAGGGTGTCCATTGAACTTTTATTCTCTTTTTTTTTTTGGAAACATTGTTCAGAGTAGTCCACTGCCTTTAACTGTTTGAAGAATTAAATGGTTTCAACAATATTCAAATAAGACCACTTTTAACTCCTATCACTTGCTACCAATTTCTACAAAATTCAATATTCTTTTATCAGTTTCCTCAACTTTTTTTTTGGTTGGGAAACTCTTCTAATGGAAAAAATTTTGAATTTTTTAGTGAAATTTTAATTCTACATATTTAAAGGCTTAGCTTCTCAATTTTTTTTTCAAAAAATTTTTTCTCTTTCTTTTCTCACCCCCAACTTAACTTTCATTGTCCCTAATGGCATGACTACAATGATAAAAAAAGGACTTGGGCCAAAGGGAACAATTAATAGGTTTTCCTGAGGGGTTCAAGGTCTACCACCTGGTAACGAATAAAAAAAAAGAAAAACTCAACTCCTAAAAGCATAAACATTAAAAACTATGTTGGGTTGCCTTCCAACCAGAGCTAAGTTTAATGTCTTCAGCCAGACGCATTTGCTCGGTTCTTTCTGGGTCACTTAGGCCTATCTTCTCAACCTTTCCACTCTTAGAGACTCCTTCTACATATGGTTTAAGTCTTTGACCATTGACTTTGAATGTGCTTCCATTCTTTGGATCAACAATTTTAACTGCACCATACGGAAACACTTTTTCCACAATAAATGGCTCGTCCCACCTAGACCTTAATTTACCAGGGAACAAACGCAGCCTAGAATTAAAAAGCCAAACCTTTTGATTTGGTTCAAAAGTTTTTTCTTGAAATGTTTTTCTCATGGAAGGATTTTGTTTTGGCTTTATAAATGCACGAGCTTTCATAAGCCTCATTGCGCAATTCCTCTAGTTCACTTAATTGTAGGGCTCGGTGGGATCCAGCTTGGCCTAAATCTAGATTGAACTTCTCGATGGCCCAATAAGCCTGATGTTCTAATTCGATAGGAAGGTGACATGCTTTACCAAAAAGTAGCCTATAAGGAGACATTCCAATGAGAGTTTTGTATGTTGTTCGATATGCCCAAAGTGCGTCGTCCAGTCTGTCGGACCAATCTAATCAGTCGAGCCTAATGGACTTTTGTAGAATACTTTTAATTTCCCTATTGGATACTTCCACTTGACCATTTCTTTGGGGATGGTTGGGGGTTGCTATCTTATGGGTGATTCCATATTTGCGAAACAAAGCAAGGAATTGTGCATTAGTAAAGTGTGATCCCCCATCAATGATGATTACTCACGGACACCCAAACCTAGAGAAAATGTTCTTTTGAACAAATTTCATTACAACTTTGTGGTCATTGGTCCCGGTTGCTACCACCTTAATCCATTTAGACACATAATCAATAGCCACCATGATGTATTCATGACCAGAGGATAGCGAAAATGGTCCCAGGAAATCAGTACCCCAAACAACAAAGATTTCTATAGCTAGAATAGGGTTAAGTGGCATCATGTCTCTATGGTACATATTCTCGACAGATTGGCATCTTAGGCATCTTTGACTAAAGACATCGGCATCCTTAAATAAAATCGGCCAGTAAAAACCACTCTAAAACTTTGGCTGCAGTTTTCTTTCCCGAAAAGTGCCCCCCACAAGAGAGTGTGACAAAAGTTGAGGATGCTTTGGTGTTCAGACTCGGGGACACAATGCCAGATCACTTGATCTGAACAGATACGAAATAGCTCAGGATCTTCCTAAAAGTAATATTTGATTTGAGAAAAGAATTTGTCTTTCTCATTCTTAGACCACCCCTCGGGAATTTTACCTACTACTAAGTAATTGACAATATGAGTGTACCATGGGGGAGCACTATGAGAGATAGCTAAGAGATGCTCATTTGGGAAGGAATAGTCTTGGACGGGCTCGCTATTTCAATTTGAATTTGGGATAGATAATCAGCTACTACATTTTCAAAACCCTATTTATCCAAAATCTCAAGGTCAAATTCTTGCAAAAGAATGATCCATCTAAGTTTGGTCTCTTTGATAGACAACAAATGTCTTAAGGTCAAGTGATCAGAGTAGACAAACACTTTGGTGCCCAATAGGTACGGGCAAATTTTTTCCAGAGCAAACACTACAACTAACAGTTCTTTCTCTATGGTGGTATAATTCAATTGGGCTTCCGAGTGGGTACGACTTGCATAATAGATTACCATAGGACATTTATCCACCCTTTGTCCCAAAACAACTCCGATGGCATAGTCAGAGGCATCATACATGATTTCAAAGGGCAAAGACCAGTCAGGAGGTTGCAGAATTGCAGCCTTGGTCAGTGCCCCTTTTAGGTACTCGAAGGCTTTAAGACATGCTTCATCAAAATAGAATGGGACATCTTTTGCTAAAAGGTTGCACAATGGTCTGGAGATCTGGGAGAAGTCCTTAATAAATCATCGGTAGAAACTGGCATGTCCAAGAAAAGAATGGATTTGCTTGACAGAAGGGGGGTGAAAGTTTGGAGATTATGTCAATTTTTGCTTTATCCACTTCAATACCCCATTCGGAAACTATGTGACATAAAACAATGCCTTCTTTGACCACAAAATGACTCTTCTCCCAATTGAGGAGCAAGTTTGTCTCGATACATTGTTGAAGAACTTTTTTGAGACATGTTTCAAAGGAATACCCAAAGACAGAGAAATCATCCATAAATATTTCCAAGAAATCACCCACCATTTCCAAAAAAAATACCGTCATAAACCTCTGAAAGGTTGCTGGTGCATTACATAAACCAAACAACATTCGTTAGAAGGAGAATGCTCCATAAGGGCGGGTAAAAGTTGTTTTCTCTTGGTCTTCAGGGTAAATGGATACTTGGTTATATCCAGAATACCCATCTAAGAAGCAGAAATGTTTTTTACTAGCAAGTTTTTCTAAAATTTGGTCAATGAAAGGAAAAGGGAAGTGGTCTTTTTTTGTGACTACGTTGAGTTTCCTAAAGTCAATGTACACTCACCATCCCGTGGTAAGTCAGGTAGGGATTATTTCACCTTGATCATTAGTGAGCACGGTGAATCCATCTTTCTTAGGCACCACTTGCGTAGGACTTACCCAACTGCTATCTAAAATCATGTAGATAATACCTGCATCTAACCACTTAACTACTTTTTGCTTGACCACCTCTCTCATATTTGGGTTCAACCTTCTTTGCATCTCCCTATTAGGTTAGGTACCCTCCTCTGTGTAAATATGGTGCATACAATTGGATGGACTAATCCCCTTCAAATCAGCTACTGACCAACCAATGGCACCCCTATACTCCTTTAATACCTTGATCAGTTTCTCTTCCTGTCTAGGGGTTAAGTTTGCGACTATGATTACCGGAAGTATTTGGTTGGGTCGTAAAAACACATACTTAAAGGAGTCCAGTAAGGGCATTAGTTCCAGATGTGGGGGATATTCAAGAGAAGGCACAAGTGGTTCACTCTTTAGTTGAGGCAGAGCTTCAACAAAAGGCCATGATTGAAATGGGTGAGGAGACTTCATTAAGGCATTAGCTTCTTCCGTCAGGCCATCTACTATGACCAGATTGGTTTCTCCAGGGGTTTCTCTCTACATCTATTGTACAACAATTCCTATTCTATTCTGGGTAGGTAGAAGGACTTTCGGACTCATACAGATCTTCACACTTTCCCTCCTTTTGAAGAGTTGAGATTTCTTCAGCATTTTCTAAGTATGGGACATTAAAGGTTGTAAGATCTTAGTATTGGGGAAGACCTAAGGATTCATCTCTAGGGTCTACAACCAGTTGATTAAGCATTGAATCATTTTCCCACTGCAAGTTAGCTTCCATGGGCTGAATTACTTGGCTCTCTAACTTTAGGATTGACTGTTGCTGAGCTAAGATCAACTATTGGAGTTGTAGAAACCTATCATCAAATGAATCGGCTTGATAAGGCTGAACTAGTTGGGTCCCAGGGTACTCATTATACTCATAGTGAGCCTGGGCTGTAGACCATTTCGAGAGCACATCTAGCAAGGTGGTTTCTTGGGCTTGGGTCTAATAACAAAAATTGGGTTGATTTTCCCACCCAGGGTTATATGGACTAAAGGATGGGTTAACATTGGGTTGGAGAAATCTGTTAACTGCATGTACTTGCTCTAGAATGACCGGTTGACATAGGCACGCCATAGGACACTGACTAACATAATGTGTTAGGCTTGCACAAATAGAACATGTTGGGTAGGATGACAAGGTTGGGAATGGGCTAAATTGTTGACGACATGCAAGGACTTGGTCAAGTCTTTAGGCCATCCCATTGATCTTGTCCAATTGTCGAGACACATGGTTCCAATCAATTTGTAGCTTAGGTTGGAAGTAGTTTCTCATTCCGCAAACTCTGGCCATTGCATTAATTTTATTTTGTTTTTTAATTTTTTTTTGAAATTTGAAATTTAAATTTAAATTTTAGTTTTAATTTCAAATTTAGATTTTGAAATTTAAGTTCAGCAATTTAAACTCAAATTTGAAAATTTTCTTTCTTTTTTTCTTTTTTATATTTTCTCTTTTTTTTAATTCAAAATTTAAATTTTTGAAAATTAAATTCAAATTTAAAAATTTTAAATTAAAAAAAATGCAAACAAATCAACCACACAACCTAGAGTTGACCTAGGGTTTCCTAAACTGCTACCCAATTGGCCTTCCTTGTATGGCTTGGGACCCAAACATTGATCTACACATCAGCCACATGGGTTCAGCCCAACCTTTGTTACAAGGCCTAGCCGAATACACTATTATGGACAGTGCACCCCCTGAAAACCATCTCATGTCTCTATGGGCCCAACACTTACCCTAAGTGGGTGGGTGAATTTCAAAAATTCAAACCAAGGGTTTTAGAGCAGAACATTCTCCTGTGATTTGTGATAGGATCTCAGAGTTCTCCTCCAGCCGCCGCCACCATTCACTGCCTAGTTTGATCTCTCTGAGAGGGAAAGATCAAGAAGGTGTTCTTGATATTAGTCTTTGCTGAAAGGATGATTGTGTATGGTGCTCTTCGCTTCCTCCGAATTCTTGTGAAGAATTTGTTTCATAGGACGAACACTACTTGAACACAGACGTTGGGAGATACCGACTCTCCGTATCAAGTATAACCCTTACCTTTCTCTTTGGTTCAGATCTAGTTCGGTTTTGGTTCAATTAGATCCTTGAATATTGTATTCTAAAATCAGGGAATATGATTCCCAGTTGGAAGGGAGGAGAGAAATTTTTGAAATTCACCCACCCACTTAGGGTAAGTGTTGGGCCCATAGAGACATGAGATGGTTTTCAGGGGGTGCACTGTCCATAATAGTGTATTCGGCCAGGCCTTGTAACAAAGGTTGGGCTGAACCCATGTGGTTGATGTGTAGATCAATGTTTGGGTCCCAAGCCATACAAGGAAGCCCAACTGGGTAGCAGTTTGGAAGGCTAAATGAATACATAACCTTAAATGGGCCTTAAGCCCATTTCGAACTGGGCTAATTTGATTAGTCACTTAAAGGAGCGAATTCTGAGATGGATCAGCTGATAGGATTGGGCCCTAACCCTATCCACTTAGAGAGTCCAAAATCTAAATAAGATTTAGATCTGGAAGCCTACTGATTAGATTAGGAGATGGCTGATCTAATCTACAAATAAGATAAATGTTATCCCTTGCCACTTAAAGGGACTTCTAGTCCAAATATGATTTGGGTTACCTACTCCTAATGGGATTAGGAGCTGATCCCTTTGAGATTATAAAAGGAGGAGGGGGCGGCAGCCTTTAGACATGCAACCAGCACATTGTTGTCTTCGGAGCTGAGATCACAAGAAGAGAGAATTCTGCACCCTGCAAATACTCTCTTGTCGCCTCCTTCCTATAGCCGCTGCCTCCAGCAATTCGATCTCCAGTTATTGGGAGAAATCAAGATTTGATCTTGATACCAATCTTTTGGAGAAAAGATTGGTTGGAGTTGTATTCACTAGTCATCCAGTTGATTCTTGTGAAGGGTCAAGTACTTTTGGAAGAACACTACTGATTCTGCTCCACCCTGCACTATGCCATCTTCAGTGGGAGCAGATTTTAGATCCTTCCTTGGGCGTGAACACCTCCATTGGGAGATACTACTTCTCTGTATCAGGTATAATCCCTCCCTACTACTTTTGGTTCAGATCTGGTTCAATTTGTGGTTCAAGAATGATCCTTGAAAATATGATTTTCTAAATAGGGAATTTGATTCCCAGTTGAAGGGAGAGGAATTTTTTTTTGAAATTCGCCCCTTTATTCCATAATTTTTGGGCATCCATGTAATGGATATCCTATCCCTTCAGTGGTATAAGAGCCAGGTTCAAATCATGAACCATTCTTTTTCAGATCTGAACCTGCACAAATGGGCAGAAGGCGTTCTACCCAATTTGCGCAGATATGGGTTTTGGGAAATTTGTTCCCAAAATTGATGGGCAAATAATCTAAAATTAATTTTAAATAAATCTGATTATTGTTTAGAATAGTTCTTTATGATTTTTTTGATTTATGCGGTGTTCGTACAACAGGAGATCGAATTCTTGGTTTGCGTAGGGAGAACTGCAAGATTTGCAGTTTCTTGATTTATTTTATACATTTGGTCTGTAAATATTTTTTATTTTTATTTTTAGACTCAATATATAGGCATTCGATCTGGTGTAATTAATAATAGAAATAGGATTTCTATTTATTTTTATTCTTGGATCGAAAATGGCAGCGCAAAACGGGAGATTCCGCAGAGAAGGAGATTTCACAGATGGGACATTCGCTACCTGCGATTTGCAGTTTGTGAAATTGAAAAATTGTGATCTAACCTCTGTTTTGCAAGATGAATTGTGCCAACATCCCTGATTGATGGATTCTTGATTTTCTTTTATCAGTTATTTAATTTCATATTATTTTCTTGAATTAAAGATTTAATTAAATATCAAACCCTGGACCCATTTGAACCAAGATTGGTTCAAACTGTTTGGACTAAATCTAGGGTTTAATCAATGCTGAAAGTCAGCCCTAATTTTCCCACTAATGGGCCTGGGGATTGATATTTAATTAAATGGTTAATTCGGCCCAACCTGTAAAGGCCCAGTTTTAAATAGTTAAAACTACTAAAAGCCCACTTCAAAGGATCAAACTATATGGGCTGAACTGGGTAACCCTAATTCAGCCCATATACCTAGATAATATTAATGGTTAATATCATGGATTTAAAATGGGCTTCCAATGGGCCTTATAGATAATTCATTGATTGGATCAATTTATCCTTGCTTGAGATGTTTGGATGTGTGATGTGTTGCGTACATGGGCCATGAGTACTTGGCCTCTCATTCGATAGTGGCTCTTGCGCACACCATGGCTGAATGCACATCATTGCCATGGTGTCCCTTTTGGTCATTGGATGACCTCCCTCACAGGTGGGCCCCACACCTCATCAAGAGGTTACATGCGGAACCCTAGCCGTTTTAAGCCCCACCGAAATCTAACTTTATGAAAGTCAGTGGGAGCCACTTTGGTTTGACATAAATCAATCTAGGGTGTAATAACTATTCCCTTCTGCAAATATGAGTGCATGTGATAGGGAAATTCATATGATGAACTCTCTAAAGGCCTTCCATTATTAGCATGAGGATGAGTCCTTCAGTAATGAGGAAACGCACCAGAAAATGGGCTATCCATTTGTTGTTGGGCTTGTCTAAGTGTTTCATAAGATGATAGGGGCATCATAGACCGATGTGGGAGGGGCTTCACCTGAAAATAGGAACCCTCTCACGGTACCTTGGTGTTCACGAATATGATGGGTAAGCACTCACTGGACAAAAAGGTTTACCTGAAAATGGCTCTGAACCTTGTCTGAAAGAGGCCAAAGGGAAAACTCATATGATGAGTGGATATGATCCTTCATAGAAAGGTGGTGGGGTTATACAACTGAAACAGTTGGCTTCATGCACCCTATGTGATTTCCCATAGATTAAAATGGAAATGGAAATGGAACATAGATTAAAATTCATATCTATGTAATGAACATGAATCAAATTAGGTTGTGGACTGATGTTTGCTCTTTTATCAGAAAATGGCAAATGGATCTGTTGCAAAGCTTCTTGACGACAACATGCTTAAGGGCCCAAACTATGCCGACTGATACAGGAACCTTATGCTGGTCCTAGCTTCTGAAAAGCTGGACAAAGTGGCAAAGAATCTTGCCCCAGAGCGTTCGGGCGACAAGGCTTCTGAGGCCCGAAGGAGAGACTATTAGGAATGGGAGGAGAAAAACTCCCTTGCCCGGTATTACATCATTGCCTCTTGGACAACCCAATACAGAGGTAGTTCAATCAGATCGAACTTGCCAAGGACATATTGGATAGTCTCAGGACAATGTATGAAGAGTAGAATCATTCTACTCGACAAAAGGTCTTGAAACAGTTCATGACCGCACAAATGACCAAGGGCCAACAAGTTCACGACCATTGTCTTTGGATGATGGGATACATCAACGAACTAGAGGCTCTTGGATTTGGACTGGACCTTGCAACCCAAATAGATGCTATCCTTAATTCTTTGCCTCCTTCCTTTAATCCGCTCATCATGAACTATAACATGAACAAACAGAATGTCAGCTTGCAAGAGCTCAGCAATATGTTGCAAAGAGCCGAAGAACTGATTAGAAAGGAAGAGCCTGTAGCTATGCTTGTTGAAGCTAGCAAGACAGGCAAGAGAAAGATGAAGGCAAAGAATCCTCAGAAGAAAGCCACTAAGGGTAAGAAGCAGAAGAAAGACAAAGTATTGGATGCCTGTCACTTCTACAAAAAGATTGGCCATTGGAAAAGGCTGCCTACCTGGAATCCAAGAAAGGTAATTTCAAAACTTGTGTTATAGAAACCAATTTATTGGTAGCTTCTGTGTCCTAATGTATTGACTCTAGGGCTTCAACTCATGCGTGTAACTCACTGCAGGGGTTCAAGGTAAGCAGAAAGATGAGTGAAGGAAAAGTCACACTCTACTTAGGGACTACTGCAACTGTTGCAGCCACGGCCATAGAAACCGGGGAGTTAATTTTTAGAGAAGAAATAATTCTACTAAAACATTGTCTTTATGTACAAAGTTTAAGAAGAAATTTGATTTCTGTGTGCAGATGGTTATTCTGTCTTCTTTAGTAATACGAATACTATTAAAAGAAATAATTGATTCATCGCATATGGGGAACTGGAGAACGGTCTCTATGTTCTACATCCTTCTCTAGAAACTAACATAACTGAAACTACGTCGGCGGAAATCCCCAAGAAAAGAGCCCATGATACAGTTAATCCCACGTGTCAGTGGCATTACTGACTTGGCCACATCGATGTTGACCGAATCACAAGGTTGGTAAAGGATGGTCCTTTAGATTTTCTAACTGTAGAAGATCTTCCCACCTGTGAGCCTTGCCTACAAGGCAAGATGAAGAAACAACCATTTAACAGTAAGCCTAAAAGATATACAGGCACACTTGACCTAATACATACTGATGTATGTGGTCCCTTGAGTGTTAGGACACGAAATCAACATGTGTATTTCATCACCTTCACATATGATTTCTCATGATATGGTTACGTGTACCTAATGAGACACAAGTCTGAATCCTTTGAAAAGTTCAAAGAGTTTAGACAAGAGGACGAGAAATAGTTTGGGAGAGAAATTAAGGCCCTTTGATCAGATCGAGGTGGCGAGTATCTCTCTGACGAATTCAGGGACTACTTAAAGGACAATGGGATAATATCACAATTAGTTCCTCCTGCTATACCTCAACTTATCAGTGTTTCAGAGATGAGGAATAGGACCTTATTGGATATGGTTCAGTCGCTTCACATACATTCAGAGCTACCCACATCCTTTTGCGGTTACGCATAAGAGACTACAATTTACGTGCTGAATCGGGTTTCAACCAAATTGGTTCCGAATACTCCATATGAACTTTGGACCGGAAAGAAACCAAGTGTCAGACACTTGAAGATCTGGGGTTATTCAGCACACGTTAAAAGAACGAGTGTAGACAAGTTGGAATCCAAGACCAGTCGTTGCCTATTTGTTGGCTACCCAAAAGGCTCAATAGGTTACCTATTCTATGACCCAAGTGAGCAGACAGTGTTCTGCAGTCAAAATGCACAATTATTGCAGACTGATTATATCCTGGACACCCATCGTCAAGAAAATGTTCTTGATGAGGAGAGCCCAGGAGTAGTGGGAGATGTCCCACAAGTTCTAGGTAGTGACCAACCTAGAAGATCCACTCGGGTATCCAAACCACCAGTCCGTTATGGTTATAACCAGGATAGTTACCTGGTGGAAACCTTTACTAGTGAGGAAGATCCCGTGACTTACGCGGAAGCTATGTTGGACATAGATTCCCAGAAGTGAGTGGAGGCCATGAGAGTAGAGATCGACTCAATGGAGACCAATGGAGTCTGGACTCTAGTAGATCCACCATCCGGGGTAAAAGCAATCGGTTGCAAATGGATTTACAAGAGGAAAAGGAACCCGACGGTAGGGTTGAGACCTTTAAAGCTCGTCTGGTGGCGAAAGGGTAAACTTAGAAAGAGGGCATCGATTATAAGGAAACATTTTTGTCTGTGGCCATGCTTAAATCCATTAGGATCCTGCTAGCTGTAGCAACATACCATGATTATGAGATTTGGCAGATGGATGTCAAAACTGCTTTCCTGAATGGAGATCTTACTGAAGATATCTATATGCAGCAGCCGCAAGGCTTCATTGCTACGGGTCAGGAAAACATGGTATGTAAACTTAATAGATCCATTTATTGACTTAAGCAAGTTTCTAGAAGTTGGAACATCCGTTTTGACTCTGCTGTCAAATCGTTTGACTTCGAGCAGAATCCGGAAGAACCCTGTGTCTACAGGAAGTACAGTGGAGATAAGGTTACCTTCTTGGTTCTGTATGTAGATGACATTCTACTCATCGGGAATCATGTAGGAATGTTGATTACGGTGAAAGTATGGCTTTCACAGCAATTCTCCATGTAAGATCTTGGAGATGCTTCCTATATACTGGGTCTTCGACTCTATAGAGATAGATCGAAGTGGATAATAGGATTATCCTAATCTGCCTACATTGACAAAATAGTCAAAAGATACAACATGGAAAACTCCAAGAAAGGAAATGTTCCTTTTAGCCACGAAGTTACTCTCTCCAAGAAGATGTCTCCCAAGACTTCTGATGAGATTGAAGGCATGAAAGACGTTCCCTATGCCTCTGTCGTAGGGAGCACCATGTATGCCATGTTGTGCACTCGTCCTGACGTTGCTCAGGTAGTGAGTGTAGTAAGTAGATTTCAGGCCAACCCAGGGCAGGAGCGCTGGACTGCTGTGAAAAACATACTTAAACACCTTCGAAGGACAAAAGAGTTTTGTCTAGTGTTCGATGGTAACTCACTATAGATCCAAGGGTATACAAATGCTCATTTCTAGTCGGATCCAGATGATAGAAAATCTACATCTGGATATGTTTTCACGATAGGATCGTGTGTTCTTTCCTAAATGTCAGCAAACAGGGATCCTAAGTAACAAATTAATAGTCCACAACCTAAGCCGAGCGCATTGCCGTAAGTGATGCTGCCTTATGAATGAAAGTGTTCATTCCTGAATTTGGAATTCAGTACATCACCCATTCCACTGTTGTATGACAACACTGGACCTACGGGAGGATGATATTAAGAGGTAACATCAGCGGAGAATGTGGTAGACCCATTGACTAAGCCACTGTCACAGAAAGTGTTTGAGAAACACATGGAAAGCATGGGACTCCGGCTAGTACCTGATTGGACCTAAGTGCAAGTGGGAGTTGTTAGACAGTTTTGTATGCCCTTAGCTTCCCTTGGTATGTTTCTGTGTAGTACCCTAAAACTGGACACTTATTGATACTCATGTTAGTTTAGAATGTTCACAGCCAGTGGGTCGGTCTGGGGAGACCTATCCTGACAAGGTTGACACTGTGGTGCCACCAAATCAGTTGGGGTGGCTTGTCTCAGCTGCCAGGGTGAGACCCTAGGCACATATAGTGTAGGATTAATTGAATCTTTGAACTGGACCAGATTTCCAGTATTGCCCTACACCTTGGAGATTGATGGGAAAAACTGGAAAGTTACACCTGACCCCTACACTCGATTATGATACTTCACTGGGTGCCGGATTAGGCTGTCTTTGATGTACCAATCAGTGATATCCTTAACGGGGATCAAAACCTGGGCATGTTGGGATAGTCTGAGAATTCATCTGAGTGGGTGATCATAATGACCGGATCAGCCCCTTTGTCAGACAAAAGTAATGATCGGGGATGCACTCTCATTGATGGAAACCAAGACTGCCGGCAGTCGATTTCAATCATTGAGATTAGTTTTGCAAAATATATTTTATATTAAATATAAAAGTATATATATTATGGTTTCTAAAAGGTTTTAATTCCTAGGATCCATATAAGCAGAGTGTGCAACACTGTTCCTTGCAGCCGAGGGAAAGGTCCTCTCTTGTCGGGCAGTGTGTGATCATTATGGGCTGAGAGGTTAAGTGTAAGACCATTGAGAATAATACCTGATGGGCTAATTTTGCATCTGCCCACAGTCCCTATGTGTTACAAGGTGGCATGGCCCAGGGACCACTTAGGGTAAGTGTTGGGCCCATAGAGACCATGAGATGGTTTTCAGGGGGTGCACTGTCCATAACAGTGTATTCGGCCAGGCCTTGTAACAAAGGTTGGGCTGAACCCATGTGGTTGATGTGTAGATCAATGTTTGGGTCCCACGTCATACAAGGAAGCCCAACTGGGCAACAGTTTGGAAGGCTAAATGAATACATAACCTTAAATGGGCCTTAAGCCCATTTCGATCTGGGCTAATTTCATTAGTCACTTAAAGGGGCGAATTCTGAGATGGATCAACTAATAGGATTGGGCCCAGACCCTATCCACTTAGAGAGTCCAAAATCTAAATAAGATTTAGATCTGGAAGCCTCCTGATTAGATTAGGAGATGGTTGATCTAATCTGCAGATAAGATAAGGGTTATCCCTTATCACTTAAAGGGACTTCTAGTCCAAATATGATTCGGGTTACCTACTCCTAATGGGATTAGAAGCTGATCCCTTTGAGATTATAAAAGGAGGAGGGGGTGGCAGCCTTTAGACATGCAACCAGCACATTGTTGTCTTCAGAGCTGAGATCACAAGTAGAGAGAATTCTGCACCATGCAAATACTCTCTTGTCGCCTCCTTCCTGCAGCCACTGCCTCCAGTAGTTCGATCTCCAGTTTTTGGGAGAAATCAAGATTTGATCTTGATGCCATTGGAGTTGTTTTCACTAGCCATCCAGTTGATTCTTGTGAAGGGTCATGTTCTTTTGGAAGAACACTATTGATTCTGCTCCACCCTGCATTGTGCCATCTTCAGTGGGAGCTGATTTTGGATCATTCCTTGGGCGTGAACACATCCATTGGGAGATACTACATCTCTGTATCAGGTATAATCCCTCCCTACTACTTTTGGTTCAGATCTGGTTTAGTTTGTGGTTCAAGAATGATCATTGAAAAGATGATTTTCTAAATAGGGAATTCGATTCCCAGTTGAAGGGAGAGAAATTTTTTTTTTAAATTCACCCCCTTATTCCGCAATCTTTGGGCGTCCATGTGATGGATATCCTATCCCTTCAAGGTCTGCCTATGAAGAATCTGATGGGTCACTTTGTGCGATGAGCTTCACCTTTTGGCCTAATATGTAGTGCCTAAACTTCTACGCAGTGAATACCAATGCTAAACACTGCTGCTCCATATGGGAATAGTCTTTCTCAGTCAGCTTAAGGATCCTACTGGCGTAGTAGATCAGGCACTCAAATCCTTCATCATTATCTTGTGCCGACAAGCATCCTACGGCCTCTGAGTTTGATGTGATGTATACCTTAAACTCTTGGAAGCTCTTGGGTGGTGACACTGTCGGGGCCTTAGCTAGGGTACCCTTCAACTGCTTAAATGCCTCTCGGTGCTCTATTATCCATTTAAACTCTACATCCTTCTTGGTCAGTTTCATTAGCAGTATCACCGCATGCACAAGGCTGAGGATGAACCTCCTAAGGCATGAAACTTTTCCTATGGAGTTTTTTAGTTGGGGCTCATTGCTTGAAGGCATTAAACCTAGGACTGCTTTTACTTTGTCTTCGTTAGGATGGATTCGGTTCAGTTCACTCTGTACCCTAGGAACTTTCCAGACTATACTCCAAATGCGCACTTTAGAGGATTAAGTCTCAGGTTAAAATCTCTACACCTATCAAACACTTTCTTAGAACCTCAGGGTGGTCTTCCTGCTTCTTTGCTTTGACTACTATGTCACCCACATAGCATTCTATTTCCTTGTGCATCATTTCATGGAAGACACTTGTCATTGCTCTCCGATATGTGGCCCCAACATTCTTTAAGTCAAAAGGCATCATCTTGTAGTAAAAATTCCCAATAGGTATTCTAAAGGCCGTGTGAGGTGCATCTGTGAGTCTATCAAAATCTCCATGTTTGGCAAGGGAAGCTTATCTTTGCGGAAGACCCAATTCAGGTCCCTAAAGTTGATGCAACATCTGTGGTAGTCGTGAGAGTAGTTAGTTCATAGTAGTATTCTAGGAGTTTGACTAAGCAGCTAAACTTTAGATACTAACCTGAGTTGGCCATTCTTCTTCTTAACTGGGACTATATGGACTAGTCATTTTGGGTGCGTTATAGGCTTGATGAACCCTACTTTTAGGAGTCGCTCGACCTCCACCTTAATCTTCAGGTCTACTTCTAGCTTGAAAACCCTCTGGGGTTGCTATACAGGTTTGAACTTTGGATCTATACGCAGAGAGTGTCGGACGAGTGCCAAATCTAGGCATGGCATCTAGTTGTACGACCAAGCAAAGACTTCTCAGAATTCTGTGAAAGTGCACACAAATTAGTCCATTTTCTTTTAGATAGGCTCTAATATTTTGTGATGAAGAAAGGTTCTTACCTTTCAATAGTGCGATCAACTTTTCTCTATCCTCAGGTCCTAGTTTGGTTTATATGTACAATGGCCTTTTCTCCGTTCCTTCTGCGACCATGTTGATTTCTTCTAAGGGCTCCTCCACCGCATTGATGGAATCCCTCATACACTTAGGAGGTGCTTGGATTTCATCACAATACTCTAAAGTCTCTTCCTTCTGTTCCTATTATCGCGAATGGGTTTTAATATTTCAAATTAATTGTCACTTATCTGCTCAACATATTTTAGCATTATACCTTCATTGCCCATGGTTCTTGTTTGGCTTGCAATATGACCATTGCGATGTTCTTTTGTGGTAAAGGTCTAGTGAAATAGTTTTGGTTGAAACATTGTTTGCAAATATGTTTGAGAGAAAGTTATGATTGTTCCATTCAAAGCTCATGTTTTGCAGATGATACACTCATATGGCAAGAATATATAAGTTTTTTTTGGTAAAAACTGCTTGGTGATGATAGTTACATCTTGTGATAAAATCATATTTATGTACATGTATTTTTCTTTTTATACTCTAGTATACACAACATAGATATCCTACCTTGTAATTAATCATAAAGTCATACCTCAAGGATGGCCCTTTTGGCCACCAACGATTCTTTGTCCTTGTAGTCCATGACGATGGTGTATAGCTCTTCCTGTCATTGCCGATCATCCACACACATCTGGTCCTCTTCTTCCTTTCCAGCATTGCTGAGTGTTTGCCCTGTGTAAGGATCGATAATTGCAGTCTCTCTACTTTGTCTATTCTTGTTTCACCTTCATCAGCTAGCTCCGTGAAGCAAATTGCATCTTGTAAGTGAGCCTCTAACTTGTCGAAAGGGACTTTAGTTTCCAAAATCCCTATCACACACCCCATGTGCTTGGCCTTTATGCACTGATGGTACGTTGACGGAACCAGAGCCAAACCATGTATCAATAGTCGTCCCAGTGGAGTATGATAGGCGGTCATCCCTAAGATGACTTGGAACTCTTGCATGATGGAGAACAGTCTGATTGTGACTTGTAGCTCGATGGACCCCTCTGTGATGAATGTGTTGCCGTTGAAGTCAATCACCTCTATGGGCAAACCTTTAACTGTCTCCTTTTGTATGTTCATTAGCTTTAATGTGTGGATAGGAATTAGGTTGATAGAGCTCCCAGGCTCAACCATGGACCTTCTCATATCAAAGCCCCCCACCCTTGTTGTGACGTACAAAGGCCAATTGTGGTGGGGGTCAGTAGACAGCATGTCGTCTGGTGTGAACTCTACACTGGTTTGATCGGGTCGATGTGGGTCCAACAGCCTTTTGAATGCTTCTACCAGCACTTTGATGGCCAACCTCCTCATTGAGGTGCTAGCTCCTTATCCGTTAAAGAATTGTTGGAGCTTCAGACTTTATTCTAACCTTTCTATTAGCATGTCAGGCTGATAATGGCCTGGTGCTCTAACTACATAATGCTTCCCCCTGGGTGTGAGCTGGGAGAAGGTCGGTCTCTACCTGCGTTGGGTTCATTTTTACGAAGTCATCTAATTTTACCTTCTACACAAATAGTCTCCTCAAGGAGAAACAATCCATTAAGTCATGATGTGGTGATTGGTGGAAGTTGCACCATAATCCTCCACACCTACCTTTCTCCGTGTCGACTCCCGGTGATGGTGGCGGCAAGTTGATCACCTTGTCTTTGACCAACTTGTTCATAATCATCACTACTACTCCTTGGTGCAGGGAAAAAGAGGAGCAGTCGGTAGGTTACTCCTCTTGCCTTGGGGGTTGTTACGATAATAGGGCCCCTGCCTAGGCCTTCCATTGTTCGGGGCTTCCGGTCGATCGCATAGGTCTCATTCCTTCCACATTGCCCCAAAACTGGCATAGACTAAACCCAAGTATTTTTAATCGTGCGTGTCACCCTCTCTGCGCATCTCCACAGCTGGCTAAACGTGTTGATTTCCACATTTTCAATGCCTATCCTGTAGGCAAGATGCATCCCCTGTACACACTGCTCGACGAAGCTTTTCTCAGTGGCATGCTTGTGGAAGATAGAATGGGTCAGCTTCTGAAACCTCATGATGTAGGTCAGGAGGTCTTCCCCTGTGCGCTGCTCCGTGTTGTGCAGGTCATCCATTGTCAACTTACTCTCTAAGGTGAACCATTTAAATAGAAATTTCTTGGCTAGTTCGGCCCACGAGTCGATGCTTCCGGTCGTAAGGTTAACAACTCAAGAGCGTAGAATCCCAAGACGCCCTCAAACTTACTCACATGCTCCTACGGGCTCCCTTTCTGTCCATCATATTACAACCACTGCGGGGGAGGAGTGTAATCGGTGGGATAAGGTTTATATAAGATTCAGTTGGAGTAAGGCTTTTATGGAACGACCGAAGCTTGGGCTTGGTTCTAGTTTTCTACAACCAATCCTTGAACATACTCTCTTAGTTCATCCTGACTGAGTGGGACTTCTACCACTGGGTTTGCCTGGAGGAGGATTCTAGACTGCCCAATGGTGGGCTAGCCAGCTTGCATGAGTATCTGATTAGCCCTGGTGGGCTGCTCCGGTATAGTGGGGTTCGGGTTGGAGGCATGATGGCTAGCGGGGACGGATGTAGGAGTGGTGGCTGGGGTGAAAGGAGAGTGTTCAGCCCAGTTGGACTATTGGAGAAGGATCTACGGGGCAGCCCTCATTTTTTCTTGCATCTGTTCAATTCGATCGAACCAAGCCTCATACCAAGCTTCAAACTCATAGACCTTGTTTCATAAGATCTCGATGTCGACTTAGTCGGCCGTCTCTATTTTTTATTGATTTCCATCCTTTGGATTGGTATTCTCCGGGATGTTGTTGTGCTCTTCAGGGATGGGTGAGAGGTTGATTCTATGGGCAGCCATCCTTCACAATCAAGGGTGAACCAGAGGTTCTAATATAAGTGAAGTGGTTAGGCTACGTTCCGAGGACCTCCTTGAAAGATGAAGGAAGACCGTAGGTAGAGAATCAACTAGAGAGCTAGGGTAAGTGGGAGTGATGAAACGGCTGAGTGGAGCGATAGGATGATCCAATGACTAAGTAAATTAGTGATTGAGAGGATGAGTCATTATGAGGAGGACCCTCATTTATAAGGAGGGATCCTGAGGTCCCAAAAGGAAGGAGTCAAATGAATTCGATTCCACATAGAAAGGGAATATTAGATTCATTGTCGGTCATTAAGGAGTACTGCTAGGGCTTCGCCACCTATCTTATGAGATTTCTCAAGGACTAACTTTCTTTTCATCTGAGGATTCTCGTAATCCGTGTGCTACTTCCTGTCATGACCTACTTAACCATCGTGGCACTGGTGATGTCATTGTTAGGCGGGTGCGTCTCTACTAAACCAATGTGGCATTTTATCACATGCTTCACTTAAGGTTGCATGCGTATCCGGTATTTGACTCCAGTCCGCAGTGACCCTTGGTTCTGTAGTGGTCTTGGGTTCATTGCAAAATGGTGCATGTCCAAAGTTCATCACAAAATCGCGTGCATTCAAAGTTTATCACAGAACCACACGCATCTAAACTTCATCGTGGATTTTTCATTAGCTAAAGTTTATCTTGACTTGTGTCAGGTATAAGTCTATCATGAACGTGCGATAAGTTATATGTTCATCACAGACATTCAATAAGTTATAAGCTCATCGTAGGTAACTAATGAGTTATGAACCCATCACAAGCGTCCAAGTGGTATCAATTTGGTGTCTTCTGTACTACCTACAGAGAGAATCACAAGAAATGATTCTCTGGAAGGATGCCAAATGGGTTTATTGAGAAAATGGCTCTAGGGCTGCCTCTTGGTTGAGCACACTCAATTTGCTTCCATTTCCAATTTGTTATAAAATAAGAAAAATATTGTTTTAAATTTATTATTTTGGGTAAATTATGTATAAGTATCTTGTACTATGTGTTAGTGGCAATTTAGGGATTGAACTTTAAATGATATTTCAACTTTAACTTTTCAAATTATACACAAGTCTAATTGTTAGAATTCGGTCGGTTATCCTGCACTAAACATTTTAAAATCCCAAAATGACCCTTCCTTTGAATAAACCGTGTGTTGAAGCAATACAACTGTCTTTACATCAACCTTCATTTTCTTCCTCAATACGAATGAATTGGTTATAATGCTTGTGCAACTCTACCCCCTTTTTCTAGCAACAAATAATGAAATGTAGCATCCTAGTCTAAAGTTGAGAGATTATAGAGATTATTTAACTTTAGAGCTACATTTTTTTGTCTCAATACAATCATTACACCCTCCTTAATTGTCTCTCTAATTTGTTTATCTTTTTCTAAAGCTTTGGCATTGACATTAATATTTTCTAATGGAACTGGAGTTGGAATGCATATTTCAAAAAGTTCAAGGTACTAAAGTGTTGCAATTAAGGCTACATTGGAAATGAGGCAAAAGGAGTGTAAGTCCCAGTTCTGGGTAAATTTGCACTCTGGTTCACTTTTGCCTATGTTTGGCAACATTACATTTATGCATTGACAAATGACATACCAATGCATATTTACATTGATAATAAGATGTAAAAGTATATCAATAAAAAAGAAGTAATTTTGCATTCAAGTGGGCTTTTGATAATAATAATAATAAAAAAAAGCTCATGCTTTATTGGAATTCATATTTGCATCCATTACAACTAAAACTCAGTTTGGTAAGAAGGTAAATTTGTCAGTGCCAAACTAACCCAACTTTGCAATTTATATGAACCGTTTTACACTCTACTTATTTGCATTCACACTTATTTGCATCATTTCCAAACGCAGCCTAAGAGTTCAGGTCTTTAGGTGTTACTACCCCAAAGTACATGGTACCTATTTGTAATTTATCCTACTATTTTCCATGCACTTAGTGCTAGGAGGGAGCATTATTTGGTTAAAACTGAAAATTTCGGTACTAGTTTGTTTGTTCGGTTATTTTGGTTTTCAAGTTTGAAAATTTGGTTAACCAAAAAAACTGAATTAACCAAACATTATTGTCTATATATAATATATAATACATGTATAATATATATTATATATTAAAATATATAATTTATTATATATTATATAATGCACAACATATATAGTGATGGAATTCGATTTTAACCAAAAACCGAACCGAAAATTTTGGTTTTAGTTATTTTGGTTTTCATTAATTTAGATTATTCAGTTCGTTTTCAACTGAATGAATCGTTTGCTCACCTCAACTTTTTATAGGCATGTAAGGTCTTCAATGAGAATGAACTCATTGTATCATCACATTTGGAAAGTGTCATCCCATCAATTAATTAGTTCTATTTTAAGTTAGGGTTTGTTTGGTTTATGAGAATAGGGGTTTGGATTGTTCTTGAAGAAATGGAATTCTCCCATTTGAGAAAATGATCATTTTGGCCTCCCTCCAAATAATGAAAATATCATTCCAACCAATTAAAAAAAGAAAGGCAAGTGACTTAAAAATCCCCCAAACCCTATCTATTTACTCGATGCCAACCCTCTCTCCCTCCATCTTTGTTGATAATGATGCCCCTTTCTCTAAGGGTTGAAGCTTCAAATAAAGAAGTTTATTGATTGTGGCTAGTTCCAATTCTGGCTTCTAATAAACCAAAGGATAAATTGCACATTAGTACTCTATACTACAGGGTAGTTTCACTCTAGTACCCAAACTTCAAAGATTGCCACTAAAGTACTTGAAGTTCCAAAAACTTCCAATTTAGTCCCAATGTTAACCGATGTTACAATGGGTAATAAAATTACCAAACTACCTTTTACTCCAATGATTTCCACCATTGGAGTAAAAGAGTGGTTTTAGTTTCAACTTTCAGATTTGTAGAAGGGTTTCATTTAGAAGTTTGTTGGGAAGTTGAGTTAAATGCAAAGGCAAACTGGGTATTTTGATTTCGGAGAAGTTGCCGTCTCTTGCTAGGTACTTCTTTCTTCTTTTTGTTTTTCATTCTTTCTTCTTTTTGTGTTTGGCTATTTATGGCAATTGTTACTAGTTTGTTTGGACCGTTTTAGCTTATTTAGAATTGTAATTGGTTAAGTTTCTTTATTGTTTGAGAAAAAGTAATAGTTTTGTAGAGAAATGGAAAATTAGGATCTTCCAATTGCAACTAATGTAGTTCTACTTGAAGGACTATTAGTTGTTTCTAGTTGAATAAGTGAGTTGTTGTGGAGATATTTTCCATTTTCAAGTGGAATTATTATTACAACATAAAAGTGAGTCAAAAAGTCTATTTTAATCAAATAATTATGCTCCCTTTAGTTTAATAGTTGTTTGAATTTAGGGGTTTCTAGGATAACAAAAACTCTAAATAATGAATTAGGGGTTCCTCAAAAACTCAAAATGTTTTGGTAATTTTAAGGTGCATATTGGTGTTCCTTTAATGGCATCCTCCATTTATGCACAACTTGTTTCATGTCATGTACAAGATGCTTAGATTTATGTAGTTAAAAGTTAGAGTAACTTAGTTGGAATTTTGTATAGTTTGATTAACTCTTGGGTATGGGGAAATAGGACATGTTTTTAGTATGGGTCCCCAGAACTTACCAACTGCCCCATGTGTAGAGCATGGTATTCCACCTTTGGATGAGACCTATCAAGAATATTGATGAGGGGTAATTTAGTCCTCCAATGATATCACGATACATGGCATTGCAGAACAGCAAAGTGACACCTTGGCACCATGTAAGTAGACCCCAGGAGCACCTCAGACACTTCACAACTACATCGATGACCTCAATACCACCTTGGTAGGCCAAACTGCAAATAGTTAGGCAAGACCTTAGGTCAGCGTAAGAGGTGATCGACTTCCATAGAACCGACCTTACTCCAGTTAGTGACTTGCCTGATGTGCCGAGTGACCTCCCCCTTAAGCGGACTATCGCCTCCAAATTCCCCAAGATCATAACACCACATTGGAAGAGTTGGTTGTCACCCTGCTTGCATCGGGTGGGATTGGATAAACATTACCTGCTTACACGAAGTCCACCTACAAGCATGAAACCACCTCCGACCAGAAGGGTCAGAGATCCCGGACACATTTCATGAGGCTCACGGCAGCTCACTTATATAAGGGCCTCACCTCCAACTTCATAAGGTACATGTGATTTAGCACTCAAGCTCTCTAGCTCTCTCTTGCTTTCTAGCTCTCAAAAACTCTAGTTCGCTAACTTAAGCGTCAGAGTGCCCACACTGGGTAAAGTAGCCCGGGTGTAGGTAGGAGGTGGTCTGGCTAGGTGGGAATGGTCTCCTTGAAGGACAATGGAAGACTTTAAGCAGAGAATCAACCAAGATGTTAGGGTAAGGGGAGTGGCGAGAGGGAGTCCAATGATAGGGTTAATCAATGATCAAATGCCCTTTTTCGTTATGAGGGGCATCCTTATTTATAGGTAAGGATCATGAGATCCCGAAAGGAAGCAGCCAAGAGTGTTTGTTTTCTACGGGAAAGGGAATATTAGATTCACTATTGGTCATTAAGGGGCATTACTAGGGTTTGACCACATGTTCTTATGGGATCTCCTGAAGGTCAACTTTCCTTCCATCCAAGAATCCTCAAAACCCGTGTGTACTATTTGCCTTTCGCCCTCACTAACCGATGTGAAGCTAATGATGTCATTATTTACCAGGCAGCCTTTTATTAAACCTACTTGATGCCTGATCACACATGTAACTTAAAATTCCACAAGCATCTAGTATTCAGGCATAGTTTCGGCAAACCATGGTTCCGCAACGATCTAGAGTTTATTGCAAGGTCACACTCCCCAGGGATTTGTCATCGAGTTGCATGTATTTGAGGTTCATCGCAAAGTCGAGCATGACCAAAGGTTCATTGCAAGACCTTGTGTGTGTAAAGTGCATCGCAAGTTTAACTAAAACCAATTTTAGGCTCGTATCAAGCACAAGTTCATTGCAAGCTTGCAAAGAACCATGTGTTCATTGCGAGGGTGTGATGCCCTATGAGTTCACCTCAAGCGATTGATGAGCTATTGACCAATCGCTAGTGTCCATTTGGTATTTTCTATGCTCTAAAGGACTGAGCAAGCACTATATACCAACATTAGCCCCATGGTTATCGGTAAGTGAAATCTTATCAATAAGCATTTTGCCTTCACATTTGCTTTGAAGTTCTGCGATGGGTCGATAAACACTTGTAAGTTGGGTCTAGGGATTTTCTCTATTTTGTGATTTTGTGTGATTGGTAGAAAGTTAATTTGGGATTTTGTCATCCCCCTGTCTGTTAACAGGTTGGAAGTCAGTTACTTGAGTGATCATGTGTCTTTGCATGTCAGTAGTTTTGGGCAAGAATTATGTGTTTTTTTGTGGTTTAGACCCCTATCTTTTGGAGATTTCCTTTCTATCAATGGGAAATTCTTTGTCGGGTTTGTGAGTTTTAGCCCCCTGGCCATTGATAGGAAGGGAATTAGCAAAATACACTAACTTTGTTGTACTAGTGTGGGTGCGAAGCCCTTGTGTGTCAAGGTAAAGTCTGAGCTGGGTGCACGGTGTCAGTGACAACTCTGTACTTTGATGCCTTAAGGGGATCATTTTAGGGTATTTTAGACCTTAGACTGACTAATTTGTACCCTTTTTTCTGTTAAATTCAATGTTGTGACTAAGGGCCCTATGCAAATTCTGGGTAAAAACTGAAAATTTTCAGAGTTTTCTACAGATTTTGGGAAGCTTGTGAGAATTCCAGCTGAGAAGGGGGTGTTTCTGTGAAAAACTAAGCACAAGAAGGCACCTTCTATCTGTTAAACCCAAAAAGGTGCCCTCCTACTATATTAGCATACTCCCATCTCCTTAACAAACACTAGGGTGCCTCCCCACTCATTCTTTTCACGTCTAACAAACCCTAGCCGCCCTAACTGCTAAATCTTCACCTTCCACTTCTCCCTAACATCTAATCCCAACCATCCAAGCCTTAGCAACCTCTCATACCCTTAGATCTTCACCTTGCAATCTCCACCCTCCATTCTAGGGTGCCATCTGTTTAGCATTTTCACCCTAGGGCACCACCTAATCCCTAATCTCCACCATTCAATCCTAGGAGCTTAAATCCCAGCCCTCCATACATATGGGGCATCCTCTCCTTTTCACTCTAGCCGTAGGATCCCTATAGTTTAATCCTAACCCTCCATTCCTAAACCCTAGGGGTGCCCATTTTCTGCATGAACCCACTAGCCTCCCCTCTCTTTCTCTTTAATCCTAGTTTTGTCCACCCATCTCTATAAAAAGGACCCCAAGGGCCCTAGAGAAGGGGTTGGTTAGCCCATATCACAAGGCCAAGGCTTCTTGAGGGGTTCAAGGGCTACATGAAGGAGGACGCCATGTTCTTATCAGGAGAGGTTCCTACAAGCAGTTTGTCCAACCTACAACTGTCGCCACTAGAGTTGATCCACCATTTTTATTTTATTTCTTTTTGTTATTCAATTTTTCTAGCAATTTAATTTATGTAATTTTCGATTTTGGTTTGATTTAATTTCTATTTTTCTATGTCTTTTGCAGATTTGAATTCGCCCAGTTCAAGGCTAAGGTGTCTCGAGGGGTTCGAGAGCTGAACAAAGAAGGAATGGCTTGCAGTTAGTCTTCCCGGAAAGCTACCGCCACTGCATTCGAATTTCAGCAAATTTTAATTTATTTTCTTGTTTATTTTAGTTTTATTTTATTTAATTTCTTAATTTAATTTATTGTCTTTTTCAATTCTGAATATTTAATTTTAGCTTTAATAAATTTTATTTTCTTATTTTCTACAAATCCCAAATCTGTTTTCTTTTTCTTATTTGTTCGGAACAAAATAATAATTTTTAACCTTCCTTCCATAAGTTTTCAACCCCTTCCTCACCACTAAACTACAATCCTTATTTAGTTTCGACAATTGGAAAAATATAAATTATTAAACTGGTGCCCCTGGTGTTTGATGATGCACCCCGCCTAGGCACACCAAGTTTTTGGCGCCATTGTTGGGGAAGCAACGGATTGAAAATTTTTATTTCTTTGTTTCGGATCCATTTACATTATTTTTTATTTCGTTAGTTTTCTTATCTTTGGAAATAAAACTCTCATAACTCTTCTTTGTTTTCACAAGACGTAGTAGCCGAGGCCAAAGTGCCAGAGCACTGCCAAGCTGTGCACAAAAAAAAAAGAAAAATATTGGGTAGCGATTCAGGTGTGGTCGTCCCAACTTATTTCTGATTTTTCTTTTTATTTTCGAATTTATCTTGGTAGATTAGTGTTTACGAATCTTTGGTTATTTATTTTTACTTTTATTTCTAAATAGAGTCGACTATACTTTTTTTAGGATTACTTTTTTTTCTTTTGTTTCGTCTTTAGATCTAATTAGTTATTTAATTGAGTAATTAATTGTTAATTAGGAAATTATTCAAATTTTCGAATTTGAGTTTAAATTCCAACATTTGAATTTGAATTTGAATTTAAATTTCAAATTTTGAATTTCAAAAAAATATATATTTTAAAATTTTTTGCATTTGCATTCCAACATTTAGGATTTGATATGTTCTAAAGCATGCATCATATAGGATTATTTAATTGCTGAAATCATCTTGTTAGTTGTTAATGTGTGAGGGTTTTTCATTTTTTTAATTGCTCTCTTTGCTGAATTAATTTGTTTTATTATTTTATTGCTAAATTGCATATTAGAGATAATTGTTCATGCATTGTAATTAGTTGCATTTATTTTGTTTATTGTGCTTTTTCGTTAATCCATTTAAGGGCAATCCAATTTAAATAAGATAAGGTGGGGATTTCAATGCCCTTCCTTGGCCCCAAAACCACCACCCTTCCACATATCGTTAACCTAAACCTTAATTAAAAATTTGGATAGCAAGATCCTTTAGGAGGCCCCACACATTTGGTTCAAAAGTGTGCTAAATTTTAGGGAAGCTTGTAATTACTTTCCATAACCGGCAGTTGGTGTCTAAGGAAAGAGGTTAACTGGCTAAGCCTAAGCGGGTTTTGTGGTTATTTAATTAGGTCCTTGCAAGAGCAAGAGGAGCCTCCCACATCCCCACCTCTTACCTAGCTAACCAAAGGAAGTGGTGTAATTCCATGTGAACCTAAGAGGATTCACATTGGTTGAACCACTAGTTTAGGAAACCTTAGTTTAGCCCCTAGGTCATGTGTTTTACTTGTTTGTGCTTAATCAAAAAAAAAAATAAAACAAAATAAAATGAATTCAATTGCCAGAGTTTGTGGAATGAGAAACTACTTCCAACCTAAGCCATGGATAGATTGGAACCATGTGTCTCAATAGCTGGATAAGATTAATGGGATGGCCCAAAGACTTTATCAAGTCCATGCATTCTGTCAACAAATTGGCCCACACCCAACCTTGTCATCCTACCCAACATGTTCCATCTATGCAAGCCCGGCCCATCATGTTAGCTAGTGCCTTGTGGCGGGTCCTTGTCAACCAGTCATTCCAAAGCAAGTGCATGCAACTAACAGATTTTTCCAACCCAATGCTAACCCATTCTTTTGCCCATATAACCCTGGGTGGGAAAATTAGCCTAACTTCGCTTATTAGGCCCAAGGCCAAGAAACCACATTGCCAGATGTGCACTCTCAATGGTCTAAAGCCCAGACTCAATGTGAGTATAATGATTACCCTGGGACTCAATCGGCTCAGCCATGTCAAACCTACCCTCAACTCTATTGAACCAATTTGCTTGATGACAAATTAGAGACCCTAATAGGATAGCTAGCCGAAGCCAATGTGAGGAGAGAAGTAGGACAACTACCAAGTCAACCGATTACGAATCCTACAAATCAGCCACAGGGTTTTCCTCTACAGTAGGTTCAACCACCTCCTAAGAACCCTCAGTTTGAAAATGCCAAGGCTATTACGACCTTAAGGAGTGGGAGGATTTCAGAGGACCTGTATGAGAAAAAGAAATTTGAAAACATCAATGAAGAAGAAAATGATCAAGAAGACCATAAGTTGGGGGGGGGGGAGAAAAAGGAAATGAAAATTTAGAAGAAGAGGAAGATTGAGAAGTCAGACGAAAAATTCTTCAAATTAATAGAGATAGTGGATTACCCTGAATAGTGTCGAATTTTACACACAAAAAAAAAGAGAGAATAAAATGTCAATGGCCACCCTAGACTTTCTAACTGGGTCTCTTCACCTAAGTTAATTGTCAAGATTCGCATCAAACAGGAAAGGGAATGCCAAAGACACTTAACACTTAATAACCAGGTCTCTTCACCTAAGTTAAGTGCCAAGATTCACATCAAATGGTGGAAGGTAGCAATAAAAATGTGTGTGTATATCAAGTTCAGGGGTAGAAATCCACTACCCACCTGATTTTAAAAATCAATCTCAGCTTATCGAGACAAGGATTTTGTTAGGGATGATCTTGCAATGGGAATATTCTTTTTATTCAGTGTAATTTTAAGGCTACATTGCTAAGGGACTAGCAATGGTTATGTTGGGGGTATGATAACTCTGTATTTTGATGTCTTAAGGGCATCATTTTAGGGGTATTTTAGACCTTAGACTAATTAATCTGTACCATTTTCCAGTTAAATTCAATGTTGTGACCTCTGAGGGTCCCTCTACAAATTTTGTGTAAAAACTAGAAAATTTATAGAGTTTTCTACATATTTTGGGAAGTTGGTGAGAATTCCAGCTGAGAGATGGGGTGTTTCTGTGAAAAACTGAGCACAGGAGGGCGCCTCCTATCTACTAAACCCAGAAAGGCACACTCTTTAGCATTCTAACCCTAGGGTGCCACCTAACCCCTAATCTCCACCATTCAACCTAGGAGCTTAAATCCCAACCCTCCATACTTATAGGTGCCTTCTCCTTTTCACTCTAGCCATAGGATCCCTCTAGTTTAATCCTAACCCTCCATTTCTAAACTTTAGGGGCACCCATTTTCTACATAAACCCACTATCTGCCCCTCTTTTTCTCTCTAATCCCAGGTTTGTCCACCCTTCTCTATAAAAAGGACCCCAAGGGCCCTAAAGAAGGGGTTGGTTAGCCCAGTTCACAAGGCGAAGGCTTCTTGAGGGGTTCAAGGGTTACAAGAAAGAGGATGCCTAATTCTTGTTAGGAGGGGTTCCTATAAGCAACTCGTCCAACCTGCAACTGCCGCCACTGGAGCTGATCCACCATTTTTATTTTGTCTTATTTTCTTTCTTTTTGTTATTCAGTTTTTCTAGTAATTTAATTTCTATAATTTTTTATTTTGGTTTGATTTAATTTCTATTTTTCTTTGTCTTTTGCATATTTGAATTCACCCAATTCAAGGCTAAGGTGTCTTGAGGGATTCAAGGGCTAAACGGAGGAGGAATGGCTTGTAGTTTGTCTTCCCGAAAAAGTACTGCTACTGGATACGAATTTCAGCATATTTTTATTTATTTTCTTGTTAATTTCAGTTTTATTTATTTTCTGAATTTTATTTCTTCTCTTTTTCAATTCTGAATATTTAATTTTAGCTTTAATAAATTTTATTTTCTTATTTTCTACAAATCCCAAATTTGATTTCTTTTTCTTTTTTGTCTGGAACAAAATAATAATTTTTAACGTTGCTTCCCTGAGGATTTGACCCCTTCCTCACCACTAAATTACGTTCTTTATTTAGTTTTAAGGATTGGAAAAATATAAATTATTAAACTGGTGTCCCAGATGTTTGACGACGCATACCAGGTGCACCAATTGGTTACTAGCATAGGGTTCAATGGTGTATTATATTCAGCGACTACTGGAAATCAAGGAAGACATTGGGTGACAATGACATGGCAGTTATCATTTGCATTTTCTTACCCGTCATTTTGTAATAAATGCATTGGTTTGCGTGTGTGTCATGGACCTGATATCTAGTATTTAAAGCGATGGTTGATGATGTGGCAGTTTGTTTGGATTAATCATTGTTTCATCCTACCTTTTGAAGGGCATGGCTGTAATTTTCTTTAGATTGCTTTTTTGTTAAGCTTCGGTTGGGGTTCTGTATTCATGCCTATTCATCTTCCCTGACACCATTTGTCATTCCTGGCACGTGAGAACTATTTATAAAAGGACAGGGGACCACACCGAAACCTTACTTCATCTACTTGTTATTGTCTGTCTGTTTCACCCTCTATGTCCTTTCGCTTACCCTACAACCTTCTTGGAAACACCTAAATATCTTTTTAAAGGTGATGAAAGAAAATGGATTAGCAGTATCCGCCAAGAAAATGAAACACTTTCAAACAGAAATAAGATTTTTAGGATATCAAATATCTAAGGGAAAGATAGCACCTATTTAAAGGGTGACAAAATTCGCTGATAAATTTCCCAACAAAATTAAAGATAAAACCTAACTCTAGAGATTCTTTGGTAGTCTAATTATGTGGCAGACTACTATAAATATTTGGCTAAAGATCGCCAATTATTACAAAAGAGACTTAGAAAGAATCCCCTGAATGGAATGAGCAATTCACTCAAATAGTGAAAAGAATAAAAAAAGGTAAAAACCCTTCCTTGCCTTAATATTCCTTACCCTAAAGTCCCAAAGATAGTAGAAACAGATGCCAAAGAGCTAGGGTATGGAGGGATTTTGAAGCAAAATAAAGATGGGAAGGATGAAATTATCCAATTTACCTCTGGAACCTGGAATGATACTCAGTAGAAATTTTCCACCATAAAGAAAGAAATGCTTAGTATTGTCCTATGCACTAAATTTCAAAGTGATTTGATAAACCAGGATTTTACTTTGATAATTGATTGTAAATCGGCAAAACAAATTTTGGAAAAGGATGTTAAAAACCTGGTTTCGAAACAAATTTTCGCCCGATGGCAAGCAATTTTATCAGTTTTTTATTTTGGTATTAAATATATTAAAGGTTCTAATAATGTTCTGCCAGATTTTCTGACTAGGGAATTCCTTCGAGGCAATCCAGACGGACTAATGAGTCCAATCCAAGATCTTATTAGATCGGATCAAGTTTTGGGACTAATCAGTCCTCCTCTATTTCTCCCTTAATAAGGGATCCTTCTCCAACATCCGATGGGGCTAATTCAAGCCAATACATCACCTACTCCATTGATTTTGTGGTAATTGTTTCTCAAGAGGAAGCATCCTCTGTTTCTTCTCATGCTAATCCAGAAGGGGCACTCCAGCATTTGGCTCTCACTATTCTCGACTGTCATCATTTTACAATATGTGGTCTAAACAAAGATAAAAAATATTATGAAGAAATCCTCCTACATATGGGCTTTACGGGAATCCATCACTATTACAGAGTACCAAACAAGACAGAATTAGCCAATTCCAACTTGTTATAGTAAAATTTATGGCGAAAGCAACCTGGGACGATTCCAGTAAACCCAAATTCATAACCAAGCACATTGGCAGAAGACCTAGGATGTTCAATTACTAGGATTATCAAGATGCTTGGTATAAGGTTTTCTTGTTACAAAACTCCGTTTTCAGACATTCGTGGTTCATCATATTTTCAGAAGAATTCTAAGGTCCCTATCCTGATTGGGCCTATGTGGGGTGGACCACATGGAGAGCCTCGGATGATATCTTTCCCCAACAAGAGTTAATCAACAAATATAAAGCTTTTTGGGAAAGGAAGAAGTTGTTTAGAATTCAACCATGTAAAACAGTTTGAATTTTTTAGAACTTTTCACCTCCTATGGATATTAAAATGGGATTACCATTTAGATGTCTCTTGGATGCCTCCAACCATTGATAGAATTATTGAAATCAAGTGGTGGGATAAACTTGATCTCACTGAAACCCTAAAGCCATCAACAGATGAAGATGAAATCTTTCAATCTCTCTTTGAATTCTACATGGACAATCTCTGAAGCATGTTTTCTGACTTAGACCCCTTGGAGCTCGAAGATATGTCTCTCCGCTTTGCTGAATGGATGAAAGAGAAAAAAGTAAAGGAATCTCAATGGACTTAGAGATGGAAAGCATCAAGTCACTTAGCCCTCACTAGGGACAACTATTAGAAAATTGTTGAGAGATTCTCTTCTATCCTCAATAGTAAAAGAAGATCAATAATGCAAAAGTATCATTAGCCAGTCCTAATAGGACAAAGGAAAAGGATAAGGTCGGAAAAAAGCATCTCAATTATTCAGATGTTCAAAAGAAAAGTCCAAAAGGAATGTTAATCATAGAGGCCTTCAGGATAAGCTCGAATGAAGCAGTTCCTCTCTGCTTTTCCCCAGAAACCTCAGCAGCCTCTATAAAAGGATCGCTTCCCTTAGTTCTCTCTGTGCAATGCTTTCTAGTGCAAAAACTTCGAACAAAAGAAGAGTCCAGTAATCTTATTTTCCTCCTGAGTGTTTGTAGTAATGATTGTTGTAAAATTTTCTAAGTGTTATTGTACTTGTGAGCAAGTGTAAAAGTATGTTGTTTTCAAAGTATTTTGGATCTCCTTCTGTAAGTACTATCAGTAATATATTCCCATTACATTGCTTTTTTACTATTTCTGGTTTTCTCTACATATTTCCATCATTATGGTTTTTCCTACATATTGATATATATGTATATATTATATTCACATTACTGTTATTGTTCACTATTCACTGGTACTGTTCACTCTTACTGCTCACTTCTACTATTCACGTCGTAATTGGTATCAGTGCCATTGATTCCTATCTAACCTTCCCTTTCCTGTACCTACCTTATTAGGATTTCCTCTTAACTAGATACTTCCTAGAACCTTTGGCTAGAACCCAAAGACTATAGTTTCTTTAGAGATATCACTTGGCTAGAACCTAAGTTGGACAGCCTAGACACCTACCAGATTCACTAAGTGAAAGGATAAGATGAAGAAATTATTTAGGACAACCTCTAGTGCAAAAAGAAAATCCTTATGGGAGTAGTACTAGTTCGTCCCCAACAAAGTCAATGTCGATAAAAAATACAAAAGAAATAAACTATAGTAATATAGAAAAATCCTTACAAAATTGTACCATACCCAAGGTTGAACCCTCGGAAATCTATAAGAGAGGAATGTTACATGATGAGTACATGGTTTACTTACAATTTATGCAGTTTGTGTATGAATTCTATGCCGGTTTGATTGGATTTCACCCTATCTTAGCTTGATTTCGAGAAAGAATTCAGGGAAAACCAACTCAAGAAAAAGAAGGCATAAAGCAAGAAAAGAGAGCCAAAATTTAATCAATTTAGCCCAACCCAGCCAAAAGAGAAATGGAGGAGCAATCAACCCATGTAGCCCATGCTACACTCTTTGGGGGAACCCAAAGAGAGAGCATAGCAAGCAAGCTAAATTCGGCCCGACAAAGAGGAACCCATTTTCAGCCCAAAAGCAGCCTAGAGTACAACCAAATTATGCTCAAAACTCAGCTTAGTTGCAACTCAAAGTGCAGCCCAAAGGGAGCAAGAGGTGGTAACTTCTAGAGGTTTCAAGAAGAAGAGAGAAGAGCAATCTATTTTAAAAGATTCAAGAGAGGGGTGAGGTATCGGCATCCTAGGCTCCTTGAAAGCCTATTTAAGGAGGCCTCTTGAAGGGGGAGAGTGTTCAATTGCTGGAGTTCAAGGCTCTCCCCTTGGGTTTGAAATTCTTGAAGAGAAGAGAAGAGGAGAGGAGAAGGAGCTAGGCACAAGAAGGAGAAGGGCTGAAGAGATCCAAGAAATCAAGAGAGAAGAAGGTGAGTTCGAATTGGGGGAAAGCATGATTAAGAGATTCTTTGTTCTATTTCTACTTAATTGGTGTTTTCTTGAGTTCGAATTTAACTTCAATTCATAAAATTTTTCTTCCTTTCTTTCATTCCTTCTTGTTGTAATCAAATGCTGTAAAATTCAGATTGTGTAATCAAGTTCATTGAAGCATTCGAATAGACTAGATCTAATCTTGTTTTTCTTGAATAAAGCATGAATTGTATATCAAATTGGCTGAATTCGTCTCTTAAAAATCTATATCTGAAATTTCATATCTGAGATTTGTAAGGACTGAATTGCTTGAGAAAAAATTCAGGCCTTCATACTTCACTTTGGCCGATTTGATCTAACACTTGGAATTTCTATAATGCTTGAGAGAGACTCTAAAAATTCAGATCTGTTATTTAAGAACTAAATTGCATGCAAGGTTAGAGATAACTTGCACAATTCAGTTTGTGATCTATTCAAATCTGAAATGATGCCCTTGAAGTGTTAGATTAAATGCATGCAAGGTTGAAAATGTTTCCTCATAATCGAATCCTTCTTTCTGAGTGTTTTCATTGAGTCTATTTCATGGCATCTACACACTTCAAAGAGTTTGTGTCTAACATAGCTTCCATATAAGTCACGAGATCTTCCTCACTATTCATAGCTTCTATCAAGTAACTTTCTTGATCATAGTGATAACGAACTTGAGGTCTAGATAGCCAGGTAGATCTTCTAAGTTGGGTGTTATTTGGAAACTATGGGACATCTCCTACTACTCCTAAGCTCTCTTCATCAAGAACAATTTCCTGACGATAATCGTTCAAGATGTATTCTTCTTCCAAGAAGTAGGAATTTCGACTAACAAACGTCTTTTGTTCTCTCGAGTCATAGAAAAGATATCCTACCGATCCTTTGGGTAGTCTACAAATAGGCAACGACTGGTCTTGGATTCCAATTTATCCATACTTATTCTTTTAACATCTGCTAGATAACCCTAAATCTTCAAATGTCTTATACTTGGTTTCTTACTGATCCAAAGCTCATAGGGAGTCTTATAAACGGATTTGGTTGGAACCTAGTTTACAATGTAAATAACAATCTCTAATGCGTGCCCCCAAAAGGATATACATAGTTCTAAGTGCACGAGGAGTGATTAGACCATATCTAATAGAATTAGGTTTCTTCTGTCTAACACACCATTTAATAGTGGTGTAGTAGGAGGAGACAATTGTGATATAATCCCGTTGTCATTTAGGTAGTCCTTGAATTCATTGGAGAGATATTCACCTCATCGATCTGATTGAAGGTCTTTGATGTGCCTCTCCAACTACTTCTTGACTATTTGTCTAAACTCCTTGAATTTTTTGGAGGATTCAGATTTGTGTCTCATTAGGTACACGTAACCATACCGAGAATAATCATCAGTGAAAGTTATGAAATAACAATGTTGGTTTTGTGTCCTAAAATTCATGGGACCACATAGATCAGTATGTATTAGATCAAGTGTGCCCGTAGATCTTTTAGGCTTACTTGTAAATGGCCGTTTTGTTATTTTACCTTGAAGGCAAGACTCACAAGTTGGCAGATCTTCTACAATTAGAAAATCCAAAGGACCACCCTTCACCAATCTTGTGATACATTCTATATTAATATGGCCAAGTCAGTAATGCCACAGGCATGTGGGATTAACTGTATCACGTGTTTTTTTCTTGGGGATATATTCCAACGTAGTTTCAGTTATGTTCATTTCCAGAGAAGGATGGAGGACATAAAGACTTCTCAAGTTATCCATAAAAATGGAATTTATTATTAAATTTAATAGTAATATAGTAGTAGCTGCAACAGTTGTAGAAGTCCCCAAGTAGAGCATCACTTCATCATCATTCAGCCATCTGCTTTCCTTGAATCCCTACAATGTGTTACATGCATGAGTGGAAGCCTTAGAATCAATACACCAGGGTGCAGAAGTGACCTACATTTTGGTCTCTATGATAAGAGATTCGAAATTACCTTCATTGTTGCGATATTGCAAATACTAAGGACAGTTCCTCTTCTAGTGCCCGATCTTTTTGCAGTAGTGACACTCATATGATGATTTGTCTTTTTTTTGCTTGCCTTCTTTTGAGGCCTCTTCTTACACATTCTCTTTCTCTTGCTAGATTTGCCACATTCAACAAGTATGGCCATTGGCTTGTCCTTCATTATCAGTTCTTCAACCCTCTACAACATATTGCTAAGTTCCTGAAGGCTAACATTTAGCTTGTTCGTATTATAGTTCATGATAAATTGACTGAAAGACGGGGTAAGAGAGTTTAGGATGGCACTAGTCTTTGTGTCATCAACGAGCTAGGATCCAAGAGCCTTCAGTTAATTTATATACCACATCATCTTCATGACGTGTTCATGAACCATCTAAATTTTGGTCATCCTCGTGGTCATAACAACTTAAGGACCTTTTATCTAGTAGAACGATTTTGTCCTTTGTAGATAGTCTTTAGACTATCCAAAATATCTTTGTAGATTTTGATCTTATCAAATTGTCTCTAGATACTGTTGTCTAAAGATGCCAGAACATAACACCGGGCAAGAGAGTTCTTCTCCTTCCATTCCTAATATTCCCTCCTATGTGCTTCAGAATCCCTATCACCCGGATATTCCGATGTAGGGTTCTTGGCAACCTTGTCCAATTTCTCATATGTGAGCACCAAATTAAGGTTACAGTACTGATTAGCATAATTAGGTCCTTTTAGTTTGTTGTTGTCCAAGAATTTGGCGAATTGTCTGTTGTCATTTCTGATAAAAGGCAATAGTTATTAGTCCACAACCTAAAATTTGTTTCATGTTATCTGAAATAGAATGGTCTTTTATCTATGTTCCATCTCCATTTATTCATCTCTAAGATTTCCCTCCTATCTCAATGATGAGGACACGGTGCATGTCCTAAATCACATAGGTGCATGGGGTCAATTGTTTCAGTTTCATAACGCCACCACTTTCTGTGAAGGATCAAGTATCCACTCATCCAATGAGCTTTTCCTTTGGCCTCCATCAGACATGGTCCATTGCGATTTTAAGTTAAATTTTTCTGTTTGGTAAGTGTTGACTCGTCATGTCGTGGGCTCCAAGGTACCATGAAAGAGTTCCATTTTAGGATAGGCCTCTCTCATATCGGTCTATGACGCCCCCATCAATGACTGCATCAATGAAATGGATAGCCCATTTTTATGATGCATCTCCACCCATCGATTCAACCCATTTTCATGCTAGTGATGAAAGGCCTTTAGAGAATTCATCATATGATATTCCCTATCTCTTTGCACTTATATTAAACCGGATGGAACAAATAAAAAAGTCCCTAGGTCTGGTTTAGGTCATACCAAAGTGTCTCCCACTGACTTTCATAAAGCCATATTCGAATGAGCCTAAAACAAGCTAGGGTTCTATGGGGTTACTTTTGGGGAGGAAGCTGATCAGGGGTTCATTGAAGACGGAGATCATGCAATGATCTTAGGGCATCATGGCAATGATATGCATTCAGCCATGATTTTCATAGAGAGCCACATACGTCTAAACATGGGCCAAGCACTTATGGCCCATGAACGAATCACATTCATTCAGCACATCACAAGCAAACACACATAAATTGGTCAAATCAATCAAAGCTTGTAAAACTCTAATCTATTCAGGCTAACACAAAATTAGTCCATTAAAGGCCTAAAATTATCCAATAATTTCATCTAGGTATATGGGCTAAACTACAAAAAACAGTTCAACCCATATAGTAGTTATGCTGAAATGGGTTGATTTTGCTTTAACTTAACATAAATAGGGTTTTCAAGGGAAGGCCGAATTGGTCCATGTAAAGGGCCATCAAACCCTTGGCGCAATCTAATTTTTTAAGCCACCAAAATTGTAACCCATGGGGCTGTGATCAGACCCCATCAAACCATTGGTTCGGTTCAACTAGTTTGGACCAAACTAGGTCCAAGCGACCTAGGGTTTGGTGTCCAAAACATGCAACAATTCATATGAATATGATATGGAGTTTTAACAACCGAAAAATGACAATCAATTACAACAAATAAATAATAAACTAGGGCTGCAAGTGTGATGGTCCGAATCTGATCTAGATGAACTGCAAACTTGCAAAAAAACTATTAATTGCAGATTGTAGCTTTTTTGCAAAATCTTTCTTCTTCTCCTCTGTGCGCAGATCTTGGCACCATTAAAGAATTGGATCTCCATCATGCAAATAGCCAAAAAACCAAAGAAACCATAATAAATTCTAAATTATATCAAAATATAATCCTAAAAATTTCAAATCAATTTGCCCAAAACTGAGAACCGATTTCTCAGAAAACTGCTCAAATTCGGCTAGACTAGTTATGTCGATTTGAATCTTGGTCCAGATCTGATATCATTCGGTTCAAGATTGAGCCTGACTCTAATACCACTAAAGGAAGGTGTAATCCATCTATGGATGGCCAAACCATGCTGGATTGTTGGGCAAAATTTCAAAAATTTTCTTTCACCTTCTGGGAATTGAATTCCTAGTTTTAGAAAAACTGCATTTTTCAAGGATCGTTCTTGCACTGAAACTGGATCAGTTTTGAAACCAAAAAGAAGGAAGAAGTATACCTGATACGAAATCCATCTATAGCTCCCAAAGTGGTAGTTCACACCCAAACTGAATCCCAAAACCAACTTCCACTAAAGATGGTGCAGCTTTGAATGAAGCTGATTCAACAACATAGTTTTCAGCAAAATTGCAATCAAACAGTATGGATCAAACAAGGAGGTGAACACAAATTTTTTCTGCAATTTTCTTGCAAAATTCAGAGAATGAACGGATTAAAAGTCAATTGAAAAAGGGGAGGTCGAACTAGGGTTTTTGGTGGCAAGAGCAAAGAGGGAGAACTGAAAGCAGTAGATAATCTAAAGCAATTCACCTCCTCCCCTTTTATAAGCCTTAAGGAGGACCTCTCCTAATCGAATTAGGAGGTTCCAAATCCAAATCTTTATTTGGATTTGGATTCTATAAGTGGATATGACTTATCCTCTTATGAGAATGGGTGTTCCAAATCCAAATCTTTATTTGGATCTGGACTCTATAAGTGGATAAGATTTATCCTCTTATGAGAATGGGTGCTCCATACCCGTATCCAAACCCGTATCTGCCCAAGTCACATGACAGCTTATGCAAACATGTGATAGTTTGATTAATCTTATTAATCATGGGCTTTAGGCCCATCAAGCAAGTGGCTCACGTCCCAAGATAGTTGCTGGCCCATTTAGGCTTAATTTGTATGGCATGGAACCCCAATAATGACCTCACATCAGCCCACATGGGTTCGGCCTAGCCTCTATGAAAAGGCCTGGCAAAATTCACTACTAAATGTAGTGAACCCCTGAGTCCATCAATATGGGTTCAATATGGGCCCAACATTTACAGTTAAATGATCCATGAGTCCAATCATCCTATGAAGGCCCAAGGATAATGGGCTTAAGTAAGATATAGGCCATTAGGTAAACAACCCTTAATGGTTTCTTACACTTAACCTCTCAGCCCTCAATGATCAAACACTACCCGATAGGGAAGGACCTTTCCCCTGACTGCAAGGTGCAGTGTCGCATTCTCTGCTCGGATGAGTCTCGAAAATTAAAACCTTTTTACAAACACTTTTCTTAAAACATAATATATATATATATATATATATATATATCATATTGTAGGTAGAGTAAGGCTTGGTTGGGAGACGGTCTCTTTAAAAGACAAGGAGAGGTTGATGAGTAGGGAGATAGGCTTTTGGGGCTAAGGATTCTGGGATAAGGAGTCAAAGCGAGAGAATGCTCGAGTGCTGAATGCAGAATGTAGAGTATTTGATGAATTTCAATACGAGGTGGATCTCTATTTATGGGGGTGATCCCGAGATCCTTAAAGGTAGGATATAAAGGTGCTTGTCTCCTATCGGGAAAGGGAATATTGAATTTTCTGTCAATCATTAAGTGTGCCACTAGGGTTTCACCACGTGTCTCATGAGGATTTTTCCTGAGGATCGACTTTTCTTCTCCTCAAGATCCCTCATTACTCACGTGTGCTACTACCTCTAGTGCACTTTATTTTACTTGACATGGCGTTTAATGACATCACTGCCCGACGTGCGGTATCTTATTGATTCCATGTGGCGTTATGCCATGTCCTCTTGATGGGTTGTACGTCTGTTATGGGTTTAGAAACTCGCGGGCCTCACCATAGGCTCAACCCAAGTTTCTTGGCCCGGGTAGTGAATGGGCTTACAGGCGTGTAGTGAACCGTGGGTTTATTTAGGTTCTGCGATGTGCTCTATGAGCTCATCACAGATCCTGTGGTACATTGTGGGTTTATTGTGGTTTGGGTTATGAGTAGGCTTGTGGGCCATGGGTTCATCAAACGCTTTAGCGGGCATGGGTTCATTGCACGTTTGGGTAGGCTTGGGGCCCTTGGATGGGTTGAACTATGGTTTCTTTTGGTTCGGGCACCAAGTGGACTCTGTGAACTATGGTTTATCGTGGTTTTGTTATATGCATTGTGAGTTCATCGCAGGGCTTGTGGTGTGTTGTGGGTTCATTGCAGCAGGGGGGTTGACTGTGGGTTGTTTGCATGCAATCTTGTGGTGTTAGTTTTGGTGTTCGACGTTCTCTGAGGGTCTCAACAATCACCACATACCTACATTAGCCACCCTACTTATTAGTGAGTGAGAGCTTATTGATAAGTACCTTGTTCTTTCATCTTTCGTTCAATGGCTTTTAGCTCTTCTATCTTTTGGTAATTTGCTTCTTGTCAATGGTCAGTGGTATGCCCTATTTATGTGTTTCAGCCCTCTTGACGAGTGACGAGAAGGAATTTAGCAAAAGACACTGGGAATTACAGTGTGAGGTGCTCCATCCAGCAAGCTGGTGTGTAGTTCTCATATTTTAGACCCCATGGCTGTCGACGGGGAGGGGGTGGCAAGGGATTGCATCGTGTGTTGGCATTTTGGCTATGGTCAGGTTCATTTGGTGTTTTTGGATTGCAGCCTGATGTGTTGCTCATTGTGACACTAGCAAGTGCACTAGCCATTCAAGTAATAAAGTAGAGAGTGAAGTATCGTTCCCACGAGGATTTAGGAAACAATTACCAATACTAAATTGAGCACTTCTTATCTGATCAACAAATAAATCAAAACTCTAATGAAAGCTAAGAAATCCTAAATTAAAATCTATCTAAATCATTGGTCCAATTGCCTTCAATTCAGGTTAGAAGAGTAAGTAGTAAATGTCAATCTCAGAATTCAGCAATCTATCAATTTGGATCATTCGAATGAATCATGATTGAGCCTTGGTTTGGTGAAACCCCAAGGTCATGAACAGCCTCTCTCAAGTGCATGTTCATCCTATGCATGAGTGATGGTTCTTCTATCTCTAGCAAGAATCTAATCCCCATGCATGCATTTCTTCAAACACTTCTAAGGCATCAATTCAAATCTGAATTGATCACCAACTGAATTGTGCAAGTTATCTCTAACCTTGCACTCAATTCAGTTCTTGAATAGTAGATCTGAATTCCTAGAGTCCCTCTCAAGCACTCTAGGAATTCCAAGCTGTAGATTAATTCGCCCAATCTGAAAATTGCAGATCTGAATTCTCTTTCAAGCAATTCAGATCTTGCAATCTCAGATCTGAGAATTCAGATCTGAGTTTTGAAGGTTAGTTGGCCGAATTAATCTACAATCACACCCTTATTCAAAAAACTTCAAATACAATGCATGATCATTTGAATGAATAAAAAAGAATTAGATTGCTGAACTGAAATTTTACAAGCTGAAATACATCAAGGAAGAATGGAAACAAGGAGAAAGAAGAAAGAACATATAACTAAGAAACTGAATTCAAATCAAAAGAGAATGAAACTACAAATGATTTATTACAGAAGATCTTTGAATCACAAACTCTCAATTCGAACTCACCTTCTTCTTCTAGCTTGCTTGTCTTGAACTTCCTTCAGCCCTTCTTCTTCTTCTTCCTTGCGCCTAGCCTTTTTCTCTTCTCTTCTCTCAAGGTGGCCGAACCTCTAAGAGTGGGAGAGCCTTCCTCTCAAGCAATTGAACAACTTTCTCCCCTCCTAGAGGCCTCCTTATATAGTTTTTCAAGGGGGCTCTTGCCCCTTCTTGAAGCCTCTAGAATGGGGTGTATTACACCCCTCATGAACCTTCTAGAGTGCTCCCTCCTTCTCTTCAAGAAACTCCTAGAAGTTGCCGCCCCTATCTCCCTTTGGGCTGCTATTTGGGCTACAACTTAGCTTGCTTTTGAGCTCATGTGAGCTACACTCTAGGCTGTTATTTGGGCTAAAAATGGGCCTTTCTTGCTGGGCCGAATTCTCCTCATAGCTAGGCTTTATTTTCTTGGGTTTTCTCAAGGAATTCACTTGCTCTTTTTGGGCCGAAGTGCTCTCTCTTGCTTCCACGACCGGGCTGGACTGAAATTGGTCTTTTTGAACCTTCTTTTCTTGCCTTTTTCCTTCCTTTTCTTGGATTGATTATCCCTGAACCTATTCTTAGCATTAAGCTAAATTAAGGCAAAAATTAATAAAACCGGCATAAAAATCCATGCTAAAGTCCTCAAAAATTATAGATAAATTGTAAGTTCATCATAGCCCCCTTGACCATTGGTAGGAGAGGGGTTGGTAAGAGGTGGTGCTGTTGCTATATTGGTGTGGCATATCCCCCTACTTGGCAACATAGGGCTTTGCGTGTGGCGCATGGTGTTAATTAGTTGCCGGTGATTCGACTACCATTGTCTTTTGTTGTCGGTAGGGTTTAGAAGAGTCATTGGGTGGTGACTGGGCGGTGGTTATGATTATTTTTCTGATTTGTCTTACCGTAATAAATGTTGCGTGTGTGACGTGATTTGGTGCCTGGTATTTTAGAGCAATGTTGCTGATGTGGCATTTTGTTTAAATTAATGTGCCATTCTGTCCCGCCTTCGGGGGGTATATTGGTAAATATATTTTGATAAGCATCATTTAGGGCTCATGTTGGCGTCCGGTTGTCTTCTCCGGCACCGTTTAGTATTTTGAGTGTGTGTTGCCTACCTATAAGGGCTGCGTAGGGCACAACGTGACGAGTCTATATTCTGGTTGCCCTTGCATTTGTATATTTGTTGCTCTGGGTGCATTTTCAATTTAATCTTAGTGTTTTCTTTGTTTTCTGGCTTGTTTGTTGTTCCTTTCACATGGTTCCTCAGTAGAAGGAGCTAGAGCATCCCTTTCTGGATTTCATCAAGGAGGTCGATACAGTTGAGCTGTTGCCAGACCGGCAGATGGCTGAAGCAGCTGATGAGGGGAAGGGTTTTTGGCCTCCAATGCTGGTGGCCAAGGGTGTAGAGGGTATATTTAATGTTGTCAATGGCTTTGAGTTGATGTGCCTCTATGGCTGTCCAGATTGGCCGGTAGCATTTAAGTGTCAGGAGCCTAAGACTGATAGTTTGAAACCCCCCAAATAGTTATAGTGCCTGGATAGATTCCGTGCTTGAAAACCCTATTTACAATAGAATGCTATAGGATGTCTGTTTTCTCCACTTCGTAGACTGCTATACTGGCTTGAAGGGGCGAGAAGGTGTGAAGTACGTATGGTACCTTCTAGATCATTAGTGTTTCCAGACTCAAGCTTTCGTTGACACGTTCGGAGAATTCACGATTACAGTAGAGGACATGGTCGAATTGCTGGCACTACCCATCGGAGGCTCTATGTCTGCTCAGCATCTCCAGCATGTGGAGTCCTTTCTCCACGATCTAAGGGGTCTCTGTGATGAGCTTCTTGCTGAGGTCGCTTCTTTCAAAGCTCAAGAGGACAAGACCACTGCCCAGGCGAAAATGTCACTTGAGCATTGGTTGGAGTATTGGTTTGAATCGCATGGTGAAGTGGACATGATGGTGTGTGGGGTGAATAGTCAGTGCCACCTTTCCGCCTACATCCTGTATGTGGCTTCTCATTTTCTCTTCCCTGGTATTCCCGATTATGGGTTGCATATTGTTTTGGTTCCTCTTGCCATCATGGTTGCTAGTGGCCATTGACTACCTTCAGCATCCATGTTCTTGTGCTATTTATATGAACAATTAGATGACACCATTCATCAAACAATGGATCCTAGTTGTAAATGGCGTATTAGTTATATTTTCGCCCCTTTCTTATGGATTTTTTGTGTGAATGCTTTTGTCTCAGCGTCACGCCTCATAGGCTGTCACGCATCTGAATACCTGTGGCTACTATGGATGGAGATGAATTCAAAGAGAAAGTGTTTGAGGTCTATCGGGGGAAGTGTTGGTTTTAGGAAAATAGATAAAAGCATTTTAAGATGAATGAGATAGGTATGCAGCTCCCGCCAGTCGATGCCTTTGTGTGGAGGCTCTATACTCGTGTCGTTCAGAATGCCATGCCATTTTGTTTTGCTATGCCTGTTCCCAAAGATGGTGATCAGCATTGTGCGATGAAGATTGGAAGTGTGGTTAGAAGCGTGGCACGGCTGATAGTGTGGCCAGGTGTAGTGGCCTACCTTAATCGCATCAGCGAAGCGCAACTCTCTGTATACCGCCCAGACCAAGTGCTGCATCAGTTTGGTTACGATGACATGGGCGCTTGGTGTATCCGGAAGCATGTCATTAACCACTTCGGAACACCTATTTACATATTTATAAAATTTTCCAATCCTCACGTAACCTTAAACAATATAGTATGTGGTGAGGAAGGGGTCGAACCCATAGGGAAGCAAGGAGAAAATTATTATTTTCTCATTTCAGACAAATAAAAAGAAAATGGAACTAGAGATTGCAAAAAATAAGAAAATAAAATTTATTAAATTTGAAATTAAAGGTTTAGCAGATAGGAGGCGCCCTCCTGTAATCATTTTTTGACAAAAACACCCCTTCTCTCAACTGGACTTTAGAGCAACTTCTCAAAAACTGCATTTCAGCCATGAAACTTCCCTAGTTTTCGACAAGACTTGCACAAACACCCTCAGAGGTCACAATATTGAATTTAACTGGGAAGATGACACATTTTGACTATTCTAAAGCCAAAAATACCCCTGAAATGATGCCCTTAAGGCATTAAACTACAAAGCTATCACACCCCCAACTTAAACATTGCTAGTCCCTTAGCAATGCAGCCTTAAAATTACACTTAGTATAAAGATTATTCCCATTACAAGATCATCCCTGACAAAATTAGCCAAGTACCTTGGTTCCAGAATTCTCAAACTTTGTATATATCGGTATTGGGTTTAAGGCTTAAAATTGTCTTGCTTTGAATATTATAGAAACTTGGCTTAAAAATCTTATATACCCTTCCATTTGCAAACTGTCTCGATAAGCTGAAATTGATTTTTGAAAGCAGGTGGGTATTCTTCTCATTATTTCTGATAGTGGATTTTTACCCTTGAACTTGATATGCACACTTATTTTTATTGCTAGCTTCTATCGTTTAACACGAATTTTGACACTTGCCTTAGGTGAAAAGACCCAATTACTAAGTGTCAGGTGATTGTCTTTGGCATTCTCTTTCCCGTTTGACTTCAATCTCGACACTTAACTTAGGTGAAGAGATCCGGTTACTAAATCTAGGGTGTCCATTGACCTTTTTTTTCCAATACTGTTCAGGGTAGTCCATTGTGTCTAACAATTTGAAGAATTTTTTTGTTTAATTTCTCAACATTTCTCTTCTTATCCTGCTAGGGGCAAACTTGAGAGTATTTTTCAATTCCTAAATAGTTCCGATAATGTTCAAATAAGACCAATTTTGACTCCTATCACTTTCTACCAATTTCTACAAAATCCAGTATTTTTTTATCAGTTTCCTCTCAACTTTTTTTGTTTAGGAATCTCTTTTAATGGAAAGAATTTTTAAAATTTTCAGTGAAATTTTAATTCTACATATTTAAGGCTTAACTTCTCATTTTTTTTTCAAATTTTCTCTTTCCTCACCCCCCAACTTAAGTGCCATTGTCCCCAATGGCATGACTAGACTGATGCAAAGGGACTTGGGCCAAAGGGAACAATCAAAAGGGTCTTTTCCATGGGGTTCAAGGGCTGCCAAATGGTCTCAAATTGAAAAAAGAAAAACTCTAATCCTAAAAGCAAATGAAAACTATGTTAGGTTGCCTCCCAACCAGTGCTAAGTTTAACGTCTTCAGACAGACACATTCACAAACTTCTTTCATCTATACTCTTAGGCTCACTTTCTTCTTCCCAAAGACAGGGTTCAAATTGGATTAACCAAGGGGTAGGTAGGGCATCTAAAAGATCATCCACTATATCCACCTTGCACTCATCTTTCCCTAGGTTTGGATACTTAGAGGCACTAAAAACATTTAACCGGACTTTCTGCTCCCCAAATGAAATGTCCATTTCTCCCAATTTACAACTAATATTTGCATTGGCCATTGCTAGAAATGACCGTCCTAAGATTATTGGGTTATGGTTCAGTTCCTCAGTTGGTGTCATGTCTAGGACAACAACATCTACTAGAAAATAACAGTCCTCTATCCTAATAATGACATCCTCAATAACACATCAAGGAGTTTTGACTGATCGATCAACGAGTTGCAGAATTACTGGTGTAGGTTTTAACTCGCCGATCCTGAACCTTTCATAGATGATGGACAGAAGCAGATTTACATTGGCCCCAAAATTCAATAGGGCCCGATCGAAGGTAATTCCAGAGATGACACAACTTATGAGAGGAGCACCTAAGTCTTTCATTTTTCGGGGAAGTTGGTTCAGGAGGACCACACTAACATCTGTCGAGAGCATCACTTTTTGTGGGGCCAATCGTGGCTCCCTCTTTTGATGCATAGCTCTTTCAAAAACTTAGTGTAGGCCAGGACATGTTGGATCACATCGAGGAGAGGGATGTTAATATGGATTTGTTTGAATAATTCCCTAATCTCCTCATTGCGCATCTCTTTCTTCTTTCACAATGGCCCAACTATAAGTGTGGTTGGAAAGGGGACCACAGATTGGTTCACTATAGGCTCTTTTTTTTTTAAGTTCCCTTTCCTTTTTCTCCCCCCGCCCCCCAACTTAGGGTCTTCCTGCTCATTTTCTTCTTCTTCAACTTTCTTTTTCTCATACGAGTCTTCTAAAATCCTCCCACTCCTTAAGGTTGTAACAACTTTGGCATTTTCAAACTGTGGATTCTTAGGAGGTGGTTGAATTTGTTGTGGAGGAAGACCCGGTAGCTGATTCTTAGGGTTTGCAACCGGTTGACTTGGTAATTGCCCTACTTCTCTCCCTGCATTGGCTTCAACTAGCTGTCATATTTGGCTTTCTAGTCTGTCGATGGACTGCTGCCAATTTAGAATCAACTGCTGAATCTGCATGAATTGGTCATTAACTGTAAAGGTCTGAGGAGGTTGTGGGTAAGCCTGATAAGGTTGGACTGGTTAGTTCCTAGGGTACATCTACGAGAAATGACTCTTTACTTGTGGCCTTAGAAATTGTTGTGCCATGGAGTTAGATGGGTGGTACTATTGGGACTGTGTGTAGGTTTGACATGGTTGAGCCGGTTGAGTCCTAGGGTAATCATTGTACTCACAGTGAGTCTAGGCTTCAAACCATTGAGAGTGCATATTTGCTAGGGTGGTTTCTTAGACTTGGGCCCTATAAGTGAAGTTGGGCTGATTTCCCACACAGGGTTATATGGGCGAAAGGACGGGTTAGCATTAGGTTGGAAAAATCTGTTGGCCATGCACTTGGTCTGTAATGACTGGTTGACATGGGCCCGCCACAGGGCACTGGATAACATGATGGGTCGGGCTTGCACAGATGGAACATGTTGGATAGGATGACAAGGTTGGGTATGGGCCACTTTGTTGACGAAATGCAAGGACTTGATCAAGTCTTTGGGCCATCCCATTAATCCTATCTAGTTGTTGAGACACATGGTTCCAATCTATCCGTGGCTCAGGTTGGAAGTAGTTTCTCATTCCACAAACTCTAGCCATTGAATTCATTTTATTTTATTTTGTTTTAACCACCCTTTTTCTTCTTCTTTTTTGAAATTTGAATTTTAATTTCAAATTTAGATTTTGAAATTTAAATTTTGAATTTTAATTTCAAACTTAGATTTTGAAATTTAAATTATGCAATTTAAACTCAAATTTGAATTTTTTAATTTTTGATTTTCTCTTTTTTTTATATATTTTTTATTTGAATTTTGAAATTTAAATTCAAATTCAGATTTTGAAATTTAAATTCCTAAACTTTAAATTCAAATTTGAAAATTTAAATTAAAAAAATGCAAGAAATTCAAATGCATGACCTAGGGGTTGACATAAGGTTCCTAAACTAGTGGTTCAACCAATGTGAATCCTCTTAGGTTCACTTGGAATTACACCACTTCCTTTGGCTAGGTAGGTAAGAGGTGGGGATGTGGGAGGCTCCCCTTGCTCTCGCAAGGATCTAATTAAGTAACCACAAAACCCGCTTAGGCTTAGCCATTTAACCTCTTTCCTTAGACACCAACAGCAAGTTTTGGAAAGTAATCACAAGTTTCCCTAAGATTTAGCACACTTTTGAACCAAATGTGAGGCTCCCTAAAGGATCTTGCTATCCAAATTTTAAATTAGGGTTTAGGGTGAACCGCACGTGAAGGATGGTGATTTTTGGGCCAAGGAAGGGTGATGAAATCCCTACTTTATCTTATTTAAGTTGGATTGCCCTTAAATGGATTAACGAAAAAAAACACAATAAAGAAAATAAATGCAACTAATTACATTGCATGAACAATTATTTCTAATATGCAATTTAGCGATTTAACATAAAATAATAAAACAAACTAAGCAAAAGAAGCAATTAAAATAAAAAGAAAACCAAACACATTCACAACTAACAAAATAATTTCACAAATTAAATAAACATATATGATGCATACTCTAGCATATAAAACCCTAAATGTTGGATTGCAAATGCAAAAAAAAAAAATATTAATTTTTTTTTCTTTTTTCTTTTTTTCTTATTTTTATTATATATATATTTCTTTTTTTTGAAATTCGAATTTTGAAAGTTGAAATTCAAGTTCAAATTTAGATTTGAATTAAATTTTAAATTTAAATTTAGATTTGAATTTTAAACTCAAATTAAAAAATTTGAACAATTTCCTATTTAACAATTAATTATTCAATTAAATAACTAATTAAAAGGCAATTAAATAAAGCAAAAAATAGTTATTGCAAACAGAAAATAAAAAAAAATTGTGCTAAAAATAAATTAACAACTACAAAAATAAATTCTAACAAGAAAAAAAATTAACTACTCAAAAGATGAAATTGAAAATACAAAAAAAAATTATGTGGCAATAAAAAAATAAAATAAAATAATTTTTTTATCTAAAAATAAAAAAGCAAACAAACCTAATAAAACAGAAATTCGGACAAGAAATTAAATTAAAGAAAAAAATAGATCTAGAAAAAAAAAATGAAAGAAATATAATACTAAAAAAATATAAATCAGATCTAGTAAATATTAATTAAAAATTAAAAAATCACTATTCTACCAAAACAAAAAGGAGTTTGAAAATAAAAATATAGTGGGATGACTACATTTGAAACGCAATTCAATTAATTCTTCTCTTCTCTTTTCTTCCGTAGTCCGGTAATGCTCTGGTACCCCACCTTTCGCTATTACGTCCTGCAAAATCAAAGAGAAACAAGAATTAAACTGAGATTACACATCAAGTAATCAAATGAAAATAAAAAAAAATAATGAAACAGATCCAAACAAAGCAAATAAAATTTTTTCTCCATTGCTTCCCCGACAACGGCACAAAAAACATAGTGTATCCGAAAGTGTGTCGTTAACCACTTCAGAACACCAATTTAGAGATTTATAAATTTTTCCAATCCTCATGTAACCTTAAACAACGTAGAATGTGGTGAGGAAGGGATCGAACCCATAGGGAAGAGAGGGAAAAATTATTATTTTCTTGTTCCGGACAAATAAAAAGAAAATGGAACTGGGGATTGCAGAAAATAAGAAAATAAAATTTATTAATGCTGAAATTAAAGGTTTGGAATTAAACAAGACAATAATCAAAATTCAGAAATAAAAGAACATTGAAATCAACAAAAGAAATAAATAAAATTGATAGAAATTTTGAATTCAATGGCAATAGCTGTAGATTGGCTGGACGGCTTGCAGGAACCCCTCCTAACAAGATCTAGGCATCCTTCCCTTCTTAAACCCTCGAACTCCTCAAGAAACGTTAGCCTTGTGAACTGGGTGAATTGACTAACCCTTTCTCCAGGGCCCATGGGGTCCTTTTTATAGACAAGGGTGGACATAACTGAGATTAGAGAAAAAGAGGGGAGTGGTAGCTGGGTTTTTGCAGAAGTATGGGTGCCCTAGGGTTGAGAGTGGAGGGTTAGGATGGTTCTAAGGTGATCCTAAGGTTGAGAAGAAAAGGATAGGGTGCCCAATATTATGTAGGGTTGAGATTTTGGTGCCTAGAAATGGATGGTGGAGATTGAGGTGCCTAGGGTTGAAAGGTGGAGATTGAAAGTAGTGGGTGGCACCCTAGAGTGGATGGCTAAGATAGAAAATGGAATAGAGGGCTGAGATCTAGTGGCTAGGGGCTAAATGGTGAGGATTAGAAGTTAGGTGGCGCCCTAGTGTTAAAAAGCTAAAAAGAGAGTGCCCTAGAATGAATGGTGGAGATTTAACAGGTAGGGGCAGCTAGGGTTTGTTAAGGATGGGAAGAATGAGTTAGAAGGTACCCTTGGGTTTGCTAAAGAGAGGGGATCATGCTAATACAGTAGGAGGGGCATCATTTTGCGTTTAGTAGATAGGAGGCGCCCTCCTGTGCTTAGTTTTTCACAAAATCACCCCCTCTCTCAACTGGATTTCACACAAACTTCCTAAAAACTCCATTTCATCCATGAAGCTTCCCCAGTTTTCCACAATATTTGCATAGAGACCCTCAAAGGTCATAGTATTGAATCTAACTAGGAAGAGGGCACGTTTTGACTATTCTAAAGCCAAAAATACCCCTGAAATGATGCCCTTAAGGCATCAAACTACAGAGTTTTATCACAACCCCAACTTAAACATTGATTAGTATTCCTTCCACCATTAATCATAATTTAGTGACATCATAAGTGGAGTCGAAAGAATATGAATTACGTGTATCCTTTGATGTTGGGCTCCTTGTGCGAGTTTGTTGGATGTCGCAAGGGGAGACAGTTTCAAAAATTGCATAGTGTGGTATGCATTTTATAGGAAATGTTTACGGACGATATTATCCGACTATTTCCGGTGGATGGGCTCGTTCACCCTTATCGCAATTATATATCGATACAGGCATGGTTAGCTTTATCGTAGTATGTTAGAATAGTTGTGTGGTGCTATTAAGTCATGGTGAAGTGTTGTCGGGCTATGTAGAGTTATGTAGGGTGCTATTACTCCCCTTTCGAGCATTATATTCGTGGGTCCTGTGGGGTGTCCGTCATTGCAAATTAGATAGAGATCATACCTATTGTTGGAACAGCCCTCCAAAGGTTACATGGATGTGTGTTTGCACCTAGAGTTGCTAAGGCTTTTGCATGAAACATGTGGCATCGAGGAACCAACCACAGTATGAGAGTGCTTGGGGTTTCCATGGCTTTGGCTGTGCTTTGGGTTGTCAGGGCTTTGGCTATGCCTGGGGTTGCCAGGGCTTTGTCTGTGCCTAGGGTTACCAGGGCTTTGTCTATGCTTGGGGTTTCCAAGGCTTTGTCTATGCCTAGGGTTGCTAGGGCTTTGTCTATGCTTGGAGTTACTAGGGCTTTGTCTGTGCCTAGGGTTGCCAAGGCTTCAAGAGTGCTTGGGACTACAGGGCTTTGAGAGCGCTTGGGACTGCAGGGCTTTGAGAGCACCTGGGACTGCCAAGGCTTTGAGAGTGTCTAGGACTGCCAGGGCTTAGAGAGTGTCTGGGACTGCTAGGGCTTTGATAGTGCATGGGACTGACAGGGTTTTGAGAGTGCCTGCGGCTGCCAGGGCTTTGAGAGTGCTTGGGGCTGCCAGAGCTTTGAGAGTGCCTAGGATTGTCGGGGCTTTGAGAGTTCCTAGGGCTGCCAAGGCTTTGAGAGCTTAGTTGACCAAGTTATAGTATTTGAACAAAACATATTTGAGCAACTATGGAGAGTAGATTTGAACAAATTATAGTATTCAGCTCTTACTACTATTACAGTATGTAGATGCATGTAGACTTTATCCTAATCAAAACATGTGAAAGGAAAGAAACTTCATCGCAATCAGCATCCTATGAAAGGAAATAAACTTTATCACAAAATATGTGGGTGGTTGATATATGCATTAGTAATAGAGTTTGATAAAGAAGCAAGTATACTGAAACATTGCACATTTATTCATAGAATGTGTACATGTAATGGTAGAATTACAGAAATACAGAGTTACTTGAAGTAGGTTTCAACCAGTAGCTCTTGATTGTTTCATCTCCTTCATCTGTGTCTACAGTTTTTAATACATAGTAGCCTGAAGTATGGGCTTCTTTTGTCAAGTATGGCCCTGCCTAACATTTGGTGTTGTCTTTAGTACTTTATTTCCTTCTTTAAAGCTTTTGGGTCTCAGGTGCCTGTTGAAATTTATGGCTAGGTCCTGTTTATACTTGCCCCATTTTTGTGATGCCATGTTTCTAACCTCATCGATTACCTCAAGCTTGTCTACAAGTAACTGATCCATGTCCTTTCGCCTGATTTTCTTGCCCATCACGAAGGCTACTCTGGCGGCCCGTATCTCTGTTGGGTCTACTACTTCTTGATCGTACACCAAAGAGTAAGGTGTCGCCTGTGTGCTCTTTCAGATAGAGGTGCGATAAGCCCAAAGGGTTTCTGACAACTTTTCTGCCCAATCCTTTTGGTTCTCAGCCACTGTCTAGCTTAACATCCTGAGTAAAGTTTTATTTGTGGCTTTTGCCTACCCATTCCCTTGTAGGTAATATGTTGTTGATGTTCTTGATATTGCACCATACTAGCATAGGAGGTCACAGACTTCTTCATTTTTTATGGATAGGCCATTGTCTGTCAGTATCCACATTGAGACTCCGAATCTGTGGACTATGTTTTGCCTTAGGAAATTAGCTATGTTCTTTGCGCAGATTCATCACAAGGGTATGGCCTCTTCCCATTTGGTGAAGTAGCCTGTAGCTACTATGATGACGTAGTACCCTTTGGAAGGCAGGTGTATCTTGCCTATGAGGTTTACCCCCTAAGTATGGAATGGCCAGGGTATGATGACTAGGTGGAGACTACTAGCGGGGTTTGTGAATTCTTTCTCCGTGGACTTGGCACTTATGGCATCTGTGTACGTGTCACTGCATTTCCTCCATCTTGGTTGGCTAGTAGAAGCCTAAGTCTAGGATATGATTGTGTAGTGCTAGTTGTCCTTGATGGGTTGTAGGTTTAGAGCTATGAGCTGCCTCTAGTACCCTATTGATTTCCTCACCAGCCAAGCCACCTCTTGATTATTTCATGGGGGGGAAAATGGGAGAACAGTGGAAGAAGATATGAAAAAATGATCAGAGGTGAGAGGATTGGAAGTGGAGGAAGTGCTGGCACCACCTCTCGTTTGAATCCACCGCTACAACCAGTTGTAGCAGTGGTGATAGACCAGGGAACGAGGGAGATCACGGGAAAGGGGAAGGAGAAGAAGAAGAAGAAAAGAAAGAGAAAAGGAGAAGAACAACATAGGAGAGGGAGGTTGGGGAAGGGATTTTGCCACCGCTGTTTGCTCTGTTCGAATGAAGGAGAAGATGAATAGTCTCCTCCTTCGAATTCTTCAGCTTTGAGCGAATGAAAACTTAGGTTGGATTTAAAGGTATGGTTAAGGATAGTTTCATAAATTCAAGGAAATATAAAGATATTTTTGTAATTTTGGGAAAACTTGGTCAAACTAGGTTAAGGGGTCAAATTAGGATTTCTCTGATGAATGGTTGGGATTTTGGGTCAAAACTTGAAGAGTCAAGATGTGTTTGGGTACAAAGAGGGGTTTTATGTGTGTGAGCCAATGAGATTGGCAAAAACAAAATCTTTTGGAAAACTGAGTAAATTGAGGGTGTTTTTTGGCTGAAAATTGATACGAAAGGTTTTGAACGTTCTGAATTGATTGATGGGTCTGGATCGAGCAAATCTGGAAAGAGCTTGATTCGGTCAATTCAGAGCCTCAAAGCGGAATTTATGTATGATGGAGGGGTAAAGAGAGGTATTTTGGTATAAGATTTTACAAGGTAGGATTTTTGGGTGGTCTGGGGGGATTGGTATGGTCAAATTGAGTCAATTGGGCTCGGATTGGGCAGATTTTGAATCCGGTCAATCTAGAGCCTTAAAATGAAATCTAGTTGCGATTGAAGGTAAATGGAAGGATTTTAAGCTAAAATTTCATGGGTAGGTACTTTGGAAGGTCCTTGGTTTGGTGGTTGTGTCTGATCTAATGGTTGAGGGGTAAGTGGGGGTCGATCAGGGCCATTGGATTGGTATTGGATAGGTTTAACGGTAGATTTGAAGGCTTTTGAGCTAAAAATTGAGTTTTTGGGTGTTTTGGAGAGATTGAATGGGTTTGATTGGGTATTTGAGATAAATTGGAGGTTCAGGCAGCATGTCGAGCAAAAATTGGGTGTTTATAGATGCCCCTCTTTGTTGTGAGATAGGAAACTATGAAACAACAAAGACCAAAAGAAGCACACAGAGATTTTTGCAAAGGACGGCTTGGAAGAGGGGCATGACAAGGAAGGAGGAATAAGATGAAAAGGAGTTCCTGTTCAGCTTCATTTCATCATGTTCATGCCATTTTATTCTTAGAAAAGTGACATTTCTAGGTATAAAGAACCCTTGGATTCATAGTACATTTGCCTTAAACAAAAACAATAAAAGCAAGTAGAAAACAATGATAAAAGCAACTCAATGTATGAATCTATTTAATTTTGGCAATAGTTGACTTTCCAATAAGTATTAGATAATCTTATAGAGTGGAGTCAACTATTTTCCATGAGGTAAGAAAGCATAAGATTGAAAACTATAATGTGCCATGTAGTGATGAAAACAACGATAAAGCCTCGATTAAAACTGTAATGTGCTAGTGTTGCCGAAAATACCCATGTGCTATAAAGCGAAGAAATCAACGATTTATCATGTGCTATAAAGTGAAAAAATCATGTGCCATAGTGCGGAAAGAAAAAAATGTGCTATAAAGCGGAATGACCCATGTACTAGAGAGTGGAAAAACTCATGTGCAATAGCGCTGATAAAATTAATGTTCTAGAGAGAGGAAAGTGTCATGTGCTAGGAAGTGAAAAATGTCATGTGCTAGAGAGAATAAAAACTAATGTGCAATAGTGAAAACAACTCATGTGCTAGAGAGTGGAAAACACATGTGCAATAGCGGACAATCTCATGTGCAATGGTAGAAAACTTATGTGCAATAGCGGACAATCTCATGTTCAATGGAAGAAAACTTATTGTGCAATAGCAAAAAAATAATTCTCATGTTCAATGGAAGAAAACTTATTGTGCAGTAGCAGGAAAATAATTGTGCAATAATGGAAAGCTCACGTGCAATATTAGAAAAATAATTATGCAGTAGCAGAAAGCTCATGTGCAATAGTGGAAAATCTTGATTTATTCTATGCTAGAGGCAAAAAACTCATGTACAATAGTGGAAAAAATAATTGTACAATAGCGGAAAAATTTATGCACAATGGCACAAAATCTTGATTTATTCTATGCTAGAGGCAAAAAAAATCATGTGTAGTGGCAGGAAAATTTATGTGCAATGGTGGAAAATCTTGATTTATTTTGTGTTAGAGCAAAAAAACTCACGTGCAATGGTAGAAAAATAATTGTGTAATAGCGGATAATATCATGTGTAATGACAAAATACTCATGTGCAATAGTAGAAGAAAAAATCATGTGCAATGGCGGAAAACTTATTTTGCAATAGCGAAAAATTTTGATTTATTCTGTGCTAGAAGCGGAGAACTCATTAGCAATATTGAAAAAATTCATGTACAATGGAAAAAAGCTTATTATGTAATAACGAAAGTCTCATATGCAATAGCGGAAAAACTCATGTGCATTGGCGGAATAATAATTGTGCAATAGCAGAAAACCCATGTGCAAAAGCGGAAAAATAATTATGCAATACTGAAAAGTTTTGATTTATTTTGTGTTAGAAGTGGAAAACTCATGTTTTATGGTGGAAAAATAATTGTGCAATAGTGGATAATCTCATGTGCAACGTGTAAAAAATTTATGTGCAATAGTAGAAAAAAAAATCATGTGCAATGGCGGAAAATTTATTGTGCAATAGTGGACAATATCATGTGCAATAACGAAAATTCTTGATTTATTTTGTGCTAGAAGCAGAGAACTCATGTGCAATAGCGAAAAAGTTCATGTGTAATGGCAAAAAAAAAATTTCTGCAACAGCGAAAGACTCATGTGCAATAGCGGAAAAATTCATATGCAATGGCGGAAGAATAATTGTGCAATAGTGAACAATTTCATGTGCAATGGCGGAAGACTTATTGCGCAATAGCGGAAAACTTATTGTGAAAAATAATGACAGGACTGAAAATTCGAGAATTTCAATAACTTGCTAGATGCAAAATGCGATAAAAATTGAAGAAGTATCACCTTAATAGATTCGGTTTAGCTTAATTGTCATTTCTCACTTGATCATTCTCCTTGTTGGGAATCATTTCTCTTCACATTTTTACCACACTTTGCATTTAACCTCAACTTATGTTATTTTTTTTTATTATTTTTTTTTGTTTTTTTGGTGCACGATGAACAATTGAGTTCCTTTTTGAAAGACTTTTGTAGTGGTGCGACTTAAGCTTCTTCTTTGACACATATTTGTGCTCAATTTGGGTGTCAAACGCCATGGGCTGCCCTCACTTATCTCTCTTCTTTTCTTTTTCTTCATTTTCTTTTTTCTTTTTTTTTTTCAGAGTAGAAAGACAATGCAACTCAGACATAATGGAAATTTTTATCTTCTTTTTATTGTTCATTTTTGTGGGCATCTATGAGACTGAAATAGGAGATGTTACTAGCATTGATTCATGACAGAACAATTATGTCCAAAGGGACTCACGTCATGCCCTAACAAAAGATAAAAGTATTTTGTCCCTCTTTAAAAGAGTTGATCAAAACCTTAGCGATTATAAAGGCATGTATATCGAAAATGTGAAGGAGATAATCATATATTCGCTTTGGGAAACACCTAGGTTTTATGGGAAACTGCCCCAGTCCTTGGTTAACAAGAAAAATTTGTAACGAGAAATGATTGATTGAAGAAGGTTTAAAACAAAGTCCTTCATCTCCAACCAACTAGGTCTATCCTGTGCTAAATTACCAATTTCTAAAGGATCAATGATGACTTAGTGAATGGGACAAAACATGGTATAGGACAGGGGATCTAAAATAAAGGCTCAAAAATATATTTACAATGAAAAACCAATTGTTTGACCTTTATGTAGGGCTGCTATTTCCCCTAACCATCATTTTTTGTTTATATTTTCTTATTTCTTTTCTGTTTTCTCTTACATACCCTTCACATCTTCCAATATGAACTATGCTTCTTCACTAATCATGGTGGCCTTCACATGTTAGAGAATTGATAGACAAATACTCAAGCCAACTAATTCTAAAATGATTGAAACATATATTTGCCCCTGTTTTTTTAACCTTTTGCAAATATTTCTTTATCATTCCTTCTCACTTTTCATTTACTCTAGTTTCCCTAATTTGATCTTCTTTGATTGCCATTCCCTTGAAGCTTACCAATTTTTTCATACTTCTTTGACCATTTTTCCATTATATGTTGCCCTAGTATCTTCTTCATTGCTCATTCATCTTTTTTATTCTTTTTTTCTTCACTTTTTTAAGAAATAATAGGGTCATTTGATAATTAAAAATGGCTAAAGGTGGCCACCAGTCCTTTCCTTTATCATTTGGTGAAGCACTAGGTCATGATGATATCCTTAAACTGTGCTAGCTCTGGGGAAATTGGTAGAGGATACATATTTCAATTGTCAAAATTGCCCCAGTTTAGGATATTTGGTCCCTCATGGAAAAAGATTGGGATGTAACCTCAGGGTTATTTGCAATGTTTAGTGAGTTAGGTATTGATGGGCATCAATGCCTTTATTCATTGAGCTATCCCCTCTTGTTGGGTATTTCCATATGCAAGCCAATGATTGTCAACTAGCTTTTTACAAAGACATGACTTTGAAATTCATTGCAAATCCCTGATTTTTTAGGTTTCAATTATGCAACATTCTTAAAAAGGAGAATCTTTATCTTCTTCTAAGGGTAATGGGACCTAATAGGATTTATTGTTCAATCATGATTATGTAATTTAGGGAAAAGCAAATGATAGAAAAGGATTGGGAAAAACTGGTAATTTATTGAAGGAAGAGGTCAAACCCGTGAGATGGACTTCTCTACGTACCCCTATAAGAGGGATTGAGCCAAATATAGTTCAGTGTGTGTCTTTGAATGACACAGAAACAAAAAGGGATGGGGACTATCTACAATGACGCAAAGATGCTCTCAATGAACGTGGAAGTAGGGTAGAGAGCATTGTCTCCATACTTCGGAAGTTACATCTAAACTAGCTAAGGTGCTCTAGTATTAGAGGTAGCATTTGAAATAGTCAAGCAAATAGGCAAATTATTCTTAGCTCCTAGCGAAACATCCAAATCGATTACAAAGATGCCTTCCTTAGGTGGGCTCCCAATAGCACATTCTGTAGTTTGCACAAAGGTCAGGTCTTTGATTACCGATGATGGCTCAAAATTAGAATTTGTGACTTTTCTCAATCAAGACTACAACGACATTAAAATTTTCACCTTACAATGATTACCTCCTCTAAGAGTTGGTGAAGAATTAATAGCATGCTTTGGTCGAGGCCGAGAGGTCCAACTAACTGATGACTTGACTTTGAGAGAATGGGCTATTGGTGGAGTTCCAACTGGAGTAATGGCATTTCTATGATCATAAAATGCCTTCACCCAAGAAATTGACGGATGTGTCAAAAATTTCCCCTGAATTGAGTAGTGGGTTCTAAGGGACTTCTGTAAATTGTTGCATTTCCACAAGGTCCAAGTAAGTTAGAATGTTGCCATCAATGAAATATTGAATCGAAAACTTCAATTGCCAGCAATGGTCGGTGGTGTGACCGGGTCCTTGATGATATTCATAGCGAGCATTTTCATCATAGTTTCTTGGCTTGGGCTCCCGCAAAGGCCTCCATGTAAATAGTTGCAAAAATCCACCTTCAACTAAAGTAGGGAGTAGTTAAGAATGAGCACATGACAAGGGGGAAATCTTTCTTCTTTCTTTTTGAGGAGATTGCTGAGTGATCAAGGTTATGGGAGGCAAATGATATGCCTATGCATGTGTAGGCGAAGAATAATATGTCTGCTTAGGTGCAGTCCAATTGGTCTAAGAAGATTTGGGATAAGTTGCAGCTTTGAAACTTTTGGGATAATGGGGTTGAGTACCTGAGACTCAAAAGCAGAAATAGCTTGCACTTCATTCCCTTCATTATACTTTGGAGGGGACTTCCCAACTGAAGGTGAATTTCTGGGGATCATCACCGGGTCGATTTGACCCTGCCTAAGAGCCTCTTGAATTCTAACAGTTCCCTCACGACATCACTAAAATCCTTTAAAGGTTGTGCAATCAATAATTTATGGTATAGATCATTCAACGTCTTAATAAACAATCTCACCATCTCTTCTTTTGGCATCGGGTGTTGTAACCTAGCTGCCATTTCACGCCACTGATATGCATAATCCAAGAAACTTTTTCTGACTTCTAAGTCATAGACTCGAGATCTGCTCGATCAAGTGCTAACTCTATGTTATAAGAAAACTGGTCTAAGAATGCTTCTGAAACACCTTTCCAAGTCCTTTTCTTTTCATTTGCCATATTTTCAAACCAAGTTCTAGCACACCCTGTAAGGCTTTTTTGAAACATTTGAATGAGTAATTTCTCGTTTGATCCGTATTAAAACATGTCATCGCAAAAGATCTTCTTATGGATCTGTGGGCATCCCTTCCTGTCATATTTTTCAAGGTCTGGCATTTTGAACTTAATAGGAAACTCCGCATCAGGGTATAGGCACAACTCTATGAAATCTGTAACTCCCAAATTCTGAACTTCTTTCAACCTCTTCAGCTCATCTTTCATACGCTCTTATTTAATCTTGAGGGAATCTTGAAATAGAGACTGGGTGGTAGTCATATTCAAATTCTTTCCTTCCAAGGATGCAATAGTGGGTTGAGCTATGATTGGATTATCAAAGTTAGAGGTGGGAAGTGTCATTGACTGATGAGCCTGTTTGGGTCCCGTAGTAAAAACAAAGGGAGATTATCAGTACGCTATTCTGGCATGGGACTAGGGTTCTAGGATGAAGAGGATACAAAGGGATAGGATGTAGGAGGGAAAAATGATTAGGTTCCCATTGCGGGAGAAGAATGAGTAGTTTGGGATTTCTCAGCTTCCAATTTGGTCAACTTGATAGACATCTCATTCAATGTTTTTTAGAGATGGAGGTAGTCACTATAAGGGACATGAGTCAGTATTGTCTTCACTATGTTTGGTGGGACTGCCACTTGAGAGATCTAATCAGTCTTAGGAGGGACTTCAGACATAATAAAGAATTTTGGTTGAGCCGCAATGCTTTTTGAATTTTGGATCTTAATGAATAACCTCCTCTGAAAAAGGGCCTAAATTAATTCATTGTGCACCATTATCTCATATTTTGCTTATTCTTATATGGCTTATCTTGAGCAACTTCCATTTTTTTATTTTTTCTTATGCTTTATTTATTTATTTTTATTTTTGGATTATGGATTCTCTTCCTTTTCACATTTTCTTTGGATTTTGGATTTTTCTTTTTTTTTTTCTATTTTGTGTTTTGGCTCTTTTTTTTTTTTACTTCTAATATTTTTTCATTTTTATTTACTTTTGAACTTTTATCTCCATTTTTTTTGTTGTTTGTAATTTTTTTTGAAATTTTGATTCTATTATATTTGTTTTACTTTTTTTCTTTTTTGTTATCTTTTTTAATTTATTGTTATTACTCTACATAGGCCTACACTTTACTTTCTACTTATCTATTATCCCTTTTTTTGACTTGTAACTCATTGATTGATCTAAGGTGATTTTATTTATTGTTTTATAATATTTTATTTTTATTTTTTTAATTTTTTGTTTTGTTTTTGAATTTTTTTGGTTTTGGTTTTTTAATTTTTCTTTTCTTTTTTTCTTATTTTTAGATCATTAATTCTTCTTTATTTTTTATTTTTTATAAATTTTTCTATAATTAATTTTCTTAATTACTCTAAATAAATATTCAGAATTTCTCTTATTTAAATGATTCGTTTGTTTGTTTTCTTTCTTATTCATTTTTCCTTATTTCTTTTCCCTCATTTTTTTTTGTTTTTTTCTCCCACTTCTATTCCTTTTTTCGTATTTCTATTTTTCTGATTTTTTAATTCCTTATTTGATGTTTTTTATTTTCCATATATTTATAATTTCTTTTATTTACAATTTTTATTTTTTATTTTTTTCTTTTTACTTTATTTTTTGACACTACTTTATTTTTGGATTTTTCAGAAATTTGTTGTTTTTGTTTTTTTTTTATTTTTGTTTTCTTTACATTTTTATATATTTACTCTTTTTTTCCTTTTCCTATTTTAAAACTTCCCCTTTAATTTTCTCTTAGATTTTTTTTGGATTTTTTTTTATATTTTTTACTCTTTAGGTGATTTTGATTTTTCTTTTTTAATGGGAATTTTGATTTTTTTTTAATTTTTCTTTCTTTTTTACCCTTTTTTCTCTTTTCTATTTTTCTATTTCATTTTTTTATTTAAATAATTTTTTATTTGCTTTTTTTAATATTCTATGTACTTATGCTTAACTAAAACTTATTACCCCTTTTTATTTCATTTTTTGCCTTTTTTTGTTTTACTTTATTTTCCTTTTTTTTCTATATGTTTCTTTTTTATTTTATTTTATTTTTTGTGTTGGACTTTTGATTTTTTTTTATTTTTTTGACTTTTTATCTTTTTTCTTATATTTTTATTTTATGTTGTAATTTGATGTGGGCCCCACAAGGGGCATGCAAGCAAAGAAAACCGGGGTTGCTGATACCCTAACTAACTAAGCTGACACGTTGACAATGATGCATGAGGGGAGAGTTTGACACCTAGACTCAAGGCTCCAACAAGGTTGCCAGCCTTCAAACCTCCACTCATTAGAGAAATGGGCTTCTTAGGTTGGTGGCTAGTTTGTGGGTTGTCGATGTTGTCCAAAGAGCCTAGCATCTACTGGCCCCCCCTCCTAATAGGACATGGGATTCTAAAATCTAATGTAAATGGTGTGTGCAATTGTAAGCCATATCAAGCATGCTATAATGAAAGTAAAACAACAAGTAACGATCCAATGAATATCATAAAAGAAGCAATTAATATCATAAAGTGCAAAAAATAACATAAAAGCGTGTCTATATACAAAAGAGCAATGCAAGAAAAATGGGTCTGATTTGGACCCCACCTATGGTCCGAGATCTCCCTAGTGGAGTTGCTAGTCTGTGAGCGTTGGGAAATGGAGATGCCACCCATTAGTTATAGAAATGGAGGTGATAGGACCTTCGAGAATGGCATCAAAATTATTTTGGTTCGATAGTGACTCCAAGACCCAAGGCACTAACTACACCAGTTCGGGTAAGACTCGGAAGGGAGAGGGAAGGGGTTAGACACCCCTCTCCTGGGTCCAATAGGTGGGGTCCACATGGAATCCAAACAATCATAACAACAAAGAAAATATTCAAACCATAAAATAAAACTAATTAATATCAAACAAAGAACAAAACATCATAAAAGAAGGTATTCCTTATCTTATTATTATTTTTTTTTATTTAGTATTATTTTTGTTCTCTTCCTTTTTATTTTATACTGTACGATTATTATTATCTATTTACTTTGTTTATTCATATTATTTCTAATTTATTTTGTTCTCTATAACAGACTTTCCTTACACTTCATTCCAACCTGATCTAACGACGGATGAATTATCCTTTGTTACATTATAACTCCCTTATTTGGTTTTCCTCTTTTATATTTTTTATTGCACTATTCTTATCCAAGTAACAAATTCTGGTGACCCAGAGTCTCCCACGGATGGTCACAATTCATTATCTCCAAACAATTTGATAATTTAGTGCTTTTCCTTTCAATCTTAAGAAATCAATCCCGACGATTACTTGATTCAAGTGCATCCAAAACAGGGGACATTAAAAGGAAGACAAGAAGAACTAATCTTAGCAGATCTACAAGTAATGAAATAGGGCAAATCAATTACTAATACCAGCCTTGTTCAGTCAAATGTAGCATTCAACAGAACAACAAGATATTTGATAAGAGAATAACAATATGCAAGGGATTCAAAACCTTCGAACCTTCCTAGTGTTTGAGATTTGTTTTTAAAAATATATTCATATGTGTAGGTATGTAGTGATCGCTCAGACCCTCAAAGGACATCAAACACCAAAACTAACACCACAAGATTTCATGCGAACAACTCACAGTCAACCCTCTTGCTATGATGAACCCACAACAGACCACAAGCTCTATGATGAACTCACAATGTGTATCGCAAAATGTGATAAGCCCACGATTCATCGAGTCCAGTAGGTGCCCAAACAAAAAAAAAACCATAGCCCAACCCATCCAGGGGACCCAAGCCTACCCAAATGTGCGATGAACCCAATGCCCACTAAAGCGTGCGATGAACCTACAGTCCACAAGCCGGCTCCCAACCCAAACAACGATAAACCCACAACGTACCATAGGATCTGCGATGAACTTATAGAACACATAGCAAAACCACGATAAACTCGCGGTTCACTGCACGCCTGCGATCCCATTCATGACCTGGGCCAAGAAACTCGGGTTGAGCCAATGGCGATGCCCGCGCGTGCCTAAACCCGCAATAGACCTACAACCCATCAAGAGGACATAGTGGAATGCCACATGGAATCAACAAGATACCATTCATTTGAAAGGATGGGAGATCCATCATATAGATGGTCGAACCCTACAGGAAGGTTGGGCGAAATTTTAGAACTTTCTTTACTCCCATCAGGAATCCTATTCCCAATTTAGAAAACTGCATTTTCAAGGTTTGATCTTGTAACCAAACTATCCAAATCTGAAACCAAATTAAGGGAAGGGATATACCTGATACGGAATCCACGCAAGTATGCTCCTCCCAACGTAGGTGTTCACATCCAAAGAGTGTACCAAATCTTCCCTCCACTGAAGATGACACAGCTTAGGATGAGGTAGGATCAGTAGGTAGTTCTTCACCAAGAACTAGTGATTCTTCAACAAGAATCAAATGGGATAGTGAGCACAACTTCTTAATTGTTTCTTCTGGCAAGAAACAATATCAAGATTGAATCTTGGTCCAATCTAAGAACTAGAGATTGAACAGGGTAAGGCGCAAGAGTAGAAGGCAAGATCAGTCTAACTGTGTTATCTTCTCTCTTTATTCAGTGAGTGTGAAATCAAGGTTCGCCCTCCTCTCTTATTTATAGCCTTAAAGAGACAATTTCCTAATCTTATTAGGAGTTTCCTTATCCAAATCTTTGATTTGGATCTGGACTCTTTAAGTGATAAGGATAATCCCTTATCTTATCTGCAGATAAAGATCAATCTTCCTAATCAAATTAGGAGTTCCTTTAATCCAAATCATTATTTGGATCTGGACTCTTTAAGTAGATAAGGATAATCTCTTATCTTATCTGCTGATCCAAATACCAGATCCGCCCTTGTTTAATCAAACTAATTAACCCAGTTCGAAATGGGCTTTTAGGCCCATTAAGCTTTCAGGCTCACTTCCACTTTAATGTTGGCTAGGTTGGCTCTCTTTGTATGGCGTGGGACCCTATCATTGATCTACACATCAGCCACATGGGTTCAGCGTAGGCTCTGTTACAAGGCCTGGCCAAATTCACTACTGCAGATAGTGAACCCTTGAGTTCATCACTATGAGCTCTTAATGGGCCCAACATTTTCACTAAATGGTCCTTGGGTCCGGCCATCTTATGAAGGCCCAAGGACTATGGGCAGATGAAAGATTAGCCCATCAGGTATAATCCTCAATGGTCTTACACTTAACCTCTCAGCCCATAGTGATCAAATACTGCCCGACAAGAGAGGACCTCTCCCTCAGCTGCAAGGTGCAGTGCTGCGCTCTCTACTCACATGGATCCTGAGAATTAAAACAATTTTGCAAACATTTTGAAACCATAATATATATGTATACTCTATATAAATATATTTTGCAAAAACAAATTTCAACGGTTGAAATCAACTGCCGGCAATTTAGGTTTCCATCAGAGAGAGTGCATTCCCGATCATTCACTTTGTCCGACAAAAGGGGTTGATCCTGTCACTATGATCACCCACTCAGATGAATTCTCGAACTGTCCCAACATACCCAAGTTTTGACCCCCTCTAAGAATCTCACTGATTGGCATATCAAAGACAACCTAATCTGACACCCAGTGTAGTATCATAATCGAGTCTAGGGGTCTGGTGTAACATTCCAGTTTTGTCCATCTATGTCCAAGGTTCAGGGCAATGCTGGAATTTTGGTCCAATTCAGGGCTTCATGGAAAACCCACACTGCATGTACCTTAGGTCTCACCCTAGCAGCTGAGACAAGCCACCACAACTAACTTGGTGGTACATCAATGTCATCCTAGGCAGGATAAATCTTCCCAGATTTATCCAATGGCTGTGAAAATTCTAAACTAACATGAGTCTCATATGTGTCCAGTTTAAGGGTATCACACAAAAATGCACCATAATAACATGAATAAAATTTGTACTTTATTCATTTATAATAAATGTCATAATGTACATCATGCTGATTGGAGCTATGGGCATACACTATCTAACACCGTCGGGTAGTGACATCATTAAATGACACATCAATGAAAATAAAGTGCACAAGAGGTTGTATCAATGTGAGTAATGAGGGATCTTGAGGAGAAGGAAAGTCGATCCTCGGGAAAATCCTCTTGAGACACATAGCGAAACCCCAGTGGCGCACTTAATGATTGATAGCAAATCCAATATTCCCTTTCCTGATAGGAGACAAGCACCTTTATCTCCTACCTTTTAGGATCTCGGGATCTCCCCCAATAAATAGAGATCCTCCTCATATTTAAATTCATCAGATACTTTGCATTCTGCATCCAACACCCGGGCATTCTCTCGCTTTGATTCCTTACGCCAGCATCCTTAGCCCCAAAAGCCTATCTCCCTACTCATCGGCCTCTTTTCGTCTTTCAAAGAGACCATCTCCCAACCAAGCCTTACCCTACCTATGGAATCTCTAGTTTCATCTTTGATCACAAAGAATGGCCTCAAGAAGAATCAATCTCACCACCATCCCCGAAGAGCAGAGCAATATCCCGGAGAGCACCAATCCGAAAGTAGAAAACCAGCTGGAGATGGAAACACCTATCCAAGCCAATATCAAGATACTATCAAACAAAGTTTATAGGTTCGAAGCACTTTTCGAAGACAAACTCAAGAGGCTAGAACAAATGCAAGAGGAGACGAGAAGCACCCTCTAGATTTTATTCAACCATTTGGCCCATGCTGAACAAACTCCTGCCGCCACTATTCCTGGCATCCCCAACTCTAATCCCAACCCTAGCTACCATGCCTCCAACCCGACCCTTGCCATCCTCGAGTAGTCGAACACCGCCAACCCGACTTCAACCCAAACAGGCCACCGGCCAGCCCACCAGTCTCATGCCTTTCCCTGCACTGATCCATTAATAGAGACCCCTCTTAAACAAGATAAACTGAGGGAATATGTCCAAGGGCTGGTAGATGAAAGCTGCAACCGGACCCAGTATTCGGCTGTTTTGCAAAAGCCTTACTCTGACCATATCCTATACAAGCCTTACCCTGTTGGGCACACCCCTCCTCAATAGTGGCCGCAATATGATAGGCAGAGAGGTAACCCACAATAACACATCGGCAAGTTCGAGGACATCCTTGGTTCCTTCGCCCTTGATGGGGATCTCAAAGTACGAGAATTCTCGAAGTCATTAACTAGTCCAGCGTACACGTGGTCTGTGAGTCTCACCCCTGGAAGCATCGATTCATGGGGTGAAGTAGCCAAGAAGTTCTTGTCGAAGTGCTTCACCCTAGAAAGAAAATTGACAATGGCTAATCTACGGAACATAGAGCAAGGACCAGGGGAAGATATTTTGGCCTATGTTATGAGGTTTCAGAAACTTACACACTCCATCTTCGACCAACATGCCACTAAGAAGAGTTTCGTTGGACAGTGAGTGCAAGGCATGCGCCCTACAGAATCGGCATCGAAAACATCAAAATCGAGACCTTTAGCCAGCTCTGGAGATGCACGGAGAGGATGGCATGAACCGTCAAGGACACCTCTCCATACAATAGAAATGAGGTGTATGCAGTCGATAGGAAGCCCAAAAACAATGGAGGAGTCAGACAGGGGTCGTATCAGCACGACAACGCCTTAGCAAGGAGTGCCCCTCCCCCCTTCCCCTACACAAGAGAGGAGGTTATTATGATACTAAACAAGTTAGTTGAAGGCAGGGCCATCAACCTGCCACCACCATCAGCAGGAGTGGACCCAGAGAAAGACAAGTGCGGCGGAAAGTGGTGCAACATCCATCAAACACTACATCATGACCTGACGGACTATTTCACCCTCAGAAGACTATTCATATAGAAGGTAAAGCTAGACCAGTTAAAGAAGAAAGACCCAACACGTGTGGAAACTGACCACCTCCCAACCCATACCCAGGGGGAAGCATTAATGTAGTCAGAATAGCCCATTAATACCAGTTCGATGCCCTAATAGAGAAACTATAGCAGAGTGAGGAGCTACAACAATTTTTCACCAAACAAGGAGCCAACACAACAACGTGAAAACTGGCCATCAGAGCATTGGCAGAAGTTTTCCAGTACCTGTTATAACCCTACAGTCGTGACCGCATCAATGTGGAATTCACAGCAGAAGATATGTTGGCCGCTGACCCCACCATAACAGACCCCTGTACATCATGGAGAAAATAGGGGGTTTCGAAATGAGAAGATCGATGGTTGACCCAGGAAGCTCTGTCAATCTTATATCCACCCACACGTTGGAATTGATGAGCATCCGAAAGGAAGACATCAAGGGATTTCCACTAGAAGTGACAGACTTCAATGGGAACCCATCCATCATGGAGGGATCCATCGAGTTGCAGGTAGCGATAGGCCTATTCAACATCACACAAGAGTTCCAGGTAATCCTAGGGAGGACTTCTTAACACGCTCTCTTGGGACACCTATTGATACACAACTTGGTCCTTATCCCATTGACATATCATCTGTTTATTAACGCTAGGTACCAAGGGCGATCAATAAGGATCCCAGCCACCAGGGCCCCCTTTGACAAGTCAAAGACACACTTACAAGATGCCATTTACTTCACAGAGTTGGTGGATGACAGTGAGAGGAGGATAGCCAAGGTTGAAGGAACAAAGTTGCCTCATCTACCAAAGAGCAAGCCTACGAGGACCGCTGAATGCAAGAAGAGAAGCATATGCGTCTGGATGACGGGGAGCGATGGAAAAGACTTCTACACCATCATTGAGGAACATGAAGATGATGAACCACCCGTAGCCAAGAAGGCAATTTCCGAGGTATGATTTTATTATGATATATCTTATTAGGAGTAGCCTTATCACAACTTGGACTAATGGCAAAAAAAAATCATTTTCAAAAATTTAATCCCTAATACATGATCCATTATTGATGTTTCCCAAATCAAGTACATATCTGTTTGTCAAAAAGTCACTATAATCCTTTAACGGAAGACTCTAAGTAGTGTTTCGACCAAAACTGTTTCACTACGTTGCAAATCGACGTCGTTGCAGTAACATCATCAAACAATAATTCAGCCCTTGCAAATGATACAAAGGTAGAAGATTTAACCACAAACTTATTAGACACGAAACCCCATAATTTGAAACAAATAATAGCGTAGGCCATGACAAGAGTTAAAGGAGGATGCCCTGGAATATATCGATGAAGTCAGAGTGCCTCTCAGGTGCATGACAGATTCCATTGACACAATAGAAGAGCCATTAGAAGAGATCAACCTAGCAGCTAATGGAACAAATAAAAGACCATTATATATATCTACCAAGCTAGCAGCCGAAGACAAAGAAAAACTTATCACACTCATAAAAGATAAGGAACTATCCTTATCGCAAAAAAAAAAAAGAAAAAAAGAAACCTTAGAACCCAAAAATAGTGTAACCTGCATATTCTCACAGAATTTCAGGATGCATTCACTTGGTGATACGACCAGATGTCGGGATTAGATTTAGACCTTGTCAGACACTCCTTGTGTGTAGACCCGAAATTCCAGCCGGTAAAGCAGCCACAGAGGATTTTCAAGCCAGAAATAACCTCGAAGATCAAGGAGGAGATATAACAGCTTTTCAAGGTGGGTTACATCAAACCAATAGCAGACCCTCAGTGGCTAGCCAATTTAGTCCCAGTCCTTTGGCGATAGTATATCACCCAAATACTAACCTCACCTTGTCGCAGATGCTGTGTCGACTTTAGGGACCTAAATAAGGCTTACCCAAAGGACAAATTCCCTCTACCCAAATACTAACCTCACCTTAAGGGGTAAAACTGCCTAATTTGAATATTGCAGAAACTTGGCTTAAAAATCATATTTACCCTTCCATTTGCAAGCTTTCTTGATAATCTAAGATTGATTATTGAAATCAAGTAGGTATTCTTCTCATTATTTCTGATAGAGGATTTCTACCCTTGAACTTGCTATACATACTTAATTTTTTTATTGCTACCTTCCACCGTTTGACGTGAATCTAGACACTTTCCTTAGGTGAAGAGACCTGGTTACTAAGTGTTAGGTAATTGTCTTTGCCATTCCCTTTTTCGTTTGACGCGAATCTCGACACTTGACTTAGGTGAAGAGACCCGATTACTAAGTGCAGGGTGTCCATTGAACTTTTATTCTCTTTTTTTTTTTGGCAACATTGTTCAGAGTAGTCCACTGCCTTTAACTGTTTGAAGAATTAAATGGTTTCAACAATATTCAAATAAGACCACTTTTAACTCCTATCACTTGCTACCAATTTCTACAAAATTCAATATTCTTTTATCAGTTTCCTCAACTTTTTTTTTGGTTGGGAAACTCTTCTAATGGAAAAATTTTTGAATTTTTTAGTGAAATTTTAATTCTACATATTTAAAGGCTTAGCTTCTCAATTTTTTTTTCAAAAAATTTTTTCTCTTTCTTTTCTCACCCCCAACTTAACTTTCATTGTCCCTAATGGCATGACTACAATGATAAAAAAAGGACTTGGGCCAAAGGGAACAATTAATAGGTTTTCCTGAGGGGTTCAAGGTCTACCACCTGGTAACGAATAAAAAAAAAGAAAAACTCAACTCCTAAAAGCATAAACATTAAAAACTATGTTGGGTTGCCTTCCAACCAGAGCTAAGTTTAATGTCTTCAGCCAGACGCATTTGCTCGGTTCTTTCTGGGTCACTTAGGCCTATCTTCTCAACCTTTCCACTCTTAGAGACTCCTTCTACATATGGTTTAAGTCTTTGACCATTGACTTTGAATGTGCTTCTATTCTTTGGATCAACAATTTTAACTGCACCATACGGAAACACTTTTTCCACAATAAATGGCTCGTCCCACCTAGACCTTAATTTACCAGGGAACAAACGCAGCCTAGAATTAAAAAGCCAAACCTTTTGATTTGGTTCAAAAGTTTTTTCTTGAAATGTTTTTCTCATGGAAGGATTTTGTTTTGGCTTTATAAATGCACGAGCTTTCATAAGCCTCATTGCGCAATTCCTCTAGTTCACTTAATTGTAGGGCTCGGTGGGATCCAGCTTGGCCTAAATCTAGATTGAACTTCTCGATGGCCCAATAAGCCTGATGTTCTAATTCGATAGGAAGGTGACATGCTTTACCAAAAAGTAGCCTATAAGGAGACATTCCAATGAGAGTTTTGTATGTTGTTCGATATGCCCAAAGTGCGTCGTCCAGTCTGTCGGACCAATCTAATCAGTCGAGCCTAATGGACTTTTGTAGAATACTTTTAATTTCCCTATTGGATACTTCCACTTGACCATTTCTTTGGGGATGGTTGGGGGTTGCTATCTTATGGGTGATTCCATATTTGCGAAACAAAGCAAGGAATTGTGCATTAGTAAAGTGTGATCCCCCATCAATGATGATTACTCACGGACACCCAAACCTAGAGAAAATGTTCTTTTGAACAAATTTCATTACAACTTTGTGGTCATTGGTCCCGGTTGCTACCACCTTAATCCATTTAGACACATAATCAATAGCCACCATGATGTATTCATGACCAGAGGATAGCGAAAATGGTCCCAGGAAATCAGTACCCCAAACAACAAAGATTTCTATAGCTAGAATAGGGTTAAGTGGCATCATGTCTCTATGGTACATATTCTCGACAGATTGGCATCTTAGGCATCTTTGACTAAAGACATCGGCATCCTTAAATAAAATCGGCCAGTAAAAACCACTCTAAAACTTTGGCTGCAGTTTTCTTTCCCGAAAAGTGCCCCCCACAAGAGTGTGACAAAAGTTGAGGATGCTTTGGTGTTCAGACTCGGGGACACAATGCCAGATCACTTGATCTGAACAGATACGAAATAGCTCAGGATCTTCCTAAAAGTAATATTTGATTTGAGAAAAGAATTTGTCTTTCTCATTCTTAGACCACCCCTCGGGAATTTTACCTACTACTAAGTAATTGACAATATGAGTGTACCATGGGGGAGCACTATGAGAGATAGCTAAGAGATGCTCATTTGGGAAGGAATAGTCTTGGACGGGCTCGCTATTTTCAATTTGAATTTGGGATAGATAATCAGCTACTACATTTTCAAAACCCTATTTATCCAAAATCTCAAGGTCAAATTCTTGCAAAAGAATGATCCATCTAAGTTTGGTCTCTTTGATAGACAACAAATGTCTTAAGGTCAAGTGATCAGAGTAGACAAACACTTTGGTGCCCAATAGGTACGGGCAAATTTTTTCCAGAGCAAACACTACAACTAACAGTTCTTTCTCTATGGTGGTATAATTCAATTGGGCTTCCGAGTGGGTACGACTTGCATAATAGATTACCATAGGACATTTATCCACCCTTTGTCCCAAAACAACTCCGATGGCATAGTCAGAGGCATCATACATGATTTCAAAGGGCAAAGACCAGTCAGGAGGTTGCAGAATTGCAGCCTTGGTCAGTGCCCCTTTTAGGTACTCGAAGGCTTTAAGACATGCTTCATCAAAATAGAATGGGACATCTTTTGCTAAAAGGTTGCACAATGGTCTGGAGATCTGGGAGAAGTCCTTAATAAATCATCGGTAGAAACTGGCATGTCCAAGAAAAGAATGGATTTGCTTGACAGAAGGGGGGTGAAAGTTTGGAGATTATGTCAATTTTTGCTTTATCCACTTCAATACCCCATTCAGAAACTATGTGACATAAAACAATGCCTTCTTTGACCACAAAATGACTCTTCTCCCAATTGAGGAGCAAGTTTGTCTCGATACATTGTTGAAGAACTTTTTTGAGACATGTTTCAAAGGAATACCCAAAGACAGAGAAATCATCCATAAATATTTCCAAGAAATCACCCACCATTTCCAAAAAAAATACCGTCATAAACCTCTGAAAGGTTGCTGGTGCATTACATAAACCAAACAACATTCGTTAGAAGGAGAATGCTCCATAAGGGCAGGTAAAAGTTGTTTTCTCTTGGTCTTCAGGGTAAATGGATACTTGGTTATATCCAGAATACCCATCTAAGAAGCAGAAATGTTTTTTACTAGCAAGTTTTTCTAAAATTTGGTCAATGAAAGGAAAAGGGAAGTGGTCTTTTTTTGTGACTACGTTGAGTTTCCTAAAGTCAATGTACACTCGCCATCCCGTGGTAAGTCAGGTAGGGATTATTTCACCTTGATCATTAGTGAGCACGGTGAATCCATCTTTCTTAGGCACCACTTGCGTAGGACTTACCCAACTGCTATCTAAAATCATGTAGATAATACCTGCATCTAACCACTTAACTACTTTTTGCTTGACCACCTCTCTCATATTTGGGTTCAACCTTCTTTGCATCTCCCTATTAGGTTAGGTACCCTCCTCTGTGTAAATATGGTGCATACAATTGGATGGACTAATCCCCTTCAAATCAGCTACTGACCAACCAATGGCACCCCTATACTCCTTTAATACCTTGATCAGTTTCTCTTCCTGTCTAGGGGTTAAGTTTGCGACTATGATTACCGAAAGTATTTAGTTGGGTCGTAAAAACACATACTTAAAGGAGTCCAGTAAGGGCATTAGTTCCAGATGTGGGGGATATTCAAGAGAAGGCACAAGTGGTTCACTCTTTAGTTGAGGCAGAGCTTCAACAAAAGGCCATGATTGAAATGGGTGAGGAGACTTCATTAAGGCATTAGCTTCTTCCGTCAGGCCATCTACTATGACCAGATTGGTTTCTCCAGGGGTTTCTCTCTACATCTATTGTACAACAATTCCTATTCTATTCTGGGTAGGTAGAAGGACTTTCGGACTCATACAGATCTTCACACTTTCCCTCCTTTTGAAGAGTTGAGATTTCTTCAGCATTTTCTAAGTATGGGACATTAAAGGTTGTAAGATCTTAGTATTGGGGAAGACCTAAGGATTCATCTCTAGGGTCTACAACCAGTTGATTAAGCATTGAATCATTTTCCCACTGCAAGTTAGCTTCCATGGGCTGAATTACTTGGCTCTCTAACTTTAGGATTGACTGTTGCTGAGCTAAGATCAACTATTGGAGTTGTAGAAACCTATCATCAAATGAATCGGCTTGATAAGGCTGAACTAGTTGGGTCCCAGGGTACTCATTATACTCATAGTGAGCCTGGGCTGTAGACCATTTCGAGAGCACATCTAGCAAGGTGGTTTCTTGGGCTTGGGTCTAATAACAAAAATTGGGTTGATTTTCCCACCCAGGGTTATATGGACTAAAGGATGGGTTAACATTGGGTTGGAGAAATCTGTTAACTGCATGTACTTGCTCTAGAATGACCGGTTGACATAGGCACGCCATAGGACACTGACTAACATAATGTGTTAGGCTTGCACAAATAGAACATGTTGGGTAGGATGACAAGGTTGGGAATGGGCTAAATTGTTGACGACATGCAAGGACTTGGTCAAGTCTTTAGGCCATCCCATTGATCTTGTCCAATTGTCGAGACACATGGTTCCAATCAATTTGTAGCTTAGGTTGGAAGTAGTTTCTCATTCCGCAAACTCTGGCCATTGCATTAATTTTATTTTGTTTTTTAATTTTTTTTTGAAATTTGAAATTTAAATTTAAATTTTAGTTTTAATTTCAAATTTAGATTTTGAAATTTAAGTTCAGCAATTTAAACTCAAATTTGAAAATTTTCTTTCTTTTTTTCTTTTTTATATTTTCTCTTTTTTTTAATTCAAAATTTAAATTTTTGAAAATTAAATTCAAATTTAAAAATTTTAAATTAAAAAAAATGCAAACAAATCAACCACACAACCTAGAGTTGACCTAGGGTTTCCTAAACTGCTACCCAGTTGGCCTTCCTTGTATGGCTTGGGACCCAAACATTGATCTACACATCAGCCACATGGGTTCAGCCCAACCTTTGTTACAAGGCCTAGCCGAATACACTATTATGGACAGTGCACCCCCTGAAAACCATCTCATGTCTCTATGGGCCCAACACTTACCCTAAGTGGGTGGGTGAATTTCAAAAATTCAAACCAAGGGTTTTAGAGCAGAACATTCTCCTGTGATTTGTGATAGGATCTCAGAGTTCTCCTCCAGCCGCCGCCACCATTCACTGCCTAGTTTGATCTCTCTGAGAGGGAAAGATCAAGAAGGTGTTCTTGATATTAGTCTTTGCTGAAAGGATGATTGTGTATGGTGCTCTTCGCTTCCTCCGAATTCTTGTGAAGAATTTGTTTCATAGGACGAACACTACTTGAACACCGACGTTGGGAGATACCGACTCTCCGTATCAAGTATAACCCTTACCTTTCTCTTTGGTTCAGATCTAGTTCGGTTTTGGTTCAATTAGATCCTTGAATATTGTATTCTAAAATCAGGGAATATGATTCCCAGTTGGAAGGGAGGAGAGAAATTTTTGAAATTCACCCACCCACTTAGGGTAAGTGTTGGGCCCATAGAGACATGAGATGGTTTTCAGGGGGTGCACTGTCCATAATAGTGTATTCGGCCAGGCCTTGTAACAAAGGTTGGGCTGAACCCATGTGGTTGATGTGTAGATCAATGTTTGGGTCCCAAGCCATACAAGGAAGCCCAACTGGGTAGCAGTTTGGAAGGCTAAATGAATACATAACCTTAAATGGGCCTTAAGCCCATTTCGAACTGGGCTAATTTGATTAGTCACTTAAAGGAGCGAATTCTGAGATGAATCAGCTGATAGGATTGGGCCCTAACCCTATCCACTTAGAGAGTCCAAAATCTAAATAAGATTTAGATCTGGAAGCCTACTGATTAGATTAGGAGATGGCTGATCTAATCTACAAATAAGATAAATGTTATCCCTTGCCACTTAAAGGGACTTCTAGTCCAAATATGATTTGGGTTACCTACTCCTAATGGGATTAGGAGCTGATCCCTTTGAGATTATAAAAGGAGGAGGGGGCGGCAGCCTTTAGACATGCAACCAGCACATTGTTGTCTTCGGAGCTGAGATCACAAGAAGAGAGAATTCTGCACCCTGCAAATACTCTCTTGTCGCCTCCTTCCTATAGCCGCTGCCTCCAGCAATTCGATCTCCAGTTATTGGGAGAAATCAAGATTTGATCTTGATACCAATCTTTTGGAGAAAAGATTGGTTGGAGTTGTATTCACTAGTCATCCAGTTGATTCTTGTGAAGGGTCAAGTACTTTTGGAAGAACACTACTGATTCTGCTCCACCCTGCACTATGCCATCTTCAGTGGGAGCAGATTTTAGATCCTTCCTTGGGCGTGAACACCTCCATTGGGAGATACTACTTCTCTGTATCAGGTATAATCCCTCCCTACTACTTTTGGTTCAGATCTGGTTCAATTTGTGGTTCAAGAATGATCCTTGAAAATATGATTTTCTAAATAGGGAATTTGATTCCCAGTTGAAGGGAGAGGAATTTTTTTTTGAAATTCGCCCCTTTATTCCATAATTTTTGGGCATCCATGTAATGGATATCCTATCCCTTCAGTGGTATAAGAGCCAGGTTCAAATCATGAACCATTCTTTTTCAGATCTGAACCTGCACAAATGGGCAGAAGGCGTTCTACCCAATTTGCGCAGATATGGGTTTTGGGAAATTTGTTCCCAAAATTGATGGGCAAATAATCTAAAATTAATTTTAAATAAATCTGATTATTGTTTAGAATAGTTCTTTATGATTTTTTTGATTTATGCGATGTTCGTACAACAGGAGATCGAATTCTTGGTTTGCGTAGGGAGAACTGCAAGATTTGCAGTTTCTTGATTTATTTTATACATTTGGTCTGTAAATATTTTTTATTTTTATTTTTAGACTCAATATATAGGCATTCGATCTGGTGTAATTAATAATAGAAATAGGATTTCTATTTATTTTTATTCTTGGATCGAAAATGGCAGCGCAAAACGGGAGATTCCGCAGAGAAGGAGATTTCACAGATGGGACATTCGCTACCTGCGATTTGCAGTTTGTGAAACTGAAAAATTGTGATCTAACCTCTGTTTTGCAAGATGAATTGTGCCAACATCCCTGATTGATGGATTCTTGATTTTCTTTTATCAGTTATTTAATTTCATATTATTTTCTTGAATTAAAGATTTAATTAAATATCAAACCCTGGACCCATTTGAACCAAGATTGGTTCAAACTGTTTGGACTAAATCTAGGGTTTAATCAATGCTGAAAGTCAGCCCTAATTTTCCCACTAATGGGCCTGGGGATTGATATTTAATTAAATGGTTAATTCGGCCCAACCTGTAAAGGCCCAGTTTTAAATAGTTAAAACTACTAAAAGCCCACTTCAAAGGATAAAACTATATGGGCTGAACTGGGTAACCCTAATTCAGCCCATATACCTAGATAATATTAATGGTTAATATCATGGATTTAAAATGGGCTTCCAATGGGCCTTATAGATAATTCATTGATTGGATCAATTTATCCTTGCTTGAGATGTTTGGATGTGTGATGTGTTGCGTACATGGGCCATGAGTACTTGGCCTCTCATTCGATAGTGGCTCTTGCGCACACCATGGCTGAATGCACATCATTGCCATGGTGTCCCTTTTGGTCATTGGATGACCTCCCTCACAGGTGGGCCCCACACCTCATCAAGAGGTTACATGCGGAACCCTAGCCGTTTTAAGCCCCACCGAAATCTAACTTTATGAAAGTCAGTGGGAGCCACTTTGGTTTGACCTAAATCAATCTAGGGTGTAATAACTATTCCCTTCTGCAAATATGAGTGCATGTGATAGGGAAATTCATATGATGAACTCTCTAAAGGCCTTCCATTATTAGCATGAGGATGAGTCCTTCAGTAATGAGGAAACGCACCAGAAAATGGGCTATCCATTTGTTGTTGGGCTTGTCTAAGTGTTTCATAAGATGATAGGGGCATCATAGACCGATGTGGGAGGGGCTTCACCTGAAAATAGGAACCCTCTCACGGTACCTTGGCGTTCACGAATATGATGGGTAAGCACTCACTGGACAAAAAGGTTTACCTGAAAATGGCTCTGAACCTTGTCTGAAAGAGGCCAAAGGGAAAACTCATATGATGAGTGGATATGATCCTTCATAGAAAGGTGGTGGGGTTATACAACTGAAACAGTTGGCTTCATGCACCCTATGTGATTTCCCATAGATTAAAATGGAAATGGAAATGGAACATAGATTAAAATTCATATCTATGTAATGAACATGAATCAAATTAGGTTGTGGACTGATGTTTGCTCTTTTATCAGAAAATGGCAAATGGATCTGTTGCAAAGCTTCTTGACGACAACATGCTTAAGGGCCCAAACTATGCCGACTGGTACAGGAACCTTATGCTGGTCCTAGCTTCTGAAAAGCTGGACAAAGTGGCAAAGAATCTTGCCCCAGAGCGTTCGGGCGACAAGGCTTCTGAGGCCCGAAGGAGAGACTATTAGGAATGGGAGGAGAAAAACTCCCTTGCCCGGTATTACATCATTGCCTCTTGGACAACCCAATACAGAGGTAGTTCAATCAGATCGAACTTGCCAAGGACATATTGGATAGTCTCAGGACAATGTATGAAGAGTAGAATCATTCTACTCGACAAAAGGTCTTGAAACAGTTCATGACCGCACAAATGACCAAGGGCCAACAAGTTCACGACCATTGTCTTTGGATGATGGGATACATCAACGAACTAGAGGCTCTTGGATTTGGACTGGACCTTGCAACCCAAATAGATGCTATCCTTAATTCTTTGCCTCCTTCCTTTAATCCGCTCATCATGAACTATAACATGAACAAACAGAATGTCAGCTTGCAAGAGCTCAGCAATATGTTGCAAAGAGCCGAAGAACTGATTAGAAAGGAAGAGCCTGTAGCTATGCTTGTTGAAGCTAGCAAGACAGGCAAGAGAAAGATGAAGGCAAAGAAGCCTCAGAAGAAAGCCACTAAGGGTAAGAAGCAGAAGAAAGACAAAGTATTGGATGCCTGTCACTTCTACAAAAAGATTGGCCATTGGAAAAGGCTGCCTACCTGGAATCCAAGAAAGGTAATTTCAAAACTTGTGTTATAGAAACCAATTTATTGGTAGCTTCTGTGTCCTAATGTATTGACTCTAGGGCTTCAACTCATGCGTGTAACTCACTGCAGGGGTTCAAGGTAAGCAGAAAGATGAGTGAAGGAAAAGTCACACTCTACTTAGGGACTACTGCAACTGTTGCAGCCACGGCCATAGAAACCGGGGAGTTAATTTTTAGAGAAGAAATAATTCTACTAAAACATTGTCTTTATGTACAAAGTTTAAGAAGAAATTTGATTTCTGTGTGCAGATGGTTATTCTGTCTTCTTTAGTAATACGAATACTATTAAAAGAAATAATTGATTCATCGCATATGGGGAACTGGAGAACGGTCTCTATGTTCTACATCCTTCTCTAGAAACTAACATAACTGAAACTACGTCGGCGGAAATCCCCAAGAAAAGAGCCCATGATACAGTTAATCCCACGTGTCAGTGGCATTACTGACTTGGCCACATCGATGTTGACCGAATCACAAGGTTGGTAAAGGATGGTCCTTTAGATTTTCTAACTGTAGAAGATCTTCCCACCTGTGAGCCTTGCCTACAAGGCAAGATGAAGAAACAACCATTTAACAGTAAGCCTAAAAGATATACAGGCACACTTGACCTAATACATACTGATGTATGTGGTCCCCTGAGTGTTAGGACACGAAATCAACATGTGTATTTCATCACCTTCACATATGATTTCTCATGATATGGTTACGTGTACCTAATGAGACACAAGTCTGAATCCTTTGAAAAGTTCAAAGAGTTTAGACAAGAGGACGAGAAATAGTTTGGGAGAGAAATTAAGGCCCTTTGATCAGATCGAGGTGGCGAGTATCTCTCTGACGAATTCAGGGACTACTTAAAGGACAATGGGATAATATCACAATTAGTTCCTCCTGCTATACCTCAACTTATCAGTGTTTCAGAGATGAGGAATAGGACCTTATTGGATATGGTTCAGTCGCTTCACATACATTCAGAGCTACCCACATCCTTTTGCGGTTACGCATAAGAGACTACAATTTACGTGCTGAATCGGGTTTCAACCAAATTGGTTCCGAATACTCCATATGAACTTTGGACCGGAAAGAAACCAAGTGTCAGACACTTGAAGATCTGGGGTTATTCAGCACACGTTAAAAGAACGAGTGTAGACAAGTTGGAATCCAAGACCAGTCGTTGCCTATTTGTTGGCTACCCAAAAGGCTCAATAGGTTACCTATTCTATGACCCAAGTGAGCAGACAGTGTTCTGCAGTCAAAATGCACAATTATTGCAGACTGATTATATCCTGGACACCCATCGTCAAGAAAATGTTCTTGATGAGGAGAGCCCAGGAGTAGTGGGAGATGTCCCACAAGTTCTAGGTAGTGACCAACCTAGAAGATCCACTCGGGTATCCAAACCACCAGTCCGTTATGGTTATAACCAGGATAGTTACCTGGTGGAAACCTTTACTAGTGAGGAAGATCCCGTGACTTACGCGGAAGCTATGTTGGACATAGATTCCCAGAAGTGAGTGGAGGCCATGAGAGTAGAGATCGACTCAATGGAGACCAATGGAGTCTGGACTCTAGTAGATCCACCATCCGGGGTAAAAGCAATCGGTTGCAAATGGATTTACAAGAGGAAAAGGAACCCGACGGTAGGGTTGAGACCTTTAAAGCTCGTCTGGTGGCGAAAGGGTAAACTTAGAAAGAGGGCATCGATTATAAGGAAACATTTTTGTCTGTGGCCATGCTTAAATCCATTAGGATCCTGCTAGCTGTAGCAACATACCATGATTATGAGATTTGGCAGATGGATGTCAAAACTGCTTTCCTGAATGGAGATCTTACTGAAGATATCTATATGCAGCAGCCGCAAGGCTTCATTGCTACGGGTCAGGAAAACATGGTATGTAAACTTAATAGATCCATTTATTGACTTAAGCAAGTTTCTAGAAGTTGGAACATCCGTTTTGACTCTGCTGTCAAATCGTTTGACTTCGAGCAGAATCCGGAAGAACCCTGTGTCTACAGGAAGTACAGTGGAGATAAGGTTACCTTCTTGGTTCTGTATGTAGATGACATTCTACTCATCGGGAATCATGTAGGAATGTTGATTACGGTGAAAGTATGGCTTTCACAGCAATTCTCCATGTAAGATCTTGGAGATGCTTCCTATATACTGGGTCTTCGACTCTATAGAGATAGATCGAAGTGGATAATAGGATTATCCTAATCTACCTACATTGACAAAATAGTCAAAAGATACAACATGGAAAACTCCAAGAAAGGAAATGTTCCTTTTATCCACGAAGTTACTCTCTCCAAGAAGATGTCTCCCAAGACTTCTGATGAGATTGAAGGCATGAAAGACGTTCCCTATGCCTCTGTCGTAGGGAGCACCATGTATGCCATGTTGTGCACTCGTCCTGACGTTGCTCAGGTAGTGAGTGTAGTAAGTAGATTTCAGGCCAACCCAGGGCAGGAGCGCTGGACTGCTGTGAAAAACATACTTAAACACCTTCGAAGGACAAAAGAGTTTTGTCTAGTGTTCGATGGTAACTCACTATAGATCCAAGGGTATACAAATGCTCATTTCTAGTCGGATCCAGATGATAGAAAATCTACATCTGGATATGTTTTCACGATAGGATCGTGTGTTCTTTCCTAAATGTCAGCAAACAGGGATCCTAAGTAACAAATTAATAGTCCACAACCTAAGCCGAGCGCATTGCCGTAAGTGATGCTGCCTTATGAATGAAAGTGTTCATTCCTGAATTTGGAATTCAGTACATCACCCATTCCACTGTTGTATGACAACACTGGACCTACGGGAGGATGATATTAAGAGGTAACATCAGCGGAGAATGTGGTAGACCCATTGACTAAGCCACTGTCACAGAAAGTGTTTGAGAAACACATGGAAAGCATGGGACTCCGGCTAGTACCTGATTGGACCTAAGTGCAAGTGGGAGTTGTTAGACAGTTTTGTATGCCCTTAGCTTCCCTTGGTATGTTTCTGTGTAGTACCCTAAAACTGGACACTTATTGATACTCATGTTAGTTTAGAATGTTCACAGCCAGTGGGTCGGTCTGGGGAGACCTATCCTGACAAGGTTGACACTGTGGTGCCACCAAATCAGTTGGGGTGGCTTGTCTCAGCTGCCAGGGTGAGACCCTAGGCACATATAGTGTAGGATTAATTGAATCTTTGAACTGGACCAGATTTCCAGTATTGCCCTACACCTTGGAGATTGATGGGAAAAACTGGAAAGTTACACCTGACCCCTACACTCGATTATGATACTTCACTGGGTGCCGGATTAGGCTGTCTTTGATGTACCAATCAGTGATATCCTTAACGGGGATCAAAACCTGGGCATGTTGGGATAGTCTGAGAATTCATCTGAGTGGGTGATCATAATGACCGGATCAGCCCCTTTGTCAGACAAAAGTAATGATCGGGGATGCACTCTCATTGATGGAAACCAAGACTGCCGGCAGTCGATTTCAATCATTGAGATTAGTTTTGCAAAATATATTTTATATTAAATATAAAAGTATATATATTATGGTTTCTAAAAGGTTTTAATTCCTAGGATCCATATAAGCAGAGTGTGCAACACTGTTCCTTGCAGCCGAGGGAAAGGTCCTCTCTTGTCGGGCAGTGTGTGATCATTATGGGCTGAGAGGTTAAGTGTAAGACCATTGAGAATAATACCTGATGGGCTAATTTTGCATCTGCCCACAGTCCCTATGTGTTACAAGGTGGCATGGCCCAGGGACCACTTAGGGTAAGTGTTGGGCCCATAGAGACCATGAGATGGTTTTCAGGGGGTGCACTGTCCATAACAGTGTATTCGGCCAGGCCTTGTAACAAAGGTTGGGCTGAACCCATGTGGTTGATGTGTAGATCAATGTTTGGGTCCCACGTCATACAAGGAAGCCCAACTGGGCAACAGTTTGGAAGGCTAAATGAATACATAACCTTAAATGGGCCTTAAGCCCATTTCGATCTGGGCTAATTTCATTAGTCACTTAAAGGGGCGAATTCTGAGATGGATCAACTAATAGGATTGGGCCCAGACCCTATCCACTTAGAGAGTCCAAAATCTAAATAAGATTTAGATCTGGAAGCCTCCTGATTAGATTAGGAGATGGTTGATCTAATCTGCAGATAAGATAAGGGTTATCCCTTATCACTTAAAGGGACTTCTAGTCCAAATATGATTCGGGTTACCTACTCCTAATGGGATTAGAAGCTGATCCCTTTGAGATTATAAAAGGAGGAGGGGGTGGCAGCCTTTAGACATGCAACCAGCACATTGTTGTCTTCAGAGCTGAGATCACAAGTAGAGAGAATTCTGCACCATGCAAATACTCTCTTGTCGCCTCCTTCCTGCAGCCACTGCCTCCAGTAGTTCGATCTCCAGTTTTTGGGAGAAATCAAGATTTGATCTTGATGCCATTGGAGTTGTTTTCACTAGCCATCCAGTTGATTCTTGTGAAGGGTCATGTTCTTTTGGAAGAACACTATTGATTCTGCTCCACCCTGCATTGTGCCATCTTCAGTGGGAGCTGATTTTGGATCATTCCTTGGGCGTGAACACATCCATTGGGAGATACTACATCTCTGTATCAGGTATAATCCCTCCCTACTACTTTTGGTTCAGATCTGGTTTAGTTTGTGGTTCAAGAATGATCATTGAAAAGATGATTTTCTAAATAGGGAATTCGATTCCCAGTTGAAGGGAGAGAAATTTTTTTTTTAAATTCACCCCCTTATTCCGCAATCTTTGGGCGTCCATGTGATGGATATCCTATCCCTTCAAGGTCTGCCTATGAAGAATCTGATGGGTCACTTTGTGCGATGAGCTTCACCTTTTGGCCTAATATGTAGTGCCTAAACTTCTACGCAGTGAATACCAATGCTAAACACTGCTGCTCCATATGGGAATAGTCTTTCTCAGTCAGCTTAAGGATCCTACTGGCGTAGTAGATCAGGCACTCAAATCCTTCATCATTATCTTGTGCCGACAAGCATCCTACGGCCTCTGAGTTTGATGTGATGTATACCTTAAACTCTTGGAAGCTCTTGGGTGGTGACACTGTCGGGGCCTTAGCTAGGGTACCCTTCAACTGCTTAAATGCCTCTCGGTGCTCTATTATCCATTTAAACTCTACATCCTTCTTGGTCAGTTTCATTAGCAGTATCACCGCATGCACAAGGCTGAGGATGAACCTCCTAAGGCATGAAACTTTTCCTATGGAGTTTTTTAGTTGGGGCTCATTGCTTGAAGGCATTAAACCTAGGACTGCTTTTACTTTGTCTTCGTTAGGATGGATTCGGTTCAGTTCACTCTGTACCCTAGGAACTTTCCAGACTATACTCCAAATGCGCACTTTAGAGGATTAAGTCTCAGGTTAAAATCTCTACACCTATCAAACACTTTCTTAGAACCTCAGGGTGGTCTTCCTGCTTCTTTGCTTTGACTACTATGTCACCCACATAGCATTCTATTTCCTTGTGCATCATTTCATGGAAGACACTTGTCATTGCTCTCCGATATGTGGCCCCAACATTCTTTAAGTCAAAAGGCATCATCTTGTAGTAAAAATTCCCAATAGGTATTCTAAAGGCCGTGTGAGGTGCATCTGTGAGTCTATCAAAATCTCCATGTTTGGCAAGGGAAGCTTATCTTTGCGGAAGACCCAATTCAGGTCCCTAAAGTTGATGCAACATCTGTGGTAGTCGTGAGAGTAGTTAGTTCATAGTAGTATTCTAGGAGTTTGACTAAGCAGCTAAACTTTAGATACTAACCTGAGTTGGCCATTCTTCTTCTTAACTGGGACTATATGGACTAGTCATTTTGGGTGCGTTATAGGCTTGATGAACCCTACTTTTAGGAGTCGCTCGACCTCCACCTTAATCTTCAGGTCTACTTCTAGCTTGAAAACCCTCTGGGGTTGCTATACAGGTTTGAACTTTGGATCTATACGCAGAGAGTGTCGGACGAGTGCCAAATCTAGGCATGGCATCTAGTTGTACGACCAAGCAAAGACTTCTCAGAATTCTGTGAAAGTGCACACAAATTAGTCCATTTTCTTTTAGATAGGCTCTAATATTTTGTGATGAAGAAAGGTTCTTACCTTTCAATAGTGCGATCAACTTTTCTCTATCCTCAGGTCCTAGTTTGGTTTATATGTACAATGGCCTTTTCTCCGTTCCTTCTGCGACCATGTTGATTTCTTCTAAGGGCTCCTCCACCGCATTGATGGAATCCCTCATACACTTAGGAGGTGCTTGGATTTCATCACAATACTCTAAAGTCTCTTCCTTCTGTTCCTATTATCGCGAATGGGTTTTAATATTTCAAATTAATTGTCACTTATCTGCTCAACATATTTTAGCATTATACCTTCATTGCCCATGGTTCTTGTTTGGCTTGCAATATGACCATTGCGATGTTCTTTTGTGGTAAAGGTCTAGTGAAATAGTTTTGGTTGAACATTGTTTGCAAATATGTTTGAGAGAAAGTTATGATTGTTCCATTCAAAGCTCATGTTTTGCAGATGATACACTCATATGGCAAGAATATATAAGTTTTTTTTGGTAAAAACTGCTTGGTGATGATAGTTACATCTTGTGATAAAATCATATTTATGTACATGTATTTTTCTTTTTATACTCTAGTATACACAACATAGATATCCTACCTTGTAATTAATCATAAAGTCATACCTCAAGGATGGCCCTTTTGGCCACCAACGATTCTTTGTCCTTGTAGTCCATGACGATGGTGTATAGCTCTTCCTGTCATTGCCGATCATCCACACACATCTGGTCCTCTTCTTCCTTTCCAGCATTGCTGAGTGTTTGCCCTGTGTAAGGATCGATAATTGCAGTCTCTCTACTTTGTCTATTCTTGTTTCACCTTCATCAGCTAGCTCCGTGAAGCAAATTGCATCTTGTAAGTGAGCCTCTAACTTGTCGAAAGGGACTTTAGTTTCCAAAATCCCTATCACACACCCCATGTGCTTGGCCTTTATGCACTGATGGTACGTTGACGGAACCAGAGCCAAACCATGTATCAGTAGTCGTCCCAGTGGAGTATGATAGGCGGTCATCCCTAAGATGACTTGGAACTCTTGCATGATGGAGAACAGTCTGATTGTGACTTGTAGCTCGATGGACCCCTCTGTGATGAATGTGTTGCCGTTGAAGTCAATCACCTCTATGGGCAAACCTTTAACTGTCTCCTTTTGTATGTTCATTAGCTTTAATGTGTGGATAGGAATTAGGTTGATAGAGCTCCCAGGCTCAACCATGGACCTTCTCATATCAAAGCCCCCCACCCTTGTTGTGACGTACAAAGGCCAATTGTGGTGGGGGTCAGTAGACAGCATGTCGTCTGGTGTGAACTCTACACTGGTTTGATCGGGTCGATGTGGGTCCAACAGCCTTTTGAATGCTTCTACCAGCACTTTGATGGCCAACCTCCTCATTGAGGTGCTAGCTCCTTATCCGTTAAAGAATTGTTGGAGCTTCAGACTTTATTCTAACCTTTCTATTAGCATGTCAGGCTGATAATGGCCTGGTGCTCTAACTACATAATGCTTCCCCCTGGGTGTGAGCTGGGAGAAGGTCGGTCTCTACCTGCGTTGGGTTCATTTTTACGAAGTCATCTAATTTTACCTTCTACACAAATAGTCTCCTCAAGGAGAAACAATCCATTAAGTCATGATGTGGTGATTGGTGGAAGTTGCACCATAATCCTCCACACCTACCTTTCTCCGTGTCGACTCCCGGTGATGGTGGCGGCAAGTTGATCACCTTGTCTTTGACCAACTTGTTCATAATCATCACTACTACTCCTTGGTGCAGGGAAAAAGAGGAGCAGTCGGTAGGTTACTCCTCTTGCCTTGGGGGTTGTTACGATAATAGGGCCCCTGCCTAGGCCTTCCATTGTTCGGGGCTTCCGGTCAATCGCATAGGTCTCATTCCTTCCACATTGCCCCAAAACTGGCATAGACTAAACCCAAGTATTTTTAATCGTGCGTGTCGCCCTCTCTGCGCATCTCCACAGCTGGCTAAACGTGTTGATTTCCACATTTTCAATGCCTATCCTGTAGGCAAGATGCATCCCCTGTACACACTGCTCGACGAAGCTTTTCTCAGTGGCATGCTTGTGGAAGATAGAATGGGTCAGCTTCTGAAACCTCATGATGTAGGTCAGGAGGTCTTCCCCTGTGCGCTGCTCCGTGTTGTGCAGGTCATCCATTGTCAACTTACTCTCTAAGGTGAACCATTTAAATAGAAATTTCTTGGCTAGTTCGGCCCACGAGTCGATGCTTCCGGTCGTAAGGTTAACAACTCAAGAGCGTAGAATCCCAAGACGCCCTCAAACTTACTCACATGCTCCTACGGGCTCCCTTTCTGTCCATCATATTACAACCACTGCGGGGGAGGAGTGTAATCGGTGGGATAAGGTTTATATAAGATTCAGTTGGAGTAAGGCTTTTATGGAACGACCGAAGCTTGGGCTTGGTTCTAGTTTTCTACAACCAATCCTTGAACATACTCTCTTAGTTCATCCTGAATGAGTGGGACTTCTACCACTGGGTTTGCCTGGAGGAGGATTCTAGACTGCCCAATGGTGGGCTAGCCAGCTTGCATGAGTATCTGATTAGCCCTGGTGGGCTGCTCCGGTATAGTGGGGTTCGGGTTGGAGGCATGATGGCTAGCGGGGACGGATGTAGGAGTGGTGGCTGGGGTGAAAGGAGAGTGTTCAGCCCAGTTGGACTATTGGAGAAGGATCTACGGGGCAGCCCTCATTTTTGCTTGCATCTGTTCAATTCGATCGAACCAAGCCTCATACCAAGCTTCAAACTCATAGACCTTGTTTCATAAGATCTCGATGTCGACTTAGTCGGCCGTCTCTATTTTTTATTGATTTCCATCCTTTGGATTGGTATTCTCCGGGATGTTGTTGTGCTCTTCAGGGGTGGGTGAGAGGTTGATTCTATGGGCAGCCATCCTTCACAATCAAGGGTGAACCAGAGGTTCTAATATAAGTGAAGTGGTTAGGCTACGTTCCGAGGACCTCCTTGAAAGATGAAGGAAGACCGTAGGTAGAGAATCAACTAGAGAGCTAGGGTAAGTGGGAGTGATGAAACGGCTGAGTGGAGCGATAGGATGATCCAATGACTAAGTAAATTAGTGATTGAGAGGATGAGTCATTATGAGGAGGACCCTCATTTATAAGGAGGGATCCTGAGGTCCCAAAAGGAAGGAGTCAAATGAATTCGATTCCACATAGAAAGGGAATATTAGATTCATTGTCGGTCATTAAGGAGTACTGCTAGGGCTTCGCCACCTATCTTATGAGATTTCTCAAGGACTAACTTTCTTTTCATCTGAGGATTCTCGTAATCCGTGTGCTACTTCCTGTCATGACCTACTTAACCATCGTGGCACTGGTGATGTCATTGTTAGGCGGGTGCGTCTCTACTAAACCAATGTGGCATTTTATCACATGCTTCACTTAAGGTTGCATGCGTATCCGGTATTTGACTCCAGTCCGCAGTGACCCTTGGTTCTGTAGTGGTCTTGGGTTCATTGCAAAATGGTGCATGTCCAAAGTTCATCACAAAATCGCGTGCATTCAAAGTTTATCACAGAACCACACGCATCTAAACTTCATCGTGGATTTTTCATTAGCTAAAGTTTATCTTGACTTGTGTCAGGTATAAGTCTATCATGAACGTGCGATAAGTTATATGTTCATCACAGACATTCAATAAGTTATAAGCTCATCGTAGGTAACTAATGAGTTATGAACCCATCGCAAGCGTCCAAGTGGTATCAATTTGGTGTCTTCTGTACTACCTACAGAGAGAATCACAAGAAATGATTCTCTGGAAGGATGCCAAATGGGTTTATTGAGAAAATGGCTCTAGGGCTGCCTCTTGGTTGAGCACACTCAATTTGCTTCCATTTCCAATTTGTTATAAAATAAGAAAAATATTGTTTTAAATTTATTATTTTGGGTAAATTATGTATAAGTATCTTGTACTATGTGTTAGTGGCAATTTAGGGATTGAACTTTAAATGATATTTCAACTTTAACTTTTCAAATTATACACAAGTCTAATTGTTAGAATTCGGTCGGTTATCCTGCACTAAACATTTTAAAATCCCAAAATGACCCTTCCTTTGAATAAACCGTGTGTTGAAGCAATACAACTGTCTTTACATCAACCTTCATTTTCTTCCTCAATACGAATGAATTGGTTATAATGCTTGTGCAACTCTACCCCCTTTTTCTAGCAACAAATAATGAAATGTAGCATCCTAGTCTAAAGTTGAGAGATTATAGAGATTATTTAACTTTAGAGCTACATTTTTTTGTCTCAATACAATCATTACACCCTCCTTAATTGTCTCTCTAATTTGTTTATCTTTTTCTAAAGCTTTGGCATTGACATTAATATTTTCTAATGGAACTGGAGTTGGAATGCATATTTCAAAAAGTTCAAGGTACTAAAGTGTTGCAATTAAGGCTACATTGGAAATGAGGCAAAAGGAGTGTAAGTCCCAGTTCTGGGTAAATTTGCACTCTGGTTCACTTTTGCCTATGTTTGGCAACATTACATTTATGCATTGACAAATGACATACCAATGCATATTTACATTGATAATAAGATGTAAAAGTATATCAATAAAAAAGAAGTAATTTTGCATTCAAGTGGGCTTTTGATAATAATAATAATAAAAAAAAGCTCATGCTTTATTGGAATTCATATTTGCATCCATTACAACTAAAACTCAGTTTGGTAAGAAGGTAAATTTGTCAGTGCCAAACTAACCCAACTTTGCAATTTATATGAACCGTTTTACACTACTTATTTGCATTCACACTTATTTGCATCATTTCCAAACGCAGCCTAAGAGTTCAGGTCTTTAGGTGTTACTACCCCAAAGTACATGGTACCTATTTGTAATTTATCCTACTATTTTCCATGCACTTAGTGCTAGGAGGGAGCATTATTTGGTTAAAACTGAAAATTTCGGTACTAGTTTGTTTGTTCGGTTATTTTGGTTTTCAAGTTTGAAAATTTGGTTAACCAAAAAAACTGAATTAACCAAACATTATTGTCTATATATAATATATAATACATGTATAATATATATTATATATTAAAATATATAATTTATTATATATTATATAATGCACAACATATATAGTGATGGAATTCGATTTTAACCAAAAACCAAACCGAAAATTTTGGTTTTAGTTATTTTGGTTTTCATTAATTTAGATTATTCAGTTCGTTTTCAACTGAATGAATCGTTTGCTCACCTCAACTTTTTATAGGCATGTAAGGTCTTCAATGAGAATGAACTCATTGTATCATCACATTTGGAAAGTGTCATCCCATCAATTAATTAGTTCTATTTTAAGTTAGGGTTTGTTTGGTTTATGAGAATAGGGGTTTGGATTGTTCTTGAAGAAATGGAATTCTCCCATTTGAGAAAATGATCATTTTGGCCTCCCTCCAAATAATGAAAATATCATTCCAACCAATTAAAAAAAGAAAGGCAAGTGACTTAAAAATCCCCCAAACCCTATCTATTTACTCGATGCCAACCCTCTCTCCCTCCATCTTTGTTGATAATGATGCCCCTTTCTCTAAGGGTTGAAGCTTCAAATAAAGAAGTTTATTGATTGTGGCTAGTTCCAATTCTGGCTTCTAATAAACCAAAGGATAAATTGCACATTAGTACTCTATACTACAGGGTAGTTTCACTCTAGTACCCAAACTTCAAAGATTGCCACTAAAGTACTTGAAGTTCCAAAAACTTCCAATTTAGTCCCAATGTTAACCGATGTTACAATGGGTAATAAAATTACCAAACTACCTTTTACTCCAATGATTTCCACCATTGGAGTAAAAGAGTGGTTTTAGTTTCAACTTTCAGATTTGTAGAAGGGTTTCATTTAGAAGTTTGTTGGGAAGTTGAGTTAAATGCAAAGGCAAACTGGGTATTTTGATTTCGGAGAAGTTGCCGTCTCTTGCTAGGTACTTCTTTCTTCTTTTTGTTTTTCATTCTTTCTTCTTTTTGTGTTTGGCTATTTATGGCAATTGTTACTAGTTTGTTTGGACCGTTTTAGCTTATTTAGAATTGTAATTGGTTAAGTTTCTTTATTGTTTGAGAAAAAGTAATAGTTTTGTAGAGAAATGGAAAATTAGGATCTTCCAATTGCAACTAATGTAGTTCTACTTGAAGGACTATTAGTTGTTTCTAGTTGAATAAGTGAGTTGTTGTGGAGATATTTTCCATTTTCAAGTGGAATTATTATTACAACATAAAAGTGAGTCAAAAAGTCTATTTTAATCAAATAATTATGCTCCCTTTAGTTTAATAGTTGTTTGAATTTAGGGGTTTCTAGGATAACAAAAACTCTAAATAATGAATTAGGGGTTCCTCAAAAACTCAAAATGTTTTGGTAATTTTAAGGTGCATATTGGTGTTCCTTTAATGGCATCCTCCATTTATGCACAACTTGTTTCATGTCATGTACAAGATGCTTAGATTTATGTAGTTAAAAGTTAGAGTAACTTAGTTGGAATTTTGTATAGTTTGATTAACTCTTGGGTATGGGGAAATAGGACATGTTTTTAGTATGGGTCCCCAGAACTTACCAACTGCCCCATGTGTAGAGCATGGTATTCCACCTTTGGATGAGACCTATCAAGAATATTGATGAGGGGTAATTTAGTCCTCCAATGATATCACGATACATGGCATTGCAGAACAGCAAAGTGACACCTTGGCACCATGTAAGTAGACCCCAGGAGCACCTCAGACACTTCACAACTACATCGATGACCTCAATACCACCTTGGTAGGCCAAACTGCAAATAGTTAGGCAAGACCTTAGGTCAGCGTAAGAGGTGATCGACTTCCATAGAACCGACCTTACTCCAGTTAGTGACTTGCCTGATGTGCCGAGTGACCTCCCCCTTAAGCGGACTATCGCCTCCAAATTCCCCAAGATCATAACACCACATTGGAAGAGTTGGTTGTCACCCTGCTTGCATCGGGTGGGATTGGATAAACATTACCTGCTTACACGAAGTCCACCTACAAGCATGAAACCACCTCCGACCAGAAGGGTCAGAGATCCCGGACACATTTCATGAGGCTCACGGTAGCTCACTTATATAAGGGCCTCACCTCCAACTTCATAAGGTACATGTGATTTAGCACTCAAGCTCTCTAGCTCTCTCTTGCTTTCTAGCTCTCAAAAACTCTAGTTCGCTAACTTAAGCGTCAGAGTGCCCACACTGGGTAAAGTAGCCCGGGTGTAGGTAGGAGGTGGTCTGGCTAGGTGGGAATGGTCTCCTTGAAGGACAATGGAAGACTTTAAGCAGAGAATCAACCAAGATGTTAGGGTAAGGGGAGTGGCGAGAGGGAGTCCAATGATAGGGTTAATCAATGATCAAATGCCCTTTTTCGTTATGAGGGGCATCCTTATTTATAGGTAAGGATCATGAGATCCCGAAAGGAAGCAGCCAAGAGTGTTTGTTTTCTACGGGAAAGGGAATATTAGATTCACTATTGGTCATTAAGGGGCATTACTAGGGTTTGACCACATGTTCTTATGGGATCTCCTGAAGGTCAACTTTCCTTCCATCCAAGAATCCTCAAAACCCGTGTGTACTATTTGCCTTTCGCACCTCACTAACCGATGTGAAGCTAATGATGTCATTATTTACCAGGCAGCCTTTTATTAAACCTACTTGATGCCTGATCACACATGTAACTTAAAATTCCACAAGCATCTAGTATTCAGGCATAGTTTCGGCAAACCATGGTTCCGCAACGATCTAGAGTTTATTGCAAGGTCACACTCCCCAGGGATTTGTCATCGAGTTGCATGTATTTGAGGTTCATCGCAAAGTCGAGCACGACCAAAGGTTCATTGCAAGACCTTGTGTGTGTAAAGTGCATCGCAAGTTTAACTAAAACCAATTTTAGGCTCGTATCAAGCACAAGTTCATTGCAAGCTTGCAAAGAACCATGTGTTCATTGCGAGGGTGTGATGCCCTATGAGTTCACCTCAAGCGATTGATGAGCTATTGACCAATCGCTAGTGTCCATTTGGTATTTTCTATGCTCTAAAGGACTGAGCAAGCACTATATACCAACATTAGCCCCATGGTTATCGGTAAGTGAAATCTTATCAATAAGCATTTTGCCTTCACATTTGCTTTGAAGTTCTGCGATGGGTCGATAAACACTTGTAAGTTGGGTCTAGGGATTTTCTCTATTTTGTGATTTTGTGTGATTGGTAGAAAGTTAATTTGGGATTTTGTCATCCCCCTGTCTGTTAACAGGTTGGAAGTCAGTTACTTGAGTGATCATGTGTCTTTGCATGTCAGTAGTTTTGGGCAAGAATTATGTGTTTTTTTGTGGTTTAGACCCCTATCTTTTGGAGATTTCCTTTCTATCAATGGGAAATTCTTTGTCGGGTTTGTGAGTTTTAGCCCCCTGGCCATTGATAGGAAGGGAATTAGCAAAATACACTAACTTTGTTGTACTAGTGTGGGTGCGAAGCCCTTGTGTGTCAAGGTAAAGTCTGAGCTGGGTGCACGGTGTCAGTGACAACTCTGTACTTTGATGCCTTAAGGGGATCATTTTAGGGTATTTTAGACCTTAGACTGACTAATTTGTACCCTTTTTTCTGTTAAATTCAATGTTGTGACTAAGGGCCCTATGCAAATTCTGGGTAAAAACTGAAAATTTTCAGAGTTTTCTACAGATTTTGGGAAGCTTGTGAGAATTCCAGCTGAGAAGGGGGTGTTTCTGTGAAAAACTAAGCACAAGAAGGCACCTTCTATCTGTTAAACCCAAAAAGGTGCCCTCCTACTATATTAGCATACTCCCATCTCCTTAACAAACACTAGGGTGCCTCCCCACTCGTTCTTTTCACGTCTAACAAACCCTAGCCGCCCTAACTGCTAAATCTTCACCTTCCACTTCTCCCTAACATCTAATCCCAACCATCCAAGCCTTAGCAACCTCTCATACCCTTAGATCTTCACCTTGCAATCTCCACCCTCCATTCTAGGGTGCCATCTGTTTAGCATTTTCACCCTAGGGCACCACCTAATCCCTAATCTCCACCATTCAATCCTAGGAGCTTAAATCCCAGCCCTCCATACATATGGGGCATCCTCTCCTTTTCACTCTAGCCGTAGGATCCCTATAGTTTAATCCTAACCCTCCATTCCTAAACCCTAGGGGTGCCCATTTTCTGCATGAACCCACTAGCCTCCCCTCTCTTTCTCTTTAATCCTAGTTTTGTCCACCCATCTCTATAAAAAGGACCCCAAGGGCCCTAGAGAAGGGGTTGGTTAGCCCATATCACAAGGCCAAGGCTTCTTGAGGGGTTCAAGGGCTACATGAAGGAGGACGCCATGTTCTTATCAGGAGAGGTTCCTACAAGCAGTTTGTCCAACCTACAACTGTCGCCACTAGAGTTGATCCACCATTTTTATTTTATTTCTTTTTGTTATTCAATTTTTCTAGCAATTTAATTTATGTAATTTTCGATTTTGGTTTGATTTAATTTCTATTTTCCTATGTCTTTTGCAGATTTGAATTCGCCCAGTTCAAGGCTAAGGTGTCTCGAGGGGTTCGAGAGCTGAACAAAGAAGGAATGGCTTGCAGTTAGTCTTCCCGGAAAGCTACCGCCACTGCATTCGAATTTCAGCAAATTTTAATTTATTTTCTTGTTTATTTTAGTTTTATTTTATTTAATTTCTTAATTTAATTTATTGTCTTTTTCAATTCTAAATATTTAATTTTAGCTTTAATAAATTTTATTTTCTTATTTTCTACAAATCCCAAATCTGTTTTCTTTTTCTTATTTGTTCGGAACAAAATAATAATTTTTAACCTTCCTTCCATAAGTTTTCAACCCCTTCCTCACCACTAAACTACAATCCTTATTTAGTTTCGACAATTGGAAAAATATAAATTATTAAACTGGTGCCCCTGGTGTTTGATGATGCACCCCGCCTAGGCACACCAAGTTTTTGGCGCCATTGTTGGGGAAGCAACGGATTGAAAATTTTTATTTCTTTGTTTCGGATCCATTTACATTATTTTTTATTTCGTTAGTTTTCTTATCTTTGGAAATAAAACTCTCATAACTCTTCTTTGTTTTCACAAGACGTAGTAGCCGAGGCCAAGGTGCCAGAGCACTGCCAAGCTGTGCACAAAAAAAAAAGAAAAATATTGGGTAGCGATTCAGGTGTGGTCGTCCCAACTTATTTCTGATTTTTCTTTTTATTTTCGAATTTATCTTGGTAGATTAGTGTTTACGAATCTTTGGTTATTTATTTTTACTTTTATTTCTAAATAGAGTCGACTATACTTTTTTTAGGATTACTTTTTTTTCTTTTGTTTCGTCTTTAGATCTAATTAGTTATTTAATTGAGTAATTAATTGTTAATTAGGAAATTATTCAAATTTTCGAATTTGAGTTTAAATTCCAACATTTGAATTTGAATTTGAATTTAAATTTCAAATTTTGAATTTCAAAAAAATATATATTTTAAAATTTTTTGCATTTGCATTCCAACATTTAGGATTTGATATGTTCTAAAGCATGCATCATATAGGATTATTTAATTGCTGAAATCATCTTGTTAGTTGTTAATGTGTGAGGGTTTTTCATTTTTTTAATTGCTCTCTTTGCTGAATTAATTTGTTTTATTATTTTATTGCTAAATTGCATATTAGAGATAATTGTTCATGCATTGTAATTAGTTGCATTTATTTTGTTTATTGTGCTTTTTCGTTAATCCATTTAAGGGCAATCCAATTTAAATAAGATAAGGTGGGGATTTCAATGCCCTTCCTTGGCCCCAAAACCACCACCCTTCCACATATCGTTAACCTAAACCTTAATTAAAAATTTGGATAGCAAGATCCTTTAGGAGGCCCCACACATTTGGTTCAAAAGTGTGCTAAATTTTAGGGAAGCTTGTAATTACTTTCCATAACCGGCAGTTGGTGTCTAAGGAAAGAGGTTAACTGGCTAAGCCTAAGCGGGTTTTGTGGTTATTTAATTAGGTCCTTGCAAGAGCAAGAGGAGCCTCCCACATCCCCACCTCTTACCTAGCTAACCAAAGGAAGTGGTGTAATTCCATGTGAACCTAAGAGGATTCACATTGGTTGAACCACTAGTTTAGGAAACCTTAGTTTAGCCCCTAGGTCATGTGTTTTACTTGTTTGTGCTTAATCAAAAAAAAAATAAAACAAAATAAAATGAATTCAATTGCCAGAGTTTGTGGAATGAGAAACTACTTCCAACCTAAGCCATGGATAGATTGGAACCATGTGTCTCAATAGCTGGATAAGATTAATGGGATGGCCCAAAGACTTTATCAAGTCCATGCATTCTGTCAACAAATTGGCCCACACCCAACCTTGTCATCCTCCCCAACATGTTCCATCTATGCAAGCCCGGCCCATCATGTTAGCTAGTGCCTTGTGGCGGGTCCTTGTCAACCAGTCATTCCAAAGCAAGTGCATGCAACTAACAGATTTTTCCAACCCAATGCTAACCCATTCTTTTGCCCATATAACCCTGGGTGGGAAAATTAGCCCAACTTCGCTTATTAGGCCCAAGGCCAAGAAACCACATTGCCAGATGTGCACTCTCAATGGTCTAAAGCCCAGACTCAATGTGAGTATAATGATTACCCTGGGACTCAATCGGCTCAGCCATGTCAAACCTACCCTCAACTCTATTGAACCAATTTGCTTGATGACAAATTAGAGACCCTAATAGGATAGCTAGCCGAAGCCAATGTGAGGAGAGAAGTAGGACAACTACCAAGTCAACCGATTACGAATCCTACAAATCAGCCACAGGGTTTTCCTCTACAGTAGGTTCAACCACCTCCTAAGAACCCTCAGTTTGAAAATGCCAAGGCTATTACGACCTTAAGGAGTGGGAGGATTTCAGAGGACCTGTATGAGAAAAAGAAATTTGAAAACATCAATGAAGAAGAAAATGAGCAAGAAGACCATAAGTTGGGGGGGGGGGGAGAAAAAGGAAATGAAAATTTAGAAGAAGAGGAAGATTGAGAAGTCAGACGAAAAATTCTTCAAATTAATAGAGATAGTGGATTACCCTGAATAGTGTCGAATTTTACACACAAAAAAAAAGAGAGAATAAAATGTCAATGGCCACCCTAGACTTTCTAACTGGGTCTCTTCACCTAAGTTAATTGTCAAGATTCGCATCAAACAGGAAAGGGAATGCCAAAGACACTTACTTAACACTTAATAACCAGGTCTCTTCACCTAAGTTAAGTGCCAAGATTCACATCAAATGGTGGAAGGTAGCAATAAAAATGTGTGTGTATATCAAGTTCAGGGGTAGAAATCCACTACCCACCTGATTTTAAAAATCAATCTCAGCTTATCGAGACAAGGATTTTGTTAGGGATGATCTTGCAATGGGAATATTCTTTTTATTCAGTGTAATTTTAAGGCTACATTGCTAAGGGACTAGCAATGGTTATGTTGGGGGTATGATAACTCTGTATTTTGATGTCTTAAGGGCATCATTTTAGGGGTATTTTAGACCTTAGACTAATTAATCTGTACCATTTTCCAGTTAAATTCAATGTTGTGACCTCTGAGGGTCCCTCTACAAATTTTGTGTAAAAACTAGAAAATTTATAGAGTTTTCTACATATTTTGGGAAGTTGGTGAGAATTCCAGCTGAGAGAGGGGGTGTTTCTGTGAAAAACTGAGCACAGGAGGGCGCCTCCTATCTACTAAACCCAGAAAGGCACACTCTTTAGCATTCTAACCCTAGGGTGCCACCTAACCCCTAATCTCCACCATTCAACCTAGGAGCTTAAATCCCAACCCTCCATACTTATAGGTGCCTTCTCCTTTTCACTCTAGCCATAGGATCCCTCTAGTTTAATCCTAACCCTCCATTTCTAAACTTTAGGGGCACCCATTTTCTACATAAACCCACTATCTGCCCCTCTTTTTCTCTCTAATCCCAGGTTTGTCCACCCTTCTCTATAAAAAGGACCCCAAGGGCCCTAAAGAAGGGGTTGGTTAGCCCAGTTCACAAGGCGAAGGCTTCTTGAGGGGTTCAAGGGTTACAAGAAAGAGGATGCCTAATTCTTGTTAGGAGGGGTTCCTATAAGCAACTCGTCCAACCTGCAATTGCCGCCACTGGAGCTGATCCACCATTTTTATTTTGTCTTATTTTCTTTCTTTTTGTTATTCAGTTTTTCTAGTAATTTAATTTCTATAATTTTTTATTTTGGTTTGATTTAATTTCTATTTTTCTTTGTCTTTTGCATATTTGAATTCGCCCAATTCAAGGCTAAGGTGTCTTGAGGGATTCAAGGGCTAAACGGAGGAGGAATGGCTTGTAGTTTGTCTTCCCGAAAAAGTACCGCTACTGGATACGAATTTCAGCATATTTTTATTTATTTTCTTGTTAATTTCAGTTTTATTTATTTTCTGAATTTTATTTCTTCTCTTTTTCAATTCTGAATATTTAATTTTAGCTTTAATAAATTTTATTTTCTTATTTTCTACAAATCCCAAATTTGATTTCTTTTTCTTTTTTGTCTGGAACAAAATAATAATTTTTAACGTTGCTTCCCTGAGGATTTGACCCCTTCCTCACCACTAAATTACGTTCTTTATTTAGTTTTAAGGATTGGAAAAATATAAATTATTAAACTGGTGTCCCAGATGTTTGACGACGCATACCAGGTGCACCAATTGGTTACTAGCATAGGGTTCAATGGTGTATTATATTCAGCGACTACTGGAAATCAAGGAAGACATTGGGTGACAATGACATGGCAGTTATCATTTGCATTTTCTTACCCGTCATTTTGTAATAAATGCATTGGTTTGCGTGTGTGTCATGGACCTGATATCTAGTATTTAAAGCGATGGTTGATGATGTGGCAGTTTGTTTGGATTAATCATTGTTTCATCCTACCTTTTGAAGGGCATGGCTGTAATTTTCTTTAGATTGCTTTTTTGTTAAGCTTCGGTTGGGGTTCTGTATTCATGCCTATTCATCTTCCCTGACACCATTTGTCATTCCTGGCACGTGAGAACTATTTATAAAAGGATAGGGGACCACACCGAAACCTTACTTCATCTACTTGTTATTGTCTGTCTGTTTCACCCTCTATGTCCTTTCGCTTACCCTACAACCTTCTTGGAAACACCTAAATATCTTTTTAAAGGTGATGAAAGAAAATGGATTAGCAGTATCCGCCAAGAAAATGAAACACTTTCAAACAGAAATAAGATTTTTAGGATATCAAATATCTAAGGGAAAGATAGCACCTATTTAAAGGGTGACAAAATTCGCTGATAAATTTCCCAACAAAATTAAAGATAAAACCTAACTCTAGAGATTCTTTGGTAGTCTAATTATGTGGCAGACTACTATAAATATTTGGCTAAAGATCGCCAATTATTACAAAAGAGACTTAGAAAGAATCCCCTGAATGGAATGAGCAATTCACTCAAATAGTGAAAAGAATAAAAAAAGGTAAAAACCCTTCCTTGCCTTAATATTCCTTACCCTAAAGTCCCAAAGATAGTAGAAACAGATGCCAAAGAGCTAGGGTATGGAGGGATTTTGAAGCAAAATAAAGATGGGAAGGATGAAATTATCCAATTTACCTCTGGAACCTGGAATGATACTCAGTAGAAATTTTCCACCATAAAGAAAGAAATGCTTAGTATTGTCCTATGCATCACTAAATTTCAAAGTGATTTGATAAACCAGAATTTTACTTTGATAATTGATTGTAAATCGGCAAAACAAATTTTGGAAAAGGATGTTAAAAACCTGGTTTCGAAACAAATTTTCGCCCGATGGCAAGCAATTTTATCAGTTTTTTATTTTGGTATTAAATATATTAAAGGTTCTAATAATGTTCTGCCAGATTTTCTGACTAGGGAATTCCTTCGAGGCAATCCAGACGGACTAATGAGTCCAATCCAAGATCTTATTAGATCGGATCAAGTTTTGGGACTAATCAGTCCTCCTCTATTTCTCCCTTAATAAGGGATCCTTCTCCAACATCCGATGGGGCTAATTCAAGCCAATACATCACCTACTCCATTGATTTTGTGGTAATTGTTTCTCAAGAGGAAGCATCCTCTGTTTCTTCTCATGCTAATCCAGAAGGGGCACTCCAGCATTTGGCTCTCACTATTCTCGACTGTCATCATTTTACAATATGTGGTCTAAACAAAGATAAAAAATATTATGAAGAAATCCTCCTACATATGGGCTTTACGGGAATCCATCACTATTACAGAGTACCAAACAAGACAGAATTAGCCAATTCCAACTTGTTATAGTAAAATTTATGGCGAAAGCAGCCTGGGACGATTCCAGTAAACCCAAATTCATAACCAAGCACATTGGCAGAAGACCTAGGATGTTCAATTACTAGGATTATCAAGATGCTTGGTATAAGGTTTTCTTGTTACAAAACTCCGTTTTCAGACATTCGTGGTTCATCATATTTTCAGAAGAATTCCAAGGTCCCTATCCTGATTGGGCCTATGTGGGGTGGACCACATGGAGAGCCTCGGATGATATCTTTCCCCAACAAGAGTTAATCAACAAATATAAAGCTTTTTGGGAAAGGAAGAAGTTGTTTAGAATTCAACCATGTAAAACAGTTTGAATTTTTTAGAATTTTTCACCTCCTATGGATATTAAAATGGGATTACCATTTAGATGTCTCTTGGATGCCTCCAACCATTGATAGAATTATTGAAATCAAGTGGTGGGATAAACTTGATCTCACTGAAACCCTAAAGCCATCAACAGATGAAGATGAAATCTTTCAATCTCTCTTTGAATTCTACATGGACAATCTCTGAAGCATGTTTTCTGACTTAGACCCCTTGGAGCTCGAAGATATGTCTCTCCACTTTGCTGAATGGATGAAAGAGAAAAAAGTAAAGGAATCTCAATGGACTTAGAGATGGAAAGCATCAAGTCACTTAGCCCTCACTAGGGACAACTATTAGAAAATTGTTGAGAGATTCTCTTCTATCCTCAATAGTAAAAGAAGATCAATAATGCAAAAGTATCATTAGCCAGTCCTAATAGGACAAAGGAAAAGGATAAGGTCGGAAAAAAGCATCTCAATTATTCAGATGTTCAAAAGAAAAGTCCAAAAGGAATGTTAATCATAGAGGCCTTCAGGATAAGCTCGAATGAAGCAGTTCCTCTCTGCTTTTCCCCAGAAACCTCAGCAGCCTCTATAAAAGGATCGCTTCCCTTAGTTCTCTCTGTGCAATGCTTTCTAGTGCAAAAACTTCGAACAAAAGAAGAGTCCAGTAATCTTATTTTCCTCCTGAGTGTTTGTAGTAATGATTGTTGTAAAATTTTCTAAGTGTTATTGTACTTGTGAGCAAGTGTAAAAGTATGTTGTTTTCAAAGTATTTTGGATCTCCTTCTGTAAGTACTATCAGTAATATATTCCCATTACATTGCTTTTTTACTATTTCTGGTTTTCTCTACATATTTCCATCATTATGGTTTTTCCTACATATTGATATATATGTATATATTATATTCACATTACTGTTATTGTTCACTATTCACTGGTACTGTTCACTCTTACTGCTCACTTCTACTATTCACGTCGTAATTGGTATCAGTGCCATTGATTCCTATCTAACCTTCCCTTTCCTGTACCTACCTTATTAGGATTTCCTCTTAACTAGATACTTCCTAGAACCTTTGGCTAGAACCCAAAGACTATAGTTTCTTTAGAGATATCACTTGGCTAGAACCTAAGTTGGACAGCCTAGACACCTACCAGATTCACTAAGTGAAAGGATAAGATGAAGAAATTATTTAGGACAACCTCTAGTGCAAAAAGAAAATCCTTATGGGAGTAGTACTAGTTCGTCCCCAACAAAGTCAATGTCGATAAAAAATACAAAAGAAATAAACTATAGTAATATAGAAAAATCCTTACAAAATTGTACCATACCCAAGGTTGAACCCTCGGAAATCTATAAGAGAGGAATGTTACATGATGAGTACATGGTTTACTTACAATTTATGCAGTTTGTGTATGAATTCTATGCCGGTTTGATTGGATTTCACCCTATCTTAGCTTGATTTCGAGAAAGAATTCAGGGAAAACCAACTCAAGAAAAAGAAGGCATAAAGCAAGAAAAGAGAGCCAAAATTTAATCAATTTAGCCCAACCCAGCCAAAAGAGAAATGGAGGAGCAATCAACCCATGTAGCCCATGCTACACTCTTTGGGGGAACCCAAAGAGAGAGCATAGCAAGCAAGCTAAATTCGGCCCGACAAAGAGGAACCCATTTTCAGCCCAAAAGCAGCCTAGAGTACAACCAAATTATGCTCAAAACTCAGCTTAGTTGCAACTCAAAGTGCAGCCCAAAGGGAGCAAGAGGTGGTAACTTCTAGAGGTTTCAAGAAGAAGAGAGAAGAGCAATCTATTTTAAAAGATTCAAGAGAGGGGTGAGGTATCGGCATCCTAGGCTCCTTGAAAGCCTATTTAAGGAGGCCTCTTGAAGGGGGAGAGTGTTCAATTGCTGGAGTTCAAGGCTCTCCCCTTGGGTTTGAAATTCTTGAAGAGAAGAGAAGAGGAGAGGAGAAGGAGCTAGGCACAAGAAGGAGAAGGGCTGAAGAGATCCAAGAAATCAAGAGAGAAGAAGGTGAGTTCGAATTGGGGGAAAGCATGATTAAGAGATTCTTTGTTCTATTTCTACTTAATTGGTGTTTTCTTGAGTTCGAATTTAACTTCAATTCATAAAATTTCTCTTCCTTTCTTTCATTCCTTCTTGTTGTAATCAAATGCTGTAAAATTCAGATTGTGTAATCAAGTTCATTGAAGCATTCGAATAGACTAGATCTAATCTTGTTTTTCTTGAATAAAGCATGAATTGTATATCAAATTGGCTGAATTCGTCTCTTAAAAATCTATATCTGAAATTTCATATCTGAGATTTGTAAGGACTGAATTGCTTGAGAAAAAATTCAGGCCTTTATACTTCAGTTTGGCCGATTTGATCTAACACTTGGAATTTCTATAATGCTTGAGAGAGACTCTAAAAATTCAGATCTGTTATTTAAGAACTAAATTGCATGCAAGGTTAGAGATAACTTGCACAATTCAGTTTGTGATCTATTCAAATCTGAAATGATGCCCTTGAAGTGTTAGATTAAATGCATGAATGATTAGATTCTTGATAGAGATATGAGAATCGTCATTCTTGCATAGGATGAACATGCACTTGAAAATGGTTGTTCATTACCTTGGGGTTTCACCAAACCAAGGCTGAATCATGTTCTGTTCGAATGAGTTAAGAAAGTTGGTTGTTGAATCATGAATTTGGATTTTTAGCTTACTCTTTCATCTTGAATATAAGGTATTTGAGCCAATGCTTCTTAGGTAGTTTGTAGGTTAGGGTTTAGAATTTGAATAAAGTTGTAATGTCTTGTTGATCAGATAAGAGTAAACCAATTTAGTATTAATAGTTGCTTCCTAAATCCTCGTGGGAGCGATACTCTACTCATCTCTTTACTACTTAAGCAGCTAGTGCACTTGCTAGTGTCACAATGACCCATCATTACACTTGCTCTCAAGTACAATACTAAAGCTTATAGCTTTGTTATTAGAAATATTTTCAAGTGGAAAACATTCCCAAATTGGATGTGGCATGTGATGAAATATAGCAACAGAAGACTAGAGTATTTATCATTTCTGATTTCTTTCTTTGTATGATGTTGGTGATTGATGCTTGTGACTAGAATTTTGATGAGAAAATAATGATTAGTTGGGATTAATTTTTGTCTGATTGGATACTGGCTCAAGATTAATTTATCAAACAATGAGAATCTCAGTCTAAAAGGTTGGAGAACAGAGGCAGGGATTTTAATGGACTTCTCTCTTTGGGTTGCTCGCCTATGCAAAGGGATGGACTTCGTGATTGGCAACGTGAAGGCTGGAAATAACGAGACGAATTTCCAGGTTCAGTCTCTCTAACCAATGGTGGATTTTTTTATCACTATGTTGGTAATATGTCCAGTCCAAACGATAGAGATCACAAGAGGCATGGGTTCTATTGATTAATAGGATGGAAAAGGAATGGTAGTAAGGCAAAAAGAAAGAAAACTAGGCAAGGGTTCTATTGATGATCGAAAAGGTTGGGTTTCTTCTAGAATTGAATGGGGATAGGGGTGGAGTTGCATTGCTACGACTCCTTAGTTCTCGCCAAAAGGGGCAATGAGTAGTGGAGAAATGTCATTGAAACTTGATGGAGGAAAAGAAAATTGAAACGAAGGTACCGACGAGAGAAAGAGATAGGAAGAACAAGAAGAGAGATCACCAGGGGAGAAACTAAAACGGCCGCTGCTGGTTCACCTTCAAATAGAGAAGAAGATCAATAGTGAATTTTTCCGGTACCCTCTACCTTAAGGCGGAATGAAATGGTCGGTCCTTTTTAAATGGCGTCAGGGAATATTTTTATAAATTATTGAGGAGCCGATGGGTATATTGTAATTCTAAAGAATCTAGGTCTAAACCGGTATAAAGGGGGTCAAATTGGGTGTAAGGGTGGCCAAATCGAGTCATGAGGGTTTTACGGTCAACTATCATAGGGTTAAGGTGGGTCTGACCGCAAAGAAGGGTTTTATATGCATAGGCAATCGAAATAAAATAGAATCTTTTTGGAAGAGTGAGTATATTTTTTACTAAAATTTGGCAGTGTAGGGTTTTTAGGCATTCTGGATTAATTGGTAGGGTCATATCGGACCAATAGGGCCTAGTCGGGCAGATTAGGAATCTAGTCAATCTGGAGTTTGGGATTGGAATCTTCCATGAGACGGGGTAGACAAAGGCGGATTTGAGCTGAAATTTTATAGGTGGGTATTTGAAGATGTCCAGGGTATGAAGGTGATGTCTGATTAGTCTTTGAGGGTCAAGATCATAGGAATTTGGATTGATGAGATGTTCTAGAATGGAATCTTGGTTTGATGAAAGGGAAAATAGGGGAATATGGGGTCGAAACTTCATGGACAAGTAAGTTTAATGGTGTGGTTTGATCAGTTTTGGATGTGTTAAGATCAAGGGAATCTGAGTTTCAAGTGCTTAGGCTAATGAGGGGTACCGAAATGGAATCTTCGCTTGATGAAGGGGTAAACAGAGGAATCTTTAGTTGAAATTTTATGGGTAGGTTTTTTGGGAGGTCCTGGGTCTGATGGTTGTGTCTAATATAATGGTTGAGGTGTAAGTGGTGGTTAATCAGGGCCATCAGTTAGGTATCAGGTAGGTTTAGTGATGCATCTGAAGGCTTTCAGGCTAAAAGTTAGGCTTTTTGGGTACTTAGATGTTTCAAAGAGGTTGAATGGGTCTAATTGGGTGTTTGGAGCAAATTAAAGGTTCGGGAGCTGGACCGAGCAAAAATCGGGGGTTGACAGTGACCTTGTACTCAGGAAGGTTATGGTACTTGAGTCTGGCATGGGGAAGGTAGGCTCAAACTAGGAAAACCCCTATAGAGTTATCAATGTGATCGGTGAGGGTATACACAAACTCAAAATGTTGGAGGGGAGGCAAGTACCTCGTGCATGGAACGTCAACAACTTACGGAGATATTATCTATTAAGAGTTCAGATGTTTTAAGTTGCATCTGCAAAAGACAACAAATTTCACTAAGTATTAAAAATAAGACTACCTACCCTAGCAACCTGGTCTAGCCGATCTATTCTATGAGTATTTCGGCTAAGTTGTACATAAGGTGAAGTGAAACTGCTTTCAGTTCTAAGGCCTCCTACGCCGACCTTAGAATAGGTCGGCAGTTCAATCACTCGACATCGTTCTAACTTAGCCAAAATCATAACTCTAGTCGTTTTACCATCTAGACAACTAGTGCACCACGTTACCTAGGAACCTCATATTGCATTACTAAGATTTAGCCTACTTTCAAAGGCAAAAACATAAAGACTAAAGATGTGCAAAAAGTTGGCTCCATTAAATAGAAGAAGAAAAGAGTACATCGCTACTAAAAGAAAAATAAAGGAAGCCAAGCTCGGAGGCTCAACATACAATGTATATACATGGGGGTCCAAGAAAAGAGGCAAGGAAGTCAAATATTCTAGGGCTCAACTGCCCCCACACCCTCCACATCGACACCTTCCACAACAGCATCAGATCCGCCTCCCACACCGTTGTCGACCACATCGTTCTCGTCCTCCTCCTCCTTGGAGTCAAGCTCTTGATCAACTTAACCCATCATCTAGTTAGTGCATGTCGAGAACTTTAATTTGTTGAAGTCGAACTCCGAGATAGTTTGAACCCTAGCATCTGGAAAAATTTGAATCCTTGACAAAAAGCACCAAACTCAAACTCATCCTTTTCCTTCAAGAAGTTGGGAGAAATCTTGAACTCTTCAGCTACACGAACCTCGACAGCATGGACATCATCAAAAAACATCCAATTGTTGCTCAGTGAGCTCGGCTTCTTTCTCTTGCAACTTTTGGTCCTTGATCATGAGCTCCTTGGTCAGCTTCTCAACCTCCCTCATCAGGTCCGCAGTACGACTCCACTCCTCCAACAGCTCCTCCTTCAGGTCACTGATGAGACAGACAACCCACTCAATTAGAGACATGTACTCCACCACTACCTCCTCAACATCTTGGGCCCTCACCAAAATTCCCTTAGCTAGCCCCAACAAGGAGTGTGCCAAAGTGTTCGCCTACAAAAAAGAAAAAGGGAAATAAGTCCATAATGGAGATCAAAATGAATACAATGGGAAGGTCGAGAACATACCACCATGAGGCAACACATAAGCTTTCCACTGAGCTCATTGGAATGTGATTCGTGAAACCTCGCGACCTCTTTGGGAAAGACAACCCCCATGATCTTTCACCAGGGCGGTCCAAAAGTCCATGATGGTGTGCCTCTCCTCGTGATTGGTCTCGGCTTTTGGACCACTACTTGCCTCGATCTTAGGTGGTGGAAGGGGCTCCTCGAATGTATGAGAGGCCTCGGGCTCTAGCGATGTCCTTTATAGCTAGTCTTCCTTAACCAGGTCAACTATTGGCACGTCCTCATTAGCACTTTGCGCAGTAGTTTCTGGAGCAGCAACTTGAGGTGCCTCTTGGTGAGCCACCTTTTTCTTTTCCCTCTTCGTGGCCTGAAACAGACCGGAAGTTGGCATGCCTAACATGTTTCTTGCACGAGAAACCTAAGGGTGAGCTAAACTGTAAAAAAATGAGAGACTAGCTGGAGGACTCAGCTCGGCTTCGATTAGCTTCTCTTCACCCAAGTACTCGCTTAGCATTGACTTTCGGTCCACTAAGACTTGCACCCTCATCTGCATTGGCTCACTTAGAGTTTCCTCCTCGGTGTCCCTCATTCCCTTTCTCTAGGTCGTCAAGAACAACCATCCACTATCTCAGTCAAAGAAGAAATACCTTCTCTTCCAGGCTGATACTTTGGAGGGAAAGTCATTCAGCAGCTTACACCCAAGGCAGTAGGACAAGTAATAACTGTACATCCCAGGAGTACTAGAAAGGTTTTTCTTTATATGGAATATGCTAGTAAAAGTGTTAAGATCTAGGGGGAGCTAATGTAGTGATAGATGGAGATGGTGCCAACCAGGGTCCTAATAGAGTTGGGATGAACCTAATCTAATCTAATGTTATAATAGTTTAGCACCTCGGGAATTAGTGGATGAAGGGGGAACTAAAGACCCGCTTTTAGGGCCTCTTCAAAGACAACGAACTTGTCTTCCTTGTGCTCCCATGGGTACTGCCCAAGGGGAAGGGAATATCTGAATTGATTCAAAACCTTATATTGAGTAGCGAGCTCATAGATGTTCTCGATAGAGAGCTCAGTGGGACTGAACTAGTCTTGTGCTTTAACCCTACATGAAGGTGAGGTCCTCTTATGAGAACCTCGTCAGTCTTGAGCCGAGGTCCCTTCTTCGGCCTGGCAAGATAGAACCCCTCTCTTTCTTGGACTCATTTTCAGACATTATGAACAAAACAGAACTAAGAGAGATGACTTACCTAGGACAAATAAATTGCCATCTCCGACAACACCAATAACTTTGATAACGTTGAGCTTCACAATTTCACCAAAACTTCAAAGGTAGGGACGAAAGAAATGGGCCCCCGAGGGTCCTATTTATAGATGGATGAGCCAAACTATGGGTTGTTGAGATTAGTTGGATCCAATAGTTAACAAGGACGTGTTGGTTCATATTTCGAGGCAAAATTGGTTTAGCTCATTTTTAGCATTTGTGTGACCTAATGGGTGTGTGGCATCTGTGCATCCCTAGTACGCTTCCTTGTGCCTAAGTTGGACCAACTAAACCAACTCGATCTTGAGCCATTAGTCGAACCACAATCGAGGACGAAACTCAGACCAAAACACCTTTGGTTAAGATTACTCCCTCACAAGACTGATCACACCAAACTTGGGAGTGGGGGAAATTAATGAGGGGTAATTTGGTCCTCTAATGATATCACGACATGTGGTATTGTACAACAGTAGAGTAACACCTCGGCACCATGTAAGTAGACTTCAGAAGCACCTCAGACACTTCACAACTACATCGATGACCTCGGTACCACCCTAGTAGGTCGAATTGTGAATAGCTAGGCAAGACCTCAGGTCGGTGTAAGAGGTGACTAGCTTCCACCAATCTGACCTGACTCTGGTTAGCGACCTACATGACGTGCTGAGTGATCTCCCCCTTAAGCAGACTATTGCCTCCAAATTCCCTGGGATCGTGATGCCATGTTGGAAGAACTGGTTATCACCTCGGCCACTTCAGGCGGGATTGGATAAACATTACTTGCTTACATGAAGTTCACTTCCAGGTGTGAAACCACCTCTGAACCAGACAGGCTGGAGATCCCGTATGTGTTTTGTGAGGCTCATGGTAGCTCACTTATATAAGGGCCTCACCTACAACCTCATAAGGTATGTGCGATTTAGCACTCAAGCTTTCTAGCTCCTAGAAACTCTCTTTCCTTACAGCTTGACCAAGTGACCTATCTAGTCCGGTGTCTGAGCCATCTAGGGGAGCTACCAGATCATGCACCATCAAATATCAATAGGGCAAAAAATTAGGACGAGAGATTATTAACCCTTCGATTTATTGCATTTAATTAAACTTTTTCTTGAATGATATACTTAGAGGAAAGCATCTCTTGAAGTGAAAAAGCATATTTACAAAAAACACCCAAATTAGATGTTTATATTCCATCTTGTTAAACTGGTTTTTTTGTATGGCCTTGTTTTAGTCGAGCCTCTTTGGTGGTGGGTCCTAAATTCTTACTCAAATAGTGGGGCCTTCAGTAACCACTTCAAGAACACAGAGCAATGGCCTACAAGTTTGGAAAAAGTCTATAAGAAGATGAAATAATAGGGCTTCTGTTAACAAACAACATTATCTTTTGTCATGAAATTTTTATTTGTTAATGGCTATATAGAAGGAAGTAATAAAGAAAAATCACTACTACTCTATGATGTTGTCCGACCCGAGGTGTCCTGAATTAAGGGCACAATCAAATAATTCTGCTAACTGGATGAAACTGAGGTGGAAGGATGAAGCCGTGCACAAGAATTTTCTACCAAAAGGGAAGGTTAGAGGCTTGAGGAGTTGTTCCCCGGGTAGATACTCCAACGCTCAAGTCAGTTGAATGGGAGGGTAAGAGGCCAAGCCAAGTAGGTAAGAGTAGTGTTGGTCTGAGTCGAAGAAGTAAAGTAGAAGTATAAAGGTCCAAAAGTCTCTTACCCAGAGAGGGGGTTACCTATTTATAATTGGAGATCCATGTCCTATTTGGATAAGGCTTCTGGGGTTGTTGGGATGAGGTTACCCGTCGAGGTCTTTGGGATGAATCCTCTTCCCCAGTAGAGCTACCTTCCTTATGCGTTTGGGGTCCCCTTCCTAGTTGTGCTTATCCATTCTGCATGGTGTCGATGTGGCTGGGGAGATAAGATGGCCACGAAGGCTGCTACATCGCATCTGTGTCCAGCTCAACCATAACCCAAACACCACTCCCCCAGTTCCGAAGTCAAGGAGTATAGTGCTCAGGCGCGGTTTGGCGTGGGAGAGCTTTATGGTCTTCGGATGATGAACTTTAACCTTAGTTGATTTCACTTTTCTAAGTTGAGCAGCCCAAGGTGAAATCAGTTTGCGAGGTGAACCAGCTGGTTCGACGCCCATGCCATTTCGGAGACGGGTCGGCAAGTGCATCGTTTCGTCTTCCTGAGGCGATGCGTAGGCTCTGGCGGATGGCATCATTTCGTCTTCTCGAGGTAACGTGCATGCAAACTACGGTGTCGAATTGACACCATTGATCTTACTTGATCTGAACCATTGGTTGGCCTATATAAGAAGGGTGAAGAGCCATTTCACTTTGTCATTTGTAAAGAGTTTGCTCCACAAAGTTTGGTGAGTAGCCCTCGGCTGGTACTTTAGTTTTCCACGGTGTAGTCTTCAATTCGTCTAGTAAGATGTCTTCCTCTTCCCCGTCTTCCTATTCTTCTTGTTCATCTTCTTCTTTTAGACTGTCAGGTAGTGAGTCCGAGCAGGGGTCTCTTGCTGAGGTTATCGCGCTCATGGTCCACGAGGCCGATGGCCAGGGAGTCGAGGTCGATGGGCTCGATGATGAGGTTGAGGCGGTGGAGGAGGATGCAGTCTGGGGGACCGAGGTCGAAAGCCAAGGTAGAATTTATGTCAGAGGGGCCTAATGCCCCTATGCGGCTCGGTACTCATTTTGCATTTGCTCCTTGCCACTTGACTCTGGGGGATCTAGCTCGAATAAGGGCCTTGTACTGCATCCCCGAGGAGTGTGAACTGAGGTGTCCGAGTGCCAATGAGCCAGCCACCTCAGCTTAGCCTGACGAACTCTACATTTATGATCATAGCTTGATGGCTTGGTTGAGGTTTCCATTGAGTGAGGGTATAGCCGCGGTATTGAGGTGCTACCGCATCCAACCGGTCCAATTAATTCACAACTCCTTTAGATACTTGGTCAGACTTTACAAATGTTTTCCTATTACTTGCACCTGAAGAAGCACTAGCAAAGCTACTATTATTTCTCGGCTCAGCAGCACAACAAAGTGCTTGTTGGGGCTCCTTCTTCGGTGAAGCACTGGAAGGAGAGATTCTTCTTCGTTCATTGCCCGGGAGGTTGGCCGTACCCTGTTGAGCTTCTTGTTCTAAGGACCAAAGTGAGAGTGCCAACCAAGGCCGAGCTTTCTGGGGAAGAGTTGGCATCCATAAGGTGGATAGAGAGATAGACATGCAGGAATACACGTCATTCTTGATGTTGGTCCGTGTTGGGTTGATGAGCGGCACAGTCGAGCACTACTAGTCCGGTCTGTGGGTTATACTAAGTCTTCCTCTTCTTTAGTTTCCAAGTTCTTTACTTAGTACTAATTCCATGATGACTTGTGCAGGAACGGACATGGCTGGATTTGAGGAGATGACCCAGCGTATGAGGGCCGTGACAAAGAGGAGGACGTAAGCGGCCAGGGCCCCGAGTATGCAACCCAAGGTTATGGAGTAGTAGGGGTGATCGACGGAGCACACTATTGAATAGTTGGGGCGATTGGTGGAGCACATGCCTCAGCAAAGGAAGAGACCGAGGTTTCTAGAGGAGGTTGTGGTCATTGACCCAGAAGAGGCTGCAACCTAGTTTGATTGTCTGTCACCGCCAAAGGGGGGCATGTTGGAGTGTGCCACGGTAGGGAGCTTAGCTAGATTGTACATGCCGCAATAGACTATTCGTCTAGAGGACTTCCTTGAGACAGAGAAGGTGCTCGAGCAGCTTTCTTGGGGTCTAATGCTCCCCAGCATTAGGTAAGAGGCCAGTAGCTTGACTAGTGGCTCCTTGGAAAGCACGACCATGCACCAGGCCGTGGCAGTGAGTTCTGCTTCTCTCCCTTTTTCTATTGTTGTTCGTCAATCTTCTTTCCTCGTACCAACAGTTGGTTGTTTCGTAGTCTGTTTACTTGGTTGTCATCCTCGTTGATCACCTCCATGCACTGCAATGCCTTTGTGAGGTGCGGGAGGTGGAGTTCAAGTAGTTGAATGCAGAACATGCTGAGTTGGAGCGCGGTGTCGAAGAGTAGGACGACACCATTCACAAGCTGAAGAGCCACACCCATGAATTGAAGGAGACATGAGACACACTGAGGAAGGAGCTCGGGGACACCGAAGTGAAGGTTGCTCGAGCGGAGGAAGAGGGGATCTCCAAGTATAAGGCTTTGGAGACTTTTATCACAACGACTTGAATGACTTTGCCATTGAATCTTGGCAATAGGGGTTTGTTTTCTGTCAGTAGAGGATTGTGTGCTGATGTGTGGCTCATTGTGACACTAGCAAGTGCACTAGCCGTTCAAGTAATAAAGTAGTGAGTGAAGTATCGTTCCCACGAGGATTTAGGAAACAATTACCAATACTAAATTGAACACTTCTTATCTGATTAACAAATAAATCAAAACTCTAATGAAAGCTAAGAAATCCTAAATTAAAATCTATCTAAATCATTGGTCCAATTGCCTTCAAATCAGGTTAGAAAAGTAAGCAGTAAATGTCAATCTCAGAATTCAGCAATCTATCAATTTGGATCATTCGAATGAATCATGATTGAGCCTTGGTTTGGTGAAACCCCAAGGTCATGAATAGCCTCTCTCAAGCGCATGTTCATCCTATGCATGAGTGACGGTTCTTCTATCTCTAGCAAGAATCTAACCCCCATGCATGCATTTCTTCAAACACTTCTAAGGCATCAATTCAAATCTGAATTGATCACCAACTGAATTGTGCAAGTTATCTCTAACCTTGCACTCAATTCAGTTCTTGAATAGTAGATCTGAATTCCTAGAGTCTCTTTCAAGCACTCTAGGAATTCCAAGCTGTAGATTAATTCGCCCAATCTGAAAATTGCAGATCTGAATTCTCTTTCAAGCAATTCAGATCTTGCAATCTCAGATCTGAGAATTCAGATCTGAGTTTTGAAGGTTAGTTGGCCGAATTAATCTACAATCACACCCTTATTCAAGAAACTTCAAGTACCATGCATGACCATTTGAATGAATCAAAAAGAATTAGATTGCTGAACTGAAATTTTACAAGCTGAAATACATCAAGGAAGAATGGAAACAAGGAGAAAGAAGAAAGAACATATAACTAAGAAACTGAATTCAAATCAAAAGAGAATGAAACTACAAATGATTTATTACAAAAGATCTTTGAATCACAAACTCTCAATTCGAACTCACCTTCTTCTTCTAGCTTGCTTGTCTTGAACTTCCTTCAGCCCTTCTTCTTCTTCTTCCTTGCGCCTAGCCTTCTTCTCTTCTCTTCTATCAAGGTGGCCAAACCTCTAAGAGTGGGAGAGCCTTCCTCTCAAGCAATTGAACAACTTTCTCCCCTCCTAGAGGCCTCCTTATATAGTTTTTCAAGGGTGCTCTTGCCCCTTCTTGAAGCCTCTAGAATGGGGTGTATTACACCCCTCATGAACCTTCTAGAGTGCTCCCTCCTTCTCTTCAAGAAACTCCTAGAAGTTGCCGCCCCTAGCTCCCTTTGGGCTGCTATATGGGCTACAACTTAGCTTGCTTTTGAGCTCATGTGGGCTACACTCTAGGCTGTTATTTGGGCTAAAAATGGGCTGGGCCAAAATTTCCTTCTTGCTAGGCTTCTTCCCTTGGATTTTCCAAAGAGTTTCACTTGCTCTTCTTGGGCCGAATGAAATTCTCTTGCTCTCATGGCTGGGCCGGGCTGAACTTGATAAATTTTGGGTTTTCTTTTCTTGCTTTTGCCTTCTTTTTGTTGATTTGGCTCCCCCTGAAATCTTTCTTGCAATCAAGCTAAAATAGGGAAAAATTTAATTAAACCATCATAAAATTTCATGCAAAAACCTCATAAAATATAGATAAATTGTAGGTTCATCATGTGCTGTTTACAAGAGGTGGTCGAGGCTATTCAAGGGTTTGGCCTATTTGACCCCCCTACACCTGATGGGAAGGGTGCTGCTACCGAGGTCCAGAAATGAGTCGAGGAGCCCCCTGTCGACGACTGAAGTGCCCTGCCTTATCTCTTTTTTTTGTTATGATGTACATGGCTTGGTATGCCGAGCTTTGAACTTTGTAATTATTTTATCAATTAATGAAAGATCAAACTTTTATCGAGTATTGTGTCCATCCCTTTCTTTTACTATTATGCTTAGTGAATAAGTTGATTGTGGCCTCAATCTTGTGTTGGCCAAGGTATTAGGTAAACAAGGTCGATAGCTTGGTGACTTTGATGTTGACCGAGGCCCTTGGTCTTTGCTGAATGAGGTGCTTTGGTCTTCATCAATTGAGGTCACTGTCTTAGTGGCCTTGATCTTATATTAGCTAAGGTCCTCGATATTCGTTGACTAAGATGCTCTGGCCATTGTTGATCGGGGTTGCTGGCTTAGTGGCCTCGATCTTATATTAACCAAAGTCCTTGATCTTCGATGACCGAGGTTCTTCATTCTTCATTGGCCAAGGTCTCTGGCTTGGTTTCCTCGGTCCTATGCTGATAGAGGTCTTTGGTCTTTATGGGTCGAGATCGCAGATTTGGCCTCAACCGTTCGGTCTTTGCTAGCCGAGGTGCTTCCAAGCTCTCAATGTTGTTGGGGAGCTCGATGGCACTTGGTCCTAAAGAGTTGTGCGCTCTTTGGTTGGGCTAGCCGTGGTCTTCGCTTAGCATTGCTCCAACTACTAGTCAGCTGATTATGCGGAGTGAGGGGATGGAATATCCATCATATGGATGCCCAAATCTTGCGGAATGGAATAGGCGAATTTCAAAAATTTCTCCCATCTTTGCAGGGAATCGAATTCCCTATTTTAGAAAAACATATTTTTCAATGATCAATCTTGAACCATTAGCAAACCAGATCTGAACCAAAAGAAGTAAGAGGGAGGACGTACCTGATACAAAGAAACAGTATCTCCTAATGGAGGTGTTCACGCCCAAAAAAGGATCCAAAATCTACTCCCACTGAAAATGGCACAGTGCAGGATGGAGCAGAATCAATAGTGTTCTTCCAAAAGAATCTGACCGTTCGCAAAAATCAATAGGATGGCTTGTGAATACAACTCCAATCAATCTTTTCTCCAAAAGATTGGTATCAAGATCAAATCTTGATTACTCATGTAGAGAGTAGGAGATCGAACTATTGGAGGTGAGGCTGCAGTACAATTATTCCTTTTATAAACAGTAATTCCACGGTTCCCATGGCCACGGCTGCAACAGTTGCAGTAGTCCCCAAGTAGAGTGTGACTTCTCCTTCACTCAGCCTTCTACTTACCTTGAACCCCTACAGTGAGTTACACACCTGAGTTGAAGCCCCAGAGTCAATACACCAGGACACAGAAGCTACCAACAGATTGGTTTCAATAACACAAGTTTCAAAATTACCTTTCTTGTATTCTAGGTAGGCAGGACAGTTCCTTTTTTAGTGGCCGGTCTTCTTGCAGAAGTGATAAGCATTTGATGCTTTGTCTTTCTTCTGCTTCTTACCCTTAGTGGCTTTCTTCTGAGGCTTCTTTGCCTTCCACTTTCTCTTGCCTGTTTTGCTAGTTTCAACAAGCATAGCTTCAGGCTCATCCTTTCTAATCAGTTCTTCAGCTCTGCAACATATTGTTGAGCTCTTGCAATCTGACATTCAGCTTGTTCATATTATAGTTCATAATGAACGGATTAAAGGAATGAGGCAAAGAATTAAGGATAGCATCTATCTGGGTCGCAAGGTCCATTCCGGATCCAAGAGCCTCTAGTTTGCTGATGTATCCTATCATCCGAAGACAATGGTCGTGAACTTGTTGGCCCTTGGTCATTTGTGCGGTCATGAACTGTTTCAAGACCTTTTGTCGAATAGAACAATTCTACTCTTCATGCATCGTCCTGAGACTGTCCAATATGTCATTGGCTAATTCGATCTAATCAAACTGCCTCTGTATTGGGTTGTCCAAGGAGGCAATGATGTAACACCGGGCAAGGGAGTTTTTCTCCTCCCATTCTTGATAGTTTCTCCTACGGGCCTCAAAAGCCCTATCGCCCAGACGCTCCGGGGCAGGATTCTTTGCCACTTTGTCTAGCTTTTCAGAACCTAGGACCAGCATAAGGTTCCTGTACTAGTCGGCATAGTTTGAGCCCTTAAGCTTGTTGTCTTCAAGAAGCTTTGCAAATGATCCATTTGCCATTTTCTGATAAAAGAGCAAACATCAATCCATAACCTAATTTGACTCATGCTCATTACATAGATATGGATTTTATGATCCATTTCCATTTATTCATCTCTGAGATTTCCCTCCTTTCTCAGTGACGGGGACTACGGGTTGTCTCTGGAAATGTGGGAAATCACATAGGGTGCATGGAGCCAACTATTTCAGCTGCATAACCCCACCTCCTTTTTGTGAAGTGTCATATCCACTCATCATATGAGTTTTCCCTTTGGCCTCTATCAGACAAGGTTCAGAGCCATTTTCAAGTAAACATTTCTGTCCAGTGAGTGCTTAACCATCATATTCGTGAACGCCAAGGTACCGTGAGAGAGTTCCCATTTTCTGGTGAAGCCCCTCCCACATCGGTCTATGACGCCCTTATCATCTTATGAAACACTCAGACAAGCCCAACAACAAACGGATAGCCCATTTTCTAGTGCGTTTCCTCATTACTGAAGGACCCATCCTCATGCTAATGATGGAAAGCCTTTAGAGAATTCATCATATGAATCTCCCTATCACATGCACTCATATCAGTTGGAGGGAACAATTATTATGCCCTAGTATGATTTAGGTTAAACCAAAGTGGCTCCCACTGGCTTTCATAAAGTCAGATTTCGGTGGGCCTTAATCGGCTAGGGTTTCGCATGTAACCTCTTGATGAGGTGTGGGGCCCACCACTGATAGAGGTCATCCAATGACCAAAACGGACACCATGGCAATGATGTGCATTCAGCCATGGTGTGCGCAAGAGACACTGTCGATTGAGCATGGGCCAAGCACTTATGGCCCATGTACGTAGCACATCACACATCCATACATCTCATGCAGGGATAAATTGATCCAATCAATTAATCATCTGTAAGGCCCATTGGAAGCCCATTTTAAATCCATAATATTAACCATTAATATTATCTAAGTATATGGGTCGAATGATTCGGCCCATATAGCTTTATGTGTTAAGTGGGCTTTTAGTAGTTTTAACTATTTAAAACTGGGCCTTTATAGGTTGGGCCGAATTAACTATTTAATTAAATATCAATCCTCAGGCCCATTAGTGGGAAAATTAGGGCTGACTTTCAACCTTGATTAAACCCTAGATTTGGTCCAAACAGTTTGAACCAATCTTGGTTCGAATGGGGCTTGGGTTTGATATTTAATTAAATATTTAATTCAAGAAAATAATCTGAAATTAAAGAACTAATAAAACAAAATCAAGAATCAGTCAAATAGGACTGTTCGCACAATCCGTCATGCAAAACAGAAGTTAGATCACAGATTGCAGTTTTACAAACTGTAAATCGCAGGTAGCGAATGTCCCATCTATGAAATCTCCTTCCATGCGTCGCCATTTTCGACCCAAAAATAAATAGAAATAGAAAACCTAATTTCTATTATAGTTACATCAGATCGAATGCCTAATACATTGAGTCTAAAAATAAAAAAAAAATTATTTACAGACCAAATGTAATAAATAAATCAAGAAACTGCAAATCTTGCAGGTCCCTACGCAAACCAAGAAATCGATCTCCTCTTGTACGAATAACCCATAAATCAAGAAAACCATAAAGAACAGTTCTAAATAATAATCAGATTTATATAAAGTTAATTTTTGATTATTCGCCCATTAATTTTGGAAACAAGTTTCCCAAAACCCATATCTGAGCAAATCGGGTAGAACGCCTTCTGCCCATTTGCGTAGGTTCAGATATGAAACAAATTGGTTCAAGATTTGAACCTGGCTCTGATACCACTGAGGGGATGGGATATCCACCATATGGATGCCCAAATCTTGCGGAATGGACTGGGCGAATTTCAAAAAATTCTCCCATCTTTGCAAGGAATCGAATTCCCTATTTTAGAAAAACATATTTTTCAAGGATCAATTTTGAACCATTAGCAAACCAGATCTGAACCAAAAGAAGTAAGAGGGAGGATGTACCTGATACAGAGAAACAGTATCTCTCAATGGAAGTGTTCACGCCCAAGGAAGGTTCCAAAATCTGCTCCCATTGAAAATGGCGCAGTGTAGGATGGAGCAGAATCAATAGTGTTCTTCCAAAAGAACTTGACCCTTCGCAAAAATCAACAGGATGGCTTATGAATACAACTCCAATCAATCTTTTCCCTAAAAGATTGGTATCAAGATCAAATCTTGATTACTCCTGTAGAGAGTAGGAGATCGAACTACTAGAGGTGGCGGCCGCAGGAAGGAGGTGGCAAGAGAGTATTCGCAGGTGTAGAATTCTCTCTTTTTGTGATTTTAGCTCTGAAGACAATAGTTTGTTGGTTGCATCTCTAAAGGCTGCCGTCCCCTCCTCCTTTTATAACCTTAAAGGGATCAGCTCCTAATTCCATTAGGAGTTGGTGATCCAAATCATATTTAGATTAGAAGTCCCTTTAAGTGATAAGGGATAACCCTTATCTTATCTGCATATCAGAGCAGCCATCTCCTAATTAGGAGGCTTCCAGATCTAAATCTCATTTAGATCTTGGACTCTCTAAGTGGATAGGGTCTAGGCCCAATCCTATCAGCTGATCCATCTCAGAATTCGCCCCTTTTAATTGACTAATCAAATCAGCCCAGTTCGAAATGAGCTTAAGGCCTATTTAAGGTTATATACTCACTTAGCCTTCTAGACTACTGCCTAAATGGGCTTCCTTGTATAGCGTGGGACCCAAACATTAATCTACACATCAGCCACATGGGTTCAGCCCAGCCTTTGTTACAAGGCCTGGCCAAATACACTGTTATGGACAGTGCACTCCCGAAACCTATCTTATGGGCTCTATGGGCCCAACACTTACCCTAAGTGGTCCCTGGGCCAAGCCACCTTGTAACACCCAGGGACTGTGGGCAAATGCAAGATTAGCCCATCAGGTATTATCCTCAATGGTCTTACACTTAATCTCTCAACCCATAATGATCACACACTGCCCGACAAGAGAGGACCTCTCCCTCGGCTGTAAGGAACAGTATTGCACTCTCTACTTATATGGATCCAGGGAATTAAAACCATTTGAAAATCATTTTGAAATCATAATGTATATACTTTTATATCTCATATAAAATATATTTTGCAAAACAAATCTCAATGATTGAAATCGGTTGCCCGCAGTCATGGTTTCCATCAGTGAGAGTGCATCCCCAATCATTACCTTTGTCCGACAAAGGGGTTGATCATATCACTATGATCACCCACTTAGATGATCTCTCAAACTGTCCCAACATACCTAGGTTTTGACCCCCGCTAAGGATCTCACTGATTGGTATATCAAAGACAACCAAATCCGACACCTAGTGCAGTATCATAATCGAGTCCAGGGGTCGGGTGTAACTTTCCAGTTTTGCCCATCAATCTCCAAGGTCCAGGGCAATATTGGAAATCTGGTCTAGTTCAAAGATTCAATTAATCCTACACTATATGTGCCTAGGGTCTCACCTTGGCAGTTGAGACAAGCCACCCCATCCAACTTGGTGGCACCACAGTGTCAGACTTGTCAGGATAGGTCTCCCCAGATCGACCCACTGGCTGTGAACATTCTAAACTAACACGAGTGTCATTAAGTGTCAATTGGTCGTCCTATTGCCATTGTATGGCGGGGATGTTGTTCCCACAGTACCTGTCGGTGGCTCGTCCTAGCCTCGACTGTCTACGGTCAGTCGAGTCTTTCGTGGGGTTGTCACCATGTTATGGTTGTTGGTCAACATTGAGTTTGACTGTTGAAGTTTGGTTGGGTTGTGCATGGGTGTCTAATCATTCAGGCTTGAAGAGGATCTTTATTATTAAATTTGTATAGTTCGATTGCCATTAGTGCTCGACGCTGGTCGTCATTGGTACATCATAGTTCTGTCGCTCTAGTTCCTTGGGTAAGTCTTTTGTACTTAGTTTCCCCTTTTAAGGTTTATCCCACCTAAAATGGTGGTAATTACCCCGACTAGAGGAGCTCGGGTTAGGGGGTCATCAGCGCAGCGCAGTTATCCCCTAGGCTTGTGTTCTTTGAAGTCAATGAACTCGCAAAGGTATCCGTGTCAGATGAGATCTTTTAGATGGTGGTAGAGGTTGTGGAAGCTCTCGGTGTCATGGTCGTGGTCGCAGTGGAAGTCGTAGAACTTGTCTCAACTTCTCTTGTTACTTTGGGTTTTCATCTTCTCGGGCCACTTGATGAGACTACAGTCACAAATTTGCATCAGTATGCGAGGGCGTGGAGCATTGAGTGAAGTGAAGTTTTGAAATGTCGATGGTGGGGTCCTCGGTCTAAGGTTAGGTTAGCGATTTGGCCTTCTCGTTTCTCGTTTCGGTCTTCGGCCATTGTGGTCCTTGTGCTTCCAGTCGTGTAGGTCTTCATCCTCCGTGTGCAGCGTTTGGACCTCTTCGGCATTCATGTACTTCTGTGCGTGCTTCATGAGCGCAACCAGGTTGTGGGGAGGGTTCTTCTATAGTGAAAAGCTAAACGCTTAGGAGCACAGACCACTCATAATAGCGGTCACTGCTACTGTCTGGTTTAGGGCTCAGACCTGAAAGGCCTTAGCGTTAAACCTCACCAAGTACTCTCTTAAGTTCTCTCCCTTCCTCTACCGCACCTGCATGAGGCTGACTGACATCTTCCAGTGTCTCTGAATGGCGATGGACAATGCCAAAATCTACATCTCTAGCTATTCCCAAGAGGATATAGACCATAGAGGAAGGTAGGCATACCAAGATTTGGTGACTCCACGAAGGGTGGCGATAAAGGCCTTGTACGTGAGACCTTCGAAAGAGCCCTACAACATCATCACGACCTTGAATCCTTCGACGTGGTCATTGGGGTCGGAGGCTCCATCGTAGTTCTATAACTGAGGAGGTCGCTGGCCTGCTTGTGGGAGCTCGCCCACGATAACCTGGGTGAAAACATGCTCCTTCGTAGACTGTCTGAGGTGTTGTTCTGTGGGTCTGGCCGTTGGAGGAGCCACACTCTTGTCTGCTTGGCTATGTTCCATTTTAACTAGTCATTCTCTCAGTTCCCTAATCTCGATGTATCTATCGGTTGTGATCACGTCCACAGACTTCTCTCCCTTTGGAATTGCATGTCGGTCTTTGACCGAATTGGACTTGACTATCGAGATCAGTGGTTGTGGTGGACGTTGGTTGAGACATTCTTTTGCTAGTACTTGGGTGGAAATATGTGATTTGCTATGGACGTTACATGCACAGGACCGGGCTAGGGAGTCCAGTCTTCTAGGTGATTACTGCCTTTCATGGATGGACCGGACTCTCTGCCAATCTAGTTAGCACTTTTTGGGGTCCTTGGTGTGAGAATCAGTAGTAGTAAGCGCTTGTGCGGTAGGGTGAACGGTCTGAGGGGCTTGAGCTAGCTGTCACAATGCCTCCATCATTGTAAGAACGTGGTCAGCCTTATGTTGCATCACCTGGAATTGTGTAGGATTGACCGTGGTTTGCTGTTGGAGCTCTCGAGGTGGAGAGCTGCAGTGAGAGCAGGAACCCCGAGATGGGGAACGGGCTTTAAAGCAGTCAAATGTGTGTTTGGGCATGATTTTATTGAGTGCACGAAAAGGGTTTTGGGAAATGGCTTTTTGTGCGCTTCCCATAGATCGTGCCAATCTGATTCTGTCCAATCTGAGGTGTCCCTGACCAAGGACGCAACCAGATAGTCTTGCCAACTAGATGAAACCGAGGTGGAAGGATGAAGTAGTGCACTAGAATTTGCAACCAAAAGGGAAGGTTAGAGGCCTGGGGAGTTGTTCCCCGCGTAGATACTCTCATGTCAGTTGAATGGAAGGATATGAGACCAGGCCGAGTAGGTAAGAGTAGTGCTTGTTTGAGCCGAATAAGTAAAGTAGAAGTATAAAGGTCCAAAAGTCTATTTACCTTGAGTGGAGGTTACCTATTTATAGCCAAAGATCTGCATCCTATTTGGATGAGGCTTTTGGGGTTGTCGGTACTAGGTTGCTCATTGAGGTCTTCGGGATGAGTCCTTTTCCCCGGTAGAGTTACCTTCCTTATCCGTACGAGGCTCCCCCTTTCTGGTCGTGCTTGTCCATTTCCATATGGTACCGACATGGCTGGGGAGATAAAATGACCACAAATGCTAACATGTGACGTCCATGACCAGCTCAACCATAACCCAAACACTCGGTTTAATCTTAAAATGCCTTCTTTTGAAAGTTAGTTTTAATATTTTAAAAGTTTTAAATCATACATGTAATTACCTGATACAAATATTTGACAAATTGATAACAATGGGGGACTACACAGAATGTTTTTAGGAGTTAAAGCGGCATATTTTGTTCTTTGTGTATTAAAATGAGATTACCCCAAATTTGAGGGTAATAATATGCAAATTACCATAAATCAAACACTATGAATTCAAATTTGACTCCAATTCCCATCTCAACCACTTGTCAAAAAATAAAAATTTCCCATCTCAACCAAACAAATCAGGATTTCAAATTTCAATATTGCAGTTTCGATTCCGACCGTGAAACAAACGGATCCTTAATTCTTGAGAGTGCTTCCTGTAGCAGAACTTGATTAATATACCACAAAGGTTAAAAATTGTGAACAGAGATACTACTTGACTCTTTTTCGTGTCTAAATTTGATGTACGAATCTACTTTTAGTTAGTTAGAATCAAGAACTGATTAAAGCCTCACTGAAACAATTCAGCCGTCTGATTCGCGCACGGTTAGATCACCCGTAGCCGATTCCCTGCGGGGTGGGACCCATTTCCTCGGGGTGGGTAGACTCTTTTCTTTGTGCGGTTCACATCTGCCTTTCATTTATATCAATCAATCAACCTCCCATCCATCAAACAGTCCTCCCGACACGATACCAACCCTAATCTACATCCCTCCATCGATGCGATGGAGATGTGCACGGCAGATAGCCAGAAATTGGTGAGGACGGTTTCACCACGTCCCACCCCCTTATCTCTATCTGACTCTCTCTCATTCTCTCTCTCTATATAAATGAAAATTTAATGGTTAATAAATTCGGCTGGAACAACATCCTTCTCTGCTGATCTGCTCCGACGAGAACAACTCATAAAGAAGAAGCTGCAGCATCAGAACTAAGCAGTTGATTGGGAAGAACATATACATGGTTTCTGTAAATCCAAACCCAAATCTATCCGACGGTTTGTTCTTAGATCCCATGGAAATGGCTCTCCCCGGCCTCGGCTCTTTGGCACCAACCACAGCTCCATCAGACGACCCGGCTAAGAAGATTAGGAAGCCCTACACCATCACTAAATCCCGAGAGAGCTGGACTGAACAAGAGCACGACAAGTTTCTAGAAGCTTTGCAACTGTGCGTATCTCATCAAGCCCACTGCTCTTCTCTTCTTGCATCCTCCATCATGTCTTCCGCTGCTTCGTATTTGGTTTTGTCAATTAGGTATTTTGTGTGTTTCAAATGAGATTTTTGGTTTTTCTGGTCCAAAACTGGGGGTTCTAAGCTGTTCTTGTCTTTCCTCCCTCACCGGACACAATCTAAGCTGAGAAATTGAGAAATGATTCCGGGTTTTATGCAGAAACTATTAGGGTTTTTGATAGCTGTCAGGGGTAAAGACGTTTCAGAGAAATGGCGGGACTCCTATGGTTCTTAATTTCTGTTGATTGTGTTTAGGGTTTTTCTTACTCAAGTGAGCCCGTGCTTGCCACAGCCCGATGTTTTAAGCCCTTGTTCATTTTGCCAATATGTTTGTTGTTACATCATCTGAAACCAACATCTTTTTCGTCATAGTTGATACAAATGGATTTCTCGACTCTTTTTCTTTTTTTTTTTTTTTTGTGAATATCTGAAGCCGTACTATGTGAGCTCCAGTCGCAGAAAAGGTAGATACTTGGATTAAAAAACATATTTCAATTTCTCAGTCAATGCAGGATGTGCCATTTTACATTATTTTTCCAACCTAGAGTCCTATACTTCACTGCTACACTACTTTTGGCTCCTTGATAGTCACTGGATCCAGTGAATTAATTGTATGATTTCCAATGGACGTATGATCTCAACCAGAGTAAGACATATTTAGGTCTAGATACTTTATTCTCAAGAAAAAAAAGGCTTATTTGGATTATCCAAACCTATTTAAATACCTTTTGAGTTTATTTTTCATCATCTGTTTGTTAAACTTCTCTTTTATCTGGGTTAATTGACTTTGAAGTCACACTTGATTATATCATCTCACGCTTATATGTGCAAGTGGTAAACTTTGTTGTATTAATTTACTCATATAATAGATCTGGACTAAGAATGGAGTAGGATCTCTTTATATATAAATAATATATATTTAAATCTATAGGCTAAATGTTCTCAAAACTTGAAAAAATCTCAAATAACCTTATGGTTTACAATACAATTCATATTCAGTCCATTATGCAATTTTTGATATGATCCCAGTTTTCAGAACATCCAGCATGCAGACAAGCTATTAAATGTGCCCTTTAAAGTCACGGAGAAAGAGGGGTAACTAATAATGCAAGAAGCATGGTCATGAATTCATGATTATAGAATATGAAGGTTGTAGTGAGTTTTGGTAGCAGTTTACAAATGGAAAAACTCTACTTCAGTAATACCTTGAACAGAGGCTTCTTTAAGAGGCGTTCTCCATATCTCTGGCTTGACCATGACAAATCCTTCTAGCACCATTTTTAACATTCAAACTTTAGTTGAAGTGTTTACTTGGTCAGTGACCTTTAGGTGGTAGACAGGATTCTGCAAGAGAGCTTCATCTAAGGTTGAGATCATTTTTTTTCCCTTGAGTTTGGGATCTCTGTTCTTTGTTTACTGAAGATGATGATGACTATTCTGAAGTTACTTCTGTTCCATGGTCATTTCAGCTTTGATCGTGACTGGAAGAAGATCGAAGCTTTTGTTGGGTCGAAGACTGTTATCCAGGTATGCTTGAAGTGCATGGTTATTATCCCCTTGCGAAGATTATTTTGACCTGCCTCCAGTCTTTTCCATTTATATAGTTAGGAAAGAAAGGGAGTTTCTTCAGTTCCTTTTTTTTTTCTTAATTTCTTTTCATGTCTTCTCTAGTTATATAGTAGCATAACTTGAATGACAATAACTGTGCCAAATTGCAAATGCTTCACTATAGGTCTCAAGATACTGTCAAATTGCGAAGATTATTTTGCATGCTAATGAGGATAAATTATTGACTTTTGATTATGCATTTTTCTTTGAAGCTGCATAAACATTTGTTCCTTAGCATGAGAGAACCAATCCATGTTATATTATCATTGTGGCTTTTCCCAAAGCCACTAATTTGTTTGTGCCGGTGTTAATGGGGTTTCATTCAATTCCAGGAATATTGATTCACTTTAACCGTGGCTCTGGTGTCCATTAAACCGATCAAATCAATGGAGGAAGAATAATATAGGTATATATTATAAATATAAATATAAAAGTCGAGGTAGAATAATGTAGGTCATCGTCATCATCATCATCTAGTCTTGTCTCAACTATATTGGGCCCTGAGGCTACCACTTCAATCTGGAACCTACATGACATAGCCATTAATTGAAAAGAAATGAGAATAACAAAACTTGTGACTATAGAAGATTTTATTGAAAATGAATCCTAATGATTCATTGGGTGGGATGGTGGAAAAAATCAGGAATCAATTAATTTATTCTAAGAGGTTATGGGATGACCTTACAAATGAAGCAAATATCGAAAGAGTAAATATTTGTTCAAGAAAGCATTCATATTGGGTTGCTAAATCTTGGGCGATTCAATAAAGGGAAAACAAAAATTCTTTGTAAAGGGGTATTACATTTATCTATAAATACCTGTGTTGTAATTATACTTGTAGAGAAGGTAGAGAAGCCTTGGAAACTCATTTACTTTTAATGGTAATTCATAAATAGGAATATTAGGTAAAGTTGTGTCTTATAAAGAAAAAGTAGTTGGCAGAAGGGGAGGGTGGAGAGGACTTACCTTAGTCATCACTTCTGCTGGAGACATTATTGTTTTTGTGGATGTTGCCTGTATATGTCTCTTTCTCTCTCCTCCTCTTCCTATCATGTGCCATTAGAGTTGTTGCATCACCAGTGGCCTTTGTTTCATGTTGTCAGCATTTCACTTCTCTCTCTTTCCTTCTCTCAATCTGACTCACATCTCCATCTCCCCTCTTCTCTTTTTCAGCCTCCGTCCTTGTTTTTAAACAGTTTGTCATACATTATTATTTTTATTATTATTACACCTTAAGCATTTCAACTTAGTATTTATTTATTCATTTGAATCATGACCCATGAATGGTTTGAATGGTTCACTGGTTTAACCATTTGGGTTGACAGGTTTTAACCAAAATCAACAATTCTTTTGGCCTATTTTCAGGTTTGTTGTAGAATGAACCTGGACTTATTGGATGATGGGTTAACTAACTGGCTGGATCAACCATAGGTTAAACACATTGATATAGTGCATAACCCTTTTTTGGTTAAAAATGAATGTCTGTTTTGTATGACCTATTGCATGTAACTTAGGCTAAGTGGTTTTAGAACCATTAATGATCAGTGAATTGATAGATACATTTACAACTTTTTTCAAAAAATTACCCAAGTACTTTGTTGTTTTTTAACAAAAAAAGTATGCCCAAATATGGGATTTCACTGTTCTCATTAGTAGGTTTCTCAAATTTATGACATGGAGATGTCGTTTTCCCCATTGATTCACTTTTCGCAAGAAGTCTTCAAAAGGAGTTTCTTGCACCAGTGGTTATACATTATTAAAATGCACTACAGAGAGCATAGAGCTATCATGCTGGATCATGAAATATTCATCTTAACAAGAAATTGTATACATGATAAAATATCGATCACAAAGATAGCTCAGCTTGTTTAGCACCTCATTTACATGCATGCGAATGTCTTTCAAGGAAGTTTATCATGTATTTGGTTATATAGCCTATATTTGGATATTAAGGTGTAGTGTTTGCAGATACGCAGCCATGCACAAAAGTACTTTCTGAAAGTCCAGAAAAATGGAACAAGCGAACATGTACCTCCACCTCGGCCTAAGAGAAAAGCAGCTCATCCCTACCCACAGAAAGCCTCCAAAAATGGTTAGTAAATGGTTCAGATTTCAGAACTATTCTGCTTAGATTCTTAATTTAGAAACTTAAATGAAATCTGTCATACTCTTAAACACTGCAGCTCCAGTTCTTTCACAAGTCACAGGAGCATTCCAGTCTTCTTCTGCCCTGCTTGAACCAGGATATATCCTTGGGCCAGATTCATCATCAATGCTTGGGTATCCTATTAGAGGTGCAACATCCTGGGTTCATAATTCTTCTCCACCAGTTAATGTGTCACACATGGCAAAAGGTTCTACTGTTTTCTGACCTGGTCTCTATTATGGTAAATGTATTGCCCTTTTCAGATACACTGGTCCTTGTGCAGAAATAGTATTCAGCTCTGTTATTTTTCCAGATAATATGGGATCCGCCATGCCTACAGCACTAAACAATTGTTGCAGTAGCACTGAAAGCACTCCAAGGAGATGGCCAACCTGTGAAAGAACTGATCAAGGGAATCAAGGCCCACCACTGAGGGGTAAGCTCTTTCCTTATGCAAATATCGTTGTTTGAGAAAAAATAAGTATAACTGAAATGAATTTTGAGAGTGAAGATGCACCAAGTCCAACTAAACTAACATTTCCTTTCTTGTTTTGCCATTTTTTTGATTTTTAACAGTCAAACTTTGTGCAATTCTCATCACCACCCTGTGATGAAAAGAAAATATAGGGTGTTGGCGTCTATCTAGAATTCCCTTCACTTTTTTGTGCTGTTCTTTTTTTTTTTATAAAATTTTAATTGTTTACCTTGAAACCTTATTGTTTATTACAAAAGAATGCTTTATGTTCAAGCATTAATTGCCTAGCACTCCCATATATGGACTAGCATATTTTAACCATCCATTTTTTTTATGGTAAAAGGAAAAATTTCATTAAAAATATAATAAAATAGTACAGACTAATAAGGGTCTCCCAACAAATACGAGCAAAAGATACAACTCAAAAAATCTGTCGTTTATTTTTCTTTTTAATAAATTTTATTTTTATGACAAAAAAAGGTACAACTCAAAAAATCAACCCAAACACAATTGTACAAATTACCATCCTTAAATATCCTTAGTTTTGTCCCCAAGCTCCTCTTTGTTGACACATTCAAATTCTGGGAGCATCAAAGCTCAAATTGAAACTGATTTACCCAGTGTTTTAAAAGCACAAGGTGCAAAAAAAGCACAAGGTGTCACTTGGCAATGCACATGCCTTTTTGAAGCAAGGCACAAAAATGCACAAATGCCAAAATAAATTAAAAAAATGTCAGAAAATTCAAAAAATGCAAATAAAAACTAAAAATATTAAGCATAATATTAATAAAAAAATATAACCTTAAATTTTAAAACAAATGTTTTAAAAAACCTATTATCTAAAATTAAAATACATAAGCATAACATGTAAAGCGCATTCAATGAAAATTTAAAAATAAAATCAAATAGCTTATGTGATGTAAAACCCAAGCATGTAAAATCCGCAATCTCTTATTTTTTTCCTTAATTGCATTACATCAAATAGCTTATGTGATGTAAAACATCTTGCATTCCTAATTCTACGAGCCGCCTTTGTACCAAGCCCCTTGAGGCAAGCCCAAGCAAATCCATGTTAGGATCTTAAATTCTTAATCCTTACACAAAAATAAATGATTTTATAATGTTAATTGTTGTTTAAGAAGGTATTTTACTAATATGTATTTGTTTGGGCTTGCCTCGAGGGGCTTGGTTGGGGGCCGGGGGTGGAGCCTCCAGCCCAACCATTAGGTTCAAAAAAGAACAAAAGGCACAAAAAATTAAAAAGGCACATGCCTTTTGAAAGTGCTGTGCCTAGGACCCAAGCGAGGCACATACCTTAAAATGTGCCTCGCTTGAGCGCCTAGGTGCAACCGAGGCACACCTTTTAATTCATTGGATTTACCTACAGCCATCACCATACTCTCTAAGCTCCATGCCACGTCTTCAAATGCTTTTCTATTTCTCTCCTTCCAAGCATTCCAGTAGATAGCTAGAGGTTAACAATTTAGTATAATCATCAGGTGTTGCCTAGGTGTCGCTTAGGCGACTTGACACCCTTAGCTGGGCGTCTTACCTTGCCCAAACACCTTGACTTGTAGCAACTAGACACACCCTCTAGGCGACTAGGCGTCCCTCTAGGCAACTATGTGCTTGCCTAGGTGACAAAAATGACAAGATGGGTCCCTTATAAAATATCATTTATATTGTTGTATCTTATTAATATGTGTGTTAATACATTTTGTTATGTGCTATATATATCATTTTTTTGATAAATGATTAGTAATTTATTCATGATAATCAGAATGAAATTGCAATACAGCTTGCCCAAAGGAGAGGCACGAGCTGGTACCTCTACACAACAACAACAAAGTACTACATCAGACTAGGAAATGAAAGTTTACAGAGCTGCCTAGATTAAATGTTCTCTTGATACCCCTTGCTTAGCTAACCCATCTGCTATGGTATTAGTTGTTCTACCCACCCACTGATAATTAACAGTCATGTTCCTTGAAAACCAGTTAGCTTTCCTCATAATATCCTTGTAGCACCAAATAACTGAAGCTGGATTTTTTAACCAACCCACAACGACTTTGGAGTCTCCTTCAATAAGCAAATTCTGAACTCCTAACTGGTCTGCAATCTGAATACCTTGTACTGCTGCTAGAAGCTCAGCTCTAATAGAGTCTCCTATACCCATGGAGCCTGAGAATAAAGCTAATATATTACTATCTTTATTTCTCAGCACCCCACCTATCCCTGATGGACCCGGATTTCTTTGGTTGCTACCATCAAAATTCAGCTTTGACCATCCTTTTGAAGGAGGCACCCACACAGCTGGTACCCTGTTCTTCCTGTTATTACTACTAGCCACAACAATCCAGTTCCTCCAAATGTCATTAAAGGAATATATTTTAAAGGAATCCAATGATCTCAGCCAATGGATTGCCTTGGTCAAAATGCAATCCTTTATTTTTCGAATATTTCTCTCTTTCTCTTGGAAAATCCTCGCATTTCTTTCTTCCCAAATTGTCCACAAAGCAGCAGCTCTAATGCACCTCCACATTGTTTTACCAATTTTTGTGGGCCACACAAAGAAGGAAGGGTCAAAGATCTGATCTACGACTGTGGTCAAATTACATTTGCAACCAAACAAAGCAAAGATCCAACCCCAAATAGCATCAGAAAAAGAACAGGTTACAAGTAAGTGAGAACAATCCTCACCATTAGCCTTGCAAAGTACACACCAATTAGGAGATAGGCACATAGAATGCCTTCTCTTTTGCAATAAGTCTAAAGTGTTGATTTTCCTATAGAACACCCCCAGCAAAAAATAATAATTTTAGGAGGTACAAGTTCAGACCAAATCTCCTTAGCTGGGAAACCCACTCGTCCCGAGGGAGAGCAAAGGGTCTTAAAGGAGGCACATGTGAAGTAACCTTTTGGATTAGGGGACCAAATGAAAGGGATGAGAGATCCATCACATGGACGCCCAAAGATTGCGGAATAAGGGGCGAATTTCAAAAATTTTCTTCTCCCTTCAACTGGGAATCACATTCCCTATTTAGAAAATCATATTTTCAAGGATAAATCTTGAACCTTAAACTGAACCAGATCTAAACTAAAAGGAATGTGAGAGAATAATACTTGATACGGAGAAGTAATATCTCCCAACGAAGGTGTTCACGCCCAAGGAAGGATCCAAAGACTGCTCCCACTGAAGATGGCGTAGTGCAGGATGGAGCAGAATCAACAGTGTTCTTCCCCAAGAACTCTGTCCTTCGCAAGAAACAGTTGAATGGAACGTGAGCACAGCTTCCTTTTCAATCCTTTTTCAAAGAATTGATGTCAAGATCCAATCTTGACCTCTCCCACAGCTGGAGATCGAACTGGCAAACAGGGCGACAAGAGCAGGGAGGCGGCAAGAGAGTATTCGTAGGCTGCAGAATTCTCTCTTCTTGATTTCAGCACTAAAGAGGATTTGATGTATTTCTTCTTCTCTCTCTCAAGGCTACCGCCCCCTCATTCTCTTTGTTAACTTAAAAGATCAGCTCCTAATCCCATTAGGAGGTGCTTATCCAAATCATATTTGGATCAGCCTTCTCTTCTAGTGATAAGGATAAACCCTTATCTTATCTGCAGATTAGATTAGCTTTATCCTAATCCCATTAGGAGGTATCTAGATCTGAATCACATTCAGATCTGGACTCTCTGAGTGGATAGGATTAAGACCTTATCCTATCTGCTAATCCATCTTAGAATTCGCCCCTTTAATTAACTAAATAAATAGCCCAGTTCGAAATAGGCTTTAGGCCCATTAAGCTTATGTGCTCACTCAACCTTCCTAACTGCTGCCCAGTTGGGCTTCCTTGTATGGCGTGGGACCCAAGCATTGATCTACACATCAGCCACATGGGTTCGGCCCAGCCTTTGTTACAAAGCTTGGTCGAATACACTGTTAAAGACAGTGCACCCCCTGAAACCCATCAAATGGGTTCTATGGACCCAACACTTACCCTAAGTGGTCCCTGGGCCAAGCCACCTTGTAACACCCAGGGACTGTGGGCAGATGCAAGATTAGCCCATCAGGTATTATCCTCAATGGTCTTACACTTAACCTCTCAGCCCTTAATGATCATACACTGCCCGACAAGAGATGACCTCTCCCTCGGCTGCAAGGAACAGTGTTGCACTCTCCACTTATATGGATCCCGGGAATTAAAACCTTTTGCAAACATTTTAGAAACCATAATATATATATTTTTATATCTCATATAAAATATACTTTGCAAAACAAATCTCAACGGTTGAAATCGGCTGCCGGCAGTCTTGGTTTCCAACAGTGAGAGTGCATCCCCGATCATTACCTTTGTCCGACAAAGGGGCTGATCCTGTCACTATGATCACCCACTCAGATGAATTCTCGGATTGTCCCAACATACCCAGGTTTTGACCCCCGCTAAGGATCTCACTGATTGGTACATCAAAGACAGTCCGATCCGACACCTAGTGCTATATCATAATCGAGTCCAGGGGTCGGGTGTAACTTTCCAGTTTTGCCCATCAATCTCCAAGGTCCAGGGCAATACTGGAAATCTGGTCCAGTTCAAAGATTCAATTAATCCCACACTGTATGTGCCTAGGGTCTCACCCCGGTAGCTGAGACAAGCCACCCCAACCGACTTGGTGGCACCACAGTGTCAGCCTTGTCAGGATAGGTCTCCCCAGACCGACCCACTGGCTGTGAACATTCTAAACTAACACGAGTCTCAATAAGTGTCCAGTTTAAGGGTATTACACAGAAACATACCAAGGGAACATGAATCAAATATGCACTTTTATTCATTTACAATAAACTCATAGAGTACATCAATTTTGATTGAAGCTAAGGGCATACAAAACTGTCTAACACCAAAGTCTCACATAAGATCTTAAAGGGTCCAGAAAAACACTTTCAAGTAGTGACAAAAGGTCTGAAACACAAGAGAGTTCATGATCCCTCAAGCTCCTACGAAACCCAAAGTCCCAATTCAGAGAGGATGAAGAAACAGATGTTAGGAGAAAGTGAGAGATTGCTTTACCCTTGTAGCAAGAAAGGGAAAAGAGCAAAGGGAAACTGTCCTTAAGGGTAGAATTGCCCACCCAGATGTCTTCTCAGAACAAAACGAAAGTACCGGAATTGACATCATACTTGATACAATTGAGGAAAAAAGGGAGAATACTCTGAATTGCTTTCCAAGGAGTTGCCAACATGGCTTGACGCGATACACCAGCATCCCATCCATTTACCGAACTGCCATGTATACTATCTATGACCTCATGCCATAGTTTCTCCTATTCTAAGGGCCATCTCCCCAACCATTTTCTTAGGAGTGCTTTATTCTTCAAAACTAAGTTCCCCAATCCCAACCCACCCTCCCCTTTCCTCCTACACACTATTCCCCAATTTATTAAGTGGTCATTTTTTTCCTCCCCTGGCTCCCAAAGAAAATTTCTCATTAATTTCTCCAAATTCTTGGCCTCCCTAACAGGAGTCCTAAACACAGAGAAGTAATAAATCGACAGATTTGCTAAGGAAGCTTTTAGTAATGTTACTCTACCCCCTAAAGAAATGTAGTTCCTTTTCCACGAGGCTAACCTTTTCTGAATCTTTTCCAGAACCGGGGCCCAAAAGGTGCTCTCCTTAGGGTTGGCTCCTAGAGGTAGACCTAAATACTGTAAGGGCCAAGAGGAAATGCGACAACCTAGACACTCAGCCATAGACTCAATAGTCCTCTCATCCAGATTCACACCCACTACACAACTCTTTTCCATGTTTATTTTAAGATTTGATACTCTCTCAAAGCACTTTATCAAAGATTTGAGATTACTTACTGTTCTTCTATCACCCCCTTCACATAAAATTATTAGGTCATCAGGAAACTATAAGTGGGTCACCCTAATGCCATTCCTTCCTATCCTCCAACCTCTCACTACTCCTTCCATGTTTGCCTTAGAGATCAAACCACCAAAAGCATATGCAACTAGGGTAAAGAGGAAAGGGGAAAGGGCGTCGGTCACCTTGCCTTAACCCTCTAAAAGTTGGGAAGAAATCCTTGACTACCTCATTAACCAAGACTGAAAAATGGCAAGAACTTATGCAGCCCCTACAACACCCTAGGACCTCTAATAAGAAACTCCAATCCGCAAGATCATAGGCCTTTTCTAAGTCCATCTGACAAACAAAACCTTGCTTTTCGGACTTTCTCATATCCTCCACACATTCATTAGCCATTAGGCATGAATGCTCCCTAGGCTTGACTAATGATGGAGGTGCACTACTTTAATCCTCAAAGATAACACTTTAGCCAGGATTTTGTAAATGCTAGTCACCAAATTGATCGACCTAAAATCTTTAGGATTTTTTGCTTCTTTCTTCTTAGGGATTAGAGCTATGAAAGTGGCATTAACTCCAGGGCTTACTTTGTTATTATCCTCAAATTCCTTAAACACAGCACAAAGGTCTTCTCTTACTACATTCCAGCAGTCTTGATAAAAAGCCATGGTGAAGCCATTTGGCCCAGGGGCTTTGGATCTGTCCATTGAAAACACTGCATGCCTAATTTCCTCTTCAAAACTTCTCTCTAACCAGTTTGTGTTCTCTTCAGATAGCCTAGGCCAATCTAGACCTTCCAGCCTTAGTTTATTATTCAATGGTTTCCTTGCAATTGATTTAAAGTGATCCACCAACACTTTGGCTATCTCATCTTGATTTGTGACTTCCTCCCCATCCACTTCTAATTTGGCCACAATTTTTTCTTCTCCCCATCCATTTGTGTCTTGACTTTTGCCTCCTCTCTAAGAAGAACTTCTTCCAATTCCCTAAGCTACTTCTCAAATTCCATTTTTGCTCATTCATAATTCTTTGGGATTCTTTGGAGTCTATCTCATCAATCCTGGACATCAAAATATTCTTTTGATCCTCTACCCTTCCAAAATGCTCCTGATTCCACTCTTTGATCCTAGCTCTCAATCTCTTCAACTTTTTGTGGAACCTTACACCTTTCCACTTTATCCTTCTCAAGTCTTCATTCCACCACTCACCAACCTTTCGTTCAAAGTCCGGATGAGTCGGCCACATGTTCTCAAATCTAAAGGGTCGTGGCCCAAAGCCTAGATTTTCTTGACCTAATAGGATAGGCAGTGATCAAATGTAACTTTGGGAAGGGTTCTAGCCACCAAATTCCTCCAATGGTCCTCCGACTCTACATTAAAAAGGAATCTGTCAAGTTTGGAGCAAAGGGGGTTTTCTTGGAAATTGGACCATGTAAAATTAGCATGTAGAAGGGGTAATTCCATTAGACCACAGGTGTTAATTCATTGAAATTTCTCATGCTTGTAGTAATCGATCTTTGGGGATTATTTGATTCATTACAATTTATCAAAAAAAAATTATTTGATTCATTACAAAACCAGATTATGTTGAAATCCCCACCCACCCCCCCAGGTACCATGGGCCATCCCACAAGCCTTGAATTCCATACAATTCCTCCCACATTTCCTTCCTTTTTTTATAACCATTTGGCCTGTAGACATTAGTTAACACCCAAATGAATCAGCCTTCCACATTTCTGAATTTTAAAGACATAGAGAATCTCCCTATAAGTTCTTCCATGGATTCTACAACATCGTCCCTCCACAAGGTCACTATCCCTTCCAAGGCTCCCCATGAGGGAGCTAATCAACCTGGTTCCATCTCACAAAGAACCCTTCCTTCTCTCTCCCCTTCCACTAAACTCAATATCACCCTCTATATCTGATATTAGTCTCTCCACTTCTGATCTCTTTTTCTTTTTCCTTCTCACATTCCCCTCTATCTTTTTAGCTGGCCCACTGACTTCACCCACCTCCCCCCCAACCTAGAACTTCTGTAACTCTCCTTGTTTTGAGGATTTGCTTCAGGTTTCCTACCATCTAACCCTTCCTCCTTTGCTTTATACTCCAATAATGCACAGATTTGCTTCCATATTCTTTCTAACTCTTCCTCCTGCTTTTTCTTAACCTCCAACTCTCCCTCACTCCTCTCACCTTCACCAGTGCTAAGCTCTCTGTTTTCCTCCTCGCCTAAAGATTCCTCTTGGTGCTGGAGTATCTGTTTCAACCACAGGAAAAACATCAGTAACTAAAATCGAATGGACAAAAGTGCCTTCCGTTGCTGGGAACCAAATGAGCTTCTTCCAAGGGAACAAGACTGGCATAGGGAGGCAAGTCTAATCCTATCTCCTGTGGTTTGATCTGCTTAGGGGATTTTTCATGGGAGATCAACAACTTGTCAACTTCCGCAACTGAGCTAGTCTTCCACTGCTGTCTGGCTTTAGGCGATACATTACAGACCAATCCGGTAGAGTCTTTTCTTCCCAAACCTATAACCTGTTCTTCCTGGGCTAAGGAGTTAATCTCCCTTGCAAGTATAGACAGAACCTGAGTCCCAACCATAGTTGCCTTCTGCCGTTCCATCGTACTCTTCGGGCCTCCCTCAAAACTTTGAGAATCAGCTCCCTCCTCCTCCTGAAATAATACTTCCGTACCAAAGTTATCTTCTTGAGAAATGTCCTTTGATCTGCTGAGATTGATGCTACCCAAACTCTCAGAATCATCCAATTCAGAATCGCTAAAGTCTTCATTCTCAGAGAGCTCCCTCCTTTCCTCTGAATCACTTCGTCTAACACACCTTGGATTACGCTTTTCTGGAAACGGTTTCTCTAATCTTACTGTTGGAATCCACTGTTTTGAAACTCCAGTATGCGCAGGGTTCAGTCTTCCCGCTACTCGGTCTGTTGCACTTGAAGAGGAAGAAGATAGATGGTAATAACCATCTATCGAAGGCACATGCTTAGTCACGTGCCTTTTTTAAGTATTTTTCTTTTGGGTTGGGTCCCTGAAATGGGCTCCCTGTATCAACCTGACCCGCCTTAAGTGGGCTTAATTTTTGCAGCCCATTTAAAGCTTCCGCCCCTGATCTTTTTATAAGGGCCTTCTTTAGAATGTCCAATACCCACTGCTTCCGATTTAGCCGGCTCAACTTTTAGAGTTCTGGGCCCACCAAACCTAGTTTTATCTTTTTCCCCTTGGCCCAGCTGTTTAATCTCTCCATTTTCAGCATATTCTCCTAATTCTTTCTGGTCTTCTCGCAGAATAGCAGGTGTAATAGCTGGTTTGGGATAGGCACCACTTGTAACTGCATGGGCATAAGATTTTTCAGAGGCCCAACAGCTATCTTGTTGCGCACGTTTCAAACTTTCCATCTTCTGCAAGTCTTTTGAACTTCCCAAGTTTTGTTCGCCCTTTTTTGTATGACTTTCCTCTCCTCGTAGGTCCTCCAATCCTTTGCTGCCACGCAAGAGTTCATCTTCAACCTTTGCATCTTCCTCCTTCCTAGCTTCCCTCCACAGTTCAGCTTCCATGGAGGAAGCCAACCACACCTCCATGAAAGCACCTTCCACCTTTACATTCACATTCCTGGGAATATCCTTGGGCTTGACTCCATTCAACAATATAGCTGCAGACCTGAGATCTCCCCAGAATACACCCTCCAATTTCGCTCCACATACCACTGCTATCGCTTCTGCAACTTCATCCTTCCAAAGATGGAAAGGTAAACCCACGATACACACTACCACCCCATTTGAAATCGAGGATACCTTTGAGTTGGAAGAAGGGGACCACCTGAAGATATTAATTGAGCCAAAATCATCCTGTAGACATCTACTCTGTCTTCAAGTGGATCCAGCAGGGCTTTGCACGTATCAAAGGGTGTAAGGATATATTCTGTTCTCAACTTCAAATATTTTGTCAAAGAACCAGCAATTTCCTTCCACCCTTTTGGTTTATCAATTTCGACAATCAGCTTCCTTGTCCAATCTCCTCTTTCAGTTACTAACAGAGCTGTGTTAGTTCCATTTGCACCATGTCCAACCCAACCAGCAGTACTAAAAGCCTTCTTAGCTTCCCTGATTTTCAAACTAATCTGTCCTCTGATTTTTAGTTCCTCCATCAGAAAGCTTTTCGCCTCCACCTTTAGAAATCTTCTCCACTGATTGGTCTCCGCAAAGTTCTCCATCTTCTGCATCATGGTCAGCAATAATTCTGCCTTCACCATCTCTAAATTCTATATATATCATTTATACTTTGTTTTAATGTTTTACTATTGAAATTTAAAAGATCAAAGGGTTTCGAGGAGAGAAAAAGAAAGAAAGAAAGAAAAAAGGAGGAAAGAAAGAATCAAAGAATAGAAATATAAAGAGTTTTTTCTATAACAAAAATACAGTCCTTGTTTTTTATATTTTACTTTCCATCTTGAATCTTTATCATATAAAGTTAATAACCTTCTTTAGTTGCTAATTGATATGAAATCGTTCTATTAAATACTTACTATAGTAGTGCTATTTTTGAAAATAATGAAATCAATATATGTAGAAGATTTTATTTTCTAGATGTGATTATTTGCCACATTTTTAGAGGAAATTTAATGTTCTTAATAAAGAGAATTGCTATTTTTTCAATTACTATACATTTTGAATGGTATATAAAGGTAGGGAACTAGCCAAAAGTTAATTCCTTATATTATAAAATTTTATTGCCTAGGCGTCACCAATTGATCGAAAAAAACCGCCTAGGTGATTAGGTGACTAGAATCGCCTAGATGCCTTGAAAACTATGGCAACTCCAAACTAACTTGGCCAACTCCCTGCCTCTAATGTTTGGCCAACAAGAGGCCTTTGAAGGGGACCAAGGATTGAAGTCTGTTACACCAAACAATGGTCTTCAAAAGATCCACCGTCATCTTGGTCAAGGTCTATAGTTTTGTCTTTGGTGGCAGCACTACATTCGGTCTGTGATTTCTCAGCACATTCTTAATCATTGCTATGACTTGTGAGCAAAAAAGAAAACCTCAAAAGGCTAGAATATTCAATTCGATTCAAATTTGACTGATTGTATAAACATTGAAAATCCTAAATCTAGAAATCAAATCACACAGGGAAAAACCGCATTGCTATGACTTGTGAGCAAAAAAGAAAACCTCAAAAGGCTAGAATAAGAAGAAAAGAGAAGCAAAAACACCTAGAAAAAATATAAAAATGAGAGATAGAGAAATAGCAGAGAAAGCAAGAGATGAAAGAGCTTGGATGGATACAACTGGTAGAAGTTGAGATTCAAATGACAGAAGTTGGAATGCCATGAAGCCCATATGTCTTCGACAAAATCTGGTGCTATCTCCCTTCTTCCCCATGCTACCTTTGATTGCAAGTTAAAATACAGGGAAAACAAGGGAGAAAGATAAAATGAGAAAGGGAGAGGGAGATGAGGCAGAGACAAGGAGGGGTTAATAGGTTAGAATACAAGGGAGAAATGGAGAAGATAAAGGGGTTTTCTGGGATCAGCAAACTCATTGGCTGATTCACTTGCAAACAAGGGGTTTTCCGGGATACTTTATTTTGGGCTTTGGTGTAATTTCTTTTGTACCTATAATTCTGTAATTAGTTTTAAAAGAAAGATCGCATCTTGTGCCTTTCCATGGGTTGCATGTAACTCTTGTTTGCTGGATTAATAAAATTTCACTCATTTATCATTTATCAAAAAAAAGAGGAAAAATGAGAGTTGTAGGTAGGATACGGGGAGAAGAAACATTCTTGTCAAGTGAAGTGGGGAGAGAGAGGGCTTAATGTCTCGATGAAGAGGGAGGGGTTAATGGATGATCGTGTCGATAAAGAAAAAGAATATAATAGTCAACTGAACTGTCTTATCATTCATTAATTGTTCTTTGTCTTTTTATGTTAAATAAGACAATAATTTTTTTTTTCTAAAAAGGTGTAAGAGTATTAAGATTATAAGACATGTAGCCCTATATTACAGTATATTCATATATATTTTGTAATAATATGTATTATATTTATATTTAGTCGAATTTGAATATTTATCGAATTGAATAAACCTATATTTGAATTCGATTTGATAAATTAATCGGCATTAAAATTTAATTCAAATTTGACCATTAAATTAGTCGAATTATCTGAGTTCGATTCATTTACATTGGATATCAAATTTGAAATCGGATACTCGGATACCGTTTACACCCCTACTCCTACACCTTACCCCCTTCCCAGATTGCTTTCAAAATGTTCTATTGCTTTTCTAACAACATTTTCCCCATCCAAGAAGAATAACCCAAGATATTTCCCCACTACCACTTGTCTTTCCATGAGTTCTTCAATGCCCACCCTACCCTTGTTACTGTTCTCCCTCCCTGACCCTTCCTCTCCCTTGATACCCTCTAACTCCCCTTCTCTCCCCCTTATTTCCTCCTCTAGTTTCTCCTGATCTATTTATCTGAATTTGATTAATTTACATCGGATATCGAATATGAAATTGGATACTTGGATACCGTTTACCCCCCTACTCCTATGCCTTACCCCCTTCTCCGATTGTTTTCTTTTCATTATACTCCTCTCTTCTACTTCTTTCAAAATGTTCTGTTGCTTTTCTAACCACATTTTCCCCACCCAAGAAGAATAATCCAAGAGATTTCTCCACTACCACCTGTCTTTCCACGGGTTGTTCAATGTCCACCCTAACTCCCCCTTCTCTCCCCCTTATTTCCTCCCGAACTTTTATTCCTCCCCTTTCAGCCCCAATTCCTCCACCTCACTGCACTGAAGCTCTTCTTCTATTATACACTCTGTGCTGAATATGAACTTTCTCTCCCTACTAAAAACTTTCTCTTCACCCCCTCCCTCAATTCTCCTCTACACCAACTCTAATTTCCTTACCCTCTGCTTCCTTGTTAAGATCCCCTGGCACAGGAGAAGAGGAAACAAGAGTAGAACTCACCTCTGTGTTCAGCTATGCTATTATGTCAAGGGATTTTGAACTAGGTGGAAGTCTCTATGTGGTATCCACAGATGCTGTCACCAAAATCTTATTCACTCCCCGTTCCCCCTCTGTTATCTCATTGCTAATCTCTTCTATTTCCCTCACATTGATGTGAAGGTTTGATTATTGCTCATTTGAAAGATGTCTGATTTGACACATATTTTCTGCTCTTCCTTGTAGATCAAATACAAAGCCTCATCCTCATCTGTTGCTATGTTATTCACCAGCAACAAGCCACACCCAAACTCCTCGGAAAGTCCTTCCACTGCGATTGTCTTCCCTTTCTCGAACCTTGTGACTACCCAATCTAGCTTTCCTTTGAAGTCTCTCTCCCCCTTCTCTCGTCTCTAACCTTATGGGAATGGGATCTCAACACCTTTGAAAAACATTTCCCTATCCTGTAATAGCCCTCCCATTTACCACTTGTGATCTTCTATTTCGGTTTCCCCCTTTGAAAACCTTTCTCAAACTCTTAAGTCTTAAAAAAGTGGTTCCACTCCTCCCTCTATTTTAAACTCACCTGCTATCACCTGTTCCCTATCTTCTTTCTCATCCTTTTCACTTGACCATTAAACTTCCACCAACTCACCACTTCCAATCTCCACGTGTCCTCTTCCCTGTTGTCCATTCATCCCCCAATCCTACACGTTTCCCCCCTTTAACCTCAAATGCTTAACAACTGTGCCCAGAAAAAATGGTCCTTGCTCATCCCTTGTTTGTCTATCTTATCAGCTGTAGTATGCATGTACCAAGTTCCTCACCAGGTTATGAGTTATTGATTAAAAAAAAAATCTTATCTCCTTCAATATATTTCTATAAAAACTAGAAAGGATAGGATCAGGAATGAAGCCATCTGTAGAAACCTAGGAGTAGCTCCATTAAGTTATAAAATGAGAGAGAGTAGGCTAAGATGGTTTGGTTACATGCATAGAAGACCACCAACAGATCCCGTTAGAAGAAGTGATTTGTTTCTAGTGGAAGGGGCTAGAAGAGCTAGGGATAGACCAAAAAGGACATGGGTAGAAGTATTAAGGAATAGTTTAGGCACTAATAATTTAATAGTGGATATGGTTTTAAATAGAATGGATTGGTGAAACAGGATTCATGAAGCCGATCCCATATAGTTGGGTTAAGACATGGATGATGATGATTGCCATGCCCCCTGACTTCCATTTCTTAGCCAATTCACATGCACCTTGGGATCTCTTTCTACTATGTTTTTAAATGTTAAAACCACAGGTTTTGGCAGTGTTATCCCATGCAGGGGTGCTTGAACTTCAGCCCTTGTAGAGTCCACTATCCCCATGGGAACTGAGTAAAGGCTATCTATGGATACTCGACCAAAGCCTGATGAACTGAGATTACCCATGCTACTACCATCAAAGTTGAACCTGGTTATGTTCTGATGGTTGTCTTTCCTTTGATTTTAATTACATATTTTGCTATGGAAACATTGGTAATGCATCAAGGTCCAATGTTCCACAGAATTTAGGAGCCTGGGTTTGATTATCTTGAATGGTCTATTTCTAGGTCTTAACACTACCGCTCAAAATTGTCAATGTTGTATAAATGTCACCATCCACTGTAGATGACAAAATAAGCATAAACCTCAATACTTCACTAGTTGATTTTTCCAATTGAGTTTATTTCTGCATATATAGTAGATTATAATTCTAAAGTTCAATCTAGATCTGCTGACCCCTTGTCTATAGAATCTAACTTGTCATTTTCTATGACACAAACAAACTCCTTTTCTTAATCATGCTAAAGTGGTCTTAGAGAATCTGGCTTGGGAAATATAATTCCACCAAAAAGAATAAGAGGTTACAGATCTCCTTGTTAACGATACATTAGATTGTTGTTGACAATGTCTTTTGTTGTTGTGTTGGTCCATGGGATATTGCTCATGCAGATATGTTTATTTGTCTGTGCATCTAAGGAGCACCCTTGCTTGTATATTACTGTTCCCTCTCTTTGGCATATTCTTTATGGTCTTTAAGTTTGGTTTCCATAATATAATCTGAGTTCTTGCAGTTTCTGTTTCTCTGTTTCTTGTTATTGTTTTCAATTGTTGCACTACTTATACTTGTCTTGGTGCATTAATTATGTCCCTTTCTGTTTGGTGCAGTTATGCCAGACTTTTCTCAAGTATATAGCTTCATTGGTAGTGTCTTTGACCCCAAAACAAGTGGCCACTTACAGAAACTAAAGGAGATGGATCCAATTGATGTCGAAACTGTATGTCTTCTTTAAGAGCTGTACCATTCTTCTCAAGTTACTAGTGTATTATTCCAGCTAGTCCAAAATAGGCATAATGATGACATCTAACACCATACTTTGAAATCCATTACTCTATGTTACCAGATACAATTAGGACATGGATGAACAAGGTATCAGATATAAAAAATGAAGTATCTTGCATTATACAGCATCCTTTGTATGGCAGTATTATGTAAAGTTTGTGGATGGGCTTCATTATTATTAATTAAAATTATGAATAACTGTTACTAACCAAAAATTGAAATAAGATACATCATCCATGTACAACCTGGGTTTTATCACTCACCACTATACTTATCTTCTCTCAAAAAATTAATTCACTCACCACTAGTTCAGAAATGAAAAGAAACATGACTTTTCTTTCATGGTTTCTTTCTTTTTTCCATGTTTGCATCACAACAGCATGCAGTCAATGAGGAAAATATGATCTTAATCCATTGAAATGTGATAAAAAGGTTTCTTGAAGATCTTTTGTTTTCTCATGAAAATCAATATGTAGCTTTCAATTTTGTCAGTTATGTTGTAGGTTGGAAACTAGGATAGGGTTTTAGGATGATGTTAGGTTGGGATCAAACATACTTGCTGTTCTTCACCCTTGGCTCTCCAGATTAGTTCCTTGTTACTTGGGGTCTAATGAAACTTGGGTTTGATTGAGGATGCCAAGAAGATGTATCCAAACAAGGTTATTCACCTTATTAAGACCAAAATGTTGTATTACACTGGGTTGGCTTATTAATTTTCCTCAAGTCAATTCATCATGGCACTGAGTCTATAGGTAAGATTTTTTTTGATAATAAGTGGCCTATAGATTAGATTGAACCATCTCAGTTTTGTTATGGGTAAAAACTAATTTTCTTAGTTTATTATGTTAAACAGGAGTGGACTTGTATTTTTAGAAGTGCAAACTTCCAATCAATATTTTCTTTTTTCACTTGTTAGAGTATTTTATTCTTTGTCATTCTATAATTGATGTCTTTTCCAGTTTTTTTGTATCCCTTGAGCCTATATTACATCAGTTCTGCTTGTTATCTGACTCTCCAACTGCATATGGAAGACATTTCCATGTCCATGCTTAAGAGATGGATCTTACCATAATATTGCGTTCATGTATTTGTCAACATTTTTAACTGCAACGTAGTTTATAGAGTTGGAAAAAAATACATAGAAGGGCAGGTTTGTAAGGAGAAGCTTTGATATCCAGAGGCTTTTGTCTGTCGGTATGATGAAGGATTGAGGGGGGTCACTGTAAGGTTTTTGTCTTTGTGTGGAGAGGTTGAAAAGACAGGTGGAGTTGGAACTTCAATTAAGTGCTTAGTGCATTAGTGATGGGGGTTTGGCAGGAAGATGGTGTAGGTTTTTTTCAGGGGGTATAAAATTAAGAGTAATCAGATGTGGCTGATGAATGTTTAGGATATATTGTCAATTGTGTAGAAAAGGGTTTTGGTTGGAAGGATCAAAAGTTCATTGAGTGTATGTTTTGGGTGGTCTGTTGGGTTGGGTTAACTTACACTGTAAAGAAAAAGACCATCCTAGGATTTACAAAGGCGTCGAGGGGTCATTATGCAAAAAAAAGAAAAGAACTCCCACCCTTCTTTTCTTGATTCATTATCACCTTTTGTAATATCCTTTTTTATTTTAGTAAAAATTTCCTTTATCATAACAAATGTAATTTTTGGATCTTATTTGTTCCTTTTCCAGGTGTTACTGTTAATGAGAAATCTCTCAATCAATTTGTCAAGCCCAGATTTTGAGGATCATGTAAGTGAATTTGTCCACTGATCATGTGCATTTCATTTTCTTCCTGTTAAATGTTTCATCATCTGATAGCACTCATCTTTTTATGGCTTGAATTGGAACGGAACCATTTATGTGGCATGCCTTGTATGTCTGCAGTAACTCAATATAATTAACAATGTGTTGGCCAGAGACTTATTGTAGTTGGCTGTTGCATTTGTTCTTAGGCTCAGTGTGGTAGCTTGCAAGATGCAATATTAGATTATCTCCAGTGAAGGTGCCAGTTGGTTTTCTGGTAAGGCTCCTGCTGATTGTAGCAGAGACCTGGGGACCAGATCCTGCCTAGCCAAAAAATATCATCTCCTCGGTGGTGCTTGAGTGGCTTCCCAAGGAATACATCCTTCAATTATTTATACAAACAGATTTAACATGATGGATCATATGGTGCTAGTGACTAGAAGCACAATACTATTATCAGATGCTTCCCTTCATCAGTGCAACTCAAATACAGTGGTTAAGTGTGAGAACTGCTGGAAGATGTCTCACATCACTGTATTGACTACATGCAAAGTTGTGAGTTTATCTAGCATCTGTTGATTCCAATAATCATATACTAGTTTAGCTAGCATTCAAGCTTGTTGACAAAGGAAATTACATCCTCGACCTCCACATTTTTGCATACATTTCATGTAGTCATATCTTGACAGGCATTTTTCTCAATTCTCCTGTTCCTACAATTTAGGGGCCATTACTTGGTGTTTTGGTACGACCTCGGGCTGGCAAGCTTGAGATGTGGTTTCGAGCCTGAGAGCAGCCACTTGGTTCCAAAAAAATGCCAAAGGTTAGGACCATATCCAGTCTACCCCTCCCAAGACCCCAGACTGCTGGGACCAACATTTGGTAATGGCCTTTATCTTTCTCTTGGAGGTTAGGCTACCACTCATTCATGCAATTATATGATGTAACGTGATGTGTCAGGAAGGAATCCTGTACTTTTCATGCACCAGTGAGTAGTAGGATGTTCTTTTTGACATGGTTATTGGTTAGACTATTAACTGTTGCAAATGGAATATAGGGAACTATTTCTTTAACTGAGGGGGCCTTTAGTTTTGTTGTGCACAACATGACAATGATGAAGTGGTTTCCATTGCTTTGATTCTATTGCAGATGAAACTGTTTATCCAGACTCTAATTGCCCCATGCAACGTACTGATTACTAGTAAAGATGAGCGACCAAACCATGATTAGGAAAGTCTAAACTGATCCTCATGCCCCTTTATGTTTAAATTTCTCCAGCTAACTAAAAAACCCTCTTGCATGGTTCATTGTTTTCTCAAACAACATTTTTTTTTTCTTTTCATTAGCAGCTGATCAAAAAAATTATTTTTCTTTTCATCTTAACTAGATAGGAAAGACTTGAAAGCATTAATTTTGGTTCATCAACATGGTGTTACCCTTGATTTTAGCTGGATCTCTTGTCAAACAACTTTTGATGTCATAGTTGTGTAAAAAGTTTCTCTTCCATATCTGTAGCATATCTGAGTGTCATAATGTGCTATGTGGTAAATACCCCTTTTCAATGTGCATCACATGAAATGTTGTTTGCCAGAAAAAGTTGAGCTTTTCGTTATTTTAATCCTATGCTTGAATCTAATTGTTTAAACATGATATAGAGAAGGTTGCTCTCATCCTATGATGTTGATTTTGATAAGGCTAAACCTGGTAGTACAAATCACAGCCTCCAGGGTGATGATCCCAACAACACTCCCTCAGTCAGGTAAGAAGAGAAACATTTGAAATATTCAACTCTTTCTTTATTCTTCAGAGTCTGAATATGATACTGATAAGGTATCATTCCTAAAAAACTGAGCCAATAAACCAATATCATCCATTTGGTAACCAATTAACTGCTATTCATTGAAACTCGCTTGGTTGTCTGATTGGTTGAAGTTTTTGAGGTATCATACCTTTCCGGTATCACAGAAGGTGCCTATTTTTCATGATATAGGTTTCCTATTTCCTCTCTAAACAACTCTTTACTGACTTGCTGTTGATAAATGCCAGGACAAAGGGAGAATGATCAGTGAGTTCCCTTCGAAACTTTTTGTCAATAAAATGAAGATCCTCCATTTTCTGTACATTTGTCTTCCAAGGTTAGAGTCAACAACAGTTTGTCAATTGGCTGCTGCCATCTGTGTGACACATATATTGTCAAAACGTATGTGCTTGCAATTCAGAAATATTGCAGTCTGAGCTCGTATTCATCCGTAGTTTCCTGTCAATTATCTTGTACAGAGTTGGTTTTGTATCTTGAAAGTTTTGACTAATTGTTGTAGATTTTGTGTGAGGTGTAATTTACGGGAACAATGTTCTAAAAACTTTGCAACATGTAGATTAAAACCTGTACAACTGGATCCCATGTAGACTGGTAGCCTTGCTCGAGGAGTGGACTCTGTTGGGGTGTGTTGAATACTTGAATTTGGGATGACTTTTTTTTTTTTTTTCTGTAAATTCTATGTAGAAGTCGGTGCAAAGCACTTTTTTTGTTTTGTCCCTTCGCATTGCTTTAATGTGAGGGATTTACTATTGTGCTATATAAATAAAATCTCTTTGATCTGTAGCTAATAAAATAAAGTCCATTGTAACACCTGGGACTTTGGTTTTCTTAGGACATGGCTTCAACTCTGTTAGTGATTGAAAAACTGACTATAACCAAGTTTCTATATTCTGCAGCTTGAAATTTCTTTTCTTTGCATTTTATCTCATTTCTATGACACCATGGTGTTTTGTAATATGCTTATGTTTGCTGTTGGGACTTATAAGATGATAGAGCAGAGAAATTTCAGATTGTTTGCAGCTTCGCTCCAAAATGTTGGTTTTGGGACTTGACGACCTTGATCAATGTTTAGATTCTTCGTGATTATCAGACAACTAAGTTAATATTTGATTTTTATTCATAAAAAGAGAGAGATTTGAATTTGGGCATGTCGATGTTCAGACAAATCAATGTGCTTCATTGCTTATTCTTATAACATGAATGTATTTGAATAGCTAATTAACAAATATACATCAAACAGTATCACTGTATTAGTTGTAGATTTTTATTTTTGAACAGAAACGTACAAAAAGAGGAAGAGATGATTAGGTTGTGCTATTGTATTTTTGTTATATTAAAAATAAGGGTAGTGTAGGTGGGATGGTAAGGTGGCAAAGGGATGGTCTTCTTCGAAGATGAGAAACGATCAGAGTCGGGGGACTAGGGTGGGGTGAGTTCGACTTAGAAACTAGAGAGATTATGGTGAGGGTTTAGAGAATATAGTCCGGGGATCTTGGGGTCAGGTTCGTATAGTGTGATTTGTCTCCCTTTATTACAGAGGAGATGCCGAGACTATGAAGAAAAGCATATAAATGAGGACATTTCTGAGGAAGGGAATCTCGATTCTTTATTTGTTACTAGATAGACCCTTTGGGGTTTCACCATGTGTCAAATAAGATCCTTTAAGAACAAGGTTTCATTTTCTTTGAGGATCTTCACACAATACATGTTGGCTATTTCCCTTCGGGTTTTCCTGTGGCCACTTGTTAGAGGTGGGGTTCCTGAATAGTTGATGTGTCTAGACAGCTTAACAGTCGCCTCGGAACGAGTCATCGCAGCTCATTGAGATCAATAGGGAAATGAACTATAACTTTTGTGGGTAATGGATGATGTTTTAGACTCATTGCAGGTGCGAGCAACTTATATTTGTTTCCAAGGTTCAAAGTATTGACACGTATTAGCCTGTATCGGCCGATATGTATCGTTTCGAGATCCCTTCGATACGCCCTTACAGTCGGTGTATCGGAGGTCTGACCGGTTCAGGGGGTGGAATCTTAAACCAGCCCCCTTGAACCGGTTTTGAAAAAAAAAAGTAGTATCGATATCGCCCGATATGCCCCTATTGGTGTATTGGGCATATCAGTCATCGATTTTTTGAACCTTGATTCAGGGTTTGCTATGCCCCACACTGGTGTTCGTCACAAATGGGGTTTTTATCAATAAGCAAATTTTCGCTCCCTCTCTTGTCTTGTGATGTAGTTTTTGTAGATTTTGGAAGGAATACAAATAGAAATTTGTAGAGTGCAAAACCTTGGTAATCTTGGCCCCCAATTTGTGTTAAGTTTATTTTCAAATTTCACTATAGTCATTTGCGATTTGACGTTAAAAAGGGAAAGGTGGGTATGGGTTCCCCGTTCCCCTACTTCGTCTTCTTGTAATCAGGAATTCAGGATACAGAGTGCAGTTGATCTTAATCTTCTCCTTCTTCCATTTCTTTGGTTTCTTGTTTGGAGGTTTAGGTCTTGTAAATCAAATGGTGCCTCGCAAGCAAAAACGAGTCGAAGAGGTTTGCCCGTTTCTTACCTATGTTTTAGGAACCGAAGGAAAGGGATCTTGGTAAGGGTTTCTGGCCGCCTATAGGGAAAGATGACATGTATGATACCAATGAGGGAAATGAACTCTTGTGTCTTTATGGGTGCCAGAAGCGATCTGTTATTTCCCGGAACCTAAGGGTGATGTATGTACTGGAAATGGGTTCAACTATGATATAGAAAAGATATGATATCCGAAAAACAACTGACCAATAAATCAGAATTATAAATATAATAGGGAACATGGTGTTATTTATCAAAATTCATGGGCGGGTTTTGATTGGTCAAAACTCTTTCTATACTCGTCTTTTCTGTATCATAGGTTTTCCCATTAGAAATAGGTTCTTTCACTGCACCGATCTATTGATATTGGTTGATTGCTACATGCATCTGCCTAGCGGCGAGGGTGTGGACTTTATGGAGCGGAGCCTTTATTGGCTCACAAGTGCTGTCAAGACACACGTTCAAGGTTCTTTTGGTGAATTTGGCATTTTAGTAGAGGATGTCGCTGCGCTATTAGCTCTACCCCCTGTTGAGGCCGTTTTGCCCTCACATATGTGGTATTGGGATTCAACCCCTAGTGAGTTTTCTAGTGTCTATGAGGTTTTGATGGAAGAGCTGAAGATTGGATGCTACGACCGCTCGGGGGAAGATGTGGGTTAAGTATTGGTTAGTGTAGGAGCCATTTGGAAGTTATGGTCCTGAATGCCGATAACCAATGTCATTTGGCCGCTTTTATTTTGTATATTGTTTAACGGTTCTTCTTTCCTGGCAGTCTTGACTACAGTATTGGGGCGTCACTAATTCCTCTCGCTGTATTGTATTAGCTCCCATTGGCCATTTGGCTTCAATGTTTTTGGGATACCCATATGATCAAATGGACAACGCTGTGCATCAGGTAATAGATCTGAGTTGTACCCAAAGGACTTGTTATGTCTTCACATTGTTTTTATGTACCCATATGATCAAATGGCCTCAATGTTATTTGGTGTTGATCAATTGGAGTGTAGAATATTAGATGTTGATGCTTTCACTCGTTGTCCTTACGTAGAGGGTGTGGTGCACGCTATGCCATTCTGTATTGGAGTGAACGTGGAGGAAGGTGGTGACTAACGGTGTGCTGTTGGTATCGATAATCCGGTGGAAAGTAGGGGTATTCATAAAAAACCGAAAAACCTAACTGAATGGAGAAAATTGAACTAGAATCAGTTTGATTTTGGTTTGGTATTTTTGAAAAAAACAGAAGAACTGGTTTGACTTTCTTAAAAAATACCACTGGTTAATTCAACCAACTGCTATATATATATCACATATTTTTTATATATTATATATTTTTATAATATTTATAATATATTATATATCATTTATTATTTATAATATAATATTATACATATATTTATATAATATATATTATAAATATAAAAATAAAAAAACTGGTAAAACCGATTTAATTTGAAAAATTATTTATAATTTAGTTAACTGAACCGTGAACACCCCTAATGATAGGGGCTGTATGCCTTATTTTATGGATTGGGGTAATATATTATTTGGACGAAGTGGTGCGCAGGTTTCTTTCAGGCACATCATTGCTGAGCCTACGGTGCAAGGGCCAGTGGAATCGGTGGAATCTTAATCTGGCGCACAACCGACATCACCACGAGCTCCAGAGTCTGATACACCCATCCCCGGGTAACAGAGATACAGCCGGAGGCATTAGAAACAAGACTAGAGTTGAAAGTGAGGCCAGACGTGCAAACATTGCCCGATGGTGCCCAAGAGCCTATGGTTGTCTTACCTGTGCCTGATAAGCGCTTAAAGAAAGTTGTTTCTCGACCCTGAGATAAGGGTGTTAAGGACTCCAGATTGGTACTGCTTATAATCTGTGAAATCGTTTTTGTTTTCTGTTTCAGTTTATTTTATTTTATTTATTTTTGGTGATGCACGATACAATAACTAGTTTATCTTTATTCACACTTGTAGAGGCAAGTTAATCATGGGGACAGTCCACTGGAGTTCAGCAATTTCATTGGTCCTGCCCGATGGATAGCCCGGTCTACAAGAGGTTGTTAGGCAATGTATGCCTTTAGATACAATGACACTGATGTACATAAGCATCTTATATATATTTATTAAAGAAGGGATAGGGTGGTTTTCCCTTTCGCCAAATGGCAGCCCTTTAATATATATATATATATATATATATATATATATATATATATATATGCCACTGGTTTTGGTTGATGGTTTCATAGTCTGGTTTGAATGAATGGCCTATTACGAAATCATTTTGGCCACTGGTTTTTGGGTCAATGATTTGATAATCCAGTTCGAACGGATGACCCGTTTTGACAAAAAAAATTACAGGAAAAAAATCGTGTGAGGTCCATTAAGCAGTATCATACACGTTATGCCATTTGAGTGTGTGGCTCATACGACCCGAAATGGAACCGTTCTGGTCACCAGTTTTTGGGTTGACGGTTCGACTATCCAGTTCGAACGGATGAAATGGCCCGTTTTGACAACAAAAATTAAAAATAAAAAAATAAAAAATGGCAAAAAACCATTGAACGGGTCAATGGGTCAATGGTTTGACAGCTCAGGTTAATGGGTCATTGTCCAATTCAATGGTTTTTGGCCATGGATCGGGATTGGGGTAAAATGGAACTGGACGGTTCCCAATTAAAAAAATAAAAAAAATGGCAGTTCGATCGTCTGGTTTGACGGATGACCCGTTCTGACAACAAAAATTATAGGCAATATATTGAGTGTGTAAGGTCCATTAAGTAGTACCATACATGTTATGTCATTCGAGCGTGTGATTCATACGATTAAAAAATGGAACTATTCTGGCCACTTGTTTTCGGGTCAACGGTTTGATCGTTCGGTTTGAACGTATGACCCATTATTACAACAAAAATTAAAAAATAAAAAAGACCAAAAACCATTAAATGGGCCAACAGGTCGATGGTTCAATTGCCCGAGTCAATGAGTCGTTGACCGATTCAACGGTTTTTGGCCAGGGATCAGGATTGGAATAAAAGAGAACTGGTTGCCTGGACAGTTCCCAATTAAAAAAGTATAAACCGTCAAAAACCATTGGATGGGTCAATGGGCCGATAGTTCGACCACCCGGGTCAATGGGTCGTTGGTCGATTCAACGGTTTTTGGCCAGGGACCGGGATTGGGGTAAAATGGAACTGGTTGCCTGGATGGTTCCATTCGGGTCCACGATGGCTCGAAAACCATGGTTTTTTGTGCTTTTGGATTTTCACTATTCAAAGGTTTCTTCTATTGTTGGTTTTATTAGAGCGTGTGCGGTATGTAGTTTTTTTTTTTCATTTTCTATTTTTTTTCTGTGTTTGGTCTTCTTCTTCAAGATCCTCCAAAACGGTCTAGGGTTTACCACCATTTTATTTCTTCCCTTTTATTTTTTCTTTGGGTTTTCTTGTGCATTGTTTTTATATTTTTTTTATATATATTTATTTATTTTTTCTTACAAGACAATCTGCTTTGTCTCTTTCTTTGATTGCATGTATGTTTAGCTCTATTTCAAAGCAGAACCTTGAACTCAATTTTCTGATTTTTTTCCTTGGGTTTTCCAGTTTGATGGATTTACCACCAATTTTTTTCTGTGTTTAAGGTCACTTTGGATTTATCTTTCAAGGTTTGGAATCCCTTGCAATGTCCACCCTTCCCATAACTATGACTACAAAGTTATTTTGTCTAATTATCAACATCTAGAAAAAATGACCCAGAAAGGAACCGTTTTGGCCACCGGTTTCTAGGTCAACGGTTTGACCAATCGGTTTGAACAGATGGCCCGTTCTAATAACATAAAGTAAAAAATAAAAAATGGCCAAAAATCATTGAGTGGGTCGATCGCCCGGGTCAATAGATCGTTGACTTATTCAATGATTTTTGGCTAGGGACCAGGTTTGGGGTAAAACAAAACTGGTTGCCTGGACGGTTCTCAGGTCGAATAGTCCTACTGTTTGGGTCAACTGGGACTTCTAGATGTGAAACAAAGGACAACTATGAAGTAGAACTCAGAACTATCATTGTATGATCGTGTATTAATTCTTATATATGAGATGCTTTGCTGAAACAATATTTAAAAAACAAGAACATGATGATCTCTTTTAAGTCTTTACATGAGTTTCAAGACTTGGGTACTTATAATTGCAAGTTTCTTATTAAAAAGTCATTGTCTTTTTTAATATAGAAAATAACAATGTTGCAATTCTAGCCCCTGTGAAGTAGGGTCTCCTCCGCTAGTTTATTTGTAAATGAATAAAGTAGATTGTTGTTTCATGTTTATATTTGTATATTTTCTATGTATTAACCCTTAAACTGGACACTTATGGGACTTGTGTTAGTTTATAATGTTTTCATCCATTGAATAGACTTGGAGAGTTTATCCAAACAAGGCTAACACTGGTGTTGCCAAATAGCTGGAGCAACTTGTCTTATTTACTAAGGTTAGGCCCAAAACACAAATAATGGATGTTTGGAATAAACTAAACCCATACTAATTTCCAATTATGCCCTGGACCTTGGAGAGATGGGTAAAACAAAAAAGTTGCACATGACCTCAGACTTGATTATGATACTACATTAAGTAGTGAATCGGGTTGCCTTTGATATGCCAACTAATGAGATCCATCAATTGTCAAATATCTGGGCATATTAGGACAATTTGGGAAATTACTTGAGTGGGTGATCATGGTGATAGGATCGACCCCATTGTCGGACAAAGTGAATATCAAGGTTTACACTTTCTCTAATGGAAACTTAAACTATCGGTAATGAATTTTTACATGTGTTTAAAATCTGGTTTTGCAAAATATATTTACATATTATATTATTATTATTTTATGGAAAGGTTTGCAAAAGGTTTTAATCCCTAGATCCATCCAAGCAGAGAGTGTGACACTACACCTTGTAGCCAGCGCAGAGGTCCTTCCCTATCGAGTAGTGTACTGATGATAATGGGCCCAAAGGTTAAGTGTAAGAGACCATTACAGGGATGATTACCTGATGGGCTTTATCTAGAATAAGTCAATTATCCTTGGGTCTTATAGGTTGGCTGAATCTAAGGATCACTTAAGTATAAATTTGGGCCTAAATTGAGCCCATGCTGATTGGCTTAGGGATTTACTGCCCTAAGTAGTGAATTCGACCAAATTTCTTTCAGAGGTGGGGCTAAACCCTCATAGACTTGTGTGAGACTTTTTTGGGGTCCCACACCATACAATATCAGGCCAAAAGTGGCCATGCAATACTTAGTGCCGTGATCCTTTAAGAGAAATTGGCCTAAAGCCCATTACTAATATGATTAGTTAATTCATTGCATTACAACTTAAATTGTCATGTGATTTGGGTCAAAACTAGGTATGGAGAACTTATCCTCTTAAGTGGATAATGTTTATCAATTAAGAAAAGAAAAATTCTAATGCAAATAAGATTTACATCATCTCCTAATCATATTAGGAGTTTGCTCCATATAGAGATAAAGAAAGAAGTGGGGGAACTAATCTTGGACTCTCTCTTTCCACATTCTTGCTCTCTCTTCTTCTCTATTATCTCTCAAGAAACCCATCATGATCTAGCCTTTCCAAGAACTGATTTCTATCAGTTTTATTCTATGTTTTTGCAAGAAAAACATTGAAGAAACTCAGGCTCACTCATCCCACTTGATCCAAGCTAGTTGAATAATTGATTTGTTGAAATCAAAGTTGCTGAATCAGTTTCTCTTGTACACTGTGCCATCTATAGTTGGAGGCCAATTTTGGGACTGATATTGGGCATGACTTCTACCTTGGGAGATAGAATTTGTGGTCTCCATATCATGTATATTTCCTTTTCAATTTGGTTTTAAATCCTGTCCAGTTCAGTGCAAGATCAATCCTGAAAATTCAGTTTTCAAATTTATCAAGAAATCAGTTCCCGAAAAGGTTAAATATTTTTTTGAAAATTTTCCCAGCCATCTATCTTGGTTTAGCCATCCATATGATGGATTCTAAACCCTTCTAACAGTGGTATCAGTGAAAGAATGGTAGGATCCATCTAATGGACGCCATAAAGGTTGCGGAATGGGTGGGCGAATTTCAAAAATTTCCTACCTTCTCTCAATTGGGAATCATATTCCCTAAATTTAGAATACAATATTCAAGGATCCTACTTGAACCATAATCAAACCAGATCTGTACCAAAAGATAAATGGGAGGAATATACTTGATCCGGAGAAGCAGTATCTCCCAAAGTTGGTGTTCACGCCCAAAGAATGCTCCAAGATCCGTTCCTGCTGAAGATGATACAGCTGTGAATGGAACAGAACCAGTAGGGTGCGTCCTACACACTGGATCCTTCACAAGAATCCTCTGGAAGTATTAAACACTGAATCTTTTCCAGTCTTTCTTGCAAGACTGATGTCAAGAACAGATTTCTTGACTTTCTTTTCTGCAAAGATCTAATCTTGCAATGGCAGATGGCAGCGGCAGGAGGAGATCTCCAGAACGAAAAAGGATGAACTGCCTTTTTTTTTCTTTTTCTGGAGAGTATGAGATCTGATCTGAATTCGCAGGAACCTTTCTTGCGATTTTTCTTGGTTCTAAATCTCCTCCTTTCTTCTTGATTAAGAAACCTCCTTATTAGGAGTTATCCCAATCCAAATCAGTATTTGGATAGGGGATAATCTTAATCCTTTCTGCAGATAGAGTTAGCTTACTCCTGATCTTATCAGGAGGTTACCAGATTCAAATCTAATTTGAATTTGGTCTCTAAGAGTGGATAAGGCTAAAGGCCCAATCCTTTTACTAACTTTAACCTCAAATTCGCCCCAAGGATGGGTGATCATATCAGCCCACCTCAAAATGGGCTTCTGGCCCATTAAGTGTTCAGTGTCTAATTACTTTCCAATCTGCTGCCCAGTTGGGCTTCTTTGTATGGCGTGGGACCCAAGCATTGATCTACACACCAGCCACATGGGTTCGACCCAGCCTTTAATACAAGGCCCAGCCAAATTCACTGAAAAACTCAATGAACCCGTTGAGTCCATCATATGGACCCTATGGGCCCAACACTTACATTAAGTGGTCCCTGGGCCAAGCCATCTTATAAAAACCCAGAGACTGTGGGCAGATGCAAGATTAGCCCATCAGGTATTATCCTCAATGGTCTTACACTTAACCTCTCAGCCCTTAATGATCAAGCACTGCCCGACAAGAGAGGACCTCTCCCTCGGCTACAAGGAACAGTGCCACACTCTCCTCTCACATGGATCCCGAGAATTAAAACCATTTGCAAACAATTCGAAACCGTACATATATATATAAATATATTAATTTTGCAAAACAAAATTCCAACGATTGAAATCAATTGCCGGCAGTTTGGTTTCCATCAGAGAGAGTGCATTCCCGATCATTATCCTTTGTCCGAAAAAGTGGCTGATTCTGTCACTATGATCACCCACTCAGATGAATTCTCAAACTGCCCCAACATACCCAGGTTTTGATCCCCGCTAAGGATCTCACTGAATGGCATATCAAAGGCAGCCTGATCCAACACCTAGTGAAATGTCATAATCGAGTCTAGGGGTCAGGTGTAACTTTCCAGTTTTGCCCATCTATCTCCAAGGTCCAGGGAAATACTGGAAATCTGGTCCGGTTCAAGGATTCAAGTAATCCCATACTGCATGTGCCTCGGGTCTTACCCTGATGGCTGAGACAGGCCATCCCAACACTTGGTGGCACACCAGCATCAGCCTTGGCAGGATAAATCTCCCCAGACTTATCCAACGGCTGTGAACATTTAAAACTAACATGAGTCTCTATAAATGTCCAGTTTTAGGGTTTTACACAGAATTAAACCAAACAACATGAACCAAACATGCACTTTATTTATTTCCACTAAATAACAAAAGTACATCAAATCAGATTGAAGCTAAGGGCACACAAAACTGTCTAACAGCTCCCACTTGCACTTAAGTCCAATCTGGTACAAGCCGGAGTCCCATACTTTCCACGTGTTTCTCAAACACCTTCTGTGTCAATGGCTTAGTCAATGGGTCTGCCACATTATCCGCTGATGCTACCTTCTGAATTAGGACGTCCCCTCTACCAACGATCTCCCGCAGTACATGGTACTTTCTCTCGACTTTGAGTGAGCCCGAGGCTCTTTAGCCTGGGTGATCGCTCCATTGTTGTCACACAACAACGGGATGGGAGATGTGCTGGTTGGAATCGCTCCCAATTCGTGTATGAACTTCTTCATCCACACGGCTTCCTTGGCAGCTTCACTTGCGGCAATGTACTCGGCCTCGGTTGTGTAGTCTGCAGTGGACCCCTGTTTGCTGCTTTTCCAGCAAACAGCACACGATCCTATCGTGAAAACATACCCAGATGTAGACTTTCTATCATCTGAATCCGACTGGAAATCGGCATCGGTATACCCTAGAACTTGCAGTGAACTATCATCGAATACCAGACAAAACTCTTTTGTCCTTCGAAGGTATTTGAGTATGTTCTTTACAGCAGTCCAATGCTCCTGCCCTGGGTTTGCCTGGAATCTGCTTACCACACTCACCGCCTGAGCAATGTCAGGGCGAGTGCACAGCATGGCATACATGATGCTCCCTACGGCTGAGGCATAGGGAACGTCTCTCATGCTCTCAATCTCCTCAGAAGTCTTGGGAGACATCTTCTTGGAGAGAGTGACTCCGTGCCTGAAAGGAACGTTTCCTTTCTTGGAGTTCTCCATGCTGTACCTCTTGACAATTTTGTCAATATAAGCAGCCTGGGATAATCCAATTATCCGCTTCGATCTATCTCTATAGAGTCGAAGACCCAGTATGTATGAAGCTTCTCCAAGATCTTTCATGGAGAACTGCTGTGATGGCCATACCTTGACCGAAGTCAACATTCCTACATCATTCCCAATGAGTAGGATATCGTCCACGTACAACACCAAAAAGGTGATCTTATCCCCACTGGACTTCCTATAAACACAGGGCTCATCCAGATTCTGCTCAAAGTCAAACGTTTTGACTGCAGAATCAAAACGGATGTTCCAACTCCTAGAAGCCTGCTTAAGTCCATATATGGATGTATTAACTTTACATACCATGTGTTCCTGACCAGCAGCAATGAAGCCTTGCGGCTGCTGTCTCCATTCAGGAACACGGTTTTGACATCCATTTGCCAAATCTCATAGTCATGGTACGCTGCTACAGCTAGCAGGATCCTAATGAATTTAAGCATGGCCACGGGCGAAAAAGTTTCCTCATAGTCGATGCCTTCTTTCTGAGTATACCCTTTTGCCACCAAGCGAGCTTTAAAGGTCTCAATCCTGCCATCGGGGCCCTTCTTCCTCTTGTAGATCCATTTGCAACCAATTGCTTTTACCCCGGGGGGCGGATCCACTAGAGTCCAGACTCCATTGGTCTCCATTGAGTCCATTTCAGCTCTCATGGCCTCCACCCACTTCTGGGAGTCTATGTCTAACATAGCTTCCGCGTAAGTCACTGGATCCTCTTCACTAGTCAAGGTTTCCACCAGGTAACTATCTTGGTCATAACCATATCGGACTGGTGGTCTGGATACCTGGGTGGTTCTTCTAGGTTGGTAATTACCTGGAATTTGTGGGACATCTCCCACAGCTCCTGAGCTCTCCTCATCAAGAACTATTTCCTGACGATGGGTGTCCAGGATGTAATCGGATTCTAAGAACTGGGCGTTTCGACTGCAGAACACTTTCTGCTCACTCGGGTCATAGAATAGATAACCCACCGAATCCTTTGGGTACCTATAAACAGGCAACAACTGGTTTTAGATTCCAACTTGTCCGAACTTGTTCTTTTAACGTGTGCAGGACAACCCCAAATCCTCAAGTGTCTTACACTTGGCTTCCTTCCGGTCCAAAGTTCATATGGAGTTTTCGGAACTGATTTGGTTGGAACCCGATTCAGCACGTAGATAGCAGTCTCTAATGCGTATCCCCAAAAGGATGTGGGTAATTGTGAGCATACGAGAAGTGACCGGACCATGTCTAACAAGGTCCTATTCCTCCTCTCTGAGACCCCGTTGAGTTGAGGTGTAGCAGGAGGAGCTAATTGTGACACTATCCCATTGGCCTTTAAGTAGTCCCTGAATTCGTCAGAGAGATACTCGCCACCTCGATCTGATCGAAGGGCCTTAATTTCTCTCCCTAACTGTTTCTCGACTTCCTGTCTGAACTCTCTGAACTTTTCAAATGATTCAGACTTATGTCTCATTAGGTACACGTAACCATATCGTGAAAAATCATCTGTAATGGTGATGAAGTACACGTGTTGATTCCATGTCCTAACACTCAGGGGACCACATACATCAGTATGTATTAGGTCAAGTGTGCCTTCAGATCTTTCAGGCTTACCGTCAAATGGCCGCTTAGACATCTTACCTTGAAGGCAAGGTTCACAAGTGGGAAGATTTTCTACAGTTAGAAAATCCAAAGGACCATCCTTTACCAACCTTGTGATTCGGTCAATACCGATATGGCCAAGTCGGTAATGCCAGAGGCACGTGGGACTTACTGTATCACGATTCCTTTTCTTGGGATTTTCGACCGACGTAGTTTCGGTTAAGTTAGTTTCCAGAGAAGGATGTAGAACATAGAGACCGTTCTCTTGTTCCCCGCATGCGATGAATTTATTATTCCGTTTAACAGTAATCACATTACTAAACTAAACAGTATATCCATCAGCACACAGTTTTGAAACAGAAATTAAATTTCTTCTCAAGTTCTGTACATAAAGACAATCTTTAAGTACAAGTATTCCTTCTTTAAAAACTAATTCTACGGTTCCTATTGCCGCTGCTGCAACACTTGCAGTTGTTCCCAAGAATAATGTCACTTCACCTTCACTCAACCTTCTGCTAACTTTGAACCCCTACAGTGAGTTACACGCATGAGTTGAAGCCCCGGAGTCAACACACCAGGACACAGAAGTAACTAACATGTTAGTTTCTATGACACAATTTTCGATGTTACCTTTCTTAGATTCCAGGTAGGCAGGACAATTCCTCTTCCAGTGGCCGGTCTGCTTGCAGAAGTGACAGACATCAGATGCCTTGTTCTTCTTCTGCTTCTTAGGATTTGTAGCCTTCTTCTGAGGCTTCTTTGCCTTTCTCTTTTTCTTGCCCGATTTGTTAGCTTTAGCAAGCATAACTACAGGCTCATCCTTCTTGAGTAGATCCTCGACTCTCTGCAACATATTGCTGAGTTCTTGGACGCTGACATTCAGCTTATTCATATTGTAGTTCATTGTGAGCGCATTGAAGGAAGAGGGCAAAGAATTGAGAATGGCATCCACTTGCGTGCCAAGATCTAGCCCGGATCCAAGAGCTTCAAGTTCGTTAATGTAACCCATCATCCGAAGACAATGGTCATGAACTTTCTGCCCTTTGGTCATCTGCGCGGTCATGAACAATTTCAGGACCTTCTGTCGAGTAGAACGGTTCTGCTCTTCATACATTGTTCTTAGACTGTCCAATATGTCCTTGGCTAGTTCGATCTGATCGAACTACCTCTGTATTGAGTTGTCTAATGAGGCAACGACAAAGCAGCGGGCTAGGGAGTTCTTATCCTCCCACTCTTGGTAGTCCCTCCTACGGGCCTCAGAAGCCCTATCACCCGGACGTTCCGGTGCAGGATTTTTCACCACCTTGTCTAACTTTTCGGAAGTTAGGACCAGCATAAGATTTTTGTACCAGTCGGCATAGTTTGGGCCCTTAAGCTTGTTATCGTTTAGAAGCTTTACAAATTGACCGTTTGCCATTTTCTGATAAAATAGCAAAATCATTAGTCCACAACCTTAGTTTGATTCATGTTACCTACATAGATATGGCTTTTAATCTATGTTCCATTCCCATTTGTTCATCTCTGAGATTTCCCTCCTTTCTTAGTGACGGAGACGACGAAATGTCTCTAGAAATGTGGGAAATCACATGGGGTGCGTGAAGCCAACTGTTTCAGCTGCATAACCTCACCACCTTTCTGTGACGGATCATATCCACTCATCAAATGAGTTTCCCTTTGGCCTCTGTCAGACAAGGTTCAGAGCCGTTTTCAGGTAAACCTTTCTGTCCAGTGAGTGCTTACCCATCATATTCAGGTTACGCCAAGGTACCGTGAGAGAGTTCCCATTTTCTGGTGAAGCCCCTCCCACATCGGTCTATGACGCCCCTATCATCTTATGAAACACTCTAATAGATCCAACAGCAAATGGATAGCCCAATTTTATGGTGCGTTTCCTCATTACTGAAGGACCCATCATTGTGCTAATGACGGAAGGCCTTTAGAGAGTCCATCACATGGGTTTCCCTATCACAAGCATTCATATTTGCTGGAGGGAACAAAAATGCCCTAGTTTTAATTTAGGTCAAACCAGAGTGGCTCCCACTGACTTTCATAAAGTCAGATTTCTGGTGGGCCTTAATTGGCTAGGGGTTCCGTACGCATCCCTTTTTCAGGGTTGTGGGGCCCACCAAGCAAAGAGGGGTCATCCAATGACCTTGAAGGACACTATGGCAATGATGTGCATTCATCCATGGTGTGCGCAAGAGTCACTAACAAGTCTTCATGGGCCAAGTACTTATGGCCCATGGTCGTAGCACATCAAACATCCAAGCATCACATGTAAAGGAGGAATTGATCCAATCAATTAACTGCTATAAAGCCCATTGAATAGCCCATTTAAAAACTAAGTCATTAACAATTAATGACTACTAGGTGTATGGGCTGAATCGCAGATAGCAGTTTGGCCCATACAGCTTATCTCACAGTAATGGGCCTTGTGCAGTTTTAACCCTTTAAAACTGGGCTTTACAGGTGGGCCAAATTAATCATTGTAATTGAACATCAGATTTGGAACAGGAAGTGTGAGAAATACAGACTGAAAAACAGTCCCTATCGAACCCCAGATTCGGTCCAAACAGTTTTGGTCCAATCTAGTCCGAGAGGATCCAAAACTGATTTTCAATTCAAGAATTAATTCATGAAAGATCTGAAATTAATAATTTTGATTTCAAACAATCAAAAATCAAACTATGGACTGTTCGCACCACCTGCAAAACAGAGGTTAATCACAAGGGTTGCAGTTTCACAAACTGCAAATCGCAGAAAGCGATTTCTCCAGCTGCAAATCTCCAGCGCCGCCTTCTTCTTCCTTCTTCTTTAATCAAGAAAAAATAACAGAAATCCTATTTCTATTAATTACATTCTTGATCAAATCCTATACATTCAGTCTAAAATAAAAAAAAAATTATTTACAAACCGAATATAAATAAATAGAAAGAAAAAGGGTGCACAGACTATCTGCGCCAAATCTGCACTGTGATCTCCAGGTTCGAACAGTCCATTAAATCAAAATAAATGAAGAACAATTCTAAATAAATTTTGGATTTAATAAAATTAATTTCAGATCAATCGTCCTTAACAAGAAACAGTTTCTTGAAATAAAAAAAACAATCTGCGCAAATCCTGAAAGAACACCTTCTATCCATTTGCGCAGGGTCAGATCTGATTTTCTTTTAGTTCAAGATTCGAACCTGTGGCTCTGATACCACTGAAAGAATGGTAGGATCCATCTAATGGATGCCATAAAGGTTGCGGAATGGGTGGGCGAATTTCAAAAATTTCCTACCTTCTCTCAACTGGGAATCATATTCCCTAAATTTAGAATACAATATTCAAGGATCCTACTTGAACCATAATCAAACCAGATCTGTACCAAAAGATAAATGGGAGGAATATACCTGATCCGGAGAAGCAGTATCTCCCAAAATTGGTGTTCACGCCCAAAGAATGCTCCAAGATCCGTTCCTGCTGAAGATGACACAGCTGTGAATGGAACAGAACTAGCAGGGTGCATCCTACACACTGGATCCCTCACAAGAATCCTCTAGAAGTATTAAACACTGAATCTTTTCCAGTCTTTCTTGCAAGACTGATGTCAAGAACAGATTTCTTGACTTTCTTTTCTGCAAAGATCTAATCTTGCAATGGCAGATGGCGGCGGCAGGAGGAGATCTCCAGAACGAAAAAGGCTGAACTGCCTTTTTTTTCTTTTTCTGGAGAGTATGAGATTTGATCTGAATTCGCAGGAACCTTTCTTGCGATTTTTCTTGGTTCTAAATCTCCTCCTTTCTTCTTGATTAAGAAACCTCCTTATTAGGAGTTATCCCAATCCAAATCAGTATTTGGATAGGGGATAATCTTAATCCTTTCTGCAGATAGAGTTAGCTTACTCCTGATCTTATAAGGAGGTTACCAGATTCAAATCTAATTTGAATTTGGTCTCTAAGAGTGGATAAGGCTAAAGGCCCAATCCTTTTACTAACTTTAACCTCAAATTCGCCCCAAGGATGGGTGATCATATCAGCCCACCTCAAAATGGGCTTCTGGCCCATTAAGTGTTCAATGTCTAATTACTTTCCAATCTGCTGCCCAGTTGGGTTTCTTTGTATGGCGTGGGACCCAAGCATTGATCTACACACCAGCAACATGGGTTCGGCCCAGCCTTTAATACAAGGCCCAGCCGAATTCACTGAAAAACTCAATGAACCCCTTGAGTCCATCATATGGACCCTATGGGCCCAACACTTACATTAAGTGGTCCCTGGGCGAAGCCATCTTATAAAAACCCAGGGACTGTGGGCAGATGCAAGATTAGCCCATCAGGTATTATCCTCAATGGTCTTACATTTAACCTCTCAGCCCTTAATGATCAAGCATTGCCCGACAAGAGAGGACCTCTCCCTCGGCTGCAAGGAACAGTGCCGCACTCTCCTCTCACATGGATCCCGGGAATTAAAACCATTTGCAAACAATTCGAAACCGTACATATATATATAAATATATTAATTTTGCAAAACAAAATTCCAATGATTGAAATCAACTATCGGCAGTTTGGTTTCCATCAGAGAGAGTGCATTCCCGATCATTACCCTTTGTCCGACAAAGTGGCTGATTTTGTCACTATGATCACCCACTCAGATGAATTCTCAAACTGCCCCAACATACCCAGGTTTTGATCCCCGCTAAGGATCTCACTGAATGGCATATCAAAGGCAGCCTGATCCAACACCTAGTGAAATGTCATAATCGAGTCTAGGGGTCAGGTGTAACTTTCCAGTTTTGCCCATCTATCTCCAAGGTCCAGGGCAATACTGGAAATCTGGTCCGGTTCAAGGATTCAAGTAATCCCATACTACATGTGCCTCGGGTCTTACCCTGATGGCTGAGACAGGCCATCCCAACACTTGGTGGCACACCAGCATCAGCCTTGGCAGGATAAATCTCCCCAGACTTATCCAACGGCTGTGAACATTTAAAACTAACACGAGTCTCTATAAATGTCCAGTTTTAGGGTTTTACACAGAATTAAACCAAACAACATGAACCAAACATGCACTTTATTTATTTCCACTAAATAACAAAAGTACATCAAATCAGATTGAAGCTAAGGGCATACAAAACAGTCTAACAATCAGAGCATTAGGTTTAGCTCTTGAACTGAACCAAATCAGATTTGAATGAAAGACCAAAGATGTAAGAATTAGTCTAGACGATTTGACCTAGTCAACGAAATCTCTGAGAGTTTGGTTCTCAAATTGGGGCAATGATCTGAAAATTAATCTTTATTTTTCTTGATAATATTTATAATTGTTCTATGTTGAATTCTTGAATTCTTGGGCTGGAAGTGTGATGGAGATTGAATTCTTTGATGGTTGCAATATTTATGCGCACCATGTGATTATTTCAATATTTGGTCTATAATTAATTTTTCATTTTATTTTTTAGAAAAATGTATTAGGCTTTTTTTTTATGTAATAATTAGAAATTAGTGTTTTTCTAATTTATTTACATCAGAGGACTCATTGCAGATCGTGGAGAAAGATGGAGAAGTAGATCGATGTGGAGATAGTAGTTTATTGTCTTCCTGCATTTGTCCGGATTAAATTCAAACTGTTGGGTATTTTTGAAATTTTACAAAATTTGAGGCCTCAAGGATCCAAGACCATAGGTACGTAGAGCCCAAAAATATAAATTCGATAACACCACCAAGATCATCCAAATCTAACACCGTTTACCCCTTCATCTTTAGACCCGAAACCAGAACCGATTCCAATCATCCAATCGGAGTCATTTTTACCTTGAACTTCATTTCACATCAAATCAAAAATCCAAAATATAGGTACGTAGAGCCCAAAAGTCCAAATCCAATGACACGAAGATCACCCAAATCCAACACCGTTTACCCCTTCATCCTAAGACTCGAAGTTGGAACTAATTCTAATAATTCAGTCGGGGTCATTTTGATTTTGAACCTCATCTCACATCAAATTAGAAATCTGAGACCATAGGTACATAGATCCAAAAAATCTAAACCCAACAATACCAAGATCACCCAAATCCAACACTATTTACCCCTTCATCTCAAGACACAAAACTGGAAACGATTTGATTGGAATCATTTTTATCCTGAACCATATCCAACATAAAATCTGAAATCCAAAATTGTGGATGGATAGAACTCAAAATTTTGAATCCAACGGTACCAAGATTGTCCAATTCCAACATCGTTAGCCCCTCCATCTTGAGACCAGAAGCTAGACTCGATATGGGCCTTTTCTTTGGAATTCTCTTCACTACAACTTCAAACATGGTGTATTTGGACACATGTTGTTAACCACTTCGGAATACTAGTTTTAATATTTATAATTTTTTTCCAATTCTCAAACAATTACAAACGCAATAAATGGTGAGAACGGGTCATATCTAAAGAGAAGCGAGGGAAAATCGTTATTTACTTAAATCTGGGAAAGAGAACACAATTGAGAGTTGTAGAAACATAGAATTTAATTAATTAAACTGAAATTCATTAAAATAAAATTCGAACAGTGCTAGAAGTGAAAAGTGAAAAAAAAATAATAGAAATAAATAAATAAAAGGAACGAAAAAAGTCTATAATCAGATTAGAGGTAGTAGTCTCTGGATCTCTCCTTTGACCCTCGAACTTCTCAAGCAAGGCCTTCTGTCTTACCTGGTCGAATTCTAGATATGCAGAAAATAAAACAAAAATCAAACTGAATGAAAGTAAATTGTGGAAAGGAAAAAAACAAAATTGGAAATGAAAGAACAAAAATTAAATCTAAGATAATGGTTGGGATCCGAATCCAGAGGTGGCAGTAGTGGCATAGGCGAACTACAAGCAAGAACCCCTCCTCTTGCCTAGGCATCCTCCTCTTCCTCTACCCTTGAACTTCTCAAGATTATCCTTCCGTCTTACCTGGGGGCAGAATCCAACCTCTCTTCAGGAGCCTTTGGGTCCTTTTTATAGAGAAGGGTGGATACTCCTGGGATTAGAGAGAAAGAGGGGACGACAACTGGGTTTTAGCAAAGATCTGGGTGCCCTAGGGTTTCTAATGAAGGGTTAGGATGGTTCTAAGGTGATCCTAAGGCTGAGAAGAAAAGGAAAGGGTGCCCAATATTATATAGGGGTGAGATTTGGGCGTCTAGAAATGGAGGGTGGAGATTAATGGATGAGATAGAAAATGGAATGGAGGGCTGAGATCTAATGACTAGGGGTTGAATGGTGAGGATTAGAAGTTAGGTGGTGCCCTAGGGTTAAAAAGTTGAAAAGAGAGTGCCCTAAAATGAATGGTAGAGATTAGAAGGGATGAAAGGTGGAGATTTAGCAGCTAGGAGCGGCTAGGGTTTGTTAAGGATGAAAAGAATGAGTTAGAAGGCGCCCTAGGGTTTGCTAATGAGAGGGGAGCATGCTAATACAGTAGGAGGGGCGCCATTCTGGGTTTAGCAGATAGGAGGCGCCCTCTTGTTCTCAGTTTTTCACAAAAATACCCCCTCTCTCAGCTAGACTTCACATTAGCTTCCCAAAAACTGCATTTCAGCCATGTAACTTCCCAATTTTCCACAGAAGTTGCACAAAGACTCTCAGAGGACACAATATTGAATTTAATTGGGAATATGACACATTTTGACTATTCTGAAGCTGAAAATACCCCTAAAAGGATGTCCTTAAGGCATCAAAATACAGAGTTATCAGAACCTAGGGCATCCCAAAACCAAACATTTCTCCCAACCAAGGTTCAAAATATCGATACATGTTTTTCTACCTTTTTAAATTTTTTTCAAAACTGGTTCAGGGGTGCCGGTCTAGGACCCCTCCATCCCCTGAACCAGTCAGACCCCTGATGCACCCACTATAGGGGCATATCAGAAGGGTCCCAGAACGTATCGGCCCATATCGGCTGATATGTAACGATACTTTGAACCTTGCTCCCAGCCTCTAGAATGATCTTAAAATCCAAGATTTGACTAGATAGGGGCCTCTAATCAATCAACCCAATCACCTAGACTTAGAATTTCCAATTTAGATAAATTGGTGAAATCTTCCACTCATTGTCTTGATTGATTGAGAGGATCTCTCCCAAAGCTGTCTTGAAAGCCCATTCTCTCAATCAATCTCCCTCCAAAAACCCTTTAAACGTTTTCCATTGATCTCCCTTGTCTCCTATCTCAGTCGGTCAACCCTCCATTCCCCTCTCAAAAAATCTATAAATACCCCTTTTCTAACACTTAACACAAATTCTAGCATAAGGAGAGAATTCTACACCTATTTGGCTAGAACCACTCCCCTTTGTAGACACCCTATATTTGCGCTCTTCAATCTTTCTGTAGCACTTTGAGCTTCAAGTATGCTTCAGCTAACCTCGGGGTTGACTTGGGGGAATTTTTTGGAATTTTACAAAAGTTGGGCCCTCAAGGATCCAAAACCATAGGTATGTAGAGCCCAAAAAACCAAACCCAATAACACCAATATCACCCAAATCCGACACTGTTTACCCCTTCATTATTAGACCCAAAGCCTGAACTGATTCCGATTGTTTGATTGGAGTCATTTTGACCCAAGGGGAGGACTCTGATGATCAAGTTAGTAAGAGAGCATGAGGTGGATGAGGTCTGAGGTGCGAATACCCAGACGAGGTCATAGGAGAGAAAGTAATCTCAAGAGTGAGCTAGAGAGTTGGAGTATTCGATCCTTTACCTGGAGGGGATTGTCTCCTATTTATACTTGAGGCCACCAGGGGGCAGGTGGCCTCGGACGGCCTAGATACAGTCTGTACTAAGGGCGTGATCATCTGGGAGTGTCAGGTGAGGGCGCACGATTGGCTCTGTGAGGCCTGCCATGCCCAGCATAGCATGCGCCCTGATTGGTCCAACACGAGGTGTTGACTTCGGCTCTGCTTGCGACCCAATTGGTTTCACTTTGTGCTTCGTTGCTTGACGCATGTAGGGTCACCCTTAGCCTAGCTAGATGCACCTACATCATTTGCCCCCCACTCCCGAGGCTGGGGTGGGGTTCTGAGATAGGAGGGGCCTCGGCGTCGATGAACCTATGCGCGTCGTGGCTTAAGGTGGCGTCAGTATGCCTTTGAACTATGAGGATGACCGAGGCTCATGTAGGGCCTCGGCTCGGCTACACCTGTAGAGGGGGGCCTTGGCTTTGACTCCAAGTTTGCTGTGGCACGAGGTGGGTGAAAGGGTGGTTGCTCCCTAGTCTTGTGAATGCTGGGTTCGTCTCGCGAGGCCTCGGCTTTGGCTAAGGGTGCCGAGGAGGAAGCGCAAGGGTATCCGAGCTAGTGACTTGGTCGCTTTGTGAGGGAGTCTCTTTATGTGGTGTCGTGGGTCATAAAGACAGCGGCTCCCGGAGCCGAATACAGGTCATGCTGGTCGCGAGTCCTTGAATCGGCAAGTTGGGTGCTGAGCCCTCAACGGTTTGCTGAGTTATCGTTGTAGGGAGGACGGGACATGGGTGAACTAGACCGCGCTTCTGCTGAGTCAACATGGTTGGGCTGACCAGTGAGTCGCGGTGAAGAGGTGCTTTGGTTTGCCAGGCGTCGTTTCGTCTACTCGAGGCAGACCACACATGTCGGTCAGTGGACGGGTATTAAAGGCAGTTGTTCGTTAGTTGTTGGATCCCACATGATCTGGGCCATCCATTTTTCTTTAAATAGGGGCCTCGACTTCAGCCATCACTTGTTCACTAGTGCCTTTGCTTCCAAGAGTTTCTTGCTTCCCTAGAGCCCTCAGTTTCAGTTGCTCACCTTCATCTCCATTGTCCTCGTCTTCTTCGTGTTGTTTCGTACTAATTTTTTTTTGTAGAGATGCCTGTGGACGCCAAGAGACTGCTACTGGAGAGTGCCTTAGCCTAGAAGAAGGGCTAGGCAGAGGGCACCTCGGGGGGGGGGTGGAGACTACGAGGAGAATGGTTGTGGTGCTACCCGCAAGGGTGTAGAGGGGGTCCACGCTTGCCAAGGGTACCCCATGTCTATAGGCCCCGCTGGTGGTAACGATAGAGGGAAGAAGAAGGCCGAGGAGGATTGACCAAGGAAGCCTAGCTAGAAAAGGCCAGCTGGGGTGTCGCCAGCACCTCCCGCGAAGAAGCCTGCACACAAGGATAGCCCAACTGAGGGCAGTGTGCCAAGGAAGGGGGCTCCTACTACTTTGAGGAGATCGCCTATGAAGGGGCCTGCCATCGGGCCCTCATCTGCTCCCTCCGCTTCTGAGCCCGCCAGGGGGGAGCGCCTGAACCGTCTCTACCGCCCATAGTGGGGCGTCTACGAGGGGGACTCCATTGATACCAAGGGTGTTGGAAAGGCCCTCGTCAAGGGGATGGTCCCTCTAGGGGACCGCTTAGACATGATGCAGATGGACCTCATTGCCATCGTCGACAAGGGGATGAATTTCTTGGCCGAGGTTTGTTTCATTCTCTTTTAGACATGCTGCTTGCTAGTTTTTACTAGCTTTATTGATGGTGTGCTTGGTGCAGGTATGTTGTCACTATGTCAGCCTTGGTGACCGTGTCCTCCTTCTTCTTGAGCATGTGGCTCGGCTCGAGAAGAAAAATAAACAACTTCAGGTGCAGGTGGCTTTGGCGGAGAGCAGTTGAGACGAGACCCTTGCGCTGCTGAAGGAGGAGAAGCTGCTCCGGAAGATGCTAGAGGATGACTTAAAGGCCAAGAAGGCTCTCATCGCTAGGGCTGAGGACCGGTTGAGGAGGTCAGAGGCTGATTTGAGGAAAAATACCGAGACGCTGCTGCTGTTTGGTAGTAGACACCGGAGTACTAACAGTGCCTAGCGAACTATGGATCCGCGACCTACTTGAAGGGGATTGACGACACCAAGAAGGTTCTTTTAAAGATGGCGCCAGATTTATCCATTGATCATTTGCAGGAGCTTCCTAACTCTCTCATCCCCGAAGACAAGGCCGAGGTTCCCACTGAGGTTGCAGACGCGGGTGTCGAGAATCCTACCATTTCTACAACCGAGGGTGAGGCCTAGCCAACTTTAGTTGTTGTTTTTTCCTCTATTATAAATGTGCTCGGCCTTGAAGGCCACAAATTTTGTAAGCTGAACTATGAATTGAGATGAGCACTTTTTATTTACTTTGTGCCTGTCTAAAAGGGTCACAAGTAGACAAAAAATAACTTGAAGTGGCTCATTAGATGTTTGCTTTAGGAAATTAGCCTAACACACTTATTCCCTTAGGCAAAGCCGAGGTGGACCTCTGAGGTGATTGGGGTCACGTGCCAAGGTGAACCGTCGGGATGGTCAGGGTTACTATCCTCTTTCCCTTGTGGCATTGTCATTGAGCCGAGATGGCCGCCTACTGCTGAAGAGGTTGCCAAGTTGTGTATCTTGTGCCTTTTTGTGGTTGCATTTCTTGCATTTCTTGTGTAGGGGTCGGTTCCCCCTTTCAAGAGGTTGCAAGTTGCAAAAATTCATCGCTCAATAACCCATTTGCTCAATCGCCCAGGTGGGTAAGGCTAAAGCCTAGCTTCATTGCCAAAAATCCCGGATCCCCTTCCTTAGTGAGGAGAGGGAGGCACATGCCATAGCTGTCCTGGAAACCCATCCTATGGGGGATGGGGCATGTGAACCCGTGCACGGCTGGGGCTACATGGAGATCGGTTGGCACCGCGGACTGCACTGGTCTCAGTGAGGTGGTGTTGTCCCCTTCAACATGTCTGTTCTGCCATGAATTGAGCTAACCAGTGGGCTGATGCTAGTTCTCGAGCCTGGATGAAGACTCGCTTGTTTGGAGGGTCTCTTTATGGCCGAAGCCAAAATCAATGGCCGATTCAACAGTTGCACCGAGGTCCAATAGGTTCCCTGTCAGAAGGGATGAGTAGGCATGTGACCTCCTGTGGGCCGTATGCCTTGGGCCGATGTTTGGTCCGGGCGTGTAACCTTGGCAAAGGTTGTATACCGTGGCCAAGCTATTGAGCGAGGTGGGGGACTTGGCGACTAGGCGTACAACCTCCTAGGGTCATGTGCCTTAGACCGAGGTTCAGTTCAGTTTAAACGTGTAACCTTGGCCAAGGTTTTGTGCTACAGAAGGGCACTCGGTCGAGATGAGAACATATATGCTGAGAGTTTGAGGTGAAGTAAGAAACTTGCTTTATTACAAAATGTGTACATGGTCGGCCGAATTTGAGATCTTGAGATTACATAGTGTTGGTGGTGACTGATTGCAACCATTGCTACTGGGGTGAGGTGATATGGTCGGTGCTGATGTACTGCTTCAGATACTCACGGTGGATGAGCGACTCAATCTTGTCCTAGAGGTCATAGTAGTCCTCGGTGTCATGGCCAACACCATAGTGAAACATGCAGTATTTTGTTGGCTCACCCCTCTTAGGGTTCCTGTTTCTCTTCCTAGGCAACTTTACATACTCCTCCCCTCCTACTTGCATGAGGATGTGTGCTTGGGTGGAGTTGAGTGGCGTATACTCATTGTAGGACGAGACCAGCGGCTTCCTATTGGTGTCGTCACCGCGACTTTCTTCATGTCGGTGGTCGCCATGGTAGAGGTCAGCTTCTCCACCTCGAGGCTTGCTGATCGATGTTTCCTCGATGGTGATGTACGTCTGTGCCTTCAAAAATTCTGCCTTGCTTCTAGGTGGCATCTTGGTGATAGAGCACTTGAGGGCTGACTCAGGGAGGAGGCATTGAGTTGTGTTCATGGAGGTGTCACCTTGGCTCTCCTTGACTTTCCGAAGTTCATCCTTCATTGCATTGAGCTGTACCTGTATATTGGCGATCTGCTAGCTGGCAGGTACCTCAGCTTTCCCCCGTTTTCCTCAGTGGTGGGATGGGCCGGCTATGTCTTGGTTCATTTTGGCCCGTTTATCATCGAGGTAGTCTCAAAGGTCCGAGGTGAGAAGTGGAGGTGGCATTTCTTGTTGGTGGCGGCTTCGGTGTCAGTTGCAAGACCGTATTGATTCATTTTCCCTTCAGTTGGGAGGTCTGCGTGCCGAGGTGGTTGGCTCGTATGTTGGATGCTACCAGGTTTGGAGGGCTCGACTCGGTGTTAGTTGGTGGAGCTGAGGGCTAGCGAGTCCGTAGACTCGCACTTTCCCCGTTGGCCCAATGCCCGGGCCGGGTGGCCACCCTGAGGGCATCTTCTTGCCTGGGGACACACTTGCTTGACACATTGAGCGAGGTGGTCCAATCGGTCTAGGACCACTTGGAATTACTCGTTGGTGACCAAGTTCTAGGCATTCCTGGTGTTTCGTACCATGTTTAAGGAAGTCTTGATTATAAGTTAGATTGAAGAAAGTCTTTGCAACGTTCCTACAGACGGTGCCAATTGTTGATGCTCAGATTGGCTAAGGTCAACACTATCAATTCACCTTGAAATCTAAGTAGACCCAAGGTACTGGAAGTCCGTGGACAGGCGTGGCTGAGGAGTGGAGTCCGAGATGAGGGAGATCCATGGTCTGTGGTCCGATATCTGTTGTGTCTGGTACCCGAGGTGGATGAGGATCCCAATATCGGTTCTATAGAGAAGGAGAATGCCAGAGGCCTCGGGTGAAGACCCAAGGCAAGGACTCCGATGGTCAAGTTAGTAAGAGGGTATGAGGTGGATGAGGTCTGAGGTGCGAACACCCAGATGAGGTCCCAAGAGAGCAAATAATCTCAAGAATGAGCTAGAGAGCTGGAGTATTTGATCCTTTATCTGGAGGGGGTTTCCTCCTATTTATACCTGAGGCCGCCAGGGGGCTGGTGACATCGGATGACCTGGATGCCATTGGTATCGAGGGCGTGATCATCTAGGAGTGCCAGGTGAGGGCGTGCGGTTGGCTCTACAAGACCTGCCAAGCCTAGCCTAGCGTGCACCCTGATTGGTCATGCACGAGGTGCTAACTTTGGCCCTGCCCGCAACCCGATTGGTTCCACTCTGTGCTTTTTTGCTTGATGTGTGTAGGCTCTCCATTGGCCCAGCCGGATGCGCCTACATCAAGTGGTAAGTGTATTGGCAAACAAGCTGAACCTAAAATTGTTAATTATCTACTTGCAGCGTATGCCCTAGCCATTCACTTTTGTCATTATTGCAATAGGATTCCTATTTAAAATTTCCACCGTTAACCCCATTACCACCTTAGGGTCATTCTCATCATTCTCTTATTCCTAATTTAGGTCCCATCACAATCATTTAATTAGGTCAGCCCTCATTAGCACTTAACAATTCAGTCCACTCCTTTCTTAGTCACGTGTTTCATCCCATTTTGTCCTTTATTTAGCACAATTAGAACATTCAAGAACTTTTTAATTTCTTATTTTTCTTATGATAGTTTTAGCTTACTAATATTTTCCAAGTCGATTCTTACATAGATTTTTAGAGTTTTTCTTTGAATGTGTTAATTAGTTATTCTATTTGCTTATTTTTAGTGTTTTCTCTTGATAGATCAATTAATTTCTTTCATTTTTTTGCCCAAAAATAATAAAATCTTCATTAGAACATTAGTGAATAGAGGCCGGTTTAACTGGACATGTGTGAGGTGCCTAACACCTTCCCACACCATACCTTGGTCCTCAGACCCTAAGAATATCATCCACATTGGGTAATGAGTCACCAAGAAAACAAAAATGTTTTTCAAGAAAATCTCGGGTTTTCCTAAATTCCTACATCAAAAAAATTTATGTGGCGACTCCATCCACTCCATACTCCATACCGTGCCTCTTTGGGTGTGGTAACCACACATACCATCACACTATCATTCCTACATATTTAATTTGTTAAATTTTTGTTTATTTTCTAATATGATTATGAATTATAATCGAGAATTATCGGATCATAATGTATGTGGATTGATGCATGTTTTGGACACCAAACCCTAGGCTGATTTGACATAATTTTGGTCAAACTTGCATGGGCCGAACCTATGGTTGGTTGGGAACTGATAACAGCCCCTTGGATCATTGATTAAGTGATCAGTTTTGGATCTAAGCCAGGGGTTTGATGAGCCATTACATGGACCAATTGGGCCCATGCTTGTAGTAACTAATTGGAATTAGATTAAAGCTAGATAAGCCCATTTCAGCATAGATAACTATATGGGTCAAAATGCTTTTTGTAGTTGGACTAATACCAAGATAAATATTATTAGATAATTGGGTCCATTTATGGGTTGATCATGTGTTAAGCTAAATGGATTTGGGTTTTACAACTTTTAATTTGATTTTGATGAATTGTGTATGTGATGTGCTAGGTGAATGTGATTCGTGCATGGGCCATAAGTGTTTGGCACATGAAAAGACTAATCTGGCTCTCCAAGCCCATCATGACTGAATTCACATCATTGCTATGATGTCTATGGATCATTGAATGATCTCATTTTTATGGACCCTTCTCTTGTTTCCTCTCAAAAGAGGAACCTTGCGTGAATCCTAGTCCTTTTAGGGTCTATTCAAATATGACTTTATGAAAGCCAATGGGAGCCACTATGGTAAGACCTAAAACTAACCTAGGGACATATATTTGTTCCCTCATGAATAATATAAGTGCTATGAGATAGCGAGTATCATAAGATGATATCTCTAAAGGCCTTCTGTCATTAGCATTAAAACGGGTTAAATTAGTGGACAGAGATGCACCATAAAATTGGGCTATCCGTTTCAGTAAGACAATTAGTTAGATTGCTTCATGAGATGATAGGCGCATCATAGACTAGTGGGAATGGCCTATTCTAAAATTAAAGACTCTCTTGTAGTACCTTGGGGCTCTTGATATGATGGATCAACACTTAGTAATTAAAAATGTTTAACCTAAAATGATAATGAACATTGTCTAATAGAGGCCAAAGGGAAAGGTCATGAGATATGAGTGGATTCATGATCCTTCACAGAAAGTGATGGGTTATGCAATTGAAACATTGACCCCATACATCTATGTGATTTTCCACATTTCTAGAGACATAAATAATATCTCCATCCCTGAGATAGATGAAAATCTCAAAGATGAACAAATCAAAATGGAATGTAGATAAAAGTCCTTTCTACGGTATGCAACAAGAAACAATAATAAGGTTGTGGACTAATTTACTGATACAATTTGTCAGAAAATTTACACAAATAGTTCGTTAAATTGTTAGATGACAACAAACTCAAGGGATCAAACTGTATAGACTAGTTTTGTAACTTTAACTTTTCGTACTCACATCCGATAAATAGAACAAAATTGCCACTAACCCAACACTAGAATGAACAAGCCTCATTGGACAACTTTATCTGATAAATAGAACAAACTTGGTACTCACAAACTCAAGAGAAAAACTCTCTTGCCCGATGTTGCATCATTGCCTCACTAGACAACTTGGCCATATAAACAAATGTAACTGAAACAACATCGAAACACATCCCCATGAAAAGAACATGAGAAATGATTAATCCTACATGCCTATGGCATTACTGAGTTAGACATACAAATAAATAACGTATCACAAGACTGGTGAATGATGACCCTCTAGATTTTCTCACAGTAGAATATCTACCAACTTGTGAATCTTGCCTTCAAGGCTAGATGGCAAAGATGCCATTTACAGGTAAGCTTGAAAGAAGTACATGCACACTTGACCTTATACATACAGATGTATGTGGTCCCTTGAATGTTAGGACATGCAACCAACACTCCTACTTTAAAACTTTTATCGATGATTATTCTTAGTATGGTTATGTGTACCTCATGAGACATAAATCTGAATCCTTTGAAAGCAAGATTATATCAAAGCCCTTCGATTAGATTGAGGAGGTGAATATCTCTCTAACAAATTCAGGGACTACCTTAGAACAACGAGATTATATCATAGTTGTCTCCTCCAGTTACACCACAATTAAATGATATGTTAGAGAGAAGAAATCAAACTTTATTTGATATGGTTCAGTCACTCCTCGTCCATCCAGAGTTAGCTATATCCTTTTGGGGAGATGAATTAGAGACTGCAATTTACATGTTGAACTGGGTTTCAATCAAGTCAGATCCTAAGACACCATATGAGCTTTGGACTAGCAAGAAACTAAGGGTCAAACATTTGAAAATATGGGATTTTCCAACACACGTAAAAAAGACAAGTGTAAACAAATTGGAATAAAAAACTAGTCACTACTTATTTGTAGGCTACCTTAAGGACTCTATTGGGTATTTTTTCTATGACCCATAAGAACAAAAGGTTTTTGTTAGTCGAAATGCCCACTTATTAGAAGAGGGATACATCCTAAGCAATCATCGTCAGGAAGTCATTCTTAATGAAGAGGGCTCAAGGGTAGTGGGAGATAGTCTACAATTTCTAGATAGCAATACCCAATGTAGAAGATCTAGTCGGGTATCTAAACCTCCTATACATTTTGGCTATGATCAAGAAAGTTACTTGATGGAAGCAATGGACAACGAGAAAGATCCCATGATTTATATTGAAGATATATTAGATATTGACTCCCTAAAGTGGGTATATGCCATGAAGGTCAAGATTAACTCAATGAAATCCAATGGAGTCTGGACTCTCATTGACCTGCCCCTGGGGTGAATATAATTGATTGCAAGTAGATCTACAAGATGAAGAAGTGAAGGGAAGGGAGATTCATCATATGGATGGCTAAACCATGCAGGGTGGCTGGGCAAAATTTTGAAAAATTGTTTTCTTTCTTCTGGGAATCATATTCCCAGTTTTAGAAAAACTGCATTTTTCAAGGGCCGCTCTTGAAACAAACTGGACCAGATCTGAAACCAAAATAAAGGGAGGGTTATACCTAATATAGAATCTACAAATGTAGCTCCCAAAGTAGGTGTTCACACCCAAAGAGGGTTCCAAATCCTACCTCCACTGAATATGACACAGCTTGAGATGAAGTAGGATCAACAATGCAGTCTTTCAGCAAGAACTGCAATCCCTCAGCAAGGATTAAGCAAGGGAGGTGAACACGAATTCAGATATGAATTTTCTTGCAAAATCTGAATCAAGATCCAATCTTGATTAGTCCAAGAATGGAGATCAAACAGGGAATATGACGGCAAGAGCAGAAGGAGAGGAGGAACTAAAAGTAGTGTGTAACCTTTTAAAAATTCGCCCTCCTCTATTTAAATAGAACTTAAAGAGCTTATCTCATAATCTGATTAGGAGTTTCCTAATCCAAATCTCTATTTGGATCTGGACTCTTTAAGTCGATAAGACTTATGCTCTTATTCTTATCTGCTGATCCAAACCCATATTTAAACACAGATTCGCCCATACTGATTAATCATATTAATCTTGGGCCCTATGCCTATCAAGTAAGTGGGCTCACTTCCTTTTCAATTGTTGGCAAGCTTGGCTCTCTTTGTATGGCATGGGACCCTAACATTGATCTTCACAAAATCTATATGGGCTCAGCCTAGCCTCTGTTATAAGGCTTGGCCGAATTCACTACTGAATACAATGAACCCCTGAACCCATCAGTATGGGCTCTTAACAGGCCCAACATTTACATTAAATGATCCTTGAGTCCAGCTACCTTATGAAGGCCCAAGAACTATGGTCTTAAGTGAGATTAGCCCATTAGGTATACAGTGTCGCACTCTCTGCTAAGGATGGATCCCAAGAATTAAAACCTTTGCAAACCTTTGCAAACCTATCTCTATGGAGTCGAAGTCCCAAGATATAGGAGGCTTCTCCAAGATCTTTAATAGAGAATTGTTGTGAAAGCCATACCTTCATTGTAGTTAACTTTCCAACATCTTTCCCAATGAGTAGAATGTCATCTACATACAGAACCAAGAACGTAACCTTATCTCTCATTGCCTTCCTGTAAACACAGGGCTCATCTAGATTCTGCTCAAAGTCAAACTATTTGATGGTAGAGTCAAATCAAACGTTCCAACTTCTAGAAACTTGCTTAAGTCCATAGATGGATCCCTTGAGTTTACACACCATGTGTTCCTGACATGCAACAATGAAACCTTGCGGTTACTGCATGTAGATATCTTCAATAATATGTCCATTTAGGAACGTGGTTTTGACATCCATTTCCTATATCTCATAATTATAGTGTGCTGCTATAGCTAGTAGGATCCTTATGGATTTAAACATGGCCACTGGCGAAAAGGTTTCCTCATAATCGGTTTTCTCTTTCTAAGTGTACCCCTTCGCTACAAGATGAGCTTTATAGGTCTCAATCTTCCCATTAGGGCCCTTCTTCCTCTTGTAGATCTATTTGCAACCAATTTCTTTCACCCCAAGGGGTGGGTCTACGAGAGTCCAGACCATGTTGGTTTCCATCGAGTACGTCTCAGCTTTCATGGCATCGAGTCCAACATAGTTTTTGTATAAGTCATGGGATTTTCCTTACTGATCGTGGCTTTCATCAAGTAACTTTCTGAATTATAGCCATAACGAACTGGAGGCCTAGAAACCTAGGTAGATATTCTAGGTTAGGTATTATCTAGAACCTGTGGGACATCTCCCACTACACCTGAGCTCTCATTATCAAGAATAATTTCCTAGCGATGATTGTTCAGCATGTAATCTTCTTCCAAGAAGTAGGCATTTCGATTGCAAAACACATTTCGCTCTTTAGGGCCATAGAATAGGTAACCTACAATAGGTAACGACTGGTCTTGGGTTCCAATTTGTCAACACTTGTTCTTTTAACATGTGTCGAACAACCCCAAATCTTCAAGTGTACGGAGTTTTAGGAACGGATTTGGTTGGAACCTAGTTCAGCACATATATTTGTAAATTTTTATTTCTCAAACAACTACTAATGTAGTAAATGGGTGAGAACGGGTTGTATCCACAGGGAAGCAAGTGAAAATTTAATATATACTTAGATCCGAACAAGAGAATGCAATCGAGAATGGTAGAAAATATGAAAATAAAATCTATTATTGCTGAAATTAAATGTTTTGAATTTGAATAAGACAATAAAAAATCTTAATTTAATAAAGAATGGGAATCAACAAGGGAAATAAAAGAAATAAAAAAATGATCCAGAATTCGGATCCAGTAGTAGTAACTACAAATCGGCCAGACAGCTTATAGAAACCCCTCCTGACAAGAACCAGGCGTCCGTCCTTTCTACAACCCTCGAACTCCTCGAGACACCTTAGCCTTGAACCGAATGAATTCAGATCTGCAAAATAGAGAAACTGACAAGAATTAAATCTAAAAGATTGCGGAAATAAAAATAACAGAAAAGAAAATAAATAAGAAAAGAATGGTTGATCAGATCCAGTGGTGGTAGTTGCAGAATAGATGAACAACTTGCAGAAACCCCTCTTGACAAGATCTGGGTGTCCTCCCCTTCTACAACCCTTGAACTCCTCAAGAAACCTTAACCTTATTAACTGGGTGAATTGACCAACCCCTTCTACAGGGCCCCTTTGACCCTTTTTATAGAGAAGGGTGGACACAATTGGGAATAGGTGGTGCCCTACATAGAATGGTTGGGATGTAAGATGGAGGGAGTGGCTGAGATTTCGAGGTGAGGGGCTGAATGGTGAGGATTAGCAGAATAGGTGGTGCCCTAGGGTTTAAATGCTATAAAGGAGAGCCCTAAAATGAGTGGTTGAGATTAAAAGAGGTTGAGGGTGGAGATTAAACACCTAGGGGCGGCTAGGATTTGATAAGAGTGAAAAGATTAGGTTAAAAATGCTCCCTAGGGTTTGCTAAGGAGAGGGGATCATGGTCATACAATAGGATGAGCGTCAACTGGGTTTAGCAGATAGGAGGCACCCTCTTGTTCTCATTTCATTACAAAAACACCCCTCTCTCAGCCGATCTTCACAAGCCTAGAAAAATTCCCAATTTTTTACATAATTTGCACAAAGACCCTCAGAGGTCACATAATTGATTTTAACTGGGAAAATGGTACACTTTCACTAATCTAAAGCCAAAAATACCCCTGAATTGATGCCCTTAAGGCATTAAAATGCAGGGTTATCAATATGGATATAGGTAGTTCCGAGTGGATGAGAAGTGAATGGACCATATCCAAAGAGCCCGGTTTCTCCTCTTCGATACATCATTTAATTATGGTGTAGCAAGTGGAACTATCTGTGATACAATCCCATTATCCATTAAGTAGTTCCTCAATTTGTTGGAGGGATACTCACCTCCTCGATCTGATCGAAGGGCCTTGATCTGTCTCCCCAACTGTTTCTCAACTTCTTGTTTGAACTCTTTGAACTTTTCAAATGATTCAGACTTATGTTTCATTAGGTACACGTAACCATATTGAGAGAAATCATCGGTAAATGTTATAAAATAAATGTGCTAGTTGCGTGTCCTAACATTCATGGGACCACATACATCAGTATGTATCAGGTCAAGTGTGCCCGTAGATCTTTTAGGCTTCCTATAAATGGTCGTTTCATCATCTTACCTTGAAGGCAAGGTTCACAGGTTGGAACATCTTTTGTAGTTAGAAAATCCAAAGGACCATCCTTTATCAACCTTGTGATATGATCTATATTGATGTGGTCAAGTCAGTAATTCCACAGGCACGTGGGATTAATCGTATCATGTGATATTTTCTTGGGGATAATTTTCAATGTAGTTTTGGTTTTGTTTGTTTCTAGAGTAGGATGGGGGACATAGAGACCATTCTCAAGTTCTCCGTAAGTGAGGAATTTGTTGTTCAGTTTAATAGTAATCATATTACTAAACAAAATAGAATAACCATCCGTGCACAATTTTGAAATAGAAATTAAATTTCTTTTCAAAGTAGGTACATAAAGACAAGATTTAAGTGCAATAATTTATTCTCTAAAAAATAAATCTACAGTTCCTATAGCTGTAGTTGCAACTATTGTAGAAGTCCCCAAGAAAAGTGTTACTTCCCCATCACTCAACATTCTGCTTATCTTGAACCCCTGCAATGCGTTACATGCATGAGTAGAATCCCTACAGTCAATACACTAGGATGTAGAAGTGACCAACAATTTAACCCATTTCTCTTCTAATGACCGGTCTGCTTGCAGAAATGACACGCATCCGATGCCTTGTCCTTTTTCTTTTTATTTGTTTTTTATGTTTGCCAGATTTCTTCTAAGGTTTCTTCTTAGTCTTCCTCTTTTTCTTGCCCAACTTGCCACCTTCAACAAGCATGGCTATCGGCTTGTCCTTCTTTATCAATTCTTCAGCCTTCTACAACATATTGTTGAGTTCTTGAAGGCTAACCTTTAGCTTATTCATGTTATAGTTCATGATAAACTAATTGAAGGAGGAAGGTAGAGAGTTGAAGATGGCATCAATTTTGGTGTCATCATCTAACTGAGAGCTGAGAGCCTCCAGTTCGTTAATGTAGCCCATCATTTTAAGACAATGGTCATGAACTTGTTGGTTCTCAGACATCTGTGTGGTCATAAACAATTTTAGGACCTTTTATTGAGTAGAATGATTTTGCTCTTCATACATTGTCCTTGGACTATCCATGATATCCTTGGACACTTCAATCTTATTGATTTTTCTTTGTATCAGAATGTCTATGGAGGTTACGATATAAAATCGAGAGAGAGAGTTCTCTCCCATTCTTGATATTCCTTCTTACGGGCCTCGGAAGCCCTATCATCTAGATGTTCCAGTGCTGGGTTTTTGGCTACCTTGTCCAATTTCTCGGACATCAAAACCAGCATAAGGTTACAAAACTAGTCAGCGTAATTAGGTCCCTTAAGCTTGTTATCTTCCAACAGTTTAGTGAATTGTTTGTTTGCCATTTCTGATAAAAGGAAACATATTAGTCCATGACCTAAAATGGTTCGTGTCATTTACATAGAAGGGCTTTTATCTATGTTCCATTTCCATTTCTTCATCTCTGAGATTTCCCTTCCATCTCAATGACGAAGACGTGGTAATGTCTCTGGAAATGTGAGAAATCACATAGATGCATGGAGCCAATTGTTTCAGCTGCAAAACCCCAACACTTTTTGTGAAGGATAATATCCATTCATCTTATGAGCTTTCCCTTTGGCCTTTGTTAGACAAGGTTCATTGCCATTTTAGGTTAAACCTTTCTGTCTAGTAAGTTCTTACCAGTCATCTTGTGGACCCCAAAGTATAGTGAGAGAGTCTTCCATTTTAGGATAGTACCCTCCCACATCGGTCTATGACACTCCTATCATCGCATGAAGCAATCTAACAAACTGGACCAGCAAATGGATAGCACAATTTTATGGTGCATCTCCTCATTGCTAATATAACCCATCTTCATGCTAATGACAGAAGGCCTTTAGAGAATTCATCATATGAATTTTCCTATCACATGCACTTATATAACTGGAGGAAATAAGTTGAAATGTCCCTAGATATGATTTAGGTCAAACCAAAGTGGCTTCCACTGACTTTCATAAAGTCAGATTCAAAGGGGCCCAAAACAGGCTAGGCTTCCGCACGATTCCTCTTGAGAAGGAAGCTGATCTAGGGCCCATTGCGAAGGGAGATCATCCAATGTTCTTTAGGGCACCATGGCAATGATGTGCATTCATCCATGGTGTTCATAAAGATCCACTAACGATTAAACATGGGGCAAGTATTTATGGCCCATGTATAAATCACATTCAGCACATCACATACATCCACATGCACATAATTGATCAAATCAATTAAATAAACTGTAAAACCCTAATTAATTCAAGTTAACACATTACCAGCCTGTTAAGGCCCATGTATTATCAAATACTATCATCTAGGTATATGGCCTGAGCTGCAAAAAACAATTCAATCCATATAGTTGTTATGATGCAAATGGGCTGATTCTGCTTTAACTTAGAAAAACAAGGTTTTATAGGGGTGGGCCGAATTGCATCATGTGATGGGATATCAAACCCCTGGCCCATAACTGAATTTGGGACACCTAAAACGTGAGCCATGGGTCAGAGAACAGACCCCATTGAACCATAGGTTTGGTCCAACCAATTTGAACCAAACTAGGTCAAATTCGGCCTAGGGTTTGGTGTCCAATACATGATGTAATTATCAAGACTATGATCTGAAATTAATTGCAGCTGAAATTGACAATCAAGAACAACAAGTAAACATAATCATGGGGCTGTAAGTGTGATGATTTGGACAAGCTTCAGACCTGCAAGAAAAGAGTTAATCGCAAATAGCAGAAAGGTTTTCTGCAAATCGCAAATCGCAGATTGCAGATTTCTTTTCTGCAAAATTTCTTCTTCTCCTTTGCAGATTGCAGATTTCTTCTTCTCCAATGTAAAAATAAAAAAAAATAGAAAACCCAAATTTTTTATTAATTGCATCAGATCGAATCCTATACATTTTGTTTGAAAAAAAAATTATTTGTAGACCAAAATGATAGAATAAAGAATGTAGGGTGTGCAGATCTTCATGCCATAAAAGAATTTGATCTCCATCACACAAACAACCCAAATATTCAAGAAACAATCATAAAACCACTCCATAATTATAATAGAATAATAAATAATTAATTTTCAGATCATACACCCAAATCTGAGAACCGAATTCTCAGAAAAACTGCCAATTTGTGCAAATCGAGTAGAACAGTTTCTGCCCATTTGCATAGCTTCAGATCTGGTCTAAATTTGGTTCAAGACTTGAACCTGGCTCTGATACCACTGAAGGGAAGGGAGATCCATCATATGGATGGCCAAACCATGTAGAGTGTTTGGGCGAAATTTCAAAAAATTGTTTTCTCCCTTCTACGAATCATATTCCTAGTTTTAGAAAAACTACATTTTTCAAGGATCGTTCTTGAAACAAATAGTACCAGATCTGGAACCAAAATAAAGGGAGGGCTATACCTGATATGGAATCTACAAATATATCTCCCAAAGTAAGTGTTCACGCCCAAAGAGGGTACCAAATCCTGCATCCACTGAAATTGGCGCAACTTGAGATGATGTAGGATCAGCAATGCAGTCCTTCAGCAAGAATTGCAATCCTTCAGCAAAGATCAAGCAAGGGAGGTGAGTACAAATTCAGATATGATTTTTCTTGCAAAATTCAGAATCAAGATCCAATCTTGATCAGTCGAAGAATGGAGATCGAACAGGGTATATGACGGAAAGAGCAGAAGGAGAGGGAGAACTGAAAGCAGTGTGTAACCTTTTAACAATTCACCCTCCTCTATTTAAATAGAACTTAAAGAGCTTATCTCCTAATCTGATTAGGAGTTTCCTAATCCAAATCTCTATTTGGATTTTGACTCTTTAAGTGGATAAGACTTATCCTCTTATCCTTATCTGCTGATCCAAACCCATATTTAATCCCAGATTCGCCCATACTGATTAATCATACTAATCTTGGGCCTTAGGCCCATCAAGTAAGTGGGATCACTTCCTTTTCAATTGCTAGCTAGCTTGGCTCTCTTTATATGGCGTGGGACCCTAACATTGATCATCACAAAATCCATATAGGTTCAGCCTAGCCTTTTTTATAAGGCCTGGCCGAGTTCACTACTAAATACAATGAACCCCTGAGCCCATCAGTATGGGCTCTTAACATGCCCAACATTTACACTAAATGGTCATTGAGTCTAGCTACCTTATGAAGGCCCAAAGACTATGGTCTTAAGTGATATTAGCCCATCAGGTATATAAGCCCTAAATGGTCTTACACTTAACCTTTCAGCCCATAATGATCAAACACTGTCCAACAAGAGAGGACCTCTCCCTCGGTTGAAAGGTACAGTGCCACATTCTCTACTCAGGATGGATCTCGGGAATTAAAACATTTGCAAACCTTTTTCATAAAAACATAATATATCTATATCTATATATATATATATCTATATAAATATATTTTGCAAAACAAATCTCAAACAAGTTTGAAATCAATTACAGACAGAGGGGTAGATTCTATCACTATAATCACCCACTCAGGTGAATTCTCAAACTGCCCCAACATATCCAAGATTTGACCCCCGCTAAGGATCTCACTGATTGGTATATCAAAGACAACCCAATCCAACACCTAGTGTAGTACCATAATCGAGTCTAGGGGTTAGGTGTAACTTTTCAGTTTTGCCCATCTATCTCCAAGGTCTAGGGCATATCTGGAAAATGGTCCGGTTCAAAGTTTCAAGCAAACCCACATTACATGTGCCTCGAGTGTAACCCTGGTAGCTAAGACAAGCTGCCCAACCGACTTGGCAGCACATTAGCATCGGCCTTGGTAGGATAAACCTCCCCAGGTCTATCCAATGGTTGTGAACATTCTAAACTAACACAAGTCCCATAATTGTCCAGTTTAAGGGTAATTGCATAGAAACATACCAGATATAACATGAATCGGTTATGTACTTTTATTCATTTACAATAAATGTTAAATGTACATCAATCTGATTGGAGCTAAGGGCATACACTATTTAACAAGAAGGGCCTTGATGGAATGGTTAAAACTTATAAAGCTCGGCTTGTTGCAAAATGTTACACTCAGAAAGAAGGAAATGATTATGAGGAGACCTTATCCCCTGTGGCCATGCTTAAATCCATTAGGATACTTTTGGCTATAGTTGCATAGTACGATTTAGAGTTCTTTGGGAAGTCTCTTACATCATTGGACTTAAACTCCATAGAGATAGATTTGAAGAGGTTAATTGGCCTGTGCAAATCTGCGATGAACTTTAGACACGTGCAGGTCTGCAATGAGTTTCAAAGCTATTGTAAAACTACGATAAGCATTGAACCACTACGGACTTGGAATAAATGTTAGAAACACATATGTCTTTAATTTATGCACGTGACGAGACATTCTATAGGCCTAATAAGGGTGCATCAGCTAAAAAATGACGCCGTTCACGCCATGTAAGTTAGTGGGGTCACAAATGGAAGTAGCACACGCTGATTACGAGAATCCTCAAATGAAAGGAAACTTCATCCCTAAGATATCTCATGAGACATGTGGCAACACCCTAGCAATGCTCCTTGACAACTGACAGTGAACCCAATATTCCCTTTCCTAGTGGGAATTAAATGCTTTTAGCTCCTTCTTTTTAGGACCTCAGGATTTCTCCCTATAAATGGGGGTCCATCTCATAACAAAAGGATCATCTTATAATTCTCATTCTGCCCTAGCCTTTATCCTACCTCCTGCTACCAGACTTCCTTTGTCCTTCAAGGACACCCCCATGTGTAGCCTCACCACCACACTTACATTAGAATCTCTAGTTTGCATAGAATAATGACATGATTTCTTATAGTGTATCAAACATCTTGTCCCACTAGTTTGCACAAAATAATGACCCATCTTTGCATGTGATCACCTTTTTAAAGCAACACAATGCAACTTGTCAATGGGTAATTAGCGACCACTTGAACACCATACAAATTTTCAAAATCTGACCACTTTGGTGGTTGCAAGATTTATCCAATTTGAATGGTTTCGAATTGATTTGGCACATGATAATTCAAAGGTATAGTGAAGCAAAATATCGTGCAATAATCATAATTTGGATTTGCAGGGATGAATACTAATAAAAAATAGAATAATATTAATGACAAATTAAATGATAAATTAGGGTCAATACATACTAAATTCATTGAACCATTGCCAAAATGAATTTCAAAATTTATTAAATTTTACCAAAATGCAGTTTTGACCAATATAAGATTGTGAGAAAAATTTTACATCAAAACAATTTAATACAACCCCTAAATCGGCTAGTCAAAGTTTTAGGTTTTACCAAACTAGGGAACCATAGGGTTTTAATCATAATTAAAGTGTTGAACCCACATTTATAGATTCAGGAGATCAAAAAATTGATGGGTAACAAGTTTAATCAAAATCCAATATGTATAAAGACATGAACCAATTGGTCTTTATAGGTAAACCGGTCTCGTCAAACTAGATAGTCAAAATTAACAGGAACTTACCGAATTGACATAACGAGTTTACTCGGAGAACTCGCTGGGGCATGGTAGCACAAAATGGGTGAGGCTTTTTGGGTTCAGGTCAACCCTCGAACCCATCATCTTCTTCACCCGTTTTAGGTTTAAACAACTTGAATAACAACAATATCTGGGTTGCTATATACTTGCCATTTCAGGCCAACATTCGGCCGAAATTTGGTTATGAATGGACAGGGACCAAAAGTCAACCATTCCCTTTCGGTTACCTTACCGGAATCTGACCAAATCGCCAGAAAATGAGAACCTAAAATTTTGTTTGTTTGTTTGAATCTTACAATTTCTTATGCATAGGTTGAGAAACCATGGCTTTGATACCAATTGTTAAAATAATATCAACCTTTTTCTCTTGAGAAAATAGAAAAATCCATACCTAAAACCAGCAATCTTGAAGAAGCCATGACAACTTGCTTTTTCTGGGAGATCACTTCAACCCTGTTTCAACTATCTGCTTGATGGAAGAGCTTCTCTGCAGATTGTGATAGATTGCACAGAGTTGGGGACACTCCATTTTATAACTATCTCATGGAACGGTTACCTTCCCACCAAGGTGACACGTTCATGGATTTGAATGTTCTGTGAATGTATTGGTACTAAATGGTATGTTCCAAGACCATTAAAACAAAAGAAGCATCATTTTGAACGTTATTCTAACAATGGGCTTCCTAGATTTAAATTTTAAAAATAAATTTGGATTTAATGGTTACTCCATATCAATCGGATGGGACAAAGCTAATCTGGGTAAGATGAGAGAGAGAGAGAGAGAGGGAAGGGGTTAAGCACCCATCTCTCTGGTCAATGTGATCACCAATATTCCTTGCTTAAACTAGATTCAAAAATTTCGTTATCTAGCAACTCGAAGTAGCATAGCTATTTCTTTCTTCTCTTCTAAACCAGTCGCCTTTTGGATGTAGGGGCCTGAGCAAAAGGGCGAGGAATCCCTCACCCCATTTCTATCAGAGCCCCACCTTCAAACTCAATTAACTGGTCTATAGAGTGAGGAAACGTCCTAGCCACTCAATCATCAGAAAGCGCTTTGACTGCAGAATTGAAGCATCGAGAGACGGTCACTAGGAGCAAGATGACTTCAAGCAAGGGAAAAAGAGGATGAGGTAGTGGGTTTTACCTCCTATGACCTTAAGACGGAAGATGCTGTGGAGTTCACATAGAGAGGTTCTACGTATAGTTGGATTGTTGATGCTATCAAAACCCTAGCTCGAGATGGTAGAAGGGTGTATCAGAGGTGAACAACATTGGGATTTGAAGAAGGTGTGATTGGCAATGGAAGTGGAGGCGGCCGATGGAAGTTGACTATTCGTCTCCCCCTTTTCTTCTCTCTCAGCTTTTTCTCTCTGTCGCTCTCAAAGGAGCTTCTCTCTCCTCTCCTTTCTTTCAAAAGTCCCATCTTAAAAGGCTCTCTCTCTCACCTATTCTACTTTGGGGTTTTCATATACCCTCCAGCTTCTCTCCCTCATTCCTCCATTCCTTTCTTTAAAAAATCCCCTCTTAAAAGGCTCCCTTTCACCTATTCAACTAGGGTGTTTTCATATTGATGAGGGCAGATTTGGCCCTCTAGTGAAATTGTGACACATGGCACCTCGTGACAACTAGGCAAACACCCAGGCAACAACTTACCAAGTTGGTGACCCACCCGGGCACCGGTCTGGCTGGCCTAGCGCGGCCTGGCGCGACCTGCAAGCGGCCTGCATGCGGCCTGCGCGCGGCTTGGCGCAACCTGCGTGCGGGCTGGCACGCGGCCTGCGCGGCCTAGCATGCGGCTTGCGCGACCTTGCCGACCTGGATCAACCTAGCACATGATCCGACCTAGCCGCCCATAAGACGCCCACCAATAAACTCGGCATGCATACCCCACGAGCTCGGTAGCTCACCAAGAAGCTCGCCAAGGAGCTCGATAGCTCACCAAAAAGCTCGCCAAAGAGCCAGGCAGCTCGGCAGAGCTCACCACAAGCAGCTCGGCATAGCTTCCCCGGGCAACTCACCACTTGTAGGGTAGCTCAGTATAGGAATAGTTTGGCGTATCGCAGGAAGATCTCCTACCTGACAACCTGGCCTAGACACCAACCCGTCGACTGACAGAGGCGCCGACCTGACAACCTGGCCCAGACACCGACTCGCCGACTGATTCAGGCGCCGACCTGGCCGCCTGACACAAACACCAACCTGACGACCTCGAGGAGTTCACCACCGTACCCCGGTTCTGACGGAATGTGACATGTCTTACCATTTGGAGGCTTTTCACCCACCTAACCCACGAGGAGTCCGGTATATAAAGACCTCACCCCCCCAAAGGAGAAGAGGATTGAAAAAAGGAAGGTAATCCCTGCTCTCTAGCTCTCTCGTTTCTCCAATATCATCTTCAAAGCTCTCTACAATCAGAGTGCTAACTTAAGCGTCGGAGAGTCCCGCCCAGAAAATACCCCCGAGTCCTTTGATTCAGTTCTCGCAGGTCCCTCAGCACCCGCCGCCTACAAAGAGGAGGAAAATGTGGAGTTCTCACAGGTCCCTTAGCTCTCGTCACCTACAAAGAGGAGGAAAAGATGGAGTTCTCATAGGTCCATCGGCTCCCACTGCCTACAAAGGAAAGAAGATCATCTCATGTAGAGGGCAGTCGGGTTGCACTGCACCAGGGAGCTCCACCATTCTCTGAGCCATAGGCCGCCTAGTAGGCAGTTCGCCACCAGGGAGCTTGCCACCAGGCAGTTCGCCACCAGGGAGCTTGCCACCAGGGAGCTCGCCACCAGGCAGTTCGCCACCAGGCGGTTCGCCACCAGGCAATTCACCACCAGGGAGCTCGCTACCAGGTAGTTCGCCATCAGGTAGTTTGCCACCAGGCAATTCGCCACCAGGTAGTTCTCCACTAGGGAGCTCTCCACCAAGTAGCTCATCACCAAGGCACGTAACCACCGGGTCAAATAACGAGGTACTAAGCCAAAAAATTTATACATCACAAAAAATGGTACGTGACCAGAAACGGTTACAACAATTGGCACTCTGTGGGAACACACTACAAAAAGCTAAGTTCTCATCCTACAAAAGCTAAGTTCTCATTTTACCAAAGCTAAGTCCTCACTTTTTAGAAATTGAAGCTATCGCTTTATAGTTTACATTTTCTATGAACTCAAAGACTATGCAGGGAGCTAACAGACTAAGTAGCTCTACCAACCTTACTTTCAATTCAGATAATGCCTCATCAGTCCTCTCCGCAAGGTCCCCCCTACAAAGATGAGCTCTTTGTGGCTTTCTCGGGGGTTGGTGGCCAACAAACTACATAGGCGTCCTTACCAGTCGAGCCTTCCAAGGCTCCCGTGTGAGCTGGCGACCTAAAGTTAGTAGTGCTGCCCCCGAAGGTCGAGCTCCTAGTAGCTTCTTGTAGGAGTGGATGACCGGCATTACGAAGCTGATGCAACACAATCATAGCTCGACACCTCACAGGCAAAGCCTACGGGCCACATTACTGCTTAAGACCTGGTTGCCTCTCCGGCATGGGCAAAGTCAAAAAAGAGTAGACTGCGAGTCACTCCCAAAGCCTACGGGCCACATTACTGCTTAAGACCCGGTCGCCTCTTCGGCACGGGCAAAGTAAAAAAAGAGTAGACTATGAGTCACTCCCAAAGCTTATGGGCCACATTACTGCTTAAGACCTGATCGCCTCTCCGGCACGGGCAAAGTCAAAAATAGAGTAGACTACGAGTCACTCCCAAAGTCTACGGGCCACATTACTGCTTAAGACTCGGTCGCCTCTCCGACACGGGCAAAAGTGAAAAAGGAGTAGACTACGAGCCACTCCCAAAGCTTATGGGCCACATTACTGCTTAAGACCTGGTCGCCTCTCCGGCATGGGCAAAGTCAAAAAAAGAGTAGATGAGTCACTCCCAAAGCCTACAGTCCACATTACTGCTTAAGACCCGGTCGCCTCTCCGGCACGGGTAAAAGTCAAAGAAGAGTAGACTACGAGTCACTCCCAAAGCCTACGGGCCACACTATTACTAAATACCCAGTTGCTTCCTCAGCATGAGCAAAATTAGTAGAAGTGAACTATAAGTTGCTCCCAAAGCCTAAGGGCTACACTACTGAACTGGCGGAGACCTCCTCACCTTACTGGCAGCTCGCCACATACAGGCACCTTCCAAAGCCTAAGGAATTGGATCAGCACTTACTAGCTTGTCGACTTACGAGCCAAAAGAAGAAATCTACTCCCTTTGCTGAGTTACTCTCAGCTCAGGAGTGGGGGGCAATTGATGAGGGCAGATTTGGCTCTCCAGTAAAATTACGACACGTGGCACCTCATGACTACTAGTTAAACACCCAAGCAACAACTTACCAAGTTGGTGACCCACCCGGGCACCGGTCTGGCCGGCCTGGCATGGCCTGGCGCGACCTGCACGCGGCCTATGGGTGGCCTGCATGCGGCCTACGCGGCCTGGCGCGGCTTGGCACATGGCCTGCGCGACCTGGCCGACCTGGATCAGCCTAGCACATGATCCGACCTAGCCACCCATAAGACGCCCACCGATAAACTCGACATGCATACCCCACGAGTTCAGTAGCTCACCAAGAAGCTTGCCAAGGAGCTCGGTATCTCACCAAAGAGCTCGCCAAAGAGCAAGGCATCTCAGTAGAGCTCGCCACAAGCAACTCGACATAGCTCCCCCAAGTAACTCACCACTTGTAGGGTAGCTTAGTACAGGAGTAGTTTGGCGTATCGCAGGAAGATCTGCTGCCTAACAACTTGGCCTAGACACCAACTTGCCGACCTGACAACCTGGCCCAGACACCGACCCGTCGACTGATGCAGGCGCCGACCTGGCCGCCTGACACAAATGCCAGCCTGACGACCTCGAGGAGTTCACCACCGTACCCCGGTTCTAATAGGATGTGACGAGTCTTACCGTTTGGAGGCTTTTCACCCACCTAACCTACGAGGACTCTGGTATATAAAGACCTCACCCCCCAAAGGGAAAGAGGATGGAAAAAAGGGAGGTAATCTCTGCTCTCTAGCTCTCTCATTTCTCCAATATCATCTTCAAAGCTCTCTACAATCAGAGAGCTAACTTAAGCGTCGGAGAGTCCCTACCGAGAAAATACCCCCGGGTCCTCTGATTCAGTTCTCGCAGGTCCCTCAGCTCCTGCCACCTACAAAGAGGAGGAAAAGGTGGAGTTCTCACAGGTCCCTCAGCTCCCGCCGCCTACAAAGAGGAGGAAAAGATGGAGTTCTCGCAGGTCCCTCAGCTCCCATTGCCTACAAAGGAAAGAAGATCACCTCATGCAGAGGGCAGCCGGTTTGCGCTGCACTAGGGAGCTCCACCATTCTCTGAGTCACAGGCCGCTTAGTAGGTAGTTTGCCACCAGGGAGCTCGCCACCAGGTAGTTTGTCACCAGGCAGTTCGTCACCAGGGAGCTCGCCACCAGGCAGTTCACCACCAGGCATTTTGCTACCAGGCAGTTCGCCACCAGGGAGCTCGCTACCAGGCAATTCACCACCAGGCAATTCGCCACCAGGGAGCTCTCCACCAAGTAGCTCATCATCAAGGCACGTCACCACCTGATCAAATAATGAGGTACTTAGCCAAAAAATTTATACATCACAAAAAATGGTACATGACCAGAAACGATTACATCACATATACTCTCAAGCTTCTCTTCCTCACTCCTCCCTCCTCCTCTTGGAACGGGTGCCCTCTATTTATAGGGAGAGGGAAGGGTGGCTTTTTCTAAAACCTAAAAATAAGGGGTTTGGCAAGTTGGGGTTTAGAGGAATATGGAGGTTTCACAACTTGGAGTCCAAAGTATAATTTTGTAGTTTTGGTAAGAAGGGCAATTTGGTAATTTGGAGGCTTTGGGGTTTCCTAGCAATTTGGGGTAAAAGTGTAATTGGGTAATTTTGAGGGAGTGCTTATTTAGGGTTTGAAGGGGGAGATTAGGAAGGATAACTTAGGTAATTTTGGTGAATAAGGGCAATTCAGAAATTTGGGATGGAGGGTATTTTGGAAATTTGGTCAAAAAAATTTTTGGGGATTTAGTGTGGGGGTAATTTTGGTAATCTTTCAAGGGTATTTTGGGAATTTGGTCAATGGGTGTTATGGTAATTTGGAAAGAAGGTAATCTTTGGTAATTTGGTCAAGGGTATTTAATCAAGGGGTATCTTGGGTAATTTGGAAAGATGGTTAGTTTAGTAATTTGGTAGAGGGTATTTTGGTAATTTGGAAAGAGGGTAATTTTGGTAATTTGGTAAAGGTATTTTGGGTGTTTAGCTAGGGGTATTTTGGATAATTTGGAAATAGGGTAATTTGGGTATTTAGCTAAGGGTATTTTAGGTATTTTAGAAATGAGTATATTGGGAATTTGGAATGAACAAGTATTTTTGGGAATTTAGAGTATGTGGTTTTTCGGGTTGAAACTTGGCAGGTGGGTATTTTAGAGTCCAGAATTTAGTGGTAATGTTTGATTGGTTCAGGGGGTCAAGATCGTAAAAATTTTGGGTCAACGAGATGTTTCAAATGGAATCTTGGTTTGATGGAAGGGAAAATGGGGGAATCTAGGGTTGAATTTCATGGGCAGGTGTTTTGGAAGGTCTTGGGTCTGATGGTGTTGTTTGATCAGTTCAGATGTGTCAAGATCAAGGGAATTTGGGATTCGAGTGTTTAGGCTAACGAGAGAGATCAAAATGGAATCTTTGCTCAATGAAGGGTTAAACAAAGGAATTTTGAGCTGAAGTTTTATGGTAGGTATGTTGGGAGGTCCTGAGTCTGATGATGGTGTCGGATCTAGTGGTCAAGTCATTGAAAGGGATTGGTCGGGGTCATCGGATCGGTATTAGAGAGGTTTCACAGTGGACTTGGGGGCTTTTGGGTTGAAAGTTGAGATTTTGGGGTTTTAGGATGTTTCTAAAGGATTGGAAGGGTCTGATCGGGAATTTGGGGTGAATTGGGGTTCTGGCGGTGGGCTGAGTAAAAATCGGGTGTAGACAACTGCCCCTCTTTGTTGTGAGGTAGGAAACTAAGAAACAATGAAGATAAACAGGACACAGAGATTTTTGCAAAGGGTAGGATTGGAAGAGGGGCAAGACGAAACAGGTGGATCAGACAAAAAGGGACTCCCGTAAAGCATCGTTCCATTATGTTCAAGCCATTTATTCTTCGCAAAATGACCCTTCCTAGGTATCAAGAACCATTAGAATTAGTGTACATTTGTCGTATAGAAAACCTTAAAAGCAACTCGTAAGTTTTCCTTGCAGAGTTGGTGAAAACTGGATACATTTTGAAAAATGTTCCTCCTAGGTAAAAACCTCGAGCAGTTGGGATAAATTATAGAAATTTGGATAATTTTGAAAAATTGCCCCTCCTAGGTGAAAACCTTGCAAAATCGGGGTAAAGTTGTGAAAATTGGACACTTTTTGAAAAGAGGCCCCTCCTAAGTGAAAACCATGCGGAGTCAAGATAAATCTATGCAAACTAGATGTTTTTGAGAAACATCCCCTCCTAGGTGAAAACCTTGCGGAGTCGGGGTAAAGTTGCAAAAATTGGATATTTGTGAAAAATGACCCCTCCTATGTGAAAGCCTTATATAGTCGGGGTAAAACTGGAAAAATTGGATATTTTTGAAAAATGGCCTCTCCTAGGTGAAAACTGTTGTGTGATTTATGCACAATTAATTCAAGCAAGTGTACCTTAGTCAAATGTGCATATAATGATGAGATGAGTGTCGATCCCATAGAGACTATATCACAGTACCAAAGCATTTTTAAACTAACCTAAGTTGAACTCGTGAATCAATTGAATGAATAAAAATGGAGAAGAATTAATGCAAATCTAAGATTTGCAGCTTGGGTTTAGATTTCATTAAATCAAGGTTATATAATTACCTATTTAATCCAACTCAAGATTGAAATTACCCTAAGGTATATTAAAGTTATTTGCATGTGATGGTGGATTTCCCTAAATTAATTAATAAACTTTATCAAGTCATATTAATCCAATTCTACCATCAAATTTCTAAGTGGTTGTCAAAAGGAAAAATAAGCATTAAGATCTTTGGAAACCTCTAATCGTAGAAGGGGATTTGACTCACTAAGCTTCATTGATTCCCACACATGAGCTAATCATCTTTCAATATCATAGTCTAACATGCGATTTTTAACATGCGATTTTTATTGCCTAGGGATCTAATTCATAACAATCCTTTGGTTAGTCATGCATGAATCATCAAATCATTAAAAGAGTGGCCAATTCTTTTAAAGCATTAAGCACACCAATAAAAATTCCTCATGCAAATAATAAAGGTCTTGAATGGAATTAAACAAATAACTATATAATCTTAAAATCAAAATTCATCTAAACCTTAGCTCAGAGAATTTAGCTAGACATAATTAAATTCAACACACTCAAGAAAATTAAAGAAGAAACATTGCAGAAACACATCAAAGAATGAATAGAATAACAAGAAACTTTAGCCTTTGAAGGTTGAAGACAAGTGCAGCAACTAAGCCTTCCTTCCTCTTGGATTCGGATTCTTCATCTCCTTCTCTCTAGTGTGGTGAAACTGCTTCATCTTCTCTTCTGATGTGCTAAGACTGCTTCCTCTTCTCTTCTCTATCAAATTCTCTCTTAGAATGTGTTCTTTTGCATTGAGTTTATGGTCCTTTTAATAGTGCAGCCTCCCCTCAGTTGCTTCTCAATACAGACTCCTAATTCAACACAAATTAGGTCTCTTAATCTTTATAACAGTTGAATTCTTATATCTTTTGTACTGCCAACCGCCAGACCCGAAACTTGTAGCTCAAATTGCACTTGGTTGGCGATGGAATTAGGGTGAGAGATAAACATAAGAATTGTATCCCTATCTCTTAGCTTTAACTAGCCGTTTGAATCACCTCAATTCGAATTATAGGCAAAATGTTATGCCCAAAATATGAGAGTTATATCAAAATAGAAAATTTCTCGATTTTTGTGCATACATATCAAATCTGATTTCAACGGATTTTCTCCTTCATGGCTACATCATGGAGCACCATTGCTGCATGGTCCTTCCTCTATGATTATCTTGATCAATTAAATCAAACTCCTTAAAATTTCACAATTAAGCTCTAAATTACCTTGCAAGACAATTCCATCATAATTAGTGCAATACCATGCTAATTCCAAAAACATTAGTACAAATATAGGCTTATCAAAAACCTTGTGGAGTCGGGGTAAAGTTGCGAAAATTGGATATTTTTGAAAAATGGCCCCTCATAGTGGAAAACCTTGCGGAGTTGGAGTAAATCTACAAAAACTGGATATTTTTGAAAAATGGCCCCTACTAGGTGAAAACCTTGTGGAGTTAGGGTAATTCTACAAAAACTGGATACCTTTTTGAAAAGCGTTCCTTCCTAGGTCAAAACCTTGTAGAGTCAGGGTAGATATATGAACATTGGATACTTTTGAAAAATGCCCCCTCCTAAGTGAAAACTTTGCGGAGTCAGGTTAAATCTACAACAATTGGATACCTTTTTGAAAAATGGCTCTCCTAGGTGAAAACCTTGCGGAGTTAGGGTAAATATGTGAAAACTAGTTGAAAAATCTTGCTGAGTCTGGGTGCAAACTGGATATATATATTTAAAAATGGCCCCTCCTAGGTGAAAACCTTGTGGTGTTAGGGAAATTCTGCGAAAACTAGATAACTTTTAGAAAAATGGCCCCTCCTAGGTGAAAACCTTGTGTTGTCAGGGTAATTCCACAAAAACTGGATACCTCTTTGAAAAACAGCCCCTCCTAGGTGAAAACCTTGTAGAGTCAGGATAAATCTGCACAAATTGGATATTTTTGAAAAGTGGCCCCTCCTAGGTGAAAACCTTGTAGAGTCAGGATAAATCTGCACAAATTGGATATTTTTGAAAAGTGGCCCCTCCTAGGTGAAAACCTTGTAGACTCAGGGTAAATATGTTAAAACTGGATATTTTTGAAAAATGACCCCTCCTAGGTGAAAACCTTGTAGAGTTAGGGTACATTTGCAAAAACTGGATATCTTTGAAAAAATCCCCTACTAGGTGAAAACCTTATAAGGTCAAGGTAAATTCGCAAAAACTGGATATCTTTGAAAAAATGACCCTTCCTATGTAAAAACCTTGTGGAGTTAGGGTGCAAACTAGATATTTAAAAAAAATGGTCCCTCCTAGGTGAAACCTTGTAGAGTCAGGGTAAATTTGTGAAAACTAGATACCTTTTTGAAAAACAGCCCCTCTTAGGTGAAAACCTTAAGGAGTCAGGGTAAAAGGCACAAAGAAAAACAAGTGACAAAAAATGGACCAATCATCAAGACTAGTTAAAAACAAACATGCTCAAATTTCCTTAAAACATAAATAATGAATCATTAACAAATATCCTTCAGTTCTCATTTCATCATCATTTTTTTTCATTCATTTTTTATTATTATCATTATTTTTATTACAATGTTTCTAGTCTTTTCCCCTTTGTTTACCATGATCCATTGGCTAAAACTCTCGAACACCATTGGGACCCCTAGTTCTTTGCTATCCAAACAATATGCTTGTGCAATTGACCTTGATGATGTGTTTCAAAAAATCTACCTTGCGCCTGGGAGGCATCCTGAGTCTACCATAGGCTTTCTTTGTAATGCCAAAGTAAGTGGAAACCAATATGTATATTATCAATGAAATTAGGATTTAGATACTTTAATTGATAAAAAAACTTCAATCAAATTATGAGCTTAAAAAGCAGAACACTAAAGTGTGAGATAAACAATTGAAGGGATTTTTAGAGAGAGGAAATTATTTGCACAAAAGAACTTAGAATAACCAATATATAAGCAAATAGAAGGATATGATGTGAAACTAAAGCCAGAGGTCGAGTACGCACTAAAAATGTCAAAACATCTTCTCAAACTATAGTACAAGGAAGTATTCAGTTATCAAGCAATGCACAAGGGACATGTAATACCATAATGATAAAAAGGAAAAAACTTTACGACTCAAGGGTAAAAGTGCCTTCAACCTTAACTCATATGATATTAATTACATCCAAATGGGCTATGCCTGGTTTGCTGTAGAAAACTAGAAAGTTTTCATGGCTGAAGTGAAGATTTTGGGAAGCTGGTGTGAAGTCCAGCTGAGAGAGGGGGTGTTTTTGTGAAAAATAGAAAGCAGGAGGGCGCCTCCTAGCCGCTAAACCCAGTTTGGCGCCCCTCCTACTATATTAGCATGCTCCCCACGCCTTAGCAAACCCTAGGGCGCCTTTTAACCCATTCTTTTCACTCTTAGCAAACCCTAACCGCCCCTAAATATTAAATCCTCACCTTCCATCCCTTCTAATCTCCACCATCTATTCTAGGGTACTCTCTTTTTAGCATTCTAACCCTAGGAGCCACCTAACATGTAATCTTCACTATTCAACCTTTAGCCATTAAATCTCAACCTAACATAATATTGGGTGTCTTCTACCTTTCTTCTTAGCCTTAGGATCACCCTAGAACCATCCTAACCCTTCATTCTAAACCCTAGGGCACCCATATTTTTGCTAAACCCAGCTGCCGCCCCCCTCTTTCTCTCTATTCCCAGTTGTGTCCACCCTTCTCTATAAAAAGGATCCCAGGGGCCCTGTAGAAGTGGTTGGTCAATTCACCCAGGTAAGAAGGAAGGCTGATTTTGAGAAGTTCAAGTGTAGAGGAAGAAGAGGATGCCTAGGTAAGAGGAGGTCCTTGTGAGAGCAAGGGGAGCCTCCCACATCCCCACCTCTTACCTGGCTAATCAAAGGAAGTGGTATAATTCCAAGTGAATATAAAAGGATTCACATTAGTTGAACAACTAGTTTAGGAAACCCTAGGTCAGCCCTAGGTCATGTGGTTGATTTGCTTGCATTTTTTTCTAAATTTAAAATTTCAAATTTGAATTTAAATTTCAAAATCCAAATTTGAATTTAAATTTCAAATTTCAAAAAAAAGCAAAAAAAAAATTTTAAAAATTAAAAAAAAATCAAATTTGAATTTAAATTTTAGGAATTTAAATTTCAAAATCTAAAATTGAATTTAAATTTCAAACTTTAAATAAAAAAATAAAAAAAATAAGAAAAAGAAGAAAAAGATAAAAATAATTTAAAAATTCAAATTTGACTTTAAATTTTAGAATTTAAATTTGAAATTAAAATTCAAAATTTAAATTTCAAATTTCAAAAAAAGGGGGGTTAAAATAAAATGAATTCAATGGATGGAGTTTGTGGAATGAGAAACTACTTCCAACCTGAGCCATACATAGACTGGAACCATGTGTCTCGACAACTGGACAAGATTAATGGGATGGCCCACAGAATTGACCAAGTCCTTGCATATCGTCAACAAAGTGGCCCATACCCAACCTTGTCATCTAAATCAACATGTTCCATTTGTTCAAGCCTGGCCCATCATGTGAGTTAATGCCCTGTGGCGGGCCCATGTCAATCAATCATTCTAGAGCAAGTACATGCAGCTAATGGATTTCTCCAACCCAATGTTACCCCATCCTTTAGTCCATATAACCCTGGGTGGAAAAATCAACCCAATTTCACCTATTGGGCCCAAGCCCAAGAAACCACCCTACCAGATGTGCACTCTCAATGGTCTGCAGCCCAGGCTCACTGTGGGTATAGTGATTACCCTGGGACCCAACCGGTTCAACCTTATCAAACCGATCATTTGATGATAGGTTTTTGCAGCTCCAACAGCTGATCTTAGCTCAACAACAATCAATCCTTAATTTAGAGAGCCAATTATTCAGCTTAGGGAAGCTAACCTGCAATGGGAAAATAATTCAATGCTCAGTCAACTGGTTGTAAACCCTAGAGATGAATCCTTAGGTCTTCCCCAATACCAAGATCCTACAACCTTTAATACCCTAGAATTAGAAAATGCTGAAGAAACCTCAGCTTTTCAAAGGGAGGAAAAGTTTGAAGACCTGTATGAGTCTAGAAGTCTTTTTGCCTACCCAAAAAAGAATAAGAATTGTTGTACAATAGATGTAGAAAGAAACCCTGGAGAAACCAATCTAGTCATAGTAGATGACCCGACGGAGGAAGCTAATGCCTTAATGAAGTCTCCTCACCCATTTCAATCTTGGCCTACTCTTGAACCTCTACCAAAACTAAAGGGTGAACCACCTGTGCCTTCTCTGGAATCTCCCCTGCAACTAAAACTAAAGCCCTTACCAGACTCCCTTAAGTATGTGTTTTTAGGACCCGACCAAACACTGCTGGTGATCATAGCCACAGACTTAACCCATAGATAGGAAGAGAAATTGATTGAGGTATTAAAGGAGTATAGGGGTGCAATTGATTGGTCAGTAGCTAATTTGAAGGGTATTTGTCTGTCCATCTGTATGCACCATATTTACATAGGGGAAGGTGCCAAACCTACTAGGGAGATGCAAAGAAGGTTAAATCCAAATATGAGGGAGGTGATTAAACAAGAAGTAGTTAAGTGGCTAGATGCAGGTATTATCTACCCGATATTGGATAGCGGTTGGGTAAGTCCTATGCAAGTGGTGCCTAAGAAAGCTGGACTCACCGTGGTCACTAATGATCAAGGTGAAATCATCCCTACTCGACTTACCACGGGATGGAGAGTGTGCATCGACTTTAGGAAATTCAATGCAGTCACAAAAAAGGACCACTTCCCTTTGCCCTTCATTGACCAAATTTTAGAAAAACCCACTGGGAAAAAGTATTTCTGCTTCTTAGATGGGTATTTTGGGTACAACCAAGTGGCTATTTACCCCGAAGACCAAGAGAAAACAACTTTTACCTACCCTTATGGAACATTTGCCTTCTGACGAATGCCGTTTGGATTATGTAATGCACCAACAACCTTTTAGAGGTGTATGACGGAAATTTTTTCAAAAATGGTGGATGATTTCCTGGAAATATTTATGGATGATTTCTCGGTCTTTGGGGATTCCTTTGAATCATGTCTCGAACACTTACGAAAAGTTCTTCAACGATATATCGAGACAAACTTAGTCCTCAGTTGGGAGAAGAGTCATTTTATGGTCAAAGAAGGCATTGTTTTAGGCCATATAGTTTATGAATAGGGTATTGAGGTGGATAAAGCAAAAATTGATCTAATCTCTAAATTCCCACCTCCTACCTCTGTCAAACAAATCCGCTCATTTCTTGGACTTGCTGGTTTCTATCATAGGTTCATTAAGGACTTCTCCAGATTTCCAGACCATTGTGCAACCTTGTAGAAAAAGATATCCCATTCAGCTTTGATGACGCATGTCTTAAGGCCTTCGAGTACTTGAATGGGGCACTGACCAAGGCTCCAATTTTGCAACCTCCTGATTGGTCTTTTCCCTTTGAATTCATGTGTGATGCCTCTAACCATGCCATTGGAGCTGTTTTGGGACTAAGGGTGAATAAATGTCCTATGGTGATCTATTATGCAAGCCGTACCCTCTCGGAAGCCCAATTGAATTATACCACCACAGAGAAAGAATTGTTAGCTATAGTGTTTGCTTTGGAAAAATTTTGCCCATACTTATTAGGCACCAAAGTGGTTGTCTACTCTAATCACTCGGCCCTAAGACATCTGTTGTCTAAGAAAGAATCCGAACCTAGGCTCATCAGATGGATCATTTTGTTGCAAGCATTTGACCTTGAGATTCAAGATAAAAAGGGCTCTGAAAATGTAGTAGTTGATCATCTATCCCGAATTCAAATTGAAAAGAGTAAGCCCATCCATGACTATTCCATCCTAGATGAGCACCTTTTAGCTGTCTCTCATTGTGCTTCCTTGTGGATACGACCTGTTCTCACCCATTTACTACGTTAGTAGATGTTTGAGAATTGGAAAAAAATTATAAATGTTTAAACTGGTGTTCTGAAGTGTTTAACGATGCGCATCTAAAAACACAAACTTTTTGCAACAATTTCCTATTTAACAATTAATTATTCAATTAAACAACTAAAAGAAACAAAGTTAAATAAAACAATAAATAATAATTGCAAACAGAATATAAAACAACAATTAATTATGCTCCCCTGTGATACGCCCATATTGTCAATTACTTAGCAGTAGGTAAAATTCCCAAGGGGTGATCTAAGAATGAAAAAGACAGGGTCTTTTCCTAACTCAAATACTACTTCTGGGAAGATCCCGAGCTCTTTTGTATCTGTTTCGATCAAGTGATCCAACGATGTGTCCCCGAGTCTGAACACCAAATCATTCTTAACTTTTGTCATACTCTATCTTGTAGGGGCACTTTTTGGTAAAGAAAACCGCAGCCAAAGTTCTGTAGAGTGGGTTTTACTAGTCGAGTTTATTTAATGATGCCCATGTCTTTAGCCAAAATTGCCTGAGATGCCAATGTCGGGAATATGTCCCGAAGAAACATGATGCCACTTAACCCTATTCTAGATGTAGAAATTTTTGATGTTTGGAGTATTGATTTCATGGGACCATTTCTGCCATCATCTGGTCACGAATACATCCATGTGGCTATTGATTATGGGTTAAAATGGATTGAGGTAGTAGAAACCAGGACCAATGATCACAAAGTTGTAATGAAATTTCTTCAAAAGAACATTTTCTCTAGGTTTGGGTGTCCACGAACAATCATCAGTGATGGGGGTCGCACTTTACTAACGAGCAATTTTGTGCTTTGCTCCGTAAGTATGGAATCACCCGCAAGATAGCCACCCCCTACCATCCCCAAACAAATGATCAAGTGGAAGTGTCCAATAGTGAAATTAAAAGTATTATGCAAAAGTCCATTAAGCCCGATTGAAAAGATTGGTTCGAAAGACTGGATGACGCACTTTGGGATTATTGGATTGCATACAAAACTCCCATTCGAATGTCTCCTTATATGCTGGTTTTTGGTAAAGCATGTCACATTCCTGTCGAATTAGAACATCGGGCTTATTGGGCCATCAAGAAGTTCAATCTAGACCTAGGCCAAGCTGGATCCCACCAGGCCCTACAATTAAGTGAACTAGAGGAATTGCACAATGAGGCTTACGAAAGCTCACACATTTATAAAGCCAAAACAAAAGCCTTCCATGATAAGTACATTTCAAGAAAAACTTTTGAACCAAATCAAAAGGTTTGGCTTTTTAATTCTAGGCTGTGTTTGTTCCCTGGTAAATTAAGGTCTAGGTGGGATGGGCCGTTTATTGTAAAAAAAGTGTTTTTGTATGGTGTAGTTAAAATCGTTGATCCAAAGAATGGAAGCACATTCAAAGTCAATGGTCAAATACTGAAACCATATGTAGAAGGAGTCTCTAAGAGCAGAAAGGTTAAGAAGATAGGTTTAAGTGATCTAGAGGGAAGTGAGTAAATAAGTCTCATTGAAGATGTTAAACTTAGCACTGGTTGGGAGGCAACCGAACGTAATTTTTTTAGTTAATTTTAGGATTAAAGTTTTTTTTTCTTGATTCAAGACCAAGTGGCATACCTTGAACCCCTTAGGAAAACCTTGTTGTTCCCTTTGGTCCAAATCTTTTTTGCATCATTCTAGTCATGCCATTAGGGACAATGGCATTTCAGTTGTAGGGTGAGGAAAAAGAGAGAAAAAAATGAAAAAAAAAATCGTGAAGCTAAGCCTTTAAATATGTAGAACTACAATTTCACTAAAACTTTCCATTAAAAGAAATTCCCAAATAGAAAAAGTTAAGGAAACTGATAAATGAACATTGAATTCTGTAGAAATTTGTAGCAAGTGATAGGAGTCAAAATTGGTCTTGTTTGAATATTGTCGAAACTATTAGACAAAATTCTTCAAATTGTTAAGAGACAATGGACTACCCTGAACAGTGTTGTAAAAAAAAAGGATAAAAAAGGGGGATAAAAGGTTAATAGATAGCCTAGACTTAGTAACCGGGTCTCTTCACCTAAGTCAAGTGTCGAGATTCACGTCAAACGGAAAAGGGAATGCCAAAGACACTTACCTAACACTTACTAACTGGGTCTCTTCACCTAAGGAAAGTGTCAGGATTCACGTAAAACTGTGAAAGGTAACAATAAAAATAAGTTTAGGGGTAGAAATTTGCTGTCAGAAATAATAAGAAGAATACGTATCTGATTTTAAAATCAATCTCATCTTATCAAGACAGTTTGCAAATGGAAGGGTAAATAAGATTTTTTAAGCCATATTTCTGTAATATTTAAAACAAGACAATTTTACCCCTAAAGCCCAATTCCAATCTATACAGAGTTTGAAAGTGCTGAAATCAGGATGCTTGATTAATTCTGTTAGGGATGATCTTGAGATGGGAAAGATCTATGCTCAGTGTAATTTTAAGGCTGTATTGCTAAGGAACTAGCAATGGTTAAATTGGGAGGTGTGATAACCCAGCATTTTGATACCTTAAGGGCATCAATTCAGGGGTATTTTCGGCCTTAGGATAGTCAAGTTGCACCATTTTTCCTGTTAAAATCAATTATATTACCACTGAGGGTCTCTATGCAAATTATGTAGAAAACTGGGAAATTTTCATGGTTGAAGTGTAGATTTTGGGAAGCTGGTGTGAAGTCCAGTTGAGAAAGGAGGTGTTTTTGTGAAAATCTGAAAGTAGGAGGGCGCCTCCTAGCTGCTAAACCCAGTTTAACGCCCCTCCTACTATATTAGCATGCTCCCCACGCCTTAGCAAAACCTAGGGCACCTTTTAACCCATTCTTTTAACTCTTAACAAACTCTAACCACCCCTAACTGCTAAATCCTCACATTCCATCCCATCTAATCGTCACCATCCATTCTAAGGCACTCTCCATTTAGCAAATCTAACCCTAGGAGCCACCTAACTTCTAATCTTAACTATTCACCCTTTAGCCATTAAATCTCAACCTTACATAATATTGGGTGCCTTCTCCTTTTCATCTCAGCCTTAGGATCACCCTAGAACCATCCTAACCCTTCATTATAAACCCTAGGGCACCCATATTTTTGCTAAAACCCAGCTGCCGCCCCTCTTTCTCTCTATTCCTAGTTGTACACTGTTCCGTTCGCTCAGAATGCTGACCCAATCATAATTCTGGTTTGATCAATTTCTAACCCACTACTATTACAAAAAAAAATAAATAAAGAAAAAACCATTGGCTCAACCAACAACCTGTTCAACCCAAAACGTTGAAACATTACTCCTGAGTTGCTATTAATTTTTATTTCTTTTATAACAATAGCTAGCGATGGCAATTGGGTGCGTTGGGTTGGGTTTGGTTTGGGTTGAGCTTCAATCCAATCCATTTAACCCACCAACCTATTAATGACTCAGTTATATAAAATTAAATCGGTTGGGTTCAATCCAAACTCACTTTAACCCAATCCAACCCGCCCAAACCTATTAATCTTATATTTATATACTTAAAACAAAAAACTAACTCCCTCTTAACAAATAAGTTGGTCATAGATTGATGGCAATAGTAATTGCATTTACACATTGGTGAAGGTTCAAATCACATTACATGCATGTTGTTTTTACACAAGCAACAAAGCCATTTAACTATGTTCGGGTTTCGGATTTGATAAACCACTTAGGTTCAAACCGGTTAGACCAACTTGAACTATCTAATTAGATTGTCTTCAAGCTAATCACATCAAGAGTGGTTGAACCGTTTAGAACCGGATCAGTCAGGTTGTATGGATACGAGCTAGACTAGACGATCCAAACCGGGAAAGGCAAGCGGGTGGGTTTAGGGTTCGGATCCCAGCCTGCCCAATCTATTTTGGATTCGGGTCGACTAGATCGGTTGTATTGGGTCAAGTCGGCCTGTGTGACTAATGGTTGGACTGGACGACCCAAAGCGGGTAAAGCAAGTATATCGAACCATCCCATCCGGGGTTTATTTCGGATTTGGGTCAGCCCGGATCGGTATATGTTGGGTTGGGGTCATATTGCATTGAACTGATCCGAACTCGAGTCAAATTGATTTGGATTTATGTTGGGTGAAGTGCATTGATTCAAGACAAAACTAATTTTAGTCAATAATTAACAAAAAATTAATGCATTAATTATAAATTATTTAAATCAAATGAAGAAAGTTAAAAAAAAAGGTTAAAGAATTAATACTTATGTTTGTGATGGTTAACCCAATGGTTATCTACAACCTAACCCATTTAAATGGGCAGGTTGGGTGATGGGTTGATCACACAACCCGTCAAATAAATGGGTGAGTTGGGTGGGTTAGATACTGGGTGGGTTGGGTGGATTCGGTAGATTGGGTGAAAAATTGCCACCCCTCATCGGTTGACCCATTGAGTCGAATGGTTTAACACTGGCTCCATTGATGTAAAGGAAAAAGCGGTTCAACCTCAGGGCATGTTTCTTTTCCGTCTGAATGGGTAGGAATGGCAACAGGGTGGGTTCAGGGCAGGGATTACATTCCCCATCCTCGACTCCAACCCCCAAATCACCCCTCATCCCCATCGGGGAAAGGAATCCTCCTCCATCCCCAACCCCGATGAGGATGAATTCTCCGTCAGGGACCCGAATCCCCGAGGGTCACTGCAAAATCCAAACTCTTAGCCCTATAACAGCTAGAGCAAATGCAAAGAATCTATAGAGACTCCAAAAGATACGAATAGCTACTACAGAGGCTCCAAAAGATACGAATAGCCATCAACTCCTGCACTAGAAAAAAGGAAAATAGGAAAAAAATCAACAAAAACCCAAAGCACTGCCATTCAAATCTTCAAATTATCTATCGAGAAACCCATTCAGATCTGTCAAGATTATCTGCTGAGAAACCCATTCAGATCTTCTCTCCTTTTACTTCTCCTCTACCTCCTCATCGAGTGGTAGACTAGTGGTTGGCGACAATAGACGTCCGATGTTCAATGGGCAAGTGAAGATAGCGACAATGATCGGTGAATCAACGACGAAAACGAAGGAAGAAGAAGTCTGGGTTCTGGGTTCAGAGTTCTCTCTTCTCTGTCAGCCTGTCTGTCGAAGTCTCGAAGATTGGACACTATCGAGTGCTTTTTAAGTTTTAATAAAAAATGAATAATAATATAATTTATAATATTATAATATAAATAGGATATAACCTTGTTGGGTCGGGGAGTTCGGGTACCCGTCGGGGACAGGGAAAATTGCCACCCCTATGAATGGGGAGTTCGGGTACCCGCCCAGAACACCGGGTTTTAAAACACTGGTCCAAAGTCCCTAGTAAGTAAGGTTCAAGTATCAATTTTCAAATTTACTAATTAGCATAGTTGAATTTGCTGCGTTTTTTTTGTTTTGGGTGGCCGGTGGTTTCTTTGTTGGCGGACTTCTTGTATATTCCTTTTTCTTAATAAATTTTTCTTTTTATCTTAAAAAAAGAATTCGTGTATCAAGAGTTTATTTTAATCCAATCATTTTAATTTTTTTTTAATTTGATAATAGGACATGAGACCTATCACACCACTTATTAAAGGTTCAAATAATTGAAGTTAGCTAATTCCTCTTCTTTGACATATCAATTAGGGGTGCAAATCAGGCGGATACAGACTAGGCTCGAGTTACCTAAGGGGTAGGCTCGGGCTTAGTCCAAAAAATTAAAAACATTTGATTTCTTAACCCAAACTCAACTCCAAGACTGAAAATTCAAACTCAATCGTATAAAATTTCGGACTAAGGCGGTTCGGGCTCGGGTTGGGCCCGCCCAAATTGTTCCCCTAATATCGATGACCCAAATTGATATTCACCAACGTTTGATGGTTTGATACCAATGTTTTAAAAACCTACCCCGAAGTAAATGTTTTATTTCAATTTAAAAGATAAATAATAATTAAAAGTAAAAAAAAAACAAAACCATATTTTAAATCAAACGGATCGCTGATCATATGAATGGTTTTTAAGCAAGAAGCAATTTAGGGGTAAAATTGATAGTTTCTGAGCCAAACGGTCCCACCATCGGGTGAACGACGGTTAGAAAAGCATGATAGCAATGTATAATAATAATAAAAAAAAACAGTAGCATCTATAAAAAATAAAATAAAAAACAATTGCTATGAAGTATGAACCACGTGAATAGAACGTGTTGAATTCCCCAAACACCCCCACCCCCGGGATTATTAAAAAATATCTTGTTATACAAAAATCAGTGAATGACATAAGTCATAAGTAAAAAGTTGAGAAGTTACCCCACGCCATCCCCCCATTCCTAGATCAACAAAGAAAGAAAAAACGAGTAAATCAAATCAAATCCATCCTAGCATCCGCCCCTCTTTTCAAACAATCGCGTTTTCGTTGTTTGAGACCCTGACCTTACCGTGTCTCCGCCGGAATATACCAAAACACCGCGTTGGCTATACGCTTCCACTTCTCATCATTTCAATTCCCACCATAATTTCCTAGATACTCCCATCTCCCATCCACTACTCTCTCTCTTTCTCTCTCTCTCTCTCTATATATGGTTTTCTTTGAAGTAAAAATCCACACACACGCGCAGCAGTCACACACAAACACCCTTTATTTCCGTCTGTCTATTATCTGTTATTTCTCTCTTCTTCTTCCTCCATCTCCATCGCCTTTGCCTTCCTCCCATGGCTGATGATAAGCAACCCCACTTGAACGGGGCATACTACGGCCCCCCGATTCCTCCCCAGCAATCCTACCACAGGCCTGGCCGTGGCAGAGGCCGCGGCTGCGGCTGTTGCCTCCTCAGCCTTCTCTTCAAGATCATCATCACTGTTGTCGTCGTCGTCGGCATCGCCGTCCTTGTCCTCTGGCTCGTCTTTCACCCCAACAAGGTCAAGTTCCATGTCGTTAACGCTTCGCTTACAGAATTCAATCTCACCGGCAACACGCTCAGCTACAACCTTGCACTCAATATGACCGTGAGAAACCCAAACAAGAAGATTGGCATTTACTACGACCGGATTGAAGCCAGAGCTTTCTACGACGACATCATGTTTGATTCCCAGACCCTGACACCGTTCTACCAAGGCCACAAGAACACCACTTTCCTCAATCCTGTCTTCCAGGGCCAATCACAACTAGTTCTCGGCACTTCCGAGCTTAACGATTTCAATACTGACAAGACTGCTGCCTCCTTCGATATCGATGTCAAGCTGCATCTCCGGATTAGATTCAAGGTTGGCTCGCTCAAGACTAACAAGTATAAGCCCAAGGTTAAGTGCGAATTCAAGGTTCCTTTGGTCACTAATCGCAGCTCGGTTGGTGGGTTCGAAACCACGAGATGCGACATCGATTTCTGATCGGTCTAGCCATTCACACCTACACCACTGATTCTTCTGTTTATTTATTATCTACTCTTTTTTTTTTTTTTCTGATTTACAGTGTTTCGTATATCAGCGGCTGTATGTATATGTTATTTTCTGCATAGGACACATTATTTTGTTCATTGGTTTACATTCTTTGGTGATTTATTATATATGTTAGACCATAGATATACTTTCTGTATGTGACTAAATAAAGAAGTAATATGGTGGGTTTTGATTTTCGTCATAAGATATACTCAGACAAAACAAGCTGTATATCCCTTGATCGCTAGTTCTTTTTAAGACAAGAATAAGCTATTGACTAGCTTAATTTAGTTAATGAAGCTCTAATTTCTAACTCCAGGAAGATAAAAGCTTGTTGCCACAAATTGCAAACTCGTCGAGAGAAAGTGAATTATGATAATACGCTTGTAAAGAACATACCTAAGATTATGCTTTTATCTTTTTTATGGACATATATTTCTCTTCTCTGAAGTAAGCAATTAATTTTCATTGGTAAAAATTATTAATTTCACCTCTCATCTCTATTCAATGTACATAAAGGGATTCAAATGCAGTATCATTTCCAGTCCAAAATTGCGTGTGCTTCCAGACTAGTTCCATATAGGGCTGAGCTCAGGCCTATATTTCAGGCCTGGGCCTAATTTAAGCCCTTATCCTAGTTACTAAGCCCAGTCCTTCCCAGCCCATTATTTTCATTGTTTGTAGATTTTACTTTTAATAGTACCTATTTAAGCAGAAATTTATTGGCTAAGAAGTTTTCAATCCCATTAGATATCCAAATACTATACACTCTCTATAATATATTTTGCTTCATATCTACATTAATTGGAAACATTTCCTAACTAGGAAACCATATGCTTTTCTTTGATTGCAACAATGCCCATTGTTAAAATTACAGTTGTACATCCAAAATTTTAAAATCCTCTCAACCATATTCAACCCTCCAAGTATGGCTGAAAACAGTGGCTAAGGGATATTTTTCTCAGATTTTTCAATACATCTCAACATAGCTCCAGCTCATTCATGGTATTTGCTTGTTTTCAAAAGCGGTACATCAACAAATTATATCAATGTGGAGAAGTACAATATTTTGTTCTTAGAAACAACAAATTAAAGAAAATGAAAAAGCTTGGGTCTGGGACCCAAAACATCTCATCTTTCCTAAACTAGGATGATCAGGACCCACCTTGAAGATTAGTTAAGATTAAATTCAGCTTAGGTTCCTTTCTAAAATGCCTGTTTTGAAACACATATTTGTGTAGTTGTAAAAAAAATTCTAATTAAAACATTTGACAGCCCTAGAAATGATGAGTGGATACATGGACCAGAGACATCTGATCATGTTAAGACCTCTCCTGGGTGGAATCCATATGTCCAATAATGCGTCTTCTTCCTCTGTATATCGGTCATGTAAAAAGTTGGGGCAACAAATAGAAATGGGTACCCAACATATCCAGCATTTTCGTTACTAGGGTTTGGGCCCAGAAATTTCAAACCCAAGCATAATTGGGTCAACTCGATTACATATGTTTAAAACCCGTTTGGAATTGGCCCAACCCCAGACTAATATATATCCAATAAATCTTTAAGCATATGATTAGTTTTTCTTTCCTTTGCAAGAATTATCTGTGCTGTTTATTTCAGAAGAATCAGTTTGGAAAGAGTATACAGTACAAATACGTACAAAATAATACAAAATACAAGGTTTTGCATTTCATATATTTGCATTTTTACTTGTTCCTATGGCTCAGTTTGGAAGGAGTACAGGGTCTTTTCCTAACTCAAATACTACTTCTGGGAAGATCCCAAGCTCTTTTGTATCTGTTCCGATCAAGTGATCCGACGATGTGTCCCCGAGTCTGAACACCAAATCATTCTTAACTTTTGTCATACTCTAGCTTGTAGGGGTGCTTTTCGGGAAAGAAAACCGCAGCCAAAGTTCTGTAGAGTGGGTTTTACTAGTCGAGTTTATTTAATGATGCCCATGTCTTTAGCCAAAATTGCCTGAGATGCCAATCTGTCGGGAATATGTCTCGAAGAAACATGATGCCACTTAACCCTATTCTAGATGTAGAAATTTTTGATGTTTGGAGTATTGATTTCATGGGACCATTTCTGCCATCATCTGGTCACGAATACATCCATGTGGCTATTGATTATGTGTCAAAATGGATTGAGGCAGTAGAAACCTGGACCAATGATCACAAAGTTGTAATGAAATTTCTTCAAAAGAACATTTTCTCTAGGTTTGGGTGTCCACGAACAATCATCAGTGATGGGGGTCGCACTTTACTAACGCGCAATTTCGTGCTTTGCTCCGTAAGTATGGAATCACCCGCAAGATAGCCACCCCCTACCATCCCCAAACAAATGATCAAGTGGAAGTGTCCAATAGGGAAATTAAAAGTATTATGCAAAAGTCCATTAAGCCCGACTAAAAATATTGGTTCGAAAGACTGGATGACACACTTTGGGCTTATCGGATTGCATACAAAACTCCCATTAGAATGTCTCCTTATAGGTTGGTTTTTGGTAAAGAATGCCACATTCCCGTCGAATTAGAACATCGGGCTTATTGGGCCATCAAGAAGTTCAATCTAGACCTAGGCCAAGCTGGATCCCACCAGGCCCTACAATTAAGTGAACTAGAGGAATTGCACAATGAGGCTTGTGAAAGCTCGCGCATTTATAAAGCCAAAACAAAGGCCTTCCATGATAAGTACATTTCAAGAAAAACTTTTGAACCAAATCAAAAGGTTTGGCTTTTTAATTCTAGGCTGCGTTTGTTCCCTAGTAAATTAAGGTCTAGGTGGGACGGGCCGTTTATTGTAGAAAAAGTGTTTCCGTATGGTGCAGTTAAAATCGTTGATCCAAAGAATGGAAGCACATTCAAAGTCAATGGTCAAAGACTGAAAACATATGTAGAAGGAGTCTCTAAGAGCGGAAAGGTTAAGAAGATAGGTTTAAGTGATCCAGAGGGAAGTGAGTAAATGTGTCTCGCTGAAGACGTTAAACTTAGCGCTGGTTGGGAAGCAACCGAATGTAATTTTTTCAGTTAATTTTAGGATTAAAGTTTTTTTTTTCTTAATTCAAGACCAAGTGGCATACCTTGAACCCCTTAGGAAAACCCTACTCGTTGTTCCCTTTGGTCCAAATCTTTTTTGCATCATTCTAATCATGCCATTAGGGACAATGGCATTTCAGTTGTAGGGTGAAGAAAGAGAGAGAAAAAAAATGAAAAAAAATTCGTGAAGCTAAGCCTTTAAATATATAGAACTAAAATTTCACTAAAATTTTCCATTAAAAGAGATTCCCAAACAGAAAAAGTTAAGGAAACTGATAAAAGAACATTGAATTCTGTAGAAATTGGTAGCAAGTGATAGGAGTCAAAATTGGTCTTGTTTGAATATAGTTTTTAATTGTTAATAGACAATGGACTACCCTGAACAGTGTTGTAAGAAAAAGGATAAAAAAGGGGGATAAAAGGTCAATGGATAGGCTAGACTTAGTAACCGGGTCTCTTCACCTAAGTCAAGTGTCGAGATTCACGTCAAACGGAAAAGGGAATGCCAAAGACACTTACCTAACACTTACTAACTGGGTCTCTTCACCTAAGGCAAGTGTCAGGATTCACGTAAAACGGTGAAAGGTATCAATAAAAATAAGTTTAGGGGTAGAAATCTGCTGTCAGAAATAATAAGAAGAATACCTATCTGATTTTAAAATCAATCTCATCTTATCAAGATAGTTTGCAAATGGAAGGGTAAATAAGATTTTTTAAGCCATATTTCTGTAATATTCAAAACAAGACAATTTTACCCCTAAAGCCCAATTCCAATCTATACAGAGTTTGAGAGTGCTGAAATCAGGATGCTTGATTAATTCTGTTAGGGATGATCTTGAGATGGGAAAGATCTATGCTCAGTGTAATTTTAAGGCTGTATTGCTAAGGAACTAGCAATGGTTAAATTGGGAGGTGTGATAACCCAGCATTTTGATACCGTAAGGGCATCAATTCAGGGGTATTTTCGGCCTTAGGATAGTCAAGTTGCACCATTTTTCCTGTTAAAATCAATTATATTACCACTGAGGGTCTCTATGCAAATTATGTAGAAAATTGGAAAGTTTTCATGGCTGAAGTGCAGATTTTGAGAAGCTGGTGTGAAGTCCAGCTGAGAAAGGGAGTGTTTTTGTGAAATTCTGAAAGTAGGAGGGCGCCTCCTAGTTGCTAAACCCAGTTTAACGCCCCTCCTACTATATTAGCATGCTCCCCACGCCTTAGCAAACCCTAGGGCACCTTTTAACCCATTCTTTTAACTATTAACAAACTCTAACCACCCCTAACTGCTAAATCCTCACCTTCCATCCCTTCTAATCGTCACCATCCATTCTAGGGCACTCTCCTTTTAGCATTATAACCCTAGGAGCCACCTAACTTCTAATCTTCACTATTCAGTCTTTAGCCATTAAATCTCAACCTTACATAATATTGGGTGCCTTCTCCTTTTCATCTCAGCCTTAGGATCACCCTAGAACCATCCTAACCCTTCATTCTAAACCCTAGGGCACCCATATTTTTTCTAAAACCCAGTTGCCGCCCCCTCTTTCTCTCTATTTCTAGTTGTGTCCACCCTTCTTTATAAAAAGGACCCAGGGACCCTGTAGAAGGGGTTGGTCAATTCACCCAGGTAAGAAGGAAGGCTTATCTTGAGAAGTTCGAGGGTAGAAGAAGAAGAGGATGCCCAGGCAAGAGGAGGGGTTCCTACTTGCAGTTTGCCAACAACAACACTATTGCCACCTCTGGATTTGATTCCCTATCATTTTTTCTTCAGTTTTAGAATTACTTTCTATTCTTTAATTTCTAGTTCAGTTTTTCTTTTGCAAATTTTACTTTTATTAGATTTAATTTGTACTTTATTTCTTTTTTGCAGATCTGAAATTTGGCCAGGTAAGACAGAAGGCCTAGCTCGAGAAGTTCGAGGGTCAACGGCGAGATCCGAAGACTGCTAGCTCTGATCAGATTATAGATTTTTATTTCATTTCTTTCATTTATTTATTTTTGTATTTATTTATGTTTCTGCACTTTCAACTTTCAGCACTGTTCGAATTCATTATTTTTTTAGTTTAATTAATTAATTCTTATATTTCTGCAACTCCCTCTTGTGTTCTCTTGTCTGAATTTGAGTAGATATTAATTTTTCCCTCCCTTCCCTGTGGATACGACTCGTTCTCATCACTTTACTGCGTTAGTAGTTGTTTGAGAATCAGAATAAAATTAGAAATGTTTAAACTAGTGTTCCGAAGTGTTTAACGATGCGCTTCCGGACACACCAGTTACCACCTGGGTTTATGTCACTTCGATACGATGGTATGTATTGCTCATTGCATTTACAAGCTTTTTCCAATTGTAGTTAGGCCACTATTGCGGAATGGCTTGTTCATCTCAACATGCCTCAAAATACTGAATGTTTGTAGTATTTCATCTCGCTTGAGTGTGCAAAGTAATAAGATTCATTGCTGTGTTTGTTGTTGCTACAACTTTTTGTTTCCATTGTCTTTCATTGACCTTGGGGTTTCCATGATCTTCCTGGGTTTGGCAAGGCATGTTACCACATTTGGGAAGACTAAGTCTTGGGAATTATCATCACACCTGGTGATTCCAAGGCTTTCTTAGGTTTGTTGGGGTAAGTTGTCGCACTTTAGATGGATAACTGTTGGGATTTTTCATCATGCCTGATGTTGCCAAGGCCTTCCTGGGGTACATGTCATTATGCCTGGGGTTGCTAGGGTAATTCATCGTCTCTTGGAAAGTTTAGTATTAACATCACACCTAGGTTAACAATGCCATCCTAGGTGGACCAGGGAATATGTCATCACATTTTATATCAATCGATGATGGGATTTTGTCATCACACTTGGTATTATCATTGCCTTCCCGGTGTTGCCATGGTACGTCATTACTTGTTAGGAAGCTTAGTGTTTGGACCTATCATCGCACCTGGTGTAGCCAGGGCCTTCTTAGGGTTGCTAGGGTATATTTATTGTCGCACTTAAGGTTGCTAAGGCCATCCTGGGTGGACTGGGGAATATGTCATTGTGCTTGGGGTTGCTAGGGCCTTCCTGGCAGACCAGGGTATATGTCATCGTGCCTGGGGTTTCCAGGATCTTCCTGGTAGACCATGGTACATGTCATCATGCTTGGGGTTGCCAGGGCCTTCCTAGCGGACCAAGGTATATGTCATTGCGCCTGGGGTTGCCAGGGCCTTCTTGGAGGACCAGGGTATATGTCATCACGGCTGGGATTGCCAAGGTCTTCCTGGTGGACTAGTGTATATGTCATCACTCCTAGGGTTTCTAGGGCCTTCCTAGTGGACCAGGGTATATGTCATTTCTCTTGGGGTTTCCAAGGTGTTCCTAGCAAACTAGGGTATATGTCATTGCTCTTAGGGTTTCCAGGGCTTTCCTGGCAAACAAGGATATATGTCATTGCACCTAGGGTTGCCAGGGCCTTCCTGGCAGACCAGGGTATAGATAAAAGGCACAATTGTAAAAGAGAACTTTGATTAATTTATTCAAGATTGATGATATGTATAAATGAAACATGACATGTATTATTCAAGATTGATAATATGTACAAAATAGACAACCATACTATGTTCAAGAATTCACATGTAAATTTGACAAAGTTTACATCATTACTCATTATACAACTTCAACTAGTGGCCATTCACTATGTCATCTTGTTCATATGTAGCTATATCTTTTAGTACATAATATCCTATTGGATGAGCTTCTTGGATGATGTAAGGACCTACCCAGTTAGGTGCAAACTTGCCAGCTGATTTACCTTGTCTGACATTTAGTGCTATTTTTACTACATTGTCTCCCTCTTTGAATTTTTGGGGCTTTAATAGTTTATTGAAGTTGGTGGCCATGACCTATTTGTATGTAATTTGCTTCTTCAATTATTTTTCTCTAGCCTCCTCTATGCATTTTAGTTTATCTCTAAGCAATTGGTCCATGTCATCTATTTGGAAGTGTTTTCCCATTATATAGGCTACTCTTGCGAACACTATTTATATCTCCGCCAGTAGAATTGCTTCCTGGCCATATACCAAAGAATAAGGTGTTGCCTGTGTACTCCTTCTGATTGTTGTGCGATATTCCCAAAGTGTTTTGGACAACTTATCTACCCAATCCTTTTGGTTCTTAGACACCATCTTGCTTAGCATCTTCAACAAGGTTTTGTTGGTTGCCTCTGCTTGTCCATTCCCTTGTGGGTAATAGGTTATGGATGTGCCCAATCGTGCCCCGTATTGACCCAATAGGTCCCAGACTTCTTGGTTTTTGATTGATAACCCATTGTCCATCAGAATCCTCATCAGGACCCAAACCAATTGACTATGTGCTACCTCAAAAAGTTTGCAATGTTCTCTGCACAAATTCTCCTTAGTGGTATGGTCTCTGCCCACTTTGTGAAGTAGTCCGTAGCTACTATGATGAAGCAATATCCCCATGAAGGTGGGTGTATTTTTCCTATCAAATCTACCCCCAGGTATGGAAAGGCCATGGTGTAATGATGGGGTAGAGGTCATTGGCTGGACGGTGTATCCTTTCGCCATGTACTTGGCATTTGTGCCACCATAAATGCTTTTGGGTATCTTCTAGTAATGTAGGCGAGTACAAGCCTAAGTGCAGGATGTGTTTGTGTAAGGCCATTTGTCCTTGGTGTGGGGCTAGTTTAGAACTATGGGCTTCGTCTAGTGCTTCTTCTATTTCCTCACTAGCTAAGCAGCATAGAGGTTTCCCTGTGCAAGATTTTTTGTACAACACTCCATCATGCAGATAGAATCTTTTGGCTTTGGCTAAGAGTTTTCTTCTCATAACTGGGTCAGTTGGTGTTGTGTTGTTTTCAATGTATTCTATGTAAATGTTTCTCCAATCTGCACCACCTACTTTGAGGCACTCATTCTTGTCTGCCTCAGGTATACATTTTTCACAATCATTTTGAGCCTTAGCTGCATATGTTTTCATCTTTGGCGAGTAATACCAACCTCTGTAATCTCCTATAAAATGTTGCAGTAACATCTCCATAGTAAGTTCTGAGTTTCATTCAAGACTACTTCTGTCTCTTTGGGACCTAAGCATCTTGCCTTGACTCCATCTGCCATTTTGTGGTATAACACTCCACTCACCAGTTGGAACCTTAGTAAGACTTTTCCATCATGCATCACCTTTGTCAGGTTACTCAGCTTTTGTATTTTTTTGTGTCTCCAATCATCCTCTTTTATGTCATCTTTTGTTTCAACCCAGTGTCCTAGTCTTTCTGTCGATGGTTCATAATGCATCTGGATTGTTATGTTGATTGGGTTCACACTCGGCTGTATTTTGGATCCAATCATCCTTTTTTATATCATCTTTTGTTTCAACCCAGTGTCCTAGTCTTTCTGTCGATGGTTCATAATGCATCTGGATTGGGTTCACACTTGGCTATATTTTGGATCCCAGTGTGGCTAATGCATCGGCTTATCTATTTTTTACTCTATTCTAGTGCTCATAGGTTACTTCAAGTCTCTAGTTAACCACTAGATCAATGTCGTATATGGCAAGATCTTCTACTCCTTCACTGTTGTGCTACCATCCATCTGCCCAATTACTAATTTAGAGTCCCCTATTACTTTTACTTTCTTTGCTCCGGAGTCCCTGGCTATATTGTTAGACCCAATACTAGTGCCTCATAGTCTGCTATGTTGTGTGAATAGGGGAACTATAATTTGAAGGACTAAGATGAAGTATCTCTAGTAGGTGAAGAAAATGTAACTTCGACTCCTGTGGAGGTGTTTGTATTGCTCCCATCAAAGGTCAGGGTCCACTCTCCATCTTCCACTACTGCTATGATGGGTAGTTCTTTGGGTACCTCTTCAGAGATGGGAAGTTGTCATCGGTTGGGAAGGCAGCTAGGAGGTTTGTGACCGCTTGGCACTTAATTGCCTTTGGCTGGGTGTACTCAATGCTATACTCATTTAGTTGTATCGTCCACTTCATAAGTCTCCCTGAGAGTGGAGGTCTCTCTATGAAGTACTTGATTGGATCACTCCTTGTGATCAACTTCATCTTTTGGCCTAGGGTGTAGTGTGTGAACTTCTATATGGTGGAAACTAATGCCAAGCCTACCGCTCCATATGGGAGTAGTTCTTTTATGCTGGCTTCAAGGTTCTATTGGCATATATTGGACACTCAATACCCTCATCATTTTCATGGGATAATAGACACCTGACAACTTTTGAATTTGATGCTATGTACACCTTGAAATCTCGACCACTCTTCGGAGGTGACATGGTTGGGGCTTTGGCCAAATTTTGTTTCAACTGATTGAAGGAATTTTGATGTTCGTTGACCATTTGTACTCTATCAACTTCTTGGTCAACTTCAGTAGGGGCATTGCTGCAATTCCCAAGTTGAGGTTAAACCTTCTAAGGTAGGAGGATTTCCCTAGGAAGGTTTTTAGTTGTGACTTAGTGTTTGGAGGGAGGGGTAGATCTAGGACTACTTTCACCTTTACCTCATCTAGGTGGATCCCAATTTGGTCAACTATACTTTGGTGGACACCTTTCTAAGTCAAAGTGGTCTTTTCTTTTCTTTGCTTTCACTACTATGTCATTTACATAGCACTCAATCTCCTTATGCATCATGTCATGGAATACACTCATCATTGCTATCTGGTATGTGGTTCCTGCATTCTTCAAGCCTAAGGGCATCATCTTGTAGTAGAAATTCTTGATTAGCATTCTGAATGCTTTGTAGGTGCATCTACAAGGTCCATGTATATCTAATTATATCCACTGTAGGCATCTAGGAAAGAGAACAACTGGTTTATAACCTTTGAATCAATGAGGATATCCATATTGGACAATAGGAACTCGTCTTTAGGGTAGGCCCTGTTCAGGTCCCTGAAGTCAACACAACACCTAGGGTAAGGGAGGGAAAAGTCAGTATACTAATTTCTTTTTGATGACTATAAGCTAATGTGCCAGGATCTGGGCACTAACCTTAGTTGTCCATTCTTCTTTTTGGCTGGAATTACATTAGCTAACCATGGTGGGTGAGCGATGGGCTTGATGAAGCCTACTTTTAGAAATCGTTCAACCTCCTCTTTGATTTTTAGTGCTATTTCCAACTTGAAGATCCTCTGTGGTTGTTTCGTAAGTTTAAATTTAGGATCAATGCATAGTGAGTGTTTGACTAGTTCCACATCCAATATGGAAATCTATCATATGACCAGGCAAAAATTTCATGGAATTCTATTGACATGAGAGAAAACATAGTTCAGTTTCGTTTTAATATGTGTCCTAATTTTGTGATAGGGGAAAGAAAGGATTTTGTACCTTTCAAAATATCTAGTAGACTTTGTTTTGCGTCATAATTTTGTGATAGGGGAAAGAAAGGATTTTGTACCTTTCAAAAGATCTAGTAGACTGTTTTTCCATAGGTTCTAATCTGTCTAAGATATACAATGACCTTCTCTCTTCTCCTTCTACGGCCATATTGACCTCTTCTAGTGGTTCTCCCACAACATCAATGGAATCCTACATGTGCTAGGTGGCGTGTGGACTTCATCGTAGTACTCTACAATTTCTTTAATTTTCCCCTTTTATTTAAGTGGTCTTTAGTATTTCTTTATGTTTCTAATTGTATGCACAAACTTTTGTGTTGTACCTTTGGTTCTAGTGGGTTTTGTTTTGTTTATTCACAATCTTTTGTGACCAGATCATCGCGATGTCCTTTTGTGAAGATGGTACAAAAAAATAATTCTGATTGAGGAAACATTTAGAACGCATGCATATATTTATTTATTTGTAGAGAAATGTAGTTTACAATAATCATTTGATTTTAGCGAGCATGGTATATGACAAATAATAATAATAAAGTCATACCTCGGGGATGGCCTTATTAGTGGCTGGCATATCAGCGTCCTCATACTCTTCCATGATCATGTAATAACTCTACCCATTTTCATTGGTGACCTGCACACACCTAGACCGCTTCTTTCTCTTGGGCGTTGGAGGAGGCTCACTTACTAGGCTTGGCATCTGTATGCTTTCCACCTTGGCCACTCTAGTCTCACCTTCTTCAACCAGCTATGTGTTGTAAATCATGTCATGGAGGTGAGTCTCAGTTATATCAAACGAGACGCGGGTTGCTGGGATACTCACTACACGACCTCTGTATTTGGCCTTGATGCATTTTTGATACATTGATGGAACCAGGACCAAGCCATGTATCAATGGGCACCCCAACAGAGTGTGATATATTGTCCATTCCAAGATCACCTGGAACTCTTGGTTGATGGTGAATGGTCCAATGGCAACCGATAGCTCAATGGACCCCTCTCTGACAGATGCATTACCGCTGAAGTCTGTAACCTCCATAGGCAATCCCTTAACTGTCTCCTTTTGAATGTTCATCAATTTTAGAGTGTGGACAAAGATCAACTTCATAGAACTTTCCAGATCAATCATGTATTGTCGCATCTCGTAGCCCCCAATCTTGGCCGTGATGTATAGGAGCTGGTTGTGGTGGGGGTTAGTGGTCAGCATGTCATCTGGGCTGAATTCCATAGGAGATTTGTCCAATTGATGGGATTCCAATGGCCTTCTGAATGTTTCTGCTAGTGCCTTGATGGCAAGCCATCTCCTCAAGGCACTACCATCCTGATTGCTGAAAAATTGCTTTAATTCAATGCTTTGCTCAAACCGTTGGATCAGTATATCAGGGTGGTCATGGTCTATTGGTCCCATAGTGTTGATGTTGCCTCCTTGGGTGTGTAGAGAGGGGGTTGGTCTCCACTTGAGCTGGCTTCCTCTTGACGAAGTCGTCCAGCTTCACCTTCTATACGAACAACTGCCTGAGTGAGAAATAGTCCATCGGGTCATGGTTTGACGACTGGTGAAAGTTGCACCACCGTCCCCCATGCCTCTCCTTTTTTAGGTCAACTCCTAGTGGTGGTGGAGGTAGGTTGATCATGCGATCCCCTACTAACTTGTTCATGATCATTATTACCTCCTCTTTGCAATAGGCAAAAGGAGGAGGGGGTGGTGGCAGTAGGTTGTTCCTCAGGTTCTGGTTTTCGCCATGGTAATAGGGCCCCTGGCTAGGCCCCTTATTGTTTTGAGGCCTCTTGTCGACGGCATACGCTTCGCTCTTCCCATATTGTGATGATGTTGGGACCGATTGTGGTACTCTTGATAGTGCACGCTGAACTCTCCACACATATCCATAGCTGACTCAAAGTCTTAATCTCATTATTCTCAATGCCTATCCTATAGGCTACTTGCATACCTTGCATGCATTTTTTGACAAAACTCTTCTCAGTGGTGTGCTCATCAAAAATTAAATGAGTCAAGTTCTGGAACCTCATGACATAATCCAAGAGGTCCTGGCCTATGTGTTGCTCTGTGTTACGTAGGTCTGACATTATCAGTCTCCATTCCAAAGTGAAACATTTGGACAAGAATCTATTCGCCAACTCTGCCCATGAGTCTATGCTACCCGCGGTCAGATTGACAAACCATTGCTAGGGCGGGATGTAACCATTGAGGTAAGGTTCGTCTATGATCAGGTCGGAGTGGGGTTTCTAGAGGACAAGTGAGGCTTTATTTTGGCTATCCATCATCAGGCCTTCGGCATACTCCTTCAGTTCATCATGATTGATGGGTGCTGCCACTGTTGGGTTGGTTTGTGGGGGTTGCATAGGGTTGCTCAATGGTGGAAAAGCGGGTTCTCTATGCCATGTCTTATGCTAGCACAAGGTTGGCTCTGGATGGGTGTTCACTCATGTTGGGATTCAGGTTAGTGGGATGGAGGTAGAAAGGTTGACGGGAGTGGGTTGGTGGTTGGTAGGGATGGAGGTAGAAGGGATGATAGGAGTGGTTGGTGATTGTTTAGTCATGAATGACTTCTGGAGGAGTAGCTGCAGTATGCTTCTCATCTCATTCTGCATCTGTTCCATGCGGTCGAATGGAGACTCAAACTCATAAACTTTCCAAGAAAGGATCTCAATGTCGACCTGGTCGGTCGACTCTTGTCCTACCTGGTCTTTGGTTTCTAGGTTGACATTTTTCTGCTCATCAATCTGTTCTTTAGGGATGGTAAAAAGGTTAATCCTACGGGTGGCTATCCTCTGTGATCAAGGAAGAACTAGAAATTCTAATGTGAGTGTGGTGGTAAGGCTACATATTGGGGTCTCCTTGATGAACGAAGGAAGGCTAAGGACAAAGGGTAGGCAAAGGGCTTTGAGTGACAGGAAGGTAGAGTGATAGAATGATGTTCTCATTATGAGTTAGACCTCTACTTATAGGGAGTGATCAGAGGTCCTGAAAGGAAGGAGCTAAAAGCGTTTGACTCCCACTAGGAAATAGCATCTACAATTCGGTGTCAATTGTCAGGGAACACCGCTAGGGTTTCACCACATGTCTTATGAGATATCTCAAGTATGAGCTTTCTATTCATCAGAGGATTCTCATAATACATGTATGCTACTTCCTTTTGCGAGTCTCTTAGACTGACGTGGTGCGAATGACATCAATACTTATCTCATGTGTCATTTCTAATCTTACTGGGCGTTTTTCACGTGCATCATTAGTGAAGCATGTTTTTCTTTCACTCTCATCTCTAACCTGCGACATACACCATCTCATCACAGGTTTGTGAAGGCTCTAAGGCAAACCCACGTTGTCTCATGCTTATCGCACAAATGCGACGAATCTAAGCTCGTCATAGCCTCGCGATGGCATTATGCTCTTCGCAGGCTCTGAGATTGTCTTTGGTATTTCGGCTTTGGGTCCATTGTATGCCTACAGTGCCCTTTAGCTCATCACAAGCTTGTGCAGATGCAAGGCTCACCACAGATATGTGTCGAGCCCTAAACTCATCATGGGTACCTTCATAGCGTTGATTTAGCACCTTCTATGCTACTACAATCATGGTGATCAACAAGTACCAACGCCAGTCCTATGTAAGGATGGAAGGACAACTACGACACAATTCAGCAACTCCTCAAAGCCAGCTATGAGGGCATTGAGATGACAATTTGGAAGGATGCACACTCAAAAGCTCATGCAGTGAAATGATGACAGATGAACCAAGGATGATACCGATAATAGCCATATAGGTCCAAGCATAATGCAATTGTTTTATTTCTTAGAAATTTTGAAAAGAAAAGAAGAATAAAAAAAGGAAACCAATACTCTTATTAGCATGAAATTATTGCCTCCAATAACAGGATTTATATAAAAATATAGACATGAACTCTAGTGGACTTCTTTGATTTTTTTTTGTTCTTTTTTTGTATGAATACCAATAATATTCAGAACTAAATGATCATGACACGAATCTAGCATTGATTTATTCCAAGTTCAAGCATGGCTAAGTGATTTCTTAAGCATATAGAACACAACCATGGCCAACTTTGTTAGTAGTCAACCAAAAGGAAAGTAGGGCCTAACTGCATAAGAGTGTCAAATAAGAACTAGGCCATGCTAGGAATAGATATATTGAGAATCACATTATCTACAGCCCAAAGAATCCTACTATCATACTATATGATGTAATTACTCCCAAAAGATTAACAATTAAAATTATGAAAACAGCCAAATGAACTGAAGAGTATAAGCGTGAATTAAATGTAAATTCACAATCTCACCTGAACACAGAAAAAAGGACAAGAAACAAGCTTCCATCATGAGAACTAAGAACATGAAATTTAGAACTACCTTCATGATTGAATTTTTTGTTTTTTTTTTTTTTTTTTGAAAAACTACTAAATCATTAGAAGTTGAACAAGGAAAATGAACAGAACATAACAAAAACACAAATGTATGCATATATACATAAATGCATATTAAGAGGGCTTGCAACTACTTTTTTTTTTCTTTTTAATCTCATATACTTTATTATCTATTTAAGAAACTAAAAACTAATGCAGTAGGAAAAATAAACACACTAGACTGGGAGGTAACTTTTTGAAATTTCAGGTGGTATGAGGACATTAATGGTAGGGGAGTAACAATATCTCCTTCAAAGAAAACAGGACAAACACCATTCACACAGCCCTCAATGCTCCATAGTGAAGTCGCCATTCTGTGAACGTCCAAAAAATCACCCATTGTTCACTTTATGGCCAATGAGATGAAGTGACCATCCATTAGAATAAGATAACTGGTAATAATGGGCCTCCTGGATTTAAATTTAAAAAATAAATTTGGATTTAATGGTTACTCCATATCAATCGACCGAGACAAAGCTAATCTGTGTAGCCTGAGAGAGAGGAGGAAGGGGTTAAGCACCCGTCTGTCTAGTCAATGTGAACAACAATATTCCCTGCTTAAACTGGATTCAAGAATCTGGTTCTCTAACAACTCGAAAGAGCATAGCTATTTCTTTCTTCTCTTCCAAACCAATCCCCTTTTGGATGCAGGGACCGGAGCAAAAGGGTAAGGAAACCCTCACCCCTTTTCTATCAGAGCCCACACCGTCGAGCTCAGTTAACTGGTATGAAGTGTGATGAAATGTGCTAGCCGCTCGATCACCGGAGAGTGCTCCAACTACAGAACTGAAACATTGAGAAATGGCCACCAGGAGAAACACGACCAAAAGAAAAGAGAAATAAAAATAGATAAATAGGTAAACAAGTAGAAGACAAAACTATGTTAATTTACTGCTAAATCCACTTCAAGCAAGGGAAAAGAGGATGAGATAGTGCGTTTTAACTCCTATGACCTTAAGACTGAAGATGTTGTGGAGTTTGCGTACAAAGGTTCAGTGTATAGCTGGATTTTTTTTTGCTACCGAAACCCTAGCTTGAGATGGTAGAAGGGTATATTAGAGGTGAGCGGCACTGGGATTTGAAGATGGTGTGCTTGGCAATGACAGTGGAGGCGGCTGATGGAAGCAGACCAATAGTCTTCCCCTTTTCTTCTTTCTCAACTCTTTCTCTCTGTTGCTCTTAGAGGAGCTTCTCTGTCCTCTCCTTTTCTGGGTCAACTCTTGGTGCTAGTGGAGGCAGGTTAATCACATGATCCCTGACTAACTTGTTCATGATCATTATTACCTCCTCTTTGCTGCAGGTGAAAGTAGGAGGAGGTGGTAGCAGCGAGTTGTTCCCCCGGTTCTGGTTGTTGCCATAGTAATAGGGCCCCTGGCTAGGCCCCCTATTGTTTTGAGGCCTCCGATCGATGGCATACGCTTCATTCTTCCTATATTGTGATGATGCTGAAACGGACTGGAGTGTGGTACTCTTGGCAGTCCACTCTGTCCTCTCTATGCACTTCCACAATTGACTAAAAGTCTCAATCTCAATGTTCTCAATGCCTATCCTATAGGATGGTTGCATACCTTGCACGCATTGTTTGACATAACTCTTCTCAATGGCATGCTCATCAAAAACTGAATTAGTCAATTTCTGGAACATCGTGACATAAGCCAAGAGGTCCTTGCTTACTGGCTGTGTTATGTTGCACAAGTTTGCCATTGTCAATCTCTACTCCAAAGTGAACCATTTGGATAAGAATCTCTTTGCAAACTTTGCCCACAAGTCTATGCTACCCGCGGTCAGATTGATGAACAAAGTGTATGCAAGTCCTGTAAATGATTTGGAGAATTCTCTAACTTTTTGGTCTCTGTCCAAGGTGAATGACCCCGAGGTGCCCACGAACTTATTCACATGTTCTTGTGGGCTCCCTTTTTGCCCATCATACTACGGCTAGTGCTGTGGCGGGAAGTAACCTGTGGGGTAAGGTTTGTATAAGATCCTGTCAGAGTAGGGTTTCTGGATGACATGTGAGGCTTGGGCTCTGTTTTGGCTCTCCACCATTAGGCCTTGGACATACACCTTCAGTTCGTCATGGCTGATGGGCGCTTCAGTTGTTGGATTGGTTTGTGGGGTCGCACGGAGTTGCTCAATAGTAGAAAAGTGGGTTCTCTATGCCATGTAGCATAAGGATGGCTCTAGCTGGGTGTTCACTCATGCTGGGATTCATGTTAGTGGGCTAGTGGTTGACAGGGATGGAAGTGGAAGGGCCGACAGGAGTGGTTGGTGATTGTTTAGTCACGAATGACTTCTAGAGGAGTAGTTGTAGGGTGCTTCCATCATGTTCTACATATGCTCCATGCGGTCCAAATAAGACTCGAACTTATAAACTTTTCCAAAAAGGATCTCAATGTCAACCTAGTCGGCCGACTCCAGTCCTGCCTGGTCTACGATTTCCAGGCCGACTCCAATCCTACGGGTCACCATCATCCGTGATCAAGAAAGAACCAGAGATTCTAACGTGAGTGTGGTGGTGAGGATACATATGGGGGTCTCCTTAAAGGATGAAGGAAGGTTGATGGTAAAGGGTAGGCTAAAGGCTTTGAGTGCAGGAAGGTAGAGTGATAGAATGATGTTCTTATTATGAGTTAGACCTCTACTTATAGGGAGATATCCCGAGATCCCAAAAGGAAGAAGCAAAAAACATTTGACTTCCACTTGGAAAGAGAATCATCAATTTGGTGTCAGTTGTCAGGGAACACCACTAGGGTTTTGCGAAGTTTCTTATGAGATATCTCGTGGATTCACATAATACACGCATGCTACTTCCTTTTGCGACCTGTAGGATTAGCCAAAACAGAGATTCTAATGTGAGTGTGGTGGTAAGCATACGGGTCACCATCATCGATGTCAATTGTTAGGGAACACTACTAGGGTTATGCCATGTCTTATGAGATATCTCAAGGAAAAGATTTTCATTCATATGAGGATTCTCATAATACATGTATGCTACTTCCTTTTGCGAGTTTCTTAGATTGACATGGCACGAATGGCATCAATACTTGTCTCATGTGTCTTTTCTAATCTTATTGTGTGTTTTGTCATGTGCATCATTAGTGAAGGCTCTGACCTCATCGTAGACCCACGCTGGCACATGCTTATCGCACATATGTGACAAAGCTATGCCCATCGCAAACTCACAATGGATTTATGCTCATCGTAGGCTCATGATGTCTTTGAGATTGTCTTTGGTATTTCATCTTTCGGTGCATTGTATGCCTACAGTGGCCTTGAGTTCATCACAAGGTTGTGCATACGCTAGGCTCATCATGTTGGACAGTTTTGTATGCCCTTAGCTTCAATCAGAATGATGTACTTTATGAGTTTATTGTAAATGAATAAAAGTGCATATTTGATTCATGTTCCCTTGGTATGTTTCTGTGTAATACCCTTAAACTGGACACTTGATGAGATTTGTGTTAGTTTAGAATGTTCACAGCCGGTGGGTCGGTCTGGGGAGACCTATCCTGATAAAAGGCTGACACTGTTGTGCCACCAAGTCGGTTGGGGTGGCCTGTCTCAGCTGCTAGGGTGAGACCCTAGGCACATACAGTGTAGGATTAATTGAACCTTTGAACTGGACTTGATTTCTAGTATTTCCCTGGGCCTTGGAGATTGATGGGAAAAACTGGAAAGTTACACCCGACCCCTAGACTCGATTATGATACACTAATTGTCGGATTGGGCTGTCTTTGATGTACCAATCAGTTAGATCCTTAGCGGGGGTCAAAACCTGGGTATGTTGGGACAGTCTGAGAATTCATCTGAGTGGGTAATCATAGTGACAGGATCAGCCCCTTTGTCGGACAAAGGTAATGATCAGGGATGCACTCTCTCTGATGGAAACCAAGACTGCCGGCAATCGATTTCAATCATTGAGATTTGTTTTGCAAAATATATTTTATATGAGATATAAAAGTATATATATTATGATTTCTGAAATGTTTGCAAAAGGTTTTAATTCTCGGGATCCATATAAGTAGAGAGTGCAACATTGTTCCTTACAGACGAGGGAGAGGTCCTCTCTTGTTGGGCAGTGTTTGATCATTATGGGCTGAGAGGTTAAGTATAAGACCATTGAGGATAATACCTGATGGGGCTAATCTTGCATCTACCCACAGTCCCTGGGTGTTAGAAGGTGGCTTGGCCCAGGGACCACTTAGGGTAAGTGTTGGGCCCATAGAGCCCATTTGATGGGTTTCAGGGGGTGCACTGTTCATAACAATGTATTCGGCCAGGCCTTGTAACAAAGGTTGGGCCGAACCCATGTGGCTGATGTGTAGATCAATGCTTGGGTCCCATGCCATACAAGGAAGCCCAGTTGGGCAGCAGTTAGGAAGGCTAAGCGAGCACATAAGCTTAATGGGCCTAAAGCCCATTTTAAACTAGACTAATTTAATAAGTTAAATATGGGCGAATTATGAGATGGATCAGCAGATAGGATAGGGATCCGCTTAGAGAGTCCAGATCTGAATGTGATTCAGATCTGGAAACCTTCTAATAAGATTAGGAGAAGGCTGATCTAATTTGCAAATAAGAGAAAGGTTTATCCTTATCACCTAAAGGGATGTCTGATCCAAAAAAGATTTGGATCACCAACTCCTAATTGGATTATGAGCTGATCCTTTAGGGTTACAAAAGAAGGAGGGGGTGGCAGCCTTTAGAAGACACATACTCACATTCTCTTCAGAGCTGAAATCACAAAAGGAAGAATTAAGCAACCCTGCAGAATTCTTTCTTGCCGCCCAAGTTTGCCAGTTTGATCTCCAATTGTTGGAGAAGTCAAGATTCAATCTTGACATCAGTTCTTTGTGAAAGGATTGATAGGAAGTTGTGCTCATGTGCCATCCTACTGTTTCTTGTGAAGGATAGAGTTCTTGGAGAAGAACACTAATGATTCTGCTCCATCTTGCACTGTGCCATCTTCAGTGGGAGCAGTCTTTGGATCCTTCCTTGGGCATGAACACCTTCATTGAGAGATAATGTTTCTCTATATCAGGTATACTTCTCTCCTACTCCTTTTGGTTCAGATCTGGTTCAGTTTATGGTTCAAGATTGATCATTGAAAATATGTTTTTCTAAATAGGGAATGTGATTCCCTGTTGAAGGGAGAGAAAAAATTTTGAAATTCGCCCCCTTTTTTCGCAAGATTTGGGCATCCATATGATGGATCTCTCATCCCTTCACATTACAGATATGTGATGAGCCCTAAACTCGTCACAGGTACCTTTGTGTCATTGGTTTAGCACGTTTGGTGCTATTACAATCGTGGTGACAATTTGGAAGGATGGACACTCGAAAGCTCATGCGGTACAATGATGACAAATGAACCAAGGATGATACTACTAAGAGCCAAACTAGTCCAAGCATAATGCAACTACTTTATTTCATAGAAATTCAGAAAAGAAAAGAAGAAGAGCAAAAAGCTAAGGCTAGTACATAAGTGATTATGCTTTTGAATGCCCAAGACAACCAAAGTGATATATCTGAAAATGAAGCGAATACTCTTATTAACATGCAATTATTCCCTTTAAAAAGAGAATTCATATAAAAATTCAGACACGAACTGCATGAACTTCTTTGATATTTTTTTTTGTTCTCTTTGTTTTTTATGAATGCCAATAATATTCACAACTAAATGATCTAATTCCTACTATCATATTGTATAATCTATGTATAATCTAATTCCTCCCAACTCCTACATCTTTTTTCAAGATTAACAACTAAAATCATGAAAACAACCGAAGGAACTGAGGACTATAACCAAGAAATCAATGTAAATTCACAATTTCAGTTGAACACAAAAAAAAGGATGAGAGAGAAGCTGCCATCATCAGAACTAAGAACATGAAATTTAGGACTACCTTCACAATTTCAGTTGAACACAAATGTATGCATATATACATAAGATGCATATTAAGAGGGCTTGCAACTACTTTTTCTTTCCTTTTTAATCTCTTATAGTTTTTTATCTATTTTAGAAACTAACAACTTATGCAGCAGAAAAAATAAACACACAAGGCCAGGAAGAAACTTTCTAAAATTACAGATGGTATGAGAACATCAATGGTAGGGGAGTAACAATATCTCCTTCAAAGAAAACAGGGGAAACACCATTCACACAACCCTCAATGCTCCCTAGTGGAGTTGCCATTCTGTGAACGTCAGGAAAATCACCCGACTGCTCAATTCATGGCTAATGAAATGGAGTCTTCACCCATCAGAATAAGATAACAAGGATTGATGGGCCTCCCGGATTTAAATTTTAAAAGTTAATTTGGATTTAATAGTTTCTCAATATTAATCTGTCAGGACAAATGAGCTAGACCTCTACTTTTCGAGAGAGACCCCGTGATCCCTAAAGGAAGGAGCTAAAAGCGTTTGACTCCCACTAGGAAAGGGAATCTTTGGTTCGGTGTCAGTTGTCAGGGAACAATACAAGTGTTTTGCCATGTGTCCTCTGAGATTTCTCAAGGATGAACTTTCCTTTCGTCTGAGAATTCTCATAATATATGTATGCTACTTCCTTTTGTGACTCTCTTAGACTGACGTGGCACGAATGATATCAATACTTGTCTCACATATCTTTTATAATCTTACTAGGCGTTTTGTCATGCACTTCATTAGTGAAACACATCTTTCTTTGGTTCTCGTCTCTGACCTGTGATGAACTTGAGCTCATCGTAGGTTTGTGAAGGCTCTGAGCTCATCGTAGTCCCGCACTAGCTCGTGCTTATTGCACATATGCTATGAATCTATGCTCACTGCAGCCTCATGATGGCTTTATGGTCATTACATGCTTGCAATGGCTCTAAGATTGTCTGGTATTTCGGCTTTTGGTCCATTGTATGCCTGCAGTGGCCATGAGCTCATCTCAAGCTTATGTAGAATCAAGGCTCATTATAGATTTGTGTCGAGCCTAAACTTGTCACGGGTACCTTCGTGGCAATGGTTTAGCACCTTCTGTGCTACTACAATCGTGGTGATCAACATGTACCTACACCAGACCTATGCATGGATGGAAGGACAACTACGACACAATTCAACAACTCATCAAAGCTAAATATGGGGGCATTGAGATGACAATTTGGAAGGATGCACACTCAAAAGCTCATGCAGTGAAATGATGACAAATGAACCAAGGATGATACTACTAAGAGCCAAACAGGTCCAACCATAATGAAGCTTTATTTCTTAGAAATTCAGAAAAGAAAGAGCTAAGGCTAGTACCTAAGTGATTTTGCTTTTGAAAGCCCAAGACAGCCAATGTGGTATATCCAAAAACGAAGCCAATACTCTTATTAACATGCAATTATTCCCTCTAAAAACAGAATTCATATAAAAATTTTGACATGAACTGTAATGGACTTCTTGGAATATTTTTGTGTTCTTTTTTTATGAATGCCAATAATATTCACAACTAAATGAAAATGGCATCAGTTTAGACCAAGTTGGGAATATATATAATGAGAATCACATTAGCTACAACCCAAAGAATCCTACTATCATACTATAAGATCTAATTACTCCTAACTTCCCCATCTTTTTTGAAGATTAAAAATTAAAATCATGAAAACTGAAGTAGTAATAACTTCCAATGTAGGTTGGGCGAAATTTCAAAAATTTCTCTCTCCCATGTGAGAATCACATTCCCTATTTTAGAAAACTGCATTTTCAAAGATCAATCTTGAACCTAAACCAGACCAGATCTGAAACCAAAAGGGAGTGGAGGGTTATACCTGATACGAAGTAGTAATAACTTCCAATGAAGGTGTTCACACCCAAGGAAAGATCCAAAGACTGCTTCCACCGAAGATGACATAGTGCAGGATGAAGCAGAATCAGCAGGATGGCTCTTCAGCAAGAACCAAATTCTTCAGCAAGAATCTGATGGAAGGCTAGTGAGCACGACTTCTAATAACCTTTTCTACCAAAAGGTAATATCAAGAACACTTCTTGATCACTCCCACAGGTGGAGATCAAACTGGTATGGTGGCAAGAGCAGGTAATCAAACTGTAGGTTCTTCTCTCTTTTTAATCTCTGAACTGAGAATTGTGTGATGGAAGTTCTCCCTGCTCCTATTTTTATAGACTTTAAAGAGAGCATCTCATAATCCCATTAGGAGTTTCCTAATCCAAATCTTGTATTTGAATCTAGACTCTCTTTAAGAGATAAGGATAATACCTTATCTTATCTGCAGATAAAGATCAGCCCTCCTAATCTCATTAGGAATTTCCTGATCCAAATCTTTATTTGGATCTGGACTCTCTGAGTGGATAGGGACAATCCCTTATCCTATCTATTGATCTAAATCCCAGAACCACCCCCTTTTAATTAATCTCATTAAGCCAGTTCGAATTGGGCTTTAGGCCCATTAAGTCCTTATGCTTACTTACCCTCCTAACTATTGCCCAGTTGGATATTCTTGTATGGCATGAGACTCAAACATTGATCTACACATCAGCCATATGGGTTCAGCCCAGCCTCTGTTACAAGGCCTGGCCGAATTCACTGTAGGAGACAGTGCACCCCTAAGTCCATCACCATGGGCTCTTAACGGGCCCAACATTTACACTAAATGGTCCTTGGGGTCAAGCCACCTTATAAAAACCCAAGGACTGTGGGCAGATGCAAGATTAGCCCATCAGGTATTACTCTCAATGGTCTTACACTTAACCTCTCAGTCATAATGATCAAACATAACCTGACAAGAGAAGACCTCTCCCTCGGCTGCAAGGTACAGTGTTGCACTCTCTACTCACATGGATCCCGGGAATTAAAACCTCCTGCAAAAATCATATATATATATATACATATATATACAAAAGGTTGAAATCAACTATCGGCAGTTTTGGTTTTCATCAAAGAGAGTGCACCCCTGATCATTCACATTGTCCGATAAAGGAGCTGATCCTATCACTATGATCACTCACTCAGATGAATTCTCGGGCTGTTCCAACATACCAAGATTTTGATCCCCTCTAAGGATTTCACTGATTGGCATATCAAAGACAGTCCAATCCAACACCTAGTGTAGTATCATAATCGAGTCAAGGGTTCAGTTGTAACATTCTAGTTTTCCCATCTATCTCCAAGGTCTAGGGAAATACTGGAATTTTGGTCCAGTTCAAGGTTTCAAGAAAACCCACACTACATGTACCTCAGGTCTCACCTTGGCAGTTGAGACAAGCCACCAAAACCAACTTGGCAGCACATTAGTGTTAGCCTTGGTAGGATAAAATCTCCCCAGATCTATCCAATGGCTGTGAAGATTCTAAACTAACACGAGTCTCATATGTGTCTAGTTTAAGGGTATTACATACCATAATAGCATGAATCAATTATGTACTTTATTCATTTATATTAAATGTCATAATGTACATCATTCTGATTAGAGCTAAGGGCATACACTATCTAACAGCTCCCACTTGCACTTAGGTCCAATCTGCTATAAACCGGAGTCCCATGCTTTCCACGTGTTTCTCAAACACTTTCTATGTCATTGGCTTAGTCAATGGGTCTGCTACATTTTCCGCTGATGCTACCTTCTGAATTAGGGCATCCCCTCTTCCAACTATCTCCCGTAGTACATGGTACTTCCTCTCGATGTGCTTTGACTTCGAGTGGGCTCGTGGCTCCTTAGCCTGAGCAATGGCTCAAGTGTTGTCACACAACAATGGAATGGATGATGTGCTGGATGGAACTACTCCCAAATTGTGAATGAACTTCTTCATCCATACGGCTTCTTTGGCAGCTTCACTTGTGGTAATGTATTCGGCTTCGGTTGTGGAATCCTCCATGGACCCTTGTTTGCTACTTTTCCAGCAAATACCACATGATCCTATCGTGAAAATATAACCAGATGTAGACTTTTTATCATCTGGATCTGACTAGAAATCGGCATCAGTATACCCCTAGATCTGTAGTGAACTACCATCAAATACCAGACAAATGCTCCTGCCCCTGGGTTTGATTGGAATCTGCTTAATACACTCATTGCCTGAGAGATGTCAGGACCAGTGCACAACATGGCATACATGATGCTCCCTACGACTGAGGCATTGGGAACGTCCTTCATGCCCTCAATCTCTTTAGGAGTCTTGGGAGACCTACCCTTGGAGAGAGTGACTCCATGCCTGAAAGGAACATTTCCTTTCTTGGAGTTCTCCATGTTGTGTCTCTTGACCATCTTATCAATGTAAGTAGACTGAGATAATACTATTATCCTCTTTGATCTATCTCTATAAAGCCGAAGACCTAGTATGTAGAAGGCTTCTCCAAGATCTTTCATGGAGAATTGCTGTGAAAGCCATACTTTCACCATAGTCAACATTCCTATATCATTCCCAATGAGTAGAATGTCATCTACATATAGAACCAGGAAAGTAACCTTATCCCCACTAGATTTCCTATAAACACAGGGCTCATCCGGATTTTGCTAAAAGTCAAACTGTTTGATGGTAGAGTCAAACTGGAAGTTCCAACTCCTACAAGCTTACTTAAGTCCATATATGGATCGGTTTAGTTTACATACCATGTGTTCTTGACCCGCAGCTATAAAACCTTGTAGTTGCTGCATATAGATATCTTCACAAAAATCTCCATTTAGGAACGCAATTTTGACATCCATTTTTCAAATCTCATAATCATGGTATGCTGCTACAGCTAGCAGGATCCTAATGGATTTAAGCATGGCCATCGGCGAAAATGCTTTCTCATAATCAATTCCTTCTTTCTGAGTATACCCTTTCGCTACAAGATGAGCCTTGTATGTCTCAACCTTACCATCGGGGCCCTTCTTCCTCTTATAGATCCATTTACAACCAATTGCTTTTACCCCAAGGGGCGGATCTACCAGAGTCCAGACTACATTAGTCTCCATTGAGTCTAACTCAGCTTTCATGGCATCTACCCACCTCAAGGAATCTATGTCCAACATAGCTTTCGTATAAGTCACAGGATCCTCCTCACTAGTTGTGGCTTGCACCAAGTAACTTTTTTGGTCATAGCCGAAACGAACTGGAGGCCTGGAAACCCGAGTAGATCTTCTAGGTTGGTCATTAACTGGAGCTTGTGGGACATCTCCCACTACCCCTGAGCTCTCCAAATCAAGAACAACTTCTTGATGATGATTGTTCAAGATGTAATCATCTTCCAAGAAATGGGCATTTTGACTACAGAACACCTTCTGTTCTCCTGGGTCATAGAATAAGTAACCCACAGAGCCTTTGGGAGAGCCTATGAATAGGCAACGACTAGTCTTGGATTCCAATTTGTCCTTACTCGTTCTTTTAACATGTGCCAGACAACCCCAAATCTTCAAGAGTCTCACACTTGGTTTATTACTGGCCCAAAGCTCATAAGGAGTCTTTGGAACTGATTTGTTTGGAGCCCGATTCAGCACGTATATGGCAGTCTCTAATGCATAGCCCCAAAAGGATGTGGGTAACTCTGAGTGTACGAGAAGTGATCGGACCATATCCAATAAAGTCCAGTTCCTCCTCTCTGACACACCATTTAGCTGTGGTGTAGAAGGAGGAGCTAGTTGTAATACTATCCCACTGTCCTTTAAGTAGTCCCTAAATTCATCAAAGAGATACTTGCCACCTCGATCTGATCAAAGGGTCTTAATTTCTCTCCCTAACTGCTTCTTGACCTCTTGTTTGAACTCTCTGAACTTTTCAAAGGATTCAGACTTGTGTCTCCTTAGGTACACATAACCATACCGTGAGTAATCATCGGTAAATGTTATGAAATAAACGTGTTGGTTACGTGTCCTAACACTCATGGGACCACATACATTAGTATGTATAAGGTCAAGCGTGCCTGTACATCTTTCAGGTTTACCGTTAAATGGTCGTTTCATCATCTTACACTGAAGGCAAGGTTGACAGGTTGGAAGATCTTGTACAGTTAGAAAATCCAAAGGACCATCCTTTACCAACCTTATGTTAAGATCTATGTTGATGTGGCCAAGTCGGTAATGCCACAGTCACGTGGGATTAACTATATCACGGGTTCTTTTCTTAGGGATATCATCCAACGTAGTTTCATTTATGTTAGTTTCCAGAGAATGATGGAGAACATAGAGACCATTTTCAAGTTCTCCGTATGCGAGGAATTTGTTATTTCTTTTGATAGTAATCATATTATTAAAGAGAACAGAATATCCATCCGCACATAGTTTTGGAACATAAATTAAATTTCTTCTCAAAGTGGGTACATAAAGACAATCTTTCAGTACAATAATTTTTTCACTGAAAACTAACTCTATAGTTCCTATAGTTGTAGTTGCAACACTTACAGAAGTCCCCAAATGAGTCACATCTTCGTAGTGATACACACATGAGTTGAAGCCCCAGAGTCAATACACTAGGAAACAGAAGTTACCAACAAATTGGTTTCTATGACAAAGGATTCAAAATTACCTTGTTTCTTGGACTCCAGGTACTGAGGACAGTTCCTCTTCCAGTGGTCGGCCTACTTGCAGAAGTGACAAGCATCTGACGCTTTGTCCTTCCTCTACCTTTTGGACTTGGTAGCTTTCTTCTGAGGTTTTTTCTTTGCCTTCCTCTTTTTCTTGCCTGATTTTCCGGCTTCAACAAGCATGGCAATGGGCTCATCCTTCTTTATCAGTTCTTCGGCCCTCTGCAACATATTGCTGAATTCTTGGATGTTAACATTTAGCTTATTCATACTGTAGTTCATGATGAACTGATTGAAGGAAGGAGGCAAAGAATTTAGGATGGTGTCAACCTTAGTGCCATGATCAAACCCGGATCCAAGAGCCTTAATTTCATTGATGTATCCCATCATCTTAAGACAATGGTCATGAACTTGTTGGTTCTTGGACATCTGCGCGTTCATGAACTGTTTCAAGACCTTCTAATGAGTAGAACAATTTTTCTCCTCATACATTGTCCTCAGACTGTCCAATATATCCTTGGACAATTCGATCTGATCGTACTGTCACTATATCAGATTGTCTAAGGATGCTATGATGTAGCAGTGGGCAAGGGATTTTTTCTCTTCCCAATCTTGATAGTCCCTCCTACGGGCCTCAGAAGCCCTATCACCCAGACGATCCAGAGCAGAGCTTTTAGCTACTTTGTCCAATTATTCGAACGTCCGGACCAGCATAAGGTTATGATACCAGTCAGCGTATTTTGGGACCATAAGTTTGTTATTGTCCAATAATCTAGCGAATTGTCCATTTGCCATTTCTGATAAAAAGAAAAATATTAGTCCACAACTTTATTTGATTCATGCTATCTACATAGATATGGCTTTTAATCTACGTTCCATTTCCATTTATTCATCTCTGAGATTTCCCTCTTATCTTAGTGACGGAGACTACGAATTATGTTTTTCGAAATGTGTAAAATCGCATAGGGTGCATGGAGCCAACTATTTCAGCTGTATAACCCCACCACCTTTCTGTGAGGATCATATCCACTCATCTTATGAGCTTTCCCTTTGGCCTCTGTTAGACAAGATTCATTGCCATTTTAAGTTAACCATTTCTGTCCAGTGAGTGCTCACTCATCATATTCGTGAACACCAAGGTACTGTGAGAGAGTCTTTCATTTTAGGATAGGCCCCTCCCACATCGGTCTATGACACCCTTATCATCTTATGAAACAATCCAACAGATCCAGTAGTAAATGGATAGCCCAATTTTATGGTGTGTTTTCTCATTACTGAATGACTCATCTTCATGCTAATGATGGAAGGTCTTTAGAGAGTTCATCATATGAATCCCCCTATCACATGCACTCATATTTCAGTGGAGGGAATGAAATATTACGCTCTATTTCAATTTAGGTCAAACCAAAGTGGCTCCCACTAACTTTCATAAAGTCAGATTTAGATGGATCCTAAACGGCTAGGGTTCTGCATGGTTCCTCTTGGGGAGAAAGATAGTATGGGGCCCACCCTGAAGGGAGATCACCCAATGATCTTAAGGACACCATGGCAATGATGTGCATTCAGTCATGGTGTGCGCAAGAGCTACTATTGTATCAGCATGGGCCAAGTACTTATGGCCCATGAGCATTGCACATCACACATCCATACATCATATGTAGGAAAAACATAATTGATCCAATCAATTAAATAACTGTAAAACCCATGATTAAAGCCTATAAAAATTCATAATATTATTGATTAATATTATCTAGGTATATGGGCTGAATTGCAAAGAGCAGTTCGGCCCATATAGCTTCTATGTTGAAATGGGCTAAAGTAGTTTTAACATATTAAAACTGGGTTTTACAGGTGTGGGGTGAATTGTATCTTGCAATTAACCATCAACTCCTAGACCCATGAGTGAAAAAATAGGGCTGAGAACAGCCCCCATCGAACCATAGATTCGTTCCAACCAATTTGGTCTAATCTGGTTCGAATGGGTCTAGGGTTTGATTTTTAATTTAGGATTTAATTCAAGAATATGATTTGAAATTAAATTACTGATACAAGACATTCAAGAATCAGTAGGAGGGCTGTTCGTAGAACTGCTACCCTGCAAAACAAAAGTTAGATCGCAGCATGCAGTTTTCAAAACTGTAAATCACAGATGGCCGAACCCTAATCTACGAAAATCTCCTCCTTGCATTTTATACTTCAAATTTGAATGAAATAAAATAGAAAACCTAATTTCTATTAATATTACATTAAAATTGAATTCCTATACATTCTGTCTAAAAATAAGAAAACAATTATTTATAGACCAAGAATGTAAAAGAACAGCAAAAACGCAGATTTCTTCATCCATTAAATATTTCGATCTCCACCATATGAACAACCCAAAAAATCAAGAAAAATATGTAGAACAATTCTAAATATAAATCAGATTTATAAATATTTTATTTCAGGTCAATCTCCCAAAATCTAGGAACCGATTTCCCAGAAAAATGCTAATCTGCGCAAATCGAGTAGAACACCTTCTGCCCATTTGCGCAGTTCTAGATCTGGTTAATTTTGGTTTAAGATTTGAACCTGGCTCTGATACCATTGAAGGAATGAGAGATCCATCATATGGATGGCCAAACCCTACAGGTAGGTTGGGCGAAATTTTAAAAATTTCTCTCCCCCATGTGGGAATCACATTCCCTATTTTATAAAACTGCATTTTCAAGGATCAATCTTGAACCTAAAACAGACCAGATCTGAAACCAAAAGGGAGTGGAGGATTATACCTGATACGAAGTAGTAATAACTTCCAATGAAGGTGTTCATGCCCAAGGAAAGATCCAAAAATTGCTTCCACCGAAGATATGGTGTAGGATGTAGCATAATCAGCAGGATGACTCTTTAGCAAGAACCCGATTCTTCAGCAAGAATCTGATGGAGGGCTAGTGAGCACGACTTCTGATAAATTTTTTTTTCAAAAGGTAATATCAAGAACACTTCTTGATCGCTCCCACAGGTGGAGATCGAACTTGTATGGTGGCAAGAGTAGGAAAGAGCAGAAGATAGGAGGAGTCGAACTGCAGGTTCTTCTCTCTTTTTAATCTTTGAACTGAGAATTGTGTGTTGGAGTTTCTCCCTGCTCCTCTATTTATATACTTTAAAGAGAGCATCTCCTAATCCCATTAGGAGTTTCCTAATCCAAATCATGTATTTGGATTTGGACTCTCTTTAAGACATAAGGATAATTCCTTATCTTATTTGTAGACAAAAATCATCCCTCCTAATCTAATTAGGAGTTTCCTGATCTAAATCTTTATTTGGATCTGGACTCTCTGAGTGGATAAGGAAAATCCCTTATCCTATCTACTGATCTAAATCCCAGAACCGCCCCCTTTTAATTAATCTCATTAAGCCAATTCGAATTAGGCTTTAGGAGCCTTCTTCAAACCTTAGTGCCGGTCACCTCTGATACACCCTTCTACCATCTCGAGTTAGAGTTTTGGTAGCATAAAAAATCCAGCTATGTTGAACCTCTGTATGCGAACTCCACAGCATCTTCAGTCTTAAGGTCATAAGAGGTAAAACCCACTACCTCATCCTCTTTTTCCCTTGCTTGAAGTAGATTTAGCAGTTCGTTAACGTAGTTTTGTCTTCTATTTGCTTATCTATTTAATTGTTTTTATTTCTCTTTTTTCTTTTGTTTTTGTCTTGCTCCTGTGGCCGTTTCTTGATGGTTCAATTTTGCAGTCAGAGCGCTCTCCGGTAATCGAGTGGCTAGCACATTTCCTTCAGACCAGATAATTGAGTCCAAAGGTGTGCACTCTAATAAAAAAGGGGTGAGGGATTCCTCGCATTTTGCTTAGGCCCCAGCATCCAAAAGGAGACTGGTTTGGAAGAGAAAAAAGAAATAACTATGCTCCTTCGAGTTGCTAGAGAACTAGATTCTTGAATCCAGTTTAAGCAAGGAACATTGGTGTTCACATTGACTAGAGAGAGGGGTTCTTAACCACTTCCCTCTCTCTCTCTCTCTCTCCCTCTCTCTTCTATTTTCCTCTCTCCCCCTCTCCCTCTCTCTCTCTCTTAATCTCAGCTTACCCAAATTAGCATTGTCCTGCCCAACTCCATTTCATTGTCCATGAAGTGAAAAGCTGGGTGATTTTCCTGACGTTCTGTGAATTCACAGAATGGCAACTCCACTAGGGAGCATTAAGGGTTGTGTGAATGGTGTTTCCCCTATTTTCTTTAAAGGAGATATTGTTACTCCCCTACCATTGATGTTTTCACACCAACTAAAATTTCTGAAAGTTACCTCCTAGTCTTGTGTGTTTATTTTTCCTGTTGCATAAGTTGTTAGTTTCTAAAACAGATAAACAAGTTTAGAAGATTAAAAAGAAAAAAAAATGTGTAGTTGCAAGCCCTCTTAATGTGCATCTTATGTATATATGCATACATTTGTGTGTATGTTATGTTGTGCACATTTGTCCTATTCATCTTCTAATGATTTAATAGTTTTTCAAAAAAGGAAAAAAGCAAAAACAAAAAGTTCAAGCATGAAGTAGGCCTAAATTTCATGTTCTTAGTTTTGATGATGGCAGCTTTTCTCTTGTCCTTTTTTCTTTGTTCAAGTTAGATTGTGAATTTACATTGATTTCCCGCATATACTCCTCAATTCCTTTGGTTGTTTTTGTTAGACAGTGTATGCCCTTAGCTCCAACCAGAATGATGTACATTATGACATTTAATGTAAATGAATAAAGTACATAATTGATTCATGCTATTATGATATGTAATACCCTAAAACTGAACACATATAAGACTCGTGTTAGTTTATAATCTTCACAGCCATTGGATAAATCTGGGGGATTTATCCTGCCAAGACTAACACTGATGTGTTGCCAAGTTGGTTGGGGGGTGGCTTGTCTCATTTGCATGGGTGAGACCTAAGGTACACGTAGTGTGGGTTTTCTTGAAACCCTGAACCGAACCAGAATTCCAGTATTGCCCTAGACCTTGGAGATAGATGGACAAAACTGCAATGTTACACCTGACCCCTAGACTAGATTATGATACTACACTAGGTGTTGGATTGGGCTGTCTTTGATATGCCAATCAGTGAGATCCTTAGAGGGGGTTAAAACCTGGGTATGTTGAGACACTCCGAAAATTCATCTGAGTGGGTGATCATAATGACAAGATCAGCCCCTTTGTCGGACAAAGTGAATGATCGGGGATGCACTCTCTCTGATGGAAACCAAAACTGCTGGCAGTTGATTTCAACCATTGAAATTTCTTTTACAAAATATATTTTCAAAATGTTTGCAAAAGGTTTTAATTGCTGGGATCCATGTGAGTAGAGAGTGCAGCACTGTACCTTGCAGCCGAGGGAGATGTCCTCTCTTGTCGAGCAGTGTTTGACCATTATGGCTGAAAGGTTATGTGTAAGACCATTGAGAGCAATACTTGATGGGCTAATCTAGCATCTGCCCACTGCCCTTGGGTTTTTATAAGGTGGCTTGACCTAAAGACCATTTAGTGTAAATGTTGGGCTCATTAAGAGCCCAGGGTGATGGACTTAGGGGTTCACTATCTCCTACAGTGAATTTGGCTAGGCCTTATAACAGAGGTTGGGCTGAACCCATGTGGCTGATGTGTAGATCAATGTTTGGGTCCCATGCCATACAAGGATATCCAACTGGGCAGCAGTTTGGAGGGTAAGTAAGCAGATGGACTTAATGATTGGCAATGACAGTGGAGGCGGCCGATGGAAGCAAATGAATCATCTCCCCCTTTTATTCTCTCTCCGCTCTTTCTCTCTATTGCTCTTAGAGGAGCTTCTTCATCCTTTCCTTTCTTTTAAAAGTCTCTTCTCAAAAGGCTCTCTCTCACCTATTCAACTCAGGGTTTTCATATACCCTCAAGCTTCTCACCCCCATTACTCATCTCCTTTCTTTCGAAAATCCCCTCTCAAATGGCTCCCTCTCGCCTATTCAACTCAGGGGTTTCCATATACCCTCGAGCTTCTCTTCCACATTCCTCCCTCCTCTTGGAACGGGTGTCCTCTATTTATAAGGAGAGGGAAGGGTTTTCATATACCCTCAAGCTTCTCTATTTGAAAGGTTGGAGTTTAGAAGAACAGGGAGGTTTCACAACTTGGGGTTTAAAGGGTAATTTTGTAATTTTGGTAAAAGGGTAATTTGGTAATTTCAGGGCTTTGGGGTTTCCTTGCAATTTGGGGCAAATATGTAATTAGGTAATTTTGAGGGAGTTCAGTGATTTGGGGTCGGAAGGGGTAGATTAGGAAGGATAATTTAGGTAATTTTGGTAAATAAGGGCAGTTCAGAAATTTGGGATGGAGTGTATTTTGGAAATTTGATCAAGGAAAAATTTGGGGATTTAGTGTTGCGGTAATTTTGGTAATCTATCAAGGGTATTTAAGGAATTTGGTCAGGGGTTATTATGGTAATTTGGATGGAGGGTAATATTTGGTAATTTGGTCAAGTTTATTTTGGGTAATTTAGAAAGAGGATAATTTTGGTAATTTTGGTCAAGGATATTTTGGGTAATTTGGAAAGAGGGTAATTTCGGTAATTTAGTCAAGAGTATTTTGGGTATTTAGCTAGTGAGTGTATTGTGTAATTTGGAAAGAGGGTAATTTCGATAATTTGGTCAAGGATATTTTGGGTATTTAGCTAGGGGTATTTTGGGTAATGTGGAAATGATTATATAGATAATTTGGAATGAAGTGGTATTTTTGGGAATTTTGGGTATGGGGTATTTTGGGCTAAAACATGGAAGGTGGGTATTTTAGAGTATTCGGAATCTAGTGGTAGTGTTTGATTGATTCAGGGGGTTAAGATCGTAAAAATTTTGGGTCAATGAGATGTTTGAAAACAAAATCTTAGTTCGATAGAAGGGCAAATAGGGGAATCTGGGGTTGAAACTTCATGGGCAGGTGTTTTGGGAGGTCCTGGGTCTGATCATGTGGTGTGATCAGTTCGGATGTGTCAAGATCAAGGGAATCTAGGATCTGAGTGTTTAGGCTAACAAGAGAAGTCAAAATGGAATCTTTGCTCGATGAAGGGGTAAATAAAGGAATTTTGAGCTGAAATTTTATGGATAGGTATTTTGAGAGGTCTTGAGTTTGATGGTGGTGTCGGATCTAGTGGTTGAAGTGTCGATAGGGATTGATAAGGGCTATCAGTTTGGTATGAGAGAGGTTTAACGGTGGACTTTAGGGTTTTGGGCTGAAAGTTGAGATTTTGGGATTTTTGGATGTTTCGGAAGGGTCTGATTGGGAATTTGAGGTGAATTAGGGTTCAGGCGGTGAGTTGAGCAAAAATCGGGTGCTGACAGGCATCTTTCTTACAAGAATAGTACTTTCATTTAAGAAAAAAGAGGAAAAGAAAAATGACAAAATGAAAAGACAGTTTTGATTCTCAATTAAAAAAAAATTGTAGACAAAAAGATAATACTAACTAACAAGCATGAAAGTTCATATACAACTGCTTAGAAATAACAAAATGTATAAAGGGTGGTGCAAATGAGAAAGACATAATTTGATGCTTTGTAGTTTTTCATTCTTGAATCATGATTTTGTGGTTTATTGTGGTGGAGAACCAATTATTATAATATGGCCATTCCCCAATGCTAGTTTTGACAATGCAGTGTGATGATGGGCGAAATCAATACATCAGCCACATGGCGCCATGTCACTTCGGAGACCCCAAAACTTGCAGGATTGACCTCAAAAAGCATTTTCCATCAGGACGGACCCATGTATCCTTAAGTGACCTCCTTAGATCGTCCACAATGGTCAAGTCAAAGCCATCCAATAGAATGACCCTGACCTGCAATGTCAGCATGGGGAACACGTTTCCAAATAGTTAACATCTCCAAGATCCTCGGGAACATGTCGAGCAACTGACGAAAACAACAAGCGGCTCATCCAAATAGCGCTCCCAATAGACCTAAGAATCCACACACCAAGATCCATTACTATCGAGAATCTTGGGAGTGCCTTGATCATCCCCCAACTCTATAAAAGGGGGTGCCTTCACTTTCACAATGTACGCTTGGTGTGTCCGGAAGTGTATCGTTAACCACTTCAGAACACCAATTTAAACATTTACTAATGCAGTAAATGGGTGAGAATGGATCGTATCCACAGGGAAGCGAGGGAAAAATTAATATATACTCAAATCTGGACAAGAGAACACAAGAGGGAAGTGCAAAAATATATAAATTAATTAATTAAACTGAGAAAAATATAGAATTAGAACAATACTGAAAGTTAAAAGTGTAGAAACATAAATAAATACAAAAATAAGTAAATGAAAGAAACAAAATTAAAATATGTAATCCGATCAGAGTTAGTAGTCTCTAGATCTCTCCTTTGACACTCGAACTTCTCGAGCTAGGCCTTTCGTCTTACCTGGCCAAATTGCATACTTGTAGAAAAGAAGGCGAAGATTAAACAGAGTGAAAATAAATTGCAGAAAGGAAATAACGAAATTGGAATTGAAAGATTAGAAACTAAAATTAAAATAAAGTAAAAGTGGCTGGGATCCGATTCTAGAGGTTGCAGTAGTGGTGTTGGTAAACTGCAAGTAGGAACCCCTCCTCTTGCCTGGGTGTCCTCCTCTTCCTCTACCCTTGAACTTCTCAAGATCAGCCTTCCATCTTACCTAGGGGCAGAATCCAACCCTTTCTCAGGATCCCTTGGGTCCTTTTTATAGAGAATGGTGGATACAACTGGGATTAGAGGGAAAGAGGGGGGCGGTAGCTGGTTTAGCAAAGTTATGGGCTCCCTAGGGTTTCTAATGGAGGGTTAGGATGATTCTAGGATGAGCCTAGGGCTGAGAAGAAAAGGAGAAGGCACCCATTATTATGTAAGGCTAAGATTTAATGGCTAAAGGCTGAATGGTGAAGATTACAAGTTAGGTGGCTCCTAGGGTTAGAATGCTAAAAAGAGTACCCTAGAATAGATGGTGGGGATTAGAAGGGATGGAAGGTGAGGATTTAGTAGTTAGGGGCGGCTAGGGTTTGTTAAGAGTGAAAAGAATGGGTCAAAAGGCGCCCTAGGGTTTGCTAAGGCGTGGGGAGCATGCTAATACAGTAGAAGGGGCGCCAAACTAGGTTTAGCAGCTAGGAGGCACCCTCATGCTTTCAGCTTTTCACAAAAACACCCCCTCTCTCAACTAGACTTCACATCAGCTTCCCAAAAATTGCAATTCAGCCATGAAACATTCCTAGTTTTGCATAGAATTTGCACAAAGACCCTCAAAGGTCACAACATTGAATTTAATTGGGAAAATGGCATATTTTGACTATTTTAAGGCCGAAAATATCTCTGAAATGATCATGTAGAGTTATCAACGCTTTCTGATAAGGTATCCTAGCTCTCTTCGCTCTCTCTGCTCGGAACTATCCTTTAGTCCGTTCAGTTCGGTGCTAACTTGACTGTCAGAGCCTCCTCGCCTAGGCTCACAACCCAGGCTCTCTGGCATCATTTCTTTTGTAGGGTTCAAGCTACTCACCACTCTCACTTGAAGCTCTCTGAGTAGATCGAGCACCATCAATTGGTGCCATTTGTGGGAACGACTAAAAAGCCATCCTTATTTCTCACTACTTTCTATACCAATCCCCTTACTAGTCAACATGATTACACACAATGGAAAGGATGCTCAAACCAACATCACTGGGCTATACCCATTGATCGCTTACTGATCAACATGAATTACGTGTGCGGCATTGACCTTCGGATGTAGACATGGGAATAGCGCATGGCTTCTATGCAACAGCCCTCCATGCAAACCCCGACATAGACCCCTTTGCCGAAATTCACCAATAGGTAGATCCCCAATAGTAAGGACCTACCCTAGAACTGAGATAAATAGGTCACCAATGCGAGGGTCTGTGGCAAGAAGGTGGCCTTGAATAATGACTACTAGCCTTCCCGAGCTTAGTCCCCAAGAAGTCGTATCTGGATAGTGACGTCAAGACATCACAACCCCACATATGTCCCTAAGAGTGCAGACAACATGACCTTCACCTTGCTTGAAATCGAGGCATCCTACTCTATGGCTAGTTTATGACACGATAGACCTAGGAGACATCCACGCTACACCTTGGTACTTGATCATCTAGGACCTCACATTGAACCACATGCCACCGCTACTCAACTAGCAAGCCATGTGGACACCTCCAGCATCCCTGAACTTGCTCACCCCTTTCCTTTGTCTGTCAAGATCATTACAGAGCCATGCCCGAAGGACTTAAAACATCAACCTTTGAAACCTACAATGGATCCCGTAGACCACATTGAAAGTTTCTAGGCCTTCATGCTTCTTTAGGGGCCTCAAAGGCTAGTATGTGTCTAGCCTTCCCCACCATGTTCTACCAGACAGCTTGTATGTGGTATTCCAGGCTCACTCCCCAGGTTTCATCACAAGTTGGAAATAGTTCTCTGATTTGTTCATTTCTCACTTTGCCATTAGTCGAAGATACACTAAAACCGATAATCTTGATGTCTATTCGCCAGCGTTCTAAGAGAGTATTTGGGAGTGTGTGGACTGATTCAATCTAGAGTGCCTACAAATCTAAGACCTCAACCCAATAGTGTAGGTCACAGTCGTGACTAATGGAGTACGAGACCGGTTCCTTAAAGTCTCCCTAGCCAAGAATCCCCCACAGAACATGAAGAGATTCCACGACCAAGCACAGAAGTACATGAACGTAGAAGAACTCATGGCAAATCGAGGAGACATGGACCGAGACAACCAAGGAGACAGAAAGAGGAAAAACAAAGACAGAACCATGGGGAAGCAAGGGAGATCCATCATATGGATGGCCGAACCATGTAGGGTGGCTAGGCAAAATTTCAAAAATTTCTTTCTCCCTTTCGGGAATCGTATTCCTGATTTAGAAAAGCTACATTTTTCAAGGTTTGTTCTTGAAACAAATCGGACCATATCAATAACCAAAATAAAGGGAGGGATATACCTGCCTCCATGTAGGTGTTCATGCCCAAAGAGGTCACCAAATCCTGCCTCCACTGAAGATAACATAGCTTAGGATGAAGCAGGATCAGCAAAGCAATTCTTCAACAAGAACTACAATCCTTAAGCAAGGATCACACAAGGGATGTGAGCACAACTTTCAGAACTGATTTTTCTAGCAAAAATCAAAATCAAGAACAATTCTTGATCAGTTCAAGACTATGGAGATCGAACTAGGTAGGGCGGTAAGAACAGAGGAAAGAACTAGATGCAATAATGCATAAGTGTTTAATATAAGGAATTCACCCTCCATTTATGACCATTTTGGATCAGCTTCCTAATCCTATTAGGAAAGAGTTCTTTGATCCAAATATTTATTTGGATCTGAACTCTTAAGTGGATAAGACATATCTTATCCTTTTGCTGATCCAGATTTAGATCTAAACTCAAATTCGCCCATAATTAATTAATCAAATTAACCTAGTTCGAATTGAGCTTTAGGCCCATAAAGTTATCAGGCTCACTTCTCTTTTAATTTGTTGGCTGACTTGGCTCTCTTTGTATGGCGTAGAACCCTAACATTGATCTCCACAAAAGCCATATGGTAGTTGTTAATTCTGTTTAGCACAATTAATTTCTTGTTTTATTTTTGTTTGCAATTATTGTTTGTTTCTTTATTTAATTTCTTTTCTTTTAGTTGTTTAACTGAATAATTAATTGTTAAATAGGAAATTATTGAAAATTTTGAATTTGAGTTTAAATTTCAAATTTGAACTTAAATTTAAATTTTAATTTAAATCTGAATTTGAATTTGAATTTGAATTTCAAATTTCAAAATCTAAATTTTTAAAATTTTGAATTAAAATAATAATAATAATAATTTAAAAATTCAAATTTAAAATTTTAGGAATTTAAATTTCCAAAAATTTAAATTTTGAATTAAAAAATAAAAAAATAAAAAAATAAAAAAAAATCGAAAAAAAAATTGGTTAATCTTTTTCTTGCATTTTCATTCCAATATTTAGGATTTGGTATTCTAGAGCTTGCATCATATAGGTTTATTTATTTGCTAAAATTATTATTGTTAGTTGTGAATGTGTTAGGTGCTCTTTTTATTATTTTAGTTGTTCCTTTTGCTTATTTGTTTGCTTTATTCTTTTAGGTTTGATTGTTGAATTGCATCTTAGAAATAATTGTTCATGCATTGTAGTTAGTTGCATTTTGTTGTGTTTATTTTATCTTTCCGCTAATTTATTTAAGGGCATCCAACCTTAATAAGATAAGGTGGGGATTTCATCACCCTTCCTTGGCCCAAAAATCACCACCATTCATGTGTGGTTTACCCTAACCCTAATTTAAAATTTGGATAGAAAGATCCTTTAGGGAAGCCTCACATTTGGTCCAATGGTGTGTTGAATTTTAGGAGAGCTTGAAATTATTTTCCATAACCGGCGGTTGGTGTCTAAGGAAAGAGGTTAAACGACTAAGCCTAAGTGGTTTTTGTGGTTACTTAATTAGGTCCTTGTGAGAGCAAGGGGAGCCTCCCACATCCCCACCTCTTACCTAGCTAACCAAAAGAAGTGGTGTAATTCCAAGTGAACCAAAGACAATTCACATTGGTTGAACCACTAGTTTAGGAAACCCTAGGTCAATGCCTAGGTCGTGTGGTTGATTTGTTTGTCTTAAAAAAGCACAACAAAAAAAAGAAGATTTTTTTTTAATTTCAACTTGAATTTAGATTTTAGGAATTTAAATTTCAAAGGTTGAGTTAGAATTTAAATTTCAGAAAAAAAGAAAAAGTTTCAAAAGTTGAGTATAAATTTCGGAATTCAAATTTCAAAATCCACATTTGAAATTAAACTCAAATTTTTAATAAGAAGAAAAGGGACTTTTGTTTTGTATGTCGGGAAGGAGATCTCTAAGGAGAGAAATTGTAGAACCTATACCTGAAATAAAGAGATACCTCCATCATCAACACCGAAATCAAATGGCCTGACCCAATGATGCCCAACCTAGAAAGTTGAAGGAATACTTCACTCCATCACAATACAACTCTTCATCCTGCATTAATTACTTGATACTCAGGCCTTACAGTATGAAATTAAGTCAACTACAATCCAGATGCTCCCATCCTTCTATGGGAACACAAGTGAGGACCCATAGAAGCACATAGATGAGTTTCTAGAAATATGTTCAACTGTAAAAAAATCAGAACTTCAATGATGATGCCCTTAGATTGACTCTTTCCCCCTTCTCCTTGAAGGATAAGGCCCAACATTGGTTAGGAACTATAGGGAGACCCATTAGCACTTGGGCAGAAATGCAACAAGAATTCCTTAAAATTTCTATCCTATTGGCAGTACCAATACCACGAGGATAGCTATCACGGGATTCACCGAAACACTGGGTGAACAAATTCATGAGGATTGGGAGAGGATGAAAGAGTTAATGAGAAAATGCCCACACCATGGCCTGTCCCAGTGGCAAATTGTCTAGGCATTCTATGAAGGCATAATAGATCAATACAGGAAGATGGTAGATGCATCATGTCGGGGGCATTTATGAGCAAGAGCAAGGATGAACCTTATAATCTTTTCAAATCCCTGAGTGAGAACTGTATTAATAATGCATCGTTGTATTCCTATGAAAGGTTGGCGGGACCCTTAAAAGAGGGTAGGACTCTATGAGGTCAAAAATAATATAGAGCTTGAGGCAAAAATGGACTTGAATGCCATTTCTAGAAAGTTGGATAGGGTAGACCATCTAGCCCAAAAACTCGACCAGGTTTTCACTCTTAACCAACAATTAGGCCCATCTACCTCTTATTCCAAAGTATGTTCCATTTGCGCCTACCTAGTCCACCAAGTTGATGATTGTCCTATTGCGGTCCAGTTTCCACCTTTTACCCAAGAACAAGTTCAGGTGGCCCAGAGTTTCTCAAGGCCCAATAATGATCCATATTCTAATACTTATAACCCTGGGTAGATAAACCATCCTAACTTTTCTTGGAGGACACATCAACCCAATGTACAGTTCCATTAGCATCTGTCCAACTCCATGGCCCAATAGTTTCAAAGGCCAATATAGTACAAAACCAATTTCAGCAGGTATACCCTAGGAGTCAACCGGCCCAACCATATCAGGGCTACCCACAACCCCCTCAATCCTAATAAGTAGATGATCAATTTATGCAGCTACAGTAGTTGATCCTAAATCAACTGCAGTCCATTACTAGATTAGAAAGCCAAATGGAACGACTAGCTGAAGCTAATGCAAGGAGGGCAGTGGAGCAACTATTGAGTCAACCAGTTGCAAACCCTAGGAATCAGCCACCGGGTCTTTCTCTACAAATTCAACCACCTCCTCAAAATCCCCAATTCGAAAATGCTAAAGTTGTAACAACTTTAAGGAGTGGGAGAATTTTGGAAGACCTATATGAGAAAGAAAGTAAAGAAGAAGAAAAGGAGTTAGAAAACCCTAAGCTGGGTGGGGGGGGGGAAGAAGAAGAAAGGGAAAACTTAGAAAAAGAGCCTAAAGTGAACCAATTTGTAGTCCCCTTTCCTACGCACTCACAACCGGGCCGTCACGGAAAAAGAAAGTGATTCGCAATGAGGAGATCAGGGAATTTTTCAAACAAGTATGCATTAATATCCCGCTTTTCAATGCGATTCAACATGTCCCGGCTTATGCAAAGTTTTTGAAAGAGCTATGCGCCCAATAGAGGGAGCCATGATTAGCCCCACAAAAAGTGATGCTCTCAGCAAATGTGAGTGTGTTCCTCCTAAACCAACTTCCCCAGAAAATGAAAGACCCAGGTGCTCCTCTTATTAACTGTATAATCTCTGGAATCACATTTGATAGGGCCCTATTGGATTTAGGGGCTAGTGTGAACCTGCTTCCATCCATTATTTATGAAAGGTTTAGGGTCAACGAGTTGAAACCTCTCTAGTAATTCTGCAATTCGCTAATCGGTCGGTTAAGACTCCTCGAGGTGTTATCGAGGATGCCATTGTCAGGATAGAAAATTGTTATTTTCTTGTAGATTTTATTGTCCTAGACATGACTCCAACTGAAGAACTGAACCACAACCCGATAATCTTAGGATGACCATTTTTAGCAACGGCTATTGCAAATATCAACTATAAATCGGGGGAAATGGACATCTCATTTTGGGAGTAGAATGTCCAATTGAATGTTTTTAATGCCTCTAAGTATCCAAACCTAGGGGAAGATGAAGGCAGTGTGGACATAATGGATAATATCATGAATGACCTAACTACCCCTTGGTTAGCCCAATCTAGTACTAGTTGGTATGAAAACGAAAGTGAGTATGAGAGTTTGGATGAGAGAGATGAATAGTTGTGTCTGGCTGAAGACATTAAACTTAGCGCTGGTTGGGAGGCAACCCAACGTAATTTTCAATTATTCCTAGGATTTGAGTTTTTTTATTTTGATTCGAGACCAGGTGACAGACCTTGAACCCCTCAAAAAAACCCTATTAATTGTTCCCTTTGGCCAAAGTCCTTTTTGCATCATTCTAGTCATGCCATTAGGGACAATGGCATTTAAGTTAAAGGTGAGGAAAAAGAGAGAAAATTGAAAAATTAAAAAAAAAAATTGAAAAGCTAAGCCTTTAAATATGTTGAATTAAAATTTCACTGATTTTTTTTTTAAGTCTTTTCCATTAAAAGAGATTCCCAAATAGAAAAAGTTGAGGAAACTAATAAAAGAATATTGAATTTTGTAGAAATTGGTAGCAAGTGATAGGAGTCAAAATTAGTCTAATTTGAATATTGTCGAAACCGTTTAGAAATTTGAAAATACTCCTATGTTTTCCCCTGCAAGATAAGAAGAGAAAGATCGAGAAATTAGACAAAAAAAAATTCTTCAAAGTTGCTAGAGATAGTGGACTACCCTGAACTGTGCTTTTGTAAAAAAAAAAAGGAAAAAAAAAGAAAAGAAAAGAAAAAAGAATAAAAGGTCAATGGACACCCTAGACTTAGTAACCGGGTCTCTTCACCTAAGTTAAGTGACGAGATTCATGTCAAACGGGAAATGGAATGCCAAAGACAATCACCTAACACTTAGTAATCGGGTCTCTTCACTTAAGGTAAGTGTCAAGATTCACGTAAAATGGTGGAAGGTAAAAATAAAAATGCATATAAAATTTAGGGGTAGAAATCCGCTGTCATAAATAATTAGAAGAATACTTGTCTGATTTTAAAATCAATCTCATCTTATCAAGAAAGTTTGCAAATGAAAGGGTAAATAAGATTTTTTAAGCCAAGTTTCTCTAATATTCAAAATAGGACAGTGTTACCCCTTAAAGCCCAATACCGATCTATACAAAGTTTGAGAATGCTGGAATCAGGATGCTTGATTAATTCTGTTAGGGATGACCTTGAGATGGGAAGGATCTATGCTCAATGTAATTTTAAGTCTGCATTGCTAAAGTACTAGCAATGGTTAAGTTGGGGGTGTGATAACCCTGCATTTTGATGTCTTAAGGGCATTAATTCAGGGGTATTTTTGGCCTTAGAAAAGTAAAATTGTCATTTTCCCAATTAATTTCAATATCTGATGGTCTCTATGCAAATTCTAGGGAAAACTTGGAAGTTTTCGTGGCTGAAATACAGATTTTGGGAAGCTGGTGTGAAGTCCAGCTGAGAGAGGGGGTGTTTTTGTGAAAAACTAAAAGCAGGATGGTGCCTCCTTGCTGCTAAACACAGTTTGGCGCCTATCCTACTGTATTAGCATGCTCCCCGATGAGACTAAAAAGTACCATATTTTTATCCCCAAATATTTACTCTTTTCCATTAATTTAGCACTTAATTGGACTCATTACTCTTGTATTTCGATTCAGGACAAGCAAGAAGGCAATTGGAAGAAAACAAGGTAATTCGGATGATTTTGCACAGTTTCAGCACCATTCAGTAATTTGGGCATAAATCTCAATTCTAGACTCAGATTTGGATAATTCAAGAGGCATCAAAAAGATGAAAGAAAGGCCCAAAATTTTATGTTTTGGTTTCGACAGATTCACTCTGCATCTAAGATGAAACTGGGCCCTAAGTTGGAGAAAGTTTGCAACAAAGCCCATTTCACAACTGAAGCCCAATTCGCAGAAGAGCCTTGTAGCAGCCCAAGATATTAAGGCAGCCCAACTTGAATTCAAGAGCCTAGAGTCCCAATTTTGAATGTAACCTCCAGAAAGAGAGTCTTATTAGATTTAAATTTTGAATGTAATCCTATAAAGATAAGAAGATTGGATTGGATCACTAGATAAGAGATAGAATAGGATTAGTTCAATACAGATCAGGACTTGAATTTAATCTCCTAGAAGGAGTTGGGGAGAGCCCTCCTCCTAAAGCTATATAAATGGGGAGTGGGCGGACCAGCTTTAGGCATCAACTCAATCATCCAGCAATCAAGCATTAAGCAACTCAAGAAGATCAGTTCGGCATACTAGGAAGCAAAGCTTGGAGGGTTCAAAAATCATGAGCAGCTAAGCCTCTTCCTTTTTGGTTCAAGGGGGGAGGTTCGATTGAGTCATCGTGAGGTTCTGTATTTAATTCAAGTTCTTGCTTTTTAATTCAAGTTTTCATTGATTCTTGTGCTTATTCTCTATGGATGTTAATGTTAATTAGTCTGGAAAATTAATTAATATTGATTTTCCTACTGCTATCCATGGTTCGGTGATCCGTAATTGTCTTGAATAGTGGTACAAGTAGCAGTTAGGTAAATATCTTTCTGGGTCAATTGTTCGTGACAGCCTTTGACCAATGTATTGACTTGTTTTAACCTAAGGGAATCAATGGAACAAGATTCAATAATTGCAACTATCTCAATTATTGTTATTTTGGTTTAACCATTTTCACAAAGCTTAATGCTATCACTAGTTAATATGGAATGCTATTGCACCTAGTCGATTAGTGGTAAGTGTTTAACGAATGCTGGGTTTGGTTAGCTGATTTAGGAAAACACAAGGTTTATTATGGCTATCCTAATAAATCTATGGTTAAATACTTGAATTGCAAGACTATCGAAGTCTACCTATGATCAATGACCAATTGATCAATCTAAACCCTTGAATCAGAATTCGGTAAGACTGATTTCTCTTGTTTGTTCGTTGCTATTTGCTTTCTTATTCTTTTAGAATTTTTAATTATTTAATTTTCCCACTCCATTATATTAATCATTCAGCTGAGAAATTAATCCCTAGCTCCCTGTGGGATTCGACATAGTACCACTATTACTACAAAAATTTTATTGTGGGACTAGCATTAATTTTGAGGGCTTCGACATCCCATCAAAATTTTTGCGTCGTTGCTAGGGAGCTACTTTAATTTCTTAGCTTGTTACCTTCTATTTATGTTAACTTCTTTGTTTTATGACTCGTGCTTCTCGAAGAGGTGAACTAGAATACAACCCCGAAATTGAGAAGACTACCCGTCGTTTAAGGAATGAGGCGAAGCAAAGGAATGACCGTTCACCTAAAAGTGTGAATTCAGATTTTGATCTACCATCTTGTGATCAACCCATTTTCGAAGAGGAAGAAAGGACGACTGATAGAGAGAGAACACTAAGGGAGTTGGCTGCACCAATCATGAACCAACAGCCCCTGTGCATAATATATCCCACTCTTGAGGTAGCCTTTGAACTAAAATCTGGTTTGATTCAACTGTTTCCTATTTTTCATGGCTTTCTAGGTGAGGACCCTCATAAACATCTCAAGGAATTCCATGTTGTCTGTTCAAGCATGAAACCATAGGGTATGACCAACGACCAGGTAAAATTAATAGCTTTTCCATTTACTTTACGAGATAAAGCAAAGGATTGGTTATATATTCTTCCTCCCGGTTTGATATGTACATGGGATGAGATGAATAGAATATTTTTAGATAAATATTTTCCTGCATCCCGAGCTGCAAACATTAGGAAAGAAATCTGTGGAGTTCGGCAATTTGGTGGTGAGACACTATACAAATATTGAGAAAGATTTAAACAACTTGTTGCTAGCTGTCCACACTACCAAATACTCGAACAACTCTTGATCCAATACATCTATGAAGGACTCCAACCTATAGATAGAAGTATGGTAGACACAGCTAGTGGAGGAGCCTTGGTAAATAAAACACCCGAAGTGGCTAGGGAATTGATTTCCAACATGGCCTAAATTTCACAACAGTTCGAAGCAAGAATAGATGGCACTACTAGGCGTGTTAATGAGGTAAGTCATGTTAATTTAGAAAATCAAATTTCAGATTTAACTGCCTTGGTAAGACAATTGGTTGTAGGGAAATTGCAAACAGCTAGTGTATGTGGTGCCTGTTTGATCCCTAGGCATCCTACGGATATGTGTCCATCACTACAGGATGGATCGATGCAGCAAGTTAGTGTCGTAGGAGGATTTCCGAGTCAGCCTCAATGCAAGTATGACCCCTACTCCAATTACTACAATTCGGGGTGGAGAGATCATCCAAATCTGAGCTACGGAAACCAAGGAGGACCACAGAGATATCAGCCCCAAATTTTCAATAGACAGCCCCAAATGTCAGCACCAATCATAGTGCAAGGCCAACCCTCAAGTTCAGGTATGTCATTAGATGAAATAGTTTACGCTCTAGCTACTAACACTTAGCAATTTCAATAGGAAACAAGAGCCAGCATCTAGAACTTGGGGAACCAAATCAGCCAACTTGATACTTCCATTAGCAAGTTGGGCACAAAACTCCAGGAAACTACCATCACAGACGGTAGTCAACCCCAAGGAAAATGCAAGTGCAGTGGTGCTAAGAAGCGGGAAGGAGTTGCAGCGCCATCCTACCTCACCAACGAAGGCAGATAAAGGAGACAAGGTTCAAACAAGGATCCCATTGAGGGAATATTCGATCCCCCTCCCCCTAAGACTACTAATGCCATTATACCACCTTTTCCTAGTAGGTTGGAAAAGCCCAAGAAGGAGGAATATGAGCAGGATGTCTTAGAAACCTTCAGGAGGGAGGAAACCAACATCCCTTTGTTAGATGCTATAAAAAGATACCAAAGTATGCAAAGTTTCTAAAAGAATTGTGCACTAACAAGAAGAGGCTGCAAATCGATTAGAAGGTAAGGGTTGGAGAAAATGTTTCATCTGTCATCAAAAGGACCTTGCTAGAAAAGCATGCTGATCCATGTATGTTCACCTTACCTTGTGTGATTGGCAATAAATGAATCGAGCATGCCATGCTAGACTTAGGTGCATCCATCAACGTCATGCCATACTCGATTTACTGTTCTTTGAGATTAGGTCCCTTAAAGGAAACTAGGGTTGTTATTTAGCTAGTTGATCGTTCTAATGCCTACCCAGAAGGGATTGTTGAGGATCTGTTGGTGCAGGTCAATGATTTAATTTTTCCAGCTGATTTTTACATCCTAAAGATGGAGGAGGACATAGTCACAAGTTCAGCCCCACTTCTTTTAGGCAGGCCATTCATGAAAACGGCCAAGACCAAAATAAATGTGGACGAGGGTACCCTAATGAATGTCATTCAATTTGTTCGGTTGACACTATTGATTCAATTGTGTAGGAAATTTTTGAAGAAGATATGAATGCGGAGCTAGAATTGAGCGCACAATTGGATACGAAGGCCCCTATTCCAGATTTGAACCCACCCATGATGGATGAAAGGGGAGAACACCGAAAGCTGCATCCATGAGAATTAGAGGATCCGATTCAGGATTATTAAAAATAGGGAAGTTTGTTTTTCCTTTTTCTTTTTGTTTTTACATTCCTAGTTTAGTTTTTCTGCCCTTTCTTTTCATTTAACCTCACATTGGGGACAATGTAAGTTTCAAGTGTGGGGGAGGGGATTTAGGTTAGAATTTAGGTTACGTTTTAATATTTGATTTAGGTCATGTTTTTCTGCATTTGCTTTTCAAGGAAAAAAAAAAACCTCAACTCTTTTGAAATCAATTGAAACAGTGTTCTAGGAAGATTCTTGTGAACTGAGTAAAGAAATATGATCAAGGAGTACATGACTTATCTGAAGTCATTTCCAGTTAATTGGTAGGATAGAGCATAAAATGCACTTACTGGTCAAGTAATCCGATGGTAGGATGGAGCATAAAATGCACCTACCAGCCAAGTCATCTGATAGTAGGACAGAGCATAAAATGCACCTACTAGCTAGCAATTCAAACAGTAGGATGGAGCATAAAATGCACCTACTGACCAAGTAATCCAAAAGTGAGATGGAGCATAAAATGCCCTCACTTCTTTAGAGGAGAGAAAAAGAAAATAAAAAAAGGGAGAGAAGAGAAAGAGGTTTTCCCTGATTTACTACCTGGTTTGTAGTAGAAAAAATTGGATTGACTAATGGACGAGTCGTGTATCACTTGGTTGTGCTGATTTAATGGTTTGCAATAGTTAACCTAGAATATTTGTGGAGAAAGATGAAGGAGAGTTGAGTTTAAAAATCAGTAGATAGTTAGTTTGTTTTTGCTTAATTTTTGTCTTGCCCGAGGACAGGCAAGGTTTAAGTGTGGGGGGATTTGATGAGACTAAAAAGTACCATATTTTTATTCCCAAATATTCACTCTTTTCCATTAATTTAGCACTTAATTGGACTCATTACTCTTTTATTTCTATTCAGGGCAAGCAAGAAGGCAATTGAAATAAAACAAGGCAATTCAGATGATTTTGCATAGTTTCGGCACCATTCAGTAATCTAGGAATAACTCTCAATTCTAGAATCATATTTGGATAATTCAAGAGGCATTAGAAAGATGAAAGAAAGGCCCAAAACTTTTATGTTATGGGTTTTGACAGATTCACTCCGCATCGAAGATGAAACTGGGCCCTAAGTCAGAGCAAGTATGCAGCAAAGCCCATTTCATAGCTGAAGCCCAATTCGCAGAAGATCCTTGTAGCAGCCCAAGATATTAAGGCAGCCCAACTCGAATTCCAGAGCCTAGAGTCTCAATTTCGAATGTAAGCTCCAGAAAGAGAGTCTTATTAGATTTAAATTTTGAATGTAATCCTATAAAGATAAGAAGATTAGATTAGATCACTAGATAAGAGATAGGATAGGATTAGTTCAAAACAGATCAGGACTTGAAGTTAATCTTCTAGAAGGAGTTGGAGAGAGCCCTCCTCCTAAAGCTATATAAAGGGGGGGGGACCAGCTTTAGGCATCAACTCAATCATCTAGCAATCAAGCATCAAGCAACTCAAGAAGATTAGTTCGGCCTACTGAGAAGCAAAGCCTGGAGGGTTCAAAAATCATGAGCAACTAAGCCTCTTCTTTTCTGGTTCAAGGGGGGAGGTTCGATTTAGTCATCATGAGATTCTGTATTTAATTCAAGTTCTTGCTTTTTAATTCAAGTTTTCATTGATTCTTGTACTTATTCTCTATGGATGTTAATGTTAATTAGTCTGAAAAATTAATTAATATTGATTTTCCTACTGCTATCCATGGTTCGGTGATTCGTAATTGTCAAGAATAGTGGTACAAGTAGCAATTAGGTAAATATCTTTCTGGGTCAATTGTTCGTGACAGCCTTTGACTAATGTATTGACATGTTTTAACCTAAGGGAATCAATAGAACAAGATTCGATAATTGCAGTTATCTCAATTATTGTTATTTTGGTTTAACTGTTTTCACGAAGCTTAATGCTATCACTAGTTAATATGGAATGCTATTGCACCCAGTCGATTAGTGGTAAGTGTTGATCGAATGCTGGGTTTGGTCAGCTGATTTAGGAAAACACAAGGTTTATTATGGCTATCCTAATAAATCTAAGGTTAAATGCTTGAATTTCAAGACTACCGAAGTCTACCTATGATTGATGACCAATTGATCAATCCGAACCCTTGAATTAGAATTCGGTAAGATTGATTTCTCTTGTTTGTTCGTTGCTATTTGCTTTCTTGTTCTTTTAGAATTTTTAATTATTTAATTTTCCCACTCCATTATATTAATCATTCGGCTGAGAAATTATTCCCTAGCTCCCTGTGGGATTCGACCTAGTACCTCTATTACTACAAAAATTTTATTGTGAGACTAGCATTAATTTTGAGGGCTTCGACAACCTGTCACTCCCCACACCTTAGTATATCCTAGGGTGCCTTTTAACCCATTATTTTCACTCTTAACAAACCCTAGCCACCCCTAACTACTAAATCCTCACCTTTCATCCATTCTAATCTCCACCCATATTTTTGCTAAAACCCAGTTGCCGCTCACCCCCTCTTTCTCTCTAATTCTAGTTATATCCACCATTCTCTATAAAAAGGTCCCTAGGGGCCCTAGAGAAGGGGTTGGTCAATTCACCCATGTAAGAAGGAAGGTTGATTTTGAGAAGTTCAAGGGTAGAGGAAGAGGAGGATGCCTAGACAAGAGGAGGGGTTCCTACTTGCAGTTCCCCAACACCACTACTGCCACCTCTGTATTTGAATCCCAACCATTTTTTCTTCAGTTTTAAAATTATTTTCTGTTCTTTAATTTTCAGTTCATTTTTCCTTCCTACAAATTTTACTTTTATTAAATTTAATTTGTACTTTATTTATTTTCTGTAGATCTGAAATTCGACCAGGTAGACGAAAGCTCTAGCTCGAGAAGTTCGAGGGTCGAAGGGGAGATCCGAAGACTACTACCTCTGATCGGATTCTCAAACATTTTTATTTTTCCTTTTATTTATTTGTTCCTATTATTTATTTAATTTTATGCACATGTTATTCTTAGTACTATTCAAATTTGGTTTTAATGAATTCAATATTTTTCTCAGTTTAATTAATTAATTTTTATATTTCTGCATCTCTCCTTTGTGTTCTCTCTCTCGACTCTAAGTACGTAATATTTTTCCCCTGCTTTCCTGTGGATATGACTCATTCTCATCACTTTACTACATTAGTAGTTGTTTGAGAATCAGAATAAAATTATAAATGTTTAAACTGGTGTTTCGAAGTGTTTAACGACACGCTTCCAGACACACCACCTGGCCGAGGTCACAGTCTATTCCACTTTGCTTTTCTTTTTTATTTCATTCTTTTTGTTGGGTACTGACTGTTTTCTTGTTGCAGGTCTGTCTTCATTTTGTTGGTCTAGGGGATTGGCTGAAGTTGACCCTGGCCAATGTGGATAAGCTGGAGGCTGAGAAAGACATGCTTTAGCAAACTTCCACCAATGCCGTGGAGAAGCATCACGAGTTCTTTGCTGACCAACAAAAGTTCTGCAAGGAGGCCGAGGAGAACCTGAAGACACAAGATCTTCTTCCCAAGGAGCAGATTGAGAGGGTTTGGGTCAAGAGCATCATCTCCAAGGCCAAGTGGTATCTCCATCAAGCCGAGGGGGGCATCACTAAGGCGAACAGATAGGCGGCCAAGGCAGAGCGTAGGGCCAAAGAGGCAGCTAAGAAGGCTACTAATGCCGAGTAAAAGGTGGTTAGTGTCGAGAAGAGGGCCAAGGAAGCAGAAAAGTGAGCTAATGAGCTATCTGACGTCGCTTCTGGGGCTTATTTGGATGGGATCGAGGACACCAAGAAGGCACTCCTGGTGGTGCTTTTGGACTTCGATGTTGAATCTCTGAAGGTGATTCCCGATACTTCCAAAGAGGCTACGAAATCTGCACTTCCTCCTCCAGTTGGTGGCGAGGCTTATGCCAGGCTTCTTTCTCTTTTTTTTTGTGTATGTATTCGGCCTGAAGGGCCATGAAACAAATTTGTTAAGCCAAAGAAATATTTTGTGCATAATGAAAATCATAGGAAATTTTTGATCTTTTGCTTTGATTGTTGCACTTGTGTTTTACTGTGTTATCTTTCCTTGTATGTTTTTGCATCATTTATTGCACTTATGCTTTTGTTGCTAAAGGGTCCTTGCCCGTCCAAAATAAAAAACACAGTGTGGGACAAGCGTAGTTCTCTTCAATTTACTTTGTGTGTCAAAAGCGTGGCGAAGGGGTGGCCGAGGCGAAGTCTCCGCGGTTATACCGGGGCTTGCAGGGCCAAAGAGGTCTGTGATGGACGGAGGCTGAAGTAGAGCATAGGGCTTACCTGACTCTCTCCCCTTTCCCTATATTTGGGTAAATAGCAAGATGACTTGTTGATGCGAGAGAGGGGGCTGAGGCTCGCCTGCCTCCCATTCTTCTAAGTGTTGAATTCGATGAGGCTGAAAAGGCCTGCCGTATTGCGGGGTGACCAAGACAGAGCAAAGGCCCATCTGGCTCTGCGGGGCCTTGGCAGAGCTGAGGCTCGCCTGGCTCCCTCATCCCTGTGCATTAGCTTTGGCGAGGCCGAGGTAGCCTACCCTATTGGGGGGATGGCCAAGACAGAGATGAGGCTCGTCTGGCTCCATGGGGCCTAGGCAGAGACGAGGTTTGCCTGGCTCCTGTATCCCCGCATACTTGTTTCAATGAGGTCGAGCGTAATGCTCCATGGGGGCTGGCTTCCTTTGCTGGTAGCACTAAGTGTGAAAGTTCAGTAGGCTAGTTGCCATTGAGGCGGGGAGCTGAGGCACATGGGGCCCTCGACTATCCTAGCGTATTCTAACGCACTAAGTTATAGCTAAGGTGTCCGCTACTTATTCGTTAAGTCTTGGCATCTGTCTAACGAGGGGGTATAGCCTCAGAGGACGCTGTGCGCCCTTGCCAGTCGTGAGGCTGAAGAGTTATAAGGACTTAGTATATACACGTGCTGAGCATTAAGCCGAAGAGGAACTTTGCTTCATTCATTTGACAACTTTAAAAAGATGTTACAATCATTTGTAGTACATCTAGAGGTTCTCCGAATTCCATGTCCGAGGTACAGCTCTTCCATCTAGGTGTTCCAGGTGGAAAATGCCAGGGCCGATGACTCTCTTGATTCTGTAGGGGCCTTCCTAGTTGGGCCCCAACTTCCCTACTCCCGGTTCGGGGACCATGACTTTTCAGAGGACCAGGTCTCCCTCTTGATAGTGTCTTTCTTTTACCTTGGAGTTGTAGTAGCAGGCCACTCATTGTTGGTAAGCAGCTACCTTTATCTGTGCTTTCTCTCAGGCTTCTTCCAGTAGGTCTAAGTTTGCTCTGAGGCCTTCATTATTCTTGGTTTCATCGTATGCTTTAACTCAGAGTGTTGGCTGGCTGATCTCTGCTGGGATTACTGCTTTTGTACCGTAGGTTAAGCCGAATGGGGTTTCTCCCGTGGCTGTTCAAGGTGTAGTTCGGTAAGCCCAGAGTACACCATTCAGTTCATCAGCCCATTGGCCTTTAGCTCGGTCCAATCTCGTCTTCATTCCATCTAGTATTGTCCTGTTGGTGACCTCGGCTAGGCCATTGGTTTGGGGATAGTCTACCGAGGTGTATTGTTGTCTAATGCCAAGGGAGGCACACAAATCTCGGAACTTGGCATCATCAAATTGCTTCCCGTTGTCGGTGACCAGCATATAGGGTAGGCCGAAGTGGAAGATGATGTTTTTCCAAAAGAAGTTTTGGATGGCTTAGCTTCTACTTACTTGGTGAAGTAATCTACTGCAACAACGAGATAATTTCTGCCCCCCATGGCTAGAGGAAAGGGACCAAGGAGGTCCATGCCCCATTTGGCAAAGGGCCATAGGATGTTGAGGACTGATAGAGTGGTGGCCGGCCTATGGCATAAGTTGGCATACCTCTAGCATGGGTCACACCTTTGCACCAATATAGCTACATCCTTATGGAGGGTAGGATAGAAGTAGCCCTGCGTTAGAGCTTTTTGCGCTAGGCTCTCCCGCCAAGGTGGTTATCGTAGATGCTTTCATGAATTTCTTGTAGTACATAATTGCCCTCCTCTGGACAGAGGCATCAGAGGTAATGCAAGGTGAAGGATCTTTCGTACAGCTTTCCCTCTAGCAGGATATAGTGGGTTGCCTCTGAGTCACTTTGCTTCATTTCTATCTTCGGGAAGCCATCCAGTTGACAGGAAGTTGGCGCTGGAATCGATCCATGAAGGTTTAGCCTCTATGGGGAGCACTTGGACTTTTTCGATGGAGGGCCAATGTAGCTTCTCGACATGCACGGTCCGACCAAGGGATCCGCTCGAGGTACTTGCTAACTTGGAGAGAGCGTCAGCTCGTGTGTTCTCGGCTCGTGAGACCCGTTGCAGGGAGAAGCATCAAAAGTGGTGGGCTAGATCTTGGACTTTGGCGAGGTACTTGGACATGCTTTGTTCTCTTCCCTCGTACTCATCATTCACCAGCTGACATGTCACTGAAGACTTCGACATGTGAGGAGCCGAGGTTGCTAGCAAGCTGGAGACCAGCGAGAGGGCCTCATACTCGGCTATGTTGTTCAATGCTTGGAAGTCAAACCTTATTGCATACTCCAGGACAATATCATCTGGGATGAGGAGGATGAGGCTTGCTTCACTTCCTTTGGCATTGGAGGAACCATCGACAAAGAGCTTCCATTGAGGTTGAGCCTCATCATCCACATGATCCCCCTCGGCATATTCTGGGGGCTAGCAAAGGGCTTGGCTGAAGGTGCACTCCACTATGAAATCCATCAGGACTTGTGCTTTGATCTTGGGCCTCAGTTGGTACTTGATGTCAAACTCCGACAACTAGATGGCCCACTTCGTCAGGCATCTAAAGTTCTCAAGTTTGGCAAATATGTTCTTGAGGGGCTGGTTCATCAGGACCACTACGGTGTGGGCCTGGAAATAAGACTGGAGTTTCCTTGCCGAAATCACAAGGGTGAAAGCCAACTTTTCTCTCTTCGGGTACCTGGTCTCGACATCGTAGAGGACCTTGTTGGCATAGTACATTGGCTTCTGCTCACCATCTTCCTTGATGTGGACTGAACTAACTACTTCATCCCTGGCCGAGAGGTATAGGTACAGGGTTTCCCCCTTGGCTGGCCGGGCAAGAAGTGGAGGTGAAGTAAGGTACGCCTTGAGCTCGTCAAAGGCACGTTGGCACTCCTCCATCCATTGGAACTCTTTCAGCTTCTTGATGGCACAGAAGAAAGGTAGGCAGTGGTCAGCTGACTTTGACATGAAGCAATTGAGGGCTGCTATTCGAATAGTGAGTTTTTGGGTCTCCTTCACCATCTGTGGGGGTGCCATATCTAGTATGGCATGTATCTTCTCAGGATTAGCCTCAATGCCTCTCTGAGTGATTACAAAACCTAGGAATTTCCTAATGAAATGTTGAAGGCACACTTGCTGGGGTTGAGTTTCATGTTGTACTTCCACAAGGTGTTAAAGGTCTCAGCTAGGCTTGAAACGTGGGTCTCGGCCTTCAAGCTCTTTATTACTATGTCATCCACATAGGCTTTGACGTTCCTCCCCATCTACTCTTTGAAAACCTTGTTGACAAGGCATTGGTAGGTGGCCCTAGCATTCTTGTGGCCGAAGGGCATCACTCGGTGATGAATGAGGTTTTCTCTTCATCATCTGGGTGCATCTTTATCTGATTTATCTGGAGAAGGCATCCATGAAGCTAAGTAGCTCGTACCCTACAGTGGCATCAACGAGGTGGTCTATCATCGGCAAAGAAAAATTGTCCTTGGGGCAGGCTCGGTTAAGGTTGACAACCAATTAGGGTAGTGTACCTCTCAGATGAAGTCAACATCGAGTAGCTTTTCAACTTCATCTTCTATGGCCTTCCAACATTCTGGTGCAAATTTCCTCTTCTTTTGCCGAATTGGCCTAGAGCTCGGGTCCATGCTTCAGCCAGTGTGTAATGACCGAAGGGTCAACTCTGGGCATGTCAGCGGTAGACCAAGCAAAGACGTTGGCATTGAGTTTGAAGAAACTTACCAGTTCGGATAGGCTCTCGGAGGGAAGGTTGGACCCAACACGGATTGTTTTTCCGAGTTCATCCTCGTCTAGGGGGACTGAGACAAGGTCCTCAGCCAGCTCACCTCAGCTTGCTAGCTCCTCCCTGAGGTCGAGACCCTCTAATGGCAGAGCTTCTTTACTCTTGCCCTTCAGCACTACCACATAGCACTAATGGGCAACATGATGGTCCCCACAAACAACCCTGACGCCATGTTCGGTGGGGAAATTCAAGGCGAGGTAGTAGGAAGAAATGGCTGTTCGGAGTGCACGTGAAGGGTTGGCCTCCCCATGAGGGCGTTATAGGGTGAGCCAATCTTCATGACCAGGAACTCTGTCATCCTTGTCACCTACTGGGGCTTCGTCCCTACTGTGACTGGTAGGGAAATCTTGCCCTCTGGTTTGACGATGCGGCCGGAGAAGCCGATTAGTGGAGCATCTACTGGTTGGAGGCACTCTGGAGCTATCTTCTTCTTTTCAAAAGCTTCATAGAAAAGGATGTCAACTGAGGAGCCACTATCAAGAAGGATCCTTTTAACTACAAAGTTCACAATGATGGCCGATACCACCAATGCGTCGTCATGGAGGACTACTACCACCTTCAAGTCCTCGTTCATAAGGAGAAGGATTCTTTCTTTTGCTTCTTGGGGGCTGGCCCATGGATGTTTAGCTGACTGGCATAGGCTTTGCTACCCAAAGCCGAGACTCCACTCGAGGCCGTGTCTCCCACTATGACGTCAATGATGCCTGCTGCTTGTTGGTGTTGCTGCTACTATTGTTGAGAGGATGAGGCACCAACCTCGCCTCCGATGTACTACTTGAGGTGGCCCCGATGAATGAGGGACTCTATCTCATTTTTTAGATCATAGCAGTCCTAGGTGTCATGCAGATCTTGGCCGTTGATTCCCGGATATAATGGTTATAAATAGGGACTAAAGGGCCCATTTTCTTTGCCACAAATTGTGAATCCAGAGTCCTTGAGGTCGCGTTCATGTCTCTCAGCTCGGTGTTAGCTATTCCTAGGTTTGAGGTCGTCTTGCTTTTTTTCTGTCTTCATTTGGTGAGTTCATCTTCCTTTATTTTCGATTTCGTTGACCTTTCCATTAGAATGTCTAGTGTTAGCTTAGATAGCCTTTTAAATGGGAGCAATGAATCCACTGGGGCCGAGGGGGTCACCTTGGCACAGATCGTGGAGCCTCATCCTACCGAGGTGGGCATTTTGGCACAGGATCTGGGCTCTAATCCATCCGAGGCAAACTCACCTCAGTGAGAGCAAGAGGCCTCCAAAAGGTCAGCCTCCACCTTGCACCGAGGTCGTCTACTATACAGCTTCGGTCCGTCTACCATGATAGTAGACAATCTCCTATCTTTGGTAGCTCGGTATAGACTTCCCAATGATCTTGTATATAGTATCCCTTTAGGCAACTTCCCTTGGGACCATGGTCATGACGAGATCGTGATCTTTGAGGAGCATCTTGTAGCCAGGATGCGTCTTCAACTCCATCCTCTCATAATCAAAATCATCAAGTTCTTTGACATCGCCATAGACCGGCTACACCCGAACTTCATCTGTAACATCGTAGGTATCATTGCCCTTTTCAACGATTACAACCAACCTCTAGACCTTGTCATCTTTTCTTCAATCCTTTCCATAAAAAAAAAAACTCGTCTTATGTTCTACCCAAACACAGGCGAAGTTACTATATGTCTCCTCGCCCTGGGTGCAAGTTGTTGCACGAGCTCCCCAACAAGGTCTCAGCTTGGAAGAGATGCTACTTCGTGGTCTCTAACACCAAGGGGTGGCCTTTCTCAACTCATTGGAGGGCTGCCATCTAGGCCCCCGGCGTCAGACTGGACCCAAAGACAAGGGAGGTGGTGCAATCATGGGCAAAGCTTGGCCTGAAGTTCATAAACTTCGTAACCAAGGAGAAGCTTGTACAACCTGGTTTGAGCCCTCCTAGTATGTCACTAACTATTGTACCTTTATCATATTTGTTTTACTTTGATGTTGTATCTAACTTGGCTCATCACTTGTTACAACTGTCATGGACGACTGATGAGAATAGAATTTATCATATTTTTATCCCCAATTATTCTGTCTTTTATACTAAATTAGCACCTAATCGGAATCATATTTCTGTTTAGGGCATGAAAGGAGGCATCAAGAGCAAAGAAAGACAAATCAGATGATTTTTCACAGTTTCAACATTGTTCAGTGATCTGGGCCTAACTTGCGTCTCCGAACTCCGAATGGGATGATTCAAGACCCACTGAGAAGATAAGAGAAAAATCCACAACTTTCATGTTTAGGCTTTTGTAGATTCGGCCTGCATCCAAGTCAAACCCAGGCCCGAAGTCGTGGCAAATTCGCAAGAATGCCCAACCCGCAGCTGAAGCCCAACTCGCAGAAAAGCCTGGCTGAAGCCCAATTCGCAGAGGAGGTCTATTACGAATCCAAGAACAAGAAACTAAGAAGAATCCTTCCAGATCTAAATTCTTGATGTAATCTTAGAGAGATAAAGGGATTGAGTTCATTAGATAAAGAGATAAGGTTAGAACTGGGATAGGACTTTCCATTTTTGTAAGATTAACTTCAAGAGGAAGTAGGAGACCACCCCCTCCCCTTCAATCTATATAAAGGAGGGGGCAGACCAGCTAAAGGAATCACTCAATCATTCACTTCCTGATTTGAATCAAGAAGAAAAGAAGCAATCAGCCAAGAATTTCCAAGAAATCAAGAAACATGGAGGAGGAGATCAAAAATTCAAGAATCCCCAAGAAGAAGGTAGCGGAAAGAAGAGGAGATCTCAGCACCATGGGCGAATTCAAGAGTTCTTTCTTTCTCTTTGTTTGCTTTAATTCTTCTATCATGAACTGATTTGTTTCTTGCTAGGACTGTGGAAAGCCTAACCATGATAATGAATATATTTTAATCTCTATGATTTTTCCAAGATTGTGATTTCCATATAGTCTATGAATTATTTGCTTAATGCGATTAGGAGTGCAATCTCTTAATTGATTCGGTGTATATGAATGAATCGGGAGAGTGATGAGATCAAAAAGAACCCTATTTTTATCCTCTAATATTCACTCTTTTATATTTATTTATCACTTAAATGAACTCATTACTCTTGTATTTCGATTTAGGGCAATAAAGAAGGCAATTGGAAGAAAACAGGACAAATCGGGTGATTTTGCACAGTTTCGGCGACAGTCAGTAATCTGGGCCTAACTCTCAATTCCAGACATCGAATTGGACAATTCAAGAAGCATTAGAAAGAAGAACGGAAGGCCCACAACTTTTATGTTTTGGGTTTTGACAGATTCGGCCTGCATCGAGTACGAAAACGAGCCCAAAGTCGGAGCAAGTTCGCAGCCAGGCCCATTTCACAACTTAAGCCCAACTCGCAAAAATAGCTGAAGCAGCCCAACTCGAATTCAAGAGTTAAGAGTCCGAATTTCGAATGTAATCTCCAAGGAGAGAGTTTTATCAGATCTAAATTCTTAAATGTAATCCTAGAGAGATAAGAAGATTGAGATTAGAGCATTAGATAAGAGATAGGATAGGATTAGTTCAAGATAAGATCAAAACTCCCTAAGGATAAGATGATCTCCTAGAAGGAGTTGGAAAACAGCCCTCTCCTTTGACTATATAAAGAGGGGGGCGAACCACCTCTAGCAATCACTCATTCCAAGATCCAAGAGATCATCAAGAAGACCAAGAAGCAAGAAGGCAGTTCGGCTATGGAGAAGCAAAGCATGGAGATTGCGCAGATCATGAGTAGCTAAGCTTCTTTTTCTGGTTCAAGGGGGGAGGTTCAATTGTGTCATTGTGAGGTTCTGTAGTTACTTTATTTTCTTTCTTTTTAATTCAAGTATTCATTGGTTCTTGTGCACATTTTTATTGGATGTTAATGTTAATTAGTCTGACAAACTGAATTAATGTTGATTTTCCTACTGTTATCCATGATTTCGGTGATCCGTAATTGTCACGAATAATGGTACAAGTAGCAATTAGGTTGATATCTTTTTGGGTCAATTGTTCGTGACAGCCTTTGACCAATGTTTTAACATGGTTCAACCTAAAAGAATCGATGGAACAAAATTTAGTAATTGCAGCTATCTCAATTATTGTTATTTTGGTTTAACTGTTTTCACAAATCTTAATGCTATCATTGTTTAACATGGAACGCTATCGTACCCAGTTCAGTGGTGATAAGTGTTGATCGAATGCTGGGTTGGTCAACTGAATTAGGAAAACACAAGGTTTATTATGACTATCCTAATAAATCTAAGGTTAAATGCTTGAATTGCAAGAATGCTGAATTGTACCTAGGATCGATGGCCAATCGATTTAACCCGAACCCTTGAACCAGAATTCGGTAAGACTGATTTTCTCTTGTTTGTTTAGTTTGTTATTCTTTTAATTTTAGTTATTTAATTTTCCCACACAATTACTTTACCCATTCGGCTAAGAGATTATTGATTTGCTCCCTGTGGGATTCGACCTAGAACCACTTTTACTGCAAACATTTTATTGTGGGACTAGTACTAATTTTGAGGGCTTCGACAAACCCGTCAAAATTTTGGCGCCGTTGCCGGGGAGCAACTTTAATTTCTTAGCTATTACCTTCCTCTTGTTAACCTCTTTTGTTTTATGACTCGTGCTTCTCAACGAGGTGAACTCAAGTACAATCCCGAAATTGAGTGGACCACCCGTCGTTTAAGAAAGGAGGCGAAGCAAAGGAAGGATCATTCACCAAAGAAGGTGAATTCAGATTGTGATCTTCGCATCTTCGAAGAAGTAGAAAGAATGGCTGACAAAGAGAGGACATTAAGGGAGTTGGCTGCACCAATTCTGAACCAACAACCTTTATGCATCACGTACCCCACTCTTGAGGTAGCCTTTGAACTCAAATCTGGTTTGATTCAATTATTACCTCTGTTTCATGGTTTCCCAGGTGAGGACCCTCACAAACATCTAAAGGAATTTCATGTCATCTGTTCAAGCATGAAACCCCATGGTATGACCGAGGACCAGGTAAAACTCATAGCCTTTCCATTTACTTTAAGAGATAAAGCAAAGGATTGGTTGTATATTCTCCCTCCCGGTTCTGTACGCACATGGGATGAGATGAACAGGATATTTTTAGATAAATATTTTTCTGCATCCCAGACTGCAAATATAAGAAAAGAAATATGTGGAGTTCGACAGTTTGGTGGTGAGACATTATATGAATATTGGGAAAGGTTTAAGCAACTTGTTGCTAGTTGCCCCCACCACCAAATTCCGGAGCAATTGTTAATCCAATACTTCTATGAAGGGCTTCAGCCCATGGATAGAAGTATGGTCGATGCAGCCAGTGGAGGAGCCTTGGTGAACAAGACACCCAAAGCGGCCAGGGAGTTAATCTCCAACATGGCCAAAAATTCACAACAGTTCGGTGCTAGGACAGACGGTACCATTAGACGGGTTAATGAGGTAAGCCATGTAAATTTAGAAAATCAGATTTCTGAACTAACTGCTTTGGTAAGACAACTCGTTGCAGGACAAGTACAAACTGCCAGGGTGTGTGGTATCTGTTCAATTCCTGGCCACCCTATGGACATGTGTCCATCATTGCAAGATGGTTTGATGCAGCAAGTCAATGCCGTAGGAGGATTCCCGGGCCAGCCCCAACGAAAGTATGATCCCTACTCCAATTATTACAATCCGGGGTGGAGAGATCACCCAAACCTAAGCTACGGGAACCAAGGAGGACAGCAGCAATACCAGCCCCATTTTTTCAGTCGACAGCCCCAGCTTTCAACACCCATCACAGCGCAAGGCCAACCCTCGAATTCAGGTATGTCATTAGAAGATATAGTTAAGGCTCTAGCTACTAATACTCAGCAATTTCAACAGGAAACAAGAGCCAGCATTCAGAATTTGGGGAACCAAATCAGCCAACTTGCCACTGTCGTTAGCAAGTTGGAGGTGCAGAGCTCCGGGAAACTACCATCACAAACGGTAGTCAACCCCAAGGAGAATGTAAGTGCAGTGGTGCTGAGAAGCGGGAAGGAACTGCAGCTAGAACCTACCTCACCAAGGAAGGTGGATAAAAGACAAGAAGAAGACAAGGTGCAGGACTCAAGAGTTAGAGAGAACGTTTCAGCCATGATCAAGAGGACCTTACCAGAAAAAACATGCTGATCCAGGTATGTTCACCCTACCTTGTGCGATTGGCAATAAGAAAATCGAGCATTCCATGCTAGACTTAGGTGCATCTATCAATGTCATGCCATACTCGATTTACTATGCTTTGAGATTAGGTCCTTTAAGGGAAACTAAAGCTGTTATCTAATTAGCTGATCGTTCTAACGCCTTCCCAGAAGGGATTGTTGAGAATGTAATGGTGCAGGTTAACGATTTAATTTTCCCAGCTGATTTTTACATTCTGAAGATGGAGGAGGACACGATCGAAAGTTCAGCCCCACTTCTATTAGGCAGGCCATTTATGAAAATGGCCAAGACCAAAATAGATGTGGATGAGGGTACCCTCTTCGTCGAATGTGACGGAGAGACTATTAAATTTAATATTTTTGAAGCTATGAAGTACCCAAATGAAGACCATTCGGTTGACACTATTGATCCAACTGTGCAGGAATTTTTTGAAAAAGATATGAATGAGGAGCTAGAATCGAGTGCACAATTGGATACGAAGGCCCCTATTCCAGATTTGAACCCGCCCATGATGGATGGAAGGGGAGCATACCGAAAGCTGAAACCACGAGAGCTAAAGTAGCAAAGGAGGACGTCGAGCATAACGACGCTAAACAATTGCGCTTGTGGGAGGCAACCCATTGTGTTTAGTTAATTTTGTTATGTTGTTTGATTTTGATTTTTGTGTTTAGTAGGAACCCAACAAGACAAACAGGGAAGTACCCCCAAATCCTTCTACTTTATGCATAATCACATACATTAGGGACAATGTATAACTTAAGTGTGGGGGGATTACGGAAATCTGATGGAAATTTGGGATACCTTATCTTCTTGAAATTTCTGCTCCCTAGAAACTTATCCTTGAACGATTTCAACTTATCAGGAATCATGTGCTTAGGCTAAATAGATAAGATAGGATGCAAGCATGACTAACTGAATCTTTCTTGGCTGCATATGGTACCTCATGATTTTAATCGATCAATAGGCAAGATGCATAAGGGTTTGATTGATTTTCACATAATTATCTGTCAAACATGGGTTGATTATTCTAGAACTTGTTGTCTTAGGCATATAGAGATCACGATCAATGAATTCATGGATCAGGCGGTGAAACCCTGTGATTCTTGTGAAAAAAAAAAAAAAAAAAAAGAGAGGGAGTTTGAAACTAAAATCGTGACTAATGTGAGATGGAGCATAAAATGCACTCACATCTAGAAACAAAAAAAAAACAAGTGTGAGACGGAGCATAAAATGCACTCACATCTAGAAACAAAAAAAAACAAGTGTGAGACGGAGCATAAAATGCACTCACATTTAGAAATGAAAGCAAGTGTGAGATGGAGCATAAAATGCACTCACATCTTGAAAAGAAGGCAAGGGTGAGATGGAGCATAAAATGCACTCACCCTAGAACCCCAACCCCATTCTCACCTTTAGATCCTAGGAATTCACACTAAGTGGTGAAGATGTGATACATAGCAAGCTTATGGCAATAAGCACACCTTGTTTTGATTCAAAGGAAAGTAATTGCATCTGGCTGACTTGGTTTGTTAAAAGCAATGAGCACCTGTGCAGTCCAAGGAGTTTCAGCCCTGAAAGGCTTGTCTCCTTGACTATCGATTTAACTTGGGACCATGAGGAATGGTGATTTGCCATCACTCTTGGACAAGAAAAAGGGGAGAAAGAGATGAAAAGGGAAAGGTTACCAAGTCTGAGCTAAAGCATGAAATGAACCAGGCCTCATGTAGAGAAAAAGAAAAATTGAAAATCAATAGTTAGTCTCTCTTGTGTTACTTGAGTTTTTGCCTTGCCCGAGGACGGGCAAAGTTTAAGTGTGGGGGGATTTGATGAGACCAAAAAGAACCCTATTTTATCCTCTAATATTCACTCTTTTATATTTATTTATCACTTAAATGAACTCATTACTCTTGTATTTCGATTTAGGGCAATAAAGAAGGCAATTGGAAGAAAACAGGACAAATCGGGTGATTTTGTACAGTTTCGGCGACAGTCAGTAATCTGGGCCTAACTCTCAATTCCGGACACCGAATTAGACAATTCAAGAAGCATTAGAAAGAAGAAAGAAAGGCCCACAACTTTTATGTTTTGGGTTTTGACAGATTCGGCCCGCATCGAGTACGAAAACGAGCCCAAAGTCGGAGCAAGTTCGCAGCCAGGCCCATTTCACAACTTAAGCCCAACTCGCAAAAGTAGCTGAAGCAGCCCAACTCGAATTCAAGAGTTAAGAGTCCGAATTTCGAATGTAATCTCCAAGGAGAGAGTTTTATCAGATCTAAATTCTTAAATGTAATCCTAGAGAGATAAGAAGATTGAGATTAGAGCATTAGATAAGAGATAGGATAGGATTAGTTCAAGATAAGATCAAAACTCCCTAAGGATAAGATGATCTCCTAGAAGGAGTTGGAAAACAGCCCTCTCCTTTGACTATATAAAGAGGGGGGCGAACCACCTCTAGCAATCACTCATTCCAAGATCCAAGAGATCATCAAGAAGACCAAGAAGCAAGAAGGCAGTTCGGCTATGGAGAAGCAAAGCATGGAGATTGCGCAGATCATGAGTAGCTAAGCTTCTTTTTCTGGTTCAAGGGGGGAGGTTCAATTGTGTCATTGTGAGGTTCTGTAGTTACTTTATTTTATTTCTTTTTAATTCAAGTATTCATTGGTTCTTGTGCACATTTTTATTGGATGTTAATGTTAATTAGTCTGACAAACTGAATTAATGTTGATTTTCCTACTGTTATCCATGATTTCGGTGATCCGTAATTGTCACGAATAATAGTTAGTTTCTCTTGTGTTACTTGAGTTTTTGCCTTGCCCGAGGACGGGTAAAGTTTAAGTGTGGGGGGATTTGATGAGACCAAAAAGAACCCTATTTTATCCTCTAATATTCACTCTTTTATATTTATTTATCACTTAAATGAACTCATTACTCTTGTATTTCGATTTAGGGCAATAAAGAAGGCAATTGGAAGAAAACAGGACAAATCGGGTGATTTTGTACAGTTTCGGCGACAGTCAGTAATCTGGGCCTAACTCTCAATTCCGGACACCAAATTAGACAATTCAAGAAGCATTAGAAAGAAGAAAGGAAGGCCCACAACTTTTATGTTTTGGGTTTTGACAGATTCGGCCCGCATCAAGTACGAAAACGAGCCCAAAGTCGAAACAAGTTCGCAGCCAGGCCCATTTCACAACTTAAGCCCAACTCGCAAAAGTAGCTGAAGCAGCCCAACTCGAATTCAAGAGTTAAGAGTCCGAATTTCGAATGTAATCTCCAAGGAGAGAGTTTTATCAGATCTAAATTCTTAAATGTAATCCTAGAGAGATAAGAAGATTGAGATTAGAGCATTAGATAAGAGATAGGATAGGATTAGTTCAAGATAAGATCAAAACTCCCTAAGGATAAGATGATCTCCTAGAAGGAGTTGGAAAACAGCCCTCTCCTTTGACTATATAAAGAGGGGGGCGAACCACCTCTAGCAATCACTCATTCCAAGATCCAAGAGATCATCAAGAAGACCAAGAAGCAAGAAGGCAGTTCGGCTATGGAGAAGCAAAGCATGGAGATTGCGCAGATCATGAGTAGCTAAGCTTCTTTTTCTGGTTCAAGGGGGGAGGTTCAATTGTGTCATTGTGAGGTTCTGTAGTTACTTTATTTTCTTTCTTTTTAATTCAAGTATTCATTGGTTCTTGTGCACATTTTTATTGGATGTTAATGTTAATTAGTCTGACAAACTGAATTAATGTTGATTTTCCTACTGCTATCCATGATTTCGGTGATCCGTAATTGTCACGAATAATAGTTAGTCTCTCTTGTGTTACTTGAGTTTTTGCCTTGCCCGAGGACGGGTAAAGTTTAAGTGTGGGGGGATTTGATGAGACCAAAAAGAACCCTATTTTATCCTCTAATATTCACTCTTTTATATTTATTTATCACTTAAATGAACTCATTACTCTTGTATTTCGATTTAGGGCAATAAAGAAGGCAATTGGAAGAAAACAGGACAAATCGGGTGATTTTGTACAGTTTCGGCGACAGTCAGTAATCTGGGCCTAACTCTCAATTCCGGACACCAAATTAGACAATTCAAGAAGCATTAGAAAGTAGAAAGGAAGGCCCACAACTTTTATGTTTTGGGTTTTGACAGATTCGGCCCGCATCAAGTACGAAAACGAGCCCAAAGTCGAAACAAGTTCGCAGCCAGGCCCATTTCACAACTTAAGCCCAACTCGCAAAAGTAGCTGAAGAAGCCCAACTCGAATTCAAGAGTTAAGAGTCCGAATTTCGAATGTAATGTCCAAGGAGAGAGTTTTATCAGATCTAAATTCTTGAATGTAATCCTAGAGAGATAAGAAGATTGAGATTAGAGCATTAGATAAGAGATAGGATAGGATTAGTTCAAGATAAGATCAAAACTCCCTAAGGATAAGATGATCTCCTAGAAGGAGTTGGAAAACAGCCCTCTCCTTTGACTATATAAAGAGCGGGGTGAACCACCTCTAGCAATCACTCATTCCAAGATCCAAGAGATCATCAAGAAGACCAAGAAGCAAGAAGGCAGTTCGGCTATGGAGAAGTAAAGCATGGAGATTGCGCAGATCATGAGTAGCTAAGCTTCTTTTTCTGGTTCAAGGGGGGAGGTTCAATTGTGTCATTGTGAGGTTCTGTAGTTACTTTATTTTCTTTCTTTTTAATTCAAGTATTCATTGGTTCTTGTGCACATTTTTATTGGATGTTAATGTTAATTAGTCTGACAAACTGAATTAATGTTGATTTTCCTACTGTTATCCATGATTTCGGTGATCCGTAATTGTCACGAATAATGGTACAAGTAGCAATTAGGTTGATATCTTTTTGGGTCAATTGTTCGTGACAGCCTTTGACCGATGTTTTAACATGGTTCAACCTAAAAGAATCGATGGAACAAAATTTAGTAATTGCAGCTATCTCAATTATTGTTATTTTGGTTTAACTGTTTTCACAAATCTTAATGCTATCATTGTTTAACATGGAACGCTATCGTACCCAGTTCAGTGGTGATAAGTGTTGATCGAATGCTGAGTTTGGTCAACTGAATTAGAAAAACACAAGGTTTATTATGGTTATCCTAATAAATCTAAGGTTAAATGCTTGAATTGCAAGAATGCTGAATTGTACGTAGGATCGATGGCGAATCGATTTAACCTGAACCCTTGAACCAGAATTCGGTAAGACTGATTTTCTCTTGTTTGTTTAGTTTGTTAATCTTTTAATTTTAGTTATTTAATTTTCCCACACAATTACTTTACCCATTCGGCTAAGAGATTATTGATTTTCTCCCTGTGGGATTCGACCTAAAACCACTTTTATTGCAAACATTTTATTGTAGGACTAGTACTAATTTTGAGGGCTTCGACAAACCCGTCAGAGAGGAATTTATATACTCGACCACATAATTCATGGTGTGAATTGAATGGTATATAGGGATATATACACATGATTCATTTGAATATTTGAGTTTTTCTTGCACTTAATGCATTTCTATTTTTGAGAACTCTAGTCGAGGGATCGAGAGGTTACATAATAGAAATAGGTTTAATATATCTTGGGAAAGAATATTAAATAAAATTTGGAAAAACTTCAGCTTATGGGAATAACAGTTAATCTTGGTTAATCGAACCCATCAATATTCATTACATTGGTTAGGTGGACCAAAGGTCCTAGCGATTTCATCATTTGCTTATTCGATTAGTGATCTCCCTTGCTTTTATTTTCTTTGCTTCAGTTTTATTATCAGTAGTTCTTGCTCAATTCCAAATTTTGATTGTCCAAATAATTAGGGAAAATTGTGATTCTAATACTTATTTTGTTAAATCCCCGTGGGAACGATATTATTATACTAGTTGATAACTAGTACACTTGCTAGGGTTATATATTTATAGCTATCAACGACATTCCCGCCGATGAGCTCTTTGGGAGCATAAAGAAGGGAAAAAAGAAGAGGGCCTCCAAGAAGGCTCGTCTCCATGCCGAGACCACCACTTCTGGCATCGCCAACTCTGCCCTCGAACACCCACCTACCGCCGAACATCCTCCGGTGATCGACTTAGTTGAGGAGGACCCAAGCAAGGCCACTTCACCGCGCGTGCCCGAGGAGACCACATCTTTAGAGCCTCCACCCGTACCAACGGTTGTTACTACTTTGGGCAACAAGACCTTAGTCTAGAGTATTTTGTCTTTGAAGTATGGCCTTCTCAAGAGCAAGGATGTGGTGTTTGCCGAGGAGGTCGCTCACTAGGCTGACTTGCCGGTTGTTCAGCTCGGGGCCCGAGTGGCTACGCACTGTATGATGGTACGCATTTAACCTTCATATTGCTTCGTACTTAGATTTTTCTTCATACTTACACTTGTTTTCTTCTTTTGGGAGGTGAAATCCTCTATCCATGCCTTGGCCTACCAGTCTGAGGTGAATTTAAAGCGATCTCTCAAAGCCGAAGAATCCTCCCGAAGTGCTCATTCCGAGCTCAACTTAGATCACAGTGAGATCAACCAGTTGAAAAATGACGTGTGGGCTAAGAAGGAGCTACTAACTCTGTTGATGGCGGAGAAAAAGGAGCTTGAGGTGGAGAAAAAGCAGCTCGAGGAGCGTGAGGCGGCACTAGAGAGAGAGAAAGAGAACCTCAAGGCTCATGTGAAGGAGCAAATTGAAATCCTACTTTAGGCGATAGAAGAGGCCATGGTCAAGGTGGTCAAGGAGTATAAGTCCTCAACGGAGCTTCGAGAGAGGTTGGTTGAGGCTGGGACAGCGGGCTACCGCAAGGGGTTTAAACTCGGTTGGTGGTTGACCTGGCATGAATTTTCCCATCTCGACCTCACTGCCATCACCATGTCCAAGATTACCAAGGAGATGGTCATTGAAGCCGCCAAGGATCCGAACTCTGAGGCGGAGAGCGACAATGACCTACTCGACGACGAGACGGCGGGAGAGGGAGAGGAGGTCGATGCTGCTGAGGACTGCATGGAGATAGATCTGCTTGCTAAAGCCTCTATTGGGGATGGAGAGCCCCAAAGTGATTAATGCCTCTTTTCTTGGACCCCCCCCCTTCTAATTGTAGATTTCTCCCAAACTCGCGAGCTAGACCATATAGGAGCAAAATTTTTCCAAGTATATATCACTCCTGAACTTGAGGTTATTCCTGAACTCAAATAGGAACAATCATTATTGTATGCCGGGGTGGGTAGACACTGTTGGGTATACATGCCCGACCTATCTGTACCTTAGACCTTATGTGGTGCTGAGGTCTTTTATCAGCTTGGCACCTTAGCCCTTAGGCTCTGGGAGCGACTTGCGGTCTGCTCTACTTATCCTTGATCTTACCCATAACAAAGAGGCAACTGGGTCTCATGTCGTGCCGAGGTCTTATATCAGCTCGACACTATAGGCCTTAGGCTTTTGGGAGTGACTTAAAGTCCTCTATCCAGTTCATTGTCCATAGGATCAGCTCGGTGATCTAAGGACTTAATCATTTTTTCCTTGCGTTGAGATTTACAGGTAGTATCTCCTTAGGTTGTCACTGTTCCAAGGTCAAGGTATCTATTTTCTGTTCATGGTTTCGAGCTCATAAGTTCCTTCTCCGAACACCCGTCTCACCCAGTAAGGACCTTCCCAATTTGAACTGAGCTTTCCCACACCGGGCTCGGGTACTATTACCTTGTGAAGGACCAGGTCGCTGACTCAGAATAGTCGCTTCCTGGCCCAGGTGTTATAGTAGCAAGCTACTCTCTGCTAGTAAGCCATTGTCTGAATGTAGGTCAAGTCCCGTACCTCTTCTATCAAGTCCAGGTCGGTATGAAGCTTGTCATCGTTTGCTTCCTTGTCGCAAGCCTAGAGTCGCAACATTGGCATTTCGATCTCTGTTGGGATCACTGCCTCTATACCATACATGAGGTTGAAGGGTGTTTCACTCGTGGCGGTCTTGATGGTGGTTTGGTATGCCCAAAGGACACTGGGCAACTCATCCACCCATAATCCCTTAGCTCGGGCCAGACGAGCTTTTAGTTCGTGGAGAATCGCCCTATTTGCTACTTCAGCTTGTCCGTTCACTTACGGGTGTGCTACCGAAGTGAATTTTGCTGGATTTCCATCTTGGCACACCAGTTTTGGAACTTGATGTTTTCAAACTGCTTTCCATTATCGGATATCAGCACGTGAGGTAGTCTGAAATGGCACACTATGTTTTTGCAGAAGAAGTTTTGTATGTTGCGGGTTGTAATGGTTACCAAGGGCTCGACCTCTACCCACTTCGTTAAGTAATCTACTGCCGTGAATAGGAACCTCCTATGCCCGGTTGCTGGGGGAAAAGGTCCAAGGATGTCTATCCCCCATTGAGCAAAAGGCCACGGGCTAGTAAGGTATTTCAGATTGGCAGCAGGTAGCCGGGGGATGTTGGCATCCCTCATGGATGTTGCATACTTGATCCGCTTCTGAAGGCCACAAGCAACGTAGGTAGGGGAGCATGAAGGATCTCCTATACAACCGCTTATCGATAAGAACATATTAGGTTGACTTTCGCTCTACCCTTCAAGCTGCATTGCGTTCTCCTGGCAGGGTCCCATGGAGCAGATAATCGATGAGTAGGTCGATCTAACTTGGTTCTACTACTAACATGGGAGCGACTTCTTTTTCCCCCCTAAGAATGTTAGGGTGAGGTAGGTCTTCGATATATACTGTCAGCTTCATGGTTTCGCTGGTACTGGGCAATCGAGATAGTGCATCGGCTTCAACATTCTCGGATCCCAGTATCTGCCTGAGGAAGCAACAGTGGAAGTTTGGTAGAATCACTCTGACTTTGGCTAGGTATGCTGCCATGGTCTGGTCGCGAGCCTCGTAAGCACCGCTATCTTGGTTGACTACCAACGGGGAATCACTGCATACGATGAGGTGTTTGGATCCCATCTCCTTTGCTAGGTTGAGTCCAGTGATTAGTGCCTTGTACTCTTCCTCGTTGTTCGATGCTTTGAATCAGAACCAGAGGGTGTACTCCAGCTTCACCTCGCTTGACCTGTACAGTATCAGTCCGGCACCGTTTCTTCGCAGATTTGACGAGCCATCTACATAGAGGATCCAGGGCTCCCTGTCCCACGTCGGCCCAACCTTGGAGGGGACTGGTGCTACATTAGTCAATTCCACCGACATATTGGCAGGTTCTGTCAGTTCCGGGATCAGCGTGTGAAAAAACTAGTTGTATACTTGATAATGCTGCCTTACTAAAATTTGTTACCATGGTTAGGTTTTTCTTTTCATATACACATGACTGCCTGGATATATAACATGCCAATTGTAAATGTTATTTTTATTATATATATATGTATATTATATTGTTGGACAGCATAATATCATAACAACTGCTCATGCATTGCAAGCTTAATTTCATAAATCATCCAATAATATTACAACTATGAAGCTTTAACTAAATCTCATTGGATTAGGTAATTTGGATACTAATTATTTTTCTTATACAATGAAATAATTTCAATTGGAAAATATTTAAGTGTCATAATTCGCAAAACAAGTGCTAGAAAATTATGCATCCAGTCTTCTGAGAATTATTTTTGATAAATGCCAAAAAATACTGTTATTCAAAGTTGTCACCCTTCGGAAGCATTAATCTTAGTCGAAGGACCATTGTTATTTAGAAAACTTTTGATTATTCAATTCACCTTTCTTTTTCTTTTTGGAGAAGTTTAGTTTTCTGCAAAATTATTGTGATATCTGCATTTTTCCGATATCCTTACAATTTTCTATAATTTCTGCAAAATTTCAGGTATTTCCATGCATTTTCCTGCAATTTCATTCAAAATTTCCAGTACATTCATGCATTTTTCCGATTTTTTCATTAAATTGTCAAAGTTTCTACATTTTTTTTGCAATCTCTGTAGATTTTGAGTATTTTCATGCATCCTTCTGAGTTTTCTACAAAATCATTGTAATTTTTGTACTTTCCCGCAAAATTTCTGTAACTTACATTTTTTGGTGTTTTCATGCATTTCGGCAACCTTTTTTTAGGGGCAAAAATTGGAAACCTTGGCTGATTTCGATCCCAACCTCTTAATGAACTTGATTCTGTTTCCGGTCTGAACCAAACATCCTAGCGTAATAAGCCATTCCAAGGGATTCCATTACCGATTCTGATTCCGATACCATTTTTGATTCCGAGCCAAGCGGGTCCTAAAACATCTTTGTTCTGTTATTTTGCAATCCTCATCTTTAGATGTTTTCCTTGATTAAATTGACTCATTATGCCATGTTTGTTTTTTTATGTTAATTTTTATTCATGGTGGATTGTCTTGTATTTTGTTTTGTGGTATTTCAGAGTTTCCATCTTATGTTCAACCAATAGGTTTGACCCTTGGTTATTTAGATGACTTTTTTTATTCCCCCTTATTTTTTTAGGATATCAATCTTTTCAAATTTTACATAGTATTGAATTTTAGTACAAAAGGCTTCTTTTCACCAAATTTCACATTGTTGTTTGTGTAAGACTGAGATGTAAGGCTAGATAAGAGGGTGGTCTCTTTGAACGGGACTAGGGAAAGAAGATGAGAGAGTTATGGATTCCAGGGTATCAGTAGCTAAGATACTGAGGATTTCGATGCCCCTTGACATGGGGAGAACCCCCTATTTATGAAGAAGATCCCGAGATCTTAAAAGGTATGAGACCAAGATCTTCGTTCCGTGTTGGGGAAGGGAATATATTGTTTGCTGGCAATTATTGGGTATGCTATTAGCATCGCCACGTGTCTCATGAAGATATTCTCGAGGATCAATTTTCATTATCCTCGAGATCCCTCATTATTTACGTGTGCTACTATCCTTCTGTGCGCCACAACTAATCTTACGTGGGAATGATGACATCATCATCCGAAGATTAGTATTCGTTAATGCCTTGTGGCAATCTATAAAGTACTTCATCATAATGGGCTTGCATGTGTTTGGGCACATATGGGCCTCGCCATGGGCTCGGCCCATTGCCCTCTTTGGACTTGCTTCCTGTAATCGGATTACGAGTCGTGGGTTTGTCATGATATCATCTAATGCACTGCGGGTCCATCGCAGCTCGGGGTTATTGTAGGTGACTTATGAGCGATTTTGTGGTATTACTCTAATGTAAGAGTATTCTTAGGAAGTCTGCATGAGCTATACATATCTACATTAGCCCTCCTACTTATCGATATGTAGGAACTTGTTGATAAGCACATTGTCCTTTTTTGTCCTTCCATTTTTTGCACTGGCATTAGGTCTAGTATTTCTACTTGTTTTGGGATTTTGTGTGAATCACGTGCTCCCTGTGTTTGGGTTTAATAATTAATGATCATCTAAGATTTAGCGCTGTCTTTTGGTGATTTGATTTCTTATGGCAGTCGGTGCTGCTTGTGCGATCTAGCTCCCCGCTCTCTTTTATTGATTTGGTAATTAATGATCATCTAAGAAAATGATCATCTAAGAAAATCATCAATAGACAATTTAATCAATCATTGATTTTATTTCTATAGGGAAAAGACGTTGCACTGTGGTGCCACAGTGTATATGGTGGCTCAATCATCATAATCCTCGATTGGATGTGAGAAGTGACATGTGTGGGGTTGAGCTTTGAGAATTTAAGCAATGGCGTTGGGTAGATAATTGAATCTTGGTAAGTGTTGCACGGCGACCCATCTCCTTTGACTCCCATTTATGAGTCGTATCGTGTCGTCGTCCCTGAAAATTCATCTGACGTGCCTATTCGGCTCCCTTTTCACTTGGCCGCCGGCAATTTATAAAAGGGTCTCTTATACCATACTCAAATTACATTGAGTATTATAAAAGGGTGTCTTATACCATATTCAAATTATATTGGATGGAGATTTAGGCACCTAGGTTTAAAAGTAGAGATTAAAAAGAGTGGATGGCGCCCTAGAGTGAATGGTTGAGATAAAGACTAAAATAGAGGGCTAAGAATTAGTGGCTAAAGGCTGAATGGTGGGGATTAGGAGTTAATGAAGGAATGTGAGATCCATCACATAGACGCCCAAAAGGTGCGGAATAGGGTGAACGAATTTCAAAAATTTCTCTCTATTCAACTGGGAATTGTATTCCCTATTTTAGAAAAATCATGTTTTCAAAGATCAATCTTGAACCATAAACCGAATTAGATTTGAAATGAAACAAAGGGAGAGGGAGATACCTGATACAGAGAAATAATATCTCTCAATGGAGGTGTTCACGCCGAAAGAAGATCACCAAAGACTGCTCCCACTGAAGATGACACAGTGGATAGAGGAGCAGAATCAGCAGAGTCCGTCCTACGAACCAAATTCTTCAACAAGAATTCAATGGAGGCAGTGAGCACAACTTCCTATCAGCCTTTCACCAAAGACTGATGTCAAGATCCAATCTTGACCACTCCTATAATGTTGGAGAACAAACTGCAGTATGGCGATGGCAGGAAGGGGTCACAGGGAGAAGGCACAGTCACATTGTGTATTCTTCTCTCTATAATTTGAGATCTAATATCTCTGGAATTTCTGGGATCATCTGGATGGTTCACCCCCTCCTACTTTTATAGGCTTAAAGAGATCATCTCCTGATCCTATCAGGAGTTTCCTAATTCAGATCATAATTTAAATTTGGACTCTCTTTAAATGATAAGGATAAAACCCTTATCTTATCTGCAGATTAGATCGGCCTTCTCCTGATCTTATCAGGAGGTTTCCATATCTGAATTCAGATTTGGTTTCTCTCTGAGTCAATAGAGTAGGACTCTATCCTATTAGTTGATTTAATCCCAGATCCACCCCATCTAATTAACTAATCAAATTAGGCCAGATCGAAATGGGCTTTAGGCCCAATAAGTCTATGTGCTCAAAACTGCTTCCAAACTGCTGCCTAGTTGGGCTTCTATGTATGGCATGGGACCCAAGCATTGATCTACACATCAGCCACATGGGTTCGGCCCAGCCTTTGTTACAAGGTCAGGCCGAATACACTATTGTGGACAGTGCACCCCCAGAAAACCATCACATGGGCTTCTATTGGGCCCAACACTTACATTAAGTGGTCTCTGGGCCAAGCCACCTTATAAAAACCCAGGGACTATGGGCAGATGCAAGATTAGCCCATTAGGTATTACTCTTAGTGGCCTTACACTTAACCTCTCAGCCCATAATGATCAAACACTACCCGACAAGAGAGGACCTCTCCCTCAGCTGCAAGGAACAGTGTTGCACTCTCTACTTATATGGATCTCGGAATTTAAAACCTTTTGCAAACATTTTAGAAACCATAATATATATACTTTTATATCTCATAAAATATATTTTGCAAGACAAATCTCAACGATTGAAATCGGCTGCTAGCAGTGTTGGTTTCCATCAGAGAGAGTGCATCCCCGATCATTACCTTTGTCTGACAAAGGGGCTGATCCTGTCACTATGATCACCCACTCAGATGAATTCTCAGACTGTCCCAACATACCCAGGTTTTGACCCCCTCTAAGGATCTCACTGATTGGCATATCAAAGACAACCCAATCCGACACTTAGTGTAGTATCATAATCGAGTCTAGGGGTCAGGTGTAACTTTTCAGTTTTGCCCATTAATCTCTAAGGTACAGGGCAATACTGGAAATCTGGTCCGGTTCAAAGATTTAATTAATCCTACACTGCATGTGCCTTGGGTCTCACCCTGGTGGCTGAGACAAGCCAGCCCAACCTACTTGGTGGCACATTAGTGTCAGCATTATCAAGATAGGTCCCCAGACCGACCCTCTGGCTGTGAACATTCTAAACTAACACGAGTCTCATTAAGTGTCCAATTTAAGGGTATAACACAGAAACAAACCACAAGAAAATGAATCAAATAAGCACTTTATTCATTTACAATAAACGTCAAAAGTACATCATTCTGATTGAAGCTAAGGGCATACAAAGACTGTCTAATAGCTCCCACTTGCACTTAGGTCCAATTTGGTATAAGCTGGAATCCCATGCTTTTCACGTGTTTCTCAAATACTTTCTGTGATAGTGGTTTCGTCAATGGGCCTGCTACATTTTCTGTTGATGCTACTTTCTGAATCAGGACGTCCCCTTTACCAACAATCTCCCGCAGTACGTGGTACTTTCTTTCGATATGCTTTAACTTCGAGTGGGCTCGTGGCTCCTTAGCCTGAACAATTGCTCCAATGTTGTTGCACAACAACGAGATGGGTGATGTGCTAGATGGAACTACTCCTAACTCATGAATGAACTTCTTCATCGACATGGCTTCTTTGGCAGCCTCGCTTGCGGTAATGTATTCAGCTTCAGTTGTAGAGTCTGCGGTGGACCCTTGTTTGCTGCTTTTCTAGCAAACAGCACACAATCCTATCGTGAAAACATATCCAGATGTAGACTTTTTATCATCTGGATCCGACTAGAAATCAACATCAGTATACCCTTGGATCTATAGTGAGCTACCATCAAATAAAAGACAAAACTCTTTTGTCCTTCAAAGGTACTTGAGTATGTTTTTCACAACAGTCTAGTGCTCCTGCCCTGGGTTAGCCTGAAATCTGCTTATCACACTCACTAACTGAGCAATGTCAGGGCGAGTGCACAGCATGGCATATATGATGCTCCCTACGGCAGAAGCATAGGGAATGTCCTTCATGCCCTCAGTCTCCTCAGAGGTCTTGGGAGACATCTTCTTGGAGAGAGTCACTCTGTGCCTGAAAGGAACATTTCTCTTCTTGGAGTTCTCCATGCTGTATCTCTGGACAATTTTGTCAATGTAAGCATATTGGGATAATTCTATTATCCGCTTCGATCTATCTCTATAGAGTCGAAGACCTAGTATATAGAAGCTTCTCCAAGATCTTTCATGGAGAATTGCTGCAAAAGCCATACTGTCACCGTAGTTAGTATTCCTACATCATTCCCAATGAGTAGAATGTCATCTACATACAGAACCAAGAAAGTAACCATATCCTCACTGGACTTCCTATAAACACAGGGCTCATCCGGGTTTTGCTTGAAGTCAAACGATTTGACAACATAGTCAAAATGGATGTTCCAACTTCTAGAAGCTTGCTTAAGTCCATATTTGGATCTGTTAAGTTTACATACCATGTGTTCCTGACTAGCAGCAATGAAACCTTGTGGCTGCTGCATATAGATATCTTCAGTAAGATCTTCATTCAGGAATGCAGCTTTGACATCCATTTGCCAAATTTCATAGTCATGGTATGCTGCTACAGCTAGCAAGATCATAAAGGATTTAAGCATGGCCACAGGTAAAAAGATTTCCTCATAATCGATGCTCTCTTTCTATGTGTACCCTTTCGCCACCAGACCAGCTTTCTAGGTCTCAACCCTACCATCGGGGCCCTTCTTCCTCTTATAAATCCATTTACAACCAATTGCTTTTACCTTAGAGTGCGGATCTACTAGAGTCCAGACTCCATTGGTCTCCATTGAGTCCATCTCACTTCTCATGGCCTCCACCCACTTCTGAGAATCTATGTCCAACATAGCTTTCACGTAAGTCACGAGATCCTCTTCACTAGTCATGGTTTCCACCAGGTAACTATCCTGGTCATAACCATAACAGACTGGTGGCCTGGATACCCGAGTGGATCTTCTAGGTTGGTCACTACCTGAAACTTGTGGGACATCTTCCACTGCTCCTGAGCTCTCCTCATCAAGAACTACTTCCTAACGATGGGTGTCTAGGATGTAATCGGTTTTCAAGAATTGTGCATTCCGGCTGCAGAACACCTTCTGCTCACTTAGGTCATAGAATAGGTAACCTACAGAGCCTTTCAGGTAGCCTACAAATAGGCAACGACTGGTCTTGGATTCCAACTTGTCTGCACTCATTCTTTAAATGTGTGCGGAACAACCCCAAATCTTCAAGTGTTTGACACTTGATTTCTTTCTGGTCCAAAGTTCATATGGAGTGTTCGGCACCGATTTGGTTGGAACCCAATTCAACACGTAAATCGCAGTCTCTAATGCGTAACCCCAAAAGGATGTGGGTAACTCTGTGTGTATGAGAAGTGACCGGACCATATTCAATAAGGTCCTATTCCTCCTGTCTGAAACACTGTTAAGTTGTGGTGTAGCAGGAGGAGCCAACTATGGTACTATCCCATTGTCCTTCAAATAGTCCCTAAATTCGTCAGAGGGAGACTCGCCACCTTGATATGATCGAAGGGCTTTAATTTCTCTCTGTAACTGTTTCTCGACCTCTTGTCTAAACTCTTTGAACTTTTCAAGGGATTCAGACTTGTGTCTCATTAGGTACACAACCATATCATGATAAATCATCGGTAAAGGTGATGAAATACACGTGTTGATTGCGTGTCCTAACACTCAGGGGACCACATACATCACTATGTATAAGGTTAAGTGTGCCTATACATCTTTCAGGCTTACCGTTAAATGGCCGTTTCGTCATCTTACCTTATAGGCAAGGCTCACAAGTGCGAAGATCTTCTGTAGTTAGAAAATCCAAAGGACCATCCTTTACCAGCCTTGTGATTTGGTCAACACCGATATGGCCAAATCGGTAATGCCACAGGCATGTGGGATTAACTATATCATGAACTCTTTTCTTGGGGAATTCAGCCGACGTAGTTTCAGTTATGTTAGTTTCTAGAGAAGGATATAGAACATAGAAACCGCTCTCTAGTTTCCCGTATGCGATGAATCTGTTATTTCTTTTAATAGTAATAATATTACAAAAGAAGACAGAATAACCATCCGCACCCAGTTTTGAAAGAGAAATCAAATTTCTTCTTAAATTTTGTACATAAAGACAATTTTTTAGTACATTGTTCATTCTCTAAAAATTAACTCCACGGTTCCTATGGCCATGGCTGCAACACTTGCAGAAGTCCTCAAGTAGAGTGTAACTTCTCTCTCACTCAGCCTTCTACTTACCTTGAACCCCTGCAGTGAGTTCAATGCATGAGTTGAAGCCCCAGAGTCAATACACCAGGACGCAGAAACTACCAATAAATTGGTTTCTATAACACAAGATTCGAAATTACCTTTCTTGGATTCCAGGTAGGCAGGACAGTTCCCTTTCCAGTGGCCGGTCTTCTTGCAGAAGTGACAAGCATTCGATGCTTTGTCTTTCTTCTACTTCTTACCTTTAGTGGCTTTCTTCTGAGGCTTCTTTGCCTTCCTCTTTCTCTTGCCTGTCTTTCTAGCTTCAACAAGCATAGCTACAGGCTCGTCCTTTTTAAACAGTTCTTCCGCTCATTGCAACATGTTGCTGAGCTCTTGTAAACTGACATTCAGCTTGTTGATGTTATAATTCATGATGAACGGTTTAAAGGAAGGGGGCAAAAAATTGTGGATGGCGTCTATTTGGGTCGCAAGATCCAGCCCGGATCCAAGAGCTTCAAGCTCATTGATGTAGCCCATCATCCGAAGACAATGGTCATGAACTTGTTGCCCTTTGGTCATTTGAGTAGTCATGAACTGATTCAAGACCTTTTGATGAGTAGAACGATTCTACTCTTCATACAACATTCTTAAACTATCCAATATGTCCTTGGCGAGCTCGATCTGATTGAATTGCCTCTATATCAGATTGTCTAATGAGGCAATGATGTAACACCAGGTAAGGGAGTTTTTCTCCTCCCAGTCTTGATAGTCTCTCCTCTGGGCCTCAGAAGCCCTATCACCCAGACGCTTCGGGGCAGGATTTTTAGCCACTTTGTCTAACTTTGCGGAAGTTAGGACCAGCATATTGTTCCTATACCAGTCGGCATAGTTCGGGCCCTTTAGCTTGTTGTCATCAAGAAGCTTTGCAAATTGTCCGTTTGCCATTTTTTGATAAAAAAACAAACATTAGTCCACAACCTAATTTGATTCATGTTTATTACATAGATATGGCTTTTAATCTACGTTCCATTCCCATTTATTTATCCCTAAGATTTTCCTCTCATCTCAGTGACGGAGACTACGAGTTGTCTCTGGAAATGTGGGAATTCACATATGGTGCATGGAGCCAACTGTTTCAGTTGCATAACCCCACAACCTTTCTGTGAAGGATCATATCCACTCATCATATGAGCTTTCCCTTTGGCCTCTATCAGACAAGGTTCAGAGCCATTTTCAGGTAAACCCTTCTATCCAGTGAGTGCTTACCCATCATATTCGTGAACGCCAAGGTACCGTGAGAGAGTTCCCATTTTCTGGTGAAGCCCCTAACACATCAGTCTATGATGCCCCTATCATCTTATGAAACACTCAAACAAGCCCAACAGCAAATGGATAACCCATTTTCTGGTGCGTTTCCTCATTACTGAAGGACCCATCCCCATGCTAATGATGGAAGGCCTTTAGAGAGTTCATCATATGAATCTCCCTATCACATGCACTCATATTAGCTGGAGGGAACAGTAATTATGCCCTAGTTTGATCTAGGTTAAACCAAAGTGGCTCCCATTGACTTTCATAAAGCCAGATTTCAGTGGGCCCAAATCGGCTAGGGTTCCGCACGAATCCTCTTCAGGAGGTGTGGGGCCCACCCCTGGGGGAGGTCATCCAATGACCAAAAGGGACACCATGGAAATGATGTGCATTCAGACATGGTGTGCGTAAGAGCCACTGTCGAAACTGCATGGACCAAATTTTTATGGTTCATGCTCGAAGCACATCACACATCCAAACATCACATGCAAGGATAAATTGATCCAATCAATTAAATATCTGTAAAGCCCATCTGAAACCCATTTTAATCCATAATATTAACCATTAATATTATCTAGGTATATGGGCTGAATTAGGGTTGATCAGTTCGGCCCATATAGCTTTATCCGCGAAGTGGGCTTTTAGCAGTTTTAACAACTTAAAACTGGGCCTTTACAGGTTGGGCTGAATTAAGCATTTAATTAATTGTCAATCCTCAGGCCCATTTTTGGGAAAATTTGGGCTGACATTCAGCCTTGATTGAACCCTAGATTTGGTCCAACCAGTTTGGACCAATCTGGTTCAAATGGGTCTAGGGTTTGATCTTTAATTAAAGATTTAATTCAAGAAGTAATCTAAAATTAATTACTGATGAAAGATCAAGCAAGAATCAGTCAGATAGGGCTATTCGCACATTCCATCCTACAAAACAGAGGTTAGATCCCAGTTTGTAGTTTCTAAAACTACAAATCGTAGATAACGATTTTTCCATCTACAAAATCTCCTTCCTGCGCTGCCATCTTCAATCCAAAATAAAATAAATAGAAATCCTAATTTTCTATTAATATTACATCAGATCGAATCTTATGCATTCAGTCTAGAAAAAAAAATTATTTACAGACCAGAATGAATGAATAGAAACTGCAAATCGCAGGTTGACTGCGCCAATCAAGATTTCGATCTCCAGTTGTACAAATACCCCATAAATCAAGAAAATAATAAAGAACAATTCTAAATAAATTCCAGATTTATAAAAATTAATTTCAGATCATTTGCCCATTAACTAGGAACAAATTTCCCAGAAAAACTTTAAACTGCGCAAATTGGGTAGAACACCTTCTGCATATTTGCGTAGGTTTCAAATCTGGTTTGTTTGGTTCAAGACTTGAACCATGGCTCTGATACCATTGAAGGGATGTGAGATCCATCACATGGATGCCTAAAAGGTGTGGAATAGGATGAGCAAATTTCAAAAATTTCTCTCCCTTCAACTGGGAATCGTATTCCCTATTTTAGAAAAATCATGTTTTTAGGGATCCATCTTGGACCATAAACCAACCCAGATTTGAAACGAAATAGAGGGAGAGAGATATACCTAATACAGAGAAATAATATCTCTCAATGGAGATGTTCATGCCCAAAGAAGATCACCAAAGACTGCTCCCACTGAAGATGACAGTGGATGGAGGAGCAGAATCAGTAGGGCGCCGTCCCACGAACCGAATTCTTCAGCAAGAATCCAATGGAGGTAGTGAGCACAACTTTCTATCAGCCTTTCACCAAAGACTGATGTCAAGATCCAATCTTGACCACTCCAACAATGTTGGAGAATGAACTGGCAGTATGGCGGCGGTAGGAAGGGACCACAGGGAGAAGGCGCAGTCACACTATGTATTCTTCTCTCTATAATTTGAGATCTGGTTTCTCTGGAATTTCTGGGATCATCTGGATGGTTCGCCCCCTCCTGCTTTTATAGGCTTAAAGAGATCAACTCTTGATCCTATCAGGACTTTCCTAATTCAGATCATAATCTGAATTTGGACTCTCTTTAAGTGATAAGGATAAAACCCTTATCTTATCTGTAGATTAGATCAACCTTCTCCTGATCTTATCAGGAGGTTTCCAGATCTAAATTCAGATCTGGTCTCTCTCTGAGTGGATAGAGTAGGACTCTATCCTATCATCTGATTTAATCATAGATCCTCCCCATCTATTTAACTAATCAAATTAGGCTAGTTCGAAATGGGCTTCAGGCCCAATAAGTCTATGTGCTCAAAACTGCTTACAAGGCCTGGCCGAATACAATGTTGTGGACAGTGCGCCCCCTGAAACCCATCACATGGGCTTCTATTGGGCTCAACACTTACATTAAGTGGTCCTTGGGCCAAGCCACCTTAAAAAAACCCAGGGACTGTGGGCAGATGCAAGATTAGCTCATGAGGTATTACCCTCAGTGGCCTTACACTTAACCTCTCAGCCCATAATGATCAAACACTGCCCGGCAAAAGAGAACCTCTCCCTCGGCTACAAGGAACAGTGTTGCACTCTCTACTTATATGGATCTCAGGACTTAAAACCTTTTGCAAACATTTTAGAAACCATAATATATATACTTTTATATCTCATAAAATATATTTTGCAAGACAAATCTCAACGATTGAGATCGGCTGCCGGCAATCTTGGTTTCCATTCGAGAGAGTGCATCCCCAACCATTACCTTCGTCCAACAAAGGGGCTGATCCTATCACTATGATCACCCACTCAGATGAATTCTCAGACTATCCCAACATACCCAGGTTTTGACCCCCACTAAGGATCTCACTGATTGGCATATCAAAGACAGCCCAATCCAACACCTAGTGTAGTATCATAGTCGAGTCTAGGGGTCAGGTGTAACTTTTCAGTTTTGCCCATTAATCTCCAAGGTCCAGGGCAATACTGGAAATTTGGTCCAGTTCGAAGATTTAATTAATCCTACACTACATGTGCCTTGGGTCTCACCCTAGCGGCTGAGACAGGCCATCCCAACTAACTTGGTGGCACATTAGTGTCAGTCTTATCAGGATAGGTCTCCCCAGACCGACCCACCGGCTGTGAACATTCTAAACTAACACGAGTCTCATTAAGTGTCCAGTTTAAGGGTATAATATAAAAACAAACCACAAGAACATGAATCAAATATGCACTTTATTCATTTACAATAAACGTCAAAAGTACATCATTCTGATTGAAGCTACAGGCATACAAAGACTTTCGAACAGTTAGGTGGCGGCTAGGGTTTGTTAGAGGTGAAAAGAATGAGTGGAGAGGCACCCTAGGGTTTGCTAAGGAGATGGGAGTATGCTAATATAGTAGGAGGGGCACCATTCTGGGTGTAGCAGATAGGAGTTGCCCTCCTGTGCTAAGTTTTTCACAAAAACACCCCCTCTCTCAATTGGAATTCACACCAGCTTCCCCAAAACTACATTTCAGCCCTGAAACTTCTCCACTTTTCCTAGGATTTGCATAGGGACCCTTAGAAGTCACAATATTGAATTTAACTGGGAAAATGGCACATTTTGACTATTCTAAGTCCTAGGTTACCCTAAAATGATGCCTGTTAAGGCATCAAAATACAGAGTTATCACACCCCCCAACTTGATCATTGCTAGTCCCTTAGCAATGCAGCCTAAAAATTACATTGAGTATAAAAAGAAGTCATTCCCATAGCAAGATCATCTTTGACAAAATCAGTCAAGTATCTTGATTCCAAAATTCTCAAACTTTGTATAGATCAGTATTGGGTTTAAGGGGTAAAATTGTTATTCTTTGAATATTTTAGAAATTTGGCTTAAAAATCTTATATACCCTTCCATTTGCAGACTGTCTCGATAAGCTGAGATTAATTTTTAAAATCAGGTGGGTATTCTTCTTATCATTTCTGACAGTGGATTTCTACCCCTAAACTTGACATGCACACACATTTTTGTTACTACCTTCCACCATTTGACGTGAATTTTGACACTTGACTTAGGTGAAGAGACCCGGTTACTTAATGTTAGGTAAGTGTCTCTAGCCTTCCCTTTCCCATTTGACAGAAATCTCGACACTTAAGTTAGGTGAAGAGACCCAATTACTAAGTCTATGGTGCCCATTGACCTTTTATTCTCTCTCTCTCTTTTTTTTTTATGGAAGACTATTCAGGATTGTCCACTGTTTCTAACAATTTGAATAATTTTTGTCTGATTTCTCAATCTTTCTCTTCTTATCTTTACAGGGAAAAACTTGGGAGTATTTTCAAATTTTAAACGGTTTTAACAATATTCAAATAAAACCAATTTAATTCATGTCACTTGCTACCAATTTCTACAAAATTCAATATTATTTTATCAGTTTCATCAACTTTTTTCTGTTTGGGAATCTATTTTAATGAAAAAAAGATTTTAAAATTTACAGTGAAATATTAATTCTACATATTTAAAGTTTTAGCTTCTCAAAATTTTTCTCTCAATTTTTTTTTTCAAAATTTTCTCTCTTTCCTCACCCCCAACTTAAATGCCATTGTCCCCAATGGCATGACTAGAATGTTGCAAAGGGACTTGGGCCAAAGGGACCAATCAAGAGGGTTTTCCCAAGGGGTCCAAGGTTTGTCAATTGATCTTGAAACAAGAAAAGAAACCAAAAACTCATATTCCTAAAAACAATTACGTTGGGTTGCCTCCCAAGCAGCGCTAAGTTTAACATCTTCAGCTAGAGGCAATTGGATCACCCAGACTAAAGTTCTCAAGTCCTCTACTCTTAGATACTCCTTCTATGTATGGTTTAAGCCTTTGATCGTTGACCTTGAACATGGTTCCATTCTTAGGATCAACTATTCTAACCGCACCATGCTTGAACACTTTATCAACAACAAACAGTCCATCTCATCTGGACTTTAATTTTCTCGGAAACAACTACAGCCTAGAATTAAAGAGCCCAACTTTTTGACCAGGTTCAAATGTTTTTCTTGAAATGTTTTTATCATGGAACGCTTTCATTTTGGCTTTATAAATGTGAGAGCTTTCATAATCTTCATTGCAAAGTTCTTCCAACTCACTTAATTGTAGAGCTCAGTGGGATCCAACTTGGGTTAGATTGAAATTAAACTTTTTGATGGCTCAATAAGCCCGATGCTCTAATTCTATTGGAAGATGACAAGCTTTGTCGAAGATTAGCCTATAAGGAGACATTCCAATGGGTGTTTTATACGCTGTTTGGGAAGCCCAAAGTGCATCATCCAATCTATCAGACCAATCTTTTCGGTCAGGCCTAATGGATTTTTGCAGAATATTCTTAATTTCCCGATTGGAAACTTCCACTTGACCATTCGTTTGGGGATGGTAGGGGGTTGCTCTCTTATGAGTGATTCCATATTTGCATAGCAGAGCACGCAATTGTGCATTAGTAAAATGTGACCCCCCATCACTAGTGATTGCTTACGGACAACCAAACCTAGAGAAAATGTTCTTTTGGACAAATTTCATTACAACTTTGTGGTCATTGGTCCGAGTTGCTACCGCCTCAATCAATTTTGATACATAATCAATGGCCACTAGGATGTATTCATGACTAGATGATGGCGAAAACAATCCCATGAAATCAATACCCCAAACATTGAAGATTACTACAGTTAGAATGAGATTAAGTGGCATCATGTCTCTACGGGACATATTCCCGACAGCTTGGCATCTTAGACAATTTTGACTAAAAGCATAGGCATTCTTAAATAAACTTGGCCAATAAAAGCCACTTTGCAGTACTTTGACTGTCATTTTCTTCCCCGAAAAGTGCCCCCCACAAGCAAGAGTGTAACAAAAATTAGTGCTCAGACTCGGGGATGCCTCTTCGGATTACTTGATCTGAATAGATACAGAATAGCTCAGGGTCTTCCCAGAAATAATATTTGAGCTGTGAGAAGAATCTGTCATTCTCATTCTTGGACCACCCCTAAGGAATTTTACCCACCGCTAAATAATTGACAATATGAGCAAACCACGGGGTTGTACTATGGGAAACAACCAAGAGGTGTTCATTGGGAAAGGAATAGTCATGCACAGGCTCGCTCTTTTCAATTTGAATTCTGGATAGATGATCAGCTACTACATTTTCAGAGCCCTTTTTATCCTGAATATCAAGGTCAAATTCTTGCAAAATAAGGATCCATCTGATGAGCCTAGGTTTGGCCTCTTTGTTAGACTACAAATGTCTTAAGGCCAAGTGATCAGAATATACAAAAACTTTGGTGCCTAATAGGTACGGGCAAAATTTTTCTAGAGAAAATACTACAGCTAACAATTCTTTCTCGGTAGTGGTGTAATTCAACTGAGCCTCAGATTGGGTGCGGCTAGCATAATATACTACCATCGGACATTTATTCACCCTTTGTCCAAAAATTGCTTCGATGGAATAGTTAGAGGCATCACACATTATTTCAAAGTGCAATGACTAGTCGGGAGGTTAAAGAATTGGGGCTTTGGTCTATGCCTCTTTCAAATAATCGAAAGCCCTAAGACAAGCATCGTCAAAATTAAATGGGACATCCTTCGCCAAAAGATTGCACAGAGGCCTAGAGATCTTGGAAAAGTCCTTAATGAACCTATGATAGAAACCAACGCATCCGAGAAATGAGTAGATTTGCTTGATAGAGGTGGGAGGTGGGAGTTTAGAGATTAGGTCAACTTTTTCCTTATCTACCTCGATCCCTGATTTGGAAACTATGTGGCCTAAGACAATACCCTCTTGGACCATGAAGTGACTCTTCTTCCAATTGAGTACCAAGTTTGTCTTGATGCATCGTTAAAGAACTCTTCGTAAGTGTTCACGACAAGTTTCAAAGGAATCCCCAAAGACAGAGAAATCATCCATGAATATTTGTGAAAGTCACCTACCATTTCCAGGAAAATTGCCATCATACACCTCTAGAAGGTTGCTGGTGCATTATATAATCCAAATGGCATTCTTCAGAAGGCAACTGTGCCATATGGACAGGTGAAAGTAGTTTTCTCTTGGTCTTCAGGGTAAATGGCTACTTGGTTATACCCAGAATACCCATCTAAGAAGTAGAAATATTTCTGCCCTGCATGTTTTTCTAGAATCTGGTCAATAAAGGGTAGAGGGAAGTGATCTTTTTTCGTGACTGAATTGAGTTTCCTGAAGTCGATGCATACTCGCCATCCCATGGTATGCCAGGTGGGGATCACTTCACCTTGATCACTAGTGACCATGGTAAGTCCACCCTTCTTAGGCACCACTTATTAGACAGTGTATGCCCTTAGATCCAATCAGATTGATGTACCATTTTGACATTTATTGTAAATGAATAAAGTACATAATTGATTCATGTCATTGTGGTGTGTTTCTATATTTTTACCCATAAACTAGACACTTATGAGACTTGTGTTAGTTTAGAATCTTCATAGCTATTGGATAGATCTAGGGAGGTCTATCCTACCAAAGCTGACACTAATGTGCCACCAAGTTGGTTGGGGTGGCTTGTCTCAGCTACTAGGGTGAGACCTGAGGTACATGTAGTGTGGGTTTTCTTGAAACCCTGAACTGGACCAATTTCCAGTATTACCCTAGACTTTTGAGATAGATCGGCAAAACTAGAAAGTTACACCTGACCCCTAGACTCGATTATGGTACTGCACTATGCATCAAATTGGACTGTCTTTGCTGTGCAATCAGTGAGATCCTTAGAGGGGTCAAAACCTAGGTATGTTGGGGCAGTCTGAGAATTCACCTGAGTGGGTGATCATAGTGACAGAATCAGCCCCTTTGTCAAACAAAGTGAATGATCGGGTAATGCACTCTCTTTGATGGAAAGCTAAATTGTTGGCAGTTGATTTCAAGCTTGTTGAAATTTGTTTTTGCAAAATATATTTATATAGAGATATACATATATATATATATATATATATATATTTATTTATTTATTATGGTTTCAAAATGTTTGCAAAATGTTTTAATTCCTAGGATCCATGTGAGTAGAGAGTGCAACACTGTACCTTGTAGCTGAGGAAGAGGTCCTCTCTTGTCGGGCAGTGTTTGATCATTAAGGGCTGAGAGGTTAAGTATAAGACCATTGAAGGTAATACCTGATGGGCTTAATCTTGCATTTTCCTATAGTTCTTGGATTTTCATAAGGTGACTGGATCCGAGAACCATTTAGAGTAAATGTTGGGCCCATTAAGAGTCCATGGTGATGGACTCAAGAGTTCATTGTATCCTATAGTGAATTCGGCCAGGCCTTGTAACAAAGGCTGGACTGAACCTATGTGGCTGATGTGTAGATCAATGTCAGGGTCCCACACCATACAAAGAGAGCCAAGTTGGCAGCAGATCAAAGAGTAAGTGAGCACATAAGCTTAATGGACCAATGGCCCAATTCGAACATGGCTTAAGTTGGTTAATTAAAAGGGGTGAATTCAGTTTTAAACTGATTAGGATTAGCTAAAGGATAAGATAAGTCTTATCCATTTAAGAGTCCAGATCCAAATATAAGATTTGGATTAGGAAACTCTCTCCTAATTAGAGTAGGAGGCTGATCCAGAGAAGGCTATATAAATAAGGGGTGATTTCTTCAGATTTTAAACACAACACAACAAATTGCAGAATACTTCCCTAGTTCTTGCCGCCCCTACCCAGTTCGATCTCCACTTGTTGAACTGATCAAGAAGAGTTCTTGATATTGTTTCTTGGTAGAAGAAACAATTTAAAGGCGTGCTCACCAGCCCTTGCTCGATTCTTACTGAAGAACCATCCTACTGATCCTGCTTCACTACACACTATGTCATCTTCAGTGGAAGTGGGTTTTAGTCTTTTCTTTGGGCGTGAACACTTGTGTTGGGAGTTACTATTACTTCATATCAGGTATATCCCTCACTATCTTTTGGTTTTAGATCCGGTCCAGTTTTGGATTCAAGAATGAACCTTAAAAATGCAATTTTCTAAATTAGGGAATATGATTCCCAGATGGGAAAAAGAAATTTTTGAAATTTTGCCCAACATTCCTATAAGGTTCAGCCATCCATATGATGGATCTCCCATCCCTTCACCACTTACGTAGGACTTACCCAACTGCTATATGAAATTGGGTAGATAATACCCGCATCAAACCACTTGACTACTTCTTGCTTAACCACTTCTCTCATGTTTGGGTTCAGCCACCTTTGCATTTCCCTACTCAGTTTGGAACCCTCCTCCGTATAAATATGGTGCATACAAATGGATGAACTAATCCCTTTCAGTTCAGCCACCAACCAACCAATGGCCCCCTATACTCTTTTAAGACATCAATTAGTTTCTCTTCTTGTATAGGGGTTAAATCGATTGCTATAATTATTGGTAGTGTTTGGTCTGGTCCTAGAAACACATACTTAAGGGAGTCCAGCAAGGGCTTTAATTCTAGTTGTGGAGGAGATTCAAGAGAAGGCACGAGTGGTTCACTCTTTAGCTCTAGGAGAGGTTTAACAGTAGGCCAAGACCGTAAAGGGTGTGGAGACTTTGTTAAAACATTAGCTTCCTTCGTCGGGTCATCCATTGTAACTAGACCGGTTTCTCTAGGGTTTCTATTTACATTTATTATACAACAATTCTGGTCTGGGTAGACAGAAGGACTTCCAGACTCATACCAGTCTTCAAACTTTTCTCCACTTTGAAGAGCCGAAATTCTCTATCATTTTCTAAGTGTTGGACATTAAAAGTCATAAGGTGTTGGGGAAGACCTAGGGGTTCAGTTCTGGGGTCGATAAACAACTGACTAAACATTGAATCATTCTCCACTGCAGGTTAGCTTCCATGAGCTGAATTACTTGGCTCTCTAATCTTAGGATAGACTATTGCTAAGCTAAGATCAGTTGTTGGAGCTGCAGAAACATGTCATCAGGCAAATGGGTTTGATAGGGCTGAGGGTAAGTTTGACATGGCTGAGCCAGTTGAGTCCCAGGGTAACCATTATACTCATAGTGAGTCTGGGCTTTTGGCCATTGAGAATGCACATCTGGCAAGGTGGTTTCTTGGGCTTGGGCCCAATAAACGGAGTTGGGTTGATTTTCCCACCCAGGATTATATGGGGAAAGAATGGGTTAGCATTGAGTTGAAAAAATCCATTAGTTGCATGTACTTGCTCTTAAATAACTGGTTGATATGAGCCCACCACAGGGCACTGGCTAACATGATGGGTCGGGCTTGCACAGATGGGACATGTTGGGTATGATGACAAGGTTGAGTATGGGCCAATTTGTTAACAAAATGCGAGGACTTGATCAAGCCTTTGGGCCATCCCATTAATCTTATCCAATTGTTGAGACACAAGGTTCCAATCTATCCATGGCTTAGGTTGGAAGTAGTTTCTCATTCCACAAACTCCAACCATTGAATTCATTTTATTTTGTTTTTTTAAAAGTATTTTTTATTTTTATTTTTACTTAATTTTAAATTTAAAATTTTGAAATTTAAATTCAAATTTAGATTTTGAAATTTAAATTCTTGAAATTTAAATTCAAGTTTGAATTTTTTAAATTTAAAAAAAAAATGCAAGCAATTAAAACACACGACCTATGGGCTGACCTAAGGTTTCCTAAACTAGCGGTTCAACCAATGTTAATCCTCTTAGGTTCACTTGGAATTACACCACTTCCTTTGGTTAGCCAAGTAAGAGGTGTGGATGTGGGAGGCTCCCCTTGCTCCCACAAGGACCTAATTAAGTAACCACAAAACCTACTTAGGCTTAGCCGGTTAACCTCTTTCCTTAGACACCAACTGCTAGTTATGGAAAGTAATCACAAACTTCCCTAAAATTCAGCACAATTTTGAACCAAATGTGTGGGGCCTCCTAAAGGATCTTGCTATCCAAATTTTAAATTAAGGTTTAGGGTGAACCAAATGTGAAAGGGTGGTGGTTTTTGGGCCAAGGAAGGATGATGAAATACCCACCTTATCTTATTTAAATTGGATTGCCCTTAAAGGGATTAACAAAAAAACACAATAAACAAAATAAATGCAACTAATTACAATGCATGAACATTCTCTAATATGAAATTCAGCAATTTAACATAAAATAATAAAATAGACTAATTTAGTAAAAAGAGCAATTAAAAAAATGAAAAACCCTAACACATTAACAACTAACAAAATAATTTCAGAAATTAAATAACCCTATATGATGCATGCTCTAGAACATATCAAACCCTACATGTTGGAATGCAAATGCAAAAATTTTAAAATATTAATTAATTTTTTTTATTTCTTTTTTATTTTTTTTAATTTATTTTTGAAGTTTGAAATTTGAAATTTAAATTCAAAATCAAATTCAGATTTGAATTAAAATTCAAATTTTGAATTCAAATTTGAAATTTAGACTCAATTTCAAAATTTTAAATAATTTCTTATTAACAATTAATTATTCAATTAAATAACTAATTAATTAAAGTGACAATTAAGTAAAGCAACAAATAATTATAGCAAACAGAAAATAAAAGGATTAATTATACTAAAAAAAAGAATTAACAACTACAAAAATAAATACTAACAAGGGAAATCGCTACTTTAAGGATTAACTAGAAATAACAAAAAAGAATATGGTCCCCTAAGTGTTAGGACTCGTAAACAGCATGTGTATTTTATTACATTCACCGATGATTATTCTCGGTATGGTTACATGTACCTAATGAGACACAAGTCTAAATCATTTGAAAAGTTCAAAGAGTTCAGACAAGAGGTCGAGAAACAGTTAGGGAGAGAAATTAAGACCCTTCATTCGGATTGAGGTGGCGAGTATATCTCTGACGAATTCAGGGACTACTTAGAGGTCAACAGGATAGTATCACAATTAGCTCCTCCTGCTACACCACAGCTTAACGGTGTTTCAAAGAGGAGGAATAGGACCTTATTGGATATGGTCCGATCACTTCTCGTGCACTCAAGGTTATCCACATCCTTTTGGGGTTACGCATTAGAGATTGCGATATATGTGCTGAACCGGGTTCCAACCAAATCACTTCCGAAGACTCCCTATGAGCATTGGACCGGAAAGAAACCAAGTGTGAGACACTTGAAGATTTGGGGTTATCCAGCGCATGTTAAAAGAACGAGTGCGAACAAATTGGAATCCAAGACCAGCCATTGCCTATTCGTAGGTTACCCCAAGGGCTCTATGGGTTAGCTATTCTATGACCCTGGTGAACAGAAGGTGTTTTGTAGCCGAAATGCCCATTTCTTGGAGGATGATTACATCTTGAACAATCATCGTCAGGAAGTTGTTCTTGATGAGGAGAGCTCAAGGGTAGTGGAAGGTGTCCCACAAGTTCCAGGTAGTGACCAACCTAGAAGATCTACCCAGGTTTCTAGGCCTCTATTCCATTTTGGCTATGACTAGGATAGTTACCTGGTGGAAGCTACGACAAGTGAGGAGGATCCCGTGACTTATACGGAAGCTATGTTGGACATAGATTCCTTGAAGTGGGTAGATGCCATGAGTGCTCAGATGGACTCAACGGAGACCAATGGAGTCTAGACTCTAGTAGATCCGCCCCCCAAGGTAAAAGCAATTGGTTGCAAATGGATCTATAAGAGGAAGAAGGGCCTCGATGGTAAGGTTGAGACCTACAAAGCTCGTCTGGTGGCGAAAGGTTATACTCAGAAAGAGGGCATCAATTATGAGGAAACCTTTTCGCCAGTGGCCATGCTTAAATCCATTAGGATCCTGCTAGATGTGGCAACATACCATGACTACGAGATTTGCCAAATGGATGTCAAAACTGCGTTCCTGAATGGAGATCTTACTGAAGATATCTATATGCAGCAACCGCAAGGTTTCATAGCTATGGGTCAGGAACACATGGTATGTAAATTAAATAGATCCATATATGGACTTAAGCAAACTTCTAGGAGTTGGAACATTCGGTTTGACTCTACTATCAAAAAGTTTGACTTTGAGCAGAATCTGGATGAACCCTATGTTTACAAGAAATCCAGTGGGGATAAGGTTACATTCTTGGTTCCGTATGTAGATGACATTCCACTCATTGGGAATGATGTAGGAATGTTGATTACGGTGAAAGTATGGCTTTCATAGCAATTCTCCATGAAAGATCTTAGAGAAGCCTCTTATATATTGGGTCTTCGACTCTATAGAGATAGATCGAAGAGGATAACAGGATTATCCCAATCTGCTTACATTGACAAAATAGTCAAGAGATATAGCATGGGGAACTCCAAGAATGGAAATGTTCCTTTCAGGCACAGAGTCACTCTCTCCAAGAGGATGTCTCCCAAGACTCCCGAGGAGATTGAGGGCATGAAGGATATTCCCTATGCCTCAGCCATAGGGAGCATCATGTATGCCATGCTGTGCATGCATCTTGACATTGCTCAGACAGTGAGTGTGGTAAGCAGATTTCAGGCCAACCCAGGGTAGGAACTGTTAGACAGTTTTGTATGCCCTTAGCTTCAATATGATTTGATATACTTTTGTTATTTAGTGGAAATAAATAAAGTGCATGTTTGATTCATATTGTTTGGTTTAATTCTGTGTAAAACCCTAAAACTAGACATTTATAGAGACTCGTGTTAGTTTTAAATGTTCACAGCCGTTGGATAAGTCTGGGGAGATTTATCATGCCAAGGCTGATGCTGGTGTTCCACCAAGTGTTGGGATGGCCTGTCTCAGCCATCAGGGTAAGACCCGAGGCACATGCAGTATGGGATTACTTGAATCCTTGAACCCTAGACTCGATTATGACATTTCACTAGGTGTTGGATTAGGCTGCCTTTGATATGCCAATCAGTGAGATCCTTAGTGGGGATCAAAACCTGGGTATGTTGGGGCAGTTTGAGAATTCATCTGAGTGGGTGATCATAGTGACAGAATCAGCCACTTTGTCGGACAAAGGGTAATGATCGGGAATGCACTCTCTCTGATGGAAACCAAACTGCCGGCAGTTGATTTCAATCGTTGGAATTTTGTTTTGCAAAATTAATATATTTATATATATATGTACGATTTCGAATTGTTTGCAAATGGTTTTAATTCCTGGGATCCATGTGAGAGGAGAGTGCGGCACTGTTCCTTGCAGCCGAGGGAGAGGTCCTCTCTTGTCGGGCAATGCTTGATCATTAAGGGCTGAGAGGTTAAGTGTAAGACCATTGAGGATAATACCTGATGGGCTAATCTTGCACCTGCCCACAGTCCCTGGGTTTTTATAAGATGGCTTGGCCCAGGGACCACTTAATGTAAGTGTTGGGCCCATAGTGTCCATATGATGGACTCAAGGGGTTCATTGAGTTTTTCAGTGAATTCGGCTGGGCCTTGTTTTAGAGGCTGGGCCGAACCCATGTGGCTGGTGTGTAGATCAATGCTTGGGTCCCATGCCATACAAAGAAGCCCAACTGGGCAGCAGATTGGAAAGTAATTAGACACTGAACACTTAATGGGCCAAAAGCCCATTTCGAGGTGGGCTGATATGATCACCCATCCATGGGGCGAATTTGAGATTAAAGTTAGTAAAAGGATTGGGCCTTTAGCCTTATCCACTCTTAGAGACCAAATTCAAATTAGATTTGAATCTGGTAACCTCCTGATAAGATCAGGAGTAAGCTAACTCTATCTGCAGAAAGGATTAAGATTATCCCCTATCCAAATACTGATTTGGATTGGGATAACTCCTAATAAGGAGGTTTCTTAATCAAGAAGAAAGGAGGAGAAAAACAAATCAAGATAGAGAGAATTACAGAAGATTTCGAACCAAGAGAAAAATCGCAAGAAAGGTTCCTGCGAATTGAGATCAGATCTCATACTCTCCAGAAAAAGAGAAATAGCAGTTCAGCCTTTTTCGTTTTGGAGATCTCCTCCTGCCGCCGCCATCTGCCATTGCAAGATTAGATCTTTGCAGAAAAGAAAGTCAAGAAATCTGTTCTTGACATCAGTCTTGCAAGAAAGACTGAAAAAGATTCAGTGTTTAGTACTTCCAAAGGATTCTTGTGAAGGATCTAGTGTGTAGGACGCACCCTGCTGGTTCTGTTCCATTCACAGCTGTGTCATCTTCAGCAGGAACGGATCTTGGAGCATTCTTTGGGCGTGAACACCAACTTTGGGAGATACTGCTTCTCCGGATCAGGTATATTCCTCCTATTTATCTTTTGGTACAGATCTGGTTTGATTATGGTTCAAGTAGCATCCTTGAATATTGTATTCTAAATTTGGGGAATATGATTCCCAGTTGGGAGAATGTAGGAAATTTTTTGAAATTCGCCCACCCATTCCGCAACCTTTATGGTGTCCATTAGATGGATCCTACCATTCTTTCAGGAACACTGCACTGTTGTGAAAAACATACTTAAGTACCTCCGATGGACAAATAAGTTTTTCTGGTATTCGATGGTAGCTCCCTACAGATCCAGGTGTATACTGATGCCGACTTCTTGTTAGATCCAAATGATAGAAAGTCTATATTTGGGTATGTTTTCACGATAGGATCGTGTGTTGTTTGCTGGAGAAGCAGCAAATAGGGGTCCATGGCTGATTCCACAACTGAAGCCAAATGCATTGCCGCAAGTGAGGCTACCAAAGAAGCTATATGGATGAAGAAGTTCATTCATGATTGGGAGTAGTTCCATCCAACACATCACCCATTCCACTGTTGTGTGACAACAATGGAGCTATTGCTCAGGCTAAGGAGCCAAGAGCCCACTCGAAGTCGAAGCACATCGAGAGGAAGTACCATGTAGTGCGGGAGATAGTTGGAAGAGGGGACGTCCTGATTCAGAAGGTAGCATCAGCGGAAAATGTAGCAAACCCATTAACTAAGCCATTGACATAGAAAGTGTTTGAGAAACACGTTGAAAGTATGGGACTCTGGCTTATACCAGATTGTACCTAAGTGCAAGTGGGAGCTATTAGACAGTATATGCCCTCAGCTCCAATCAGAATGATGTACATTATGACATTTATTGTAAATGAATAAAGTACATATTTGATTCATGTTATTATGGTGTGTTTCTGCGTAATACCCTTAAACTGTACACATATGAGACTCGTGTTAGTTTAGAATCTTCACAACCGTTGGATAGATTTGGGGAGATTTATTCTACCAAGGCTAACACTGATGTGCTACCAAGTTGGTTGGAGTGGCTTGTCTCAACTGCCAGGGTGAGACCTGAGGTACATGCAGTGTGGGTTTTCTTGAAACCCTGAACCGGACCAAAATTCTAGTATTGCCCTGGGCCTTGGAGATTGATAGGCAAAATTGGAATGTTACACCTAACCCCAAAACTCGATTATGATACTACACTAGGTGTCGGACTGGGCTGTCTTTGATATGCCAATCAGTGAGATCCTTAAAGGGGATCAAAACCTGGGTATGTTGGGACAGTCTGAGAATTCATCTGAGTGGTGATCATAGTGACAGGATCAGCACATTTGTCGAACAAAGGTAATGATCGGGGATGCACTCTCTCTGATGGAAACCAAAGCTACTGGCAGCCGATTTCAATTGTTGAAATTTGTTTTTGCAAAATATATTTATATAGAGATATACATATATATTATGGTTTCAAAATGTTTGCAAAACGTTTTAATTCCCGGGATCCATGTGAGTAGAGAGTGCAACATTGTTCCTTGTGGTCGAGGGAGAGGTTCTCTCTTGTCGGGCAATGTTTGATCATTATGGGCTGAGACGTTAAGTGTAAGACCATTGAGGGTAATAATTGATTGGCTAATCTCGCATCTGCCCACAGTCCTTGGATTTTTATAAGGTGGCTTGACCCAGGGACCACTTAGTGTAAGTTTTGGGCACATTAAGAGCCCATAGTGATGGGCTCAGGGGTTCACTGTCCGTAATAGTGAATTCGACCAAGCCTTGTTATAGAGGCTAGGCTGAACCCATGTGGTTAATGTGTAGATCAATATTTGGGTCCCACGCCATACAAGGAATCCCAACTGGGTAGTAGTTTGGAAGGTTAGTAAGCACATGGACTTAATGGGCCTAAAGCCCAATCTGAATTGGTTTAATTAGATTAATTAAAGAGGGGCGGATCTGGGATTTGGATCAGCAGATAGGGTAAGGGATTATCCTTATCCACTTAAAGAATCTAGATCCAAATACAGATTTGGATTTGGAAACTCCTAATAAGATTAGGAGGGCTGATCTAATCTGCACAATAGATAAGGGCATATCCTTATCTCTTGAAGAGAGTCCCGATCCAAATACAGACTTGGACTAGGAAACTCCTAGTGAGATTAAGAGCTCTCTTTAACGCTATAAAAGGAGGAGGAGGGCGAACCTCCAGACACACAACATTCAGATCTCAGATCACAGAAAGAGAGAAGACAGCTACAGTAAGACTGCGCCATCTTCTGCTCTTGCGCCCTCCTCCTGCTACCGCCATTGCCAGTTCGTTCTCCACTGTAGGAGCTATCAAGAAGGGCTCTTGATATCAGTTTTTGGAGAAAAACTGATCTGAAGTCATGCTCACATACCCTTCATCGAATTCTTGCTAAAGGATTCGGTTCTTGTGAAGAACCACCTGTTGATTCTGCTCTACCCTACACTGTATTATCTTTAGTGGGAGTTGTCTTTGGAGTTTTTCCTTGGGTGTGAACACCTTCGTTGGGTGTTACTACTACTCCATATCAAGTATATCCCTCTCCTACCTTTGGGTTTCAAATTTGGTCTGATTTAGGTTCAAGATTGATCCTCGAAAATGCAGATTTTCTAAAACAGGGAATGTGATTTCCACATGGGAGAGAGAGAAATTTTTGAAATTTCGCCCTACCTACCTACAAGGTTCGTCTGTCCATATGATCAATCTCTCATCCCTTCAAATAGTTAGCAAAAGTTAGGGTTTTATCGTAACCCTATTTTGGAAGAGACTACCCTAAAGGTTAATTATAAGCATCACGCCTTTGTTGCCTTTCGGGGTGAGATTTTGGTTAGCATATGAGAAGGAAAGCTGAACCTTCATGTGGGAGTGAGGTATCGATGGTTGGGATTAGTGTTGTTCTTTAGCAAAGTATTGTTGTCAGTTGTGTGAGACGGGTGGGTTTTGTCTTCTCTTAGCTCATCGCAGGTAGACAGAGTATCTATATTTATGAATTGGATAGGAGTCATACCTGCTATCGACGAAGCCCCCTAATGGTTACATGGAGGTATAGCTGTGCCTGGGGCTGCCAGGGCTTTGGTGGTGCCTTGGGTTGTTTGGGCGTAGGAAGCCTTATCATAGCATTGGCGATGCAACTCTATCGTATGAAGGGTTGCTATAAATGGATGGTATAGTAGCATGCATATAGGAGGGAGTTGCTTAGTGTCTTAATGTTTGTTGTGTTTGAAGCCTCTGGAGGCCCTTGATGGGCGATACGGTTGAAATTTGATCATAGTGCAAATATAAGGGAAAACTTGTTCATAGCATGCTACTTTTTATGCTTGTGATCATTGCATGAAAGGGCTGCATCAGTAAGTGTTGGCTAATGAGCCCTCTGTTGGGTTTCATCATGATCGAGTGCAAGTATATTGTGATTTTATCATAATTCATTAATGGAGATGATTAGTGTGGATTTTGTCTTTTGAGGCACAATCAGGAGGAGTTCACCCAGAGAATCTTATATGACTTATGTAACTAAGCAAGAGCATTGCGCCTGTATTGAAACAGTGTCAGGTGCGGGAGAACACCAAGCAAAAGAGTTGAAGTGTGGGATGTGCGCTGATGCCTAGAAATAAACTTGTGCCTTTTGTAGGCGAAGGAACACTAATGTAGTTTTGTTAGCCTTTCTAGGACTATGTCTTGCCATACCTTAGAGGGATGCGGCCTTTCATGAGTTGTGCAGTGGGCACTAAGTTTATCGCAACCAAACCTTGGGAGGGTTGAGTTGTTTCCAAGTAGAGTGATATTGCTAATATTGGGCAAGTGAAGTTTGTCCAAGGCTTTGTAGATATGGCTAGGGTGTCGGGGCTTATTGCTGAGGTGCTCAGAGTGTTTAAGGCTTTGCATGATATAGGAAGTTGTATAATGCGTATGTATGCTTGATTAACAGAAAGTGTATATCATAATATGAGACCATATTGTATGTAGAAGAAAAGAGAAATGTAAAGGAACACATCATAGATTTTTTCAAAAGAATGCACTTGTGTAAAAGAATCATGACTATTCAAAGTAAGGTTTCAACTAGTAGGCTTTTATGATTTCATCATCATCACCCATGTTTATGGTTTTAAGTACATAATAACCCGATTTGTGAGCCTCTTTTATTAAGTAGGGTCCCTCCCATGTCTGTGCGAACTTTCCTGCAGATCTGCCCTGTTTGAAGTTAAGGGTTGTCTTCAACACCTTGTCTCCCTCTTTGAAGCTTCTAGGTCTCATGTGTTTGTTGAAGTTGGTGGCTAAGGCCCACTTGTATTTGTTTTGCTTTTCTGCGGCTTTGTCCACCACCTCAAGTCTGTCTTCAAGCAAACTATCCATGTCCTTTGTTCTGATCTTTTCACCCATCATCAGGGTTATCCTGGCAAACACAACCTTAATCTTTGCTGACAGTACTGCTTCTTGGCCATAGACCAAGGAATAGGGTGTTGCTTGTGTGCTTTTCCTGATCATCATGCGATAAGCCCACAATGTCTCTGATAGCGTCTCTGCCCAATCTTTCTAGTTATCGACTACTATTTTGCTTAGCATCCTTAGTAACATCTTGTTTGTAGCCTCCACCTGCCATTGCCTTGGTGGTAATATGTTGTCGATGTCCCTAATTTAGCCCCATACTGTCCTAGAAGATTTGGACCTCTTGGTTCTTGATAGACAAGCCGTTATTGGTTAGTATCCACATTGGCAACCTAAATCTTTGGACTATGTTTTGTCGTAAAAAGTTTGTTATGTTAGCTGCACAGATCCATTGCAAGGGGATGGCCTTTGCTCATTTAGTGAAGTAGTCTGTTGCTACAATAATGAAGCAATACCCTTTAGAGGGTGGGTGTATCTTCCCTATAAAGTCTACCCCCCAAATGTGGAAAGGCTAGGGCATGATGATAGGGTGCAGAGCGTTGGTAGGCTTGTGGATCCTTTCTCCATGGATCTGGCACTTGTGACACTGGCGTACATGCTGCTGTGTGTTATGTAGGGCAAGCTGGCCTTGATGGGTTGCTGGTTCGGAGCTATGGGCCATTTCCAATATGTCATCTATTTCCTCCGCTTCCTGCTTTCCTAAGCACCTTGTCCTTATGCCGTCTGACTCTCGATGGTATAGTATTCCATGCACCATTTGGGATTTTGCAATCAACCTTATGTCTTGAGTCCCTACGGTTTGGCCCTCAAGCTTTTGTATAACTTCATAACTCTAGTCATTAGTCGCCACCTGCTTCTCATCTTCTACTTGTTCCTCCAAGGTGGTAGTTAATTGCCTATTGATTGTTTGGACGGTGATTTCTATTAGCTCAGGACTAGATTGTATCTTGGATCCCAATGTGGCTAGGGCATCAGCAAACCAGTTCTTGGTTTTGTTCTGATGTTCAAAGCGTATGTCTAAGTTGCGAACTAGTTTTTGTATTAGGGTCCTATAAGGTAGGATGATGAGTTCTTTTACTGTCATGCTCTCATCAAGTTGCCCAATCACTAGCTTTGCGTCACCATACACTCTTATCTTCTTTGCGTTGGCTTCAATCGCTTTTATCAGGCCAAGGACTAGTACTTCATATTCTACTATGTTATGGGAGTAGGGGAGCTGGAGCTTAAATGAATAGGTTGAGGTTTGTCCATCTGGGGAAGTTAGGGTTGCCCCGACGCCGGCTGAGGTACTTGTGCTACTATCGTCAAAGGTCAAGATCCACTCGCTACTTTCCACCAAAGTGATCATGGGCATGTCTCCAGGGATCTATTATGATATCGGGAAATCAGAGGCAGATGGAAAGATGGCTAGTAGGTCGGTGGTAATCTGACAATTAACAGCTTTGGGCTATGTATATTCTATGTCGTACTTGTTGAGTTGCATCATCCATTTCACAAGCCTGTTAGACAGGGGAGGTCTATCCATGAAAAACTTGATCGGGTCACTTCGTGCGATAAGCCACACTTTTTTCCCCAAAATATAATGGCTAAACTTCTGTATGGCAAAGACTAGGGATAGATACTATTGTTCCATGTGGGAGTAGTTCTTTTTTGCCACCTTGAGGGTTCTACTGGTGTAATAAATGGGAATTCCTAGTTTATTTTCATCCTCTTTCTCTAACAGACTTCCTATGGCTTCTACCCCTATTGCATTATACATCTTGAACTCCTGTCTGTCCTTGGGCGGTGACACCGCAGATGCCTTGGCCAATGCTCATTTTAACTAGTTAAAGGTGTTTTGATGCTCCTACGTCCATTTGAATTTGGTAGTCTTCTTGACCAACTTCATTAATGGCAGAGCCACGTGCACAAGGCCGGGGATGAATCGCCTAAGATAGGAAACTTTCCCAAGGAAAGTCTTCAATTGGGATTGATTTATTAGCGGCGGCAAATGTAGGATGGCTTTAGCTTTGTTCTCATCTGGGAGTATTCCAACTTGGTCTACTTTGTAACCCAATAATTTGCCTGATTGTACACTGAAAGCACACTTCAATAGTTTTAACCTTAGTTTGAATTCTCTGCACCTGGTAAAGATTTTCCTCAAGACTTCAAGGTGTTCTTCTTTCCTCTTGACTTTGACGACTATGTCATCAACATAGCATTCTATCTCCTTGTGAATGATATCATGAAAAACACTAGTCATCGCCCTCTAGTACGTGGCTCCAACATTCTTTAATACGAAGGGCATCACTTTATAATAGAAATTTCCTATGGGTGTCCTGAAGGCTGTGTGAGGTGCATCATTGGGGTCCATGAAGATCTGGTTATACCCACTGTAAGCATCTAGGAAGGAAAAGAGTTCATGTCCCGCCGCTTCCATATTAGGGAGAGGGAACTCATCTTTGGGACAAGCTTTGTTTAAGTCTTTGAAGTCTATACAACATCTGCGATAAGGTAAGGATTAGTATCTGGGTATCGTGTCACAGTTCAAGGCTGGGTAAGGAATACTAACCTCAGCTGCCCATTCTTCTTTACTAGAACCACATCAGCTAGCCATTCGGGGTGCGCTATGGGCTTGATAAATCTTACTTTAAGAAGCCACTCTATTTCCTCCTTGATTTTCAACATCACTTCTGGTTTGAAGACTCTCTGCAGTTGTTTTACCGGCCGAAACTTTGGGTTTATACAAAGAGAGTGGAGGACTAGCTCTAAGTCGAGTCCTGGCATCTGGTCGTATGACCAGGCGAACACATCCTGGAACTCTTCTAAAAGTGTGATCAGTCTCTCCTTATCCTTTGTTGTCAATCTGGCGGATATGTATAAGGGTCTTTTGTTAGACTCATCGGCTGCTAGATTGATTTCTTCTAACAGCTCTTCGACTGTATTAATGGAATCCGTAATGTTTTTTGGAGGTGCTCTAACTTCATCGCAGTATTCTAGCGTGTCTTCTTCCAGTTCTTGAGAACACTTAATTGTTTCTTATCTGATTCCTAGGTGTGTTTTTTTTTTTGTTTTATATTTTCATGCGCATATGGTTCAGGTGTTATACCTCTGTGCTTAGTTTAGTGGTCAGTCCATCATTTGGTGACATGGTCATAGTAATATCGCTCTGAGGTGTGATGAAATAGTACTGGTTCAAACACTACTTGGAATTTTGGTCAAGAAATGCAATGATTTCTTTACAAAAATATGAAGAAAAACACGGAAATTAAAATTTAAAAATGGGACAGATACTGCAATTAGATCACACTAGGTAATTATATATAAAAGAAAATCACATTCATACCTCAAGAATTGCCTTCTTAATCGTGGGAGGTGTATCACTTTTGTAGTCTTCGACAATGGTGTAGTACTCCTTCCCATCATTCCCTATCATTCGAACGCATCTACTTCTCTTCCATCGCTTTGACATTCCTGTGGGTTCACCTCTAGGCAATTGTGGCTATCCTGGTTTCCCCATCTTCCGCTAACTCTGTGTAGTACATGGCATCCTGGAGGTGTGCTTTAGATTTGTTGAATGGGGCCTTGGTAGTCGGGATCCTTATTGACCTTCCTCAATACCTGGCCTTGATACATTGATGGTATGTCGAAGGAACAAGAGCTAGGTTGTGCATCAATGGTCATCCTAGGAGTGCGTGATAAGAAGTTTTTCCCTGAACTACTTGAAATTCCTACGTTATGCTGAATGGCCCAATCATAACTTGTTGCTCTATGGATCCTTTGGTGGTTGAGGGATTGCCATTGAAATCCATTACCTCTAACGGTAGCCCCTTGACGCGTTCTTTCCGAATACCCATCAATTCTAATGTGTGGATTAGGATGAGGTTTATGGAACTTCCGGGGTCGACCATCGATCTCCGCATGTCATACTCCCCCATCTTTTCCATTATGTATAGAGGTCGGTTATGCAGAGGGCCAGCTGCTAGCATGTCGTTCGTCATGAACTCGACGCTGCTGTGATCATGTTTGTAGGGTTGTAGTGGATACCAAAAAACTTCTACCAATGCCCTAATGGCCAGTTTCCACGTTTCCGTGTTCTCCCTTGCTTGGCAAAGAACTGTCGCAACTCTTCATTCTGCTCTAGTCTTTCTATCAGAGCGATCGGACTTGGTGTTGTCCGATCGCTCTGACTACATTAACGCTACCTCCTCGGGTGTGTACCGGTAGGGGATTAGTTTCCATGCGGGCTGGTTCGATGTGACGAACTGGTCTAACTTTTTGTGTAAAAATCCTCTTGAGGCAGATGTAATCCATCAATTCATGGTGTGGTGTCTAATGGTAATGGCACGACCTGCTGCTGCACTTTCCTTCTTTGGATCTACTCCCGGAGGTGGCGGTGGCAGGTTGATAACTCTATCTTCAACCAATTTATTCATGATCATGATAACTTCCTCTTTGGTATAGAGAAAGGGGGTAGGTATTGGTATATCTCTCCTCCCCTAGGTGTTTCCTCTCTGGTATGGCCCTTGTTTGGTTCCTTCATTGCTTCTTGGCCTTCTGTTGACCGTATACGCCTCCTCTCTGTTGTATGGGGTCGTGCTTTGGACAGTTTGTGTCGTCATCTCTGCACATTTTGAGAGTTGGCTAAAAGTCTCTACTTCGAAGTTTTCAATGCCGATCCGGTATGTAGGGCGCTTACCCTGAACACATTGCTCGACAAAGCTTTTCTCGGTTGCGTGTTCATCAAAAATGGAATGGGTGAGCTTTTGGAATCTCAGAACATAAGCGAGAAGGTTTTCACCTGGCCCCTGTTCCACATTCCACAGGCCAGCCATTGTTAGCTTCCTCTCTAGAGTAAACCACTTCGATAAGAACTTCTTGGCCAACTCCCCCACGAGTCGATACTCCCGGGGGTGAGAATTACAAACCACGTGTATGCCAACTCCCCATTGAGAGTGTGAGGGCCAAGGGATTCCTCAAACTTGCTAATATTCTCCTGTGAGCTGCCCTTCTGTCCATCATATTGCGGCCATTGTTGGCGAGGGACATAATTGGTGGGATAGGACTTGTACAGGATACAATCAAAATAAGGTTTCTGTAAGATTGTTGAATCTTGGACCTGGTTGCGGCTCTCGACCACCAGTCCTTAAACATATTCTTTCAATTCGTTTCTACTGAGAGGAATTTCAGGTATTGGATCGGCACTGGGGTGAGCATGAAACTGATGAGTAGGTGTAGAGCAGCCTCAGATGGGGCTGGGTTGACCCTACGGTGATGTTCTAGGAAATTAGGGAGGTTGGATATGGCGCTAGAGGTATGGTGGCGGCGGGCATCTGTTCGACCTAGGTCGATCGGTTAATCAAAATCTAAAGGGTGCTCCTTGTTTTCTCCATACCCTATTCAATTTTCTTGAACCGCTCCTCAAAAAGTGGAAGTGAAGCCCCAAACCCATGGACTGATGTGTGGCTCACTGTGACACTAGCAAGCGCACTAGCCGTTCAAGTAATAAAGTAGTGAGTGAAGTATCGTTCCCACGAGGATTTAGGAAACAAGTATCAATACTAAATTGAGTACTTCATATCTGATTAACAAATAAATCAAAACTTTAATGAAAGCTAAAAATCCTAAATTAAAATCTATCTAAATCATTGGTCCAATTGCCTTCAAATCAGGTTAGAAGAGTAAGCAGTAAATTTCAATCTCAGAATTCAGCAATCTATCAATTTGGATCATTCGAATAAATCATAATTGAGCCTTGGTTTGATGAAACCCCAAGGTCATGAACAGCCTTTCTCAAGTGCATGTTCATCCTATATGCATGAGTGACAATTCCTCTATCTCTAACAAGAATCTAATCCCCAGGCATGCATTTCTTCAAACACTTCTAAGGCATCAATTCAAAACTGAATTGATTACCAACTAAATTGTGCAAATTATCTCTAATCTTGCATCCAATTCAGTTCTTGAATAGTAGATCTGAATTCCTAGAGCCTCTCTCAAGTACTCTAGGAATTCCAAGCTTTAGATCCATTCTGCCAATCTGAAAATTGCAGATCTGAATTTTTCTTTCAAGCAATTCAGATCTTGCAATCTCAGATCTGAGAATTCAGATCTGAGTTTTGAAGGTTAGTTGGCAGAATTAATCTACAATAACACCCTTATTTAAGAAACTCCAAGTACAATTCATGACCATTTGAATGAATAAAAAAGAATTAGATTGCTGAACTGAAATTTTACAAGCTGAAATACATCAAGGAAGAATGGAAGAAGGAGGAAGAAGGAAGAAAATATAACAAAAAAACAGAATTCGAATTAAAGGAGAATGAAACTACAATTGAGTTATTACAAATGATCTTTGAATCACAAACCCCCAATTTCGAACTCACCTTCTCTTCTAGCTTGCTTGTCTTGAACTTCCTTCAGCCCTTCTTCTTCTTCTTCCTTGTGCCTAACCTTCTTCTCTTCTCTTCTCTCAAGGTGGCCGAACTTCTAAGAGTGGGAGAGCCTTCCTCTCAAGCAATTGAACACCACTCCCCCCTCCTAGAGGTCTCCTTATATAGTTTTTCAAGGGGGCTCTTGCCCCTTCTTGAAGCCTCTAGAATGGGGTGTATTACACCCCTTTCTTGAGCTTTCTAGAGCTCTCTTGAAAGCCTCCTAAGGGCTGCTATTTGGGCTGCACTTAGGCTCTCTCTTAGCACATGATAGCTATACATTGAGTTGCTCTTTTGGGTTGAGAATGGGCCTTCCTTGCTGGGCCGAATTCTACTCTTAGCTAGGCTTTCTTTTTTTGGGTTTTCTCAAGGAATCCACTTGCTCTTCTTGGGCCGAAGTGCTCTCTCTTGCTTCCACAACCGGGCTAGGCTGAATTTGGTCTTTTTGAAACTTCTTTTCTTGCCTTTTTTCCTTCATTTTCTTGGATTAATTACCCCTGAAACTTATTCTTAGCATTAAGCTAAATTAAGGTAAAAATTAATAAAACCGGCATAAAAATCCATGCTAAAGTCCTCAAAAATTATAGATAAATTGTAGGTTCATCATGGACATTGTTTGACAAGATCTTGATATCGACCTAGATGGGTGTTTCCATCTCAGGTTGACTTTCCATTCCGGGGTTGACATTTTCTGAAGCGTCATTCTGTTCTTTCGGGATAGTGGAGAGGTTGATCCTTCTCGAGGCCATCCTTCATGATTAAAGGCAAAACCAGAGATTCTACTATAGGACTGAGATGTAAGGTTAGATAAGAGGGTGGTTTCTTTAAAGGACGAAGAAGAGCCTCCAAAGGGTGCAAAGGTCCCTTGGTATGGGACTAGGGGAAGAAGATGAGAGAGTTATAGACTCCAGGGTATTAGTAGCTAAGAAACTAAGGATTTAAATTCCCCTTGATGTGAGGAGGACCCTCTATTTATGAACACGATCCCGAGATCCAAAAAGGTAGGAGACCAGGATCTTCGTTCTCTATTGGGGAAGAGAATATATTGTTTGCTACCATTTATTGGGTACGCTACTGGGCATCGCCATGTGTCTCATGAAGATATTCTCGAGGATTAGCTTTCCTTATCCTCGAGATCCCTCATTATTCACATGTGCTACTACCCTCCTGCGCGCCATAACTAATCTTACGTGGGAACAATGACGTCATCATCTGAAGTTTAGTAATTGTTAATGCCTTGTGGCGATCTATAAAGTTCTTCATCATAATGAGCTTGCGAGTGTTTGGACATATACGGGCCTCGCCATGGGTTTGGCCCATTGTCCTCCATGGACCCGCTTCCCAGAGTTGGATTATGTCATGAGTTTATCATGGTATCATCTAATGCATTGCGGGTCCATCGTCGCTCGGGTAAACTATAGGTGACCTATGAGCAATTTTGTGGTATTACTCTGTTGTTAGAGTATTCTTAGGGAGTCTGCATGAACTATACATGTCTATAGTTTGACCATAGTTTGGATATTCAAGTCTTTTCCCAATTTCCATTTTATTCTTAGTTAAATCATTGCCACAAAATGCTATTTCAGCAAGGTGTTCCTAATCAAACATTTAATCTCAAAAACATGCCTTCAATATCACTTCCTAAAATATATTATTATTTAGTTTTGAAATAATGTTTCATCATATTTATCAAGAGCATGTTTTAAAGTAAGACCTTTCTTTTACTCCACAATGACAATATCACTTTGAATTGAGTTGTGAATTTTGAAATGAATTTTAAACAAGCGATTACCCATTCATCACATATCCTGCGATTCACTAACATGCTTCTTACAGTGTTACATAAAAATCTTGATCAGCAACATAGCTCTTTCATTGCAAGCCTGGTTTACTAGGCCCAGGCCCTGTGTCTGGGCTGACACCCTGGTTGTATTAAGCCCTAGACACCTCGGGCATCGTAGCAATAAGCCCAGGCACCCCAGGCATCTTTACAAAGCCCTGGACCCCCTGGGCATCTCAGTAATAAGCCCCATTACCCCAGGCATCTTTACAAAGCCCTGGACACCCCGGGCATCTCAGCAATAATCCCCGGCACCCAGGCATCTTTACAAAGCCCTGGACATCCCGGGCACCTTAGCAATAAGCCCCAAAACCCCAGGCATCTTTATAAAGCCCTGGACACCCTAGGCACCTCAACAATAAGCCCCGACATCCTAGGAATCTTCACAAAGCCTGGACACTCCGGGAACCTCAGCAATAAGCCCTGACATCCCAGGCATCTTTACAAAGCATTGGACACCCTAGGCACCTCAGCAATAAGTCCCGACACCCCAAGCATCTTTACAAAGCCCTAGACACTCTAGGCATCTCAACAATAAGTCCCAACACCCCAGGTTGGGCGAAATTTCAAAATTTATCTCTCCCATCCGGCAATCATATTCCCTAATTTAGAAAACTACATTTTCAAGTTTCATTCCTAAATCCAAAATTGGACCTGATCTGAAACCAATAGGAAAGTGAGGGATATACCAAATACGAAGTAGTAGTAACTCCCAACGCAGGTGTTCACGCCCAAAGAAATGACCAAAACCCACTTCCACTGAAGATGACACAGTGTGTAGTGAAGCAAGATCAGTAGAATGGTTCTTCAGCAAGAACTTGAATTCTTCAACAAGAATTGGGTAAGGGCTGGTGAGCACGACTTTAGATTGCTTTTTCTACCAAGAAGCAATATCAATAACACTTCTTGATTAGATCCACAAGTGGAAATCGAACTGGGTAGGGGTGGCAAGAACGGGGGAAGAATTCTACAGTTTGTTGTTATGTGTTTAATCTAAAGAATTTTCCCCCTATTTATAGCCTTCTCTGGATCAGCCCTTAATCTAATTGGAGAGAGTTTCCTAATACAAATATTATATTTGGATTTGGACTTTTAAAAGGATAAGACTTATCTTATACTTCAACTAATCCTAATCAGTTTAAAACTGAATTCGCCCCCTTTTAATTAACTAACTTAAGCTATCTCAAATTGGGCCTTAGGCCCATTAAGCTTATGTGGTTGCTTATTCCTTAACCTGCTGCCCAGCTGGCTCTCTTTGTATGGTGTGGGACCCTAGCATTGATCTACACATCAGCCACATGAGTTAAGTCCAGCCTTTGTTACAAGGCCTGGCCTAATTCATTATATATCATAGTGAACCACTGAGTCCATCACCATGGGCTCTTAATGGGCCCAACATTTACACTAAATGGTTCTTCAATCCAGGCACCTTATGAAAATGCAAGAACTTTGGGCAGATGCAAGATTAGCCCATCAGTTATTACCCTCAATGGTCTATCCAACGGTTATGAAGATTCTAAACTAACACGATTCTGATAAGTGTCCAGTTTAAGGGTATTACACAGAAACAAACCACAATGACATGAATCAATTGTGTACTTTATTCATTTACAATAAATGCCAAAAGATACATCAATCTGATTGGAGCTAAGGGCCTAACTGTCAAATGGCTCCGTTGAAAGGAAATATGACCCCAACTACATTAAAATCTGGGAGGACAAACTTTAACTGCCCAATATTAGCAATAACACTCCACTCGCAAATAACACTTAACCCTCCCAAGGTTTGGTTGCAATAGACTGAGTGCCCACTGCACAGTTCATGAAGGGCCCCACCCCTCTATAGTATGGCAACTCGTAGTCTTAAAAAGGCTAACAAAATTGCATCAGTATTCCTTCACCCACAAAAGGCACAAGTTCATTTCTAGGCATCAACGCACATCCCATGCTTCAACTCTTTTGCTTGGTGTTCTCTCGCACATGACAATGTTTAAATATAGGCACAACCCTCTTGCTTAGCTACTTAGGTCATAAGATTATTTGGGTCAACTCCTCCTAATTGCACCTTAAAAGACAACTCCACACTGATCATCTCCATTAATGAATTACGTTAAAATCACAACATACTTGCACTCGATCACGATGAAACCCAACAGAAGGCTCTTAGCCAACACTTACTAATGCAACCCTTTCATGCGATGATCACAAGCATAAAAAGTAGCATGCTACAAACAAGTTTTCCCTTATGTTTGCACTATGATCAAATTTCAATCGTATCACCCATCAAGGGCCCCTAGAGGCTTCAGACACAACAAACATTAAGACACTAAGCAACTCCCTCCTATACGCATGCTACTATACCATCCATTTATAGCAACCCTTCATACGACAGAGTCACATTACCAACGCTGCGATAAGGCTTCCTATGCCCTAACAACCTCAGGCACCACCAAAGCCCTGGCAGCCCCAGGCACAACCACACCTCAATGTAACCATTAGGGGGATTCATCGATAGCAGGTATGACTCCTATCCAATTTATAAATACAGATAAGTTGTCTAACTACGATGAGCTAAGGGAAGACAAACCCCACCCGTCTCGCACAACTGACAACAATACTTTTCTAAAGAACAACACTAATCCCGACCATCGATACCTCACTCCCACATGAAGGTTCAGGTTTCCCTTTCATACGCTAACCAAAATCTCACCCCAAAAGGCAACAAAGACCTGATGCTCATAATCAACCTTTGGGGTAGTCGCTTCCAAAATAGGGTTACGACGAAACCCTAACTTCTGTTAATTATGTATATTTATATTAACCGAACTCCAACAGTATCACCCATGGAGAGCCCCCATCGACCACAGACACGACAACGTTGTAATATCGGGATAACTCCTCTCTATGAACACATGAAATATTTACTCATTTTACGTAACTTTATCGTACATAATAGTACCTCCTATATTGGAATAACACTTCTCAATCTACGATAAAGTTGGCTATGTACATGCTAATACTTAATTACGATAGAGACCAATGGGCTCTCAACCCAGAAATACACCTTGACGTCTCCTACAAACCCGCGAAACATTTTCCAATATTAGCGAATGCCCGAAACTTTCTTTCTCAACAATGTTTAACACTTGCACTGAGCCTCCAAACTAAGAAGCACGCACAATTTCTTGTTATTAGTTTGCAATTAATTATTGATTACACTCGCAATGATGTTCGATTGCGATTAACTCCTGTAATACTTATGAAAAGTACTTATTTGCGATGGACTGCACAAAGCGACCAACTTTAAATGATTTGATTACCACTCGACATTTGCAAATCACGACGAAAATTCACAAACCACGTGACTTTCTCAATAGAAGACATTCTATCAAGATACAGGGGGTCTGCTCCCACCAAAGTAGCAATGAGATCAACCCTAGCCACTCCCTCCCTTCCTACCAATAGTCAGGGGGCCAAAAATCCAAAAAACACCACTCGGCCATTGCCACGAAAAAGGAAACACATATTGCAATCCCATACGCTCCCTCACTATCCCCCTCCCTTGTCAATGGCAATGGGGGGCTGAAATATGGAAATTCAGCACTAGCTTGCCCGTTGCCAGGAAGGAGCATCATACATAGTAATTCCCAGTGTCTTTTGCTAATTTCCTTTCCGTCAATGGTTAGGGAAGCTAAAACACACAAATAAGAAGTAAAATTGACCATTGATAAGAAGGAAATCACCAAAAGACAGGGGCGCTAAACTGTGGAATGTAAGGAGTCCCCATCGTAGACACAAGATGCATCCCACCAACACAAAATAACAAAATGGGGAAAAACACCAGACCCAATGCATGCAAACCAACTCACCCCAAGATCTAAATATGAATACGAAGGCAAGTGCTTACCTAAAAACAAATACAAAGGCAAGTGGTACATAGTGGTCACTAAGACCCTCAGAGTACAAAAAGTGTCAAACCAACACTACATGGATGCTTGCGATGAATCCAGAAACCATCACACGTTTGCGATGAGTTCATCATAGATCCGCAATTGTGATGAAATCATACCCAGGATAGGTCACGATGAACTTTGACTAGCATGAATCTACGATAAAGCGAAGACACACATAGGTTTGCAATGAATCCCAGACACACACAGATTTCCGATGAACCTGAGCATGCGTAAAGCTGTGATGAACCTGGCACCATTACGGGATCATAGAATCATAATAGATCGGGAATAAATGTTGGTTATACGTGCGTCCTTAAGTTATGCATGTTGGTTTAATATGCCCACCAAACAATGGCGTTTCCCACATCATGTCAGTATAATAGGGTCGTATACGGAGAGAATTCGAAAGGGATAGGATTCTCCAATAATGATCCCTTAATAGTCAAACAAAAGGAAAAATCTCCTTTCCTAATAGAAAAGATCATCTTTCCTAACAGGAAAGAACTTCTTCCTGGATAGCCTTAACTTCCTCTCTATAAAAGGGGGAGAGCAATTCTTCCCTAGGGGATCATAACTGTGACCTAGGGCTTCTCACACATGGATTCTCCCTCTATCTCTTCTTCTCCACTCTTCTCCACATCCTCACCCTCTTTGTCTCGCTGCCATGTCTGGACCTTCGAAGATTAACCAACTACCAGGAGTCCATGGTGTTTACACACACTACATGTGCTTCTGGTCTCACCCTGGTAACTGAGACAAGCCACCCCAACCGACTTGGTAGCACATTAATGTCAGCATTGGCAGGATAAACCTCCCCATGTCTATCCAATGGCTGTGAAGTTTTTAAAATAACACGAGTTTGATAAATGTCCAGTTTAAGGGTAATTACACAGAAACACACCAGATATAACATGAATCAATTGTGTACTTTTTTTCATTTACAATAAGTGTCAAAAGTACATCAATCTAATTGGAGCTAAGGGCATACACTGTCTAACAACTCCCACTTGCACTTAGGTCCAATCAGGTACAAGTTGGAGTCCCAAACTATCAATGTGTTTCTCAAACACTATCTATGCCAGTGGCTTAGTCAATGGGTTTGCTACATTCTCCGTTGATGCTACCTTTTGAATTTGGACGTCCCCTCTAGCAACAATCTCCCGTAGATCCAGTGTTGTCACACAATAGTGGAATGGGTGATATGGTAGGATTCCAAATTCTAGAATGAACAACTTCATCCACTAGGTAGCCTCATTTATAGCACTGTGCTTAGCTTGAGACGTGGCCTATTTTTCTTACTATACAGGACCACATCGTGAAGATGTTACCAGATGTAGACTTTCTATCATATGGGTCTGACTGGAAGTTGGTATCAGTATACCCTAGGATCTGTAGTGATCTACCATCGAATACTAGACAAAATTCTTTTGTCCTTCGAAGGTATTTAAGTATATTTGGGTTTGGTTGGTATCTAATTACCACACTCATGACCTGAGAAATCTCTGATCGAGTAAACAACATGGCATAAATGATGCTCCCTATGGCTAAGGCATAGGGAACCTCTCTCATGCCCTCACCGGAGTCTTGGGAGACATACCCTTGGAGAGAGTGATTCTGTGCTTGAAAGGGACAAATCCCTTCTTGGAGTTCTCCATGTTGTATCTTTTGACAATATTATCAATGTAATTAGACTAGGATAATCCTATTATTCTTTTCATTCTATCTCTATAGAGTCAAAGTCCCAAGATATAGGAGGCATCTCCATGATCTTTCATGGAGAATTGCTGAGAAAGACATACCTTCACCGTAGTTAACATTCCTACATCATTCCCAAGGAGTAAAATGTCATCTACATACAGAACTAAGAACATAACCTTATCTTCCACTATCTTCCTATAAACACAAGGCTTAGCCGGATTTTGTTCAAAGTCAAACTGTTTGACGATAGAGTCAAACCAGATATTCTAACTCCTAAAGCTTGCTTAAGTCCATAAATGGATCATTTAAGTTTACATACCATGTGTTATTGACCTACAGCAATGAAACCTTGAGGTTTCTACATGTAGATATCTTCAGTAAGATCTCCATTCAAGAAATCCATTTTCCAAATCTCATTATCATAGTATGCTGCTACATCTAGCAGGATCCTTATGAACTTGAGCATGGCCACAGGCGAAAAGGTTTCCTCATAATTGATCCCCTCTTTCTGAGTGAGCCCTATCACCACAAGACAAGCTTTATAGGTCTCAATATTCCCATCAAAGCCCTTCTTCCTCATGTAGATCCATTTGCAACCAATTGCTTTCACCCTAGGGATGGATGGGTCTACAAGAGTCCAAACCTTGTTGGTCTCCATCGAGTCCATCTCAGCTTTTATGGCATCTACCCACTTTAAATAATCTATATCCAACATAGCTTCCATATAAGTTATGGGATCTTCCTCACTGATCATGGCTTCCATCAATTAAATTTCTTAATCATAGTCATAATGAACTAGAGGCCTATAAACCTGGGTAGAACTTCTAGGTTGGTTATTTTCTAGAGCCTGTAGAACATCCCCCAATACTCTTATGCTCTCCTTGTTAGATAGTTTTGTATGCCCTTAGCTTCAATCAGGATGATGTACTTTATGAGTTTATTGTAAATGAATAAAAGTGCATATTTGATTCATGTTCCCTTGGTATGTTTCAGTGTAATACCCTTAAACTGAACACTTAATGAGACTCGTGTTATTTTAGAATTTTCACAGCCAGTGGGTCGGTCTGGGGAGACCTATCCTAACAAGGCTGATACTGTGGTGCCACCAAGTCGGTTGGGGTGGCCTGTCTTAGTTGCCAGGGTGAGACCCTAGGCACATACAGTGCAGGATTGATTAAATCTTTGAACTGTACCAGATTTCCAATATTGCCCTGGACCTTGGAGATTGATGGGCAAAACTGGAAAGTTACACCCGGCCCCTAGACTCGATTATGATACTGCACTAGGCATCAGATTAGGCTGTCTTTGATGTACCAATCAGTGAGATCCTTAGCGGGGATCAAAACCTGGGTATGTTGGGACAGTCTAAGAATTCATTTGAGTGGGTGATCATAGTGACAGGATCAGCCGCTTTGTCGGACAAGGGTAATGATCGGGGATGCACTCTCACTGATGGAAACCAAGATTGCCGGTAGCTGATTTCAATCATTGAGATTTGTTTTGCAAAAAATATTTTATATGAGATATAAAAGTATATATATTATGGTTTCTGAAGTGTTTGCAAGAAGGTTTTAATTCCCGAGATCCATATAAGCAGAGAGTGCAACACTGTTCCTTGCAACCAAAGGAGATGTCCTCTCTTGTCGGGGAGTGTATGATCATTATGGGCTGAGAGGTTAAGTGTAAGACCATTGAGGATAATACATGATGGGCTAATCTTGCATCTGCCCATAGTCCCTGGGTGTTACAAGGTGGCTTGGCCCAGGGACCACTTAGGGTAAGTGTTGGGCCCATAGAGACCATGAGATGGTTTTTAGAGGGTGCACTGTCCATAACAGTGTATTCGGCCAGGCTTTGTAACAGAGGCTGGGCTGAACCCATGTGGCTAAGTGAATACATAACCTTAAATGGGCTTTAAGCCCATTTCGAACTAGGCTGATTTGATTAGTCACTTAAAGGGGCGAATTCTGAGATGGATCAGCTGATAGGATTGGGCCCAGACCCTATCCACTTAGAGAGTCCAAGATCTAAATAGGATTTAGATTTGGAAGCCTCCTAATTAGATTAGGAGATGGCTGATCTAATCTATAGATAAGATAAGGGTTATCCCTTATCACTTAAAGGGACTTCTAATCCAAATATGATTTGGATCTCCAACTCCTAATGGGATTAGGAGCTGATCCCTTTAAGGTTATAAAAGGAGGAGGGGGTGGCTGCCTTATGACATGCAACACACAACTCCTGTCTTCAGACCTGAAATCACAAGAAGAGAGAATTCGGCACCCTGCGAATACTCTCTTGCCACCTCCTTCCTACAGCTGCCACCTCCAGCAGTTCGATCTCCTCTTCTCTACAGGAGTAATCAATATTCGATTTTGATACCAATCTTTTGGAGAAAAGCTTGGTTGGAGCTGTATTCACAAGCCACCCAGTTGATTCTTGCAAAGGGTCATGTTCTTTTGGAAGAATACTATTGATTCTGCTCCACCCTGCATTGCGCCATCTTCAGTGGGAGCAAATTTTGGATCCTTCCTTGGGCGTGAACACCTCCATTGGGAGATACTGTTTCTTTATATCAGGTATAATCTCTCCCTAATCCTTTTGGTTCAGATCTGGTTCAGTTTATGGTTCAAGAATGATCCTTGAAAATATGATTTTCTAAATTGGGAATTCGATTCCAAGTTGAAGGGAGAGAAAAATTTTTGAAATTCGCCCCCTTATTCCACAATTTTTGGGCATCCGTGTGATGGATATCCTATCCCTTCAGTGGTATCAGAGCCATGGTTCAAATCTTGAACCATTCTGTTTCAGATCTGAACCTGCGCAAATAGGCAGAAGGCGTTCTACCCAATTTGCACAGATATGGGTTTTGGGAAATTTGTTCTCAAAAATTGATGGGCAAGTAATCTGAAATTAATTTTATATAAATCTGATTGTTGTTTAGAATAGTTTTTTATGATTTTCTTGGTTTATGGGCTATTCGTACAAGAGGAGATCGAATTCTTGGTTTGCGCAGGGAGAACTACAAGATTTGCAGTTTCTTGATTTATTTATTACATTTGGTTTGTAAATAATTTTTTTTTAATTTTTAGACTCAATGTGTAGGCATTTGATCTGATGGAATTATTAATAGAATTAGGATTTCTATTTATTTTTATTTCTAGATCTAAGATGGCGGCACAGAAAGGGAGATTTTGTAGAGAAGGAGATTTTGCAGATGGGACATTCACTATCTGCGATTTGTAGTTTATGAAATTGCAAATTGTGATCTAACCTCTGTTTTGCAGGATGGATTGCCCGAACAGCCTTGTTTAACTGATTCTTGATTTTATTTTATCAGTTCTTTAATTTCAGATTATTTTCTTGAATTAAATATTTAATTAAAGATCAAACCCTATACCCATTTGAACCAAGATTGGTTCAAACTGTTTGGACCAAATCTAGGGTTTAATCAAGGCTGAAAGTCAGCCCTAATTTTCCCACTAATGGGCCTGAGGATTAATATTTAATTAAATGGTTAATTCGGTCCAAGTTGTAAAGGCCCAATTTTAAATAGTTAAAATTGCTAAAAGCCCACTTCAAAGGATAAAGCTATATGGGCCGAACTGGGTAACCCTAATTCAGCCCATATACCTAGATAATATTAATGGTTAAAATTATGGATTTAAAATGGACTTCCAATGGGCCTTATAGATAATTAATTGATTGGATCAATTTATCCCTACATGAGATGTTTGGATGTGTGATGTGCTGCGTACATGGGCCATAAGTGCTTGGCCCATGCTCATTCGACAGTGGCTCTTAGGCACACCATGACTGAATGCACATGGTTGCCATGGTGTCCCTTTTGGTCATTGGATGACCTCCCTCAGTGGTGGGCCCCACACCTCATCAAGAGGTTACATGCGGAACCCTAGCCGATTTAAGGCCCACCGAAATCTGACTTTATGAAAGTCAGTGGAAGCCACTTTGGTTTGACCTAAATCAAACTAGGGCGTAATTAATTGTTCCCTTCAGCTAATATGAGTGCATGTGATAGGGAGATTCATATGATGAACTCTCTAAAGGCCTTCCATCATTAGCATGAGGATGAGTCCATCAGTAATGAGGAAACGCACCAGAAAATGGGTTATCCATTTGCTGTTGGGCTTGTCTAAGTGTTTCATAAGATGATAGGGGCGTCATAGACCGATGTGGGAGGGGCTTCACTAGAAAAATGGGAAATTTCTCACGGTACCTTGGCGTTCACGAACATGATGGGTAGGCACTCACTGGACAGAAAGGTTTACCTGCAAATGGTTCTGAACCTTGTCTGACAGAGGCCAAAGTGAAAACTCATATGATGAGTGGATATGATCCTTCACAGAAAGGTTGTGGGGTTATGCAGCTAAAACAGTTGGCTCCATGCACCCTATGTGATTTCTCACATTTCCAGAGACGACCTGTAGTCTCCGTCACTGAGAAAGGAGGGAAATCTCAGAGATGAATAAATGGAAATGGAACATAGATTAAAATCCATATCTATGTAATGAACATGAATCAAATTAGGCTATGGACTGATGTTTGCTCTTTTACCAGAAAATGGCAAACGGATCTTTTGCAAAGCATCTTGACGACAACAAGCTTAAGGGCCCAAACTATGTCGACTGGTACAGGAACCTTATGTTGGTCTTAACCTCTGAAAAGTTGGATAAGGTAGCCAAGAATCTTGCCTCGGATCGTCTGGGAGATAGGGCTTCTGAGGCCCATAGAAGAGAATACTAAGAATGGGAGGAGAAAAACTCCCTTGCCTGCTGCTTTATCATTGCCTCTTTGGGCAATCCAATTTAGAGGCATTCTGATCAGATCGAACTTGCCAAGGACATATTGGATAGTCTCAAGACAATGTACGAAGAGCAGAATTGTTGTACTTGGTAGAAGGTCTTGAAACTGTTCATGACCGCGCAGATGTCCAAGAGCCAACAAGTTCATGACCATTGTCTCTGGATGATGGGTTATATCAATGAATTGGTGGCTCTTGGATCCAGGCTAGATCTGGTAACACAGATTGATGCTATTCTCAACTCTCTGCCTCCATCCTTTAATCCATTCATCATAAACTACAACATGAACAAGCTGAATGTCAGCTTACAAGAACTCAGCAATATGTTGCAGAGGGCCGAAGAATTGCTTAAAAAGGATGAGCCCATTGCCATGCTTGTTGAAACTGGCAAATCGGGCAAGAAAAGGAAGGCAAAGAGAAAGCCCCAGAAGAAGGCTGCCAAACCCAAGAAGCAGAAGAAAGACAAAGCATCGGATGCCTGTCACTTCTGCAAGAAGACCGGCCACTGGAAAATGAACTGTCCTGCCTACCTAGAATCCAAGAAAGGTAATTTTGAATCTTGTGTTATAGAAACCAATTTATTGGTAGCTTCTGCATCCTGGTTTATTGACTCTAGAGCTTCAACTCATGCGTGTAACTCATTACAAGGGTTCAAGGTAAGCAGAAGGCTGAGTGAAGGAAAAGTCACACTCTACTTGGGGACTACTGCAACTGTTGTAGCCACGGCCATAGGAACCGTGGAGTTACTTTTTAGAGAAGGACCAATTGTACTGAAAGATTGTCTTTATGTACAAAATTTAAGAAGAAAATTGATTTCTGTCTCAAAACTGTGTGCAAGTGGTTATTCTGTCTTCTTTAGTAACATGATTACTATTAAAAGAAATAACAGATTCATCGCATACGGGGAACTGGAGAACGGTCTCTATGTTCTACATCCTTCTCTAGAAACTAACATAACCAAAACTACGTTGGCTGAAATCCCCAAGAAGAGAGCCCGTGATACAGTTAATCCCACGTGTCTGTGGCATTACCGACTTGGCCACATCGGTGTCGACCGAATCACAAGGCTGGTAAAGGATGGTCCTTTGGATTTTCTAACTGTAGAAGATCTTCCCACCTGTGAGCCTTGCCTACAAGGCAAAATGTCAATACGGCCATTTAACGGTAATCCTGAAAGATGTACAGGCACACTTGACCTAATACATACTGATGTATGTGGTCCCCTGAGTGTTAGGACATGAAATCAACACGTGTATTTCATCACCTTCATAGATGATTTCTCACGATATAGTTATGTGTACCTAATGAGACACAAGTCTGAATCCTTTGAAAGGTTCAAAGAGTTTAGACAAGAGGTCGAGAAACACTTAGGGAGAGAAATTAAGGCCCTTCGATCAGATCGAGGTGGCGAGTATCTCTCTGACAAATTCAGGGACTAGTTAAAGGACAATGGGATAGTATCACAATTAACGCCTCCTACTACACCACAACTTAACGGTGTTTCAGAAAGGAGGAATAAGACCTTATTAGATATGGTCTGGTCACTTCTCATACATTCAGAGTTACCCACATCCTTTTGGGGTTATGCATTAGAGACTGCAATTTACATGCTAAATCGGTTTCCAACCAAATCGGTTCCGAACACTTCATAAGAACTTTGGACCAGAAAAAAACCAAGTGTCAGACACTTGAAGATTTGGGGTTGTCTAGCACACGTCAAAAGAACGAGTGCAGACAAGTTGGAATCCAAGACCAGTCGTTGCCTGTTTGTAGGCTACCCGAAAGGCTCTGTAGGTTACCTATTCTATGACCCAAGTGAGCAGAAAGTGTTCTGTAGTCGAAATGCCCAATTCTTGGAAACTGATTACATCCTGGACACCCATCGCTAGGAAGTTGTTCTTGATGAGGAGAGCTCAGGAGCAGTGGGAGATGTCTCACAAGTTCCAGGTAGTGACCAACCTAGAAGATCCAATCGGATATCCAAGCCACCAGTCCATTATGGTTATGACCAGGATAGTTACCTGGTGGAAACCTTGACTAGTGAGGAGGATCCCGTGACTTACACGGAAGCTATGTTGGACATAGATTCCCAGAAGTGGGTGGAGGCTATGAGAGCAGAAATGGACTCAATGGAGACCAATGGAGTCTGGACTCTAGTAGATCCACCCTCCGGGGTAAAAGCAATCGGTTGCATATGGATTTACAAAAGGAAGAAGGGCGTCGATGGTAGGGTTAAGACCTTCAAAGCTCGTCTGGTGGCAAAAGGTACACTCAGAAAGAGGGCATCAGTTATGAGGAAACCTTTTCTCTTGTGGCCATGCTTAAATCCATTAGGATCCTGCTAGCTATAGCAACATACCATGATTATGAGATTTCGCAGATGGATGTCAAAACTGCATTCCTGAATGGAGATCTTACTGAAGATATCTATATGCAGCAGCCACAAGGCTTTATTACTGTAGGTCAGGAAAACATGGTTTGTAAACTTAATAGATCCATTTATGTACTTAAGCAAGCTTCTAGAAGTTGGAACACCCGTTTTGACTCTACTGTCAAATCGTTTGACTTCGAGTAGAATCTAGATGAACCCTGTGTTTACATGAAGTATAGTGGAGATAAGGTTACCTTCTTGGTTCTATATGTAGATGACATTCTACTCATTGGGAATGATGTAGGAATGTTAAATACGGTGAAAGTATGGCTTTCGCAGCAATTCTCCATGAAAGATCTTGGAGAAACCTCCTATGTTCTGGGTCTTCGACTCTATAGAGATAGATCAAAGCAGATAATAGGATTATCCCAATCTGCCTACATTGACAAAATAGTCAAAAAATATAGCATGGAAAACTCCAAAAAGGAAATGTTCCTTTCAGGCACAGAGTCACTCTCTCCAAGAAGATGTATCCCAAGACTTCAGAGGAGATTGATGGCATGAAAGACGTTCCCTATGCCTCTGCCGTAGGCAGCATCGTGTATGCCATGCTGTGCACTCATCCTGACATTGCTCAAGCAGTCATCTTACCCTAAAGGCAAGGTTCATAGATTGGAAGATCTTCTATAGTTAGAAAACCCAAAGGACCATCCTTTACCAACCTTGTGATACAACCTATATTAATGTGGCCAAGTCAGTAATGCCACAGGCATGTGGGATTAACTATATCACGAGTTCTCTTCTTGGGGATCATTTCTGACGTAGTTTCAGTTATGTTTGTTTCTAAAGAATGATGGAAAGCATAGAGACTATTCTCAAGTTCTCCATATGCGAAGAATTTGTTATTCCATTTAATAGTAATCACAATACTAAACAAAATAGAATAACCATCCATGAACAATTTTGAAATAGAAATCAAACTTTTCTATGTGTTGGTACATAAAGACAATATTTCAGTACAATGATTCCTTCTCTGGAAACTAGTTCTATAGTTCCTACAGTTGTAGTTACAATTGTTGTAGAAGCCCCCACGTAAAGCGTTACTTCTCCGTTACTCAGTCATCTTCTTGTCTTGAACCATTGCAATGTTCTACATGCATGAGTTGAAGCCCTCGAGTCAATACACTAGGAAGTAGAAGTGACCAACAAATTGGTCTCTATGATAAAAGATTCAAAATTACCTTGCTTCTTAGTCTCCAAATACTAAGGACAGTTCCTCTTCCAGTGGTCGGCCTACTTGCCAAAGCGACAGGCATTCGACATCTTATCCTTCTTTTGCCTTTTAGGCTTGCTATGAAAGAATGGTAGGATCCATCTAATGGACGCCATAAAGGTTGCGGAATGGGTGGGCGAATTTCAAAAATTTCCTACCTTCTCTCAACTGGGAATCATATTCCCTAAATTTAGAATACAATATTCAAGGATCCTACTTGAACCATAATCAAACCAGATCTGTACCAAAAGATAAATGGGAGGAATATACCTGATCCGGAGAAGCAGTATCTCCCAAAGTTGGTGTTCACGCCCAAAGAATGCTCCAAGATCCATTCCTGCTGAAGATGACACAGCTGTGAATGGAACAGAACCAGCAGGGTGCGTCCTACACACTGGATCCTTCACAAGAATCCTCTGGAAGTATTAAACACTGAATCTTTTTCAGTCTTTCTTGCAAGACTGATGTCAAGAACAGATTTCTTGACTTTCTTTTCTGCAAAGATCTAATCTTGTAATGGCAGATGGCGGCGGCAGGAGGAGATCTCCAAAATGAAAAAGGCTGAACTGCTTTTTCTGTTTTTCTGGAGAGTATGAATGAGATCCTATCTCAATTCGCAGGAGATATCCTATATCTCTTCAAGGTGGTTCGAAATCTCCTCCTTTCTTCTTGATTAAGAAACCTCCTTTTTAGGAGTTATCCCAATCCAAATCAGTATTTGAATAGGGGATAATCTTAATCCTTTCTGCAGATAGAGTTAGCTTACTCCTGATCTTATCAGGAGGTTACCAGATTCAAATCTAATTTGAATTTGGTCTCTAAGAGTGGATAAGGCTAAATGCCCAATCCTTTTACTAACTTTAATCTCAAATTCGCCCCAAGGATGGGTGATCATATCAGCCCACCTCGAAATGGGCTTTTGGCCCATTAAGTGTTCAGTGTCTAATTACTTTCCAATCTGCTGCCCAGTTGGGCTTCTTTGTATGGCATGGGACCCAAGCATTGATCTACACACCAGCCACATGGGTTCGGCCCAACCTCTAAAACAAGGCCCAGCCGAATTCACTGAAAAACTCAATGAACCCCTTGAGTCCATCATATGGACCCTATGGGCCCAACACTTACATTAAGTGGTCCCTGGGCCAAGCCATCTTATAAAAACCCAAGGACTGTGGGCAGGTGCAAGATTAGTCCATCAGGTATTATCCTCAATGGTCTTACACTTAACCTCTCAGCCCTTAATGATCAAGCACTGCCCGACAAGAGAGGACCTCTCCCTCGGCTGCAAGGAACAGTGCCGCACTCTCCTCTCACATGGATCCCGGGAATTAAAACCATTTGCAAACAATTCGAAACCGTACATATATATATATAAATATATTAATTTTGCAAAACAAAATTCCAACGATTGAAATCAACTGCCAGCAGTTTGGTTTCCATCAGAGAGAATGCATTCCCGATCATTACCCTTTGTCCGACAAAGTGGCTGATTCTGTCACTATGATCACCCACTCAGATGAATTCTCAAACTGCCCCAACATACCCAGGTTTTGATCCCCGCTAAGGATCTCACTGATTGGCATATCAAAGGCAGCCTGATCCAACACCTAGTGAAATGTCATAATCGAGTCTAGGGGTCAGGTGTAACTTTCCAGTTTTGCCCATCTATCTCCAAGGTCCAGGGCAATACTGGAAATCTGGTCCGGTTCAAGGATTCAAGTAATCCCATACTGCATGTGCCTTGGGTCTTACCCTGATGGCTGAGACAGGCCATCCCAACACTTGGTGGCACACCAGTATCAGCCTTGGCAGGATAAATCTCCCCAGACTTATCCAACGGCTGTGAACATTTAAAACTAACATGAGTCTCTATAAATGTCCAGTTTTAGGGTTTTACACAGAATTAAACCAAACAACATGAATCAAACATGCACTTTATTTATTTCCACTAAATAACAAAAGTACATCAAATCAGATTGAAGCTAAGGGCATACAAAACTGTCTAACATGCTAACCTTTTTTCTGAGGCTTTTTCTTTTCCCTTTTCTTCTTCTTACTTGAATTTTCACCTTCAACAATCATAGCTATCGGTTTGTCCTTCTTAATCAGTTCTTCAGCCCTCTACAACATATTGTTGAGTTCCTGAAGGTTAACATTTAGCTTATTCATGTTGTAATTCATGATAAACTGATTGAATGAGGGAGGCAAAGAGTTTAGGATGGCATCAACTTTGGTGACAAGATCTAGCCCTAACCCAAGTGCCTCGATTTCATTAATGTAACCCATCATCTTGAGACAATGGTCATGAACCATCTGGCTCTCAGTCATTTTAGTGGTCATAAACAACTTTAAGACCTTTTGCCGAGTAGAACGATTCTACTTTTCATACATGGTCCTCAGACTGTCTAGGATATCCTTGAACACTTTGATCTGATTGATTTGTCTTTGTATTGGATTGTCGAGAGAGGCTATGATGTAGCATCGAGTAAGAGAGTTCTTCTCTTCCCATTCATTAAACTCTTTCCTACATGCCTCAGAAGCCCTATCACCCAGACAATCTGGAGCAGGTTTCTTAGCAACCTTGTCCAATTTCTTGGACGTTAATACTAGCATAAGGTTACGAAACCAGTCAACATAGTTTGGACCCTTAAGCTTATTATCCTCCAACAGTTTGGTGAATTGTCCATTTGCCATTTCTGATAAAAGGCAAGGCTGATTATTAGTCCACAACCTAAATTAATTCATGTTTATTACATAGATATGGCTTTTAATCTATGTTCCATTTCCATTTGTTCATCTCTGAGATTTCCTCCTATCTCCATGACGGAGACTGTGAAGTATGTCTCAGGAAATGTGGGAAATCATATACAGTACATGGAGCCAACTGTTTCAGCTGCATAACCCCACCACCTTCTATGATGGATCATATCCACTCATCTTATGAGCTTTCCCTTTGGCCTCTATCAAACAAGATTCATAGCCATTTTAGGTTCAACTTTTTTGTCCAGAAAGTGTTTACCCATCATATTCGTGAATGCTAAGGTACTGTAAAAGAGTCTTCCATTTTAGGATAGGCCCCTCCCACATCGATCTATGATGCCCCTATCATTTTATTAAACAATTCAACAGACCCAACAACAAATGGATAACCCAATTTTATGGTGCATCTCCTCATTAATAAATGACCCATCTTCATGCTGATGATGGAGGGCCTTTAGAGAGTTCATCAAATGAATCTCCGTATCACATGCACTTATATTTTGCTGGAATGAACGAATAATTATGCCCTAGTTCTTATTTAGGTCAGACCGAAGTGGCTCCCACTGACTTTCTTAAAGTCAGATTTAGATGAGCCCTTAATGGCTAGGGTTCCACACGGTTCCTCTCGAGGAGGAAGCTAATGTGGGGCCCATCAAGAAGGGAAATCATCCAATGATCTTAAGGACACCATTGCAATGATGAGCATTTAGCCATGGTGTGCGAAAGAGTCACTATCAAATTTACATGGGCCAAGTGCTTATGGCCCACGTACGGAGCACATCACACATCATACATCACATGCATGAAAATTAACACAATTGATCCAATCAATTTTAATCATCTGTAAAATCCTAAATTATTTAGGTTAAATCAATATCAGCCCATTAGAGCCCATAACATTATTTAGGTATATGGGTTGAACTGCAAAAGGCAGTTTGGCCCATATAGCATTTATGCTGAATTAGGGCTGGTGAAGTTTTAACTTAACAAAACTTGGTTTTATAAGAAGGAACAAATTGCACCTTGTAATGGGCCATCAAACCCCTGGTCCAAATCAGTATTTGGGGCTGAGAGCAGACACCTTACTGAACCACAGGTTCGGTCCAACTAGTTTGGACCAAACTTGGGTCAAACCGGCCTAGGGTTTGGCATCCATTGTAAGAACAATTCAAGAACATGATCTAAAAATAATTATGGCTGATAAAAGACAATCAAAAGTCAGCAATCAATCATAACAGTGGGTTGTTCGTGTGGCTGCAAACTTGCAAGAAAGAGGTTAGTCATAGTTTGCAGATTTGTTTTCTACAAATCAGAGACTGCAGATCTTCTATCTGCGCAAATGTCTTCTTCTCCACGCGAACCAGCACTTCTTCCAATGAAAAAATAGAAAAAACCTAATTTCTCTATTAATTTACATCAGAATAAATCCTATACATTTCATCTATAATAAAAAAAATTATTTACAGACCGAATTGAATAGAATGATACAATAGGATGCACAAATTCTTGGTGCCAATAAAAGATTTTGATCTCCACCATACGAACAGCCCATAATTCAAGAAATAAATATAGAACATTTCTATAATTTTTGCACATAAATAAACAATTGAATTTCAGATCGTTTGCCCATAGCTGAGAACCAAATTCTCAGAGAAAACCCTAATTTGCCCAAATCGGGTAGAACCGATTCGGCCTATTTGCGCAGGTTCAAATCAGGTCTGATTTTGGTTCAAGAATATGAATCTGACTCTGATACCACTGAAGGGATGGGCGATCCATCATATGGATGGCCGAACCCTGCTGGAAGTTTGGGTGAAATTTCAAAATTTTTCTTTTTCTCTCATCCGGGAATCGTATTCCCTAGTTTAGAAAACTGCTTTTTCAAGGTTCATTCTTGAAACAAAACCGGACCAAATCTGAAACCAAAAGAGGAAGAGGGAAATACCTAATACGGAATTAAAAGAAACTCCCAATGTAGGTGTTCACGCCCAAAGAGGATACCAAATCCTCCTCCACTGAAGATGACACACCGTATGTTGAGGTAGGATCAACAAGAATGGTTCTTTAGCAAGAACCTGGAATTCTTCACCAAGAATTGAATAGGGTAGTGTGATCATGACTTCTGATTGTTTCTTCACAAAGAAATAATATCAAGAACACTACTTGATCACTCCAGTAGGTGGAGATCAAACTGGGATGGCGCCAAGAGCTGAGGGAGAGAAAAGACTATAGAAAGAATTGTGTTCCTTCTGTGGAATTTGCCCCCTATTTATAATCCTTTCAGGATTAGCTTCTTAATCCGATCAGGAAAAAGATTTCCTAATCTAAATCTTGTATTTATATCTGGACTCTCAAGTTGATAAGACTTATCTTATCCAACTGCTAATACCAGTCAGATTATAAACCAAGAATGGTCCATTTTAGTTAAACCATTTAAGCCCAGTTTGAAATGAGCTTTAGGCCCATCAAGTCATATTGCTTACTTAACCCATTATGTGCTGGCTAGTTTGGTTCTCTTTGTATGGCGTGGGACCCTAGCATTGATCTACACATCAGCCACATAGGTTCAACCCAGCCTTTGTTACAAGGCCTAGCCGAATTCACTATAGGTCACAGTAAACCCCTGAGTCCATCACCATAGGCTCCTAATGGGCCCAACATTTACACTAAATGGTCCTTGGGTTGAGCCATCTTGTGAAAACCCAAGGACTATAGGTAGATGCAAGATTAGCCAATCAGGTATTACCCTCAATGGCCTTACACTTAACCTCTCATTCTTTAATGATCAAACACTACCCGACAAGAGAAGACTTCTCCTTCGACTACAAGGTACAGTGTTGTACTCTCTACTCACATGGATCCTAGGAATTGAAACCTTTTGCAAACAATTTGTGAAACCATAATATATAAGTACATCTCTATATAAATATATTTTGCAAAAAAATTTCAAACACATTTGAAATCCATTGTTGGCGGTTTAAGTTTCCATTAAAGAGAGTGCATTCCCTTATTATTCAATTTGTCTTACAAAGGGGATGATCCTATCACTATGATCACCCACTCAGGTGAATTCTTGGACTCCCCAACATACTCAGGTTTTTACCCAGTAAAGGATCTCGCAGATTGGCATATCAAAGACAGCCCAATCTGACACCTAGTGTCGTACCATAATCGAGTCTAGGGGTCAGGTGTAACATTCCAATTTTACCCATCTATCTCCAAGGTCCAGGGCAATACTGGAATTTGGTCTGGTTTAGGGTTTCAAGTAAACCCACATTGCATGCACCTCAAGTCTCACCCTAGCAGCTGAGACAAACCACGCCAACCAACTTGGCGGCACATCAGTGTTAGCCTTGGCAGGATAAATCTCCCAAAGTCTATCCAATGACTGTGAAGATTCTAAACTAACATGAGTCTCATAAGTGTCCAATTTAAGGGTATTACACAGAAACACACCATAATAACATGAATCAATTATGCACTTTATTCATTTACAATAAATGACAATAAGTACATCAATCTTATTGGAGCTAGGGCATACACTGTCTAACACCCACTACACACTGCTGATCACTGCCCTCGGGAACATAAACTCTGATGTAGAAAGGCATGGCAGGGTGTACTGGCTAAACATATGGATGAAGAATAAAACCATCCAGCATGGAAAAGTTCAATTCGATCTCAGCAACCCAAAACCGCTTCTCCCTCTTAGCACTAAGCCACTGCTTCCCACGATACATCCTTGGTTCTGTCACCTTCCAGAGTCACCATGCTAACCGATAGCTGAGATAGATGGCAGGGAGTGACACTCAACTAAAAATGCTCACACAAAAACATAAAAAGGATTGGGGTGAAGACATAAGGAGAGCGTCGCTTACAACTAGGGTCCATAAGCTGGTGAACTGTATTGTCCATTTGCTGAAACAGTTAGCCGATGAACATAGGGGCTAATGGCAGATGATGACCGCTGGCTGCCAGAATAGAAAGAGGAACCAAAATAGTGCGAAGGCTGTAGTCAGAGTTTCTATAAAATAGAAACTGTGACACAATGTAGAGGATAAATGCTACAAGGTGCCACTAACTATCAGCCTTCCGAACCATAACATTAGTCAAACTTTTTTCCCTCAAGGCATCAAGAGGTCACTTCCCACGAGTAGTCGAATCATCGATCTACGCCTTGAAAATGCTTATATCCTTCAGCTCTGCATACAACTCGGATTGATTGTGGGTGATAGACTCAGCATACTGGAGATGTTGGGCAAAAACAACACCACCCAATGGAAGCATGAGCAAGGAAACAACATCCTCCATAGTGATGCCAAACTCGTCAAAAGCACCAATGAACGTATATGCCCGGCAGCAATAGTGGGAAAGGAGCGGCATCATGTAACTGACCCCTTCTCTGTCGGGGAGGTCCAAGAAACAGTCCACAAACTGAAGAAGCCCTATCGAGAATTTTATCAATGACTTAGAATCATCCATCTTTGGTTTGTGATACCTGAAGGACACAATTGACTCCACACGACCATAGAGGCACATTAACTCATTTGCCTTCATAGTTTCGTACTCACCCTCCTTCCCCCTGGAGGTCAAAAACCCCTCCCACCATCAGCCACTTTAGCGGATTCATACTCAAAAAGCTCTGCGGTGTCAACTTCCCTTACCAAATCAAGGAAGGGACAGTCGGACTTAACGACCTTGTTTTGTCTATGATGAGCTATTGGTAGCAGAGGTAGATGAATCAAAGATGAAATGAAGGCAAACAAGAGCACAAAACAATATAGTAAGCAAGAAAGCAAAGGCAGACACAACACCAGACCGAATGGTGTCCTTTTATAGAAACTTCGTAAGGCCTGGCAACCCAAACAGTGTTGTAGGAGACTGAAGAAAATTATTATTAGTAACCTGTCGACGTACAACCAAAAAGGTGGCTGTTACACAATTACATCGTTTCCCCTAAGAAAGGGTGGGACACCCGATAGACAGATTTAAATCATTGCCACATCACACAACCACCAATCCTGACACGCATGCAACCCATTAAATAAGAATGTGAATCGAGAGTTATATGTGAAGCATGGTGAAGAACATGCCACACACATAACAGATAACCCTCCACCATAATATAGCAATATTGGAAGAGGAGAGGGAAAGGCCACCCTCTAACAGACCTCCCATACACTAATATACACAAACATCTAGGAACCGAGCATGCTCACTAACACACTGGAGGGCTAAGAAACCTACCAGATTGCTCAAACATTTACCAATGGAAAGCACTTTACCAAAAGACATGGAGGTTAAAAATCAAACCACACGCTAGAACTATCACTGATTTAGCACTTCCCATTGAGGAATAGGGGGGCTGAAAATCAAACCATAAGCTAAAACTGTCTTTTGACAAAATACTTCCTATCAAGAAACAAGGGGGATGAGAACTTTGCCAAATGATCAAAATGATGAAGTATTTCTTGATAGAAAGCACTTCGTTAGAATACAGGGGAGCTGAGTATATAAAATAACCGACCCTAACGACCAGAACAATCGATACCAAAATCCATAGATAAAAAGCAACAACTAGGTTGAAGACGAACCTAGTACAACCATTCCCCACATGGCGCCCAAACAATACCAAGACGCATCAAAGATAGAAATGCTTATTGGTAAGCATACACTTACCATTAAGCAGAGGGGTAATAATCCACCAAAATTAAAAACATATCATTACCTCATGCCATCTCCAAGAAGAAGAACGCTCGCACAACACAACAAAGTGAGTGTACATTCCTAACTAGGAAACCCCTTGATGAAAATCATGAAGTGTTGTGAAAACAAGAAACCATGACACCCATGAATTTCCAAAAAATCCCTCTATCCATGTGACAAGGAAACCAATAGACAATAACCCCTTAACTCAAAAGAAATTCTTCACCCACTACAAACCTCCAAAATGAACCAATGACGCAAATGCTTATTGATATGCTCACACTTACCAATAAGCATGGGGGATAATTGTAGGTACATGTTGTTAACCACGATTGCAATGGCAACTAAGGTGTTAAATCAACACTACAGAGACACCCGCAATGAACTCAAAGCTGCCACAAATTTGCGATGAGCTCAAAGCTAGCATAGACTTGCAATGAGCTCAAAGCCAATAGAGACCAGCGATGTGCTCAAAGCCACAATACCTATGATGAATTTGAGGTCATCACAGAACTGTAATGAGCTTAAATCCATCAAGAGCCTATGATGAGCTCAAATCCATCGCAAGTAGATGATGAACAAAAGAGGAACGACTAACTTGTATCACTCATGACAAAAACACCCAACAAGATTAAGTTAGACATGTCGGACTAGTCTTGACATCATTCACACCATGTCAGCATAGGAGACCCACAAAGGGAAGTAAGATACGTATATTATGAGAATCCTCAAATGAAAGAAAACTTTGTTTTGGAGGGATCTCCTAAGACATGTGGCAAACCACTAGAAGTGTTTCCTTGACAACTGACACCAAATCAAAGATTACCTTTCCAAATGAGAATCAAACTGTTTTGGCTCCTTGCTTTCAAGACCTCGGGATCTCTTCTTATAAAAGGAGGCGTGAATCATAATGAACACATGACTATATCGATAGAAACCCTTAGCTAACCTTCGCTCCCAGCCTTCCCTCGTCCTTCAAGCAGACCACCACTCCTAGCCTTACCATAGCACTTACACTAACTTGACCATAGTAGTTTCCTTGCATAGGATCACAACCCAGGTTCTCTGACATCCTTTCTCTTGTAGGGCTCGTGCCACTCTCCTCTCTCACACAAAGACACGAGCGGGTTGAGCACCATCAATTACAATTACCACTATTGAACTTTCTTATATATTTTCATGTAGACACTATTAAAATCCTAGGGATGATTTTTAAAAGAAAATAATACAAACTTTTTGAACAACAAAAAATGTAGAATTTAAAGTTGTAGTTTTACCTTTGAGTGAATGATATGAAGGGAAAATTTGGAAAATAAATCAATTTTGGAAAGGAGATTAGAGAGGTTTGAGGTAGTGATTGATATGAAGAAAAAAATCTGAAAAATAAACATTTCAGTCAAAAGTAATTTCATGTGGCGAAACCCTAGCAGTGTTTCCCTAACAACTGACACCAAATCAAAGATTACCTTTCCAAATGAGAATCAAACTCTTTTGGCTCCTTGCTTCCAGGACCTCGAGATCTCTCCCTATAAAAGGAGGCATGAATCATAATGAACACATGACTTTGTTGATAGAAACCCTTAGACTACATTTGCTCCCAGCCTTCCTTCATCCTTCAAGGAGATCACCACTCTTAGCCTTACCACAGCACTTACACTAACTTCACCGTTGGAGCTTCCCCACCTAGTATCACAAACCAAGCTCTTTGACATCCTCTCTCTTGTTGGGCTCGTGCCACTACCCACTCTCACACAAAGACACGAGCAGGTTGAGCACCATCAATTACAATTACCACTATTGAAATTTCTTATATATTTGCAAGTAGACACTCTCTATTAAAATCCTGGGGCTGATTTTTAAAAGAAAATAATACAAACTTTATGAACAACAAAAAACAAAGAGTTTAAAGTTGTAGTTTTACCTTTGAGCGAATGATATGAAGGCCAAATTTGGAAAGTAAATCAATTTTGGAAAGGAGAATGTAGAAGTTTGAGGTAGTGATTGATATGAAGAAAATTTTGAAAAATAAACATTTCGGTAAAAAGTAATTGCATGGGTATTTTGGACTTTTTCTTTTGCTTCTTGTTAGAGGATTCTAACAGAGGGGATCAACTTGCAATTATGTTAAAAATTTCATGGGAGGTGATTGAAATTACTCAATTTCAAAGGAGGTTTTAGTAATGGCCATAGACTTTAGGGGAGGTTTCAAAAATTTACCCATAAATAAATATGAAAAGACAATCCTTAACAATGGACTATAGGGTTATTACAGACCCAGCTATTAACTCAAAGGGATTATTAGGCCTGACCCGATGAGACTCAACTGTAGATAATTAAAAAAGTAATCCTGTAATTTGAGAATAAAGTACTTTGTCAATTTGACACAATTGGACAAGTCTCTTCGCTTACTTTTATGCCATAGACACTCTTAATCAGCATTAACTTTAGTAAGATAACATATCAATGATTCGACGGACTCTAGATTTGAATAGTCTACATTTGCATAAGTTGTTGCTTTGGTACCTATTCTCAATACAGAAATAGTTCTCAAATGAGAGATTACACCTCTGAAATCATATACATCTATCTATTAATCTATCTATATATTGCATATCAAACTATAGAACTTCTCCCTTAAATAAATGGCATTTTATTTTTTGAAGCTTCCTTGAGTAGTTATTGTACATATTAAAATTTTCATGGGCTTTCAAATGGGCCCTAGCCCCATAAGCTTAAACTTGCCTACGGGGTTTAGTATGGGTTCCTCTATTTGGACCATCCCCCATGCTCTCAAGTCTTTACATATAGGCTTTACTTTTGTAAATCTACTAGCATAATGGAAGGATCTATGTGGGACTCACTATGAAGTCAAAATCAAATTCAAACTTAAATTCAAATATGAATTATATGTCTTAGTGGTTTATGGAAATAATCCAAATAGATCTTATCTCAAACTATAAAAGTGGAATTGATGTGCAGATACATTTATTGTAATGAATAAAATTACATTATTGTTTCATGTTGATATTGGTATATTTCTGTGAAATTACCCCTTAAACTGAAGACTTATGTGACTCGTATTAGTTTAGAATGTTCTCAACCATTAGATAGATTTAGAGAGTTTATCTTGCCAAAGCTGACACTAATGTGCTACCAAAGAAGTTGGAGCAGCTTGTGTTAGCTGCTAGGGTTAGACCCAAAGCACATGTAGTGTGTGTTTGGTTAAAACACTAAACCTGAACTATTTTCCAATTATATCCTAGACCTTGGATATTGATGGGCAAAATCGAAAAATTACACATAACCCATAGACTTGATTACGATGCTGAACTAAGTGTTGGATTGAATTGTCTTTGATGTGACAATCAGTGTGATCCATCAAGGGTCAAAACCTAGGTAAGTTGGGGTAGTCTGAGAACTCACTTAAGTGGGTGATCATAGTGATAGGATCGGCCCCTTTGTCGGACAAAGTGAATGATAAGGTTTACACTCTCTAATGGAGCAGTGGATTTCAACCGTGTTTGAGATTTGGTTTTGCAACACCCTTGGGTCCTGAGCCTTATATAGCTGATGGTTCTAATACCCATAACTAATATAATTAATTAAGTTGTCACATGACAGCTTAAGTTGCATGTGACATGGGGTGAATATGGGTTTGGAAATGGATATGGAGCACCTATTCACTTAAGAGGATAAGGCTTATCTCTTAATAGAGTCCAACTCAAAATTAGATTTGGATAATCTTCTAATTTGATTAGGAGAAGTGCTCCATAAAGAGATAAATGAACTGATCAAGAACACCTCTCTATTTTGCTCACTCTTCTACTTTTGTCTTCCAAGAAACCCTAGTTCAACTTATAGCTAATTTGGGACTGATAAAGATCTATTTCTAAAGAAATTTCGTTTTCACCTCCCCAGTTCGATCGTAGCAGTTAGGTTGCAGTTTTGTTGAAAACTACATTGTCAAACCGGTTTCAATAATACGATGTGCCATCTGTAGTGGAGGCTGGTTTTAGGACCGATTTGGGTATGAAATTCCACCTTTGGATCTGCATTTATTTTATTTGTATCAAGTATACATCTCCCTCTTCGATTGGTTTCAAATCTGGTCCAGATCAGCGCAAGACCGATCATGAAAAATGCAGTTTTTCAAAACATAAGGAATTTGATTCCCAGAAGGATTAGGAAATTTTTGAAAATTTTCCCAGCCATCTAGCACAGTTTAGCCATCCATATGATGGACCCTAACCCTTCCTTCAGTGGTATCAAAGCAGTAAGTTGCCCTTGGATTGAACCAAACCAAATTTGAACCAAAACTCAAATCAGTAAAATCTAGTCTAGTAGATTTGACAAATTAGCAGAAAATTTTGAGAAATTGTTTCTCAGAATGGAAAAATGATCTAAATTTTTGGTGAAATATATTCTGATATATTATAGAATTATTCTATTATTGATTCATGAAATCTTGGGCTGAAAGTGTGACTGAGATCAAAATCGAGTTGGCGGCAAGTTTTGTGTACATTGAGTTCATTATTTTGATTATGTAGTCTGTAATAAATTATTTTCTTTTCTATAAATAATTAATTAGGTTTTTCTGATGTAAGCAATAGAGATTAGAGTTTTTCTATATTTTTTACATCAAAGAAATTGTTGGATCATGTGGAGAAGATAGAGCTTGCAGATGGAGATTGATCTACGAATTGCAGTTTTCGCAGGGTTGCACTTATGTCTGGATTGGATTCGAACCATCACACTATCAGCCTAGCTATTTATTTTCTATTTATTTTCTATTTTCATTGTGAATCATAACTAAGAAATTTCAGATCATTACCTATGTGAGTTATTGCATGTTTTGGACACCAAACACAAAGACATTCCATCACACAGTCTTCTACTTATCTTGAACCCCTGTAATGTATTACATGCATGAGTAGAAGCCCCAGAGTCAATACACCAGGAAGTAGAAGTGACCAACAAATTGGTCTCTATGACAAAAGATTCGAAATTACATTGTTTCTTGGTCTCCAAATACTAAGGCAATTCCTCTTCCAGTGGTCGGATTGTTTTCAAAAGTGATAGGCATCTGATAGAAGGGATGAGAGGTCCATCGTATGGACACCCAAATCTTGCGGAATTAGGTGGGCGAATTTCAAAAATTTTTCTCTCCCTTCAATTGGGAATCGCATTCCCTATTTAGAAAATCATATTTTCAAGGATCAATCTTGAACCATAAACTGAACCAAATCTGAACAAAAGTAGTAGGAGAGAATTATACCTGATACGGATAAATAATATCTCACAACGAAGGTGTTCATGCTCAAGGAAGGATCCAAAGACTACTCCCACTGAAGATCGCGCATTGTAAGATGGAGCTGAATCAGCAATGTTCTTCTCCAAGAACCTAGTCCTTTGCAAGAAATATCAGGATGGCACGTGAGCACAACTTCCTATCAGTCCCTTCACAAGGAACTGATATCAAGATTGAATCATGATTTTTCCCACTAAAAAGGAGGTCGAGCTGGCAGGTGAGGCGGTGGCAGGAAGGAGGCGACAAGAGTGAATTTTCGCAAGTATGTTGAATTCTCTCTTCTGTGATTTCAGCTCTAATGACTTGTAGTGATCTGATGATCTTGTGATAATCTAAAGGCTGCCATCCCTTCCTTCTTTTGTAACCTTAAAGGATCAGCTCCTAATCCCATTAGGAGTTGCTGATCCAAATCTTATTTGGATCAGACATCCCTTTAAGTGATAAGGATAAACCCTTATCTTATCTGCAGATTAGATCAGCCTTCTCCTAATCTCATTAAGAGGTTTCTAGATCTGAATCACATTCAGATCTAGACTCTCTGAGTGGATAGGGTTAAGACCCTATCTATCTGCTAATCCATTCCAAAATTCGCCCCATATTTAACCACTTAAATTATCCCAGTAAGAAATGGGCTTTAGGCCCATTAAGGTTATGTGCTCTCTTAGCTTTCCTAATTGTTGCCTAGTTGGGCTTCCTTGTATGGCCTGGGACCCAAACATTGATCTACACATTAGCCACATGGGTTCGGCCCAGCCTTTGTTACAAGGCCTGGCCGAATATATTGTTATGGACAATAAACCCCTTGAAACCCATCACATGGGCTCTATGGGCCCAACACTTACCCTAAGTGGTCCCTGGGCCCAGCCACCTTGTAACACCCAGGGACTGTGGGCAGATGCAAGATTAGTCCATCAAGTATTACCCTCTATGGTCTTACACTTAACCTCTCAGCCCATAATGATTAAACACTACCCAACAAGAGAGGACCTATCCCTCGGTTACAAGGAATAGTGTTGCACTCTTTACTTATATGGATCCTGGGAATTAAAACCTTTTGCAAACTTTTGGAAACTATAATATATATATATATATATATATATATATATATATATATATATTATTTTATATCTCATATAAAATATATTTTGCAAAAAACAAATCTCAACGATTGAAATTGGTTGCCGGCAGTCTTAGTTTCCATCAGTGAGAGTGCATCCCCGATCATTACCTTTGTCCGACAAAGGGGTTGATCTTGTCACTATGATCACCCATTCAGATGAATTCTCAAACTGCCCCAACATACCCAGGTTTTGACCCCGCTAAGGATCTCACTGATTGGTACATCAAAAATATCCCAATCCGACGCATAGTGTAGTATCATAATCGAGACTAGGGGTTGGGTGTATCTTTCTAGTTTTTCCCATTAATCTCCAAGGTCCAGAGCAATACTAGAAATCTGGTCCAGTTCAAATATTCAATTAATCCTACACTGTATGAGCCTAGGGTCTCACCCTAGCTACTGAGATAGGCCACCCCAATCGATTTGGTGGCACATCAGTGTTAGCCTTATCAGGATCAGACCGACCCTCTGGCTGTGAACATTCTAAACTAACACGAGTCTCAATAAGTTTCCAGTTTAAGGGTAACAAGAATCAAATATGTACTTTATTCATTTACAATAAAATCATAATGTGCATCATTTTGATTGAAGCTAAGGGCATACAAAAACTGTCCAACAGCTCCCACTTGCACTTAGGTCCAATCTGTTACAAGCCGGAGTCTCATGCTTTCCTCATGATTCAAAAACACTTTCTGTATCAGTGGCTTAGTCCATGGGTCTACCACATTCTCCGTTGATTCTACTTCTTAACATCACCCTCTCGCAGGTCTAGTGTTGTCATACAACAGTGGAATGGGTGATGTGCTGAATTCCAAATTCAGGAATGAACACCTTCATTCATAAGACAGCCTCACTTACGACAATGCATTTGCTACTCAGGACCCTTGTTTGCTGCTTTTCCAGCAAACAACACATGATCCTATCGTGAAAACATATCTAGATGTAGACTTTCTATCATCTAGATCCGATTGGAAATAGGCATCAGTATACCCCTGGATCTGTAGTAAGCTACCATCGAATACCAGACAAAGCTCTTTTGTCATTCAAAGGTACTTAAATATGTTTTTCACAGCAGTCCAGTGCTCCTGCTCTGGGTTGGCCTGAAATCTACTTACCACACTCATTGCCTGACCAATGTTGGGCTGAGTGCACAGCATGGCATACATGATGCTCCCTATGGCAGAGGCATAGGGAACATCCTTCATGCCCTCAATCTCCTAAGAGGTCTTGGGAGACATCTTCTTGGAGAGAGTGACTCCGTGCCTGAAAGGAACATTTCCTTTCTTGGAGTTCTCCACGATGTATCTTTTAACTATTTTGTCAATGTAAGTAGATTGGGATAATCCTATTATTTGCATTGATCTATCTCTACAGAGTCGAAAACCCAGTATATAGGATGCTTCTCCAAGATCTTTCATGGAGAATTGCAGTGAAAGCCATACTTTCACCGTAGTTAACATTCCTACATCATTCCCAATGAGTAGAATGTCATCTACATATAGAACCAAGAAGGAAACCTTATCCCCACTGGATTTCCTATAAACACAAGGCTCATCCAGATTCTGCTTGAAGTCAAACGATTTGACAGCAGAGTCAAAATGGATGTTCCAACTCTTAGAAGCTTGCTTAAGCCCATAAATGGATCTATTGAGTTTACATACCATGTGTTCCTGACCAACAGCAATGAAGCCTTGCAGCTGCTGCATATAGATATCTTCAGTAAGATCTTCATTTAGGAATGCAATTTTGACATCCATTTGCCAATTCTCATAATCATGGTATGCTACTACAGCTAGCAGGATCCTAATGGATTTAAGCATGGCCACAAGCGAAAAGGTTTCATCATAATCGATGCCCTCTTTCTGAGTGTACCCTTCCGCCACCAGACGAGCTTTAAAGGTCTTAACTCTACCATTGTGGCCCTTCTTCCTCTTGTAAATCCATTTGCAATCAATTGCTTTTACCCCGGAGGGTGGATCTACTAGAGTCTAGACTCCACTGCTCTCCATTGAGTCCATCTCAGCTCTCATGGCCTCCACCCACTTCTGGGAATCTATGTCTAACATAGCTTCCGCATAAGTCACGCGATCCTCCTCAATAATCAAGGTTTTCACCAGGTAACTATCCTGGTCATAACCATAATGGTATGGTGGCTTGGATACCCGAGTGGATCTTCTAGGTTGGTCACTACGTGGAACTTATGGGACATCTCCCACTGCTCCTGAGCTCTCCTCATCAAGAACTACTTCTTGATGATGGGTGTCTAGGATGTAATCATTTTCCAAGAATTGTGCATTCCGGCTGCAGAACACTTTCTGTTCACTTGGGTCATAGAATAGGTAACCCATTGAGCCTTTCGGGTAGCTTACAAATAGGCAACAACTGGTTTTGGATTTCAACTTGTCTGCACTCGTTCTTTAAACATGTGCTAGACAACCGCAAATCTTCAAGTGTCTGACACTTGGTTTCTTCCCGGTCCAAAATTCATATAATATGTTTGGAAACGATTTGGTTGGAACCCGATTCAGCACGCAAATCGCAGTTTCTAATGCATAACCCCAAAAGGATGTGGGTAACTCTGAGTGTATGAGAAGTGACCCGACCATATCCAATAAAGTCATATTCCTCCTCTCTAAAACACTGTTAAGTTTTGGTGTAGCAGGAGGAGCCAATTGTGATACTATCGCATTGTCCTTTAAGTAGTCCCTAAATTCGTCAGAGAGATACTCTTCACCTCGATCTGATCGAAGGGCTTTAATTTCTCTCCTTAATTGCTTCTCGATCTCTTGTCTGAACTCTTTGAACTTTTCAAAAGATTCAGACTTATGTCTCATTTGGTACACGTAACCATATCGTGAGAAATCATCGGTAAAGGTGATGAAATACACGTGTTGATTGCATGTCCTAACACTCAGGGGACCACATACATCACTATGTATAATGTCAAGTGTCCTTGTACATATTTCAGGCTTACTGTTAAATGGTCATTTCGTCATCTTACCTTGTAGGCAAGGCTCACAAGTGGGAAGATCCTCTACAGTTAGAAAATCCAAAGGACCATCCTTTACCAGCCTTGTGATTTGGTCAACACCGATATGGCCAAGTCGGTAATGCCACGGGCACGTGGGATTAACTGTATCACAAACTCTTTTCTTGGGGATTTCAGCCGACATAGTTTCGGTTATGATAGTTTCTAGAGAAGGATGTAGAACATAGAGACCATTCTATAGTTCCCCGTATGCGATGAAACTGTTGTTTCTTTTAATTGTAATCATATTACTAATGAAGACAGAATAACCATTCGTACGCAGTTTTGAGACGGAAATCAAATTTCTTCTTGAATTTTGTACATAAAGGCAATCTTTGAGTACAATTGTTCCTTCTATAAAAATTAACTCCACGGTTCCTATGGCCATGGCTGCAACACTTCCAAAAGTCCCCAAGTAGAGCGTAACTTCTCCTTCACTCAGCCTTCTACTTACCTTGAACCCCTGCAGTGAGTTATACATATGAGTTGAAGCCCCGGAGTCAATACACCAGGAGGCAGAAGCTACCAATAAATTTGTTTCTATAACACAAGATTCGTAATTACCTTTCTTCGATTCTGGGTAGGCAGGATAGTTCCTTTTCCATTGGTCGGTCTTCTTGCAGAAGTGATAGGCATCTAATGCTTTGTCTTTCTTCTGCTCCTTACACTTAGTGGCTTTCTTCTGAGGCTTCTTTGCCTTCCTCTTTCTCTTGCCTATCTTGCTAGCTTCAATAAGCATAGCTATAGGCTCATCATTTTTAATCAGTTCTTCTGCTTGTTGCAACATATTGCTGAGCTCTTGCAAGTTGACATTCAGCTTGTTCATGTTCATGATGAATGGATTAAAGGAAGGAGGGAAAGAATTAAGGATAGCATCTATCTTGGTCGCAAGGTCCAGCCCGGATCCAAGAGCCTCTAGTTCGTTGATGTAACTCATCATCCGAAGACAATGGTCATGAACTTGTTGGCCCTTGGACATCTGCACGGTCATGAACTGTTTCAAGACCTTCGGCCGAGTAGAATGATTCTGCTCTTCATACATTGTCCTGAGACTATCCAATATGTCCTTGGCAAGTTTGATCTGATCGAACTGCCTTTGTATTGGGTTGTCCAAGGAGGCAATGATATAAAAGCAGGCAAGGGAGTTTTTCTCCTCCCATTCTTGGTAGTCTCTCCTTCGGGCATCACCCGGATGCTCCGGAGTAGGATTTTTAGCCACTTTGTCCAACTTTTCAGAAGTCAGGACTAGCATAAGGTTCCTGTACCAGTCGGCATAGTTTGGGCCTTTCAGCTTGTTGTCATCAAGAAGCTTTACAAATTGTCCATTTTCCATTTTCTGATAAAAGAGCAAACATCAGTCGATAACCTAATTTGATTCATGTTCATTACATAGATATAGATTTTAATCTACATTCCATCCCCTATCTCAGTGACGGAGACTACGAGTTGTCTCTGGAAATGTCGGAAATCACATAGGGTGCATGGAGCCAACTGTTTCAGCTGCATAACCCCACCACCTTTCTGTGAAGTATCATATCCACTCATCATATGAGTTTTCCCTTTGGCCTCTGTCAGACAAGGTTCAGAGCCGTTTTCAGGTAAATCTTTCGGTCCAGTGAGTGCTTACCCATCATATTCGTGAACGCCAAGGTACCGTGAGAGAGTTCCCATTTTCTGGTGAAGCCCCTCCCACATTGGTCTATGACGCCCCTATCATCTTGTGAAACACTCAGACAAGCCCAACAGCAAATGGATAACCCATTTTCTAGTGTGTTTCCTCATTACTGAATGACCCATCCTCATGCTAATGATGGAAGGCCTTTAGAGAGTTCATCATATGAATCTCTCTATCACATGCACTCATATTAGTTGGAGGGAACAGTAAATTATGCCCTAGTTTGATCTAGGTCAAACCAAAGTGACTCCCACTGACTTTCATAAAGCCAAATTTTGGTGGGCCCAAATCGGCTAGGGTTCCGCACGTAACCTCTCCATGAGGTGTGGGGCCCACCATTGAGGGAGGTCATCCAATGACCAAAAGGGACACCATGGCAATGATGTGCATTCAGCCATGGTGTGCGCAAGAGCCACTATCGATTGAGCATGACCCAAGTACTTATGGCCTATGTACATCACACATCCAAACATCACATGCAAGGATAAATTGATCCAATCAATTAAATATATGTAAAGCCCATTTGAAGTCCATTTTTAATCCATAATATTAACCATTAATATTATCTAGGTATATAGGTCGAATTAGGGTTGAAGGGTTCGACCCATATAGCTTTATCTATTAAGTGGGCTTTTAGCATTTTTAACTATTTAAAACTAGGCCTTTATAGGTTGGACCGAATTAAGCATTCAATTAATTATCAACCCCTAGGCCCATTTTGGGAAAAATTAGGGCTGATATTCAACCTTGACTGAACCCTACAATCGGTCCAAACAATTTGAACCAATCTTGGTTCGAATGGGTCTAGGGTTTGATCTTTAATTAAATCTTTAATTCAATAAAATAATCTGAAATTAAATACTGATAAAAGAAAATCAAGAATCAGTCACACAGGGTTGTTCGCACAATCCATCCTACAAAATAGAGGTTAGATCACAGTTTACAGTTTCATAAACTACAACTCACAGATTGCGATTCTCCCATCTGCGAAATTTCCTTCCTTGCGCCACCATCTTCGATCCAAAATTAAAATAAATAGAAATCCTAATTTCTATTAATATTACATCAGATCGAATACCTATACATTTAGTCTAGAAAAAAAAATATTTTACAGGCCAAATGTAATAAAATAATCCAGAAAATACAAAATCGCAGGTTGCCTGTGCAAATCAAGATTTTGATCTCCTTTTGTACAAACAGCTCATAAATCAAGAAAATCATAAAAAACAATTCTAAACAATAATCAGATTTATATATAAAAATTAATTGCAGATTATTCACCCATAATTTTGAGAACAATTTCCCGAAACCCTTATCTGTACAAATCAGGTAGAACGCCTTCTGCCCATTTGCGCAGGTTCAGATCTGAAAAAAATTGGTTCAAGATTTGAACCTGGCTCTGATACCACTGAAGGGATGAGAGATCCATCGTATGGTTGCCCAAATCTTGTGGAATTAGGTGGGTGAATTTGAAAAATATTTCTCTCCCTTCAATTGAGAATCACATTCCCTATTTAGAAAATCATATTTTCAATGATCAATCTTGAACCATAAACTGAACCAAACCTGAACAAAAGTAGTAGGAGAAGATTATACTTGATACGGATAAATAATATTTCCCAACGAAGGTGTTCATGCCCAAGGAAGGATCCAAAGACTGCTCCCACTGAAGATCGCACATTGTAGGATGGAGCAGAATCAACATTGTTCTTCTCCAACAACCTAGTCCTTTGCAAGAGTGAATTTTCTCAGGTATGCTGAATTCTCTCTTCTGTGATTTCAGCTCTAAAGACTTGCAGTGATCTGATGATCTTGTGATAATCTAAAGGCTGTCGCCCCTTCCTTCTGTTGTAACCTTAAAGGATCTGCTCCTAATCCCATTAGGAGTTGCTGATCCAAATCTTATTTGGGTCAGACGTCCCTTTAGGTGATAAGGATAAACCCTTATCTTATCTGCAGATTAGATCAATCTTCTCCTAATCTCATTAGGAGGTTTCTAGATCTGAATCACATTCAGATCTGGACTCTCTGAGTGGATAGGGTTAAGACCCTATCCTATCTGCTAATCCATTTCAAAATCCGCTCCATATTTAACCACTTAAATTAGCCTAGTTCGAAATGGGCTTTAGGCCCATTAAGGTTATGTGCTCTCTTAGCTTTCCTAATTGTTGCCCAGTTGGACTTCCTTATATGGCCTGGGACCCAAACATTGATCTACACATCAGCCACATGGGTTCAGCCCAGCTTTTGTTACAAGGCATGGCCGAATACATTGTTATCGACGGTAAACCCCCTAAAACCCATTACATGGGGTCTATGGGCCCAACACTTACCCTAAGTGGTCCCTTGGCCAAGCCACCTTGTAACACCCAAGGACTATGGGCAGATGCAAGATTAGCCCATCAGGTATTATCCTTTATGGTCTTTCACTTAACCACTCAGCCCATAATGATTAAACACTACCCAACAAGCGATGACCTCTCCCTCGGCTGTAAAGAACAGTGTTGCACTATCTACTTATATGGATCTCGGGAATTAAAACATTTTGCAAACTTTTGAAAACCATAATATATATACTTTTATATCTCATATAAAATATATTTTGCCAAAAACAAATCTCAACGATTGAAATCGGCTGCCGACAGTCTTGGTTTCCATCAGTGAGAGTGCATCCCCGATCATTACCTTTGTCCGACAAAAGGGTTGATCCTCTCACTATGATCACCCACTCAAATGAATTCTCAGACTGCCCTAACATACCTAGGTTTTGACCCCCGCTAAGGATCTCATTGATTGGTACATCAAAGATAGCCCAATCCAACACATAGTGTAGTATCATAGTCAAGTCTAGGGGTCGGGTGTAATTTTCCAGTTTTGCACATTAATTTCCCAAGTCCAAGGCAATACTGGAAATCTGGTCTGGTTCAAAGATTCAATTAATCCTACATTGTATGTTCCTAAGGTCTCACCCTAGCGGCTGAGACAGGCCACCCCAACCGTCTTGGTGGCACATCAGTGTCAACCTTATTAGGATAGGTCTCCCCAGACCGACCCACTGGCTATGAACATTCTAAAATAACAAGAGTCTCAATAAGTGTCAAGTTTAAGGTTATTACATAGAAACACACCAAAGGAACATGAATCAAATCTGTACTTTATTAATTTACAATAAACTCATAATGTACATCATTCTAATTGAAGCTAAGGGCATACAAAAACTGTCCAACACCAATGTCATGTCCTTCTTTTGCCTTTTAGGTTTGCTAACCTTTTTCTGAAGCTTTTTCTTTGCCCTCCTCTTTTTCTTACCCAAATTGCCACATTCAACAAGCATGGCTATTGGTTTGTCCTTCTTAATCAGTTCTTCAACCCTCTACAACACATTATTGAGTTCCTGATTAGCTTATTTATGTTATACTTCTTGATAAACTGATTGAAGGAAGGAGGCAAGGAGTTTAGGATGGCATCAACTTTGGTGACCTGATCAGGTCCTAACCCGAGAGCCTCTAGTTCATTGATATAGCCCATCATCTTTAGACAATGCTCATGAACCATCTGGCTCTCAGTCGTTTTAGCGGTCATAAACAACTTTAAGACATTTTGTCGAGTAGAACGATTTTGTTCTTCGTACATTGTCCTCAAACTATCCAAGATATCCTTGGACACTTTGATCTGATCGAATTGTCTCTGTATCGGATTGTCGAGGGAGGCTATGATGTAGCACCGGGAAAGAGAGTTCTTCTCTTCCCACTCTTGATATTCTTTGCTACGGGCCTCAGAAGCCCTATCACCCGGACTATCCAGAGCAGGGTTTTTAGCAACCTTGTCCAATTTCTTGGATGTTAAAACCAGCATAAGCTTACAGAACCAATCAGCATAGTTTTATTCCTTAAGCTTATTATTGTCCAACAATTTGGAAAATTGTCCATTTTCCATTTCTAATAAAGGGCAAAGCAAATTATTATTAGTCCACAACCTGATTTGATTGATGCTATCTACATAGAAATGGCTTTCAATCTATGTTCCATTTCCATTTATTCATCTTTGAGATTTTCCTTCCATCTCAATGATGGAGGCTGTGGTTATGTCTCTAGACCTGTGGGAAATCACATTCAGTGCATGTAGCCAACTGTTTTAGTTGCATAACCCCACCACCTTTTGTGAAATATCATATCCACTCATCTTATGAGCTTTTCCTTTGGCCTCTGTCAGACAAGGTTCATTGCCATTTTATGTTAAACCTTTCTATCTAGTAAGTACTCACCCATCATATTCATGAATGCCAAGGTACCGTGAGAGAGTTTTCCATTTTAGGATAGCCCCCCCCACATCGGTCTATGACGCCCTTATCATCTTATGAAACAATCCAACAGACTCACCAGCAAATGGATAGCCCAATTTTATGGTGTATCTCCTCGGTAATAAGCTCATCTTCATGCTAATGATGGAAGGCCTTTAGAGAGTTCATCATATGAATCTCCCTATCACATGCACTTATATTTTGTTGGAGGGAACGAGTAATTATGCCCTAGTTCTTTATTTAGGTCAAATCAAAATGGCTCCCACTAGATTTCTCAAAGTCAGATTTAGATGTGCCTTAAACGACTAGGGTTCTACATGGTTTCTCTTGCAGAAGAATTTGATATAGGGCCCATCAAGAAGGGAGATCATCCAATGATCTTAAGGACATCATGGCAATGATGTGCATTCATCCATGGTGTGCAAAAGAGCCACTATTGAATTAACATGGGCCAAGTGCTTATGGCCCATGTACATAGCACATCACACATCATACATCACATGCATGAAATCAACACATAAGTGATCCAATCAATTAAATCATCTATAAAACCCTAAATTAATTAAGTTAAATCAATATCAGCCTATTAAATCCCATAAATCATCTATTAAATCCCCTATTGACCCACAGGTTCGGTCCAACCAGTTTGGACCACTCTTGGGTCAAATCGGCCTAGGGTTTGGTGTCCATTGCAAGATCCAATTCAAGATTGTGATCTGAAAGTAATTACAGCCAATTAAAGACAATCAAGAATCAGCAAGAATACAAATCAAAGGGTTGTACAAGTGATTTCAAACCTGCAAAACAAAGGAGTAATCACAAATAATGAAATTGTTATATGCAAATCGTAGGTTGTAGTTTCTCAAACTACAAAAGGTCTTTTCTTTCTCCACGCATTTCAACAAGTCTTCATATGTAGAAAAAAAAACTAATTTTCTATTAATTACATCACATCAAATCCTATACATTTTGTCTAAAAAGTAAAAAAAAAATATTTATAAACCAAAATGAATAAAATGAAAAATTGTAGGGTACGCAAATCTTGTCACCTTTAAAGAATTCTATCTCCATCACACGACAGCCCAAGATTTCAAGAAACAATTACATAACCATTCCATAATTATTAAAGAATAATAAAGAATTAATTTCAGATCTACATGCCCAAAAATGTGAACCTATTTCTCAGAAAAATAGAAAACTTGTGGAAATTGGGTACAACAATTTCTGCCCGTTTGTGTAGGTTTAGATCTGGTCCAAATTTAGTTCAAGATTGAAATTGGCTCTTATACCACTGAAGGGATGGGAGATCCATCATATGGATGGCCGAACCATGTAGGGTGGCTGGGCAAATTTTCTAAAAATTTCTTTCTCCCATCCGGGAATCCTATTCCCTAATTTAGAAAAACTGCATTTTTCAAGGTTTGTTCTTAAAACAAATTGGACCAAATTTGAAACCCAGATTAGGGAGAGGAATACCTGATACAGAATCCACACAAAAAATTCCTCCCAAAGTAGGTATTCATGCCCAAAGAGGGTGCCAAATCCTTCCTCCACTGAAGATGACACAGCTTAGGGTGAGGTAGGATCAACAAGTGGTTCTTCAGCAAGAACCTCAGATTCTTCAGGAAGAATCAAATAGGGTAGTGAGCACAGCTTCAAGATTGTTTCTTCCACCAATAAACAATATCAAGATCCAATCTTGATCACTCCAAGAGGTGGAGATCAAATAGGGTAAGGCGGCAAGAGTAGAGAGAGAGAGAGAATTGGAAGCAGAAAGCAGTAGAACTTTGTGTATCTTTTCCAATTCACCCTCCTCTTTATATATAACCCTTAAAGAGTTAATCTCCTAATCTGATTAGGAGTTTCTTGATCCAAATCTTTATTTGGATCTGGACTCTTTAAGTGATAAGGCTTATCCCTTATCTTATCTATAGATTAGGATCAACTTCTCCTAATCCAATTAGAAGTTTCCTAATCCAAATCTTTATTTGGAATTGGATTCTTCAAGTTGATAAGAGTTATCCTCTTATTCTTATCTGCTAATCCATACTCAGATTTGCCACCTATTTAATTAATCTAATTAACCTAGTTCAAAATGGGCTTTAGGCCCATCAAGCTTTCAGGCTCACTTCCTTTTAATGCTGGCTAGCTTGGCTCTCTTTGTATGGCATGGGACCCTATCATTGATCTCCATATAAGCCACATGTGTCCAGCCTAGCCTCTGTAATAAGGCCTAACCGAATTCACTGCTAAATACAATGAACCCCTGAGTCCATCAATATGGACTCTTAATGGGCCCAACGTTTACACTAAATGGTCCTTAGGTCCAACCATCTTATAAAAGCCTAAGGACTTGGGTAAATATGAGATTAGCCCATTAGGTTTATTATCCCTAAATGGTCTTCACTTAATCTCTCAGCCCTTAATGATCAATCACTGTCTGACAAGAGAGGACCTCTTCCTCGGCTGCAAGGTACAGTGTTGCACTCTCTACTCACATGGATCCCAAGAATTAAAACCTTTTGCAAACATTTTATGAAGCCGTAATATATATGTATATCTCTATATAAATATATTTTGCAAAATAAATTTCAACAAGTTTGAAATCAACTGTCAACAATTTAGATTTCCATTAGAGATAGTGCATTCCCTGACCATTCACTTTATTCGACACAGGGGTTGATCTTGTCACTATGATCACCCACTCAGGTGAATTCTCGGACTATCCCAATATACCCAGGTTTTGACCCCCTCTAAGGATCTCACTGATTGGCATATCAAAGACAGCCCAATCCGATACCTAGTGTAGTATTATAATCAAGTCTAGGGGTCAGGTGTAACATTCCAATTTAGCCCATCTGTCTCCAAGGTCCAGGGTAATATTGGAATTTGGTCCGGTTTAGGGTTTAAAGAAAACCCACATTGCATGTACCTCTGGTCTCACCTTGGCAGCTAAGACAAATCACCCCTACCAACTTGGTGGCACATCGGTGTCAGCATTGGTAGGATAAATCTCTCTAGATCTATCCAATGACCGTAAAGATTCTAAACTAACACGAGTCTCATAAGTGTCCAGTTTAAGGGTATTACGCAGAAACACACCAATATAACATGAATCAAATATGTACTTTATTCATTTACAATAAATGTCATAATGTACATCAGGTTGATTGGAGTTAAGTGTCTAATACCTTCCCTATCAGGCAGTGTTTGATCATTATGGGCCGAGAGGTTAAGTGTAAGAGACCTTTTCAAAGCTTATTACCTGATGGGCTTTATATTACTTAAGTCCATTATCCTTGGGTCTTCTTAGGATGACTGAATTGAAAGATCACTTAAGTGTAAATATTAGGCCCATTTTAAGCCCATAGTGATTGCTTAGGGGTTCACTGCATTTAGTAGTGAATTTGGCCAAGCCTTTTGACAGAGGCTAGGCCGAAGCCATTGGCCTTATGTGAGCTCATTGTGGGGTCGCACGCCATACAAATCAGGCTTAAGTTGGCCATGCAACACCCTTGGGTTGTGAGCCTTATAGCTGATGGGCTTAAGGCCCATAATTAATATGATGAATTAAGTTGTCACATGACAGCTTAAGTTGTCATGTGATATGAGGCGAATCTGGGTCTAGAATTGAGTATGGAGCACCTATCCTCTTAAGAGGATAAGGCTTATCTCTTAATAGTCTAACTTCTTATTAGATTTGGATAGTATCCTAATTGGGACTGATAAAGATCTGTTTTCCTCCGATTTTTGCAAGAAAAATCAAGAGGAATTCCGTGCTCACTTCTCTAGTTCGATCCAAGCATTTGAATTGCAGTTTTGCTGAAAATTGCATTGTTGAACCCACTTCAAGAATACACTACGCCATCTTCAATGGAGGCTGGTTTTAGGATTAATTTGGGCATGAACTTCCACTTTGGGGTCTGGTTTTTGGTATCTGTATTAGGTATACATTTCCCTCTTTGATTGTTTTCAAATTTGGTCTGGTTCAATGCAAGACCGATCCTAAAAAATGCAGTTTTTTAAAATATAGGGAATTCGATTCCCGAAAGGATTAGGAAATTTTTGAAATTTTGGTCAATTATTTAGCATGGTTCATCCATCCATAAGATGGACCCTAACCTTTCCTTTACATTGAAGAGAGAATATTTGATTGAAAATCATTCTTCCTTAAATAGTAAATTGCCAGCTTTTTTCTTTATGAAATGTAAATGGAGCTAATCAAATATCTAATCAATTAAAATACATCTTCCCATAAGTAGAAATTAGTCAATGATTGAAGGGAGAATAATGGATGATAAGTTATTATCTCCAAAAGTAACAACAATTACAATCTATTACTCTCTAAAGAGGGTAAGAACTAATCAAATTCATAATCAAGGGAGTTATGAGCTTAGATCAAGAGATCGATAAATAGGGGTTCCCATCAAATGGGTGGGGATTTAGAAACTAAGTGAAGTAATTAGAGAATGAGGAAGCACATACACCATCTTCTAAAGAGCAAAACCACCATACCATTGAAGTCTAGAAGAATCCTTCTTTCAGTCAAGCTTTTGAAGCCCAATTGAAGAAAACAATCTCCACTGTTTATTAAAGTACAGGTGCACGTCATTCAACCCTACACTTCAACTCAATTACAGGTCTTCTAGTTATAAAAAGTACTTTATCAAGAGAAAATTAGAGGTGCTATATCTTTTGTAAGAGAATATTTTTTTTTATGAAAAAAACACTTTTTTAATAGATAATCAAACTTGATTCATTACAAAGAGTTTGTATCAATATAAAAAACCAATTCATCACAAAGAGTTTGTATCTTTATTTTTGTTGTATTTAGATTTATTCATGAAATATGTATTGTGGTAATTAACCATAGTAAAATAAAAATAATAAAATCTCATAAAATCCATAAAGTAGATTATTATTTAGAAATAAAAACTTGATTTAATCTCTTAAATTAAATAACAAATTTATATATATATAATATCAAATAAAATAATAACCTAAAATATATATCATTAAAAATGGATGTCAAACAAAATTTATAAGTATAAGAATAAAAAAAAGTTCAGAATATTAACCCTATACTTAATACCGGGCCATTCACTATTAAACAATATTGATAGAAAATGGCTGTGCAATAATGCATTCGAGCAAGTTCGCATCCGTTGTAGATGGTGACAGGTGATTACAAGATAAGTAAGCACATACGTGTCAGATCCCATTATAGAGATCTCATCCGACCGAGTTCATGGTCGCAACCATAGCTTGATCCATCAACTTCATTTTCCGTTTTGGCTGTGAAGTTTTGACAAACACTTGCAATGATGGTTACACCTTGCAAGCATCTGGTTGTTACAAAAGACCTCAATATGTTTATTTTATTGTTTTCTTTTTCATCGTAAAGAAGCACCCCAATAATTGCCCAATTTTGAGTGAGATCCAGAGATCATCAAGCCTTATTTTCATACTTGTCAGCTCAGCTGGATATATTGCCATTGCACCAAGTTAGCAACAGCCGCCAGGGAAAACAGGGCGAATCCGATGTAAACAGAGTAGTCAAAATTTCCACAAATTAAATGATCATTTTCTCTTTGGCATGTATGATCAATTGAATTAGGACGAGCCAAATTGAAGGGCTTGTCTTCACATATGATTAATAAGGTGCTGTTTCAGGGTCTTGTATTTAAAGATCAAGATCGTTGGGTAAGTATCCTACTCTATTGTAGTTTATAAGGCTGTTCAGTGAAAGATTTTAAGTGCTTACAAATGGATTAAGTTTCCCGATTTTTGGCTATTTTAGACTTAAAACAAATTGTTTAAGAGGCGAGTCTTTCTGGCTGTCTTTCATTGCTAAATGAAAAAAAAAAAACTAACTTTTTGGTGTAGTGGATTTTGAAAGCCTGTAAAATCTTTTTAAAAACAGGAAACGGCCAGGTGATGGGGTCGCTAGCAAGGGACAATCAATCAATTGCTTTGCGATTATGCTATAAAAGAAATGCTTTGCGATTACTATTGCAATTACTTTAATATTTAATATTGCCGAACTTTTATTCTTGCTTGTCCCCGCCTTCTCTTTCGGGAGACAAAGGCAATCTATTTGCAAAGTATAAGCTAATGCTTAACAAGGAATGAACGGAGAGCCCATGCTTTCCTTTACACTTCGTGTCCCCTAAATACAAGAAAACGACCTATCACCGATTGAAATAATTGGTTGGTGCAATTGAAATATATCACATAAATATATAGCCGACTGTGAAAATGGACCTAGGAAGCACAACATTGTAAGTTCATTATGATCACTAATAAATATTTTCGAGAAATACAGACACGCCCAATGTAGATTTTTTATAAACATTCAAAATATTAAAAACTCTTATTCTTTACATTAATACCCGCCCGTAAATTGGCATTAATTCTGAACTAACACCCATCCCAACTATACTTTAGGCCTAAAAATTTTGACCTTGGGTTGAACAGTCATTCTCCCTAAATATTTTGATTAATGTATCAAAAGTTGTTTTTAATCTTTTTTTCAAGAATAGCTAAAACTATTCTTCTTGTTTATGCTTTCCCGTAGAATTTGAGATTACTCTCAATTTCCACGATTCTTGGTTTCATTACTTATCTAATCTGATAAATCCACTTTTATCAAGGTTGTTAATTGATTATTAATATTGTTTTATTACATTTGGTTTGCGAGAATTCAAAAAAAAAAAAAAACACTTTCTAATATGGCTTAGGGTGGTAACTTTCTATTATCTCAAAGTTGTTATGGTTTTTTCCAATTTCTTTTATTTTATTCTACTACCGCAAAATGGTTTAATAAAGGTAAGGGTTCAGAACTGACGGAATGCTGTCGCACAAACGATTGGCGTTTGCTACGGAATGAAAGGCCACAATCTGCACCAGAGCTGAAGTTGTGGATCTATTTAGAACAAATAACATACAGAGAACAAGACTTTCTGGTCAAGAAAAAGAAGCGATCATTGAGGAATGGCTGAGAAATAAGGAGAGGACCCATTTGTCCCAAAAAAAATAGGGTACGGCCGTTGAAATTGATGTTGTTCGATTCAAGGTGCGCCGAATCGAAAATGGAATAAATAACATTTTATTAAATGGACGAGGCTGACATATCAGAGGCCTGAGGAGTTGCTTCCTAGAAAGGCACTCCTAACACTCAAGTCAATAATAGGAGATGGGATTGGTTGGGACGAGTTACAAATGGCGAGCTGGTTCAAATGGAGGAGAATAATCTAAGAGCAAGAGTGTAGAGAAATTAAGAGTAGAAGTCCTTACCTCGAGCGGAAGATGCCTTTAAATAGGTGAGTGTCCATGATAAGGTACGTGGGATTGTCAGGATGAGGCCACCCACCGAGGTTCTTGAAGGCTCTGCCTTCCCAAGTGAGGCATGTCTCCTTGTGCATGTAGGAATTTGCTTCTGTGCAAGGTCTTTAGGGATGCAGCCACAAAGGCATGTTTTAATGGGGCCCAAAAACATCAGCCATGGAAGCTAACACGTCGCAGCTTCGGCCAGATAGGACACCACTCAAACACCACTCCTCCAATTTCGAAGTACAGGAGTGAAGTGCTCAACCATGGTTGAGAAGAAGAGTTTCTAGAGCCCTCAGCTAAAGAACTTTAACTAATTTTTTGTTGGTCGAAGCTTGGTCCAATTGGATTGAGGGACCAAATTGGACTAATTGACCCACCACTTGTACAAGCTAGCCATTATGTCGTTTTGTCTTCACAAGGTTACACGCGTGTGGTGCATGGAAATCCATCTGGGCCATTGATCAGACTCAATCTTGGCCATGGCTCCCTCTATTTAAGGATGAAGGTTGATCCATTCACTTTGTCATTTTGAGTGGATGCAACCTTGGGAGTTCGGCTGGTGCTCAGTAATCCTTGGTCTTGGTCTAATTATTTAGGTGCCCCGTAATCATCACTTCAGTAAGATGTCTCTTCTTTGTCTTCTTCTTCTTTTTCTTCCTGTTTCATTAGCTCTTTTAGTGGTAAGTCCAAGTCAGGACCTCAGTTAAAGGTTATTGCACTCACGATCCTAAAGGTGAAGAGAGAGCCAAGGTTATGGTGGTCGAGGTTCTTCAAGGGGCTAACGTCAGTGATACCAATGAGGCTGAGGTGGAGATTGTATCCGAGGAGGAGTCAGACAATTACCCGAGGTTTGCTAACCACTTTGCAACCACCTCATGTAGCTTAATGCCTGGGGACATGATTCGAATTAGGGAGGCATTCTGTATTCCCGAGGAATATGAGTTGAGGTGTCCTGGATCGATGAACAAGGAACTTTAGCTCAGATTGGTGAACTCTACATGTATGAACACAACTTGATAACCAGGTCAAGGTTTCCCCTTGATTTAGAAATCGTGACCGTCCTAAGGTGACACTGCATTTAGCCTGTTGTAGGTACATAGTGTTCACGCAGACCATCAGAATATAGAAGATACCAAATTGGTACCACATGGATGCTCGCGATGAGTTCACAACTCATCGATGGTTTGCGATAAGCTTATAACTCATCGAGTGTTTATGATGAACTTGTACCCGATACAAGTCGGGACAAACTCTGGCCAATGTGAACAAGGAACTTTAGCTCAGATTGGTGAACTCTACATGTATGAATACAACTTGATAACCAGGTCAAGGTTTCCCCTTGATTTAGGCATCGTGACCGTGCTAAGGTGACACGGCATTTAGCCTGTTGTAGGTACATAGTGCTCACTCAGACCATCAGAATATAGAAGATACCAAATTGGTACCACATGGATGCTCGCGATGAGTTCACAACTCATCGATGGTTTGCAATAAGCTTATAACTCATCGAGTGTTTATGATGAACTTGTACCCGATACAAGTTGGGACAAACTCTGGCCAATGTGAACCTAGGATGAAGTTTAGACATGCACGGTTCTATGATAAACCTTGGATGCACATAAGTTCTGTGATGAACTTCAGCTGTGTGTGATTTTGTGATGAACCCAATACCCTTTACATAACTGCGAACCACTGTAAACCAGGCTTGATTATCAACTGCCTGTGCAATTTGGGTCACACGTGTGGTAAGGAGCCATGTGGGAATAAAAAGATTGCACCTGTCAGACAATGATGTCACCAATGCCACATCGGTTAAGTAGGTTACGAAAGGAAGTAGCACACGTGAATTGTGAGAATCCTCAGACAAAGGCATGTTTTAACGGGGCCCAAAGACATCAGTTATGGAAGTTAATACGTCACAACTTCGGCCAAATAGGGCACCACCCAAACACCACTCCCCCAATTTTGAAGTACAGGAGTGAAGTGCTCAGCCATGGTTGAGAGGAAGAGTTTCTAGAGCTCTCAGCTAAAGAACTTTAACTAATTTTTTGTTGGTCGAAGCATGGTCGAATTGGATTGATGGACCAAATTGGACTAATTGACCCACCACTTGTACAAGCTAGCCATTATGTCGTTTTGTCTTCACAAGGTTACAGCATGCGGTGCGTGGCAATGCATCTGAGCCATTGATCAGACTCAATCTTGGCCATGGCTCCCTCTATTTAAGGATGACGGTTGATCCATTCACTTTGTCATTTTTAGTGGATGCAAGCTTGGGAGTTCGGCTGGTGCTCAGTAATGATCGATCTTGGTTTAGTTCATTAGGTGCTCCGTAATCATCACTTCAGTAAGATGTCTCTTCTTTGTCCTCTTCTTCTTTTTCTTCCTGTTTCACTAGTAGGATTCAAGCTCTTTTAGCGCCTTCCGTTCGGGGCCTCGGGATCTCTTCTTATAAATGAGAGTCAATCCCATGACAAGATCATCATTAGAATCATCCGATTTTCCTACCCTGCTCCCTTATCACCTCTATTCACCCTAATCTACAAACCCTAAACATGCACCCTGTCCTCTTTCGTCTTTCAAGGGGACCATTCCCATGAAGCCTAACCACCTTACTTACATTAGAATCTCTGGATAGTACCATGATCACGAAAGATGGCCACCCACAGAATCAACCTTTCACCCATCCCTGAAGAGCATAGCAACATCCTAGAAGACACCAACCCAGATGTTGAAAACTAGTACGAAACAGAAACAGTCAACAAGATCGACATTGAAATCCTCTCGAATAAGGTCTATGATTTTGAGACTCGGTTTGAGGCCTGGTTTGACCAAATCGAGCAAATACGACTGAGACAAGGGCCACCCTGCATATCCTTCTCTAACAGTCAGCCCAGACCGAGCAATCTCCCTTCACCCCAGCTGCTACTCCTACAAACATCCCTGCCAGCCATCACATCTCCAACCCTATTCCCATCGTGTCGGAGCATCCTTCCAGGTCCAATCCAGCACCTACCCAAGTAGGGCAGTCCACCATCGGGTAGTCCAGGGTCGTACCAGTATTGCCCTGGATCTTAGAGATAGATGGGAAAAACTGGAATGTTACACCTAACCCCTAGACTCGATTATGGTACTGCACTAGGTGTCAGATTGGGTTGTCTTTGATATGCCAATTAGTGAGATCCTTGACCGGGTCAAAACCTGGGTATGTTGGGGCAATCCGAGAATTTACCTGAGTGGGTGATCATAGTGACAGGATCAGCCCCTTTGCCAGACAAAGTGAATGATCGGGGAATGCACTCTCTCTCTGATGGAAACCTAAACTACTAGCATTGATTGAAACTTGTTGAGATTTGTTTTGCAAAATATATTTATATAGAGAATACATATATATTATGGTTTCACAAAATGTTTGCAAAAGGTTTTAATTCCCGGGATCCATGTGAGTAAAGAGTTTAACATTGTACCTTGTAACCGAGGGAGAGTCCTCTCTTGTTGGGCAGTGTTTGATCATTATGGTCTGAGAAGTTAAGTGTAAGACCATTGAGGGTTATACCTAATGGGCTAATCTTGCACTGCCCATAGTCCTTGGACCTTCACAAGATGGCTGGACCCAAAGACCATTTAGTGTAAATGTTGGGCCCATTGAGAGCCTATACTGATGGACTCAGGGTTTACTATGTTCTGTAGTGAATTTGGCCAGGCCTTATAACAAAGGCTGGGTTGAACCCATGTGGCTGATGTGTAGATCAATGCTAGGGTCCCATGCCATACAAAGAGTGCCAAACTAGACAACATTTAAAGGGTAAAGTGAGTAGTGTGACTTAATGAGCCTAGGGCCCATTTTGAATTGGGCTTAAGTGGTTTAATTAAATGGGCGAATTTGGGTTTATAAACTGATTTGGATTAGCAATTGGATAAGATAAGTCTTATCCACTTGAGAGTCCAGATCCAAATATCCAATCTAGACCAAGAAAATCATTCCTAATTGGATTAGGAAGCTGATCTAGGGAAGGTTATACTACAGAAAGATCACTTCTTTTCTACAATCTTTTTCCCCCTCTTCTCTTGCTGCCCTGCCTAGTTCGATCTCCACCTCTTGGAGTGATCAAGAACTATTCTTGATATTATTTCTTGGTGAAGAAACAATCTAAAGTCATGCTCACACAACCCTACATAATTCTTGCTATAGAATCACAAGTTCTTGCTGAAGAACCTTTCTTGTTGATCCTGCCTCAACATTTGTTGTGTCATCTTCAGTGTAGGCGGATTTGGTAACCTCTTTGGGTGTGAACACCACATTGGAAGTTACTGTTATTTCGTATCAAGCATATCCCTACTATCTTCCTTTTGGTTTCAGATCTGGTCCAGTATGTTTTAAGAACGAACCTTGAAAAATGTAATTTTTCTAAATTAGAGAATATGATGGATCTCCCATGGTTCGGCCATCCATATGATGGATCTCCCAGCCACCCTACATGGTTTGGCCATCCATATGATGGATCTCCCATCCCTTCAATACCGTTGGTTGATCGCAAGGGCTCGGGGTGGCGACAGACGCTGGAAAGGTGTTGGACCCAAAGGTGGTGTTGGATCTTGAGGTGGTGTCAGACCTAAGGTGGTGATGGACATCGAGATTGTTGAGGATGTTGGGGTGGCATGAATGCTCCAAACCTTTCCTCCCATGCAAGTATCTAAAGGTTCATGCTCCTTAGCACTAGCTCATAGAACTGTCACATGTCTATCCTTGTGGGAACCACAGAAGGCTCTACCGCTGGGAATGGCGCATTTACTTGTTGCAGTGAGAATGTTGGATTCGGTATTGTCGGTACTCCTAGAAGAGTTAAGGTTATTGTGAATTGCCCGATTGTCAAAGAAGTTATCTCTGGGTTCATTGCAGGCTACTCTTGCCCTCTAGTGAATTGATGTGTGAAATTCAGAAACTAGAAGTAGGAACTTGGCTTTTTGTTGTGGTTCCCACAGATAGTGCTAATTGATAGTGAATGATCTGGATGCTCCTAGCTAGATGGTAGCTCGGACATCAGTCCACTTAGCTGGTCGGTCGAACTGCAAGAAAAGAACACTCGGATGACCCAGGTTTGGCACTCTAATGCTTAAGTTAGCACTATTGTTTGCAAGTTGAAGAGCTTGTAAGTAGAGAGCTAGTGAGCAATAATCATGCATACCTTATAGCGTTGGGGTTGAAGCCCTTATATAGGCAAGCTGCCATAGGTCTTACGTAACACCTCCGAGATCCCCGGCCTACACTTCTAGGAGTTCGTTCTACACTCGGAGGTAGACTTCGTGTGAGCTGATAAGACTTATCGAGTCCATCTGATCTAAGGCGGGATAAGGATAAGGCTTGCAGACATGCGGCATGATCTCGGAGAGGCCAAAGACAACTGGCTAGCTTCTAGAAGTTGGCTACGTGTCACCTCTGTAGGTTGGCCCACCACGAGCTACTCGGACCTCAGTCTTGGCCGAGGTGCTCGAGGTACCCGAGCTTACCTAGCTCGCTAAGGTGGTAGGGAATGTTGAGTCATCATCAATGTCATTAAGTCGATCCACGAATCCATGTGCTAATAGGTCGGGCCAAACTACCCCTCATTAGGTGCTAAGTGTGGGCCCCATCATTAAATGTTCCAACTACCTTATGCTCCAATGCCTTTACTTTGGTTAAAAAGTTGATTATCAAAAGAATACAAAATTGTATCCAAAGAATAGGTACAGTAATGCTCTCTTTTAAGAGTACAAGAATGTCAGAAAATACATTTTTGATATGATTACTTTTTTACATGTCAAACAAACACTCGCAAACGTGAACCGCAATACATAAATAACCCAGATCAGCGTTTGTATTACAAACAAACGAAGCCTAAATAGTAAAGATTAAAGAGTAGAAACTTCTAACAATACATAAATAGTCCTAATTAGACCTGATAATTGAGTTGATTGGGTTAACCCATGACCCAATGTAACCCAACCCAGTTTTTTCTATGTTGGGTCGGTTTGGTTCATTCTCACATTCAAGTAGCTAAGTATGAGACCCTAACTCTATTTTTTCGAGTTGGGTTGGATCAACTTTTTGCTAGGTCTAATCATGATACAAATATTGATTTATGATGTGTCAAAGGGGTGAAAAATCTTATGTGCTATAGAGTAGTGAAAACATTTTGATTTACAATTACTCATTTATCAAAAAACATTTTGATACATAATTTGTCAAGGGTGAAAAAACGCATGTGCTATAAAGCGGTGAATGTTAGACAGTTTTGTATGCCCTTAGCTTCAATCTGATTTGATGTACTTTTGTTATTTAGTGGAAATAAATAAAGTGCTTGTTTGATTCATGTTGTTTGGTTTAATTCTGTGTAAAACCCTAAAACTGGACATTTATAGAGACTCATGTTAGTTTTAAATGTTCACAGCCGTTGGATAAGTCTGGGGAGATTTATCCTGATAAGGCTGATGCTGATGTGCCACCAAGTGTTGGGATGGCCTGTCTCAGCCACCAGGGTAAGACCCGAGGCACATGCAGTATGGGATTACTTGAATCCTTGAACCGGAAAGTTACACCTGACCCCTAGACTCGATTATGACATTTCACTAGGTGTTGGATCAGGCTGCCTTTGATATGCCATTCAGTGAGATCCTTAGCGGGGATCAAAACCTGGGTATGTTAGGGCAATTTGAGAATTCATCTGAGTGGGTGATCATAGTGACAGAATCAGCCACTTTGTCGGACAAAGGGTAATGATCGGGAATGCACTCTCTCTGATGGAAACCAAACTGCCGGCAGTTGATTTCAATCGTTGGAATTTTGTTTTGCAAAATTAATATATTTATATATATATATATATATATATATATATATGTACGGTTTCGAATTGTTTGCAAATGGTTTTAATTCCCGGGATCCATATGAGAGGAGAGTGCGGCACTGTTCCTTGCAGCCGAGGGAGAGGTCCTCTCTTGTCGGGCAGTGCTTGATCATTAAGGGCTGAGAGGTTAAGTGTAAGACCATTGAGGATAATACCTAATGGGCTAATCTTGCACCTGCCCACAGTCCCTGGGTTTTTATAAGATGGCTTGGCCCAGGGACCACTTAATGTAAGTGTTGGGCCCATAGGGTCCATATGATGGACTCAAGGGGTTCATTGAGTTTTTCAGTGAATTCGGCTGGGCCTTGTTTTAGAGGTTGGGCCGAACCCATGTGGCTGGTGGGTAGATCAATGCTTGGGTCCCACGCCATACAAAGAAGCCCAACTGGGCAGCAGATTGGAAAGTAATTAGACACTGAACAATTAATGGGCCTTTAGCCTTATCCACTATTAGAGACCAAATTCAAGTTAGTTTTGAATTTGATAACCTCCTGATAAGATCAGGAGTAAGCTAACTCTATCTGCAGAAAGGATTAAGATTATCCCCTATCCAAATACTGATTTGGATTGGGATAACTCTTAATAAGGAGGTTTCTTAATCAAGAAGAAAGGAGGAGATTTAGAAAAAAGAAAAAAAGAAAAAATCGCTAGATAGAAAATCTCCTACGAATTGAGATCAGATCTCATATTCTCCAGAAAAAGAGAAAAAGCAGTTCAGCCTTTTTCGTTTTGGAGATCACCTCCTGCCGCCGCCATCTGCCATTGCAAGATTAGATCTTTGCAGAAAAGAAAGTCAAGAAATCTGTTCTTGACATCAGTCTTGCAAGAAAGACTGAAAAAGATTCAGTGTTTAGTACTTCCAGAGGATTCTTGTGAAGGATCCAGTGTGTAGGACGCACCCTGCTGGTTCTGTTCCATTCACAGCTATGTCATCTTCAGCAGGAACGGATCTTGGAGCATTCTTTGGGCGTGAACACCAACTTTGGGAGATATTGCTTCTCCGGATCAGGTATATTTCTCCCATTTATCTTTTGGTACAGATCTGGTTTGATTATGGTTCAAGTAGGATCCTTGAATATTGTATTCTAAATTTAGGGAATATGATTCCCAGTTGGGAGAAGGTAGGAAATTTTTGAAATTCGCCCACCCATTCCGCAACCTTTTTGGCATCCATTAGATGGATCCTACCATTCTTTCAGTGGTATCAGAGCCAGGTTCGAATCTTGAACCAAAAGAAAATCAGATCTGACCCTACGCAGATGGATAGAAGGTATTCTTTCAAGATTTGCGCAGATTGTTTTCTTTTTCAAGAAACTGTTTCTTGTTAAGGGCGATTGATCTGAAATTAATTTTATTAAATCCAAAATTTATTTAGAATTGTTCTTTATTTATTTTGATTTAATGGACTGTTCGAACCTGGAGATCACAGTGCAGATTTGGCGCAGATAGTCTGCGCACCCTTTTTCTTTCTATTTATTTATATTCGGTTTGTAAATAATCTTTTTTTATTTTAGACAGAATGTATAGGATTTGATCAAGAATGTAATTAATAGAAATGGGATTTCTGTTATTTTTCTTGATTAAAGAAGAAGGAAGAAGAAGGCGGCGCCGGAGGTTTGCAGTTGGAGAAATCATTTTCTGCGATTTGCAGTTTGTGAAACTGCAACCCTTGTGATTAACCTCTGTTTTGCAGGTGGTGCGAACAGTCCATAGTTTGATTTGTGATTATTTGAAATCAAGATTATTAATTTCAGATCTTTCATGAATTAATTCTTGAATTGAAAATCAGTTTTGGATCCTCTCGGACTAGATTGGACCAAAACTGTTTGGACCGAATCTGGGGTTCGATAGGGACTGTTTTTCAGTCAGTATTTCTCACACTTGCTGTTCCAAATCTGATGTTCAATTACAAGGATTAATTCGGCCCACCTGTAAAGCCCAGTTTTAAAGGGTTAAAACTGCAAAAGGCCCATTACTGTGAGATAAGCTGTATGGGCCGAACTGCTATCTGCGATTCAGCCCATACACCTAGTAGTCATTAATTGTTAATGACTTAGATTTTAAATGGGCTATTCAATGGGCTTTACAGCAGTTAATTGATTGGATCAATTCCTCCTTTACATGTGATGTTTGGATGTTTGATGTGCTGTGACCATGGGCCATAAGTACTTGGCCCATGAAGACTCGTTAGTGGCTCTTGCGCACACCATGGCTAAATGCACATCATTGCCATAGTGTCCTTCAAGGTCATTGGATGACCCATCTTTGCTTGGTGGGCCCCATAACCCTGAAAAGGGATGCGTACGGAACCCCTAGCCGATTAAGGCCCACCAGAAATCTGACTTTATGAAAGTCAGTGGGAGCCACTCTGGTTTGACCTAAATTAAAACTAGGGCGTTTTTGTTCCCTCTAACAAATATGAATGCATGTGATAGGGAGACCCATATGATGGACTCTCTAAAGGCCTTCCGTCATTAGCACAATGATGGGTCCTTCAGTAATGAGGAAACGCACCATAAAATTGGGCTATCCATTTGCTGTTGGATCTATTAGAGTGTTTCATGAGATGATAGGGGCGTCATAGACCAATGTGGGAGGGGCTTCACCAGAAAATGGGAACTCTCTCACGGTACCTTGGCGTAACCTGAATATGATGGGTAAGCACTCACTGGACAGAAAGGTTTACCTAAAAATGGCTCTGAACCTTGTCTGACAGAGGCCAAAGGGAAACTCATTTGATGAGTGGATATGAGTGGGTGATTGACGGGTTTGTCGAAGCCCTCAAAATTATTACTAGTCCCACAATAAAATATTTGCAGTAAAAGTGGTTCTAGGTCGAATCCCACAGGGAGCAAATCAGTAATCTCTTAGCCGAATGGGTAAAGTAATTGTGTGGGAAAATTAAATAACTAAAATTAAAAGAATAACAAACTAAACAAACAAGAGAAAATCAGTCTTACCGAATTCTGGTTCAAGGGTTCAGGTTGAATCGATTGGCCATCGATCCTAGGTACAATTCAGCATTCTTGCAATTCAAGCATTTAACTTTTGATTTATTAGGATAGCCATAATAAACCTTGTGTTTTCCTAATTCAGTTGACCAAACCCAGCATTCGATCAACACTTATCACCACTCAACTGGGTACGATAGGGTTCCATGTTAAACAATGATAGCATTAAGATTTGTGAAAACAGTTAAACCAAAATAACAATAATTGAGATAGCTGCAATTACTGAATTTTGTTCCATCGATTCTTTTAGGTTGAACCATGTTAAAACATTGGTCAAAGGCTGTCACGAACAATTGACCCAAAAAGATATCAACCTAATTGCTACTTGTACCATTATTCGTGACAATTACGGATCACCGAAATCATGGATAGCAGTAGGAAAATCAACATTAATTCAGTTTGTCAGACTAATTAACATTAACATCCAATAAAAATATGCACAAGAATCAATGAATACTTGAATTAAAAAGCAAGAAAATAAATTAACTACAGAACCTCACAATGACACAATCGAACCTCTCCCCTTGAACCAGAAAAAAGAAGCTTAGCTGCTCATGATCTACGCAATCTCCATGCTTTGCTTCTCCATGGCCGAACTGATCTTCTTGAGTTGCGTGATGCTTGATTGCTGAATGATTGAGTGATGTCTAGAGCTGGTTCCCCCCCCTCTTTATATAGCCAAAGGAGAGGGCTGTTTTCCAACTCCTTCTAGGAGATCATCTTATCCTTAGGGAATTTTGATCTTATCTTGAACTAATCATATTCTGTCTCTTATCTAATGCTCTAATCTCAATCTTTTTATCTCTCTAGGATTACATTCAAGACTTTAGATCTGATAAAACTCTCTCCTTGGAGATTACATTCGAAATTCGGACTCTTAACTCTTGAATTCGAGTTGGGCTGTTTCAAGGTACTTCTGCGAGTTGGGCTTAAGTTGTGAAATGGGCCTGGCTGCGAACTTGCTCCGACTTTAGGCTCGTTTTCGTACTCGATGCGGGCCGAATATGTCAAAACCTAAAACATAAAAGTTGTGGGCCTTCCTTTCATCTTTCTAATGCTTCTTGAATTGTCCAATTCGGTATCCGGAATTGAGAGTTAGGCCCAGATTACTGACTGTCGCCGAAATTGTGCAAAATCACCCGATTTGTCCAGTTTTCTTCCAATTGCCTTTTTTATTGCCCTAAATCGAAATACAAGAGTAATGAGTTCATTTAAGTGATAAATAAATGTAAAAGAATGAATATTAGGGGATAAAATTAGGGTTCGTTTTGGTCTCATCAAATCCCCCCACACTTAAACTTTGCCCGTCCTCGGGCAAGGCAAAAACTCAAGTAACACAAGAGAGACTAACTATTGACTTTCAATCTTTCTTTTTCTCTACATGAGGCCTGGTTCATTTCATGTTTTAGTTCAGACTTGGTAACCTTTCCCTTTTCATCTCTTTCTCCCCTTTTTCTTGTCCAAGAGTGATCGCAAATCACCATTCCTCATGGTCCCAAGTTAAACCGATAGTCAAGGAGACAAGCCTTCCAGGGCTGAAACTCCTTGGACTGCACGGGTGCTCATTGCTTTTAACAAACCAATTCAGCCAGATGCAATTACTTTCCTTTGAATCAAAACAATGTGTGCTTATTTCCATAATCTTGCTATGTATCACATCTTCACCACTTAGTGTGAATTCCTAGGATCTGAAGGTGAGAATGGGGTTGGGGTTCTAGGGTGAGTGCATTTTATGCTCCATCTCACCCTTGCCTTCTTTTCAAGATGTGAGTGCATTTTATGCTCCATCTCACACTTGCTTTCATTTCTAAATGTGAGTGCATTTTATGCTCCATCTCACACTTGTTTTTTTGTTTCTAGATGTGAGTGCATTTTATGCTCCATCTCACATTAGTTACTATTTTATTTTCAAACTTCTCTTTTTTTTTTTTCACAAGAATCATAGGGTTTCATCGCCTGATCCATGAATTCATTGATCGTGGTCTCTATACGCCTAACACAGCAAGTTCTAGAATAATCAACCCATGTTTGACAGATAATTATGTGAAAATCAATCAAACCCTTATGCATCTTGCCTATTGATCGATTAAAATCATGAGGTACCATATGCAGCCAAGAAAGATTCAGTTAGTCATGCTTGCATCCTATCTTATCTATTCAGCCTAAGCACATGATTCCTGATAAGTTGAAATCGTTCAAGGATAAGTTTCTAGGGAGCAGAAATTTGAAGAAGATAAGGTATCCCAAATTTCCATCAGATTTCCGTAATCCCCCCACACTTAAGTTATACATTGTCCCTAATGTATGTGATTATGCATAAAGTAGAAGGATTTGGGGGTACTTCCCTGTTTGTCTTGTTGGGTTCCTGCTAAATACAAAATTCAAAACCAAACAAAATAACAAAATTAACTAAACACAATGGGTTGCCTCCCACAAGCGCAATTGTTTAACGTCGTTATGCTCGACGTCCTCCTTTGCTACTTTAGCTCTCGTGGTTTCAGCTTTCGGTGTGCTCCCCTTCCATCCATCATGGGCGGGTTCAAATCTGGAATAGGGGCCTTCGTATCCAATTGTGCACTCGATTCTAGCTCCTCATTCATATCTTTTTCAAAAAATTCCTGCACAGTTGGATCAATAGTGTCAACTGAATGGTCTTCATTTGGGTACTTCATAGCTTCAAAAATATTAAATTTAATAGTCTCCCCACCGATTTCGACGGAGAGGGTACCCTCATCCACATCTATTTTGGTCTTGGCTGTTTTCATAAATGGCCTGCCTAATAGAAGTGGGGTTGAACTTTCGATCATGTCCTCCTCCATCTTCAGAATGTAAAAATCAGCTGAGAAAATTAAATCGTTAACCTGCACCATTACATTCTCAACAATCCCTTCTGGGAAGGCGTTAGAACGATCAGCTAATTGGATAACAGCTTTAGTTTCCCTTAAAGGACCTAATCTCAAAGCATAGTAAACCGAGTATGGCATGACATTGATAGATGCACCTAAGTCTAGCATGGCATGCTCGATTTGCTTATTGCCAATCACACAAGGTAGGGTGAACATACCTGGATCAGCATGTTTTTCTGGTAAGGTCCTCTTGATCATGGCTGAAACGTTCTCTCTAACTCTTGAGTCCTGCACCTTGTCTTCTTCTTGTTTTTTATCCACCTTCCTTTGTGAGGTAGGTTCTAGCTGTAGTTCCTTCCCGCTTCTTAGCACCACTGCACTTACACTCTCCTTGGGGTTGACTACCATTTGTGATGGTAGTTTCCTGGAGCTCTGCACCTCCAACTTGCTAACGGCAGTGGCAAGTTGGCTGATTTGGTTCCCCAAATTCTGAATGCTGGCTCTTGTTTCCTGTTGAAATTGCTGAGTATTAGTAGCTAGAGCCTTAACTATATCTTCTAATGACGTACCTGAATTCGAGGGTTGGCCTTGCGCTGTGATGGGTGTTGAAAACTAGGGCTGTCGACTGAAAAAATGGGGCTGGTATTGCTGCTGTCCTCCTTGGTTCCCGTAGCTTAGGTTTGGGTGATCTCTCCACCCCGGATTGTAATAATTGGAGTAGGGATCATACTTTCGTTGAGGCTGGCCCGGGAATCCTCCTACGGCATTGACTTGCTGCATCGAACCATCTTGCAATGATGGACACATGTCCGTAGGATGGCTAGGAATCGACAGATACCACACACCCTGGCAGTTTGTACTTGTCCTGCAGCGAGTTGTCTTACCAAAGCAGTTAGGTCAGAAATCTGATTTTCTAAATTTACATGGCTTACCTCATTAACCCGTCTAATGGTATCGTCTGTCCTAGCACCGAACTGTTGTGAATTTTCGGCCATGTTGGAGATTAACTCCTTGGCCGCTTCGGGTGTCTTGTTCACTAAGGCTCCTCCACTGGCTGCATCGACCATTATCCATGGGCTGAAGCCCTTCATAGAAGTATTGGATTAACAATTGTTCAGGAATTTGGTGGTGGGGACAACTAGCAACAAGTTGCTTAAACCTTTCCCAATATTCATATAATGTCTCACCACCAAACTGCCGAACTCCACATATTTCTTTTCTTATATTCGCAGCCCGGGATACAGGAAAATATTTATCTAAAAATATCCTATTCATTTCATCCCATGTGCATACAGAACCGGGAGGGAGAATATAAAACCAATCATTTGCTTTATCTCTTAAAGTAAATGGAAAGGCTATGAGTTTTACCTGGTCCTCGGTCATACCGTGGGGTTTCATGCTTGAACAGACGACATGAAATTCCTTTAGATGTTTGTGAGGGTCCTCACCTGGGAAGCCATGAAACAGAGGTAATAATTGAATCAAACCAGATTTGAGTTCAAAGGCTACCTCAAGAGTGGGGTACGTGATGCATAAGGGCTGTTGGTTCATAATTGGTGCAGCCAACTCCCTTAATGTCCTCTCTCTGTCAGCCATTCTTTCTACTTCTTCGAAGATGGAAAAATCACAAGTGGGTAGATCGAGATCTGAGTTCACCCTTTTAGGTGAACGATCCTTCCTTTGCTTAGCCTCCTTCCTTAAACGACGGGTGGTCCTCTCAATTTCGGGGTTGTACTCGAGTTCACCTTGTTGAGAAGCACGAGTCATAAAACAAGAAGGTTAACAAAAATAAGGCAATAGCTAAGAAATTAACGTTGCTCCCCGGCAACGGCGCCAAAATTTTGACGGGTTTGTCGAAGACCTCAAAATTATTACTAGTCCCACAATAAAATATTTGTAGTAAAAGTGGTTCTAGGTTGAATCCCACAGGGAGCAAATCAGTAATCTCTTAGCCGAATGGGTAAAGTAATTGTGTGGGAAAATTAAATAACTAAAATTAAAAGAATAACAAACTAAACAAACAAGAGAAAATCAGTCTTACCGAATTCTGGTTCAAGGGTTCAGGTTGAATCGATTGGCCATCGATCCTAGGTACAATTCAGCATTCTTGCAATTCAAGCATTTAACTTTTGATTTATTAGGATAGCCATAATAAACCTTGTGTTTTCCTAATTCAGTTGACCAAACCCAACATTCGATCAACACTTATCACCACTCAACTGGGTACGATAGGGTTCCATGTTAAACAATGATAGCATTAAGATTTGTGAAAACAGTTAAACCAAAATAACAATAATTGAGATAGCTGCAATTACTGAATTTTGTTCCATCGATTCTTTTAGGTTGAACCATGTTAAAACATTGGTCAAAGGCTGTCACGAACAATTGACCCAAAAAGATATCAACCTAATTGCTACTTGTACCATTATTCGTGACAATTACGGATCACCGAAATCATGGATAGCAGTAGGAAAATCAACATTAATTCAGTTTGTCAGACTAATTAACATTAATATCCAATAAAAAATGTGCACAAGAACCAATGAATACTTGAATTAAAAAGAAATAAAATAAAGTAACTATAGAACCTCACAATGACACAATCGAACCTCCCCCCTTGAACCAGAAAAAGAAGCTTAGCTGCTCATGATCTGTGCAATCTCCATGCTTTGCTTCTCCATGGCCGAACTGATCTTCTTGAGTTGCTTGATGCTTGATTGCTGGATGATTGAGTGATTTCTAGAGCTGGTTCGCCCCCCTCTTTATATAGCCAAAGGAGATAATGAGTAATGAGTCCATTTAAGTACTTGCCTTCTTTATTACCCTAAATCGAAATACAAGAGTAATGAGTCCATTTAAGTGATAAATAAATGTAAAAGAATGAATATTAGGGGATAAAATTAGGGTTCGTTTTGGTCTCATCAGTGATCATAGTGACAGAATCAGCAACTTTGTCGGACAAAGGGTAATGATCGGTAATGCACTCTCTCTGATGGAAACCAAACTGCCGGCAGTTGATTTCAATCGTTGGAATTTTATTTTGCAAAATTAATATATTTATATATATATATGTACGGTTTCGGATTGTTTGCAAATGGTTTTAATTCCCGGGATCCATGTGAGAGGAGAGTGCGGCACTGTTCCTTGCAGCCGAGGGAGAGGTCCTCTCTTGTCGGGCAGTGCTTGATCATTAAGGGCTGAGAGGTTAAGTGTAAGACCATTGAGGATAATACCTGATGGGATAATCTTGCACCTGCCCACAGTCCCTGGGTTTTTATAAGATGGCTTGGCCCAGGGACCACTTAATGTAAGTGTTGGGCCCATAGGGTCCATATGATGGACTCAAGGGGTTCATTGAGTTTTTCAGTGAATTCGGCTGGGCCTTGTTTTAGAGGCTGGGCCGAACCCATGTGGCTGGTGTGTAGATCAATGCTTGGGTCCCACGCCATACAAAGAAACCCAACTGGGCAGCAGATTGGAAAGTAATTAGACACTGAACACTTAATGGGCCAGAAGCCCATTTCGAGGTGGGCTGATATGATCACCCATCCTTGGGGCGAATTTGAGATTAAAGTTAGTAAAAGGATTGGGCCTTTAGCCTTATCCACTCTTAGAGACCAAATTCAAATTAGATTTGAATCTGGTAACCTCCTGATAAGATCAGGAGTAAGCTAACTCTATCTGCAGAAAGGATTAAGATTATCCCCTATCCAAATACTGATTTGGATTGGGATAACTCCTAATAAGGAGGTTTCTTAATCAAGAAGAAAGGAGGAGATTTTGAACCAAGAAAAATCACAAGAAAGGTTCCTGCGAATTCAGATCAGATCTCATACTCTCCAGAAAAAGAGAAAAAGCAGTTTAGCCTTTTTCGTTTTGGAGATCTCCTCCTGCCGCCGCCATCTGCCATTGCAAGATTAGATCTTTGCAGAAAAGAAAGTCAAGAAATCTGTTCTTGACATCAGTCTTGCAAGAAAGACTGAAAAGGATTCAGTGTTTAGTGTTTCCAGAGGATTCTTGTGAAGGATCCAATGTGTAGGACGCACCCTGTTGGTTCTGTTCCATCCACAGTTGTGTCATCTTCAGCAGAAACGGATCTTGGAGCATTCTTTTGGCGTGAACACCAACTTTGGGAGATACTGCTTCTCCGGATCAGGTATATTCCTCCCATTTATCTTTTGGTACAGATCTGGTTTGATTATGGTTCAAGTAGGATCCTTGAATATTGTATTCTAAACTTAGGGAATATGATTGCCAGTTGGGAGAAGGTAGGAAATTTTTGAAATTCGCCCACCCATTCCGCAACCTTTATGGCGTCCATTAGATGGACCCTACCCTTCTTTCATTCTCCTGCCTACCTGAAATCTAAGAAAGGTAACATCGAAACTTGTGTCATAGAAACTAACATGTTAGTTACTTCTGTGTCCTGGTGTGTTGACTCCGGGGCTTCAACTCATGCGTGTAACTCACTGCAGGGGTTCAAAGTTAGCAGAAGGTTGAGTGAAGGTGAAGTGACACTATTCTTGGGAACAACTGCAAGTGTTGCAGCAGCAGCAATAGGAACCGTAGAATTAGTTTTTAAAGAAGGAATACTTGTACTTAAAGATTGTCTTTATGTACAGAACTTGAGAAGAAATTTAATTTCTGTTTCAAAACTGTGTGCTGATGGATATACTGTTTATTTTAGTAATGTGATTACTGTTAAACGGAATAATAAATTCATCGCATGCGGGGAACTAGAGAATGGTCTCTATGTTCTACATCCTTCTCTGGAAACTAACTTAACCGAAACTACGTCGGTCAAAAATCCCAAGAAAAGGAATCGTGATACAGTAAGTCCCACGTGCCTCTCGCATTACCGACTTGGCCATATCGGTATTGACCGAATCACAAGGCTGGTAAAGGATGGTCCTTTGGATTTTCTAACCGTAGAAAATCTTCCCACTTGTGAACCTTGCCTTCAAGGTAAGATGTCTAAGCGGCCATTTGACGGTAAGCCTGAAAGATCTGAAGGCACACTTGACCTGATACATACTGATGTATGTGGTCCCCTGAGTGTTAGGACACGGAATCAACATGTGTATTTCATCACCTTTATAGATGATTTTTCACAATATGGTTACGTGTACCTAATGAGACATAAGTCTGAATCATTTGAAAAGTTCAAAGAGTTCAGACAGGAAGTCGAGAAACAGTTAGGAAGAGAAATTAAGGCCCTTCGATCAGATCGAGGTGGCGAGTATCTCTCTGACGAATTCAGGGACTACTTAAAGGCCAATTGGATAGTGTCACAATTAGCTCCTCCTGCTACACCTCAACTCAACGGTGTTTCAGAGAGGAGGAATAGGACCTTGTTGGACATGGTCCGGTCACTTCTCGTACGCTCACAATTACCCACATCCTTTTGGGGATACGCATTAGAGACTGCTATCTACGTGCTGAATCGGGTTCCAACCAAATCAGTTCCTAAAACTGCATATGAACTTTGGACCGGAAGGAAGCCAAGTGTAAGACACTTGAAGATTTGGGGTTGTCCTGCACACGTTAAAAGAACAAGTGCGGACAAGTTAGAATCTAAAACCAGTCGTTGCCTGTTTATAGGCTACCCAAAGGATTCGGTGGGTTATCTATTCTATGACCCGAATGAGCAGAAAGTGTTCTGTAGTCGAAACACCCAGTTCTTAGAATCCGATTACATCCTGGACACCCATCGTCAGGAAATAGTTCTTGATGATGATAGCTCAGGAGCAGTGGGAGATGTCCCACAAATTCCAGGTAATTACCAACCTAGAAGAACCACCCGGGTATCCAAACCACCAGTCCAATATGGTTATGACTAGGATAGTTACCTGGTGGAAACCTTGACTAGTGAAGAGGATCCCGTGACTTACACGGAAGCTATGTTAGACATAGACTCCCAGAAGTGGGTGGAGGCCATGAGAGCTGAAATGGACTCAATGGAGACCAATGGAGTCTGGACTCTAGTGGATCCGCCCCCTGAGGTAAAAGCAATTGGTTGCAAATGGATCTACAAGAGGAAGAAGGGCCCCGATGGCAGGATTGACACCTTTAAAGCTCGCTTGGTGGCGAAAGGGTATACTCAGAAAAAAGGCATCGACTATGAGGAAACCTTTTCGCCCGTGGCCATGCTTAAATCCATTAGGATCCTGCTAGCTGTAGCAGCGTACCATGACTATGAGATTTGGCAAATGGATGTCAAAACCACGTTCCTGAATGGAGATCTTAGTGAAGATATCTACATGCAGCAGCCGCAAGGTTAAATTGCTGCTGGTCAGGAACACATGGTATGTAAACTTAATAGATCCATATATGGACTTAAGCAGGCTTCTAGGAGTTGGAACATCCGTTTTGATTCTGCAGTCAAAACGTTTGACTTTGAGCAGAATCCGGATGAGCCCTGTGTTTACAGGAAGTCCAGTGGGGATAAGATCACCTTTTTGGTGTTGTACGTGGACGATATCCTACTCATTGGGAATGATGTAGGAATGTTGACTTTGGTCAAGGTATGGCTATCACAGCAGTTCTCCATGAAAGATCTTGGAGAAGCTTCATACATACTGGGTCTTCGACTCTATAGAGATAGATCGAAGCGGATAATTGGATTATCCCAGGCTGCTTATATTGACAAAATTGTCAAGAGGTACAGCATGGAGAACTCCAAGAAAGGAAACATTCCTTTCAGGCACGGAGTCACTCTCTCGAATAAGATGTCTCCCAAGACTTCTGAGGAGATTGAGAGCATGAGAGACGTTCCCTATGCCTCAGCCGTAGGGAGCATCATGTATGCCATGCTGTGCACTCGCCTTGACATTGCTCAGGCGGTGAGTGTGGTAAGCAGATTCCAGGCAAACCCAGGGCAGGAGCATTGGACTGCTGTGAAGAACATACTCAAATACCTTCGAAGGACAAAAGAGTTTTGTTGGGTATTCGATGGTAGTTCACTGCAAGTTCTAGGGTATACCGATGCCGATTTCTAGTCGGATCCAGATGATAGAAAGTCTACATCTGGGTATGTTTTCACGATAGGATCGTGTGCTGTTTGCTGGAAAAGCAGCAAACAGGGGTCCACTGCAGACTCCACAACCGAGGCCGAGTACATTGCCGCAAGTGAAGCTGCCAAGGAAGCCGTGTGGATGAAGAAGTTCATACACGAATTGGGAGCGATTCCATCCAGCACATCTCACATCCCGTTGTTGTGTGACAACAATGGAGCGATCGCCCGGGCTAAAGAGACTCGGGCTCACTCGAAGTCGAAGCACATCGAGAGAAAGTACCATGTACTACGGGAGATCGTTGGTAGAGGGGACGTCCTGATTCAGAAGGTAGCATCAGCGGATAATGTGGCAGACCCATTGACTAAGCCACTGGCACAGAAGGTGTTTGAGAAACACGTGGAAAGTATGGGACTCCGACTTGTACCAGATTGGACCTAAGTGCAAGTGGGAGATGTTAGACAGTTTTGTATGCCCTTAGCTTCAATCTGATTTGATGTACTTTTGTTATTTAGTGGAAATAAATAAAGTGCTTGTTTGATTCATGTTGTTTGGTTTAATTCTGTGTAAAACCCTAAAACTGGACATTTATAGAGACTCATGTTAGTTTTAATTGTTCATAGCCGTTGGATAAGTCTAGGGAGATTTATCCTGCCAAGGCTGATGCCGATGTGCCACCAAGTGTTGGGATGGCCTGTCTCAGCCACCAGGCTAAGACTCGAGGCACATGCAGTATGGGATTACTTGAATCCTTGAACCGGACCAGATTTCCAGTATTGCCCTGGACCTTGGAGATAGATGGGCAAAACTTGAAAATTACACCTGACCCCTAGACTCGATTATGACATTTCACTAGGTGTTGGATCAGGCTGCCTTTGATATGCCATTCAGTGAGATCCTTAGCGGGGATCAAAACCTGGGTATGTTGGGGCAATTTGAGAATTCATCTGAGTGGGTGATCATAGTGACAGAATCAGCCACTTTGTCGGACAAAGGGTAATGATCGGGAATGCACTCTCTCTGATGGAAACCAAACTGCCGGCAGTTGATTTCAATCGTTGGAATTTTGTTTTTCAAAATTAATATATTTATATATATATGTACGGTTTCGAATTGTTTGCAAATGGTTTTAATTCCCGGGATCCATGTGAGAGGAGAGTGCGGCACTGTTCCTTGCAGTCGAGGGAGAGGTCCTCTCTTGTCGGGCAATGCTTGATCATTAAGGGCTGAGAGGTGAAGTGTAAGACCATTGAGGATAATACCTGATGGGCTAATCTTGCACCTGCCCACAGTCCCTGGGTTTTTATAAGATGGCTTGGCCCAGGGACCACTTAATGTAAGTGTTGGGCCCATAGGGTCCATATGATGGACTCAAGGGGTTCATTGAGTTTTTCAATGAATTCGGCTGGGCCTTGTTTTAGAGGTTGGGCCGAACCCATGTGGCTGGTGTGTAGATCAATGCTTGGGTCCCACGCCATACAAAGAAGCCCAACTGGGCAGCAGATTGGAAAGTAATTAGACACTGAACATTTAATGGGCCAAAAGCCCATTTCGAGGTGGGCTGATATGATCACCCATCCTTGGGGCGAATCTGAGATTAAAGTTAGTAAAAGGATTGGGCCTTTAGCCTTATCCACTCTTAGAGACCAAATTCAAGTTAGATTTGAATCCGGTAACCTCCTGATAAGATCAGGAGTAAGCTAACTCTATCTGCAGAAAGGATTAAGATTATCCCCTATCCAAATACTGATTTGGATTGGGATAACTCCTAATAAGGAGGTTTCTTAATCAAGAAGAAAGGAGGAGATTTCAAACCAAGAAAAATCGCAAGAAAGGTTCCTGCAAATTCAGATCAGATATCATACTCTCCAGAAAAAGAGAAAAAGCAGTTCAGCCTTTTTCGTTTTGGAGATCTCCTCCTGCCGCCGCCATATGCCATTGCAAGATTAGATCTTTGCAGAAAAGAAAGTCAAGAAATCTGTTCTTGACATCAGTCTTGCAAGAAAGACTGAAAAAGATTCAGTGTTTAATACTTCCAGAGGATTCTTGTGAAGGATCCAGTGTGTAGGACGCACCCTGCTGGTTCTGTTCCATTCACAGCTGTGTCATCTTCAGCAGGAACGGATCTTGGAGCATTCTTTGGGCATGAACACCAACTTTGGGAGATACTGCTTCTTCGGATCAGGTATATTCCTCCCATTTATCTTTTGGTACAGATCTGGTTTGATTATGGTTCAAGTAGGATCCTTGAATATTGTATTCTAAATTTAGGGAATATGATTCCCAGTTGGGAGAAGGTAGGAAATTTTTGAAATTCGCCCACCCATTCTGCAACCTTTTTGGCGTCCATTAGATGGATCCTACCATTCTTTCAGTGAAAACATTTTGATTCACAATTTGCTGGGGATAGAAAAACAAATGTGCTATAGAGCAGCAAAAAAAATTGATTCATGGTTTGGTGGGGTGAAAAAACTCATTTGCTATAGAGTGGTGAAAAATGGTGATTCATAGTTTGCCGAGGGCAAAAAAACTCTTGTGCTATAAAGCAGTGAAAACATTTTTATTCACGATTTGTTGGGGGTAGAAAACCCGTGTGCTATAAAGCGGTGAAAAAAAAAATTGATTCATGGTTTGCTGGGGGTGAAAAAACGCATCTGCTATAGTGTGGCGGAAATGATGATTCATAATGTAATATCATGGTGGAAAAAAATTATCATGTGCCATGGAGTGGAGAATACCCAATAATCTACAAAGTACTAGAGTAGCTGAAAAAACTCATGTGCAATAGGGCGGCAAAAAAAAGTGATTTATGATGTGCTACAGTGGCTGAAAACTCATATGCTATAGAGCTAGAAAACAATGTGATTTTATTATAATGCAATGAATGTTCAAAAGATGAAATTCGAGTGGGGACTATTCCAAACTTAAATAAGAGATAAGAGTGACCACCTTTTCCTCAAAAAGCTAAGATCAAAACACATCAGACCTCAAAGACAAATATTGGATATGTAAAAATTGCAAGTCAAAGATTCATATCAAGAAATACCCATAAGAAGGGGGTGCCCTAATTTGGGTAAAAAAAATGATGTATCACAAAGTGATTAGTTGCTTAATTTAGGTAGTAAAACCAATTTTGTCAAAGATAGGTACTTATGGTAAGCTACAAGTGAGGGACAAGTTTAAATTTCGAAAAAAAGAAACTTTTTGATTTTTTTTTGAAATAAAAGAAAAACACAAACCTAATAAGATAGAAATTCGAACAAGAAATTTAAATAAAGAAAGAAAAATAGATCTCAAAACAAAACAGAAGAAAAAAATAACAAACATTGGGTATGTAAAAATTGCAAGTCAAAGATTCATATCAAGAAATACCCATAAGAAGGGGGTACCCTAATTTAGGTAAAAAAAAAGGATGTATCACAAAGTGATTAGTTGCTTAATTTAGGTAGTAAAACCGATTTTGTCAAAGATAGGTACTTATGGTAATCTACAAGTGAGGGCAAGGTTGAATTTTGAAATAAAAGAAATTTTCTGTTTTTTTTTTTGAAATAAAAGAAAAACACTAACCTAATAAGATAGAAAATCAAACAAGAAATTTAAATAAAGAAAGAAAAATAGATCTAGAAACAAAACTGAAGAAAAAAAAATAACAAACATTGGATATGTAAAAATTGCAAGTCAAAGATTCATATCAAGAAATATCCATAAGAAGGGGGTGCCCTAATTTGGGTAAAAAAACGATGTATCACAAAGTGATTAGTTGCTTAATTTAGGTAGTAAAACCGATTTTGTCAAAGATAGGTACTTATGGTAAGCTACAAATGAGGGACAAGGTTGAATTTTGAAATAAAGAAATTTTCTGTTTTTTTTTTTGAAATAAAAGAAAAACACAAACCTAATAAGATAGAAATTCGAACAAGAAATTTAAATAAAGAAAGAAAAATAGATCTAGAAACAAAACTGAAGAAAAAAATAATACTAAAAAAATAAATTGGATCTAGAAAAAAATAATTAAAAATTCGAAAATCACTACTCAATTGAAAAAAAAAAAGAGTTAGAAAATAAAAATAAAATGGGACGACTACACCTGAAACACAATCAAATTTCTCTTCTCTTCTCTTCCGTCCCACAGTCCCGCAAAGCTCCGGTACCCCACCTTTTTCTATTCCATCCTAGAGAATCAAAGCGAAACAAGATAAATTGGATAACGGATCAAGTAATCAAACGAAAAAGAAAAAATAATGAAACAAATCCGAAAAAAGTAAATAAAAATTTTTCTCTGATCTTCCCCGGCAATGGTGCCAAAATCTTGGTGTGTCCGGAAGTGTGTCGTTAAGCACTTCGAAACACTAGTTTAATATTTATAAAATTTTCGACTCTCAAACAAATACTAATGTAGTAAAGGGATGAGAATGGGTCGTATCCATAGGGAAGCGAGGGAAAAATTAATATACACTCAAATCCGGACAAGAGAACACGGGTAGTGTAGAAATATAAAATCTAATTAATTAAACTGAGAAAAATATAGAATTTGAACATTACTGGAAGTTAAAAGTGCAAAAACATAAATAAATACATAAATAAATTAACAAAAGAAACGAAATAAAAATCTAAAATCCAATCAGAGGTAGTAGTCTCTGCATCTCTCCTTTAACCCTCGAACTTCTCGAGCTAGGTCTTCCGTCTTACCTGGTCGAATTGCAGATTTGTAGAAAATAAAACAAAGACCAAATGAATGAAAATAAATTGCAGAAAGTAAATAACAAAACTGGAATTGAAAGAACAAAAATTAAAACCGAAAGAAAGTAAAAGTAGTTGGGATCCAATTCCAGAGGTGGCAGTAGTGGTGTTGGTGAACTGCAAGTAGGAACCCCTCCTCTTGCCTGGGCGTCCTCCTCTTCCTCTACTCTTAAACTTCTCAAGATCAGCCTTCCGTCATACCTTTGACCCTCGAGCTAGGCCATCCATCTTATCTGGTCGAATTGCAAATCTGTACAAAATAAAACGAAGATCAAATGGAATGAAAATAAATTGCAGAAAGTAAATAAAAAACTGGAATTGATAGAACAAAAATTAAAACTAAAATAAAGTAAAATGGGTTGGGATCCGATTCCAGAGGTGGCAGTAGTGGTGTTGGCGAACTGCAAGTAGGAACCCATCCTCTTGCCTAGGTGTCCTCCTCTTCCTCTACCCTTAAACTTCTCAAGATATGCCTTCCGTCTTACCTAGGGGCAAAATCCAACCCTTCTTAGGAGCCCTTGGGTCCTTTTTATAGAGAAGGTTGGATACAACTGGGATTAGAGAGAAAGAGGGGGGTGGCAGCTGCATTTTAGCAAAGATATGGGTGCCCTAGGGTTTCTAATGGAGGGTTAGGATGGTTCTAAGGTGACCCTCAGGCTGAAAAGAAAGGAGAAGGCACCCAATATTATGTAAGGCTGAGATTTAATGGCTAAAGGCTGAATGATGAAGATTAGAAGTTAGGTGGCTCCTAAGGTTAGAATGTTAAAAAGAGAGTGCCCTTGAATGGATGGTGGAGATTAGAAAGGATGGAAGGTGATGATTTAGCAGTTAGGGGCGGTTAAGGTTTGTTAAGAGTGAAAATAATGGGTTAAAAGGCACCCTAGGGTTTGCTAAGGTGTAAGGAGCATGCTAATATAGTAGGAGGGGCGCCAAACTGGGTTTAGCAGCTAGGAGGTGCCCTCCTGCTTTCAGTATTTCATGAAAACACCCCTCTCAGCTAGACTTCAAACCAGCTTCCCAAAATCTGCATTTCAGCCATGAAAGCTTTCTAGTTTTTCCTAGAATTTGCACAGAAACCCTCAGAGGCCACAACATTGCATTTATTGGGAAAAGGGCACGCCTTGACTATTCTAAGACCAAAAATACCCCTGAATCGTTGCCCTTAAGGCATCAAAATGCAGAATTATCACACCCCCCAACTTAAACATTGCTAGTCCCTTAACAATGTAGCCTTAAAATTACACTGAGCATAGAGATCTTTCCCATCTCAAGATCATCCCTAATATAATTAGTCGAGCATCCTGATTCCAGAATTCTCAAACTCTATAAAGATCGGTATTGGGTTTAAGGGGTAAAACTGTCTTACAAAAACATAGCTTAAAAATCTTATTTACCCTTCCATTTGCAGCCTGCTTTGATAAGTCGAGATTGATTTCTCAAATCAGATATGTATTCTTCTTATCATTTTTTCACAATGGATTTCTATTCTTGAATTTGATTTGCACACTTATTTCTATTGTTACCTTCCACCGTTTGACACAAATCTCAACACTTGCCTTAGATGAAGAGACCCGGTTACTAAGTGTTAGGTAAGTGTCTTTGGCATTCCCTTTTCCGTTTGATGCAAATCTCGACACTTGACTTAGGTAAAGAAACCCGGTTACTAAGTCTAGGGTGTCTATTGTCCATTGACCTTTTATTCTTTTTTTTTTTTGGCAACATTGTTCAAGGTAGTGCACTGTTTCTAACCATTTGAAGATTTTTTGTCTAATTTCTCTATCTTTCTCTTCTTATCTTGGTAGGGACAAACTTGGGAGTATTTTTCAATTTCTCTTCTTAGCTTCTCTTTTTTTTTCAATTTTTCTCTCTCTCTTCCCTTACCCCCCAACTTAAATGACACTGTCCCTAATGGCATGACTAGAATGATGCAAAAAGGATTTGGGCCAAAGGGAACAAGGAATAGGGTTTTCCTGAGGGGTTCAAGGGCTGCCACCTAATCTCAAATCAAGAGAAGGAAATTCAAATCCTAAAAACAAAAAGCTACGTTGGCTTGCCTCCCAACCAGCGCTAAGTTTAACGTCTTCATCCAGACACATTCACACACTTCTCTCCAGATCACTTAGGCCTATCTTTTCAACCTTTCCGCTCTCAGAGACTCCTTCCACATATGGTTTAAGTCTTTAACCATTGACTTTGAATGTGCTTCCATTCTTTGGGTCAACAATTTTAACTACACCATATGAAAACACTTTTTCCACAATAAACGGTCCGTCCCACCTAGACCTTAATTTACCAGGGAACAAACACAGCCTACAATTAAAAAGCCAGACTTTTTGATTCGGCTCAAAAGTTTTTCTTGAAATGTTTTTATCATGGAAGGCTTTTGTTTTGGCTTTATAAATGTGCGAGCTTTCGTAGGCCTCATTGTGCAATTCCTCTAGTTCACTTAATTGCAGGGCTCGGTGGGATCTAGCTTGGCATAAATCTAGATTGAACTTCTTGATGGCCCAATAAGCCCGATGTTCTAATTCGATGGGAATGTGACATGCTTTACCAAAAACCAGCCTATAAGGAGACATTCCAATGGGAGTTTTGTAGGCAGTCTGGTAGGCCCAAAATGCGTCATCCAGTCTGTCAGACCAATCTTTCCAGTCGGGCCTAATGGACTTTTGCAGAATATTTTTAATTTCCCTATTGGACACTTCCACTTGACCATTTGTTTCAGGGTCATAGGGGGTTGCTATCTTATGGGTGATTCCGTATTTGTAGAGTAGAGCATGGAATTGTGTATTAGTAAAGTGTGATCCACTACCACTGATGATTGTTCGCGAACACCCAAACCTAGAGAAAATGTTCTTTTGAACAAATTTCATTACAGCTTTGTGGTCATTGGTCTAGGTTGTTAACGCCTCAATCCATTTTAACACATAATCAACAGCCACCAAGATGTATTCGTGACCAAATGATGGTGGAAACGGTCCCATGAAATCAATACCCCAAACAACAAAGATTTCTACAGCTAGAATAGGGTTAAGTGGCGTCATATCTCTATGGGACATATTCCCAACAGATTGGCATCTTAGGCAATTTTGGCTAAAGACATGGACATCCTTAAATAAACTCGGCCAATAAAAACCACTCTGTAGCACTTTGGCCGCAGTTTTCTTTCCCAAAAAGTGCTCCCCACAAGCGAGAGTTTGACAAAAGTTGAGGATGCTTTGGTGTTCAGACTTAGGGACACAACGCCAGATCACTTGATCCGAATAGATATGAAATAGCTCGGGATCTTCCCAGAAGTAATATTTGATTTGAGAAAAGAATCTATCTTTCTCATTCTTAGACCACCCCTCAGGAATTTTACCTACTACTAAGTAATTGACAATATGAATGTACTACGGGGGAGCACTATGAGAGAACAGCTAAGAGATACTCCTTTGGGAAGGAATAGTCCTAGACGGGCTCGCTCTTTTCAATTTGAATTTGGGACAAATGATCAGCTACTACATTTTCAGAACCCTTTTTGTCCCAAATCTCAAGGTCAAATTCTTGTAAAAGAATGATCCATCTAATGAGCCTAGGTTTGGCCTCTTTCTTAGACAACAAATGTCTTAAGGCCGAGTGATCAGAGTAAACAACCACTTTGGTGCCCAATTACGAGCAAAATTTTTACAGAGCAAACACTACAGCTAACAATTCTTTCTCAATGCTGGTATAATTCAATTGGGCTTCCGAGAGGGTACGGCTTGCATAATAGATTATCACAGGACATTTATCCACCCTTTATCCCAGAACAGCTCCGATGGCATAGTCAGAGGCATCGCACATGATTTCAAAGGGCAAAGACCAGTTAGGAGGTTGTAGAATTGGAGCCTTGGTCAGTTCCCCTTTCAAGTACTCAAAGGCTTTAAGACAAGCTTCATCAAAACTGAATGGGATATCTTTTGCTAGAAGGTTGCATAATGGTCTGAAGATCTAGGAGAAGTCCTTAATAAATCATCGGTAGAAACTAGCATGTCTAAGAAAAGAACGGATTTGCTTGACAGAAGTGGGGGGTGGAAGTTTAGACATTATGTCAATTTTTGCTTTATCCACTTCAATACTCTGTTCGAAAACTATGTGACCTAAAATAATGCCTTCTTTGACCATAAAATGGCTCTTCTCCCAACTGAAGACCAAGTTTGTCTCGATACATCGCTGAAGAACTTTTCGTAAGTGTTCGAGACATGTTTTGAAGGAATCTCCAAAGACAGAAAAATCATCCATAAATATTTCTAGGAAATCGCCTGCCACTTCCGAAAAAATTGTCGTCATACACCTCTAAAAGGTTGCTGGTGCATTAATAATCCAAACAGCACTCGTCGGAAGGCAAATGTTCCATAAGGGCAAGTAAAAGTTGTTTTCTCTTGGTCTTCAGGGTAAATGGCTACTTGGTTATACCCAGAATACCCATGTAAGAAGCATAAATATTTTTGCTCGACAAGTTTTTCTAGAATTTGGTCAATGAAGGGCAAAGGAAGCAGTCTTTTTTTGTGACTGCATTGAGTTTCCTAAAGTCGATGCATACTCGCCATCCCATGGTATGTCAAGTAGGGATTACTTCACCTTGATCATTAGTAACCACAATGAGTCCAGCTTTCTTAGGCACCACTTGCGTAGGACTTACCCAACTGCTATCTGAAATCGAGTAGATAATACATGCATCCAACCCCTTAACTACTTCTTACTTGACCACCTCTCTCATATTTGGGTTCAACCTTATTTGCATCTCCCTAATAGGTTTGGCACCCTCCTATGTGTAAATATGGTGCATACAAATAGACGAACCAATCCCCTTCAAATCAGCTACTGACCAACCAATGGCACTTCTATACTCCTTTAATACCTCAATCAGTTTCTCTTCCTGTCTAGAGGTTAAGTCCACTACTATGATCATTGGCAGTGTTTGGTTGGGTCCTAAAAACACATACTTAAGGGAGTCTGGTAAGGGTTTTAGTTTCACTTGCAGGGGAGATTCAAGAGAAGGCACAGGTGGTTCACTCTTTACTTGTGGCAGAGTTTCAACAGTAGGCCAGGATTGAAATGGGTGAGTAGACTTCATTAAGGCATTAGCTTCTTCCGTCGGGTCATCTATTGTGACCAGATTGGTTTCTCTCTACATCTATCATACAACAATTCCTATTCTATTCTGGGTAGGCAGAAAGACTTTCAGACTCATACAGGTCTTCACACTTTCCCTCCTTTTGAAGAGCTGAGATTTCTTCAACATTTTCTAAGTATGGGACATTAAAGGTTGTAAGATCTTGGTATTGGGGAAGACCTAAGGATTCATCTCTGGGGTCTACAACCATCTAACTAAGCATTGAATCATTTTACCACTACAGGTTAGCTTCCATGAGCTGAATTACTTGGCTCTATAATTTTAGGACTGACTGTTGTTGAGCTAAGATCAGTTGTTGGAGCTGCAGAAACCTATCATCAAATGAATTGACTTGATAAGGCTGAACCGGTTGGGTCCCAAGGTAATCATTATACTCATAGTGAGCATGGGCTGTAGACTATTGAGAGTGCACCTCTAGCAGGGTGCTTTCTTGGGCTTGGGCCCAATAAGTGAAATTGGGTTGATTTTCCGTTAGTTGCATGTACTTGCTCTGGAATGACCGGTTGACATGGGCCCGTCGTAGGGCACTAACTAACATGATGGGTCGGGCTTGCACAGATGGAACATGTTGGGTAGGATGACAAGGTTGGGAATGGGCTAAATTTTCGGCGAAATGCAAGGACTTGGTCAAGTCTTTGGGTCGTCCCATTGATCTTGTCCAGTTGTCGAGACACATGGTTCCAATTTATCTATGGCTTAGGTTGGAAGTAGTTTCTCATTCCACAAACTCTGGCCATTGCATTCACTTTATTTTGTTTTAAAATTATTTATTTTGAAATTTGAAATTTAAATTTTGAATTTTAATTTCAAATTTAGATTTTGAAATTTAAACTCAAATTTAAAATTTTTCTCTTTTTTTTTAAATTATAAAGTTATTTTTTTTGAAATTTAAATTCAAATTCAGATTTTGAAATTTAAATTCCCAAAATTTAAATTCAAATTTGAATTTTTAAATTTAAAAAAAAATTGCAAGCAAATCAACCACATGACCTAGGGGCTGACCTAGGGTTTCCTAAACTAGTGGTTTAACCAATGTGAATCATTTTAGGTTCACTTGGAATTACACCACTTCCTTTGGTTAGTCAAGTAAGAGGTGGGGATGTGGGAGGCTCCCCTTGCTCTCGCAAGGACCTAATTAAGTAACCACAAAACCCGCTTTGGCATAGCCATTTAATCTCTTTCCTTAGACACCAACCACCAATTATGGAAAGTAATTACAAGCTTTCCTAAAATTCAGCACACCTTTGAACCAAATGTGAGGCTCCCTAAAGGATTTGCTATCCAAATTTTAAATTAGGGTTAGGGTGAACTGCACGTGAAGGGTGGTGATTTTTGGGCCAATGAAGGGTGATGAAATTGGATGCCCTTAAAATGGATTAACGAAAAAGAAAAATAAACACAACAAATGCAACTAATTACAATGCATGAACAAGTATTTCTAATATGCAATTCAGCAATATAACATAAAAGAATAAAATAAAAGCAAGAGAAACAATTAAAATGATAAAAAGAAAGAAATCCTAACACATTCACAACCAGCAATGATAATTTAACAATTAAATAAACCTATATGATGCATGCTCTAGAATATGAAACACTAAATGTTGGAGTGCAGAAATTAAATTTTTTTATTTTTTTATTTATTTATACATATTTTATTATTATTATTATTAATTTTTTTTGAAATTCGAAATTCTAAATTTAAATTTCAAAATTTGAAATTCAAATTCAGATTCGAATTCAAATTTGAAATTTAAATTCAAATTCGAAAATTTAAACAATTTCCTCTTTAACAATTAATTGTTCAATTAAAGCACTAATAAAATGGAAATTAAATAAGGCAACAAATAATTATAACAAGCAGAAAATAAAAGAAATAATTATGCTAACAAGATTAACAACTACCAAAATAAATTCTAACAAGAAAATTGTTATTCTAAAAATTAAACTGAAAATAAAATAAACAAAAGAAAATTATGTGGCAATAAAAAATTAAAATAAAATAAACGAAAAATAGATCTAGAAACAAAACTGAACAAAAAAAATAATACTAAAAAAATAAATCGGATCTAGAAAAAAATAATTAAAAATTCAAAAATCACTAGTCAATTGAAAAAAAAAAGAGTTTGAAAATAAAAACAAAAAAAAAATAAAAATAAAATGGGACGACCACACCTGAAACGCAATCCAATTTCTCTTTTCTCTTCCGTCTTCCAGTCCCACAATGCTCCGGTACCCCACCTTTTGCTATTACGTCCTGCAGAATCAAAGAGAAACAAGAAATAAATTGGGATAATGGATCAAGTAATCAAACGAAAAAGAAAAAATAATGAAACAAATCTGGAAAAAATAAAAATTTTTCTCTGTGCTTCCCCAACAACGGCGCCAAAAACTTGGTGTGTCCGTAAGCGTGTCGTTAAGCACTTCGGAACACCAATTTAATATCTATAAAATTTTTTGACTCTCAAACAAATACTAACACAGTAAAGGGATGAGAACTGGTCGTATCCATAGGGAAGCGAGCGAAAAATTAATATACACTCAAATCTGGACAAGAGAACACAAGAGGGAAGTGCAGAAATATAAAAATTAATTAATTAAATTGAGAAAAATATAGAATTCAAACAGTACTGAAAGTTAAAAGTGCAAAAACATAAATAAATACAGAAATAAATTAACAAAAGAAACGAAATAAAAATCTGTAATCCAATCAGATGTAGCAGTCTTCGGACCTCTCCTTTGACTCTCGAACTTCTCCAGCTAGGCCTTCTGTGTTACCTAGCCGAATTGTAGATCTGCAGAAAATAAAATGAAGATAAAACGGAATGAAAATAAAATTGCAGAAAGTAAATAACGAAACTGGAATTGAAATAACAAAAATTAAAATTAAAATAAAGTAAAAGTGGTTGGGATCCGATTCCAGAGGTGGCAGTAATGGTATTGGCAAACTACAAGTAGGAACCCCTCCTCTTGCTTGGGCGTTCTCCTCTTCCTCTACCCTTAAACTTCTCAAGATTAACCTTTCGTCTTTCCTAAGGGCAAAATCCAACCCTTTCTCAATAGCCCTTAGGTCCTTTTTATGGAGAATGGTGGATACAACTAGAATTAGAAAGAATGAGGGGGGTGGCAGCTGCGCTTTAGCAAAGATACGGGCGCCCCAGGGTTTCTAATGGAGGGTTAGGATGGTTTTAGGTTGATCCTGAGACTGAGAAGAAAAGGATAAGGCACTCAATATTATGTAAGGCTGAGATTTAATGGCTAAAGGCTGAATGGTGAAGATTAGAAATTAGGTGGCTCCTAGGGTTAATGCTAAAAAGAGAGTGCCCTAGAATAAATGGTGGATATTAGAAGGGATGGAAGGTGAGGATTTAACAGTTAGGGACAGTTAGGGTTTGTTAAGTGTGAAAAGAATGGGTTAAAAGGCGCCCTAGGGTTTGTTAAAGCTTGGGAAGCATGCTAATACAATAGGAGGGGCGCCAAACTGGGTTTAGCAACTAAAAGGCTCCCTCTTGCTTTTAGTTTTTCACGAAAATACCCTCTTTCTCAGCTGGATTTCACACCAACTTCCTAAAATCTCTATTTTAGCGATGAAAACTTGCCAAATTTCCCCATAATTTGCACAAGAACCCTTAGAGGCCACACAACATTGCATTTACTAAAAAAATAGCACATCTTGACTATTCTAAAGCCAAAAATACCCCTGAATTAATACCCTTAGGGCATCAAGATGTAAAGTTATCAATACACTCAGATGATCAATAAAGACTTTATTCTATGATGAAATATAAATAAGCTCAAGCTTCATTTGAAACCTTTCTAACTACTAAAAAACTTATTTCAAGGTCATAAACGAGACTTAACACTAAAAGTGCTCAACCCAATTCCGTAACTCACTTAAACTTTGTTTGAAGTCATTCTAATTACCAAAATGTTTATTTTAAAGTCACACCAGGAAATTTGTTACTGAAATTTTAAACTTAGAAAGTGCAGCATCATAAATTCAGGCGCACATTGGTTAACACTTCACTGACGACAATGGAAACAACCTAATGGCAGAGAGAGAGAGAAGACACATGTTAGCGGCCAAGTAGATATCGCTAGATGGCATTAAATAGCGAGGAAAGAACCAAATCAACCAACAGCGGACCTTTAGACCTCACCAACATTCTGTCGCTCAGTTTTATCCTATTGGGAAAAATACACTTTGCATTTCTAAACCTTATATTTATACCGTACATGTTTTTATTTGGGCTCCTCCCAAACTAAGCCTCAGGAAAAGAAATACTTTAGGCTGCGTATAGTTGCAATGCAAATTTATTTGCACTGATAAACAATGGTAGTGTAAATGATTTCGTGCAAATTATGATATTTATATTTCAAAATTTACCTTGATAACGGTACAAATACAGTAAAATAAGACCTGAAACAGAATAAAAGTAAACTAGAATTAATTTTTTTTCATTTGCACTCTCCCATGCATTTGTACTAATGCAAATAAAATTGCACAGCAGCCCACACAGTCGACTTTGAATCTTGAAAGATCAAGTTATAAGTAATTGAAATTTGATAATTTTGTTTGCAGAGAGGTACCCTATTATATTATTTATCGAGCTGTGAAAAAAGGTTGCTAAGATAGATGGAACACTACTTAAGAGTAGTTCTGACAGTTCCTCGTCCATCAAGAACTAGTAACAAATTAGATCTCATGACAAATTTAAGACGGTACTCTGCGACATACTCGATATATAACTGCAACAAATTTAATATATAACAGCTTTTCTGGTTGCATATAACTAAAACTATCAAAAATTAAGAGTACTCCGCCATACTCGACACCTCTTTACGCCAAACTTGAGCTACCAGGTCCCGCGCCATAACCACCACCTCCACGGCCAAAACCAGGCCTTGCACCAGGACCCTGTGAGTTCAAAAGTAGCACGTTGAATACATAAATGATGAACCATGATTTTTCAGTAGATCATGACTGAAACTGACTGTTAAATCATGACTGCTATCAAATAAAATACTTTTTTGACTGAGAGACTGTTTAATTTGAGAGCAAAAATAGCCCACTCAGCCACAAAAGCCACCCACAATACAATGAGATTCAGTCACACCAGTAGCGGGAAGCTGTTCAAATCCCAAACAAGGTTGCAGTTTAGCTACCAAAACAGCATGCAACAGCTTGCCAAACAAGGTTACCACTTGAATCAGATGTTTAGTGAAGAGGCCCAAGCAAACTCGAAACTCCCCCGGACCCCAATCACAAAATGCACCTGATCATGTTATTTTATAAACTTGAAAGGTAATTAATTGACTTAGTGAAAAGAAGTAGCCTGTTATGATGCTTTGATCCTGCACTCTTGCAAAAGGGCAACCATGTTACCATCTGATATACTCATCATTAGCATAAATAAATCTATACTACTATTAAAAGTGTGAATGAGAGTGAAGAACTCTTGTTTGACTTAAAAAAATCTAATTTTTTAATTTGGTCCACTAATTGTCAGGATATTTTTTTATAAATACACTAATTGTGAGGATATTAACATAAACAACCACTTTTCTTGTCATTTAAACCACTATCCCTAAATCATAATTAAGGTATAAACTCCCATTGAATCCCATTCTTGACTAGAATACCCCTATTGTTGAATTTGGTCCCTCTAATTGTGAAGGCCCAAAATGTAATTTATACTACATTTCCCCTCATTCAATTCCCTCTCATCAAGTTTTATATTTAGAGTACTAACAACTCCCATTCTCTAATTAAATCCTATTAACCTATTCTTTTTACCAATAAATTATACCAATTAGACCTATATCCATGATGTCATAATTAAAATTTTTTAAATAGAAATAAATGAATAGACAAAAAATAGACAATCTCTAATGTTAAGGAAAAATAACAGTGACAAATAATAATTGTTCTTATTGATGTTGAAATGAAATATAAATTCAAAACCAACGTTTGACCCAAAAGGTTTAATTGATGATGGAATGTTTCCTAGATTTTTCAACAATTCAACCTTTAAAATCAAATGTGTCAACCCATGACATTATAGTTCAATAATAAAAAGTAAAAAAAAAAGATAACAAAAATATATATATAAAAAAATGTGTGACAGATTAATTGTTTTCGTATTTGGTGGTGAGTCAACAACTCAACCTTTTGGGTCAAATGTGCCAAACCTTTGATACACTTTACATTTTCATTGCATCCCCAAAGTGTCCCAAAAAATAATTAAAATAAATTAAAGAACATAGTTCCCTCAGGAGACATATTGAACATCCAATCATTGAAAATAATCGGTATTAGCGTGGTAGAAATAAGCATCATTGGGAACGGTAGACTCAATACAAAAAAATGATAGAAATATAAACTACATAAAACAATAATGAATAAGAATCATAATGAGATACTTGTGCTCAGAATTGATCAAAAAAAGAAGATACTTGTGCTCAGATATATGTCAAACAATCTTTTCCCAGACCTTTGAGTAGGTCTCATAATGAGCTGGGAATAAGAATATCATCATTGCATTGGAAAACAGAAGATAAAAAGCATTAGAATCAATGAATATAGAATGCATGCAGAATACAAGTTCACAAAAGTAGTTGGCATGGCTCTAACCACTCCTCTATCAAGAGGTCCAACCCATGCAGCATACAAATTCACAAAATTAATGAATATAGAATGCATGAATGAAAGCAAGAAACAAAGACTAAAAAGGTGAGTGAAGGCCCCTCTTACGTTCTCTAATCAAGGGATCCAAAGAAAGGCTCTGTAGTAGCAGTATCAGGGCTCTTTAATTGGCAAACACCAAGAAAACAGTGATATGTAGTTCTGCTTGTTATGGATGATAATGGAAACATCCAAACCCACATACAGTGTTTTAAAGGCGCAAGGCACAAAAAAGCGCAAGTGACAATTTGCACCCAAGGAGAAGCACAAGGCGAGGCACATGTCTTTTTGAAGCAAGGCGCAAAAATACAAAAAAAAATGCTAAAAAATATAAAAAAAAAAAAGAGAAATTTCAAAAAAAATGACAAAAATTTCAAAAAAGCAAAAAAAGATGAAAAATATTAAACATAATATTAATAAGAAATATAAACTTAATTTTTAAAATTAATGGTTTTAAAAAACCTATTATCTAAAATTAAAATACATAAACATAACATGTAAAGCATTTTCAAATGAAAATTTAAAAATAAAATCAAACATATAAAACATTTTCAAGCATGTAAAACCCACAATCTCTTTTTTTCTTTGATTGCACTACTTCAAGTAGCTAATGTGATGTAAAACATATTACATTTCTAATTCTATGGGTCACCTTTGTGCCATGTGGCCCACGCCCCTTGAGGCAAGCCCAAATAAGTCCATGTTAGGGTCCTAAATTCTTAGTTTCCACACAAAAAATAATGATTTTATAATTTGAATTGCTTTTTAAGAAGATATTTTAGTAGGATGAATGAATAAACATTACCATATAGGGGGTTCTCAGAGCTCCGGGGGTGGAGCCCCCGCCCAGCTGCTAGGTTCAAAAAAAGGGGCACATAAAGCACAACATGGGGTTTGGCAAAACCTTCCCCAACCAAATATATCACTAAAACAGACCTCTAATACTTTAACAACAAAAATCCTATTAATAAATGTTTGCTTGCCTAGGAAATGATGCATATGAAACTTGTATAGGCTAGAAGCCATGACTGACTTGGTTCAGAATCCAGCATTAAAAGGAGATGGGCATGCAATCTGTGTGTCAAGATTGCATTAAACACCATCTAAACTCAGAATCCAGCATTAAACACCATCTAAACTCCAAGGACAGAGTTGCATGGACCCAATCAAGAAGAGCATAAAAGGAGATGGGCATGCAATCTGTGTGTCAACCCTGAAAGGCTCCAAACTCTTGGAGTGCCTATGGAGCATGCATGAATATATTTATGTATATGTCAGAGAGAGTGAAGCGGATAGGGATGAGCTGGGAGCCTGGGACAAGGGAATAAAAAGAGTAACATGAAAATTTTTAGTAAAATGACAAGCACTATGGGCATTTTAAGGGGTAAAGCCAAGAAGCCAAAACAAGGTACTTTAAATTAAAGCCTAAAGGAATGTAGAAAAACGAATTGGGCTTAATTTTAAAATTTTTCTTTATTTTTGTGGTAATGTGGAAAATGGAAACATTTAAATGCCTGAAGCATAGGATGGGGGGTTTGACTTGTATTACGTGTAAAGAGGGAAACAAAAAAGCATAGTGAAGCATGTAGCATATCAACTTGAACAATTCACAACTTTAACCACCATATGCCATCAAGCTACTAGAAACCTCAACTCAACTCAGCCTTAATCCCAACAATTTTCAATTGACTTGAACACACCTCTCTACTCTAATTTATGGACAACATCCTATTTAATTTCTCTATCATTACGTATGATTGTTCCAAGGTAGAGTGGTTTGCATGAGGATTCTCCTGATAACTCATTATTTAATTTCTCATAGTGTGAGAGTCATCACCAAGACATTCATTATGTTTCTTCAATTCAAGTTAGATTCTGCCACCAATTATAATCAGGAAAACAGACTGAGTACTAATTACTACAGCCCAGGCGAGGGGGTCCTCTAGCCACAAAGCTCATACACTCTGCTCCTCTCATTTTTCAGACGTTGTCGTCTATTTTTAATTAAATTATTAAAACTGTAAGAAATTACAATGAAATCCATCATTACTCTAATAAAATCATTCTGAACCTCACCCCCAATAGTTGATGTCTGTACCACCTTCCCTCCCATTAAATCTCCATTGACCCTTTTGACTATCTTAATAAAGCAGGGGCATAAATTAGATGGGTTTGAGTCAAGATAAGAGCCATCCCAACCCTAAAATATGGAACCTAGCATGGACCCAAACTGATATTAAAACCCTAATCTAACCAAATTTCTATTCAAGCCCATGCATTTGGGTTCGCTTGCTAGTAATAACAACAAAACATACAGATAATAAAATATCAGTACTTAACCAACCAATAGAATCTAACAAATCAACAAATGTCAGCAACCATGACAAGGTGCCAAATAGCATTTAAAATTTCATTACCCTATACGATGGTTGGTACTCAGGCGGGGCTCCTCCCTTGTCACCGAACTCACCAGGAGGTCCTCGTGGACCACCACGGTACCCATCACGGTCGCCAAACCTAGGCCGGTCTCCCTCAAAACGAGGCGGTCCACTAAAACCAAAACCACAAACTCGTAAGGATGGTTAAAAAAGCATATAGGCGTAGGCCTACCAGCAGAAAACATTGAAAACGGACATCTTTGGCAGGAAACATTTACCGTGGGCGATCTCCGGGAGGCCCGCCCATAGGCCTCCCAGCAGGTTTAACAGATTTCTTCAAAGTGGCAGGGACGATCTCCGAAGGGAGGTTGAGGTATGTTCGGAGGAATTCGATCCCATCGTTTGTGAGGTACCAATAGTAGTGCATCCAAGCGAAGGTCTCACGCACATACTCTTTCGATTTAAAGCTTTGCATCAACTTGATGACCTGTAGATTCGGCACATCGATGTCCGGGTGCTTCGCAAGATTAAAATCTTTCTTCGCATAGCAAACGCCCTCTGTACATTTACAAGAAATCGAGAGATAAAGTCAGACGTCAGGAATGAAGCAGTGACAATCATTAAAAAGTCCCCACAAACAAGCAAAGAAAAAAAGAAAAGTAGAAACCTTGGAAGAGATACTTGGAGATCTCTCTCCGGTTCTTCTCCGGAATAATCTGCAATTGCGAAGACGAGAATATCAATGATCGAGAACAAATCTAATAGTAATGAGCATAGCAACCTCAAATGCATGGTTATAGAGAAAATAGCAAGTTTTAGTACCATGGCTACAAAGGTGAAAGACGCCTTCTCCTTCCTGGTTCTCTCGTTTATCTCTCTCCGTTTTCAGTCACAGCAGAGACCCCAAAACCCTAGAAACGTTTTCTTATATAGTTAGATTTGGGCCGAGATTGAATCTAGGGTTATTTGGCTCTCGTACCAGGGCGGCCCAGTTCGGTCATATATACTTATGACCAGCCCGAAGACAGGCCATGGACTGACCTTATTGGCTACCGGGGCTCCAAGTACGCTGGTTGAGCCACAAGGCCCACAACCACAATATTCATCAAGTGAAGTAGTGTTTACTTTTTTTGGTAGAGAAAATGGGGTGCTACACAAACCTTGGTAGCTCCAAGGTTCAAAAAATCATTACGTATCGGCCGGTATTGTATCGTATTGGATAGGGGTGCTCACGAACCATGGGGTATTTTTTTAAATTGAACTGACTTGATAGGTTTTTTAAATATGAAACCAAAATCAAACTGATGCAATCGGTTCACTGGTTAAACACGATTTGGTTTTTTAGTTTTCTTATGCACTTAAAATTAAAAAAAAAAACTAAAATTGTCAGTGCCGAAATGGTTGGTGTCGATGGTTGTTGTCGATTGTCACCTGAAGTGAAGCTTGAGAGGTGGTGTCTGGCAAAGCTGTAGAGAGGAGAGGTGAGAGAGAGAGAAGAGAGATACAGATATCAGAGATGGCATTGGTGCTTGCTTTCCGGCGAAGTGGCAACCAATGTTGCCGCTTGGTGCTGGTGGTTGGCGCGGGCCGCGCGACCATCTGGGGAATACAAAGATTTGAAGATGACTGTAAGAAAGATTGAGAACTTCGAATAAAACTGAGAGAGACAAAAGAGAAAAGACTGAGAGAGTGAGAGAAGGTTTAGCCATTTAGGTTTCTAATTCGAAGAGACAAAAGAGAAGAAAGGCTTGAAAATTTTTTATTTTCGAGACTGAGAGACTGGGAGTCTCCAATTTGTAGGGGTGTAAACAGATCGAATTTGAATTGGATCAGGCAATATCCGAATTTGAATCCGATTAAAAAATCCGATATCCAATGGATATTGAAAATTATCCGAATTCAAATCCGATTAAATATTCGAATATTCAATTCGATTCAAATTTGATTAATTAATTATTTTAGATAATTAATAAATATTTTATTGATATAAAGTATATAAATATATAACTTATTTATATAGATTAATTATTATATATATATAATATAAATCCTATTTTATATATTATATATAAGAATTAAATAATCGACCGAATTTGGATATTTATTGAATCGAATCAGGTCATATTCGAATATGAATCTGATTAACTATTCGATATGAATAGGATTTTTGAATACCATTGACACCCCTACCAGTCTGGCACTCTAGCACTCTAGCAGAGGCAGACTACTGAATAAACATTCAATTGAAACTTTATTCGATTTTCAAAAAAAAAATATATATATATATAATATTATATAAATATATATTACTGTATATATATCGATCGGTTCGGTTAACTGCCGATTTTTTTAAATGGTTAACCGAAACCGAACCGAAAGTATCAGTTTTTTAAGAATATCAAACCGAAACTGAACCAACTAGTTCAGTTAACTAGTTTTTTTATTCGGTTTCGGCCGGTTCAGTTTTTTAGTTGTTTTTCGCTCATCCCTAGTATCGGGCCCTTCCCGATACGCCCCTATAAGGGTTGTATTGGGTCAGGGCCTGGTTCAAAGGGTAGCTGAGACTTAAACCAGCCCCTCTAAACCAAAATCGAAAAAAATAAATGGAAGTTAAAAAAAGGGTCGATACTGGCCAATAAGTATCAATACTTTGAACTTTGGGTAGCTCTTCCCCAAGAATCAGAAAAACAAATTTAACTAATGTTATGTAATATTTTTTTTTCAAGATTTCTTAGCATTTATCACAACTAGAAGCAAGATGGTATACATCACCATGTCAACCTTCTAAACCTCTCTTCCTAATTTCTTGTTTTTTTTTTTTAATTTCACATAATTACCCATTAGACCAAGAAATAACATAGGCTTAACTATTTCTAACAAGCATAAAGAAAGAGGGATTTGCTTTTCTAATGTTTAGCAAAGTGGCATCACTTTCCCTTACTTTCTCCTAAATTGTCTCTAATTCCTATATATCTCCTACATTATCTCTAATTCCTATTTATCCTCTCCCCACTTTTTATCCACACCTATTTAAAAAAGTTTCAATTAAAAATTTCAGAATTATTTAAATATTATAACAAAATTATATACTAACTTTAAAATATTTATTCAAAACACAAAAAATAATTATAATAGATCTAATAATATTCTAATAATTCTATATTTTTACAAATTCCATCATGAAATTATGTAGTAATAATATAAATTATAATTTTATGAATTATTCAATTTAAATGTCATTCAATAAATTTAAAAAATATTAAAAGTAGAAAAATAATTATAATAGATTTCATAATATTCATATTAATAATAATTTAACATTTAAAAAAAATTAATAACAAATTATGTAATAATAGTACTAATTATAATTTTATGGATTATTAAATTCAATAAATAATTAATATTTTAAAATTTTAAATAACAATATTATTTAAATAACTAAACAATATTGTAAATAACTAATTTCAGTTATATCAATTACTAATTATAGAAAATAACTTTCAAAAAAGTTAATATTTATCAGTAATAATTTTACAATAATAGTGTATATTCATTACATATTTATATGCACTAAAATTAATATTTATAGTATTTATAGTAATTATTTATTATATTTTTTTATAAATATATTTTCAATAATTATTTATAAATCTATTTTTGTTTTATTATTTAACAGAAATTTGTCAATAATTATTGGAGATTGAACAACTATTCTTAACATTTTAAATTTAAGTTATTGTATTTATTGAATTTTTGTTATAAATTTATTTTTAGTAATTATGTATTTTTTATAATTTATTGCTTAATATTTATTAGAGATTAAACTATTATTTGAGATTACACTATTTATTGACTAATTTAGTATATTTCCAATATTTGTAACTGTTGTATTTTTATTAGATATCTATTGTATTTTCATTATAAATTTATATTTAATAATTATGTATTTTTGCTATAAATTTTTAATAATTATTAGAGATTAAACTATTGTTATTTATTAGAAATTAGACTATTATTTTAGTTAAAATTAGGAGTGTTCAAATATTGGTTCAGCTCGATTATAGGTTGTTTCGCTAACCAAATCGACCTAGTCAGGTTGGGAGTTTATCACTAGAAACTGACTAACCATTAGTGAAAACTGGCCAACTCATGTTGTATTGGTTTGGATCTATTTTTTATTTAATTTGTTTGTTCAAAAGATTTAAACTTAAAAATTAAATTTAAATTTAATAAATTATAGTGGTATTATTAATAAATACATTACTGACATAAAATATTTTAGACTACAAATTTGGTAATTTTCCCACTTTCCCATATTAAAAAGTAAAACATTAATATATATCCATGGTCAAGTCAGTTCGGTTTTGGTCGGTTTACAAATGGTCAAACCAAAACTGACCTAACTTGGTTGGGTTGGAAAATTGCTGAACCAAAGCCGATTGGAAAATACTAAAAAATCGACCAACTAGGATCGAGTTTGATTGGATTGGTCTTTAAAATATTAAAATACAAAACAATTATATACTCTTATGTGTTTCTATTATTTAGCTTTCGCTTAATAAAGCTCGTGCATAGCATGGGTCTCCGCTATTATCAAATACATCGGGTATGCAAAGGTTGCGTACATAGGTATTTGTGGGTTGGACATTAACATTTAAAACCATTAGAATACCTACACTCTTTGTTGTATTGTTGGATATTATTGATAAGATACAATGTGTCATGTGATGTGATTTTTTTTTTGTACTAAAAAAGGGAAGATATCATTCATTATAAAACTCCATCAAGAAGGAAATACAAAGTCATAATTCTTATTCAGGTAATGATGAATTCAAGAGGTAAACATATTCGTGGTCATAAAAGCATTTCTTGGTTGAGTAACAGCTTTTGTGAGCTCATGGGCAAGAGTGTTTGCAAGTCTAGGAGTGTAGGAGAATCGAACACGTCTTCTTTTGCAATTTAGACTATGGGTGTCATGAATCATCGGGTGAATGGGGAAGATGTTTTGTTTATCCCCCTGATAAAGACTATCAATTTTACCCCCCTTTTAAAGATTTTCAATTGCCTATTTTGAGTTAGACTCGAAGATAACATTATGCAAACCAACTTGTTCCATTACACCCCCTGACCCGTTCTTGAGTCAAAAACTGTTGACTTCGTTAGAAAACTGCTGACCTGGGCGATCGAACCGTCAATTCATTTGACTTGGATAGCGGTTCATGGTTTAAGAAATTACAAAGAGGGGATAAACTCTAAGTCTAAGACACGAACTCAAATCTGATATCTAGAGAGAGAAGAAGAAGAAGAAGAAGAAAAAGTTGCAGAGATCTGAGAAAAATTTTGAAAAATCAATCTCATATCTGAGATCCATGAACTCATATCTCATATCTCATATCTGTCATCTGCATTGTTAGCGTTGTCGCCATCGCTAGTGAACATCAAATCATTCTCCTCCTCTTCCTTCTTCTTCCCTCCTTCCCTCTTTCATTCCTTCCTTTTCTTTCTCTCCTTTTCCTTTTTTTCCTTTCTCCTTCCTTTCTTTCTCAACCGACAAAAGACTCTCTTCTCTACTTCTCCTTTCTCATATATAACTATATATAACTATTTGCTATTTTGCCCTAATACAAACCATCTGAACCGTTCAACCTAGACAGTCAAACCGCTGACCCTTAAACCAGTACCTAGAACGATTTCGTTTTTCGGGTCAGTTTTTAAAACTTGATGCAAACCTATCCTTTTCACTAGCATTGCACCCAAATGCAGGTTTCTAGTTCTTGCATCTAAGGCTGAACTACATATATCTGTTGCAATTGAGCTTTTACAATTGTTCTAGATCTATCCCTCGCAATACAAGCTAAACTTGCTGAGAGTCGAGAGGCTCCCAAATCGCTAGACTTGGGGGTGAGATTGAACTGCTTCATTCTCACACTAGAGATCTGCTGGCAGTTTGTTGCTAATTGAAATCACCTCCAATGGGTTTTTATCAACTCCTCTAAAAACCAATTCATTCTTGGTGAGCCAAAGCTAACAGCATATGTTTGCTTATAAAGCTCTCCGCCTCTCATAATCTTCATCAGTGTAGTTTTCTTTCTTAAACCAAGATACAATCCACTCATTTATCTATATGGTTGAATTCATCACTTCTAGATATGTAAACTAGAGGGCAAGCCAACCAAACTACTCTTATGAAGGGGCACTTCTGTAATAAATGATTCAAGTCCTCCTCCACACCATCACATCTCAGACATAAGGAAGAAATTGCAATTCCCCACTCCACCAGATGTTTCCCTACTACAACAACTTTATTGCAAACTCTCCAGATAAAGTTTTGGATCTTAGGAGGCACACGATGTCAGCACCCAATTTTTGCTCGGTCCCTTCACCCTACCTCTTCATACCCACCTCTTAATCCCAAAAACTTGGAAACACAACCAGGTTAACTTGACACTTTCCAAAACATGAAATACCCTCCTTTGACATAATCCACAAGACGAATAAGAACCTTGAGATCAATATCAATGTCCGATCAGACATTATCCCCATACTTGGAAAACTATAACTTAGTTACACATCAGTTTCCATGACTACACTACAAAGATCCAATGTTCATCACACCAACTTCCTTTCTAACGGCCCTGATCTCTGCGATATTCAAATTTTAACTCCTCCAAAATTCAATTCTGATGGCTCTAAGCGGTTACCAATGTCAGCTATATCTTTCTTAGATCAGAACTATCCACTTAACTCCTTACCATGCCTACCTACCAAATTATAGCTCAAAATTCCCCCGTTTGACCCCCATCAAGCCTAAATCATTTTTTAGAAAATCTCATTAATTAGATTTTACCATCTATCATTCTAATTTTATGACTAATAAAATAATACTATTGTATTCGGGGACCTAAAAAACCGTAGCACATTAAATTTCATGACCAAACACTCTCATTTGACTGTTGAGAAAATAAGATTCAATTTCAAGCCCTCTTGTTTATTGGAAAATCATAAGCTAAGACCATGATATAAACTAAATCAGTCAATCTACACCTCTGATCAAAGATCCATCACTTCCATCAGATTCAGAATGTTTAAAAATATCTACCCACCAAATTTCACACAAAATTTCCCTGTTTGACCCTTCATCAAACAAAGAATCTATTTTAGCGAATCTTGTTGATCCGAACTTGTTAGCCATAGATCTCAATCATCCTAACCCTATTTGTCCAATCAAACCTTACCACTATGTTTAGAGACCCAAAAAACCCTAGCATACCAAATTTCATGACCAAATTCATTTGTTTGACTATTAAACTACAAATATACCTTTTCGATATACCAAATTAAATTACTACATCATTCGTCCCAACCTGAAGCCTCAAAAAGGTGATGGCCGATGTCAAACCCATTTTTGACTCATTAAGACACTTGGACCAATGAAACAGAGCCTAATAGATTCAAAAAGCCCTAAAGTCCCAAGATATCTCTACTTAAAACCAATAAAAGACAAAATAACATTTAAAAGTTCACCACATTTATATTTTCTACCACTAATAGTGCTAAATACGAGACTACCATGACAGGCATGCCCCAAGCTCCCATTGGACATAGAAAACCCATGAAAACCACACCCAAATCAAAGAAAATGTTTCACCTAATAGAAAAGTTTGATTAGACATCTATTTCTCTGAAGAATCTTTGTCAATTTGTATGAAAAAACTTTATTGAATCCCAAGCACTATAGCTGAATGAATTCAAACCTATCCCCCTCCCTTTCTCTATATATACTAATATAATTTGAACTCAAAACTGTATCTTATTAATTAGAGGTTACTGTTTGTCATTCCAATTTCATGACTAATCAGACCTTACCATTGTATTCAGGGAGCCAAAAAATCCCATTACATCAAATTTCATAACCAAACACCTCCATTTGATCATTGAAAATGTAAGATTCAATTTCGGGCCCTCTCGTTGATTAGAAAACCATAAGCTAGGATCATGACCTGAACTAAATCTATTAATCCACTCTTCTTATCAAAGATCCGTAGCTTCCATCACATTCATGACAACCAAAAGTGCCTACCTACCAATTTTCATCCCAAAATTCCCTGTTTGAGCTTGATCCTTAATCAAACCAATGTCATACTTCGGCAAGTCTTGTTGATCTGAACTTGTTAGCCATAGACCTCAATCATCCTAATCCTATTTGACTAACCAGACATCACCATTGTGTTTAGAGACCCAAAAACCCTATCACGCCAAATTTAATGATCAGATTCATCCATTTAATTGTTAAACTAGAAAGATATCATTTCAATGCACCAGATTAAATTGCCACATCATCTATCCCAACCTAAAGCCTCAAAATGGTGATGGATGATGTCAAACCCATTCCCGACCCATTAGAACACTTGGGCTAATGAAATAGAGCCTAATAGACACAGAAAGCCCAAAAATCCCAAGATATCCCTATTTAAAACCAAGAAAAGTCAAAATAACATATTAAAGTTCATCAAAACTGCTGGAAACTCCTGTCAAGGTACATACGAAAGGTAAGTCTTTCATTTTAACTTTTAAACTTGATTTCGTAATCTCTGTTTTTTTTTTTTTTTTTAGTTTTTCTTGGTTGCTTGAGGTTTTGAATAGGGGTGCTCACGGTTCGGTTAACCGAATCGTGGGGTATTTTTTCAAACCGAATTGACTTGATTAGTTTTTTAAATATCCAAACTGAAATCGAACCGATGCAATTAGTTAATCGATTTTTCATTTTTTATAAACTTAAAAAAAAAAAAAAAAACTAAAACTATCAGTGGTTGCTATCGATGTCGGACTAGTTGGTGCCAATGGTTGCTGTCGGCTATTGCCTGAAGTGAGAGCTTGAGAGGTGGTGCTTGGTGGAGCCGCAAAGAGGAGAGGTGAGAGAGAGAGAAGAGAGATATAGAGATCAGAGATGGCATTGGTGCTTGCTTGCCAGCGAAGCGGCAAATGGCATTGCCGCTTGGTGCTGGTGGTTGGCGCAGGCTGCACGACCATCTAGGGAATACGAAGAGTCAAAGAAGACTAGAAGAGTAAGACTATAAAAGAGACTGAGAACTTCGAATAGAACTGAGAGAGACGAAAGAGAAAAGACTGAGAGAGTGAGAGAAGGTTTAGCTGTTTAGGTTTCTAATTCAAAGAGACAAAAGAGAAGAAAGGCTTGAAAATTTTCGATTTTTGAGACTGATAGACTAGCAGTTTGGCATTTTGGTAGAGGCAGATTTTTGAATAAACTTTCAATTAAAACTGTTAACCGCCAGTTTTTTAAATGGTTAACCAAAATTAAATGAAACTATTGGTTTTTTAAGAATATCGAACCAAAACCAAACTTATCGATTTTTCAATTCAATTTTGATTGGTTTGTTATTTTTTTGCTCACCCCTAGTTCTGAAATGTTGGAGAACCATCGTTTGCAGTTTTTTCTTGACTGGGAATAGAGGCACAGAGGCGAGGGTCTTAGGGAAATCAATACCTAAGACCCGATAACATCACCTCAAAATCGGTCGTAGGAGAAGTTGAAAGGATGTTCCTCTAGATTTAAGAAATTTCTATAACCATTTTTGTTTTTCTCCAAAAGAAATTGAGCCTGAATAACTCTCGTACTAGGCTACTACAGTAGCTTGGAGAGAGAGGTGCCTAATACCTTCCCTTTCACAATCCTTGGGACCTAAAATCTCTCGGTTTCAATCCTTTTCCCATGGAGAATGGAGTCACTATCAAAGACTTGAATCAAAATTTTCAAATCTAAAAATGAGGGCCCGTTTCCTCTAAAACCGGGTGGTGACTCCATCTTTTTGAGCCGACTATGAGCTTCCCGAAGCTCACAGTTGGTGACTCTACTAAGGAGTTATCAAGACCTTTGCAGGTGTTATTCTAGTTTAATTTTATGTTTTTTTTGTTGTGTGATGTAAAGATTTAAGAATTAAAACTTGATTACGATTCAAAACCACGTTTTAGCATTCTCTGGTGTGGGAGACTTCTTCCTTGTATGCCCAAAACCATCCCTAGGTCAAAATTGCAACCAAACTTTCACCCAAAACCGTTGCTGTGCCAAAATCACACCTTCCTTTCAGCCCATCACAACCTAGAAATTTGAAATCGTACTTTCCTTTAGCTCCATCGCAGCTCAGAACATCAAAATCTTACATTCCTTTCAGCCCATCGCATCCCAGAAATTCGAAATCGCACATTCCTTTCACTCAATCGCAACTCATAAATTCAAAATCGCAACTCCTTTCATCCCATCGCAACCCAGAATATCAAAATCACACCTTCCTTCAACTCTATAGCAATTAGAACATTAGAATTGCAACTCCTTTCAATCCCATCACAGCCCAAAACCTCAAAATCAAAATTCCTTCAGCTCCATCACAGCTCAGAACATCAGAATTGCACATTCTCTTAATCCCATCGCAATCTAGAACTACAAAATCACACTTGACTTCAGCTCTGTTACAGCCCAGAACATCAAAATTGCTCTCTTTTAGAGCTTCATCGTGTTTCAAAATCTTCCCATTATAGCTCAGAATAGGGGTGATCATGGGCCAGGCCCGGGCTGGGCTTTGCAATATGATAAGGGCTATAGCTTAGGCCCAGGCCTAGGCCGGCTCAGGTTTCTGGGCTTGAAACATAAGCCCTAGCCCAAGTCTATACAGGCCTGGACAACCTAGAACATCAAATTTGCTCTCTTTCAGAGCTTCATTGTGTTTCAAAATCTTTCCATTACAACTCAGAATAGGGGTGATCATGGGCCAGGCACGGGCTGGGCTTTGCAATATGATAAGTGCTATAGCTTAGGCCTAGGCCCAAGCCCAGGCCGGCCTAGGGTTCCAAGCTTGAAACATAAGCCCTAGCCTAGGTCTATACAGGCCTGGGCCAGGCCGGGACGGATTCTGGGTCAATGTCACTCATATATAAAACATTACATATCTATATATTAAATGACAAACATGTATATAAACTTATTTTATACATTATATAATATAAAATATTACATATAATATAAAGTATACATGTTATAATATTTATATATAAAATATATAATATAATGTAAAATAACATGTATACACATGTATACGTTGTACACAATATGTGTAAGTTTAAATATATGTGGGCTAGTCTTGAAGTATTAAGCCCAAGCCTGGTCCTAAAATTTACAGGCCTGATGTGGGCCCGGGCCCGGGCCGAGCTTGTGCGGGCCAGGCCGGGCCGGGTTGAAATGATCACCCCTAGCTCAGAACCCTCCCATCACAACCCATAAGCCTAAAATCGTAACTCAATTCAGTCCCATTATAGCCCAGAACTGCAAAATCACACTTGAGTTTAATCCCATTGCAGACCACAACAACAAAATTGTAACCCCTTCAGAGCTTCATTAGACCTCAAAACCTGTTCATCACACCTTCCTTCCTGCTCATCGCATCGAAGAACCTGCTCATCACACTTTAGAACCTGCTTATTGCACTCTAAAACCTGCTTATTACACCTTAGAACCTACTCATCACACTCCAGAACTTATTCATCACACATTATTTCCTACTTATCACACTCTAGAACTTGCTCATCGCACCTTACAACCTATTCATTGCACCTTCTTTCCTACTCATCACATTCTAGAACCTGTTCATTGCACTCCAAAACCTATTCATTGCACCTTCCTTCCTGTGCATCGCACTCCAGAACCTGTTTATTGCACCTTCCTGCTCATCGCACTCTAGAACCTATTCATTGCACTGTCCTTCTTGCTCATCGCACTCCTGAACCTGTTCATTTCACCTTCCTTCCTATTCATCGCACTCCAGAACCTGTTCAACACACCTTAGGACCTGTTGATCGCATTCCATAACCTGTTCATCGCTCTCTAGAACCTGCTCATTGCACCATAGAACATGTTCATCGCACTCTAGAACCTTTTCATCGCACCTTCTTTCCTGATCATCACACCTTCTTGCGTGCTCATTGCATTCCAAAACTTGTTCATTGCACATTCCTTCCTGCTTATCACACTCTAAAACCTACTCAACACACCTCAGAACCTATCCATCGCACCTTAGAACCTACCCATTGCACCTGAAATCACCCCATCTACCTTTCTCGTACCTGGTTATCGCACCATATCCTCCATTGCAGTGCACTTGTTCTCTATCTTGACTAGCCTTCAGTATTGTGAAAAAAATTATAGTTTTTGGTTGGTAAGCCCCTTGTTTTTTTCCTTTTTTTTGTTTTTTTGGGTTTTTTCCTTCCCCCCTCTTTTCCTTTGGTAATCTCTCAAAATTTGTAGTTTTTTGCCTTCTTTATAACTGAGTGCAATTAGCCTTGTTTTATGGTAGGAGTAAATTGTATTTTTTTCTTGTTTTGCTCTTTCCTCTCCTTTGTTTTGATTAAAAATGCATCAAGAGAACTTAGCTTCTATTAGATTTTCATATGTGGCCACTTAGAGACTTATAGGATTGCTTGTAAGCTTGAACATATGGCTGCATTCTCCCCTTGTTCTTTGTTGCTTTCCTATTTATCTTTCTTGCATGCTTGAACACTCACAGCCACACATGCTCTCATTTAAATAGAATGGGAATATCATTTTATCTATTAGAGGAAAGATAGTAGGTGTGCCTTTGGATTTTCGTCCTCAAAGGCTCCACCAAAACCTTCAAACTAGCCACCAACCAAAGAAGCCCACTTGTCAATGGGTGGATGTTTGAAAGTTAGCAGCTTGACTGGAACTTCTGTGTCTAGAACCCACCTAACAACTTCATGCATCGAACCTATAATACCCATACATAGAAGCCTTAGATGAAAGTAGGATAGAGGAAATGTAATATAATTAGGACTAGGACACCATGAGTGTTGCACTATGTGGTTTCCATCTCTAAAAGTATGATAAAAAAATAAAATCCAAACTCTTTCAACCCGTTAAAAAAAACAATAAAAAAGAACATTTGATCTTCCATTAAAAGACACTAAAACACCTTAAAAGTCACCGAAGGCAACACCTAGGCCCAAAATTCCAAATGTTATCAAGTTTAAGCTTGGTTCCAAGTAAGCTTCAACATATCAAAATCTTGAATCAAAGTCAAATAAAAATAATAATGTAAGATAAAAAAAATTGAAACCAGTTAAATAAAAAATAAATCAAAATCAAATCCACAAGTTTCATCTAAGATTCAAATTACAATAATAAGGATAAGAAATTTAGGAGTTAAGATCAAAATCAAAACTACAATTATTAGAGTTTGAAATTCTCATCTAAAATGATCATCTTTTGGCTCTAGGTTTTTGTTCCCTATCTTGGTTAAGTAGATGCATGACTCTATGAATTCAACTCTTAAGAAGTAGCATCAAAATGTCACCTTGACCCACTCCGGGAGTATCTAGTAGATATATATGATAAAGGGTTTAACCCTCCCTTGACCAATATCAAAGGATACTACATTCACTTAACCAAACTTAGGCCAAGTAGATGTTTGGCTCTATGAGTTACTCTTGAGAAATAACATCAAAAGGCTACTTGGACTTTCATACCTTCAAAACTTTGGGATCTCAAGTAGGTACACATAGGGTGTAGGGATTAATATTCCATTAGCCAGTATCAAAAATACATTCTCATGATCCTTCATAAACTTTCGAGCTCAAATATCTTTTTTACTCTTCTCCAAACTGAGTAGATGTTTAACCCAATGAGTTTACTCTTGGAGAGCAACATCAAAAAGGTTCTTGTTTCATAAACATGGTGTAGGAACTAATTACTCTCGACATTTCCTTCAAGCCTTAACATTTTCTAAAACCCAAGAATATTTTCTAATTATAACTTTATCCTAATTACAACACTAGTTGCCCAAGTCCCAAAATTAATAATAAAACGAGGGAAAAGAACAAATGCACCAAATAAAATCAAATCATAATAACTAACTCATAATAAAAATCAATTTCCAGAATCATCCAATATAAAAATCTATCAAGTCAACAAAAACACAATAAATGAACTACTCATAAAATGAAATGAAATAAAATTGTAAAACCATCAAATTCTATTGTAAGGATTGTCAAAATAAAGTCCCTTTATCAATTACTAACTCACATGATAATAATGATGTATGGCCAATTGAAAAATTAACCTTCCATAAACTCTAGAAAACATCAAAGTCTATGATTACTCTTTTAATCTCATCAAAATCAGTAAAGTTAATCAAGTTTGCTCAGACCCCCAAAAGGTTTTTCAAAGTTTCTTTGGACAATGGATTTGTTTTCCAACTTCAAGTTTGACCTTGGCTTTCTCACCTTCTAAATGTTTTGCCCCCTCTTTGTATCCTCCTTTTAGACCCCAAAACTTGGAATCACAACCAGACCAAATTGGGACTTTAAAATCCCTCTTTTGACACAATCCATAGGACAAATGGAAACATCGAGATCAGTATTGCAATCAAATATGGCCTATAAACTTGGGAAACCATAAATTAGTCACACATCCACCATTTGTCACATCAACTTTCTAATGACCCTAATCAAATACATCCATCGCCTCAAGATCATTAGGATACAATCAACTAGTGAATCCCTCTGTAAATCTACAATGATTAACCTCAAAAGTGCTAAGATTCTATTTTGACAACCTTGTACAACTAGAAGTAGAAAACCTAGATAAACCATTTCTTTCTAATATCAGAACCATTCATTTGACTCCTCACCTTAATTAGTACTTACCAAATTTCAACTCAAAATTCATCATTTGACCTACCATCAAGCCCAAATCCTATTTCAACAACTATCATTGATTATATCTTATCATTTATCACCCCAGCTTCATTAGGCTAATCAAACCTCATCGTTGTGTCACAAAACCCAAAAAACTCTAGCATGTAAAAGTAAGGTTCTATTTCAGACCGTCTCGTTAATTAATAAACCATTGACCCAAATTAAATCCATCAATCTACACCTATGATCAAAGATCAATCACTTTTATCAAATTTAGGACATTCAAAAGTGCCTACCCACCAAATTTTATCTTAAAAATTCCCCCGTTTGATCCTTCATCAAACAAAGATTCTATTTTAGCAAATCTCATTGATTCAAACTTGTCAGCTATAGATCTCCATCATCTGTTAGACAGTTTATGCCCTTAGCTCTAATCAGATTGATGTACATTAAACATTTACTATAAATGAACAAAAGTACATAATTGATTCATGTTATACCTAGTGTATTTTTGTGTAATTACCCTTAAACTAGATAGTTATGAGACTCATGTTAGTTTAGAATGTTCTTAGCCATTGGATAAACCTAGAGACCTTTATCCTACCAAGCCTGACACTAATGTGCTGCCAAGCCGGTTGGGGTAGCTTGTCTCAGCTGCCAGGGTTAGACACAAAGCACATGTAGTGTGTGTTTGTTTGAAACATTGAACCCGTACCATTTTTCAGTTATGCTCTGAACCTAGGAGACTGATGAACCTACAATTTATCTATATTTTATGAGGTTTTTGCATAAAATTTTATGCTGGTTTAATTAGATTTTGCCCTATTTTAGCTTGATTGCAAGAAAGATTTCAGGGGGAGCCAAATCAACAAAAAGAAGGCAAAAGCAAGAAAAGAAAACCCAAAATTTATCAAGTTCAGCCCGGCCCAGCCATGAGAGCAAGGGAGTTTTCATTCGGCCCAAGAAGTGCAAGCTAACTCTTTGGAAAACCCAAAGGAAGAAGCCTAGTAAGAAGGAAATTTCGGCCCAGCCCATTTTTAGCCCAAATAACAGCCTAAAGTGTAGCCCACATGAGCTCAAAAGCAAGCTAAGTTGTAGCCCAAATAGCAGCCCAAAGGGAGCTAGGGGCGGCAACTCCTAGATGTTTCTTGAAGAGAAGGAGGGAGCACTCTAGAAGGTTCATGAGGGGTGTAATACACCCCATTCTAGAGGCTTCAAGAAGGGGCAAGAGCCCCCTTGAAAAACTATATAAGGAGGCCTCTAGGAGGGGAGAAGGGTGTTCAATTGCTTGAGAGGAAGGCTCTCCCACTCTTAGAGGTTCGGCCACCTTGAGAGAAGAGAAGAGAAGAAGGCTAGGTGCAAGGAAGAAGAAGAAGAAGGGCTGAAGGAAGTTCAAGACAAGCAAGCTAGAAGAAGAAGGTGAGTTCGAATTGAGGGTTTGTGATTCAAAGATCTTTTGTAATAAATCATTTGTAGTTTCATTCTCTTTTGATTTGAATTCAGTTTCTTAGTTATATGTTCTTTCTTCTTTCTCCTTGTTCCCATTCTTCCTTGATGTATTTCAGCTTGTAAAATTTCAGTTCAGCAATCTAATTCTTTTTGATTCATTCAAATGGTCATGCATTGTACTTGAAGTTTCTTGAATAAGGGTGTGATTGTAGATTAATTCGGCCAACTAACCTTCAAAACTCAGATCTGAATTCTCAGATCTAAGATTGCAAGATCTGAATTGCTTGAAAGAGAATTCAGATCTGCAATTTTCAGATTGGGCGAATTAATCTACAGCTTGGAATTCCTAGAGTGCTTGAGAGAGACTCTAGGAATTCAGATCTACTATTCAAGAACTGAATTGAGTGCAAGGTTAGAGATAACTTGCACAATTCAGTTGGTGATCAATTCAGATTTGAATTGATGCCTTAGAAGTGTTTGAAGAAATGCATGCATGGGGATTAGATTCTTGTTAGAGATAGAAGAACCGTCACTCATGCATAGGATGAACATGCGCTTGAGAGAGGCTGTTCATGACCTTGGGGTTTCACCAAACCAAGGCTCAATCATGATTCATTCGAATGATCCAAATTAATAGATTGCTGAATTCTGAGATTGACATTTACTGCTTACTCTTCTAACCTGAATTGAAGGCAATTGGGCCAATGATTTAGATAGATTTTAATTTAGGATTTCTTAGCTTTCATTAGAGTTTTGATTTATTTATTGATCAGATAAGAAGTGCTCAATTTAGTATTGGTAATTGTTTCCTAAATCCTCGTGGGAACGATACTTCACTCTCTACTTTATTACTTGAACGGCTAGTGCACTTGCTAGTGTCACAATGAGCAACACACATCAAGTTTTTGGCGCCGTTGCCGGGGATTATGGTACTGCACTAAGTGTCGGATTAGGCTTTCCTTGATATGCCAATTAATGATATCCTTCAGGGGTCAAAACATGGATATGTTGGGGTAATCTGAGAATTCACTTGAGTGGGTGATCATAGTGAAAGGATCAGCCCTTTTGTCGGACAAAGTGAATGATCGGGGACTGCACTCTATCTGATGGAAACTTGCTAGCAGTCGATTATGGTACTGCACTAAGTGTCAGATTAGGCTTTCCTTGATATGCCAATCAATGATATCCTTTAGGGGTCAAAACATGGATATGTTGGGGTAATCTGATAATTCACTTGCAGCTGAGGGAGATGTCCTCTCTTCTTAGGTAGTGTTTAATCATTATGGGATGAGAGGTTAAGTGTAAGACCATTTAGGGCTTTTATACCTGATGGGCTATATCTCACTAAGTCCATTGTCCTTGGGCCTTCATAGGATGACTTGACTCAGTGACCATTTAGTGTAAATGTTTGGGTTCATTAAGAGTCCATAGTGATGGATTCAGGGGTTCACTGTGTCAATAGTGAATTCGGCTAGGCTTTGTTATAGAAGTTAGGTTGAACCCATGTGGACTTTTGTGAGGTCAATGTTAGGGTCCCATGCCATACAAAGGGAGCCAAGTTAGCCAACAATCAATAAGGGACGTGAGCCACTTACTTAATGGGAACTAGGGCCCAAGATTAATTAGATTAATCAAGGGTGTCACATGATAACTTAAACAATCATTTGACATGGGGCAAATATGGATATAGATCAGGGTTTGGATCAACAGATAAGAGAAGCTCCTAATCAGATTAGGAGATTAGCTCTTTAAGGGTTATAAATAGGGGAGGGCGAACTTCTCTAGATTACTCTGCTCTAAGCTCTCTCTCCCTCCTTCTGCTCTTGTTGCCCTAACCCTAATTCAACTTCCATTCTTGAACTGATAGAGATCAGTTCTAGTTCTAATAATTTTCAAGAAAATATCAGATCAAACTCGTGCTCACCTCTCTTGCTTTATCCAAGCCGTTGGATTGCCGTTCTTGCTGAAGGACTGCATTGCTGACCTTGCTTCATCTTAAGCTGCACCATCTTCAGTGGAAGTGGGTTTTGGTAACCTCTTTGGGCGTGAACACCTATGTTGGGAGCTACACGTGTGGATTCTATATCAGATATTGCTCTCCCTTTCTTTTGGTTTTAGATCCGATCCATTTTGGTGCAAGAATGATCATTGAAAAATGTAGTTTTTCTAAAACTGGGAATACGATTCTCGGAAGGGAGAAAAAAAATTTTTGAAATTTCGCCCAACCACCCTACATGGTTCAGCCATCCATATGATGGATCTCCCTTCCCTTTAGTGGTATGAGAGCCAGGTTTGATCTTGAACCAAAATAAACCAGAGCTGAATCAAGAAGCAAATCGGCATAACTGTTCTACCCGATTTATGCAAATTAGTAGTTTTCCTGAGAATTCGGTTCTTAGTTTTGAGTGTTTTGATATGAATTTAAATCTTTATTATTCTGTAATAATTTTAGAATGGTTCTATCTTTGCTTCTTGAATTCTTGGGCTATTTGTGTGATGGAAATCAAATTCTTTAATGGCGCCAAGATTTGCGCACCTTGCAAATACATTCTATTCAATTTTGGTCTGTAAATAATTTTTTTTTAATTTTTAGACAAAATGTATAAGATTCGATCTGATAAAAAAATAGGTTTGTCTTTTTTTTTTTTTTTTTTACATTGGAAGACTTGCGGAGTGTGTGGAGGAGAAGAAGATTTTTGTAGAAACAAAATCTGCAATTTGCGATTAACCCTTTTTCTTGCAGGTTTGTAGTTTGTCCGGATCAGATTCGGACCATCACACTTGCAGCCCTATGTTTTGTGTTTTATTGTTGTGATTGAATGCTAATTTTGGCTGATAATTAATTCAGATCAAAATCTTGAAAATTGTAACATGTTTTGGACACCAAACCCTAGGCTGAATTGACCTAGTTTGGTTCAAACTGGTTGGACCAAACTCATGGTTTGATGGGGTCTGATCTCAGCCCCATGGGTCATGTTTTAAGTGGCTTAAATTCGGTTATGGACTAAGGGTTTAATGGCCCAATACATGATACAATTCGGCCCTCCCTTGTAAGACCTAATTTATGTTAAGTTAAAGCAAGAACAATCCAACTACTGTATGGGCTGAACTGCCTTTCGTTTAGCCCATATAACGAAATGATATTATTGGATGATATATGGGCCTTAATGGGCTGATTTTGTGTTAACTTAAATAATTAAGGGTTTTACAAGTAATCTAATTAATTGGATCAATTTATGGATGTAAATGTATGTGATGTGCTGAATGTGAATTGCACATGGTCCATAAGTACTTGGCCCATGTTTAATCATTAGTGGCTCTCTGCGAATACCATGGTTGAATGCACATCATTGCCATGGTGCCCTAAAGATCATTAGATGATCTCCCTTCTCAATGGGCCCCAGATCAGCTTCTTCTCTAAGAGGAACCCTAGCCCGTTTTGGGCCCATTTGAATATGACTTTATGAAATTCAATGGGAGCCACTTTGGTTTGACCTAAATCAGATCTAGGAACGTTTTGATTTGTTCTCTCCAATTAATATAAGTGCAAGTGATAGGGAAATTCACATGATGAATTCTCTAAAGGTCTTCTGTCATTAGCATGAAGGCGGGATGAATCGGCAATGAGGAGATGCACCACAAAATTGGGCTATCCATTTGCTGGTCCAATTGGCTGATTGCTCCATGAGATGATAGGGGCATCATAGACCGATGTGGGAGAGGCCTATCCTAAAATGGAAGACTCTCTCATGGTACCTTAGTGTCCACGATATGATGGGTCAACACTTACTAGACAGAAAGGTTTAACCTAAAATGACAATGAACCTTATCTGATAGAGGCCAAAGGAAAAACTCATTAAATGACAATGATCCTTTACAGAAAGTGGTGGGGTTTTGCAGTTGAAATAGTTGGCTCCATGCCCTATGTGATTTTCTACATTTCTAGAGACATAACCACGTCTCTGTCACTGAGATAGGAGGGGAATCTCAAAGATGAATAAATGGAAATGGAACATAGACAAAAGACCTTTCTATGTAGTCAACATGAATCAATTTTAGGTCATGGAGTAATTTGTGTTGCCTTTTATCAGAAATTGCAAATGGGCAATTCACCAAGTTATTGGATGATAAAAAGCTTAAGGGACCAAATTATGCTGATTGGTTTCGTAACTTATGCTGCAACTGATGTCCGAGAAATTAGATAAGGTTGCCAAAAATCTTGCATCAGAACGTCCGGGTGATAGGGCTTCCAAGGCCTGTAAGAAAGAGTATCAGGAATGAGAGGAGAAGAGCTCTCTTGCCCGGTGTTACATCATAGCATCTTTAGATAATCAGATACAGAGACAATTCGATAAGATCGAAGTATCCAAGGATATCATGGATAGTCTAAAGACAATGTATGAGGAGTAGAATCGTTCTGCTCGTCAGAAGGTCCTCAAACTATTGATGACCACACAGATGACTGAGAGTCAATACGTCCATGACCATTATTTAAAAATGATGGGTTATATCAATGAATTGGAGGCTCTTGGTTCTCAACTAGACGAGGACACTAAAATTGATGCTATCTTAAACTCCCTGCCTCCCTCCTTCAATCAGTTTGTCATGAATTACAACATGAACAAGCTAAAAGTTAGCCTTCAGAAATTCAGCAATATGTTGTAGAGATCCGAAGAAATGATAAAAAAGGATAAGCCGATAGTCATGCTTGTTGGAGGTGGCAAGTTAGGCAACAAAAAGAGGAAGGCTAAGAAGAAACCTTAGAAGAAAGCAAGCAAGCCTAAAAAGTATAAGATGGACAAGGTATTGGATGCATGCCACTTCTACAAGCAGACTGGACACTAGAAGAGAAACTGTCCTCAGTATCTGGAGACCAAAAACAACGAATGTAATTTTGAATCTTTTGTCATAGAGACCAATATGTTGGTCACTTCAGCATCCTATTGTATTGAATCCAAGGCTTCTATTCATGCATGTAACACATTGTAGGGGTTCAAAGAAGCAAAAGGCTGAGTGATGACAGAGTGATACTTGGGGACTTTTGCAACTATTGCAGTTACAACTATAGGAACTGTAGAATTAGTTTTCAGAGAATGCATTGTCAAACTTAAAGATTGTCTTTATATACCTATTTTGAGAAGAAATTTAATTTCTGTTTCAAAATTGTACAAGGATGGTTATTTTATTTTGTTTAGTAGTACGATTACTATTAAACTAAATAACAAGTTCCTTACTTACAAAGAACTTGAGAATGGTCTCTATGTCCTTCGTTCTTCTCTGGAAACAAATATAACCGAAACTTCATTGGAAATTATTCCTAAGAAAAGATCGCGTGATACAATTAATCTCACGTGCCTATGGCATTACTGACTTGGCCACATTAATATAGATCGTATCACAAGATTGGTAAATGATGGTTCTTTGGATTTTTTAACTATAGAAGATCTTCCAACTTGTGAACCTTGCCTTCAGGGCAAGATGACAAAATGACTATTTGCGGGAAAGCCTGAAAGTTCTATGGGCACACTTGACCTGATACATACTGATGTATGTGGTCCCATGAATGTTAGGACACGTAACCGGTACATTTATTTCATAACTTTTATCGATGATTACTCTCGATATGGTTACGTATACCTAATGAGACATGTCTAAATCCTTTGAGAAGTTCAAATAATTCAGACAAGAGGTCGAGAAACAGTTATGGAGATAAATCAAGGCCCTTCAATTAGATCGAGGAGGCAAATATATCTCCGACGAATTCGGGGACTATTTAAAAGACTATGGGATTGTATCACAGTTGTCTCCTCCTGCTACACCATAATTAAACGGTGTGTCAGAGAGGAGAAACCAGACTTTATTAGATATGGTCTGGTCACTTATCGTCCATTCAGAACTACCTATATCCTTTTCGGGATACACATTGGAGATTGCGATATACGTGTTGAACCGAGTTCCAACCAAATCCATTCCTAAGACTCCCTAAGAGCTTTGAATCGATAATAAACCAAGTGTAAAACACTTGAAGATTTGGGGTTGTCTAGCACATGTTAAAAGAACAAGTGTTGACAAATTGGAATCCAAGACCAGTCGTTGCCTACTTCTAGGCTACCCCAAAAGCTCTATAGTGTACTTATTCTATGACCGAAGAGAGCAAAAGGTGTTTTGCAGTCAAAATGCCTACTTCTTGGAAGAAGATTACATCCTGGACAATCGTCATCAAGAAATTGTTCTTTATGAGGAGAACTCAGGAGTAATGAGAGATGTCTCATAAGTTCTAGATAAAACCCAACTTTGAAGATCTCCCCGGGTTTCTAGGCCTCAAGTTTGTTATGGCTATGATCAAGAAAGTTACTTGATGAAAGCCATGATTAGTGAGGAAGATCCCATGACTTATATGAAAGTTATGTTGGACATAGATTGCTTGAAGTGGATAGATGCCATAAAAGCCAAGATTGGCTCAATGGAAACCAATAAGGTCTGGACTCTCATAGACCCACCCCTTGGGGTGAAAGCTATTAGTTGCAAATGGATCTACAAGAGGAAGAAGGGCCATGATAGAAAGGTTGAGACCTATAAAGCTCATCTTGTAGCAAAGGGGTATACTTAGAAAGAGGGAATCAGTTATGAGGAAACCTTTTCACTAGTGGCCATTCTTAAATCCATACAGATCCTGCTAGCTGTAGCGACACACTATGACTATGAAATTTGGAAAATGGATGTCAAAATTGTGTTCTTGAATGGAGATTTTACTGAAGATATCTATATGTAGTAGCCATAAGGTTTTATTACTGCAGGTCATGAACACATGGTGTATAAACTTAATTGATCCATATATGGACTTAATCAAGCTTCAAGAAGTTGGAACATCCAATTTGACTCTGCTATCAAACAGTTTGACTTTGAGCAAAATCCGGATGAGCCCTGTGTTTATAGGAAAGTAGTGGGATATAAAGTTATGTTCTTGGTTCTGTATGTAGACGACATTCTTCTCATTTGAAATGATGTAGGGATGTTGACTACGGTGAAGGTATGACTTTCACAGCAATTCTCCATGAAAGATCTTGGAGAAGCCTCCTATATCTTGAGACTTTGACTTTGTAGTGATAGATCGAAAAGGATAATAGGATTATCTCAATCTGTTTACATTGACAAGATTATCAATAGATATAGCATGGAGAGCTCCAAGAAAGAAAATGTTCCTTTCAGGCACGGAGTCACTCTCTCCAAGGGTATGTCTCCTAAGACTCTTGAGGAGATTGAGGGCATGAGAGAGGTTCCCTATGCCTTAGCCGTAGGGAGCATCATGTATGTCATGCTGCGCACTCGACCAGACATTGGTCAGGCCATAAGTGTGGTAAGTAGATACCAGTCTAACCCAGGACAGGAGCACTGGACAACTGTGAAGAAGATATTGAAATACCTTCGAAGGACAAAAGAGTTTTGTCTGGTATTCGATGGTAGTTCACTACAGATCCTAGGGTATACCGATGCCGATTTCCAGTTAGACCCATTGACAAACCCACTGATATAGAAAGTGTTTGAGAAACTGTTTGTGGAAGTGGAAGTTGTTTGTATGCCCTTAACTCTAATCAGATTGATGTACATTGAACATTTACTGTAAATGAATAAAAGTACATAATTGGTTCATGTTATATTGGTATGTTTCTATGCAATTACCCTTAAATTGGGCACTTATGAGACTCATGTTAGTTTAGAATGTTCTTAGCCGTTGGATAGACTTGGGGAGCTTTATCCTACCAAGGTTGACATTAATGTGCTGCCAAGTCGGTTGGGGTAGCTTGTCTCAGTTGTCAGGGTTAAACCTGAAGCACATGTAGTGTGTGTTTGTTTGAAACACTGAAACCAGACCATTTTCCAGTTATGCCCTAGACCTTGGAGACTGGTGGGCAAAACTGGAAAGTTACACCTAACCCCTAGACTCGATTATGGTACTATACTTAGTGTCGGGTTAGGTTGTCTTTGATATGTCAATCAATGAGATCCTTTGGGGGTCAAAACCTGGGTATGTTGGGGCAATTTGAGAATTCACTTGAGTGGGTGATTATAGTGACATGATTAACCCCTTTGTTGGACAAAGTGAATGATCGGGGACTGCACTTTCTTTGGTGGAAACCAAAACTGCTAGCAGTCAATTTCAACCGTGTTTGAGTTTTGTTATATATATATATATTATGTTTTATGAAAAAGGTTTGCAAAAAGGTTTTAATTCCCGGGATCCATCTGAGCAGAGAGTGCAACACTATACCTTGCTGCTGAGGGAGAGGTCCTCTCTTATCGGTCAGTGTTTGATCGTTATGTGCTGAAAGGTTAAGTGTAAGACCATTTAGACTTTTATACCTGATGGGCTATATCTCACTTAAATCCATTGTCCTTGGGCCTTCATAGGATGGCTAGACTTAATGACCATTTAGTGTAAATGTTGTGTTCATTAAGAGCCCATAATGATGGACATAGGGGTTCACTGTGTCAATAGTGAATTTGGCCAGGCTTTGTTACAAAAGTTGGGTTGAACCCATGTGGACTTTTGTAAGGTCAATGTTAGGGTCCCATGCCATACAAAAGAGCCAAATTAGCCAACAATCAATAAGGGACGTGAGCTACTTACTTAATGGGCCTAGGGCCCAAGGTTAATTAGATTAATCAAGGGTGTCACATGACAGAGGATAACTCTTATCCCCTTAAAGAGTCCAAATCCAAATAAAGATTTGGATTAGGAAGCTCCTAATCAGATTAGGAGATCAGATATTTAAGGGTTATAAATAGGGGAGGGCGAACTCCTCCAGATTACTCAGCTCTCAACTCTCTCTCCTTCTTGCTCTTGCCGCCCTAACCCTAATTCGACCTCCATTCTTGAGCTAATAGAGATCAATTCTAGTTCTGATATTTTGAAGAAAATATCATATCAAACTTGCGCTCACCTCCCTTGCTTGACCCAAGTCTTTGGATTGCAGTTCTTGCTAAACGATTGCATTGCTGAACCTGCTTCATCTCAAGCTGTGCCATTTTCAGTGGAAGTGGGTTTTGGTACCCTCTTTGAGCGTGAACACCTATGTTGGGAGCTACACATGTGGGTTCCGTATAAGGTATTGCTCTCCCTTTCTTTTGGTTTCAGATCTGGTTTGGTTTGGAGTAAGAATGGTCATTTAAAAATACAGTTTTTTTCTAAAACTGGGAATACAATTTTCAGAAGGGAGAAAAGAAATTTTTGAAATTTCCCCTGCCACCCTGCATAGTTCAGCCATCCATATGATGGATCTCCCTTTCCCTCATCATCCCAACCCTATTTGACTAATCAGACCTCACCACTATGTTTAGAGACCCAATAAACCCGAACACGACAAATTTCACAACCTAATTTGCTAGTTTGACTGTTAAACTAGGGAGATGCCCTTTTGACGTTTTAAATCAAATTGCCACCTCATTTGTCCCAACCTGAAACTTCAAAAGGGTGATGACTAATGTCAGACCCATTCTTGAATTGTTCAAACACTTTGAAAAATGAAATTGAACCTAATAAACCCAAAACGTCCAAAAACCCAAAGGTACCCCCACTTAAAACTAAGAAAAGAAAAAACCACTTTTAAAAGTTCATCAAATTTACATTTTATGCCAATAACAACCCTAAATATGGGACTACAACATCTAGCCGTTAGACAGTTTTGTATGCCCTTAGCTTCAATCAGAATGATGTACATTATGAGTTTATTGTAAATGAATAAAAATACATATTTGATTCATGTTCCCTTGGTATGTTTCTGTGTAATACCCTTAAACTGGACACTTAATGAGACACGTATTAATTTAGAATGTTCACAGCCAGTGGGTTGGTCTGGGGAGACCTATCCTGATAAGGCTAACACTGTTTTGCCGCCAAGTCGGTTGGGGTGGCCTGTCTCAACTGCCAGGGTGAGACCCTAGGCACATACAGTGTAGGATTAATTGAATATTTGAATTGAACCAGATTTCCAGTATTGCCCTGGACCTTGGAGATTAATGGGCAAAACTGGAAAGTTACACCCAACCCCGAGACTCGATTATGATACTGCACTAGGTGTCGGATTGGGCAGTCTTTGATGTACCAATTAGTGAGATCCTTAGCAGGGGTCAAAACCTGGGTATGTTGGGACAGTCTGAGAATTCATTTGAGTGGGTGATCATAGTGACGGGATCAACCCCTTTGCCGGACAAAGGTAATGATTGGGGATGTACTCTCAGTGATGGAAACCAAGACTACTGGTAGCCGATTTCAATCGTTGAGATTTGTTTTGTAAAATATATTTTATATATGAGATATAAAAGTATATATACTATGGTTTCTAAAATGTTTGCAAAATGTTTCAAATCCTGGGATCCATATAAGCAGAGAGTGCAACACCGTTCCTTGCAGCCGAGGGAGAGGTCCTCTCTTGTTGGGCAATGTTAGATCATTATGGGCTGAGAGGTTAAGTGTAAGAGCATTGAGGGTAATACCTGATGGGCTAGTCTTGCATCTGCCCATAGTCCCTGGGTGTTACAAGGTGCCTTGGCCCATGGACCACTTAGGGTAAGTGTTGGGCCCATAGAGCCCATTTGATGGGTTTCAGGGGGTGCACTGTTCATAGCAGTGTATTCGACCAGGCCTTATAACAAAGGCTGGGCTGAACCTATGTGGCTGATGTGTAGATCAATGCTTGGGTCCCATGCCATACAAGGAAGCCCAACTGGACAGTAGTTAGGAAGGCTAAGTGAGCGCATAAGCTTAATGGGCCTAAAGCCCATTTCGAACTGGACTGACTTAATAAGTTAAATATGGGCGAATTTTGAGATGGATCAGCAGATAGGATAAGGTCTTAACCCCATCCACTCAGAGAGTCCAGATCTAAATTCAGATCTAGAAACCTCCTAATGAGATTAGGAGAAGGCTGATCTAATCTGCAGATAAGATAAGGGTTTATCCTTATCACCTAAAATGATGTCTAATCCAAATATGATTTGGATCAGCAACTCTTAATTGGATTAGGAGCTGATCTTTTAGGATTACAAAAGGAGGGGGCGGTAGCCTTTAGGAGATACATACTCACATCCTCTTCAGAGCTGAAATCACAGAAGGAAGAATTAAGCAACCCTACAGAATTCTTTCTTGCCGCCTTCTTGTTCTTGCCGCCCACTTTGCCAGTTCGATCTCCAGTTGTGGGAGAAGTCAAGATTCAATCTTGACATCAATTCTTTGTGAAATGATTGATCGGAAGCTGTGCTCACGTGCCATCCTGCTATTTCTTGCAAAGGACAGAGTCCTTAAAGAAGAACACTGCTGATTCTACTCCATCCTACACTGCGCCATCTTTAGTGGGAGCAGTGTTTGGATCCTTCCTTGGGCATGAACACTTTCATTGAGAGATAATACTTCTCTGTATCAGGTATACCTCTCTCCTACTCCTTTTGGTTCAGATCCGGTTCAGTTTATGGTTCAAGATTGATCATTAAAAATATGATTTTCTAAATAGGGAATGCGATTCCCAGTTGAAGGGAGATAAATTTTTTTTGAAAATCGCCCATTTATTTCGCAAGATTTGAGCATCCATACGATGGGTCTCTCATCCCTTCACTAGCATGCTCCCAAGCTCTCATTGGAGGCACAAGACCCATTAAAACCACCCAAAAATTGAAGAAAATCTTTCACCAAAGAGGAGAGTTTGATTGAGCATTATTTTCTTTGAAAAATCCTTGCCTATCTCTTGTAAAAGCTTTCTTGAAAACCAAGCCCTCTGGTAGGAGAGATCTCAAAGGGAAGAGGAGACCCAAAAGAGCATTATTTCCTAATCTCTATGAATCCCTTTGTCACCTGAAATCCCAAAGCATTCAAAGCTCAAACTTCAAATCTGCCCCTCTGTCTTCAACTGCAAGATTTGAAACCAAAGGCACACCATCCATCCCAGTATCTCATTTAAGCTTCTTTGAACTTGTTTCCACTACTAGAAAACTCCCATCAAGGTTGCACATGAGAGGTAAGTCTCTCATTTTAACATTTAATCTTGAAATAGTAATTTCTGTTTTTCATATATTTCTGGGTTACTTGAAGTTTTGAGACCTTGGAGAACCATTGTTCTCAATTTATTCTAGATTGAGAATAGAGGCAAAGGAGGTGAGGGCCTTAGGGAAATCAATACCTAAGACTCGATAGCATCACCTCAAAATCAGTCTTAGGAGAAGTTGAGAACATGTTTCTCTAGAGTTCAGAAATTCTAACAACCATTTTTGTGTTTTTCTAACAAATAGAGCCAAGACAACACCCGTATTGGGCTGCTATAACAGCTTGGAAAGAGGGGTACCTAACACCTTCCCTCTTCCAATAATTGGGATCCAGAATCTCTTAGTTAGGTGCCTTTCTTAGCAAATAATGAAGTCACTATCAAAGCAAATAAAAGGATTTTCGAATTAGAAAACAAGGGCCCATTTCCTCTGAAAAAAGGGTGGCGACTCCATTACTTTAAGCCGACAATGAGCTTCTAAGAGCTCACACTAATCATACCTGATACGAAGACCACAATGCACAGTTCCTAGATTGGTGGTTCACGCCCAATATCAGTCCCAAAATCGGCTTCCAACTGAAGATGGCAAAATGCATATGTGAAGCCAATTCAGCAACACAATTTCAACCACTACAAGAAATTAGGCCTATAGCTACAACCAAATCCGTAGCTATAAATGCAAAAATCCATAGCTATAGGTTTGTAGCTACGGACTACAGTCAAGAAACAGTAGTTACAGTCGCAGTGGCTATAAGCAATAGCTACGGCTGAACAAATCCGTAGCTAGAACTAACCTATAGCTATAGTTTGTGTCCGTAGCTAAAGCCTAATCTAAATAAGTATATATGCATTTGTAGCTACTATTTTTAAGTCATTCGTAGCTACAAAGTTGGCTTTCTAACTACAGTTTTGTGATGTCCGTAGCTACAAAATTTGGATTTATAGCTATGGACCAAGTTGCCCGTAACAAAAAATGAAAAACGTATAGCTACGACTTAAATAGTCGGTAGCAAAATACATCACTCTATAGATACAGATATTAACTGACCATAGCTAAAAAAACCTATAGCTATGGTTCACGTTGTCAGTGGTAGAAGAACAACAATCCATAGCTACGGATGTGAATGTTTAGCAACGGTTGTCATTGGCTGTAGCTAAAAACATAAACCTATTACAACTAGATCCTAAGTGTTTTTCATTATTTTTTGAAGCCTTCTTTCCTGTATTGAATACAAGCACAACTAATTCATAATATAAGATGAACTTAAATTTAAAATTCCATTAAAAGATTATATAATAAAAAATGAATTATATCTCAAGGTGCTTTAACATCCATGTGTTTGCTACAAATTCAAGGTTCTTGAATACATGAAACTCAATCCCAAAAAAAAAAATGGCGTGTAAAGTTTGGTTAAATGTCTCCATCCACACATGTGAAGTGTCCTCCTTTACCATGTTCAACCTATAAGAAAATAATAGAAAATAAGTTAGAAATCACATTTTTGGAGATAAAATAGAAAATACTCCCCTAATTGTATTGAATCTTTTCTATGTGTAAATAAATACATCTTTACTTATCAAAAACAAATGACCCTTTCTATCTCTCTCCAAAGTACTAAACTGAACAAGTGAATATAACAAGCATACCACTGCAAAATACCAATCATATCCTCACACTATATATACAATATCAAAAGGAGGATGATCAAAGTAATGACTACGACAGTTTTGATAAAAGGCTATATTAACTAATCTATCATTACATCTATTAGCTTTCCTATAACAATGAGCTAGAACTAAAGATGTAGTACATTGGCCTATGAGCTCAAGGTGGCTTTAAACAAAGACTTATCTTTTAGAGAGGGAGAGAGAATGGAAATGGAACTTTTATAGGTAAAGGGTCATTGTGGGTATATATAAATTTGAACATCGACTAAAGTTGGGATCGAAATTCTCTCTTTGTAATATAGGTTCTAGATATATATAGAGTTTGGATTTGGTGACTACAAAACACTAGCACACCCTATGCACAACACAAATGTAACTGCACACAGGGAATATCTTGCCATGAAAGACAGCAATAAGTACAAGGTAATGGTGGTCTATATTGGATTCAGATTGGTTGAATAGGCCCTCCACAAATTATTCGATCTCATATGCTCAAGATGCACATCCAATAAACGGATGACCCGGAGCTAAGATATTATCCATGTTTAAGACCAGCTGATTAAATGAGAATTAATAATGGAATCCTTACCTCAGATTATGGATTTTCTATTCTTTTATTTTAAACACACTTGAATTAGTCAAAGACAAGGGTAGAATGATATTTTGATCAATTTAGAGGTGGTTTGGTACCATTGCTATTTTGTCATGAAATGTTTTTGATTGACGAATATCAAATTGGCAGACAACTGCTACTCTAGCTTATTTATAGTTGAAATATAAACTTGCCTTCCGTATTGTGAAACCTAACCAAGCTTTAATGCTTGTTTACCAACAAAAGTGTTTGTACTTATTTTTCAACAATTTTCAGATTTAATAACTGTAAGTTATAATAAGTAAAGTGAGATAGACTTGAATAGAAGGCTGGAAACTCAGGATTTTGGCTCTTTCATTAAAAGGTTTTGTTGGTGATATCTTCTCTCCTTTTTCCCCCATTCTTTCTTCTCTATTCCCACTTTTTTCATTCCTCTCTCTCCTCATCATCTCTTCTCTCTTTCTCTCTCCTCCTAAGATATTCCCTCCAAAATTCTTTAAATTGAGTCACATTTTGCATATCAGGTTGAATTAACCTGATGATGGAAGAACTGGCACTTGTCTCATGTGTGTGTGTTGTGCTTGAAGAGTGGGGAGTCCACCAACCACTTGGTTTTGCTCTGTCCCTTTGTCGATCAATCATGGAAGCATTTTTTGTCTTTATTGAGAAAGAGTTGGGTTGCACCAAGGGAGGTTGTGGACCTATTCAAGACAGATTTCATTAGTTTTACTACTCAGAGACAAAAGGTCCTTTGGAAGTGTTGAGAGGGGCAATTTTGTGGGGGTTGTGGGCTGAAATAAATGCAAGACTGTTTGAGGAAAACTGCAAGTCTGTTGAAGAGATGTTAGAGTTAACAATAATTAGGGTGACACATTGGACACTAGGGACAAAGGAATTCAAGGGAGTTTCCATGAATGATTTGCTGAGGGGATGGCAACCTTTAGCTGCTTTTCAGGTTAGAAAACAACAAAGAGTGCTGGATTGGAATCCTCCTGAAGCGGGTGTAATTCAGTTCATTTTTGATGGGTGTTGTCTGGGGAACCTAGGGCCATCTGGGTTAGGGGGTTTAGTAAGAGATTGACAAAGCACTGTTATTCTCAATTTTACAGGCCCAGCAGGACAGGGTATCTCTCTGAGGGCAAAGTTGTTAGCACTGATTCAAGGTTTAGAATTGATACAATAGTAGGGGGTGGAAAGATGTTGTAGGAGAAGGGGACTATCAAACTGTGATTCCTCATTCAATTGGGTTCCTAGAGTGCAAATATGGTGGTAGATGGTTTAGCAAGAGCAGGGGTGGGGAAAGAGGTACTAGAATGGGGTTGCCTGGGGCTGGGTTGTACTAGGTAAAGATCCTGGGTTGTTGCTTCAAATTAGTTGAGTTTACACTTTAAACTCCTACCCCATATGATTTATTTTCTTCCTTCAAATTAGTTGAGTTCACACTTTAAACTCCTATTCACATATTTCTCCATCATCAACTTCAAGGCATCCTAGGCCTCCTATTGATGAAGGTTTATCCAACCATGGACAATTGTCGTCAACTTTAAATCCTAACCTTCAAACTTCAACCAAAGTACTTGGCATGGCATGACACTCATATATGGGTTTTCAAGAATCACAACTAGGTTATGTTTGGACTGATGTGCAGGAGCCAAAAAGCAGAATGGATTCCATGATTCTATGAATAATGTAATGATACCAAGTTCCAATTCATTCTTTTATCCATATCGACCAAAAATGCAGCATAAAACCCACTACTTCAAATACTTTGTGCTGCCCTTTTTCCAAGGCTGAACAAAAGAACATTAAAGGTATTAGATTGAAGTCCTATTTGTTAACATAAAATCCACTCATTTTATGATTGATTGTTAACATAAGCAGTGACCCACTAAAATATAAGAAATTTCCAAATAAATATAGATATAAAAATTGATACACCACCCTTTACATGAAATTCAAGAAACATATACATATACAAAGCATGTTAAATTAACCACATCTTAGAACTTCTAAATCATAGGGTCAGAATCTTCATTCATTTGAAATCCTATTTGTTAAAAACCCATTGTTTAGACAAATTAACGTCATTCAGTTCAGCCACTTAGTTGTTATCAAATGGCCCCGAGCCAGTTAAGGGAAAGTGTTAGCTGATTAGAGAACCGCAAGAATGAGCTGCTTAAGGTTGGAGATATAACCTACACATCTCTAATTAGAAATATGAAAGCCATGAACCATAGCAAAGGCAACTATCCAACCAGATGAAATGAGAATAAATAAAAAAAGGAATGCACTTGTTGAAATATATCTGATTACATTTTTATGAAGTTGTATTTATGATATTTGATCCGTTTTGCCCTTTTCTGGTTTTTACCATTGAAGGTGAACCAGGGTAGGAGAACTAGGGTAAGAAATCTTCCTAGTCCTGAACTCACAAGTAATGACCATCTCTCTCATATCTAGTGACGGCAAACAATTTTTTAGTATGACCTGAACATTTGATAGGTTGGAATTTCAAGGTGAGCATCTTCCAAAAAAAAGACAAGAAATCTGGCACTAAACAACATCAGAACTAGAGTAAGAAATAACTAAACAAAAAAAAAAAAAAAAGCTAAGGAATCTGCGACTTCACTAGCATCTTCATTCAAATAGGATTTAAAGACAGAAGACAAAGAAAGATAAAAAAATGGTTCTAGAAAAAGGATCACAGGGGTCTCATTATTAGTAACGATGTGGGCAAAAAAATTACAGAGGGTGGCTCTACAGAACCTCATTGCCACCTCTGTCAGTCAACAATCGAATGCAACATTGGAGAGGAGAAATCGAAAATGGGATATATAGACAATAGAATGGAAAAGAGTTGCAGAGTAAATTAGAACTTACCTGAGGTGGGGTTTCGGCCTGGTTGGATCAAGAGAACAGGGAGCCTCGATCCTTTTCAACCGGTGGTGGCTTGTAGGCCTTAATGCAGATGCTGCAACAGGGGCTCTAGTAATCTTCCTCCCAGATTGTTTTCTTTAACAACAGTGGTTACCGATGACTACAACATTGATATTCAACGATTCTACGCAATTGGCGTAGGAGACTCAGACAAGGGGGTTGGCAAATGGCTAGAAAACCCAAAAGCTGAAGGAAATTGATGTAAATTTTGTGGGAATAAGATGAAGCTATGGAAACGGTGAATAATCACCGGAAATCCGATCGAAAATGGGGGATCTTTCCATTGTGAGGCCTCCTTCACGACCAGAGAACAGGGTGTGAGAATAGGCTCGAAACGGTCGCCAGTGAGATGAAGGGAAAGGGGGAAAGAGGGAAAAACAAAATAAGAGAGGAAGGGATTAGAGGAGAGGGAGAAGGGTGGTCGATCAGAGGGGAGCGCACCACCACCCCTGTTTGGTGTGTTGATGGGAAGAAGATGATCTATCCTCCAGGTGATTTCAGCAATTTGATTAGTTGGGGTGAGGAAAAGAGGGGAAAACGGTGAGAATAAAGAAGAGAGAGAGAGAAACGTGGGAAGATAGGAGGGAAGATGAGGGAAGATAGGAAGTTTCAAATAGAGGGCACATAAACCTGGGCCTAGGCCTACAAGGGTCGGGACTAGATGGACCTGATTTCAGGCCTACATATTTTATTTATATTTTATATTTTATATTAAATGGCATAAGATATAAAATATCATATGCAGATTATAAATATCATATTATAATATTTATATATAAAATAGATGACATCATGTTTTTCGAACCATCTTTGATTCGAATAGTTAGACCATTTAACTTAGGAATTGGTCAGGGTGTCGGCTCCATTTTAACCCAAATCTAGATATTTTTCCAAAATCGTTGAATTATTGGCCCGACTAGTCAAATTGTTGCCTTGTTCAACCCAAACAATGGTTTTAGGCCTTTTATTATAATTATTTATTTTATTTTATTGTTACTTTTTAAATTGTCACAATCTGATCTATTCAATTGGATGGTCAAACTATTCAATCGGAGTGGCATAATAATATTATACTATAACATATATCTTTTTATTAATTTTTAATATAAAAAATTAGGATTTGAGGATAAAAATGCACTTTAAACAAAAATAGAAAGGTAAGGTGACTTCAGCACTTTGAAACGTGTAGATAGAAAATGTTACCCAAAATAAAATAAAAAATAATAAAAATCCCCCCAATAATTATTACTTCATTACTATTAATTTATTAAATAAATGCTTAATTTTTAAGTACATAAATATTAATTAATATTTATTTATTATATTTTATAACAAGATTTATTAATAATTTATTTGTGAAATTACTAATAATTTAGTTTAATTGTCATTAGCTAATAATAGCTAATGACTATGTTTCCAATAATCATTAACTAATATTAATTGATTAATTAATTATCAATGACCAATCATATTTAATTTCTTAATAGTTAACTATTAGTTATTATTTTCTATTAATAAATATTTATCTAAAATAATTAAAATAATTTTTATGATTAATTTTTAATTAATTAAGTAATTACATAATAATTAAAATACGTATTTACATTTTAGAAATTATTATCTTATTGTTTATGTCTAACTTAAATATTATTAAATAGTAATCATGAATTATTATTTTTATTCATTAATAATTGTCTAAGAATAATATTTATTCATTATTAATATTTTTTGGTGATTAGTAATTAGTTAATTATTAAAAATAAATTATTATATTGTTTTTAAAAATAATTAAGTTTTCATTTATTATATTGTTTTTTCTAATTTTACTAATTACTTACTAGTTTATATTTTTTATCAATTTATTAATATTTATTTTTGTTAACATTTTAATATATTTCTTATTTCTTAACCATTTTCCATTATATGCTAATCAATTTATTAAATAATTGCAAAGCATTTTCCTCAGGGTAAAATTATTACGTGTCATTTCACAAAATGCCACATTGAAATTTCAAAACAATATTCTCCACGTTTGAATGTTAGAAAAAGCACAAAATCACAACTTTTAGGTTGCATTTAACATTCCTTATTTTAAGGACTTATCTCCTTTTTGTAGTTAAAAATTCATTGTTCGTATGAGCATTTTAATGGCAAAAAGGAGATAAATCCTTAAAATAAGGAATGCCAAATACAGCCTTAATATTATAACCTTTAACCACAGAAAAGTTATAAATAGCCTTTCTCATTCTTCTATAACCTGTAGCTACGGATTTTTGGTTATCCGTAGCTATAGCTATAAATAGCCTTTAACCACGGACAACATATCCGTTGCTATAGGTCAACTTCAATCTTCTACAACATATAACAACAGATATTAAAATCCGTGGCTATAAATAGGTTTTAACCACGGGCATTTCATATTTGTAGCAATTACTTATGCTTTAGCTACAGTTTTTTATGTCCGTAGCTACATTACAGTAGCTATAGACCCATTTTCTTGTAGTGAACAAAACTGGTCTCTAACTTGATTGGATTGAATTGGGTTTGTGGACCTGATATTCCTTGATGTTTTTCTTCCTAAAACAAAGTGGATGACTAATAGAAATCAGCCCTTATCAAATGCTAGGTTGAACTAAGGTTTCTAGGGGACAAGAGAGAGGAGAAGAAAGCAAGAGAGTGGAGAGAATGGTTGGTTTGCCCCTCCCCTCTTAGTCCCCTATATAGAGCACTCTCTTAATGTAATTTGGAGTTGATCCAAATTAAATTTGGATCAGGACTTTATTTTTAATTGATAAGCATTATTTTCTTAAGAAGATAAGTGCTCCATACCTAGATCCATGCTCATTTTCAAACCAAGTCTCAGGACAACTTGAGTTTTCATATGATTACTTAACTAATCATATAGTAATGGGCTTTGGGCTCATTTTCTCAAATGGTTCACTCTCAATGTGTTGCATTGCCACTGTGGACCTAAATATTGTATGGCAAGGGACCCACAAAGGTGTCACAAAAGTCCATGAGGGTTTGGCCCTACCTCTAGAAGAGGTTAAGCCAAATTCACTACTCAAGGTAGTGAACCCCTGACCCAATCAATACCCAAGGATAATGAACTTATGTAAGATGAAGCTCATCAGGTATCAGCCTTGTAATGATCTCTTACACCTAACCTCTCAGCCCATAATCATTAGAACACTGCCCATAGGGAAGAACGTCTTTCCTAACTGCAAATGCAATGCCATACTCTTTGCTTAGATGGATCTTGGGATTAAAACCTTTTGTAAATTTTTTTCATAAAATAGTAATATAACATATAAATATATTTTGCAAATCAGATTTCAAATACAGTTAAAATCCACTGCTAGAAGTTTATGTTTCGATCCTATCATTGTGATCACTCATTCAAATAATTTCCCAAACTGCCCTAACATGCCCAGGTATTTGACCCTTGATGCATCTCAGTGGTTAGCACATAAAAGATAGCTCACTCCAATACCAAGTGTAGTAGCATAATTAAGTCTGGGGTTAAGTGTAACTTTCTAATTTTTGTTAGACAGTTTTGTATGCCCTTAGCTTCAATCCAATTTGATGTACTTTTGATATTTAGTGTAAATAAATAAAGTGCATGTTTGATTCATGTTGTTTGGTATAATTCTATGTAAGACCCTAAAATTGGACACTTTTCGAGACATGTGTTAGTTCTAAATGTTCACAGCCATTGGATAAGTTTGGGGAGATTTATCCTGCCAAGGTTGAAACTGGTGTGCCGCCAAGTGTTGGGATGGTTTGTCTTGGGCACTAGGGTAAGACCCAAGGCACATGTAGTATGGAATTACTCGAATCCTTGAACCGGACTAGATTTCCAATATTGCCCTGGACCTTGGAGACAGATGGGCAAAACTGGAAAGTTACACCTGACCCCTAGACTCGATTATGATACTTCACTAGGTGTTGGATCGGGCTGTCTTTGATATACCAATCAGTGAGATCCTTAGCAGGGGTCAAAACCTGGGCATGTTGGGGCAGTCTGAGAATTCATCTGAGTGGGTGATCATAGTGACAGGATCACCCCCTTTGTTCGACAAAGGTAATGATCGGGAATGCACTCTCTCTGATGGAAACCAAACTACCGGCAGTTGATTTCAATTGTTATAATTTTGTTTTTGCAAAATTTATATATATGTATATATACGGTTTCAAAATGTTTGCAAATGGTTTTAATTCCCAGGATCCATGCGAGTGGAGAGTGCAGAACTTTTCCTTGCAGCCGAGGGAGAGGTCCTCTCTTATCGGGCAGTGCTTGATCATTAAGGGCTAAGAGGTTAGGTGTAAGACCATTTAGAATAATACCTAATGGACTAATCTTGCACCTGCCCACAGTCCCTGAGTTTTTATAAGATGGCTTGGCCCAGGGACACTTAATGTAAGTGTTGGGTCCATAGGGTCCATGTGATGGGCTTAGGGGTTCACTGAGTTTTTCAGTGAATTGGTCTAGGCCTTGTAATAAAGACTGGGCCAAACCCATGTGGCTGGTGTGTAGATCAATGCTTGGGTCCCACGCCATACAAAGAAGCCCAACTGGGCAGCAGATTGAAAACTAGTTAAGCACTGAACACTTAATGGGCCAAAAGTCCATTTCGAACTGGGCTGATATGATCACCCTTTTATGGGGCGGATCTGAGATTAATGTTAGCAAAAGGATTTGGCCTTTAACCTTATCCACTCTGGGAGACCAAATTCAAATTAGATTTGAATATGGTAACCTCCTGATAAGATCAGGAGTAAGCTAACTTAATTTGCAGATAGGATTAAGATCATTCCCTATCCAGATATTGATTTGGATTGGGATAACTCCTAATTAGGAGGTTTCTTAATCAAGAAGAAAAGAGGAGAAACCCTATGAGAAAATAATCAGATTTCAAACTAGGGTTGGGTGCAAGAAAAACATCTTGCGAATTGGGATTGGATCTCATACACACTCCAGAGAGAAGAGAAGCAATTCAGCCATCTTCACTTCAGGAGTTCTTCTCCAACTGCCGCCATTCTTTCTTTCAGGATTTGATATTTGAAATAGAAAGAGATCAAGAAATTGGTTCTTGACATCAGCTTTGCAGAAAGGACTGAAAAGATTTGGTGCTCAGAGTTTTCAATGGATTCTTGCGAAGGATTCAGTGTGTGGGACGTACTCTACTAGTTCCATTCCTTTCATTGCTGTGTCATCTTCAGCAGGAGCGGTTCTTGGTGTCCTCTTTGGGCGTGAACACCAACTTTGGGAGATATTGGTTCTATGGATCAGGTATAATCCCTTCCTTGTCTTTGGTTCAGATCTGGTTCAATTATGGTTCAAGTAGGATCCTTGAATAGTGTATTTTAAATTTAGGGAATATGATTCCCTGTTGGAAGAAGGTAGGAAAATTTTTGAAATGCGCCCACCCATTCTACAACCCTTTTGGCATCCATACGATGGATCCTACCATTCTTTCAGTGGTATCAGAGCCACAGGTTCGAATCTTGAACCAAAAGAAAATCAGATCTGAACCTGCGCAGATGGACAGAAGATGTTCTACCAAAGATTTTCGCAGATTACTTTCTTTATTTCAAGAATCTGTTTCTTGTTAAGGGTGATTAATCTGAAATTAATTTCTATTAAATCCAAAATTTATTTAGAACCATTCTTTATTTATTTTCATTTAATGGATTGTTCGAACCTAGAGATCGCAGTGCAGATTTGGCACAGATGGTCTGCGTACCCTTTTAATTTTATTCATTCAATTCGGTCTGTAAATAATAATTATTATTATTTTCTAGTCTGAATGTATAGGATTTGATCAAGAATGTAATTAATTAATAGAAATAGGATTTCTGTTTTTTATTATTTTCTTGATCGAAGAAGAAGGAAGAAGGCGGCACTGGAGATTTGTAGATGGAGAGATCGCTTTCTGTGATTTGCAGTTTATGAAACTGCAACCCTAGTGATTAACCTCTGTTTTGCAGGTGGTGCGAACAATCCATGTTTGATTTGTGATTGTTTAAAATCAAAATCATTAATTTTAGATCTTTCATGGATTAATTCTTGAATTGAAAATCAGTTTTAGACATTTTCGGACTAGATTGGACCAAAACTGTTTGGACCGAATCTAGGGATAGAAGGGGACTGTTTTCAGTCCATTTTTCTCACACATGCTGTTCCAAATCTGATGCTCAATTACAGGGATTAATTCAGCCCACCTATAAAGCCCAACTTTAAATGATTAAAACTGCAAAAGCCCACTCTTGTGAGAAAAGTTGTATGGGCCGAACTACTGGCTACAATTCAGCTCATATACCTAGTCGACATTAATTGTCAATGTTATGGATTTTAAATGGGTTGTTCAATGGGCTTTACAGTAGTTAATTGATTGGATCAATTCTTCCTTTACATGTGATGTTTGGATGTTGGATGTGCTGCGACCATGGGCCATAAGCACTTGGCCCATGATGACTCGTTAGTGGCTCTTACACACACTATGGCTAAATGCTCATCATTGCCATGGTGTCCCAAAAGGTCCTTGGATGACCCCTCCTAACTTGGTGGGTCCCACAACCCTGAAAAGGGATGCGTACGAAACCCCTAGCCGATTAAGGCTCACCAGAAATCTGACTTTATGAAAGTCAGTGGGAGCCACTTTGGTTTGACCTAAAATTAGAACTAGGGCATAATTTTGTTCCCTCCAGCAAATATGAGTGCATGTGATAGGGAGATCCATATGATGGACTCTCTAAAGGCCTTTCGTCATTAGCACAATGATGGGTCCTTCAGTAATGAGGAAACACAGCATAAAATTGGGCTATCCATTTGCTGTTGGATTTGTTAGAGTGTTTCATAAGATGATAGGGGCGTCATAGAATGATGTGGGTGGGGCTTCACCAGAAAATGGGAACTTTCTCACAGTACCTTAGCGTAACCTGAATATGATGGGTGAGCACTCATTGGACAGAAAGGTTTACCTGAAAACGGCTCTGAACCTTGTCTAACAGAGGCCAAAAGGTAAACTCATTCGATGAGTGGGATATGATCCATCACAGAAAGGTGGTGGGGTTATGCAGCTGAAACAGTTGGCTTCACGCACCCCATGTGATTTCCCACATTTCCAAAGACATTTCGTCTTCTCCGTCATTGAGAAATGAGGGAAATCTCAGAGATGAACAAATGGGAATGGAACATAGATTAAAAACCATATCTATGTAGGTAACATGAATCAAACTAAGGTTGTGGACTAACGTCTTTGCTGTTTTATCAGAAAATGGCAAACGATCAATTCGCAAAGCTTCTAGATGATAACAAGCTTAAGGGCCCAAACTATGCCGACTGGTACAGAAATCTTATGCTGGTCCTAACTTCCGAAAAGTTAGATAAGGTGGTGAAAAATCCTGCCCTGGAGCGTCTGGGTGATAGGGCTTCTGAGGCCCGTAGGAAGGACTACCAAGATTGGGAGGATAAGAACTCCCTATCTCGCTGCTTTGTCATTGCCTTATTGGACAACTCAATACAGAGGCAGTTCGATCAGATTGAACTAGCCAAGGACATATTGGATAGTCTAAAGACAATGTATGAAGAGCATAACTGTTCTACTCGACAGAAGGTCTTGAAACTGTTCATGACCGCGCAGATGTCCAAAGGGTAGAAAGTTCATGACCATTGTCTTCGGATGAGGGGCCACATTACCGAACTTGAAGCCCTTGGATCCGGGCTAGACCTTGGTATGCAAGTGGATGCCATCCTAAATTCTTTGCCCTCTTCCTTCAATGCGTTCATTATGAACTACAATATGAATAAGCTAAATGTCAGCGTCCAGGAACTCAGTAATATGTTGCAGAGGGCCGAGGATCTACTCAAGAAGGATGAGCCTGTGGTTATGCTTGCTGAAGCTAACAAATCGAGCAAGAAAAAGAGAAAGGCAAAGAAACCCTAGAAGAAAGCAGCCAAGCCCAAGAAGCAGAAGAAGAACAAGGCATCTGATGTCTGTCACTTCTGTAAACAGATCGGCCACTGGAAGAGGAACTGTCTTACCTACTTGGAATCTAAGAAAGGTAATGTCGAAAGTGTGTCATAGAAACTAATTTGTTAGTTACTTCTGTGTCCTGGTGTGTTGACTCCGGGGCTTCAACTCATGCGTGTAAATCACTGCAGGGGTTCAAAGTTAGCAAAAGATTGAATGAAGGCAAAGTGACACTATTCTTGGGAACGACTGCAAGTTTTGCAGCTGCGGCAAAAGGAACCGTAGAATGAGTCTTTAGAGAAGGAGTGCTTGTACTTAAAGATTGTCTTTATGTACAAAACTTAAGAAGAAATTTGATTTTTGTTTCTAAACTGTGTGCTGATGGATATACTGTTTATTTTAGTAAGTGATTACTGTTAAACGGAATAACAAATTCATCGCATGCGGGGAACTGGAGAATGGTCTCTATGTTCTACATCATTCTCTGGAAACTAACTTAACCAAAACTACATCGGTCGAAAAACCCAAGAAAAGGACTCGTGATACAATGAATCCCACGTGCCTCTGGCATTACCGATTTGGCCATATCGATGTTGACTGAATCACAAGGCTGGTAAAGGATGATCATTTGGATTTTCTAACCTAGAAAGTCTTCCTACTTGTGAGCCTTGCCTCCAAGGTAAGATGACTAAGCGGCCATTTTACGGTAAGCCTGAAAGATGTGCAGGCACACTTGACCTAATACATACTATGTATGTGGTCTCCTGAGTGTTAGGACACGGAACCAACACGTGTATTTTATCACCTTTACAGATGATTTTTCACGATATGGTTACGTGTACCTAATGAGACACAAGTTAGAATCATTTAAAAAGTTCAAAGAGTTCAGACAGGAAGTCGAGAAGCAGTTAGGGAGAGAAATTAAGGCCTTTCGATTGGATCGAGGTGGTGAGTATCTCTCTGACGAATTTAGGGACTACTTGAAGGTCAATGGGATAATGTCACAATTAGCTCCTCCTGCTACACCTCAACTCAATGGTGTTTCAGAGAGGAGGAATAGGACCTTGTTGGACATGGTCTGGTCACATCCTTTTGGGGATATGCACTAGAGACTGCTATCTACGTGCTGAATCGGGTTCCAACCAAATCAGTTTCGAAAACTCCATATGAACTATGGACTAGAAGGAAGCCAAGTGTAAGATACTTGAAGATTTGGGATTGTCTTGCACACGTTAAAAGAACAAGTGCGGACAAGTTGGAATCCAAAACCAGTCGTTGCCTATTTATAGGCTACCCAAAAGATTCAGTGGGTTATCTATTGTATGACCCAAGTGAGTAGAAAGCGTTCTGTAGTCGAAACGCCCAATTCTTAGAAACCGAGTATATCCTGGACACCCATCGTCAGGAAATAGTTCTTGATGAGGAGAGCTCAGGAGCAGTGGAAGATGTCCCACAAGTTCCAGGTAGTGACCAACCTAGTAGATTCACTCGGGTATCCAGGCCACCAATCCGATATGGTTATGACCAGGATAGTTACCTGGTGGAAGTCTTGACTAGTGAGGAGGATCTCGTAACTTATGCAGAAGCTATGTTAGACATAGATTCCCAGAAGTGGGTGGAGGCCATGAGAGCTGAAATGGACTCGATGGAGACCAATGGAGTCTGGACTCTAGTAGATCCACCCTCTACGGTAAAAGCAATTGGTTGCAAATGGATCTACAAGAGGAAGAAGGGCCCCGATGGCAGGATTGAGACCTACAAAGCTGGTTTGGTGGCGAAAGGGTACACTCAAAAAGAAGGTATCGATTATGAGGAAACCTTTTCGCCCGTGACCATGCTCAAATCCATTAGGATCCTGCTAGCTGTAGCAGCATACCATGACTACGAGATTTGGCAGATGGATGTCAAAACCGCGTTCCTGAATGGAGATCTTAATGAAGATATCTACGTGTAGTGGCCGCAAGGCTTCATTGCTGCTAGTCAGGAACACATGGTATGTAAACTTAATAGATCCATACATGGACTTAAGCAGGCTTCATTGCTGCTAGTCAGGAACATCCGTTTTGATTCTGCTATGAAAATGTTTGACTTTGTGTAGAATTCGGATGAGCCCTGTGTTTACAGGAAGCCTAGTGGGGATAAGATCACCTTTTTGGTGTTGTATGTGGACGATATCCTACTCATTGGGAATGATGTAGGAATGTTGACTTCGATCAAGGTATGGCTATCATAGCAGTTCTCCATAAAAGATCTTGGAGAAGCTTTATATATACTAGGTCTTCGACTCTATAGAGATAGATCGAAGTGGATAATTGGATTATCCCAGGCTGCTTACATTGACAAAATTGTCAAAAGATACAGCATGGAGAACTCCAAGAAAGGAAACGTTCTTTTCAGGCACGGAGTCACTCTCTCCAAGAAGATGTCTCCAAAGACTTTTGAGGAGATTGAGGGCATAAGAGGCGTTCCCTATGCCTCAGCCGTAGGAAGCATCATGTATGCCATGCTGTGCACTCACCCGGACATTGCTCAGGCGATTAGTGTCGTAAGTAGATTCTAGGCCAACTCAGGGCAAGTGCACTGGATTGCTGTGAAGAACATACTTAAATACCTTCGAAGGATAAAAGAGTTTTGTCTAGTATTCGATGGTAGTTCACTACAAGTTCTAGGGTATACTGATGTCGATTTCCAGTCGGATCCAGATGATAGAAAGTCTACGTTTGGGTATGTTTTCATGATAGGATCGTGTGCTGTTTGCTGGAAAAGCAGCAAACCAGGGTCCACTGCAGATTCCACAACCGAGGCTGAGTACATTGCCGCAAGTGAAGCTACCAAGGAAGCCATGTGGATGAAAAAATTCATACACAAATTGGGAGTGATTCCGTCCAGCACATCACCCATCCCGTTGTTGTGTGAGAACAATAGAGCGATCGCACAGGCTAAAGAGCCTCGGGCCCACTCGAAGTCAAAGCACATTGAGAGGAAGTACCACGTACTGCGGGAGATCGTTGGTAGAGAGGACATCCTAATTCAAAAGGTAGCATCAACGGATAATGTGGCAGACCCATTGACTAAGCCACTGACATAGAAGGTGTTTGAGAAACACGTGGAAAGTATGGGACTCCGACTTGTACCAGATTGGACTTAAGTGCAAGTGGGAGCTAATAGACAGTTTTGTATGCCCTTAACTTCAATTCAATTTGATATACTTTTGATATTTAGTGTAAATAAATAAAGTGCATGTTTGATTCATGTTGTTTGGTATAATTCTGTGTAAGACCCTAAAACTAGACTCTTTTCGAGACATGTGTTAGTTTTAAATGTTCATATCCATTGGATAAGTCTGGGGAGATTAATCATGCCAAGGCTGATACTGGTGTGCCGCCAAGTGTTCGGATGGCTTGTCTCGGCCACCAAGGTAAGACCCAAGGCACATGCAGTATGGGATTACTCGAATCTTTGAACCGGACTAGATTTTTAGTATTGCCCTGGACCTTGGAGACAGATGGGCAAAACTGGAAAGTTACACCTGACCCCTAGACTCGACTATGACACTTCACTAGGTGTCGGATCGGGCTGTCTTTGATATGCCAATCATTGAGATCCTTAGCGGGGGTCAAAACCTAGGCATGTTTGGGCAGTCTGAGAATTCATCTGAGTGGGTGATCCTAGTGACAAGATCAACCCTTTTGTCTGACAAAGGTAATGATCGGGAATGCACTCTCTCTGATGGAAACCAAACTGCCGGCAATTGATTTCAATCGTTGAAATTTTGTTTTTGCAAAATTTATATATATGTATATATATAGTTTCAAAATGTTTGCAAATTGTTTTAATTCCCGGGATCCATGTGGGTGGAGAGTGCATCACTGTTCTTTGCAACCAAGGGTGAGGTCCTCTCTTGTCGGGCAGTGCTTGATTATTAAGGGCTGAGAGGTTAAGTGTAAGGCCATTTAGGATAATACCTGATGGGCTAATCTTGCACCTGCCCATAGTCCCTGAATTTTTATAAGATGGTTTGGCCCAGGGACCACTTAATGTAAGTGTTGGGCCCATAGGGTCCATGTGATGGGCTTAGGGGTTCACTGAGTTTTTCAGTGAATTGGGCTAGGCCTTGTAATAAAGACTGGGCTGAACCCATGTGGCTGGTGTGTAGATCAATGCTTGGGTCCCATGCCATACAAAGAAGCCCAACTGGGCAGCAGATTGGAAACTAGTTAAGCATTGAACACTTAATGGACCAAAAGCCCATTTCGAATTGGGCTGATATGATCACCCTTTCATGGGGCAGATCTGAGATTAATGTTAGCAAAAGGATTGGGCCTTTAACCTTATCCACTATGGGAAACCAAATTCAAGTTAGATTTGAATCTGGTAACCTCCTGATAAGATCAGGAGTAAGCTAACTTAATTTGCAGATATGATTAAGATCATCCTCTATCCATATACTGATTTGGATTGGGATAACTCCTAATTAGGAGGTTTCTTAATCAAGAAGAAAAGAGGAGAAACCCTATGAGAAAATAATCAGATTTCGAACCTGGGGTTGGGTGCAAGAAAAACATCATACGAATTGAGATTGGATCTCATACACACTCCAGAGAGAAGAGAAGCAATTCAGCCATCTTCAGTTCAGGAGTTCTCCTCCAGCCGCCATTCTTTCTTTCAAGATTCAATCTTTGAAATAGAAAGAGATCAATAAATTGGTTCTTGAGATCAGCTTTGCAGAAAAGATTGAAAAGATTTGGTGCTCAGTGTTTCCAGTGGATTCTTGCGAAGGATTCAGTGTGTGGGATGTACTCTGCTGGTTCTGTTCCTTTCATTGTTGTGTCATCTTCAATAGGAGTGGTTCTTGGTGTCCTCTTTGGGCATGAACACCAACTTTGGGAGATATTAGTTATTTGGATCAGGTATAATCCCTTCCTTGTCTTTAGTTCAGATCTGATTCAATTATGGTTCAAGTATGATCTTTGAAAATTGTATTCTAAATTTAGGGAATATGATTCCTTGTTGGAAGAAGGTAGGAAAATTTTTAAAATGCGCCCACCCATTCTGCAACCCTTTTGGCGTCCATACGATGGATCCTACCAATCTTTCAATTTTATCCATCTATCTCTGAGATTCAGGGCATAAATAGAAACTAGTCCAGGTTCAATGTTTCTTCTAAACATCCATTGAATGTACTTGGAGTCTATCCCTAGCAGCCAAGACAAATCACTCCACTAGTTCGGTAGCATACTAGTGTCAACCATGTCAAGATAAACTCACTAAGTCTATCTAATGGATGAGAACATTCTAACCTAACATGAGTCTCATAAGTGTCTAGTTTAATGAGTAATTCATAGAAAACACAATGTATAACATATGAGGGTCAAATATCTAGGTATGTTGGAGTAGTTTGGGATATCACTTAAATGGGTAATCATTGTGATATGATCAACCACTTTGTTAAACAAAGAAAATATCTTGGTGAATACTCTTTCTGATGAAAACCTAAATTAGCAGCAATAGATTTCAACTTGTTTAGAAATCTATTTACAAAATGTATTTATACTTATAAATAATTTATTTTATAAAAGGGTTTTCAAAAAGGTTAAAATTTTAGGATCCATCTAAATAAAGAGTGTTACACTAATTTCATAGTCAAAGATGAGGCCCTTCCTTGTGGTTAATGTATAAATATTATGGACTGAGAGGTTGAGAACAAAAGTCTTTGGGTTGCAACTTGATGGGCTTAGTTTTGGGCTTTATAAAGTGATTGAAACCCAAAGCAAACTTTTGTTTAAGTGTTGCATCACTTGCAAGACCAATTGGATTGAGTAAGAGGTTCACTAGGTGTATGTAGTGAATTCGGCCCATGTAGTGTATGTAGTGAATTCGGCCCATGTAGTTCCTAGTAGGACTATATCTTTCCAACTCTATGGCCATGTTCTTTTTTCAGAATCACATTTACCTGAGTAAATGAACTTACCCTGGTAAGTGTTTCCTGGGTAAGTGCATTTACCCATGTTCTTTTTTTGTTTGATTTACCCAGGTAAATGATGTTTCTTATTTTCCCATGTTATTTTGCAACACCCACTTTCCTAGGTAAATTGTTATTTTTTTCATCTCTTTCCAATTTTACCCTTTGGATATGGATTTGAAAACCATGTCACAAAGTCTTAAATGCCCCTAAAATTTATGGAAATAAACCATGTTGCCTCTTCTTTTAAACCAAATTTGTGCCTAATTCATGTTTTTCCTCTAGAACGATAGAAGAAAACACCACCCGCCATTATTTTGGGCTCAAATTTTGGGCATTTAAGACTGCTGTCACAATTTCTGGTTTTCTTTCTGAAAATCAAGCTAGTTTTGGTTATTTAATGAACCATTGAATTTTTACAAATAACAAATAGCATAGGAGATTTTAAAATGTCAATGCTTATAAGATCATGTCAATCCTTTGACCTTCAAAATCATAGTTACAAAATGTGAGTCTAAATTACTTCCAATAAGCTACATACACCAAAATTACATGGTTGGGGCTTTCAAGTACAACCAGATATATAGATCTCTATCAAAGAAGAATAACAAAGAATGGGAAAAAACAAAACAGGGGAAGATTAGTTGGATGTCATTTGGGAAGAAGGAATAAAAATTCTCCATGGACCATAGTGAAGGCACATATGGAAAACCTCAGCATATTGCCTGGATTCACTTGGCATAGCTGATTCATATATTGAGATGCCTTCTTCAGCAACAAGTCAATGATCAACACATCCAATATCTTGAACCGACCAAGTCCTGGATGGCAGTAGAACCACGACTAGCTAGCTGTTGAATGCGAGAAGAGAACTCTCCAGCCTGCCATGAATTTTAGCCATTAGGGCTCAAGCCATGGAACAAAATACAACATATACAATCAAGGAAAATACCATGTTTTCTACACAAATGCTGTTAGACAGTGTATGTGAAAGAATGGTAGGATCCATCTAATGGACGCCATAAAGGTTGCGGAATGGGTGGGCGAATTTCAAAAATTTCCTACCTTCTCTCAACTGGGAATCATATTCCTTAAATTTAGAATACAATATTCAAGGATCCTACTTGAACCATAATCAAACCAGATCTGTACCAAAAGATAAATGGGAGGAATATACCTGATCCGGAGAAGCAGTATCTCCCAAAGTTGGTGTTCACGCCCAAAGAATGCTCCAAGATCCGTTCCTGCTGAAGATGACACAGCTGTGAATGGAACAGAACCAGCAGGGTGCGTCCTACACACTGGATCCTTCACAAGAATCCTCTGGAAGTATTAAACACTGAATCTTTTTCAGTCTTTCTTGCAAGACTGATGTCAAGAACAGATTTCTTGACTTTCTTTTCTGCAAAGATCTAATCTTGCAATGGCAGATGGCGGCGGCAGGAGGAGATCTCCAAAATGAAAAAGGCTGAACTGCTTTTCCTGTTTTTCTGGAGAGTATGAATGAGATCCTCTCTCAATTCGCAGGAGATATCCTATATCTCTTCAAGGTGGTTCAAAATCTCCTCCTTTCTTCTTGATTAAGAAACCTCCCTTTTAGGAGTTATCCCAATCCAAATCAGTATTTGGATAGGGGATAATCTTAATCCTTTCTGCAGATAGAGTTAGCTTACTCCTGATCTTATCAGGAGGTTACCAGATTCAAATCTAATTTGAATTTGGTCTCTAAGAGTGGATAAGGCTAAAGGCCCAATCCTTTTACTAACTTTAATCTCAAATTCGCCCCATGGATGGGTGATCATATCAGCCCACCTCGAAATGGACTTTTAGCCCATTAAGTGTTCAGTGTCTAATTACTTTCCAATCTGCTGCCCAGTTGGGCTTCTTTGTATGGCATGGGACCCAAGCATTGATCTACACACCAGCCACATGGGTTCGGCCTAGCCTCTAAAACAAGGCCCAGCCGAATTCACTGAAAAACTCAATGAACCCCTTGAGTCCATCATATGGACCCTATGGGCCCAACACTTACATTAAGTGGCCCCTGGGCCAAGCCATCTTATAAAAACCCAGGAACTGTGGGCAGGTGCAAGATTAGCCCATCAGGTATTATCCTCAATGGTCTTACACTTAACCTCTCAGCCCTTAATGATCAAGCACTACCCGACAAGAGAGGACCTCTCCCTCGGCTGCAAGGAACAGTGCCGCACTCTCCTCTCACATGGATCCCGGGAATTAAAACCATTTGCAAACAATTCGAAACCGTACATATATATATAAATATATTAATTTTGCAAAACAAAATTCCAATGATTGAAATCAACTGCCGGCAGTTTGGTTTCCATCAGAGAGAGTGCATTCCCGATCATTACCCTTTGTCCGACAAAGTGGCTGATTCTGTCACTATGATCACCCACTCAGATGAATTCTCAAACTGCCCCAACATACCCAGGTTTTGATCCCCGCTAAGGATCTCACTGAATGACATATCAAAGGCAGCCTGATCCAACACCTAGTGAAATGTCATAATCGAGTCTAGGGGTCAGGTGTAACTTTTCAGTTTTGCCCATCTATCTCCAAGGTCCAGGGCAATACTGGAAATCTGGTCCGGTTCAAGGATTCAAGTAATCCCATACTGCATGTGCCTCGGGTCTTACCGTGGTGGCTGAGACAGGCCATCCCAACACTTGGTGGCACGTCAGCATCAGCCTTGGCAGGATAAATCTCCCCAGACTTATCCAACGGCTGTGAACATTTAAAACTAACATGAGTCTCTATAAATGTCCAGTTTTAGGGTTTTACACAGAATTAAACCAAACAACATGAATCAAACATGCACTTTATTTATTTCCACTAAATAACAAAAGTACATCAAATCAGATTGAAGCTAAGGGCACACAAAACTGTCTAACAGTATGCCCTTAGCTCCAATCAGAATAATGTACCTTATGACATTTATTGTAAATGAATAAAGTACATATTTGATTCATGTTATTATGGTGTTAGTTTAGAATATTCACAGCCAATGGATCGATTTGGGGAGATCTATCCTGATAAGGCTGGCACTGATGTGCTGCCAAGTTGGTTGGGGTAGCCTGCCTCAGTTGCCAGGGTGAGACTCGAGGTGTAGGATTGAACTATCTTTGATATGCCAATCAGTGAGATCCTTAGAGGGGGTCAAGACCTGGGTATGTTGGGACAGTCTGAGAATTCATCTGAGTGGGTGATCATAGTGACAGGATCAGCCCCTTTGTCAGACAAAGGTAATGGTCGGGGGTGCACTCTCTTTGATGGAAACCAAAGCTATCGGTAGCCGATTTCAATCGTTGAAATTTGTTTTAGCAAAATGTATTTATATATATTACGGTTTCAAAATGTTTGCAAAAGGTTTTAATTCCTAGGATCCATGTGAGTAGAGAGTGCAACACTGTTCCTTGTAGCCGAGGGAGAGGTCCTCTCTTATCAGGCAGTGTTTGAACATTATGGGCTGAGGTTAAGTGTAAGACCATTGAGGGTAATACCTGATGGGATAATCTTGCATTTACCCATAGTCCCTGGGTTTTTATAAGGTGGCTTGGCCCAGGGACCTCTTAGTATAAGTGTTGGGCCCAATAAGAGCCCATGGTGATGGGGTCAGGGGTTCACTGTCCATAACAGTGAATCTAGCCAAGCCTTGTAACAGAAACTAGGCTGAACCCATGTGGCTGATGTGTAGATCAATGTTTGGGTCCCACACCATACAAGGAAACCCAAATGGGCAGCAGTCTGGAAGGTTAGTGAGCACATAAACTTAATGGGCCTAAAGCCTAATTCGAACTGGTCTAATTTGATTAGTTAAAGAAGGGGGCGGATCTGGGATTTGGATTAGCAGATAGGATAGGGAGTCATCCCTATCCACTTAGAGAGTCCAGATCCAAATACAGATTTGGATTTGGAAACTCCTAATAAGGTTAGGAGGGCTGATCTAATCTACAAATAAGATAAGGGCTTATCCTTATCTCTTAAAGAGAAGTCCTGATCCAAATATAGATTTGAATTAGGAAACTCCTAATGAGATTAGGAGCTCTCTTTAAGACTATAAAAGGATGAGGAGGGCGAACCTCCATTCATCTAATCACAACTAATCTTAGATCACAGAAAGAGAGAAGACAACTATAGTAAGACTGCGCCATCTTCTGCTCTTGCGCCCTCCTCCTGCTGCCACCATTGCCAGTTTGTTCTCCACTATATGAGAGATCAAGAAGTGTTATTGATATCAGTTTTTGGAGAAAAACTGATTTGAAGTCATGCTCACATACCCTCCATCTAATTCTTACTGAAGGATTCAGTTCTCATGAAGAACCTGCTGATTCTGCTCCACCCTACACTGTGTCATCTTCAGTGGGAGCAATCTTTGAAGTTTTCCTTGGGTGTGAACACCTTCATTGGGAAATATTGTTTCTTCGTATCAGGTACCTCCCTCTCCTATATTTTGGTTTCAGATCTGGTTCGGTTCTTGGTTCAATATTGATCATTGAAAATGCAGATTTTCTAAAACAGGGAATGTGATTCCCACATGGGAGAGAGAGAAATTTTTGAAATTTCACCCTACCTTCCTGTAGGGTTCGGCTATCCATATGATGGATCTCTCATCCCTTCAAATAACTGGAACAATGAAACATGAGAATTCTACAGGCTCAGTTTGGAAGGAATACAAATACAAATATGTAGAGTGCAAAACCTAGTGTTTTGTATTATTTTATATGTATTTGTACTGTACATATTTGTATTTGTATTTGCACTTGCAACATAAGTTTCTCTGCTACTTCCTTTAATGAAAGAGGTTAAGTGTTATTAACAGAGATCCCCCACCTCATCCTACCAAAATAAAAAAAAGATATACTAGCAAGTGAGAATCTGTTGGAAGCTCGAACACGGCTATGTGGTAACAAACCTTTGCACTGTGTAATCAGCTCGGACACTGCTCTATGGTAACAAACCTTTAACCCATTCTCCTTTCATTAAAGCACAAAGCTTTTGGTGTTCAGCTATAGCATCAATGCACTCCTGTATGGCAGCTAGGACAAATGAATGTTGTTGAGGCTGTTGTTGCAGATTGGGTAAAGGCAACTTTGCTTCAAACAAAAGATCCACATGAAAGCATCTAAATATAGGCATGACAAACAATAACTAGTGATAGAAAAAGAACATAAGAATCAGAGTAGCTGATAATGTGAAAAACCCCCCTCCCCAAAAATAAAAAGAACATAAGAGGAAGAGGGAATTCTAGATTCCAAGGAAATGTATACAAATATATAAACAATAACATATTAGGCACGAAATTTTAGATATCAAAGACAGCCTGATCCGACACCTAGTGATGTGTCATAATCGAGTCTAGGGGTCATGTATAACTTTCCAGTTTTGCCCATCTATCTGCAAGGTCTAGGGCAATACTGGAAATCTGGTCCGGTTCAAGGGTTCAAGCAATTCCATACTGCATGTGCCTTGGGTCTTACCTTGATGGCTGAAACAAGTCATCCCAACACTTGCTGGCACACCAGTATCAACCTTGGCAGGATAAATCTCCCCAGACTTATCCAATGGCTGTGAACATTTAAAACTAACACAAGTTTCTATAAGTGTCCAGTTTTAGGGTCTTACACAGAATTATACCAAACAACATGAATCAAACATGCACTTTAATTTATTTCCACTAAATAACAAAAGTACACCAAATCCGATTGAAACTAAGGGCATACAAGACTGTCTAACAGCTCCCACTTGCACTTAGGTCCAATGTGGTATAAGCCGAAGTCCCATACTTTCCATGTGTTTCTCAAACACCTTCTGTGTTAGTGGCTTAGTCAATGGGTCTGCCACATTATCCGCTGATGCTACCTTCTGAATTAGGACGTCCCCTCTACCAATGATCTCCCGCAGTACATGGTACTTCCTCTCGATGTGCTTTGACTTCGAGTGGGCCCGAGGCTCTTTAGCCTGGGTGATCGCTCCATTGTTGTCACACAACAATGGGATGGGTGATGTGCTGGACGGAATCACTCCCAATTCATGTATGAATTTCTTCATCCTCACGGCTTCCTTGGCAGCTTCACTTGCGGCAATGTACTCGGCCTCGGTTGTGGAGACTGCAGTGGACCCCTGTTTGCTGCTTTTCCAGCAAACAGCACACGATCCTATCATGAAAACATACCCAGATGTAGACTTTCTATCATCTGGATCCGACTGGAAATTGACATCGGTATACCCTAGAACTTGTAGTGAACTACCATCGAATACCAGACAAAACTCTTTTGTCCTTCAAAAGTATTTAAGTATGTTCTTCACAGCAGTCCAATGCTCCTGCCCTGGGTTAGCCTGAAATCTGCTTAACACACTCACCGCCAGAGCTATGTCCGGGCGAGTGCACAACATGGCATACATGATGATCTCTACGGCTGAGGCATAGGGAACGTCTCTCATGCCCTCATTCTCCTCAGAAGTCTTGGGAGACATCTTCTTGGAGAGAGTGACTCCATGCCTGAAAGAAACATTTTCTTTCTTAGAGTTCTCCATGCTGTATCTTTTGACAATTTTGTCAGTGTAACCAGCCTGGGATAATCCAATTATCCGCTTTGATCTATCTCTATAGAGTCGAAGTCCAAGTATATATGAACCTTCTCCAAGATCTTTCATGGAGAACTGCTGTGATAGCCATACCTTGACCGAAGTCAACATTCCTACATCATTTCCAATGAGTAGGATGTCGTCCATGTACAACACCAAAAGGGTGATCTTATCCCCATTGGATTTTTTGTAAACACAGGGCTCATCCGAATTCTACACAAAGTCAAACGTTTTCACAGCAGAATCAAAACGGATGTTCCAACTCCTAGAAGCCTGCTTAAGTCCATGTATGGATCTATTAAGTTTATATACCATGTGTTCCTGACCAGCAGCAATGAAGCCTTGCGGCCACTACACGTAGATATCTTCATTAAGATCTCCATTCAGGAACGCGGTTTTGACATCCATCTGCCAAATCTCGTAGTCATGGTATGCTGCTACAGCTAGCAGGATCTTAATGGATTTGAGCATGGTCACGGGCGAAAAGGTTTCCTCATAATCGATACCTTCTTTTTGAGTGTACCCTTTCGCCACCAAACCAGCTTTGTAGGTCTCAATCCTGCCATCGGGGCCCTTCTTCCTCTTGTAGATCCATTTGCAACCAATTTCTTTTACCTCAGAGGGTGGATTTACTAGAGTCCAAACTCCATTGGTCTCCATTTAGTCCATATCAGCTCTCATGGCCTCCACCCGCTTCTGGGAATCTATGTCTAACATAGTTTCTGCATAAGTCATGGGATCCTCTTCACTAGTCAAGGCTTCCACCAGGTAACTATCCTGGTCATAACCATATCGGACCAGTGGTTTGGATACCCGAGTGGATCTTCTAGGTTGGTCACTACCTGGAGCCTGTGAGACATCTCCCACTGCACCTAAGCTCTCCTCATCAAGAACTATTTCCTGATGATGAATGTCTAGGATGTATTCAGTTTCTAAAAATTGGGTGTTTCGACTACAAAACACTTTTTGCTCACTTGGGTCATAGAATAGATAACCCACTGAATCTTTTGGGTAGCCTATAAATAGGCAACGACCGGTTTTGGATTCCAACTTGTCCGCACTTGTTCTTTTAACGTGTGCAGGACGACCCCAAATCTTCAAGTGTCTCACACTTGGCTTCCTTCTGGTCCATAGTTCATATGGAGTCTTTGGAACCAGTTTGGTTGGAACCCGATTCAGTACATAGATAGCAGTCTCTAATGCATATCCCCAAAAGGATGTGGGTAATTCTGAGTGGACGAGAAGTGACCGGACCATGTCCAACAAGGTCCTATTCCTCCTCTCTGAAACACCGTTGAGTTGAGGTGTGGAAGGAGGAATTAATTGTGACACTATCCTGTTGACCTTTAAGTAGTCCCTGAATTGGTTAGAGAGATACTCACCACCTCGATCTGATTGAATGGCCTAAATTTTTCTCCCTAACTGTTTCTCAACTTCCTGTCTCAACTCTTTGAACTTTTCAAAGGACTCAGACTTGTGTCTCATCAGGTACACGTAACCATATCGTGAAAAATCATTTGTAAAGGTGATGAAATACACGTGTTGATTTCGTGTCCTAACACTTAGGGGACCACATACATCAGTATGTATTAGGTCAAGTGTGCCTGCAGATCTTTCAGGCTTACCGTCAAATGGCCGCTTAGTCATCTTACCTTGAAGGCAAGGCTCACAAGTGGGAAGATTTTCTACAGTTAGAAAATCCAAAAGACCATCCTTTACCAACCTTGTGATTCGGTCAACACCGATATGGCCGAGTCGGTAATGCCAGAGGCACGTGGGATTTACTGTATCACGATTTCTTTTCTTGGGATTTTTGACCGACGTAGTTTCGGTTAAGTTAGTTTTCAGAGAAGGATGTAGAACATAGAGACCGTTCTCCAGTTCCCCGCATGCGATGAATTTGTTATTCCGTTTAACAGTAATCACATTACTAAACCAAACAGTATATTCATCAGCACACAGTTTAGAAATAGAAATTAAATTTCTTCTCAAGTTCTGTACATAAAGATAATTTTTAAGTACAAGCACTCCTCTAAAAACTAATTCTACGGTTCCTATTGCCGTAGCTGCAATAGTTGCAGTTGTTCCCAAAAATAGTGTCACTTCACCTTCACTCAATCTTCTGCTAACTTTGAACCCCTGCACTAAGTTATACGCATGAGTTGAAGCCCTAGAGTCAACACACCAGGATACAGAAATAACTAACATATTAGTTTCTATGACACAAGTTTCGACGTTACCTTACTTAGATTCCAGGTAGGCAGGACAGTTCCTCTTCCAGTGGCCGATCTGCTTGCAGAAGTCACATACATCATATGCTTTGTTCTTCTTCTACTTCTTGGGTTTGGTAGCTTTCTTTTGGGGCTTCTTTGCCTTTCTCTTTCTTTTGCCCAATTTGTTAGTTTCAACAAGCATAACCACAGGTTCATCCTTCTTGAGTAGATCCTTGGCCCTCTGCAACATATTGCTGAGTTCTTGGACATTGACATTCAGCTTATTCATGTTGTAGTTCATTGTGAACACATTGAAGGAAGAGGGCAAAGAATTCAGGATGGCATCCACTTGCGTGCCAAGATCTAGCCCGGATCCAAGGGCTTCGAGTTCGTTAATGTAGCTCATCATCTGAAGACAATGGTCATGAACTTTTTGCCCTTTGGACATCTGCACGGTCATGAACAGTTTCAGGACCTTCTGTCGAGTAGAACGGTTCTACTCTTCATACATTGTCTTTAGACTATCCAATATTTCCTTAGCTAGTTCGATCTGATCGAACTGTGATGGGTTTGTCGAAGCCCTCAAAATTATTACTAGTCCCACAATAAAATATTTGCAGTAAAAGTGGTTCTAGGTCGAATCCCACAGGGAGCAAATTAGTAATTTCTTAGCCGAATGGATAAAGTAATTGTGTGGGAAAATTAAATAACTAAAATTAAAAGAATAACAAACTAAGCAAACAAGAGAAAATCAGTCTTACCGAATTCTGGTTCAAGGGTTCGGGTTGAATCGATTGGCCATCGATCCTAGGTACAATTCAGCATTCTTGCAATTCAAGCATTTAACCTTAGATTTATTAGGATAGCCATAATAAACCTTGTGTTTTCCTAATTCAGTTGACCAAACCCAGCATTCGATCAACACTTATCACCACTCAACTGGGTACGATAGCGTTCCATGTTAAACAATGATAGCATTAAGATTTGTGAAAACAGTTAAACCAAAATAACAATAATTGAGATAGCTGCAATTACTGAATTTTGTTCCATCGATTCTTTTAGGTTGAACCATGTTAAAACATTGGTCAAAGGCTGTCACAGACAATTGACCCAAAAAGATAACAACCTAATTGCTACTTGTACCATTATTCGTGACAATTACGGATCATCGAAATCATGGATAGCAGTAGGAAAATCAACATTAATTCAGCTTGTCAGACTAATTAACATTAACATCCAATAAAAATGTGCACAAGAACCAATGAATACTTGAATTAAAAAGAAAGAAAATAAAGTAACTACAGAACCTCACAATGACACAATCGAACCTCCCCCCTTGAACCAGAAAAAGAAGCTTAGCTGCTCATGATCTGCGCAATCTCCATGCTTTGCTTCTCCATGGCCGAACTGATCTTTTTGAGTTGCTTGGTCTTCTTGATGATCTCTTGGATCTTGGAGTGAGTGATTGCTAGAGTTGGTTCACCCCCCTCTTTATATAGCCAAAGGAGAGGGCTGTTTTCCAACTCCTTCTAGGAGATCATCTTATCTTTAGGGTGTTTTGATCTTATCTTGAACTAATCCTATCCTATCTCTTATCTAATGCTCTAATCTCAATCTTGTTATCTCTCTAGGATTACATTCAAGACTTTAGATCTGATAAAACTCTTTCCTTGGAGATTACATTCGAAATTCGGACTCTTAACTCTTGAATTCGAGTTGGGCTGCTTCAAGGTATTTCTGCGAGTTGGGCTTAAGTTGTGAAATGGGATTGGCTGCGAACTTGCTCCGACTTTGGGCTCGTTTTCGTACTCGATGCGGGCCGAATCTGTCAAAATCCAAAACATAAAAGTTGTGGGCCTTCCTTTCATCTTTCTAATACTTCTTGAATTGTCCAATTCGGTTTCCGGAATTGAGAGTTAGGCCCAGATTACTGACTATCTTCGAAACTGTGCAAAATCATCCGATTTGCCCTGTTTTCTTCCAATTGCCTTCTTTATTGCCCTGAATCGAAATACAAGAGTAATGAGTCCATTTAAGTGCTAAATAAATGTAAAAGAGTGAATATTAGGGGATAAAATTAGGGTTCATTTTGGTCTCATCAAACTGCCTCTGTATTGAGTTGTCTAGTGAGGCAATGACAATGCAGCGGATTAGGGAGTTCTTATCCTCCCAATCCTTGTAGTCCCTCCTACGGGGCTCAGAAGCCCTTTCACTTGGATGCTCTGGGGCAGGATTTTTCAGCACCTTATCTAACTTTTCAGAAGTTAGGACCAGCATAAGATTTCTGTTCCAGCTGGCATAGTTTGGGTCCTTAAGCTTGTTATCATCTAGAAGCTTTGCGAATTGACCGTTTGCCATTTTTTGATAAAACAACAAAATCATTAGTCCACAACCTTAGTTTGATTCAAGTTACCTACATAGATATGGCTTTTAATCTATGTTCCATTCCCATTTGTTCATCTTTGAGATTTCCCTCCTTTCTTAGTAACGGAGACGACAAAATGTCTTTAGAAATGTGGGAAATCACATGGGGTGTGTGAAGCCAATTGTTTCAGCTACATAACCCCACCACCTTTGTGTGATGGACCATATCCACTCATCATATGAGTTTCCCTTTGGCCTCTGTCAGACAAGGTTCAGAGCCATTTTCAGGTAAACCTTTCAGTCCAGTGAGTGCACACCCATCATATTCAGGTTACGCCAAGGTACTGTGAGAGAGTTCCCATTTTCTGGTGAAGCCCCTCCCACATCGGTCTATGACGCCCCTATCATCTTATGAAATACTCTAACAGATTCAACAGCAAATGGATAGCCCAATTTTATGGTGCGTTTCTGAAGGGAGAGGATATCCATCACATGGACACCCAAAGATTGTGGAATAAGGGGCGAATTTCAAAAATTTTTCTTTCCCTTCAACTGAGAATCGAATTCCCTATTTAGAAAATCTTATTTTCAATGATCATTCTTGAACCATAAACTGAACTAGATCTGAACCAAAAGGAGTTGGGAGGGATTATACCTGATACAGAGAAGCAGTATCTCTCAATGGGGGTGTTCACTCCCAAGGAAAGATCCAAAATCTGCTCCCACTGAAGATGGCGTAGTGCAGGGTGGAGCAGAATCAGCAGTGTTCTTCCGAAAGAACTTGACCCTTCACAAGAATCATCTGAGTGGCTTGTGAATACAGCTCCAACCAATCTTTTCTCCATAAGATTGGTATCAAGATCAAATCTCGATTTCTCCCAAGAACTGGAGATCGAACTGCTGGAGGCGGCGGCTACAGGAAGGAGGCGGCAAGAGAGTTTTGCAGGGTGCAAAATTCTCTCTTCTTGTAATCTCAGCTCTGAAGACAAGAGTGTGTTGGTTGCATGTCTAAAGGCTGCTGCCCCCTCCTTTTATAATCTCAAAGGGATCAGCTCCAAATCCCATTAGGAGTTTCTAACCCATATCATATTTGGATTAGAAGTCCCTCTAAGTGATAAGGGATAACCCTTATCTTATCTGCAGATTAGATCAGCCATCTCCTAATCAAATTAGGAGGCTTCCAGATTTAAATCTTATTTAGATCTTGGACTCTTTAAGTGGATAGGGTCTGGGCCCAATCCTATCAGCTGATCCTCAGAATTCGCCCCTTAAGTGACTAATCAAATTAGCCCAGTTCAAAATGGGCTTAAGGCCCATTTAAGGTTATGTATTCATTTAGCCTTCCAAACTGCTGCCCAGTTGGGCTTCCTTGTATGGCGTTGGACCGAAACATTGATCTACACATCAGCCACATGGGTTCAGCCCAGCCTTTGTTATAAGGCTTGGCTGAATACACTGTTATGAATAGTGCACCCCCTGAAAACCATCTTATGGTCTCTATTGGCTCAACACTTACCCTAAGTGGTCCCTGGGCCAAGCCACCTTGTAACACCCAGGGACTGTGGGCAGATGCAAGATTAGCCCATCAGGTATTATCTTGAATGGTCTTACACTTAATCTCTCAGCCCATAATGATCGTACACTGCCCGACAAGAGAGGACCTCTCCCTCGGCTACAAGGAACAGTGTTGCACTCTCTTCTTATATGGATCCCGGGAATTAAAACCTTTCGTAAATCATTTTGAAACCATAATATATATACTTTTATATCTCATATAAAATATTTTTCAAAACAAATCTCAACAATTGAAATCAGCTGTCAGCAGTCTTGGTTTCCATCAGTGAGAATGCATCCCTGATCATTACCTTTGTCCGACAAAGGGGCTGATCCTGTCACTATGATCACCCACTCAGATGAATTCTCAGACTGTCCCAACCCAGGTTTTGACCCCCCCGCTATGGATCTCACTGATTGGTACATCAAAGACAGCCCAACCCGACACCTAGTGCAGTATCATAATCGAGTCTAGGGGTCGAGTGTAAATTTTCTGTTTTGCCCATCAATCTCCAAGGCCTAGGGCAATACTGGAAATCTGGTCAAGTTCAAAGATTCAATTATTCCTACATTGTATGTGCCTAGGGTCTCACCCTGGCAATTGAGACAGGCCACCCCAACCGACTTGGTGGCACCACAGTGTCAGCCTTGTCAGGATAGGTCTCCCCAGACCGACCCACTGGCTGTGAACATTCTAAACTAACACGAGTCTCATTAAGTGTCTAGTTTAAGGGTATTACACAGAAACATACCAAGGGAACATGAATCAAATATGCACTTTTATTCATTTACAATAAACTCATAAAGTACATCATTTTGATTGAAGCTAAGGGCATACAAAATTGTCTAACAGCTCCCACTTGCACTTAGTTCCAATCAGGTATTAGTCGGAGTCCCATGCTTTCCATGTGTTTCTCAAACATTTTCTGTGATAGTGGTTTTGTCAATGGGTCTGCTACATTTTCCGTTGACACTACTTTCTGAATCAGGACGTCCCCTCTACCAACAATCTCTCACAGTACTTGGTACTTCCTCTCGATGTGCTTTGACTTTGAGTGGGCTCGTGGCTCCTTAGCTTGAGCAATAGCTCCATTGTTGTCACACAACACTGGGATGGGTGATGTGCTGGACGGAACTACTCCCAACTCGTGAATGAACTTCTTCATCCACACGGCTTCCTTGGCAGCCTCACTTGCGGCAATGTACTCGGCCTCGGTCGTGGAGTGTGTAGTGGACCCCAGTTTGCTGCTTTTCTAGCAAACAGCACACGATCCTATCGTGAAAAATATCCAGATGTAGACTTTCTATCATCTGGATCCAACTGGAAATCGGCATCTGTATATCCTTGGATCTGTAGTGAGTTACCATCGAATACTAGACAAACTCTTTTGTCTTTCAAAGGTACTTAAGTATGTTTTTCATAGCAGTCCATGCTCCTGCCCTGGGTCGGCCTGAAATCTGCTTACTATACTCACTGCCTGAGCAATGTCAGGACGAGTGCACAGCATGGCATACATGATGCTCCCAATGGCAGAGGCATAGGGAACGTCTTTGATGCCATCAATCTCCTAAGAAGTCTTGGGAGACATCCTCTTGGAGAGAGTGACTTCTTGCTTGAAAGGAACATTTCCTTTCTTGGAGTTTTCCATGCTGTATCTTTTGACTATTTTGTCAATGTAGGCAAATTGGGATAATCCTATTATCCGCTTCGATCTATCTCTATAGAGTCGAAGACCCAATATATAGGATCCTTCTCCAAGATCTTTCATGGAAAATTGCTGTGAAAGCCGTACTTTGACCGTAGTTAACATTCCTACATCATTCCCAATGAGCAGAATGTCATCTACATACAGAACCAAGAAGGTAACATTATCTCCACTATACTTCCTATAGACACAGGGTTCATCTAGATTCTGCTCGAAGTCAAACGATTTGATAGTAGAGTCAAAACGGATGTTCCAATTTCTAGAAGTTTGCTTAAGTCCATAAATGGATCTATTAAGTTTACATACCATGTTTTCATGACCTGCAACAATGAAGCCTTGCAGCTGCTGCATATAGATATCTTCAATAAGATCTCCATTCAGGAATGCAGTTTTGACATCCATTTGCCAAATCTCATAATCATGGTATGCTGCTACAGCTAGCAGGATCCTAATGGATTAAGCATGGCCACAAGTGAAAAGGTTTCCTCATAATTGATGGCCTCTTTCTGAGTGTACCCTTTCACCACCAGACGAGCTTTGAAGGTCTCAACCCTACAATCAGGGCCCTTCTTCCTCTTGTAAATCCATTTGCAACCAATTGCTTTTACTCAAGAGGGTGGATCTACTAGAGTCCAGACTCCATTAGTCTCCATTGAGTCCATCTCTGCTCTCATGGCCTCCACCCACTTTTGGGAATCTATGTCCAACATAGTTTCCGCATAAGTCATGGGAACCTCCTCACTAGTCAAGGTTTCCACTAGGTAACTATCTTGGTTATAACCATAACGGACTGGTGGCCTGGATACCCGAGTGGATCTTCTAGGTTGGTCACTACCTGGAACTTGTGGGACATCTCCCACTGCTCCTGAGCTCTCCTCATCAAAAACAATTTCATGACGATGGGTGTCCAAGATGTAATCGGTCTCCAAGAATTGGGCATTTTGACTGCAGAACACTTTCTGCTCACTTGGGTCATAGAGTAGGTAACCTACAGAGCCTTTTGGGTAGCCTACAAATAGGCAATGGCTGGTCTTGGATTCCAGCTTGTCTGCACTCATTCTTTTAACGTGTGTTGGACAACCCAAAATCTTCAAGTATCTGATACTTGGTTTCTTTCCGGTCCAAAGTTCATATGGAGTGTTCAGAACTGATTTGGTTAGAACCTGATTCAGCACGTAAATCGCAGTCTCTAATGCGTAACCCCAAAAGGATGTGGGTAACTCTGAGTGTATGAGAAGTGACCGGACCATATCTAATAAGGTCCTATTCTCATCTCTGATAACATCGTTAAGTTGTAGTGTAGCAGGAGGAGCTAATTGTGATACTATCCCTTTGTTCTTTAAGTAGTCCCTGAATTCGTTAGAGAGATATTCGCCACCTCGATCTGATCGAAGGGCCTTAATTTCTCTCCCAAACTGTTTCTCGACCTCTTGTCTAGACTCTTTGAACTTTTCAAAGGATTCAGCTTGTGTCTCATTAGGTACACGTAACCATATCGCGAGAAATCATCCATTAAAGTGATGAAATACACGTGTTGATTTCGTGTCCTAACACTCAGGGAACCACATACATCAGTATGTATTAGGTCAAGTGTGTCTGTACATCTTTCAAGGCTTACCATTAAATGGCTGTTTCGTCATCTTGCCTTGTAGGCAAGGCTCATAGGTGGGAAGATCTTCTACAATTAGAAAATCCAAAGGACCATCCTTTACCAACCTTGTGATTCGGTCAACACCGATGTGGCCAAGTCGGTAGTGCCACAGATATGTGGGATTAATAGTATCACGGGCTCTCTTCTTGGGGATTTCAGTCGACATAGTTTTGGTTATTTTCTAGAGAAGGATGTAGAACATAGAGACTGTTCTCCAGTTCCCCGTATGCGATGAATCTGTTATTTCTTTTAATAGTAATCGTATTACTAAGGAAGACAGAATAACCACCTGCACACTGTTTTGAGACATAAATCAAAATTCTCCTTAAATTTTGTACATAAAGACAATCTTTCAGTACAATTATTCATTCTCTAAAAATTAACTCCATGGTTCCTATGGCCGCGGCTACAACAGTTGCAGTAGTCCCCAAGTAGAGAGTGACTTATCCTTCACTCAGTCTTCTGTTTATCTTGAACCCTTGCAGTGAGTTACACGCATGAGTTGAAGCCCCAGAGTCAATACACTAGGATGCAGAAGCTACCAATAAATTGGTTTATATAACACAAGTTTCGAAATTACTTTTCTTAGATTCCAAATAGGTAGGACAATTCCTTTTCCAGTGGCCGGTCTTCTTGCAGAAATGACAGGCATCCAATGCTTTGTCTATCTTCTGCTTCTTTCCCTTAGTGGCTTTCTTCTGAGGCTTCTTTGCCTTCCTCTTTCTCTTGCCTGTCTTGCTAGCTTCAACAAGCATAGCTACAGGCTCATCCTTTCTAATCAGTTCTTCGGCTCTTTGCAACATATTGCTGAGCTCTTGCAAGCTGACATTCAGCTTGTTCATATTATAGTTCATGATGAGCGGATTAAAGGAAGGAGGCAAAGAATTAAGGATAACATCTATCTGGGTCACAAGGTCCAGCCCGGATCCAAGAGCCTCCAGTTCGTTGATGTAACCCATCATCCAAAGACAATGGTCGTGAACTTGTTGGCCCTTGGACATTTGTGTGGTCATGAACTGTTTCATGACCTTTTGTCAAGTAGAACGATTTTGCTCTTCATGCATCATCCTGAGTCTGTCCAATTTGTCCTTGGCAAGTTCGATCTGATCGAACTGCCTCTGTATTGGGTTGTACAAAGAGGCAATGATGTAACACCAGGCAAGGGAGTTTTTCTCCTCCCATTCCTGATAGTCTCTCCTTTGGGCCTCAGAAGCCCTGTCGCCCTGACGCTTCGGGGCAGGATTTTTTGTCATTTTGTCCAGCTTTTCAGAAGCTAGGACTAGCATAAGGTTCCTGTGCCAGTCGGCATAGTTTGGGCCCTTAAGCTTGTTGTCGTCAAGAAGCTTTGCAAATGATCCGTTTGCCATTTTTTGATAAAAGAGCAAACATCAGTCCACAACCTTATTTGATTCATGTTCATTTCATAGATATGGATTTTAATCTACGATCCATTTCCATTTATTAATCTCTGAGATTTCCCTACTTTCTCAGTGACGGAGACTACGGGTTGTCTCTGGAAATGTGGGAAATCACATAGGGTGCATGGAGCCAACTGTTTCAGCTGCATAACCCCGCCACCTTTCTGTGAAGGATCATATCCACTCATCTTATGAGTTTTCCTTTTGGCCTCTGTCAGACAAGGTTCAGAGCCCTTTTTAGGTAAACCTTTCTGTCTAGTGAGTGCTTACCCATCATATTCGTGAACGCTAAGGTACCGTGAGAGAGTTCCAAGCCCCTCACACACGGTCTATGATGCCCCTATCATCTTATGAAACACTTAGACAAGCCCAACAACAAATGGATAGCCCATTTTCTGGTGCATTTTCTCATTACTGAAGGACCCATCCTCATGCTAATGATGGAAGGCCTTTAGAGAGTTCATCATATGAATCTCCCTATCACATGCACTCATATTAGCCGGAGGGAACACTTATTATGCCCTAATTTGATTTAGGTCAAACCAAAGTGGCTCCCACTAACTTTCATAAAGTCAGATTTCGGTGGGCCTTAAATTGGATAGGGTTCCGCACGTAACCTCTTGATGAGGTGTGGGGCCCACCACTGAGGGAGGTCATCCAATGAACAAAAGGGACACCGTGGCAATGATGTGCATTCAGCCATGGTGTGCGCAAGAGCCACTATCGAATGAGCATGGGCCAAGCACTTATGGCCCATGTACGTAGCACCTCACACATTCATACATCTTATGCAGGGATAAATTGATCCAATCAATTAATTATCTGCAAGGCCCATTGGAAGCCCGTTATAAATCTATAATATTATCCATTAATATTATCTAGGTATATGGGCTGAATTAGGGTTACCCAGTTCGGCCCATATAGATTTATCCTTTGAAGTGGGCTTTTAATAGTTTTAACTATTTAAAACTGGGCCTTTACAGGTTGGGCCAAATTAACCATTTAATTAAATATCAATCCTCAGGCCCATTAGTGGGAAAATTAGGGATGACTTTCAGCCTTGATTAAAGCCTAGATTTGGTCCAAACAGTTTGAACCAATCTTGGTTCGAATGGGTCTAGGGTTTGATCTTTAATTAAATCTTTAATTCAAGAAAATAAACTGAAATTAAATAACTGATAAAGGAAAATCAAGAATCAGTTAATCAAGGTTGTTCGTATGATTTATCCTACAAAACAGAGGTTAGATCACAATTTTGTAGTTTTATAAACTACAAATCGCAGATAGCGAATGTCCCATCTACGAAAACTGCTCTGCGAAATCTCCCTTTCTGCGCCGCCATCTTCGATCCAAAAATAAAAATAAATAGAAATCCTATTTCTATTAATGATTACATCAAATCGAATGCCTATACATTGAGTTTAAAAAAAAAAAAATTATTTACAGACCAAATGTAATAAATAAATCAAGAAACTGCAAATCTTACAGTTCTCCCTGCACAAACCAAGAATTCGATCTCCTTTTGTACGAACAACCCATAAATAAAGAGAATCATAAAGAAATATTCTAAATAATAATCAGATTTATATAAAATTAATTTCAGATTATTTGCCCATAAATTTTGGGAACAAATTTCCCAAAACCCATATCTGCGCAAATTGGGTAGAACGCCTTCTGCCCATTTGTGCAGGTTCAGATATGAAACAGAATGGTTCAAGATTTAAACCATGGCTCTGATACCACTGAAGGGATAGGATATCCATCACATGGTTGCCCAAAGATTGTGGAATAAGGGGGCGAATTAAAAAAATTTTTCTCTCCCTTCAACTGTGAATCAAATTCCCTATTTAGAAAATCATATTTTCAATGATCATTCTTGAACCATAAACTGAACTAGATCTGAACCAAAAGGAGTAGGGAGGGATTATACCTGATACAGAGAAGCAGTATCTCCCAATGGAGGTGTTCACGTCCAAGGAAGGATCCAAAATCTGCTTCCATTGAAGAACTTGACCCTTCGCAAGAATCAACTGGGTGGCTTGTGAATACAACTCCAACCAATCTTTAGATTAAATCTCGATTTCTCCCAAGAACTGAAGATCGAACTATTGGAGGTGGTGGCTACAGGAAGGAGGCAGCAAAAGAGTGTTAGCAGCTGAGACATGCCACCCCAACCAACTTGGTGGCACCACAGTGTCAGCCTTGTCAGAATAGGTCTCCCCAGACAGACCCACTGGCTATGAACGTTCTAAACTAACATGAGTCTCATTAAGTGTCCAGTTTAAGGTATTACACAGAAACATACCAAGGGAACATGAATCAAATATGCACTTTTATTCATTTACAATAAACTCATAAAGTACATCATTTTGATTGAAGCTAAGGGCAGACAAAACTGTCTAACAGTTTCCTCATTATTGATGGACCCATCATTGTGCTAATGACGGAAGGCCTTTAGAGAGTCCATCATATGGATCTCCCTATCACATGCATTCATATTTGCTAGAGGGAACAAAATTACGCCCTAGTTCTAATTTAGGTCAAACCAAAGTGGCTCCCATTGACTTTCTTAAAGTCATATTTTTGGTGTGCCTGAATCGGCTAGGGGTTCTGTACGCATCCCTTTTCAGGGTTCTGGGGCCCACCAAGAAAGGAAGGGTCATCCAATGACCTTAAGGGACACCATGGCAATGATGTGCATTCAGCCATGGTGTGCACAAGTGCTTATGGCCCATGGTCGCAGCACATCAAACATTCAATCACCACATGAAAAGGGAGGAATTGATCCAATCAACCAACTGCTGTAAAGCTCATTAAACGACCCATTAGAAATTAACAATTAATGTCTACTAGGTGTATGGGCTGAATCGTAGTTAGCAGTTCAGCCCATACAGCTTTTCTCACAAGTGTGGGCTTTTGCAGTTTTAATCCTTTTAAAACTCGGCTTTACAGGTGGGCTAAATTAATCCCTATAATTTAACATCAGATTTGGAACAAAAGTATGAGGAAAAATGGACTGAAAAACAGTCCCTTTCGAACCCCAGATTCTGTCCAAACAGTTTTGGTCCAATCTAGTTCGAAATGGTCCGAAACTAATTTTCAATCCAATATCTGAAATTAATAATTTTGATTTTAGACAAACACAAATCAACTATGGACTGTTCACACCACCTGCAAAACAGAGGTTAATCACTAGGGTTGCAGTTTCACAAACTGTAAATCGCAAAGAACGATTTCTCCATCTGCAAATCTCCATGCCGCCTTCTTCTTCCTTCTTCTTTAATCAAGAAAAAAAAAACCAAAATCCTATTTCTATTAATTAATTACATTATTGATCAAATCCAATACATTCAGTCTAGAAAAAAAATATTTACAGATCGAATTGAAAAAAAATAGAAAGGAAAAAGGGTGCGTAGATCATCTGCGCCAAATCTGCACTATGATCTCCAGGTTCAAACAGTCCATTAAATAAAAAAAAATAAATAAAGAACAATTCTAAATAAAATTTGGATTGAACAAAAATTAACAAGAAACAATTTCTTGAAATAAAGAAAACAATCTGCGCAAATCTTGGCAGAACATCTTCTGTCTGTCTGCGTAGGTTCAGATCTGATTTTCTTTTTGGTTCAAGATTCGAACCTGTGGCTCTGATACCACAGAAAGAATGGTAGGATCCATCTAATGGATGCCAAGAAGAGTGCGGAATGGGTGGGCGAATTTCAAAAATTTTCCTACCTTCTCCCAACTGGGAATCATATTCCCTAAATTTAGAATACAATATTCAAGGATTCTACTTGAACCATAATCGAACCAGATTTGAACCAAAAGAAATAGGGAGGATTATACCTGATCCGGAGAAACAATATCTCCCAAAGTTGGTGTTTACACCCAAAGAAGACACCAAGATCCGCTCCTGCTGAAGATGACACAGCTCTGGATGGAACGGAACCAGCAGGGTGCGTCCTACACACTGGATCCTTCCCAAGAATCCACTGGAAACTCTGAACACTGAATTCTTTTCAGTCTTTTTCTGTAAGACTGATGTCAAGAACTTATTTCTTGACTTCTTTCTTCTGCAAAGATCAAATCTTGCAAGAGGGGATGGCGGTGGCTGTAGGAGAACTCCTGGGATGAAGATGGCTAAATAGCTTTTCTTCTCTCTGGAGTTTTGTGAGATCTAATCTCTGTACGCAGAAAGCTTTCTTCCTTACAGCAAAACCCTTGGTTCGAAATCTGATTTTTCAAATTGGTTTTGTCCTCCTTTCTTATTGATTAAGAAAACCTCCTAATTAGGAGTTATCCCAATCCAAATCAAATTTGGATAGGGGATTATCTTAATCTTATCTGTAGATTAAGTTAGTTTACTCCTGATTTTATCAGGAGGCTACCAGATTCAAATATGATTTGAATTTGGTCTCCCAGAGGGAATAAGGTCAAAAGCCCAATCCTTTTACTAACATTAATCTCAGGTTCACCCCATAGATGGGTGATTATATCAGCCCAGCTCGTAATGGGCTTTTGGCCCATTAAGTATTCAGTGTTTAACTAGTTTTCGATCTGTTGCCCAGTTGGGCTTCTTTGTATGGCATGGGACCCAAGCATTGATCTACACACCAGCCACATGGGTTCGGCCCAACCTTTATTACAAGGCCCAGCTAAATTCACTAAAAAGCTCAGTGACCCCTTGAGCCCATCACATGAACCCTATGGGCCCAACATTTACATTAAGTGGTCCTTGGGCCAAGCCATCTTATAAAAGCCCAGGGACTGTGGGCAGGTGCAAGATTAGCGCATCAGGTATTATCCTAAATGGTTTTACACTTAACTTCTCAGCCCTTAATCATCAAGCACTGCCCGACAAGAGAGGACCTCTTCCTCGGCTGCAAGGAATAGTGCCACACTCTCTACTCACATGGATCCTGGGAATTAAAACCATTTGCAAACCTTTTGAAATCGTACATATACATTTATATATTTATTAATTTTGGAAAACAAAAATTCCAATGATTGAAATCAACTGTCGCCAGTTTGGTTTCCGTCAAAGAGAGTGCATTCCCGATCATTACCATTGTCCGACAAAGGGGCTGATCCTATCACTATAATCACTCACTTAGATGAATTCTCAGACTGCCCCAACATGCTAATGTTTTGACCCCCGCTAAGGATTTCACTGATTGACATATCAAAGACAGCCCGATCCGACACCTAGTGAAGTGTCATAATCGAGTCTAGGGGTCAGGTGTAACTTTCCAGTTTTGCCCATCTGTCTCCAAGGTATAGGGCAATACTAGAGATTTGGTCCGGTTCAAGGATTCAAGTAATCCCATATTACATGTGCCTTGGGTTTTACCTTGGTGGCCGAGACAAGCCATCCCAACACTTGATGGCACACTAGTATCAGCCTTGGCAGGATAAATCTCCCCAGACTTATCCAATGGCTGTGAACATTTAAAACTAACACGAGTCTCTATAAGTGTCCAGTTTTAGGGTCTTACACAGAAATATACCAAACAACATGAATCAAACATGCACTTGATTTATTTACACTAAATGTCAAAAGTACATCAAACTGAATTGAAGCTAAGGGCATACAAAATTGTCTAACAGTTAGAGTAGGAGAGAGTTTTATAAGAGATCATCATCTACTCTCCTTCCTTTAAATCCTAGTTCAATCATGGCTCAAAGGTAGCTATTTTTTTATTTTTCTGTTTGAGCTTTTCCAGAAAATTACATAGTTTGCTCAAGTCATTAATAGTTGCATTCAAAGAAAGTCATTGGAGTGCACATTGATTCATAAGCTTAACAGATCGAATTTTTGTTTTCGGCTGCACTATTTTCAGTTCTTGGACTCAATTTAGACAAAAAATTTGGGTGTAAACCTCCACTTTAGGAGTTGGAATTGTGGTATTTGCATGAGGTAAGGTTGAACGATGATCTGGATATCAAAATTGATTATCTAACCCTAGGAGAAAATTGTTTTTGCATGAGAATTTCAAATTTCCTATTCTTGGGCTGATTAAAGATTTAATTTTTATTCCTGAAAACGTAGCATGGTTCGACTTTTTAGGCTTGAATCAGTCCCTGTCAAAGGCATAACTTTGATTCATCTGCTTCGAGTGAGACAAATACCTCTAAGAAATGAAATCTCAATTGTAAAAGATAATTCTCATAATAATTTAATTAAGAAAAGAATTACAACTTAAATAGGCTCTTGAACAATAACCAACTTCTAAAAGACTTGGTCTTCCCCATGACCCATGTAGCCTGCTAAATGCAACAACTCTACGTAACTACTTAACATAACTCAATTTCTTGACTTAAATATGGACTCTCTCTAATACCTAGATAGGTGGGCCCACAATTGGGCACGTGGCAAATGGCCTGTAGGAAAACCCATTCCACTAGTGCAAAACAATTCTTCATAGGTAAGAGTTATAAATCGCTAATGATCAAGTAGTTCACTTAGTCACCCTCATCAATCCATTAGAGGAGGTGTGGATTCAAAGTGCCCATACCTCGGCTCAGGGAGGTAGCAATGTCGTGTGCCAAAGAGTTTGTCTCACGATTTACATGGACAAATCGATAACAGTGTCGTGGGCCAAATATACTATTCTGATGTGGTATATTTGGAAGGTTACCTGTCAAACATATTTTAATGGAAGCCATTCACTCATTTTTTTGTACTCATTCCCTATAATGCCCACCTTGCAAACATTGTAAATCTTTTTAAAGGTAGTTGGACCTTAACCCAATCAAGAAACATGGGCTCTTTGTCTCATCCATCTCTTAGGACTACCTTGATAGTTTGTCTAAGCCTCCTCCCCTTTACATCAAAATCAATACGATGGAGCATCGACTCACTCAAAAGCTACAATTGGTGTTATTGCTCGAGATGAAGCTTTAATAGTGTTATATTCATCTTCTGATGAAACTAAATGCAGAGCAATTTTAAAGGGTAATCGTCTAGCAAAATCCTTCTCCATGGATCCGATTATCATAGAGAGTAGTGATGCAAGGGTTGCTATTCAGGTTCTCTCTTCAGATCTGGAACCTCTTCGGAGAACTTTGTTAATTGCCCTAGATTGCAAATCTTTATCAAGAATTTTCTCATCCTTCTATTGGCATCATACCCCTCGGTCCTGTAAGAGAGTAGCCCATGGGCTGGCCCATTTTACTCTAGTACAAAACCCATTTTACTCTAATGTTTCAAGTTGAAAGTTGAAGAATGCTTTTGCCTTATGGCTTAAAAAAAAAAAAAAGATTTACATGGACAAAACGAAAAAACATATTTGAAGTTAAAAGATTAATATCATTTCATATAATAGCCAATAGGGAAAATCTTGCCATCTATCTCCAAATCATTAATAAAGGAAATAGCCTGTAAGGAGTTTGATTCTATAATCACCCTTGAGCATTTACGCTTGTTAATCTCCTCACAAGCTAGTCAGGTTGCTAAGGCTTCAGCACAAAGTACATAATCACAGGACAACCTGTATGTAGGGTGGTAAGGTGACAAAGGATGTGTGACATATGCTAACCTTACTTGGTCGTTCTTCTTTTTGATTGGCATGATGTTTGCTAACCACTTAGGAGATGTGATGGCCTTCATGAAGCCCACTTTTATGAGCCTCTCTATTTCTTCCTCAATTTTTAACGCTACCTCTTGATTGAAGACCCGTTGAGGCTGTTTGATTGGCTTGTGCTTGGGGTCAATGTACAACGAGTGCTGAACCAAGGCTAGATCTAATCCCATCATTTGATCGTACGACCAGGCAAAAACTTCTTGGAATTTTGTTTTGTTTGAAGAAAAGAATGGGTACACCGCCTAAAGTACCTTTTAATAGTTTGATCAGCTCTATCCTATCGTCACCCTATAACTTGTTGAAAATGAATAGGGGATGCTTGTCTTTTGTTATGCAAATAGGTCAATTTCCTCTAGTGATTCTTCCACCACATTGTTAAAGTCTTGCAATTGTTTGGGTGGCAAATAGACTTTGTCGTAGTAAGACAACATCAAATTGATGTGCAGAGACAATGTTGATATTGGTATGTTTTTGTGAATTTACCCCATAAACTGGACACTTATGAGACTTGTGTTAGTTTAGAATATTCTCAGCCGTTAGATAGATTTGGAGAGTTTATCTTGCCAAGGCTGACACTGATGTGCTGCCAAAGAAATTACAGCAACTTGTCTCAACCATTGGGTTAGACCCAAAGCACATGCAATGTATGTTTAGTTGAAACACTAAACCCATACCATTTTCTAATTATGCCTTGGACCTTGGAGATTGATGGGCAATTTGAAAGTTACACATAACCCGTAGATTTGATTATGATACTGCACTAGGTGTTGGATTGCGCTATCTTTGATATGCCAATCAGTGAGATCCATTGAGGGTCAAAACCTGGGTATGTTGAGGTAGTCTGAGAATTCACTTAAGTGGGTGATCATAGTGATAGAATTAACCCATTTGTCGGACAAAGTGAATGATAGGGTTTACACTCTCTGATGTAAACCTAAAATGACAGTAGTGGATTTCAACTGTGTTTGAGATTTGGTTTTGCATAATATATTTATATGATATATATATATATATATTATGTTTTATGAAAAATGTTTGCAAATGGTTTTAATTCCTGGGATCCTTCAGAGCAGAGAGTGTGACATTGCACCTTGTAGCTAGGGGAGAGGTTCTTCCCTGTTGGGTAGTGTTTGATCATTATGGGCTGGGATGTTAAGTGTAAGAGACCAATAAGGGTTGAATATCTGATGGGCTTTATCTTACTTAAGTCCATTATCCTTGGGTGTTCATAGGATGGCTAAATTCAAGGATCATTTAAGTGTAAATATTGGGCCCATTTTGAGCCCATAGTGATGTGCTCAGGGGTTCATTGCTAAACACAGTGAATTCGGTCAAGCCTTTTTACAAAGGTTGGGCCGAACCCATGTTGGATTATGTGAGGTCATTGTGGGGTCCCACGCCATACAAATCAGGCCTAACTTGGCCAAGTAACAACCTTGGGTCATAAGCCTTATAGCTGATGGGCTTAAAGCCCATAATTAATGTGATTAATTAAGATGTCACATGTGACATGGGGTGAATCTGGGTTTTGAAATGGGTATGGAGCACCTATCCTCTTAAGAGAATAAGGCTTATCTTTTAATAGAGTATAGATCCAAATTAGATTTTGATAATCTCCTAATTTGATTAGGAGAAGTGCTCCATAAAGAGAAAAAAGAAGAGGGCGAACTAGACTAGATCAACTCTCAATTCTGTTCTCTCTTTTTCTTTTGTCTTCCAAGAAACCTTGGTTCAACTTTAGCTTTGGGGCTGATAAAGATTAGTTCTTTCTCTTTGATTTTTGCAAGAAAAATTCAGAGAAATTTCGTGCTCACCTCCCTAGTTCAACCCAAGCAGTTGGATTGCAGTTTTGCTGAAAACTGCGCTACTGAACCGACTTCAAGAGTACACTGCACCATCTTTAGTGGAGGCTGGTTTTAAGACTGGTTTGGGTGTGAACTTCCACTTTGGGATCTATATTTGTAGTATCTATATCAGGTATACTTCTACCTCTTTGTTTGGTTTCAAATATTGCTTGGTTCAGTGCATGACCGATCCTAGAAAAATGTAGTTTTTTGAAACATAGAGAATTCGATTCCCGGAAGGATTAGGAAATTTTTGAAAATTTTCCTAGCTATCTAGCATGGTTCAACCATATATCAGATGGATTCTAACCCTTCCTTCAATGGTATCAGAGCACTAGGTTCAGCCTTGGATTGAACCAAATCAGATTTGAACCAAAACCCAATTCGACAAGAACTAGTCTAGCCGATTTGAGCAGTTAGTAGAAAATTTTGAGAAATTGGCTCTCAGAATGGGCAAATGATCTAAAATTTTGGTAAATATATTCCAATATATTATATAATTGTTCTATTATGGATTCTTGAAATCTTGGGCTGAAAGTGTGATGGAGATCGAAATCTTGTTGACAGCAAGATTTGTGCACACCGAATTTATTGATTTGATTGTGTGGTTGGTAATTAATTATTTTCTTTTCTAGAAAGAATGTATTAGGTTTCTTCTGATGTAATCAATATAAATTAGGGTTTTTCTATTTTTTACATTGAAAAAATCATTGGAGTGTGTGGAGAAGATAAATATTGCAGATGGAGATTGATTTGTAAATTGTAGTTTTTGTAGGGTTACAGTTTTGTCCGGATTGGATTTGGACCAACACATTATTATCCCTAGCTATTTATTTTCTGTTTATTTACTGTTTTGATTATGAATCATAACTGAGAATTTTACATCATTACATATGTGAATTGATGCATGTTTTGGACACCAATCCCTAGGCCAATTTGACCTAGTTTTGGTCCAATCTTGTTGGGCTGAACATATGGTTCTTTGGGGTCTGATTACACAGTCCCTTGGATCATAGTTTAAGTGACACAAAATTGGTTTTAGGCCAGGGGTTTGATGGCCCATTGCATGGACCAATTCGGCACTCACTTGAAAACCCATTTTATGTTAGATTAAAGCAAGACTAGCTCATTTCAGCATGAACTTCTACATGAGCCGAACTACTTTTTTGCATTTTATCCCATATACCAAGATAAAATTATTAGATAATTTGGTCCATTAATGGGTTGATCATGTGCTAATCCAAATGGATATGGGTTTTACAAGTTTTAAATTGATTTGGATCAATTCTGTGTGTGTATGTGATGTGCTAAATGGATGTGATTCATTCATGAAACATAAGTGCTTGGCCCATGTATTGACTTATGTAACTCTCTACGGGCATAATGGTTGAATGCACATCATTGCCATGATGTCCATGAATCATTGCATGATTTCATTTTTTAGTGGACCCCCTAAGTTGCTTCCTCCCCAAGAGGAACCCCACGAGAATCCTAGCCCATTAAGGGCCCATTTGAATATGACTTTATGAAAGTCAGGGCGAGCCACTATGGTATGACCTAAATCAGACCTAGGGATTATTATACACATTCCCTCATGATTAATATAAGTGCAATGAGATAGGGAATATTATAGGATGATTTCTCTAAAGGCCTTTTGTCATTAGCAGGAAAACTGGCTGAATTGATGGGTGGAGATGCACCATAAAATTGGCCTATCCATTTCATTGAGACAGTTAGTGGGATTGCTTCAGGACATGATAGGGGCGTCATAGACTAGTGGAAGGGGCCTATCCTAAAATGGAAGACTCTTCCACGATACCTTGGGGCTCACGCTATGACGGGTTTGTACTTACCAGATAGAAAGATTTAACCTAAAATGACAATAAACCTTGTCTGATAGAGGCCAAAGGGAAAGCTCATTAGATAAGTGGATACGTGATCCTTCAAAGAAAGTGGTAGGATTATACAACTGAAACAATTGGCCCCATGCACCTATGTGATTTCTCACATTTCCAGGGACATGAACTATGTTATCATCACTGAGATAGGAGGGAAATCTCAAAGATGAACAAATGGAGATGGCACATATATAAAAGTCCATTCTATGAAAGATAATATGAAACAATATTAAGGTAATGGACTAATTAATCGTGCCTTTTATCAGAAATGGTACATGGTCATTTCACTAAATTGTTAGACGACAAAAAATTGAAAGGACTTAATTATGCAGATTGGTATCATAACTTGAATCTAGTGTTATTGTCTGAGAAATTGGACAAGGTTGCCAAGAACCAGCATCAAAACGTCCAGGTGACAAGGATTTTGAAGCACGAAGGAGGGAATATCAGGAATGGAAAGAGAAAAATTCTCTTGCTCGGTGTTATGTCATAGCCTCTTTGCATAATTCTATCCAGAGATAATTTGACAAAATTGATATCTACAAAGATATCCTGGATAGTCTGAAGATGATGTATGAGGAGCACAATCATTCTGCAAGACAAAAGGTCCTCAAATTGTTGATGACCATGAGAATGACTGAAAGCCAACCAGTTCATGGCCATGTCTTGTGTATGATAGTTATATAAATGAATTGGAGGCTCTTAGCTCTCAACTTGACGATGGCACCAAGACTGATGTCATCCTGAACTCTTTGCCTGTGTCCTTTAAATAATTTGTCATGAATTACAACACAGACAAGCTAAAAGTTAGCTTGTACGAGCTCAATAATATGTTGCAAATAGCTGAGGAATTGATAATGAAGGACAAGCTGGTAGCCATGCTTATTGAAAGTGGAAAATATAGAAAGAAAAAGTGAAAGGGTAAGAAGGGCCTTAGAAAAAGGGAGGCAAACTGAAAGAGCAAAAGATAGCCAAGTCATTAGATGAATGTCAATTTTGCAACAGGTTAGGCACTAGAGGAAGAATTATCCTCAGTATCTAGAATCCCGCAAGAACAAAGAAAGTAATTTCGAATCTCTTGTCATAAAGACCAATATGTTGGTCACTTTGGCATCCTGGTGTATTGACTCTGGGGCTGTCGCTCATGCATGATGATGAGGTTTAGTAAAGCAGAAGGTTGAATGATGATGAGGTTGTGCTTTACTTGGGGACAACTACAACTATTGTGGCTACTACTATAGGAACAATAGATTTGATTTTTAGAGAAGGAATTGTTACGTTGAGAGATTGTCGTTATGTACCACTACTTGGAAGAAATTTGATTTCAGTTTCTAAGCTATGTAAGGATGGTTATTCTGTTTTATTTAGTAATAAGATTACACTTAAATTGAATAAAAAATTCCTTATTCATTGAGTACTTGAGAATGGACTTTATGTCCTCTATCCTTCCCTAGAAACAAATATAACCGAAACTACGTTGAAGCACATCCTCAAGAAAAGAATACGTGATACAGTTAATTCCATATGCTTATGAAATTACCACTTGGCCATATAAATATAGAACGTATCACAAGATTGGTAAATAATGGTCCTCTAGATTCTCACTATGGCATTTACCAACTTGTGAGCCTTGCCTCCAAGGCAAGATTGCAAAAAGGCCATTTACTAGTAAGCTTGAAAGATCTACAGGCACACTTGACTTGATACATATAGATTTATGTTGTCACATGAATGTTAGGACATGAACCAACACTGTTATTTCATAACTTTCACTGTAGGTTATTCTCGGTATGTTTACGTGTACCTAATGAGACATAAGTTTGAATCATTTGAAAAGTTTAATGAATTTAGGGACATCAAGGAAGTCAAGAAACTGTTGCGGAGACACATCAAAACCCTTCGATCAGATCGAGGAGGTGAATATCTCTCTAATGAATTCAGGGACTAGTTAAAGGACAATGGGATTATATCATAGTTGTCTCCTCTCCTACACCATAATTAAATAGTGTGTCAAAGAGAAGAAGTCAGACACTATTAGATATGGTTCGATCATTCCTTGTCCATTCAAAGTTACACATATCCTTTTGGGGTCATGCATTGGATACTGTAATTGATGAAGGGTGATTTGACCTGATCTATGAAATGGCCCGGTACTGTAAGTAATGGGCCCATAAAGCAGCTCGCCATGACGCAAGCTCCGGGTTCCATGAGCTACCCCCAAAGGGATATTCCGAGGCAACTTCAGCTCGCAAGCTAAGAAAACCAGCTCGCCCGAACTCCCAAGTAGACAAGTCATCCCGAGGACTAATTCTACTAAGGGTACTCCCGAAGTATTCCGAGCTCGCTGCAAAGTAGCTCGGGAGTGGGTCGCACGAGCATTTCACAGGAAGCTTCTATCTGATAGGCCGTACCAATTAGACTGCACCATATTCCTCACTGATGGCGCAGTCCCTGTGCTTTTGATAGTCTGCGTCCATGTCTCTCAGTAGGTAGAGGCGTGTCTGTCACTTTGGAGACGTGTCACTCGCCCAGGTAAGGAGTACATCACAACGGCCACTTATGCAGCCCTGGCAGGTAACGGTTGTGGCAGGGGGTCCAGTGGCAGTTATGTCTGATCCCCCAAGGAGGACCCCTATAAAAGCCCTCAGGGCAGAGGAGAAACTTTGGTTGGAAAACCAAAAAAAAAATCTCTTGAGTACAGGAAAACTGCGTGACCTCCACTCTTAGCCTTTGTTTTTCCCTTTACTTCCCATACACAGTACTAACTTAAGCATCGGAGTATTCCCACCAGGTAAATCCCTGGGAATCCTTCCTTTCATCACCTCAGGTCCCGCTCGTTACCAGCAAGGAGCCAGTCATCGGTCAACTAGGATTGCCCGGATCGCGCTACATCATTTGGCGCAATCTGTGGGAGTCGCTTCAAAAGGCCTTTCCCTCTAAACTCTTTCAGTTCCTTCTTCTTCCTTGAAACAATCAAACATTCATGGCTTCCCTTAGCAATGTCGGACGAAGCATGGAAATGGATAACTCCAAGGAACAACCTCAGCTTCCTACTGTCTGTATCGGACAATTCACCTTCCCCCTCTCGATGGACGGAATCCCCAGCTTAAGCATGTCTCTCACAATGGCACCTGTCATCGCCCCACTTCCTGCTACAGTCAGAACGACATTCACCGAACCTTCGGTCGTGCCCCCGGCAGCCAGCCCGAACCAACTGGAGGACCTAGTGCAGTGCATGAGGGCCATGCAGGCCCAAATGCAACTGTTCCAACAACTTCAGCTCTATCAACAACACGTGCTGCACCAGGTCTCCCAGTACCAGTATCAGCAGCAGTTCCCCCAGCTGCCCCAACCTCAGCTTCAACAGTCTCAGCTCCAGCCTCAGCATCGGGTCCCGCAGCAAGCCAAGTCTTGCCGCCAGAGTGAACACTCTGGCCGAGGAGAGGCCCCCCAAAGTCTCCCAAAAAACCAAGCCTCCCCCCACGACAGAAGGGAGAGACCGGCTACCCCGATCTCAAGGCGGGCAGACAGGTCGGGAGAACCCCGGCCCGGCCGGTCAACGTCACACTGACAGTCAAAGTTTGGAACCCTGATCCTTGAGAATCGGTTTGAAATCCTAGCAGCAGACTCCAAGCAGGCCCCTTCTGTCGATAGCCATCACCAGCAGACCGGGCTACCCCCGGTGCAAACTGTTCTGGATAGCATGAAGTGAGCAGCACGAATTTCGAGCCCATCAGGAAGTAGAGGCACCGATGCCGAGCTCGCCGATCTGTCACCCGCAATTTTCCCAAGCTCATGGGCAAAGAAGAGGTAGGCTCGGCTGATGCCAAAGCTCCCCTTCTCTCAGTTCCGTCCCCCCATCTTCTGAACTCCTGGCAGTCCCGATGCCCAAGGATTTCAAACTCCCCCCCTCTTGACAAGTATGACGGGTCGTTTGACCCGAGTGATCATGTAGATGCCTTTTAGTCACAGATGCACCTGGCGTGAGCCAGTGAGTTGTGCATGTGCATGGCCTTCTCCACTACGTTTAGGGGAGCAGCCTGCACATGGTACCGGAACTTGGCACCCGAGTCAGTAAGAAGTTGAGGTACAGTTCACACAAGCCTTCACGTCCCACTTTGTCACAAGCAAGCGGTGTCCGCGAACTGAAGAAAGCATCTTCAACATAGCAGAAAGGGAGGGAGAGTCCATCAGGAGTTATATCAAGCGGTTCAATGTCGCTTGTATGCAGATACCGCGCCTGGATCCTGCCGTACACCTTGCAGCGGCCAAGAAGGGAATGAAGCACAAAGAGTTCAAGTGGCACATGGTCGTCAACCAACCCGCGACCATAACCGAGTTTCTGAAACTTGTGGATAAGTTCATAGCCACCGAAGAGGAGATCAACCAGAAGGGTGAGGGCACACCCGAAAAAAGAAAGAGAGAAGAACCTCCCAGTCAAGAGGAAAACCAAAGAAAAAAGGAAACAACCCAGGGTGCAAAGCCGGGTTAGCTATTCCGAGTTCCTGCTCTGGACTGAGCTGATTACACTCCACTGAATGCGAAGCAGGCCAAAATTCTGATGGCGATCAAGGATGCCCCATATGTGAAGTGGCCACCCCGTCTAAGGGGGAATCCCAGTGATAGAAATAAGAATTTGTATTGCAACTTTCATAAAGACCACGGTCACAGTACCGAGAGTTGTAAAAACCTCCGCGACGAGATAGAGGAGCTCATCTATCACAGATATTTGAGGAACTTTGTACAAAATAATAATAGTAATAATAATAATAGTAATAGAATAGGTTGGCAAGGGGAGCACAGTAGAAACGTTCCTGAGTCCAGCAGCAGGCCGGCCGAACAATCACAGAGACAGCCTCCGGAGGAGAGGCCAGTTTGGGGGGACTATCCACATGATAGTGGGAGGCTCAATCGTTGCGAGTTGCACTTCAGTGGCAGCTCAGACGTCAGTTCGTGAGGTCACCCGGGAGGAGCAGAACCCCCCAAAGCGGCCAAGAACAGAAGAGCCAATTTTCTTCATAGAAGACGATGCGCGAGGGGTCCATTATCTCCACGATGATGCACTCATGATAAAGCTGAGAATCGATGACTTCGAGGTCAGGCGCATACTTGTCGACTCGAGCAGCTCGGCCGACATACTTTTCAAAGCTGTGTTTGACCAGCCCTAGTTGCAAAGAAGCAACTTAAAACCCACACACTCCTTTGGTAGGCTTCAGCGGAGAAGAAGTCCGACCCCTTGGGAAAATAACAGTCCTAGTAGAGGTCGGCACGTGGCCTTGTGTGGCCAAGTTCGAGCACAACTTCCTGGTGGTAGCGACCCCCTCGTCCCACAATGCCATAGTAGGTTGACCGATCACCCATATCCTGCGGGCGGTGGTCTCTACTTACCATTTAGCTATGAAGTTCCCAACCCACTTCGGGGTGGGAGTAGCATGGGGCGATCAACTTGAGTCCCTTAAGTGCTACCTTGCCGCCCTAAAGAGGAAAACCAAGGTAACCGATGACCTTGAACTGGAGCGACCCATGGAGCAAGGCGAAGAGCGAGCCACGCCCACGGAAGAAATGGTCGCGGTCCCGACCTCGATAGCAGACCCAGCTCAGATGCTCCATATTGGTGCTTCCATCCAAGAGCCCCTACGATCCGAACTGGTAAGTTTTCTACTTCAAAATTTAGATATATTTGCATGGTCCACAACAGAAATGCCCTGTATAGACCCCAGACTCATAACTCACAAGATGGACACTGATCCTATAGTTAGAGCCGTTAGACAGAAGAAACGCAACCTAGCCCCGGAATGGTGGAAAGCGATCGATGAGGAAGTCGAGAAGCTCCTCACAGTGGACTTCATAAGAGAAGTCCAATACCCGTGCTAGGTAGCCAACCTCGTCCTGGTAAAGAAGGCCAATGTTAAGTGGCACATGTGCATCGACTACACTGACTTGAACCGGGCTTGCCCGAGAGACTACTTCCCACTCCCCTGAATCGACCGTCTGGTGGATGCAACCTCAGGGCATGAGTTGCTCAGTTTCTTGGATGCCTATTTGGGCTATAACCAGATCAAGATGGACCTGGCAGATGAAGAAAAGATTGCCTTCATCACAGTCCGGCCTCTACTGTTACAAGTTTATGCCCTTCGGGTTGAAAATTGCAGGGCCGACCTTTCAGAGACTTGTAAATAAATTGTTTACGCCATTAATCGACAGAAAAGTAGAGTGCTATGTAGATGACATGGTCATCAAAGCTCAACTCTCACATGAATTAATACAAGACTTGCATTCCGTTTTTGAAATTTTGTGTAAGTTTAATATGAGATTGAATCTAAACAAGTGTGTGTTCGGTGTAACCTCGGGTAAGTTCCTAGGATACATCATTAACTGGCATGGCATTGAAGCCAACTCAGATAAGGTTAAGGCCATCTTGGACAGGAAACCACCTCGAAAGCTGAAAGAAGTTCAGAGGTTGAATGGCCGCATAGCCGCCCTAAGTCGCTTCATGTCTAAATCAGGGGACCACTGTCTGCCACTCTTTAAGGTAATAAAAAGCAAAGGGTTTGAATGGACCCAAGATTGCCAGCTCGCATTCGACGAACTCAAAGAATACCTCACTAGTGTGCCAACCTTAACCCGGCCCGATGAGGGCGATGTTTTAGAACTCTACCTCTCGGCGAGCGACGAGGTGGTTAGTTCGGTACTAATAAAGGAAGTAGATCAGGTCCAACGACCCATCTATTATGTTAGTAAAGTATTGCAGGGAGCAGAAACGAGATACCCGGAGATGGAGACGGAAAAGCTAGCATACGCACTAATAATTGCAGCTCAGAAGATCCGTCTGTACTTCCAAGCTCATACTATTATTGTCCTTACCGACAAGCCTCTGAGGCAAGTATTGCTTAAGCCCGAGGTCTCCGACTAGTTAATGAAGTGGGCCATCGAGCTCAGCGAGTATGACCTCCAGTACACGCCACAAACTGCCATTAAGGCCACAAGCCTTAGCAGATTTCATAGCCGAATACACATTCAGCTCCAAAGCTCCCAGTCCGGTTGAGCGCGAGGCTCCTACCTCAGGTGAGCCCGAAGATCCCGGATCGGTCGAGCCTGAACCCCGTGAAGTAGTAGCTAGTGTGGCACCTCTCCTAGCTCAGCCAACCGCGAGCTAGGATGAGGAGCCCTGGATCCTTCATGTAGATGGCTCCTCGAACCAACAGGGCAGCGGTGCCAGAATAGTTCTGCACGGCCCAAGCGGCATGAAACTGGAGTACGCGCTACGCTTCGAGTTCGAGGCATCCAACAATGAAGCAGAATACAAGGCGCTGATAGCCGAACTAACCTTAGCCAGAGAAGTAAAAGCCAAGCACATCGTTATCTGCAGTGACTCCCAGCTCGTAGTCAACCAGGTCACGGACGAATATGAAGCTCGTGAGCCAACCATGGTCGCCTACTAAGCCAAAGTCAGAGAGGCTTTGCTCGACTTCCAATCACACTTCATCAAACGGACCCCTAGGTCAAAGAACGCCGAGGCCAATGCCCTCTCCAAGTTAGCCAGCACTAGTGACATCACCATGAGAACAGTGTATATAGAGGACCTGTCTCGGCCTAGCATTCTCGGGGGGGCAGAGGAGGTCACTCCTATCGTTCGAGTAGAGCCAAGCTGGATTGACCCACTCATGAGCTTCTTGTTACATGGGACCCTCCCTACAGATCGCAATGCAGCCAGAAGGGTGCAACGCCAGGTAGCTAAATATGTTATGATAGATGAGCGGCTATACAGGAGATCCTATACACTCCCCTACCTGCATTGCTTGCAACCTACCGAAGCCGAGCTCGTACTCTGCGACATTCATGAGGGTCTGTGCAGCGGACACTTGGGGGGCAGGGCCCTTGCTCAGAAAGCACTTCGGCAAGGGTATTATTGGCCAACAATGAAGGCAAACGCCATTGAACTCGTCAGAAAATGTGATAAATGTCAGAGACATGCCAATATTCACAACCAACATGCTACCGACCTCAAGTATCTTACGAGCCCGTGGCCCTTTGCGCAGTGGGGCATCGATCTACTCGGGCCATTCCCGCCAGCAACGGGTGGAAGAAAGTTCTTAGTAGTGGCGGTGGACTATTTTACCAAGTGGGTAGAAGTCGAGCCCGTCATGACGATCACAGCCTGAAATATCCAAAACTTCTTTTGGAAGAGCATCGTATGCCACTTCGGACTACCTCGGGTATTGATTTCCGACAATGGCAAATAGTTCGAGGACATCAAATTTCAAGATTGGTGCCGAGACATGAGGATCCAATAGAACTTTACTTCAGTCGTGCACCCTCAAGCAAACGGTCAGGCAGAAGTCACGAACAGAGCCATCCTCCATGGACTAAAGGCACTGCTGGACCGAGCTAAAGGATTGTGGGCAGATGAACTACCTAGTGTCTTATGGGCCTACCAAACCATAGAGAAGACCACCATGGGAGAAACACCCTTCAATCTCACCTACGACACTGAAGCAGTGATTCCCATAGAGATCGAAGTACCTACATTGCGCCTGGAAGCTTACAGCGATCAAACAAACGAAAATGAGCTACGTACCAACCTCGACCTATTCGACGAAGTGAGGGACCTCATGTACATTAGGACTGCAGCTTACCAGTAGAGGGTTGCCTAGTACTATAACGCCAGGGTCAAGAGGAGAAACCTCCATGTTGGCGACCTGGCCCTTCGTAAAGTTATGGTGCCTGAGCCCGATGCTGGCAAGCTCGGGTCCAATTGGGAAGGTCCTTACCGAGTGAAACGAGTGCTCGGGGAAGGAACATATGAGCTCGAGACCCTTGAAGGGAAACAAGTACCTCGAGCATGGAATATTGTCAACCTGAGGCAATATTACCTATAAAAATCAAGTGGACCACGTGTCCCTTCCAAAGCCTAAGGGCCAAAATACCAAGCTAACATGACCTCGGCACAAGAAGACCCCAGTTGCCACGTCGACCTGGGAAAAATCCAGGAGCGGACTACGGGTCCCTCCCAAAGCCTAAGGGCCAGAATACCGAGCTAACATGACCTCGGGTACAAGAAGATCCTAGTTGCTACTTCGGCCTGGGAGAAATCTAGGAGCAGACTATGGGTCCCTCCCAAAGCCTAAGGGCCAAAACGCTGAGCTAACAAAGACTTTGGCATGAAGAAAAGACACTTTAGTGGCAAAGGCAAGGTATGAAACATTAAAAGCGTAAGTAGCTCGGGTTTAAACCCCACAAAGCATAGTTCATCCTGATACGTTGGTCAAACTGAGAAATAGCCAACCAATGCTTAGCTCGGGCATACATTGTAATCACTCCATGATATAACGCAGAGGCCTTAAACGTGACAAATCGAGATAACGCCTACCAAAGAGCCCTACTTCAAGTATGTAACTTTAACAACTCAAGTGATGAGATTGCTTTAGTAAAAATAAAGGGAGCCCATCACACTTAGAAGAAGGAAGAAACTTTCATTGAAAAAAAATTAAAAAAAAATGAAAATGACAAGTGCAATAACCGAGCTAAACAGCTCAGGAAAGGTTCCATCATCATAGGCACAACCGCCCAACTGAAAACTTGTGAAAGATCGGGTTTACGGCACCCGGAAGCCACAAAAGCCTAGAGAAACGCCACCTCAAAAATCCGCCTCCTTATCCTCCAGAGAATCGGGCTCCTCTTCATCCGCCTGGTCCGCTGTCTCAGGAGACAGACCGTTCATAGTAATGTCATCCAGGTTGAGCCCAGAGAATTTCATCTGAACCAGCCACCAGCAGAGCTTAAACCCTAAGCGATATGAACCTGAACCATACTCCGCCTGGTCAGTTGGGGCGCGCCCTCTTCACTTGGCATCTCTAGCTGCCCGAGAGAAGGCGGCACAAGTCAGCACTAGACATGATAGCTGCCACAAGACCACAAGGTATTAGTCCAACAATAAACAAAATGCATGTGTACACAAGTCACAAGGCACTACACGACCTAAAAGACCGACCTACCCAGGCTCAAGCCTGCCTGCACGAGCTTCTCCTCGGCTAAGTAGTCCGAGCAATGGAAGCCTACCGTCACCCAGGACAGCATCATTTTTTGAGTCTCAGGGTCCAGCTCAACCCCGGGGTCCTGGATAGCTCCCCTCCCTCTAAGCAGTGGGAAAGGGTCACCCCTCGGGGTTACAGACCACAAAGTAGTCCCGCTTCCAGGTGGAAATCTTATTCGGCAGCTCGTATAAGAGTTTATAGCCACGACGGGGGGAGAGGTAATAAAAGCGCCTCTCTGGAGGAACCCCAGGAGTAGCATTCTTTATACAAAGGATAGAAGCAAAAATATCAAGATTTAAAGGAAGACAATACTCGTAACACAAAGATATAGTCCCAACCATGTTTCAAATTACGTTGGGATGAAGTTGGTCAATGGTGACTTTAAATTGATTTAGCACCTCCACTATCAAGGGGTGCAGAGGGAGACGCAAGCCAGCCTCGAGCTGCTCCTGGAAGATTACTATGTCATTGGGACCATGCTCCCAAGGGAAATTGCTAGAAGGGAGGCTGTAAACCAGGTCCCCAGGGAGACAAAAGTAGTGGATCAGAGACCTGAGTCTCTCTGCTATCATTAAGAAAGGTCCAAAGGTAGCCAAAGGCTTCCCGAGCCTCCGGGGTACGCTCCCAGGCTCCCCCCAAGCTCGAGGGAGCCTCATCATCCTGGCTATCGCCCTTGTGATAGGCATGACGTGGGTACCCAGACATGGCTGATGGTGATTGGGACTCACCAGAGTAGGATGGAATGAAGCAGACTGAGGAACTCGAGTAAGCTAGGCGAAGTATGTGACCTCAGAATCCAAAGGATGGCATGGAGGAAGGTAGGGACCGACGGGGGCCCCTATTTATAGCCCCCACCCTTTCAAACTGAAGGCCCGGATCAAAGCAGATCCAACGGTCTGCAGATTTCCTGACCGCACACCTTCTGAAAACCGATGGCAAATGGTGGCACATCTTCCACGATTGAGGTAGTCATAGCCGCACGACGTTCGGAATTAAAGGCAACCTCAGCACATTTTCGGAATCCAAAAAGTCAGGGAAGACAGAAGATCTCTTGGTTCCCGCGAATGCATTTATTGAGGGTAGTCAATCAAGTTTGAATTTCGTTCAAATCAGCCCATTGCGCTTCATAAACTCCCCGTTCTAAGGCAACACCCTTAGCCCGAGGAGTGGGGGGCAATTGATGAAGGGTGATTTGACCCGATCTATGAAACGGCGACACGTGGACACTGACCTGATGCATGCGACAACTCAGCATTGTGGCCCAGTATAGCTAAGTAACAGGCCCATAAAGCAGCTCGCCACGACGCAAGCTTCGGGTTCCCTGAGCTACCCCCAAAGGGATATTCCGAGGCAATTTCAGCTCGCAAGCTAAGAAAATGAGGTCGCCCGAACTCCCAAGCATACAAATCATCCCGAGGACTAATTCTACTAAGGGTACTCCCAAAGTATTCCGAGCTCACTCAAAGTAGCTCGGGAGTGGGTCGCACGAGCATTCCACAGGAAGCTTCTATCTGACAGGTCGTGCCAATCAAACTGCACCATATCCCTCACTGATGGTGCAGTCCCTGTCCTTTTGATAGTCTGCGCCCACGTCTCTCAGTAGGCGGAGGCGTGCCTGTCACTTTGGAGACGTGTCACTCACCCAGGTAAGGAGTACGTCACAACGGCCACCTGCGCAGGTAATGGCTATGGTAAGGGGTCCAGTGGCAGTTATGTCCGATCCCCCAAGGAGCGCCCCTATAAAAGCCCTTAGGGCAGAGGAGAAACTTTGGTTGGAAAACCAAAAAAAAATCTCTTGAGTACAGGAAAACTGCACGACCTCTACTCTTAGCCTTCGTTTTTCCCTTTACTTCCCATACACAGTACTAACTTAAGCATCGGAGTATTCCCACCAGGTAAATCCCTAGGAATCCTTCCTTTCATCTCCTCAGGTCCCGCTCATTAACAGCAAGGAGCCAATCAGCGGTTAGCTAGGAGTGCCCAGATCGTGCTACATCAATAATATACGTGTTGAACCGGGTTCCAACCAAATCGGTTCCTAAAACTCATTATGAGCTTTGGACCAGAAAGAAAAGAAGTGTTAAGACACTTAAAGATATGAAGTTGTCCAGCACACATCAAAAGGACAAGTGCAGGCAAATTGGAACCCAAAACTAGTTGTTGCCTAGTATTAGGCTACCCCAAATGCTCCGTAGGGTATCTTTTCTATAACCTACGAGAACAAAAATTGTTTGTTATTAGAAATTCCTACTTCTTGTAGGAGGACTAAATTCTAAACAATCACCATCAGGAAGTTGTTCTTGATGAAGAGAGCTTAGGAGTTGTAGGGGATGACCTACATATTCCAGATAATAATACCTAGCTTGGAAGATTTACCCGGGTTTCTAGACCTATAGTTCGCTATGGCTATGATCAAAAATGTTACTTGATGGAAGCCACAAGTAGTGAGGAAGATCCCGTAACTTATATGGAAAATATGTTGGACATAGACTCCTTAAAATGGGTATATGCCATGATAGTTGAGATGGACTTGATGAAAACCAATGGAGTCTGGACTCTCATAGACCCACCCTTGGGGTGAAAGTAATCGGTTACAAGAGGATCTACAAGAGGAAGAAGGGCCTGATGGAAAAATTGAGACATTCTCACATGAGACCATGCTTCTAGAAGCTTGAGCATCCCATTTGACTCAACAGTCAAACAATTTGATTTGGAGTAGAATTCAAATGAACCCTATGTTTACAAAAAGACAGTGAGAGAAAATGTTACTTTTATGACTCAGAATATAGCTGCCATTCTACACATTGGGAATGATGTAGGAATGTTGACTACAATGAATGATTTTCATAGAAAATTTTCATGAATTTGTTAGACAGTTTTGTATGCCCTTAGTTCCAATCAGTTTTGATATACTTTTGATATTTAATGTAAATAAATAAAGTACATGTTTGATTCATGTTGTGTGGTATACTTCTGTGTAAGACCCTAAAACTGGACACTTAATGAGACTTGTGTTAGTTTTAAACATTCATAGCTGTTGGATAAGTTTAGGGAGATTTATCCTGTCAAGGCTGGAACTGGTAAGCTGCCAACTCTTGGGGTGGCTTGTCTCAGCCGCTAGGGTGAGACCCAAAGCACACATAGTGTAGGATTACTTGAACCCTTAAACTGAACCAGATTTCTAGTATTGCCTTGGACCTTGGAGATTGATGGGCAAAACTGGAAAGTTACACCTGACCCCTAAACCCGATTATGGTACTTTACTAGGTGTCGGATTGGACTGTCTTTTGATATGCCAATCAATGAGATCCTTAGCAGGGGTCAAAACCTAGGTATGTTGGGACAGTTTGAGAATTCATCTGAGTGGGTGATCATAGTGACGGTATCAGCCCCTTTGTCGGACAAAGGTAATGATTGGGGATGCACTCTCTCTGATGGAAACCAAACTGCCAATAGTTGATTTCAATCGTTGGAATTTTGTTTTGCAAAATTTATATATATGATATATACTAATATATGGTTTCAAATTGTTTGCAAATGGTTTTAATTCCCAGGATCCATGTGAGTAGAGAGTGCAACACTGTTCCTAGCAGCCGAGGGAGAGGTCCTCTCTCGTCGGGCAGTGCTTGATCATTATGGGCTGAGAGGTTAAGTGCAAGGCCATTTAGAATAATACCTGATGGGCTAATCTTGTATCCGCCCACAACCCCTGGGTTTTTAAAAGATGGCTTGGCCCAGGGACCACTTAGTATAAGTGTTGGGCCCATAGGGTCCATGTGATGGGCTCAAGGAGTTCACTGGGTTTTCCAGTGAATTCGGTTAAGCCTTATAACAAATGCTGGGCCGAACCCATGTGGCTGATGTGGAGATCAATGCTTGGGTCCCATACCATACAAAGAAGCCCAACTGGGCAGCAATTTGGAATCTTATTGAGCATTAATTACTTATTGGGCCTAAAAGCCCATTTCTAACTGGGCTGATCTGATCACCCACTTAAAGGGGCGAATCTGCAAGTAGGATTAAGACTAAACTCCTGATGAGATCAGGAATGGGTTGATCTAATCTGCAGATAGGTTTAAGATTGTCCCCTATCCAAATACAGATTTGGGTTGGGATAACTCCTAATTAGATTAGGAAGTTTCTTAATCACTAAGAAAGGAGAAAATCCTAATAAAGAATTACAAGAATTCGACCTAGGGTTTTTGTAGTTAACACTCTCCGCAATTTGAGATAGGATCTCATCCTCCTTAAGCTGAAAACTGCATTCACGCCACTTTCAGCTTAGGGATCTCCTCCAGCCGCCGCCACCTTGCTGCATAGATCAAACTCCATTGAAGGGAGAATCAAGAAATCTGTTCTTGATATCAGTCTTTGCTGAAAGGCTGATTTGGTTCGGTGCTCTAAGCCTCCAACGAGTTCTTGTGAAGAGTTCGGTACGTGAGACGTACACAGTTGATTCTGCCCCACCATCGTTGTGTCATCTTCAGCGGGAGCATATCTTGGATTTTTCTTTGGGTGTGAACACTGTTGTTGGGAGATTTTGATTCTTTGTATCAGGTATAACCCTTCCCCTAATCTTTGGTTCAGATCTGGTCTGGTTTGGTTCGAGTAGATCCTTGAATATTTGATTCTAAAATAAGGGAATGTGATTCCCAGTTGGAAAAAAGGTAGGAAATTTTTTAAATTCGCCCACCCATTCCGCAACCGTTTTGGCGTCCATACGATGGATCCTACCATTCTTTCAGAATTATCTTGGAGAAGCCTCTTATGTCTTGGGACTTTGACTCTATAGAGATAGATCAAGGGGGATAATTGGATTATCCCAATTTACTTGCATTGACAAGATCATCAATAGATACATCATGTAGAACTTCAAGAAGAAATTTGTTCCTTTCAAGAATGGAGTCACTCTCTCCAAAGGAATGTCACCTAAGACCCCTGAGTAGACTAAGGACATGAGAGATGTTCCTTATGCCTCAACCGTAGGGAGCATCATGTATGTTATGTCGTATACTCAGCCATACATTAATCAGGTTGTTAGTTTTGTAAGTAGATACCAATATTACCCAAGACAAGAGCATTAGATTATTGTGAAAAGCATAATACTAAAGTACCTATGGAGAACTAAAGACTACTGTTTTATCTTTGATGGTAGTTCACTACAGATGGTTGGGCATATTGGTGCCGACTTCTAATTTGACCTAGATGATAGAAAGTCTATACTTGGATACATTAGGACCCTAGGAAGTAAGAAAAATAGTCTACGACTGAGGCCAAGCACATTGTTGTAAGTGAAGCTACCAAGGAAGAAGTAACGATGAAGAAATTCTTCCACGAATTAGGAGTTGTTCCATCTAAAACACCACCCATTCCACTATTGTGTGACAATACTGGAGTCATTGTTCCGGTTAAGGAGCCAAGAGCCATCTCAAAGTCCAAGCACATTGAGAGGAAGTCTCACATACTATGGGAGATTGTTGGTAGAGGGAACATCCAGATTCAAATGGTAGAATCAATGGAGAATGTGACAGACCCATTGACTAAGCCAATAACATAGAATCTGTTTGAGAAACACATAAATAGTATGGGACTAAGGCCTGTACCTGATTGGACATAAGTGCAAGTGGGAGTTGTTAGACAGTGTATGCCCTTAGCTCCAATCAGATTGATGTACAAATACATTTACTGTAAATAAATAAAAGTACATTATTGTTTCATGTTGATATTGGTATGTTTCTACGAATTTACCCCTTAAACTGGACACTTATGAGACTTGTGTTAGTTTAGAATGTTCTTAGCCGTTGGATAGACTTGGGGAGTTTATCCTGCCAAGGCTAACATTGATGTGTGCTACCAAAGAAGTTAGAGTAGTTTGTCTCAGCTACTAAGGTTAGACCCAAAGCACATGTAGTGTGTGTTTGGTTGAAACACTAAACCCAGACCATTTTCCAGTTATGTCCTAGATCTTGGAGATTGATGAGAAAAATTAGAAAATTACACATAACCCCTAAACTTGATTATGGTACTACAGTAGGTGTTGGATTGGGTTGCCTTTGATATGCCAATCAGTGAGATCCATTGAGGGTTAAAAATTGGATATGTTGGGGCAGTCTGAGAATTCACTTAAGCGGGTGATCATAGTGATAGGATCGGCCCTTTTGTCGAACAAAGTGAATGATAGGGTTTACATTCTCTCTGATGAAAACATATACTGGTAGTGGATTTCAATAGTGTATGAGATTTAGTTTTTCAAAATATATTTATATGATATATATATATATTATGTTTTATGAATTTGTTTTTGTAAAATGTTTTAATTCTCGAGATCCTTCTGAGTAGAGAGTGTGACACTACACCTTGTAGCCAGGGGAGAGGTCCTTCCCTGTCAAGTAGTGTTTGATCATTATGGGCCGAGAGGTTAAGTGTAAGAGACCATTAAGGGCTGAATACCAGATGGGTTTCATATTACTTGTCCATTATCCTTGGGTCTTCATAGGATGTTTGAGTTCGATGATCATTTAAGTGTAAATGTTGGGCCCATTTTGAGCCCATAGTGATGTGCATAGTGGTTTAGTGTAAATGCAGTGAATTTAGCTTGGCCTTTTACAAAGGTTTCCCTAAACCCATGTGGGCTTTATGTGAGTTCATTGTGGGGTTTTGTGCCATACAAATAAGGCCTAACTTGGCCAAGCAACAACCTTGGATTGTGAGCCTTATAGATGATGGACTTAAAGCCCATAATTAATGTGATTAATTAAGATGCCACATGACATGGGGCAAATCTGGGTTTGGAAATGGTATGGAACACCTATCCTCTTAAGAGGATAAGACTTATCTCTTAATAAAGTGTAGATATAAATTAGATTTGGATAATCTCCTAATTTGATTGGGAGAAGTCCTCCATAAAGATATAAAAGAAGAAGAGGGCGAACTGGACTAGATCAGCTCTCAATGCTGCTCTCTCTCTTCTTCTTTTGTCTTCCAATAAACTTTAGTTTGACTTCAGTTTTGGGACTGATAAAGATCAGTTCTTTTTCTCTAATTTTTGAAAGATAAGTTCATAGAAATTTCGTGCTCACCTTTGTAGTTCGATCCAAGCAGTTGGATGGAAGTTTTCCTGACTTCGATTTTTGGGCTCTATGTACTTATGGTGTTGGCTTTTTGATTTTTAGGGGAATAGGATATAAGATCACAGATGATCCCAGCCAGAAAATCGGAATCGATTCCGGCTTCGGGTCTTGAGATAAAGGGGTAAGCAGTGTCGGATTTAGGTGATCTTGGTGTTGCCAGACTTGGATTTTTGGGCTCTATGTATGTATGGTGTTGAATTTCTGATTTGATGTAAAATGAGGTTTAGGATCAAAATGACTCCGATCGGACGATTGAAATCGGTTCCAGTTTTGGTTTTTAGGATGATGGGGTAAACATTGTTGGACTTGGGTGATCTTGGTCTCATTGGATTTGGGATTTTGGGCTCTACATACCTACGGTCTCGGATCCTTGAAGCCCCAACTTTTGTACAATTCCAAAAATACCCCCAAGTCGGTTGAGAGGTTAGTTGAAGCATGCTTGAAGCACAAAGTGCTGCAAAAAGACTAAGGAGTGCAAAAATAGTGTGTCTATAGATTGCCCCTCTTTGTTGGAGGATGATAATATGAACAACAAAGTTTGAGAAGACAACCCATTTTTGCGCAAAAATGTAGTGGAATGACTCATGTTCAAAAGAATGCTGCTCGAAAAACTTTTTTCATGACAAAAGTGTTGATGATTGAAAGAAAATAATTGTTTTTGATTGATAAATAGATGATGATGAATAAGTAAATATGACATTTGTCAATGAGAAAATCTTTTTTTTTGTAAAAAATTATTGATCCAATGTATTTCCTTGTTAAGCATAACTGAAAGACATCCAGTAGGTTCTTACACCTGAGCCATGCATGTTTGACATGGACAAGTAAATATACATGGGTCTTTGGGCATTTGGCTTTGAATTCCAAAATATGCTTTGATGTTGGGAGTTGGGTCAGCCACTTGATATGAAGATTAGGGGTGTATGGAACTCGGGGCTTCCATAATGGATGTAGTGAAATGATTGTGGTGCTGTTGATGCTGATATGAAGATGAGATAATGCAAGTGAGAAGATGCTTGAGTTGATGATTGCATACTTGGTGCTTACTGATGTGTGGCTCATTGTGACACTAGCAAATGCACTAGCCGTTCAAGTAATAAAGTAGTGAGTGAAGTATCATTCCCACGAGGATTTAGAAAACAATTACCAATACTAAATTGAGCACTTCTTATCTGATCAACAAATAAATCAAAACTTTAATGAAAGCTAAAAAAATCCTAAATTAAAATCTATCTAAATCATTGGCCCAATTGCCTTCAAATCAGGTTAGAAGAGTAAGCAGTAAATGTCAATCTCAGAATTCAGCAATCTATTAATTTGGATCATTCGAATAAATCATGATTGAGCCTTGGTTTGGTGAAACCCCAAGGTCATGAACAGCCTCTCTCAAGCGCATGTTCATCCTATGCATGAGTAACGGTTCTTCTATCTCTAGCAAGAATCTAATCCCCATGCATGCATTTCTTCAAACACTTCTAAGGCATCAATTCAAATCTGAATTGATCACCAACTGAATTGTGCAAGTTATCTCTAACCTTGCACTCAATTCAGTTCTTGAATAATAGATCTGAATTCCTAGAGTCTCTCTCAAGCACTCTAGGAATTCCAAGCTGTAGATTAATTCGGCCAATCTGAAAATTGTAGATCTGAATTCTCTTTCAAGCAATTTAGATCTTGCAATCTCAGATCTGAGAATTCAGATCTGAGTTTTGAAGGTTAGTTGGCCGAATTGATCTACAATAACACCCTTATTTAAGAAACTTCAAATACAATTCATGACCATTTGAATGAATAAAAAAGAATTAGATTGCTGAACTGAAATTTTACAAGCTGAAATACATCAAGGAAGAATGGAAAAAAAAGGAGAAAGAAGAAAGAAAATATAACAAAGAAACTGAATTCGAATCAAAAGAGAATGAAACTACAATTGATTTATTACAAAAGATCTTTGAATCACAAACCCTCAATTCGAACTCACATTCTCTTCTAGCTTGCTTGTCTTGAACTTCCTTCAGCCCTTCTTCTTCTTCTTCCTTGCGCCTAGCCTTCTTCTCTTCTCTTCTCTCAAGGTGGCCGAACCTCTAAGAGTGGGAGAGCCTTCCTCTCAAGCAATTGAACACCTCTCCCCCCTCCTAGAGGCCTCCTTATATAGTTTTTCAAGGGGGCTCTTGCCCCTTCTTGAAGCCTCTAGAATGGGGTGTATTACACCCCTTTCTTGAACTTTCTAGAGCTCTCTTGAAAGCCTCCTAAGGGCTGCTATTTGGGCTGCACTTAGGCTCTCTCTTAGCACATGATAACTATACATTGAGCTGCTCTTTTGGGCTGAGAATGGGCCTTTTTTGCTGGGCCGAATTCTACTCATAGCTAGGCTTTCTTTTCTTGGGTTTTCTCAAGAAATTCACTTGCTATTCTTGGGCCGAAGTGCTCTCTCTTGCTTCCACGACCGGGCTGGACTGAAATTGGTCTTTTTGAACCTTCTTTTCTTGCCTTTTTCCTTCCTTTTCTTGGATTAATTATCCCTGAACTTATTCTTAGCATTAAGCTAAATTAAGGCAAAAATTAATAAAACCGGCATAAAAATCCATGCTAAAGTCCTCAAAAATTATAGATAAATTGTAAGTTCATCACTTACTTGTGTTGATGCTCGATGGTTGTTGTTGTTGATTGTAGCTGATATGCCTTGAAGATGTATGATGGAGTAAATGGTGGTGATAGACTATATGAGATGCTGGGAATACTTTTTTTTTTTTGTTTTTAGAAAACAATTTTTTTAGGACTTTCTTGCCTCAGAAGCACCGCTGGAGTTATTGAACTATTATCAACATGTTGCACACAAAGAATTGATCCAAAACTATTGATTTAGAAGCTTAGCCATTTCCTCAAGATACACATGTCACTCAGATCGGCCTAGGTTTAGGCCTTGTCATCAGACTAATCATTCATGATCTCCTTGATTTTGGATCATGTAGCAAAGCTCAACATAATTCATGCCCTTGGCTTCAATTTCCTTCATCCTTAGATATGCGTAACTTGTGCCATTTATTCTTTGTAAGTTCATCTTCAAGGAATATGAACCTCATTGCTCATTCCATTTATTATTTTGTGTCTCATCTTTTGTCTAGATGCCCTTTCAAGTTTTCATCTAGCAGACTTATTTCTCCTTTTTTTTTTTGCTTCTTTTTTTTTTGCGTCCTATCTTTTGCCTGAGTTGCCCTTCCAGGTTAGGGATATGTCCTTCCGTTGGAATGTTTGCACCTAGAACAAGGGTCTAAACAACCTACGTACCCAATGTGGGATCAATCCAGCATAGTTCTGGAAGTTGATTCTAATAATAGGTGCTTGGAAGCTTCTTAAGATTTAAAGAGGACTTTGTTTGGGACAAAACATGGTTTGAAAGTTAGTTTAGAAAAGGGAGGGATAAAAAGCCTCAATGAATAAGGTTGCTTTAATGGTTTGTAGGCTGGTGAAAAAGATGGTGGGGTGTAAGTGTTTAAGGGTCACCTTCTTGATGAGAGTTGTAGGGAATTTTTTTTTTTTTAGCAAGGGAGTGTCTCAGAGTTGTACCACCTATCTCCTTTGACTTGAGGCTTTTGTTACCCTAGGGTATGAGGAGGACTTTTCCTTAGGACGAAATGGGGCTCAGGGCTTGGGTGAGGAAAGGAAGAGATAAAAAGCTCAAACTGATGTGGCACGGCCTATTAAGGGGTTATGAATGCATTGTATTACATCATTTGAGTAACTAGATAGTTGGGGGACATGATATATTGCATATTTGACTTAACATGTCCAGGGAATTCACTTATTTTTCTTTGATTTTTTTTGCCTTCTTCATGGAATTCGTGTCAAAACTTAGATTTTCTTCTCATGACCAAATTGCCCCTAGTTTGGATGGAGGTGGGTGAATATTCCTCAAAAGGATCTTAGGGAAGGTGAAAGGTGTAAAAAGGAAAATATTTTTGGGTTTTTCCATTTTTTTAAAAAATCATTGAGGTTTTAGAAAGGAAAGGCTATGTCCAAAGTGGCTTGCAAAGGATTAAGATGTGATCATGGGTAGCTTAGGGTAAGTGTTGGGCCAAAGATGGCCTCCTCTTTTATAGATCCCTTAGGGCTTTCTTTGCCCCTTGCCTAAGATATAGGAGGTTAACTCAAAGAATCATTGTCTCACTTGAATTTTTTCTTTCTTTTTTTCCATGCTGCTTAAAGGGATTGAGAAGGTGAGATATCCACCTTAGGAAAGGGTTTAGGGGTTAGATTTCATGGTTCAAGAAGGAAGGGCTTAGGTTCGTTCATGGGTCACATGTGGTGAATGTCTGAACATAGGTGGCTTAGTGGAATGACAATCGGCCAAAGGTGGCCTCTCTTTCGGTGAACATTACTCATCTAGTTTACCCCTAGTCTTAGAAGAGTTGGGAAGGGATGGAAATGACATCTTCCATTTTTTTTTTCTTTTTGCATTTTTGCTTTTTTCTTTTTTTCTTTCTTTTTTCAGTTTTTAGGCACTTTGAACTTAGGAAGTCATGCCCTTAGCTCCAATCAGATTGATGTACATTATTGAAATTTATTATAAATGAATAAAGTACACAGTTGATTCATGTTATTATGGTATGTTTCTGTGTAATACCCTTAAACTGGACAATAATGAGATTCATGTTAGTTTAGAATCTTCATAGCCGTTGAATAGACATGAGGAGGTTTATCCTACTAAGGCTGACATTGATGTGCTGCCAAGTGCGTCGGGGTGGCTAGTCTTAGCTACCAGGGTGAGACCTGAGGCACATGCAGTGTGGGTTTTCTTGAAACCTTGAACTAGACCAAATTCCAATATTACCCTGGACCTTGGAGATAAATGGACAAAACTGGAATGTTACACCTGACCCCTAGATTGGATTATGGTACTGCACTAGGTGTCGAATTGGGCTGACTTTGATATGCCAATCAATGATATCCTTAGCGGGGGTCAAAACCTAGGTATGTTAGGACAGTTTGAGAATTCACCTGAGTGGGTGATCATAGTGATAGGATCAGCTCCTTTGTCGGACAAAGTGAATGATTGGGGAATGCACTCTTTCTTATGGAAATCTAATCTACTGGCAGTTGATTTCAAATCTGCTAAGATTTGATATATATATATATATATATATATATTATGGTTTCACAAAATGTTTGCAAAATGTTTTAATTCCTAGGATCTATGTGAATAGAGAGTGCAATACTGCACCTTGCAGCTGAGGGAGAGGTCCTCTCTTGTCGGACAATGTTTGATCACTATGGGCTAATCTCACATAAGTCCATAGTTCTTGGGCCTTTGTAAGGTGGCTGGACCCAAGGACCATTTAGTTTAAATGTTGGGCCTGCTAAAAGCCCATGTTGATGGACTCAGGGGTTCATTGTCTTCAGTAGTGAATTCGGCCAGGCCTTGTAATAGAGGCTGGGCTGAACTCATATGGATTTTGTAGAGATCAATGCTAGGGTCCCACGCCATACAAAGAGAACCAAACTAGCTTGCATTTAAAGGGAAAGTGAGCTATGTGACTAAATGGGCCTAAAGCCCATTTCGAATTGGGCTTAAGTGATTTAATTAAATGGGTGAATTCTGGTTTATAATCTAATTAGGATTAGCTAAAAGATAAGATAAGTCTTATCCATTTAAGAGTCCAAATCCAAATAAATATTTGGATCAAAGAACTCTTTCCTAATTTGATTAGGAAGCTGATCCAAAGAAGGTTATAAATAGAAGGGCAAATTCTTCTTAAATGAGCAATTCTTTCTGCAATATTTTTCTCCCTCTGCTCTTGCCGCCCTGCCCAATTTGATCTCCACCTCCTTGAGTGATCAAGAATAGTTCTTCATATTGTTTCTTGGTAGAAGAAACAATCTGAAGTCATGTTCACATACTCCCTATACAATTCTTGGTAAAGAATTTGGATTCTTGTTGAAGAACCCATTTGTTGATCCTGCTTAAACATAAGCTATGTCATCTTTAGTGGATTCGGGTTTTGGTGACCTCTTTGGGCATGAACACCTACATTAGGAGGAGCTTTTGATTGGATTCCGTATTAGGTATTCGTCTCCCTAATCTTGGTTCAGATTTGGTATGGTTTGTTTCAAGAACTAACTTTGAAAAATGTAGTTTTTCTAAATTAGGGAATATGATTCACAGAAGGGAGAAAGAAATTTTTGAAAATTTGCCCAGTCATCCTCCATGGTTCAGCCATCCATATGATGGATCTCCCTTCCCTCCAGTGGTATTAGAGCTAGGTTCAAGTCTTGAACCAAATCTGGACTAGATCTGAACCTACGCAAATGGGCAGAAATTGTTCTACCCGATTCGTGCAAGTTTACTATTTTTATGAGAAATTGGTTCTTTGTAATGGGCATGTAGATCTGAAATTAATTCTTTATTATTCTTTAATGATTATGGAATGGTTTTGTAATTGTTTCTTGGATTCTTTGGTTGTCATGTGATGGAGATCGAATTCTTTAAAGGTGGCAAGATTTACGCACCCTGCATTTTTTTCATTCTATTCTTTTTGGTCTGTAAATATTTTTTTACTTTATACAAAATGTATATGATTTGATGTGATTAAATTAATAAAAAAATAGGTTTTTCTATTTTTTTTCACGCCTGAAGAATTGTTGGAGCGCATGAAGGAAGAGAAGACCTATTGTAGTTTGAGAAAGTGCAATATGTGATTTGTAGATAACAATTGCACTATCTGCGATTAACCCTTTGTTTTGTTGGTGTGAAATCACATGTACAACCCTTTGATTTGTATTCTTGCAGATTCTTGATTGTCTTTAATCATCTATAATTAATTTTAGATCACAATCATGAATTGGATCTTATAAGCGGTTTGACCCAAGATTGGTCCAAACTGGTTAGACTGAACCTGTGGTTCAATAGGGTCCCTTCCTGATGGACTCTACATCAGCTTCCTCCCCAAGAGGAACCGTGCAGAACCCTAGCCTGTTTAGGGCCCGTCTAAATCTGACTTTGAGAAAGTCAATGGGAGCCACTTTGGTTTGACCAAAATAAGAACTAGGGCGTAATTACTTATTGCCTCCAGCAAAATTTAAGTGCATGTGATAAGGAGATTCATATGATGAACTCTCTAAAGGCCTTCCATCATTTGCATGAAGATGAGTTTATTAGTAATGAGGGGATGCACCATAAAATTGGGCTATCCATTTGCTGGTGAGTCTGTTTGATTGTTTCATAGGATGATAGGGGTGTCATAGATCGATGTGGGAGGGGCCTATCCTAAAATGGAAGACTCTCTCACGATACCTTGGCGTTCACAAATATGATGGGTTAGCACTTACTGGACAGAAAGGTTTAACCTAAAATGGCAATGAACCTTGTCTGACTGAGGCCAAAGGGAAAGCTCATAAGATGTGTGAATATGATCCTTTACAGAAGGTGGTGTGGTCATGTAGCTGAAATAGTTGGCTCCATGCACTATATGTGATTTCCTACATTTCTAGAGATATAATTGCGTCTCCATCACTAAGATAGGAGGGAAATCTTAGAGATGAATAAATGGAAATGAAATATAAATTAAAAGCCATTTCTATGTAGATAACATGAATCAAATCAGGTTGTGGACTAATAATTTGCTTTGCCCTTTATCAGAAATGGCAAACGAATAATTCGTCAAATTGTTGGACGACAATAAGCTTAAGGGCCCAAACTATGCAGATTGGTTCCATAACCTTGTGTTGGTTTTAATGTCTGAGAAATTAGACAAAGTTTCCAAAACCTTGCTCTGGATTGTTTGGGTGATAGGGCTTCTGAGGCCTGTAGGAAGGAATATCAAGAATGGGAAGAGAAGAATACTCTTGCTCGATGCTTTATCATAGCCTCCTTAGACAATCTGATATAGAGACAATTCAATCAGATCAAAGTGTCCAAGGATATCCTGGGTAGTCTGAGGACAATGTATGAAGAGCATAATTGTTCTACTCGAAAAAATGACTTAAAGCTGTTTATGACCGCAAAAATGACTAAGAGCCAATAGGTTCATGACTATTGTCTAAAGATGATGGGTTATGTTAATGAACTGGAAGCTCTTGATTCTGGGCTTGATCATGTCACCAAAGTTGATGTCATCCTTAATTCTTTATCTCCCTCCTTCAATCAGTTTATCATGAACTACAACATGAACAAGCTAAATATTAGCCTTCAGAAACTCAGTGATATGTTGTAGAGGGCTAAAGAACTAATAATGAAGGACAAGCCGATAGCCATGCTTGTTGAAGGTAACACTTCGGTCAAGAAAAATAGGAGGGCAAAGAATAAGGCTCAGAAAAAAGGTTAGCAAACCTAAAAGGCAAAAGAAGGACAAGACATCGGATGCCTACAACTTCTGCAAATAGATCAACCGTTGGAAGAGGAATTGCCCTCAGTACCTGGAGGCCAAGAAACAAGGTAGTTTTGAATCTTTTGTCATAGAGACCAATTTCTTGGTCACATCTGCTTCTTGGTGTATTGACTTTGGGGCTTCTACTCTTGCATTCAGCACATTGCAGGGGTTCAGGACAAGCAGAAGGCTGAGTGACGGAGAAGTGACTCTTTACTTGGGGACTTTTGCAACAGTTGCAGCTGCAAATTTGATAAGAAATTTGATTGTCTTTATGTGATGGAGAATTGTCCTCAGTTACTCTTAAAGATTGTCTTTATGTGCCAAATTTGATAAGAACTTTGATTTCTGTTTCAAAGTTGTGCATGGATGCTTATTCTATTTTGTTTAGTAATGTGATTACTATTAAATAGAATAACAAATTCATCACTTACGGAGAACTTGATAATGGTCTCTATGTTCTCCATCATTCTCTGGAAGCAAACTTAACCAAAACTACATCAGAGGTAATCCCCAAGAAAAGAACTCGTGATATAGTTAATACCACGTGCCTGTGGCATTACCGACTTAGCCACATTAATATAGATTGTATCACAAGGTTGGTAAAGGATGGTCCTTTGGATTTTCTAACTATAGAAGATCTTCTAACCTGTGAACCTTGCCTTTAGGATAAGATGACAAAATGACCATTTACAAGTAAGTCTGAAATATCTCCAAGCAGCTTGACCTAATACATATTGATGTATGTGATCCCATGAATGTTAGGACACGTAACCAACACGCTTACTTTATAACATTTACCGGTGATCATTCACAGTATGGTTACGACATAATTCTGAATCCTTTGAAAAGTTCAAAGAGTTCAGGCAAGAGGTCGAGAAACAGTTGGGGAGACACATTAGGGCCCTTTGATCAGATCGAGGAGGCAAATATCTCTCTGACGAATTCATGGACTACTTAAAGGAAAACAGAATTGTATTACAACTAGCTCCTCCTACTACAACACAATTAAACGGTGTGTCAGAGAGGAGGAACTGGACTTTATTGGATATGGTCCAATCACTTCTCGTCCAATCGGAACTACCTACATCCTTTTGGGGGTACGCATTAGAGACTGCGATATACGTGATGAACCAGGTTCCAACCAAATCCATTCCTAAGATTCCATATGATCTATGGACCAATAAGAAACCAAGTGTGAGACACTTGAAGATTTGGGATTGTCTAGCACATGTTAAAAAGACTAGTGTAGACAAATTAAAATCCAAAACTAGTCATTGCCTATTTGTAGGCTACCCCAAAATCTCTATAGGATATTTATTCTATGACCCAAGAGAGCAAGAAGTGTTTTGTATTTGAAATTCCCATTACTTGGAAGAAGATTACATCCTGAACAATCATCATCAGGAAGTTGTTCTTGATGAGGAGAGCTCAGGGGTAGGGGGAGATGTCCCACAAGCTCCAAATAATACCCAACTTAAAAGATTTACCCGGGTATTTAGGCCTCCAGTTCGTTATAGCTATGATCAAGAAAGTTACTTGATGAATGCCATGAATAGTGAGGAAGATCCCGTGACTTGTATAGAATCTATGTTGGACATAAATTCCTTGAAGTTGGTAGATGCCATGAAAGCTGAGATGAACTCAATGAAACCAATGGAGTTTGGACTCTCATAGATTCACCCCCTAGGGTGAAAGCAATTTGATGCAAATGGATTTACAAGAGAAAGAAGGGCCCCGATGGAAAAGTTGAGACCTACAAGGCTCGTCTTGTAGCGAATGGGTACACTCAGAAAGAGGTAATCGACTATGATGAAACCTTTTTGCCAGTGGCCATTCTTAGATCCATTAGGATTCTGTTAGCTATAGCAGAACACCATGATTACGAGATCTAACAAATGGATGTCAAAACTGCATTCCTAAATGGAGATCTTACTGAATATATCTACATGCAACAACTGCAAGGATTCATTGCTGCAGGTCAAGAGCACATGGTGTGTAAACTTAATAGATCCATATATGGACTTAAGCAAGCTTCTAGGAGCTAGAACATCTGGTTTGACTCTACCGTCAAATAGTTTGATTTTGAGAAGAATTCGGATGAGCCCTGTGTTTTTACAAGAAGACAGTGGGAGATATGGTTATATTCTTGGTTTTGTATGTAGATGACATCCTGCTCATTAGGAATGATATTGGGATGTTAACTACAATGAAAGTGCGGCTTTCACAAGACTCCTGAGGGTATGTCTCTAAAGACTCTTGAGGAGATTGAGGGCACGAGAGAGGTTCCCTATACCTCAACCGTAGGGAGCATCATTTTTACAATGCAGTACACTCGGCCAGACATTGGTCAGGCTGTGAGTGTGATAATTTGATACCAATCTAATCTAGGACATGAGCACTAGACAACTATGAAGAGCATACTAAAATACCTTTGAAAGATAAAAGAGTTTTGTCTGGTATTCGATAGTAGATCACTACAGATCCTAGGGTATACCGATGCCGATTTCTAGTTAGACCTAGATGATAGAAATTCTACATCTGGTTACATCTTTACGATGGGCTCCTATACAGTTAGCTGGAAAAGCAGCAAACAAGGGTTCATCGCAGATTCCACAACCGAGGCCGAGTACATTGCCGCAAGTGAACCTACCAAGGAAGCCATTTGGATGAAGAAGTTCATTCAAGAATTAGGAGTTGTCCCATCTATCACATCACCCTTTCCATTATTGTGTGACAACACTAGAGCCATTCCTTAGGCTAAGAAGCCTAGAGCTCACTCGAAGTCGAAGCACATCAAGAGGAAGTACCACATACTACGGGATATAGTTGGTAAAGGGGACATCCAGATTCAGAAGGAAACATCAGCAAAAAATGTGGAAAACACATTGACTAAGCCACTGTCACAAAAGGTGTTAGAAAAACACGTGGAAAGTCTAGAACTCCGACTTGTACCCGCCCGTTTGGACCTAAGTGCAAGTGGGAGCTGTTAGACAGTGTATGCCCTTAGCTTTAATCAGATTGTTGTACATTATTGACATTTATTGAAAACGAATAAAGTACATAGTTGGTTCATGTTATTATGGTATGTTTTTGTTTAATACCCTTAAATTGGACACTAATGAGACTTGTGTTAGTTTAGAATCTTCACAGCCGTTGGATAGACCTTGAGAAGTTTATCCTGCCAAGGCTGATACTGATGTGCTGCCAAGTGGGTTGGGGTGGCTTGTCTCAACCACCAGGGTGAGACCTGAGGCACATACGATGTGGGTTTTCTTGAAACCTTGAACTGGACCAAATTTTAATATTGCCCTGGACCTTAGAGACAGATAGGCAAAATTGGAATGTTACACCTGACCCCTAGACTGGATTATGATACTGCATTAGATGTCGGATTAGGATACCTTTGATATACCAATCAGTGAGATTCTTAGCGGGGGTCAAAACCTAGGTATGTTGGGATAGTCTGAGAATTCACCTGAGTGGGTGATCATAGTGATAGGATCGGCCCCCTTTTTCGAACAAAGTGAATGATCGGGGAATGCACTCTCTCTTATGGAAACGTAAACTACCGACAGATGATTTCAAATTTGTTGAGATTTGTTTTTGCAAAATATATTGATATAGAGATATACATATATATTATGGTTTCACAAAATGTATGCAAAAGATTTTAATTCCCGAGATCCATGTGAGTAGAGAGTGCAATACTGTACCTTGCAACTAAGGAGAGGTCATCTCTTGTTGGGTAGTGTTTGATCATTATGGGCTGAGAGGTTAAGTGTAAAACTATGTAGGGATAATAAATTTAATGGGCTAATTTCATTTAAGTCCATAGTCCTTTGGCCTTCATAAAATGGCTAGACCCATGGACTATTTAGTGTAAATGTTGGGCTTTCTAAGAGCCCATGTCGATGGACTCAGGGGTTCACTATCCTAAGCAATGACTTCAGCTAGGCCTTGTAACAAAGGCTGGACTAAACACATAAGGCTTTTGTGGAGATCAATGCTAGGGTCCCACGCCATACAAAGAGAACCAAACTAGCCAACATTTAAAGGGAATGTGAGTTGTGTGCCTAAATGGGCCTAAAGCCCATTTCGAACTGGGCTTAAGTGATTTAATTAAATGGGCGAATTTTGGTTTGTAATCTGATTAGGATTAGCTAAAAGATAAGATAATTCTTATCCATTTAAGAGTGTAGATCCAAATAAAGATTTGGATCAAAGAACTCTTTCCTAATTGTATTAGAGAACTGATCCAAAGAATGTTATAAATAGAAGGGCGAATTCTTCTTAAAGGAGCAATTCTTTCTACAATCCTTTTCTCCCTCTACTCCTACTACCCTATCCAGTTCGATCTCCACCTCCCAGAGTGATCAAGAACAGTTCTTGATATTGTTTCTTGGTAGAAGAAATAATTTGAAGTCGTGCTCACATACTCCCTACTCAATTCTTGGTGAAGAATCTATGTTCTTGGTGAAGAACCCCTTTGCTAATCCTGCCTCAACATAAGATGTGTCATCTTCGGTGGAGGGGGGTTTTGGTGACCTCTTTGGGTGTAAACACCTTCATTGGGAGGAGCTTTTGTGTGGATTCTATATTAGGTATTCCTCTCCCTAATCTTGGTTCAGATTTGGCCTGGTTTGTTTCAAGAACAAATCTTGAAAAATCCAGTTTTTCTAAATTAGGGAATAGGATTCCTGGAGAGGAGAAAGAAATTTTTGAAATTTTTCCTAGCCACCCTGCATGGTTCGGCCATCCATATGATGGATGTCCCTTTCCTTCAATTTGTATATGAATTGATGACACACTTGGCACTTGTTGGATATGACTATCTTGATATGTCATGTTGAGGAGTTGCACTAAGAGTTGATAGGCTAACTTGTCTTGTTGAGGATCTCACAATGTTGATCTGTCATTCTGATCAAATGTCTTGGCATGATGCGAATCATTGTGCCTTTTTATGCTAGTGACTTGTCATGTTGTGATCTAGATTGATGATCAATGATATAGCGAGTGTTGATCAGATGATGTGTGCTATGGTGATCAATGGTGATGCACCTTTGTTCTTGTCATGATTCTAATACTTGACCAACTTTCCATGGTACAGAGTCAGACTTCAACATTTCTTGGATTCATTTGATCTTGAGTATGCAGTTTAGCTTTGCATGTCAATAAGTAAAATCTTTCTCAATGTGCTTCAATGCAAATGAATTCCTTTGCTGAAACCTTGCTTCTAAAGACAATGAAATCCCAACTTCTTTTTTGGAAATAGATGAATGAAAACTATTTTGGATTTTTGAAGTTTTTTAATGTTTTTGGTTTTTGAGATTTTTTTTTTGGATTTTGAAATTTTTTGATTTTTTGTATTATGAAACTTTTTGATTTTTTTTGGTTTTTAGGAAAATATTTGAGTTTTTTATTTTCTTTTTGAAAAAATGATGCTAAGAAAAGCTATCACCTTTTGAAATATGGTAACCACCTGGATCAAAGATTAAGATAAAGAACCTCAAAGAGGGATGCTTGAGGAAATTCGTGCACTTTAAATCCATAAATGAGTCTAAGATTGAAGATGATCGTACTTGGAGGAATAGTTGACTCATTATATCTAATGGGGATCCTAATTGAATTAAGTCCATAGGGGATAGGGAAAAGCAACAAAGAAATGTGATGTGTGGCTCATTGTGACACTAGCAAGTGCACTAGCCGTTCAAGTAATAAAGTAGTGAGTGAAATATCGTTCCCACGAGGATTTAGGAAACAATTACCAATACTAAATTGAGCACTTCTTATCTGATCAACAAATAAATCAAAACTTTAATGAAAGCTAAAAAATCCTAAATTAAAATCTATCTAAATCATTGGCCCAATTGCCTTCAAATCAGGTTAGAAGAGTAAGCAGTAAATGTCAATCTCAGAATTCAGCAATCTATCAATTTGGATCATTCGAATAAATCATGATTGAGCCTTGGTTTGGTGAAACCCCAAGGTCATGAACAGCCTCTCTCAAGCGCATGTTCATCCTATGCATGAGTAACGGTTCTTCTATCTCTAGCAAGAATCTAATCCCCATGCATGCATTTTTTCAAACACTTCTAAGGCATCAATTCAAATCTGAATTGATCACCAACTGAATTGTGCAACTTATCTCTAACCTTGCACTCAATTCAGTTCTTGAATAGTAGATCTGAATTCCTAGAGTCTCTCTCAAGCACTCTAGGAATTCCAAGCTGTAGATTAATTCGGCCAATCTGAAAATTGCAGATCTGAATTCTCTTTCAAGCAATTCAGATCTTGCAATCTCAGATCTGAGAATTCAGATCTGAGTTTTGAAGGTTAGTTGGCCAAATTGATCTGCAATAACACCCTTATTCAAGAAACTTCAAGTACAATTCATGACCATTTGAATGAATAAAAAAGAATTAGATTGCTGAACTAAAATTTTACAAGCTGAAATACATCAAGGAAGAATGGAAAAAAAAGGAGAAAGAAGAAAGAAAATATAACAAAGAAACTGAATTCGAATCAAAAGAGAATGAAACTACAATTGATTTATTACAAAAGATCTTTGAATCACAAACCCTCAATTCGAACTCACATTCTCTTCTAGCTTGCTTGTCTTGAACTTCCTTCAGCCCTTCTTCTTCTTCTTCCTTGCGCCTAGCCTTCTTCTCTTCTCTTCTCTCAAGGTGGCCGAACCTCTAAGAGTGGGAGAGCCTTCCTCTCAAGCAATTGAACACCTCTCCCCCCTCCTAGAGGCCTCCTTATATAGTTTTTCAAGGGGGCTCTTGCCCCTTCTTGAAGCCTCTAGAATGGGGTGTATTACACCCCATTCTTGAACTTTCTAGAGCTCTCTTGAAAGCCTCCTAAGGGCTGCTATTTGGGCTGCACTTAGGCTCTCTCTTAGCACATGATAGCTATACATTGAGCTGCTCTTTTGGGCTGAGAATGGGCCTTCTTGCTAGGCCGAATTCTACTCATAGCTAGGCTTTCTTTTCTTGGGTTTTCTCAAGAAATTCACTTGCTATTCTTGGGCCGAAGTGCTCTCTCTTGCTTCCACGACCGGGATGGAATGAAATTGGTCTTTTTGAACGTTCTTTTCTTGCCTTTTTCCTTCCTTTTCTTGGATTAATTATCCCTGAACTTATTCTTAGCATTAAGCTAAATTAAGGCAAAAATTAATAAAACCGGCATAAAAATCCATGCTAAAGTCCTCAAAAATTATAGATAAATTGTAAGTTCATCAAAATGCAAGAACAATTTGAATACGAAAGTTGTTGACTAGGCTACATAAAGGGATGAAAGTAAAGATGAGAAACAACCACCAGAAAAAGGGGATCATGCAAGACTTTGTATTTTGCTTGATTGAGAGTGTTGATGTATTAGGTGATGCTAACCTAGTTGGACCATGGTGTTTTCTTTGACTGGTAGTGTTTTCATCCTGCAAAACGTTTGAAGGCTCTGGATATGGACCTAAGTTAGTAATGGGTCCTTGGTTAGACCACTTCATGCTTGAACAAAGGGAGTTTTGCTTAAAGTTCTGATATACCTGAAAGTTGCGTGGTCCTAGATTTAGGCCTATGCTTGAGATGGGCTAAAGGTTAGCCCATGGCGGTCAAGCAGTTCTGAAAATTTGTGAGGCCCTTTGATTGAGCCAAGGACAAATGCGGGCTTAAGTTCAGCCCATGGTGGATCCAGCAAATCAAATTGTTGCGATAAATTGTGAGTTCCTATACTAGGGCCGGAATCAAATGTGAGCTTAGGACTAGCCCATGGTGGATTGGGTGAACCAAGTGTTTGTGAAAAATTATGAGGCCCTTGGCTCAAGCCAAAGTCAAATGTAGGCTTAAGACTAGCCCATGGTGCATCAATGTTCAGATTACCTAGAGTTGGGTCAGGAAGCAGGTAACCTTACTCAGGTAGTTGTAGGGAGTCTTGAGGCCTTAAACTTGGGCCTTGATCAAAGATGGACTTGGGAGTCATACATGGTGGGTCAAAAGGTTTGAGAAGCATCCTTGTTGGTGATCCAAGAGTTCTACCTTGATGTATGGATTAATGACAAGATCTAAATTAGTCCATCTTAGGAGAAGCTTGATTTGCTTAATTTCTTGTAGGAGATCTAGGGTCATTTATTCTGCATTTGAGTCATAGATGGGCTCAAGATTAGGCTGATCCAGGTCATGGTTAGCCCATTCTACATGATGGGTTCAGTGTTGCATCTCTAGACTCAATTTGTTAGTTACCTCCAAGTAAGGCCGACCAGGGCCGTGGTTAACCTATTCTTGGTGTTGCTTGCCTTCTAATTTTGTGCCAATGGTGGAGTCTTGGTCAACCCAATTTTGGCTTCTCTTGCCTTGCCTTTTTCCCTACCAATCTTTTATTTCTATGATGAGGCTAGGCTCCGGATTGTTTTGTTGAGGTTCCTGATTTACTTGCTCTGTGTCATGCCAATCTTCTATGTCTATGTTTGAGATGGGCTCTAGGTTAGCTTGCTTCAATTCTAGCTTTTCTTGCCATGTACCATGCCAGTCTTCTAATAAAGTGATGGAGTCCCGATCGACCCGATTTGAGTTTTGCTCCAATTTCCACGTACCATGCCATATGTCTATGTCTTGCTTCATACCATGTTGATCTCCTATACCATATTCAGAGGTGGCCTTCTAAGATTCTAGGGCAAAACTTTGCCCCTTGTCTAGACCTGTACTAAGATTTTCTTGCCTCTGGTTTATGGAAATCACTTGAATTGAAGCAATAGAACCTTGTTCTAAGTCTAGTTGGTCAGGTTGCACGTTATGCTCTTCTTTTTGAATCTGTTCGTTGATGTTTATCTGCTTTATGGGCTTGATGACTTGAGTTGGATTGAATGGTTGATCTTCTTTAGTTTTTTGTTGCATCACAGTGACAATGTGCGTTTCCATTTTGGGGGGTTCTTCTCCTGACATTTGAATTGGCTTGATGAGTTGGGTTAGATCAAAAGCCTTGTCTTCTTTAGCCTTTGATACAACTTCCACTGATTGAATGGGCTTGATGTACTTGGTGGGATCAAATTGTTGAATCTTTTGTTGCATGGTGTTGACCTGATGACTTGGTAGGGCTTGTTGCTTCTTTTCTAGGCCTTGAGGATTGACTTGATGCTCGTCTTCTAGGGCTTGGGTTAACATATCCTCACAAATTGCTTGCTGAGGCTTACTATTTGAAGGTGATGCACTATAGATCGCTACTTGAGTTCAAGGCTCACTCCCTAGCATCTCGATTTCTAACAACTCAACATTTATGATGTGCTCATTGTTGGATGAGATGTCAATTGCTAGTGGTACATCAATGGTGAATGCATTGCTGACTATTAGAGAGCCTTACACTTGGCAACTTGCACAAATGAGGGCTTGAAAGTAGGATGATAAGTCAGAGTCAACATGCCAGCATATTCTTTATTCAAGCTCTTTAAGACCATTGAAATTTGGTCCTCCTCACTAGGCCTCTTAAGTACTTGGGGTGCCTGGGCCCTCCACCTAGCTATGAAGTCTATGAATGATTCTTTTGCTCCTTGCTTGACCAGTTCTAGTGTACGCCTTGACAATAGGATGTTTGTGTTATATGAGTAGTGATTCATAAATGCGTCAACTAGACTTGGCCAAGTCTTCACTAGGCTAGGATCGGTGTTCATTAACTAAGTTGCAGCAGGTCCAATTAGGCTTCTTAAGAATGATTGGGATAGAAGCTCATCAGTTAAGCCCATGGGCCTTAGTATTTGTTGATACATTCTGATGTGGGCCCTTGGGCATCCTGTCCAATCATATTTGTCCATGTCAGGCCACTTAAATCCCAGAGGTAGCCTATGTGCAGTTGTCAAGTCAACGTCTGCTAAGCCTAGGTTGTTTCCTTGCAACTTACTTAGCCTTTGCTCTATGTGGTCTAACTATTGGTCCAACCCTAGGTCAATCGGGGTCACAGGCAAGAATGTTGCCCCTTGCATGGAATTTTGGGTCAATGGATGTATTGGAATAGAGGACCAGGGTGTTTAGATCTGGATTGGTTGGGCTATTGTTGCCCCTTGTGTTGGGACTTAGGATTGATTGAACTGGGCTTGGCTTTAGTGGACTGCATTGGCGAGGGATGAGTTGGACAAGAATACCCTTGGATGGGTTTCATTGGAATTGTGGCCCATGATGACTGGGCTTGCCTTGGATGGCCTTGAATAGGCTGAATTGGCACTGATGGGGCTTATGAAAGTTAAGATTGATTGTATTGCCCCTGGTTGGGCTGAGCTAGGGCCCATGATGGTTGAGCCTATGTATTTTTCCCCTTGTTGGGATGAACTGGCATATATGTGGCCCATAATGGTTGGGTATGATTGTATTGCCCTTGGTTGAACTGGATTGGCATAGATGTGGCCCATGATAGTTGGGCTTGAGTGATTTGACCTTGGTTTGGCTGAATTGGCATGGATGAGGTTTATGATGGTTGGGATTGAGTGATTTGCCCTTGGTTGGGCTGAATTTGAAAGCATGGGGACCATGAAACTTGGGCTTGGTTGTATAGCCCTTGGTTGGGTTGGACGGGCATAAATGTGGCCCATGATGGTTGGGCCTGAATGCTTTGCCCCTGGTTGGGCTAGGCTTGATCATTGGGTCAGAGTTGTTTGACTTCATTCTTGAACATATCTATTTGAGTTTGGAATTTTTCCATATGGTTCCGGCACATCTTTTCAATAACCCTTAGGTATTGTGAGAAGTCCATACTTGTGTTAGGTTGACATTAGGTTGTAACCATGGTTTTGGGTTACGTAGGTTTTTATTTGAAAGAAAATGAAGAATTGTACCTGAGTGGGCCCGCAATTGCTCCTTACCTGCTTGCTTAAGAAAAATAAAAAACAAGAGTACAAATGCAACAAAAATATAGGTGCAAGACAACAAGAATGCTAAGTGCAAGTAAAAGACAAATGCAAATAAGTGTCAATGAAGTAAAATGCCTAGTTGGGACTTCTAAGGGTAGTTGCTAGGGCTCTATATGCAATGGCTTGGGTTTGTTTCTATAGGCTCCTAACAGATGTAGGGAAACCTCAGTTGGGTCAGGCTACCCATTTACCTCAAGATAAGTCATGCGTATGGATGGAACCAAAAGGAAACAGGAAGGATTATACCTGATCCGGAGAAATAATATCTCCCAAAATTGGTGTTCACGCCCAAAGAAGTAACCAAGATCTGCTCCTGCTGAAGATGACACATCTATGGATGGAACGGAACCAGCAGGGTGCGTCCTACACACTGGATTCTTCACAAGAACCCTCTAGAAACCTTGAACACCGGATCCTAGTGTCTTTTTTGCAAGACTATTGTCAAGAACTGCTTTCTTGACTTCCTGTTGCTGCAAAGATCCAATCTTCCAACAGGTAGTGGCGGCGGTGAAGGAGGAGAAGTCCAGGGACGAAGAGGGCAGAATTGTCTCTTCTCTCTGGAGTCTGTGAGAGATCAAATCTCAGATTGCAGGATGTGTTTCTTGCTTACTCAAACCCCCTAGATCGAAATCTGATATTTTTGCTAGGGTTTTCTCCTCTTTCTTCTTGATTAAGAAACCTCCTAATATTTTGGGAGCTTTCCCAATCCAAATCAGTATTTAGATAGAGGTTAATCTTAATCCTATCTATAGATTAAGTTAGTTAACTCCTGATCTTATCAGGAGGTTACCAGATTCAAATCTAATTTGAATTTGGTCTCTTAGAGTGGATAAGGTCAAAGACCCAATCCTTTTACTAACACTAATCTCAGATTCGCCCTATGAACTGGTGATCATATCAGCCCAGATCAAAATTGGCTTTTGGCCCATTAAGTGTTCAGTGTTTAACTAGTTTCCAACCTGCTGCCCAGTTGGGCTTCTTTGTATGGCGTGGGACCCAAGCATTGATCTACACACCAGCCACATGGGTTCGGCCCAGCCTTTATGACAAGGCCCAACACTTACATTAAGTGGTTCCTGGGCCAAACCATCTTATAAAAACCCAGGGACTGTGGGCAGGTGCATGAATAGCCCATCAGGTATTATCCTAAATGGTCTTACACTTAACCTCTCAGCCCTTAATGATCAAGCACTGCCCAACAAGAGAAGACCTCTTTCTCGGCTGCAAGGAACAGTGCCACACTCTCTACTCACATGGATCCCGGGAATTAAAACCTTTTGCAAATCTTTTGAAACCGTACAATTTGATTTTTGCAAATCTACTCACATGGATCTCTACTCACACTCTCTACTCACATGGATCCCAGGAATTAAAACCTTTTGCAAATATTTTGAAACCGTATAGTTTGATTTTGCAAATCTATTCACATGGATCTCTACTCACACTCTCTACTCTCTTATTTTTGCAAAACAAAATTCCAACGATTGAAATCAACTGCCGACAGTTTGATTTCCATAAGAGAGAGTGCATTCCCGATCATTACCATTGTCCGACAAAGGGGCTGATCCTGTCACTATGACCAGTCACTCAGATGAATTCTCAGACTGCCCCAACATGTCCAGGTTTTGACCCCCACTAAGGATCTCACTGATTGACACATCAAAGACAGCCCGATCCGACACCTAGTTATGTGTCATAATCGAGTCTAGGGGTCAGGTGTAACTTTCCAGTTTTGCCCATCTGTCTCCAAGGTCTAGGGCAATACTGGAAATCTGGTCCGGTTCAAGGGTTCAAGCAATCCCATACTGTATGTGCCTTGGGTCTTACCCTGATGGCCAAAACAAGCCATTCCAACACTTGGTGGCACACCAGTATCAGCTTTGGCAGGATAAATCTCCCCAGACTTATCCAATGGCTGTGAACATTTAAAACTAACACAAGTTTCTATAAGTGTCCAGTTTTAGGGTTTTACACAGAATTATACCAAACAATATAAATCAAACATGCACTTTAATTTATTTCCACTAAATAACAAAAGTACATCAAATCCAATTGAAGCTAAGGGCATACAAGACTGTCTAACAGCTCCCACTTGCACTTAGGTCCAATCTGGTACAAGTCAGAGTCCCATACTTTCCACGTGTTTCTCAAACACCTTCTGTGTCAGTGGCTTAGTCAATGGGTCTACCACATTGTTCGCTAATGCTACTTCTTAATATCATCCTCCCGTAGGTCCAGTGTTGTCATACAACAGTGGAATGGGTGATGTACTGAATTCCAAATTCAGGAATGAACACCTTCATTCATAAGGCAACCTCACTTATGGCAATGCGCTCGAGTTGGGTTGTGGACTATTAAGTTGCTACTCAGGACCTCTATTTGCTAACATTCAGAAAACAATACGCGATCCTATCATGAAAACTTATCCAGATGTAGACTTTCTATCATTTGGATCCGACTAGAAATCGACATTTGTATACCCCAGAACTTGTAGTGAACTACCATCTAATACCAAACAAAACTCTTTTGTCCTTCGAAGGTATTTAAGTATGTTCTTCACAACAGTCCAATGCTCCTGCCCTGGGTTAGCCTAGCATCTGCTTACCACACTCACCGCCTGAGCTATGTCCAGGTGAGTGCACAGCATGGCATACATGATGCTCCCTACGGCTGAGACATAGGGAATGTCTCTCATGCCCTCAATCTCCTCAGAAGTCTTGGGAGACATCTTCTTGGAGAGAGTTACTCCATGTTTGAAAGGAACATTTCCTTTCTTGGAGTTTTCCTTGCTGTACCTTTTGACAATTTTATCAATGTAAGCAGCCTGGGATAATCCAATTATCTGCTTTGATCTATCTCTATAGAGTCAAAGACCCAGTATATATGAAGCTTCTCCAAGATCTTTCATGGAGAACTGCTGTGACAGCCATACCTTGACCAAAGTCAACATTCCTACATCATTCCCAATGAGTACGATATCATCCACATACAATACCAAAAAGGTAATCTTATCCCCACTGGATTTTCTGTAAACACAGGGCTCATCCAAATTCTACTCAAAGTCAAACATTTTGATAGCAGAATCAAAACAGATGTTCCAACTCCTAGAAGCCTGCTTAAGTCCATATATGGATCTATTGAGTTTACATACCATGTGTTCCTGACCAGCAGTAATGAAGCCTTGCGACTGCTACATGTAGATATCTTCATTAAGATCTCCATTCAGGAACGCAGTTTTGATATCCATTTGCCAAATCTCGTAGTTATGGTACGCTGCTACAGCTAGCAGGATCCTAATGGATTTAAGCATAGCCACAGGCGAAAAGGTTTCCTCATAATTGATGTCTTCTTTCTGAGTATACCCTTTCGCCACGAAGCGAGCTTTGTAGGTCTCAATCCTGCCATCGGGGCCCTTCTTCCTCTTGTAGATCCATTTGCAACCAATTGCTTTTACCCCGGAGGGTGGATCTACTAGAGTCCAGACTCCATTGGTCTCCATTGAGTCCATCTCAGCTCTCATGGCCTCCACCCACTTCTGGGAATCTATGACTAACATATCTTCCGCGTAAATCACGGGATCCTCTTCACTAGTCAAGGCTTCCACCAGGAAGGTATCCTAGTCATAACCATATCGGACTGGTGGTCTAGATACCCGGGTGGACCTTCTAGGTTGGTCATTACCTAGAACTTGGGGGACATCTCCCACTACTCGTCAGCTCTCCTCATCAAGAACTATTTCCTGACGGTGAGTGTCCATGATGTATTCAGATTCTAAGAATTGGGCATTTCGACTACAGAGCACTTTCTGCTCACTTGGGTCATAGAATAGATAACCCACTGAATCCTTTGGGTAGCCTATAAATAGGCAACGGCTGGTTTTGGATTCCAACTTGTCCGCACTTGTTCTTCTAACGTGTGCAGGACAACCCCAAATCTTCAAGTGTCTTACACTTGGCTTCTTTCCGGTCTATAGTTCATATGGAGTTTTCAAAACTGATTTGGTTGGAACCTGATTCAGCACATAGATAACAGTCTCTAATGCATATCCCCAAAAGGATGTGGGTAATTTTGAGCGTACGAGAAGTGACAGGACCATGTCCAACAAGGTCCTATTCCTCCTCTTTGAAACACCGTTGAGTTGTGCAGCAGGAGGAGCTAGTTGTGACACTATCCCATTGTCCTTTAAGTAGTCCCTGAATTCGTCAGAGAGATAATCACCACCTCGATCCGATCGAAGGGCCTTAACTTCTCTCCCTAACTGTTTCTCGACTTCCTGTCTGAACTCTCTGAACTTTTCAAAGGATTCAGATTTGTGTCTGATTAGGTACACGTAACCATATCGTGAAAAATCATCTGTAAAGGTGATGAAGTACACGTGTTGATTCCATGTCCTAACACTCAGGGGACCACATACATCAGTATGTATTAGGTCAAGTGTGCCTCCAGATCTTTCAGGCTTACCGTCAAATGGCCACTTAGTCATCTTACCTTGAAGGCAAATCTCACAAGTGAGAAGATTTTCTACAATTAGAAAATCCAAAGGACCATCCTTTACCAGTCTTGTGATTCGGTCAATACCGATATGGCCAAGTCAGTAATGCCAGAGGCACGTGGGATTAATTGTATCACAATTCCTTTTCTAGGGATTTTTTACCGACGTAGTTTCGGTTAGGTTAGTTTCTAGAGAAGGATGTAGAACATAGAGACCATTCTCCAGTTCCCCGCATGCGATGAATTTGTTATTCCGTTTAACAGTAATCATATTACTAAAATAAACAGTATATCCATCAGCACACAGTTTAGAAATAGAAATTAAATTTCTTCTCAAGTTCTGTACATAAAGACAATCTTTAAGTACAAGGACTCCTTCTCTAAAAACTAATTCTACGGTTCCTATCGCCACAACTGCAACACTTGCTCTTGTTCCCAAGAATAGTGTCACCTCGCCATCACTCAATCTTCTGCTAACCTTGAACCCCTGCAGTGAGTTACACGCATGAGTTGAAGCCCCGGAGTCAACACACCAGGACATAGAAGTAACTAACATATTAGTTTCTATGACACAAATTTTGATGTTACCTTTCTTAGATTCCAGGTAGGCAGGACAGTTCCTCTTCTAGTGGCCGGTCTGTTTGTAGAAGTGACAGACATCCGATGCCTTGTTCTTCTTCTGCTTCTTGGGTTTGGCAGCTTTCTTTTAGGGCTTCTTTGCCTTTCTCTTTTTCTTTCCCGATCTGTTAGCTTCAGCAAGCTGAACCACAGGCTCATCCTTCTTTAAAAGATCCTCGGCCCTCTGCAACATATTGCTGAGTTCCAGGACGCTGACATTCAGCTTATTCATATTGTAGTTCATAGTGAACGCATTGAAGGAAGAGGGCAAAGAATTCAGGATGGCATCCACTTGCGTGCCAAGATCTAGCCCGGATCCAAGAGCTTCAAGTTCATTAATATATCCCATCATCCGAAGACAATGGTCATGAATTGTCTGCCCCTTGGACATCTGCGCGGTCATGAACAATTTCAGGACCTTTTGTCGAGTAGAACGGTTCTGCTCTTCATACATTGTTCTTAGACTGTCCAATATGTCATTGGCTAGTTCGATCTGATCGAACTGCCTCTGTATTGAGTTGTCTAATGAGGCAATGACAAAGCAGCGGGCTAGGGAGTTCTTATCCTCCCAATCTTGGTAGTCCCTCCTACGGGCCTCAGAAGCCCTATCACCCGAACGTTCCGGGGCAGGATTTTTCACCACCTTATCTAACTTTTCAGAAGTTAGGACCAGCATAAGATTTTTGTACCAGTCGGCATAGTTTGGGCCCTTAAGGTTGTTATCATCTAAAAGCTTTGCAAATTGACTGTTTGCCATTTTCTGATAAAACAGCAAAAACGTTAGTCCACAACCTTAGTTTGATTCATGTTACCTACATAGATATGGCTTTTAATCTATGTTCCATTCCCATTTATTCATCTCTGAGATTTTCCCTCCCTTCTCAGTGACGGAGACGACGGAATGTCTCTGGAAATGTGGGAAATCACATAGGGTGCGTGAAGCCAACTGTTTTAGCTGCATAACCCCACCACCTTTCTATGACAGATCATATCCACTCATCAAATGAGTTTCCCTTTGGCCTCTGTCAGACAAGGTTTAGAGCCATTTTCAGGTAAACCTTTCTATCCAGTGAGTGCACACCCATCATATTCAGGTTACACCAAGGTACCGTGAGAGAGTTCCCATTTTCTGATGAAGCCCCTCCCACATCGGTCTATGACGCCCCTATCATCTAATGAAACACTCTAATAGATCCAACAGCAAAAGGATAGCCCAATTTTATGGTGTGTTTCCTCATTACTGATGGACCCATCATTGTGCCTTTAGAGAGTCTATCAAATGGATCTCCCTATCACACGCACTCATATTTGCTTGGAGGGAACAAAATTACGCCCTAATTCTAATTTAGGTCAAACCAAAGTGGTTCCCACTGGCTTTCATAAAGCCAGATTTCTGGTGGGCCTCAATCGGCTAGGGGTTTTGTACGCATTCCTTTTCAGGGTTGTGGGGCCCACCAAGTAGAGAGGGGTCATCCAATGACCTTAAGGGACACCATGGCAATGATGTGCATTCAGCCATGGTGTGCGCAAGAGCCACTAACGAGTTAACATGGGCCAAATGCTTATGGCCCATGGTCGCAGCACATCATATATCCAAACATCACATGTAAAGGAAGAATTGATCCAATCAATTAACTGCTGTAAAGCCCATCGAATGGCTCATTTAAAACTTAAAGCATTAACAATTAATGTTTACTAGGTGTATGGGCTGAATTGTAGTTAGCAGTTCGGCCCATACAGCTTTTCTCACAACAATGGGCTTTTGTAGTTTTAACCCTTTAAAACTGGGCTTTACAGGTGGGCCGAATTAATCCATGTAATTGAACATCAGATTTGGAATAATCAGTGTGATGGGTTTGTCGAAGCCCTCAAAATTATTACTAGTCCCACAATAAAATATTTGTAGTAAAAGTGGTTTTAGGTCGAATCCCACAGGGAGCAAATCAGTAATCTCTTAGCCGAATGGGTAAAGTAATTGTGTGGAAAAATTAAATAACTAAAATTAAAAGAATAACAAACTAAACAAACAAGAGAAAATCAGTCTTACCGAATTCTGGTTCAAGGGTTCAGGTTGAATCGATTGGCCATTGATCCTAGGTACAATTCAACAGTCTTGCAATTCAAGCATTTAACTTTAGATTTATTAGGATAGCCATAATAAACCTTGTGTTTTCCTAATTCAGTTGACCAAACCCAGCATTCGATCAACACTTATCACCACTCAAATGGGTACGATAGCGTTCCATGTTAAACAATGATAGCATTAAGATTTGTGAAAACAGTTAAACCAAAATAACAATAATTGAGATAGCTGCAATTACTAAATTTTGTTCCATCGATTCTTTTAGTTGAACCATGTTAAAACATTGGTCAAAGGCTGTCACGAACAATTGACCCAAAAAGATATCAACCTAATTGCTACTTGTACCATTATTCGTGACAATTACGGATCACCGAAATCATGGATAGCGGTAGGAAAATCAACATTAATTCAGTTTGTCAGACTAATTAACATTAACATCCAATAAAAATATGCACAAGAATCAATAAATACTTGAATTAAAAAGCAAGAAAATAAATTAACTACAGAACCTCACAATGACACAATCGAACCTCTCCCCTTGAACCAGAAAAAAGAAGCTTAGCTGCTCATGATCTGCGCAATCTCCATGCTTTGCTTCTCCATGGCCGAACTGATCTTCTTGAGTTGCTTGATGCTTGATTGCTGAATGATTGAGTGATTTCTAGAGCTGGTTCGCCCCCCTCTTTATATAGCCAAAGGAGAGGGCTGTTTTCCAACTCCTTCTAGGAGATCATCTTATCCTTAAGGAGTTTTGATCTTATCTTGAACTAATCCTATCCTATCTCTTATCTAATGCTCTAATCTCAATCTTCTTATCTCTCTAGGATTACATTCAATAATTTAGATCTGATAAAACTCTCTCCTTGGAGATTACATTCGAAATTCGGACTCTTAACTCTTGAATTCGAGTTGGGCTGCTTCAAGGTACTTCTGCGAGTTGGGCTTAAGTTTCGGCTCGTTTTCGTACTCGATGCGTGCCGAATCTGTCAAAACCCAAAACATAAAAGTTGTGGGGCTTCCTTTCATCTTTCTAATGCTTCTTGAATTGTCTAATTCGGTGTCCGTAATTGAGAGTTAGGCCCAGATTACTGACTGTCGCCGAAACTGTGCAAAATCAACCGATTTGTCCTGTTTTCTTCCAATTGCCTTCTTTATTGCCCTGAATCGAAATACAAGAGTAATGAATTCATTTAAGTGATAAATAAATATAAAAGAGTGAATATTAGAGGATAAAAATAGGGTTCTTTTTTGTCTCATCACAGTGTGAGAAATATGGACTGAAAAACAGCCCCCTTCGAATCTCAGATTCGGTACAAACAATTTTGGTCCAATCTAGTCCGAAAAGGTCCAAAACTGATTTTCAATTCAAGAATTAATTCAAGAGATATCTGAAATTAATAATTTTTTATTTTAGACAATCACAAATAAAAAATATTGACTGTTTGTACCACCTGCAAAACAGAGGTTAATCACAAAAGTTACAGTTTCATAAACTGTAAATCGCAGTATGCGATTTCTCCATCTGCAAATCTCCAGTGCCGCCATCTTCTTCCTTCTTCTTTAATCAAGAAAATAAATAAAAAACAAAAATCGTATTTCTATTCATTAATTACATTCTTGATCAAATCCTATACATTCAGTCTAGAAAAATAAAAAAATATTATTTACAGACCGAATAAAAATAAAAGGAAGAAAAAAAGGGTGCACAGACTATCTGCGCCAAATCTGCACTGCGATCTCCAAGTTCGAACAGTCCATTAAATCAAAAATAAATAAAGAACAATTCTAAATAAATTTTTGGATTTAACAAAATTAATTTCAGATCAAACGCCCTTAACAAGAAACCATTTCTTGAAAAAAAAAAAAAAGGAAAGCAATCTACGCAGATCTTGGCAGAACATTTTTTGTTCATTTGCGCAGGGTCAGATCTGATTTTCTTTTGGTTTAAGATTTGAACCTGTGGCTTTGATACCACTGAAAGAATAGTAGAATCCATCTAATGGACGCCAAGAAAGGTGCGGAATGGGGGGCGAATTTCAAAAAAAAATTCCTACCTTCTTCCAATTGGGAATCATATTCCCTAAATTTAGAATACATTATTCAAGGATCCTACTTGAGCCATAAACAAACCAGATCTGAACCAAAAGGAAACAGGAAGGATTGTACCTGATCCGGAGAAATAATATCTCCCAAAGTTGGTGTTCATGCCCAAAGAAGTAACCAAGATCCGCTCCTGCTGAAGATGACACAACTATGTCTTTCTTGCAAGACTATTGTCAAGAACTGCTTTCTTGACTTCCTGTTGCTGCAAAGATCCAATCTTCCAACAGGTAGAGGCGGCGGCTGAAGAAGGAGAAGTCTAGGGACAAAGAGGGCAGAATTTTCTCTTCTCTCTGGAGTCTGTGAGAGATCAAATCTCAGATTGCAGGATGTGTTTCTTGCTTACTCAAACCTCCTAGTTCGAAATCTGATATTTCTGCTAGGGTTTTCTCCTCTTTCTTCTTGATTAAGAAACCTCCCAATATTTTGGGAGTTATCCCAATCCAAATCAGTATTTGGATAGAGGTTAATCTTAATCCTATCTGCAGATTAAGTTAGTTAACTCCTGATCTTATCAGGAGGTTACCAGATTCAAATCTAATTTGAATTTGGTCTCTTAGAGTGGATAAGGCCAAAGACTCAATCCTTTTACTAACACTAATCTCAGATTTGCCCTATGAATTGGTGATCATATCAGCCCAGTTCGAAATGGGCTTTTGGCCCATTAAGTGTTCAGTGTTTAACTAGTTTCCAACCTGCTGCCCAATTGGGCTTCTTTGTATGGCATGGGACCCAAACATTGATCTACACACCAGCCACATGGGTTTGGCCCATCCTTTATTACAAAGCCAAGCCAAATTCATTGAAAGACTCGATGACCCCTTGAGCCCATCACATGGACCCTATGGGCCCAACACTTAAATTAAGTGGTCCCTGGGCCAAGCCATCTTATAAAAACCCAGGGACTGTGGGCAGGTGCATGATTAGCCCATCAGGTATTATCCTAAATGGTCTTACACTTAACCTCTCAGCCCTTAATGATCAAGCACTACCCGACAAGAGAAGACCTCTCTCTCGGATGCAAGGAACAGTGTCGCACTCTCTACTCACATGGATCCCGGGAATTAAAACCTTTTGCAAATCTTTTGAAACCATACATATATATATATATATATCTTATTTTTGCAAAACAAAATTCCAACGATTGAAATCAACTGCCGGCAGTTTGGTTTCCATCAGAGAGAGTGCATTCCCGATCATTACCATTGTCCGACAAAGGGGCTGATCCTGTCACTATTACCATTCTCTCAGATGAATTCTCAGACTGCCCCAACATGTCCAGGTTTTGACCCCCACTAAGGATCTCACTGATTGACACAACAAAGACAGCCTGATCCGACACCTAGTGATGTGTCATAATCGAGTCTAGGGGTCAGGTGTAACTTTCCAGTTTTGCCCATCTGTCTCCAAGGTCTAGGGAAATACTGGAAATCTGGTCCGGTTCAAGGGTTCAAGCAATCCATACTGCATGTGCCTTGGGTCTTACCCTGATGGCCGAAACAAGCCATCCCAACACTTGGTGGCACACCAGTATTAGCCTTGGCAGGATAAATCTCCCCAGACTTATCCAATGGTTGTGAACATTTAAAACTAACACAAGTTTCTATAAGTGTCCAGTTTTAGGGTCTTACACAGAATTATACCAAACAATATGAATCAAACATGCACTTTCATTTATTTCCACTAAATAACAAAGGTACATCAAATCCGATTGAAGCTAAGGGCATACAAGACTGTCTAACAGGGCTACTTATAGTCTAGTCGAAAGGACAAAATGCAATGCAATGATAAAGTGTAAAGCATATATATTAATTATAGATAATTCCCTTTAATTTTGACAGAAGTTGTGCTTAGTTTATAAATTGTATTTAAATTTCATATTCAGTGAAGCCAAATTAATGTTGCAAGTAAGATGGGCTTGGAATTGAAGAATTAAATGTCAATTGGTAGAAATTTCAATTTTTGGCACAGCTGTTGGGGATTTAATCCTAAAATAATTTTAGAACTTGTTAACCTTGGTTAATTTGGATTTTACTCTTTATTTAATTTGTTCAAATTCTTGCTTTGCTCTGATTAATTAGTGTATTACACGCACTAGGAGTGAAGAACTAGCAGAATTTGACCCTAAAATAGAGAGAACCCTCCACATATTACAAAGTGCCAACAAAAGTAAAGAGAAAGAGGAGGTTGAAGAAGGCATCTTAGCAGAAGAAGTTGAGGAAGAGATGGCAGACAAAGCAAATCGAACTCTTTTGGACTATGCTTCTCCAACAATTGATGGGGCTACTTCTAGCATTAGCAAGCCAATGATTCAAGCCAATAATTTTGAGATTAAGCCTGCAATCATCCAAATGATCCAAACAAGCATTCAGTTTAGTGGGTTGCCGAGTGATGATCCTAATGTACACATTATTAACTTCCTAGAAATATGCGACACATTCAAGCATAATGGAGTTAGCGATGATGCTATTAGGCTTTGACTTTTTCCTTTTTCATTACGTGATAGAGCTAAAGATTGGCTTAACTCACTCCTTGCAGGAAGTATCACTACTTAGAATGACTTGACTAAAAAATTTTTGGCTAAGTATTTTCCTCCCTCTAAAATAGCAAAATTGATCAATGATATCACTACTTTTGTTCAACTAGAGAGGGAATCTTTGTATGAGGCGTCGGAATGATTTAAAGAGTTGCTTAGGAAGTATCCTCACCATGGAATACTAGTTTGGTGCTAAATTCAAACTTTTCATAATGGTATTACTCCATTTAATCGCTCCATTATTGATGCAGCTGCAGGTGGCACAATCATGAGGAAGACTCCAGAGGAATCCTATGATCTAGTGGAAGAAATGGTATCAAATAGCTACCAATGGAATAATGACTAAGCTAATTGAAGGGGAGTACATCATATAGATTCTTTTATAGCTTTATCTGCTCAGCTTGCTAGTTTGAATAAAAAATAAACAATCTCAGTGTTGCAGCAATAAATGTGTCATCTTGTAATCCATGTGACCTTTGTGGCCAATTGGGACATATAAACTCTGATTGTCAAGTAGGTAATCATTTTTCTTCACATAAAAGTGCTAATTTTGTTTCTCATGGTGGCAGGTCAAATTTCAACCCTTATTCGAATACATAAAACCCAGGGTGGAGGAGTCGTCCGGATTTTTCATGGAATAACAACCAACAAAAAGCACCTATGGGATTTCAACAACAGCCCCCCCCCCCCCCCCCACACACACACACCCTAAGAAAAGAAGGGAAATTTAGAGGACATGATTTCTAAGTTCATTAATAGTGCTAAAGCAAAGCTTCGAGATCATGAAAAGAGATTCTTAAATCAAGAAGCATCTATTAAGAACTTAGAAGTTCAAGTGGGGCAGATTGTGAACATGTTGTCAGAAATAAGAGAGGGACGATTGCCTAGCAATACGAAGAAGAACCCAAAGGAGCAAGTGAATGCCATTACCTTGAAAAGTGGAAAGACAAGGAAGTAGGAGGTCATCATGGAGCATCAAGAACTGCTTCAAAAATTCTTCAAAGTGGTTTTTATTGGCCTTCGCTCTTCAAGGATGTCTACTCTTATGTAAGTGCTTGTGATCATTGTCAAAGGACAGGTAATATCTCCCGTCGATTTCATGGGACCTTTTCCTAAATCTGTTAATAATTCATACATACTTGTGGCTATGGATTATGTGAGTAAATTGGTGGAAGCATGTGCATATCCAACTAATGATACTCAAGTTGTTATTAAATTTATGAAAAAGTTTATATTCACTCGCTATGGAATACCCAGAGCGGTCATAAGTGATGGGGGGAAGCATTTTTTTAATAAACAATTCAAGCATTTGTTGAACAAATATGGTGTTACCCATAGAATTGCAACCCCCTACCAACCTCAAACTAGCGGACAAGTAGAGGTCTCTAATAGAGTATTAAAATAGATTTTAGAAAAGGCATTTAGTACATCTAGAAGAGATTGGTCCTTAAAATTAAATGATGCACTTTGGGCTTACCGTACTACATTCAAAACCCCAAAAGGTATGTCTCCATATCAATTAATTTTCGGTAAGGCTTGCCATCTACCCGTTGAGTTGGAACATAAAGTTTACCGGGCTATCAAATTTTTGAGTTTTGATTTGAAAGATGTAAGTGATAAAAGAAAACTTCAGCTCAACGAAATAGAAGAATGGAGGACCCAAGTGTATGAGAATGCCCGAACTTATAAGGAAAGAACCAAAGCATGACATGACTCTCATATTGCAAGGAAGGAATTTAAGGAGGGAGACAAATTTCTGCTATTTAATTCTCGTCTCAAGCTATTTCCTGGAAAGTTGAAGACCAGGTGGAGTGGACCACTTGTAGTGGCTAAGGTATTTCCTCATGGAGCACTTGAATTACACAATGGTAATGAAGGCACATTTAAGGTGAACGAGCAGCGCTTGAAGCATTATATCGAAGGGGAGCAACCTAATCACTATGGGTCCACTCTTTCCTTGCAACATCTATGAAAGAAAGTAGCAAAGTCAAGCTCACGAATTAAAAGGAGCGCTTGTGGGAGCACAAACTAGATATGGGTAGTGAAGATCAGTTAGGCATGGAGGAAGATCGAGATATCCCTTCTACACCAAATGTGCCTCCACAAGCTGATTATGGAGAACAACTGCAGAGGCTAGAGCACAAGCTTATCAAAATGGAGAAAAACTTGGTAGCCTATTTCGCATCTGTAGGATTTCAACCATCGTCCCCACCTCGCCGTTTAGGGAAGTCCCCTTAATTTTTTTTTTATTCTACTCCAAGTTATGGGTGAGCTTCTTCTATTTTTTGATACATTGGGGACAATGTATATATTAAGTGTGGGGGAGGGAACTTGATAATTTTTATGTTAACTCTAGTATGCTTTAATCTTCACCTTCTAAACTTTTTTTTTGAAATTTCTGCTCCTTTGAAACTTATTTTTGAATGACTTCAAATTATCATAAATTATGTGCTTAGGTTGAATAGACAAGATAGGATACAAGCATGAATAATTGAATTTTTTTTGCTAAGATAAGTACATCATCACTTTGAATGGTCAATTTAAAAGAAAAATGTGCAAGATTCAATACAAATTTAACCCTTATGTGAGCTTTTGAGCCAATGAGCATTCTATCATTTTTTTTCTAATTATTTTTTCTGTTGAGTGATTGTCAAACATAGTTTGATTATTCTAGAACTTGCTTTGTTATGCATGTTGAGACCACATTAATGAGTTCATGGATTAGAATGAAAAGAGTTTAGGTTAGTCTTCTTTGTTTAACCATAACTATGTCACTTTAAACCTCTTCATTTTACCTTTAACCCTAAGATCAAGGGATTAGTTGAATTAAAGTGCATGAAATTTGTAGTGCTCTTGTGAAATTTGAAGAAAGATAGTGGAAATTGTTTTTATTTTCAAAAAAAAAAACATTGCCTTGATTGCTCTAGTTTACAAGAGAAGTTGAAAACACTATTGTCTGTTTGTAAATTTCTGTTGCAATGTTGTTGCTTCAAGAATACTTTCAGCTTCATCTCTTCTATGTGTTCACAACCCCCCAAGGGGTTTCTTGAATTCAAACTGATATGTAGCACTTTAGTGATGTTGGAGAGTGAGTTGGAGAAGGTCTTAGACGTGGCTAGTGGCTGTGTGAGGGTGTGTGCATGGGTTCCTCCCTAGGTTCAAGTGTCTAGGCTAAATTGTGTGTCATAAGGTTAGGGAGTGCTAGGTTTGACATAGGAGGGGGAGGGGTTCTTTGGATGTGATTAATGTTTTCTCATGAATTTGGACATGGTTAGGGAAGCTTGGGGCTGCTTGGGACATAAAGAGGGGATTCTCTAGGCTAATGGGGGTAGAGTTCCCTTCCTAAGCTAGATTTTCTAGGTTAGATTGTGTGTCTAGGATGTGAGAAAGGGGTGGTATTTAGAGATTTTTGGGGAGGATTCTAGAAGGGAATGAAGGGCTGAGATTGGAAGAATAGGAAGATCAATGGCTGATGTTTAAAGGGTTTTTGGGGGGAGATTGATTGAGAGAATGGGCTGTCAAGACAGCTTTGGGAGAGATCCTCTCAATCAATCAAGACAATGAGTGGAAGATTTTGCCAATTGACCTAAATTGGGCATTCCAAGTTTAGGTGATTGGTTTGATAGATTGGAGGATCTAGTTGGTCAAATATTAGATGTTTATGGAGGCTGAGAGGAAGTTTTGGTCGTGGAATGCCCTAGGTTCGAAGTTATTGTGAAGAGGATTCTAAACAGAGGGCCCAGATCAAGTCTAGCTTTGGATCTCAAGATGGAGGGGCTAACGGTGTCAGAATTGGACAATCTTGGTACCATTGGACTCCGAATTTCGAGTTCTATCCATCTACAGGGTTGGATTTCAGATTTTCTTGGTGATAGGATTTAGGATCAGAGATGTTTCTGATCAGACAATCGGAATTGATTCCCGCTTTGGGTCTTGAGATGAGGGGGTAAGCGGTGTTAGATTTCAGTGATCTTAATTTTGTTGAACTTAGATTTTTGGGATCTACATGCCTATGGTGTTGGATTTCTGATTTTCTGGGGGATAGAATTTAGGATCAGAGATGATCCCAATCAGATGATCAGAATCGGTTCCGACTTCGGGTCTTGAGATGAAGGGGTAAGTGGTATTGGATTTGGGTGATCTTGGTGTTTTCAGACTTGTATTTTTGGGATCTACGTACATATGGTGTTGGATTTCTGATTTGATGTGAAATGAGGTTTAGGTTCAAAGTGACTCCGATCAAACAATCGGAATCGGTTCAAGCTTCGGGTCTTAGGATGATGGGGTAAACGGCGTCGGACTCGGATGATCTTAGTGTCATTGGATTTTGGTTTTTGGGCTCTACATACCTATGGTCTCAGATCCTTGAGGCCCCAACTTTTGTAAAATTGCAAAAATACCACTGAGTTGACTGAGAGGTTAGTTGAAGCATGTTTGAAGTTCAAAGTGCTACAAAAAGACTAAGGAGTGCAAAAATGGGGTGTCTACAACAGGGATGTAGATTCTTTTCCCTATGTATCTTGCTTTAATGCACTAGCGATAGGTGGACGGTACCAATTCCAAGGCATGTATTAATAGTTGCCTGACAAGGGTGTGATAGATGGTTTGTCGTGATATTATTTGGAATTCCTGTTCTATAAGAAACAAGCTGGTGATGACAGGAAACATGATGAATCCTCTAGTGGCAAAAACATTCCCATTGAAGTCTATAACTTCCATGGTCAAGCCATTGATCTCTTCCTCTTCTATTTTCATTAACTTTAATATATGTGTGGAGATCAAATTTATAGACCTGCCTTGGTCCACCAGTGACCACCTCATCTTGTAGCCTCTTATCTTTCATGTTATGTATAGGGTCCGGTTATGGTGGGGATCGATTGCCATCATATCCTCCTATGTGAATTCAACATTTAGGTTGTTCATTCGATGGGGCCTGAGAGGTCGCCTGAATGCTTCAACCAGTGCCCGGATAGCAATCCTCCACGTAGTGTTGCTCACCCCTTGTATCGATCGACATGTCCACAACAGTACTGTTGTGGGCTGCTGTGCCAACCATGTTTACACTTCCTCCCTACTAATGGACAGGAAGAAGATTGGTATCGATTTGCATGGGTTTATGCTTGACAAAGTCATCCAACTTGACTTTATAGACGAACAACTGTCATAGGGTGAAGCAGTCCATGAGATCGTGATTTGGTGACTAATGGAAGTCACACCATCTTGGCACATGTTGATCCTTCTCAGGATCTACACCAATAGGTGGTGGTAGTGGACCATTATCATGCTGCCCTTATTGCTAGGCTAGAAGTATAAAGCACAACTAGGTCCCCAACCGTTGAACGGTTTGCAATCGATGATATATGCTTCTTGTCATTGATATGTTAGGCCAAGACTAGCTTGTTTTGGTTCGGGCATAGTGACAGTCCTCATAGTTCTCTTTGCGCACTTCCATAGTTGGCTGAAGGTTTTGAGCTCGATGTTCTCGATCTTGATCCGGTAGGCAGGGTGCATCCAGATGCATTGCTCTATGAACCCCTTTTCAATAGCATACTCATCAAAAAATGGTGTGGGTAAGCTTTTGAAACCGCATAACGTAGACCAAGAGGTCCTCTCCTGGTCATTGTTCGACATTGTGGAAGTTGACCATTGTGAGTCTCCTTTTTGAGGTGAAGCAGTTGGACAAGAATTTGGTAGTGAGCTCTCCCTAAGAGTCTAGCTCCCAGAGGTCAAGTTAACAAACCATGAATAGGCTGGCCCTGTAAGGGACTTAGAGAATTCACATACTTTGAGATCATTGTCTAAGGAGAAAGCCCTCAGGGCATCTTCGAACTTGCTCACGTGCTCTTGCGGACACCCTTTCTATCCGTCATATAGGGTCCATTGCTGTGGGGGAGCATACTTGGCAAGGTAAGGCTTGTATAGGAATAGGGCTTTTGAAGGATGTAGACAGATCGGGTTTTGTTTTAACTGGCTTTTATATGACCTTGCACATATTCCCGGATTTTCACCTGGCTGATAGGTGTTTCGGTGGGTGCGATACTTTGCTCCCTGATCATGGTCATTGGCATCTGGTTAGGGACAATAGGGCATCGTGTTTTATGAGTAGTGCTAGGTGTAGGCGGGTAACTGCCTCCGTATGGTTGAAGGGTAGGTGCTTTGGGTAAGGATTCTACTAGGTAGTTAGAGGGCATTGTGGATGGACTGGCGAGGGTGAAAGGGGGATTCTCTGGCATGGTTGTCTATTCATTGTAGGGTATCTCTCATCTTGGTCTACACCTGCTCTAGGAGATTAAACTGTGTTGGGATTAGGATGTTAGGGATGAGCTTGATTTCTCCGAGGGGGAATGTTACGGAATTTTGGTTGTCCCTGTGATTTGTGTCTCCCCTTTTTATAGAGGAGATCCCAACGTTATAAAGAGAATTGACCAAAAGAGGACTTTTCTCATTAATGAAGGGGATCTTGATTCTTTTATATGTCCCAGGTAAATTCTACTGAGGTTTTGTGATGTGTTTAACAAGATCCTTTAAGAATAAAGTTTCCTTTTCTTCAAGGATTCTTGCATAAAACATGTTAGCTATGTCCCTTCGTGGATTTTCCCTTGGTCACGTGTCAAGGGTAAGACTTTTGAACAGCTGACATGTTCGGGCAGCTTAGCAATTGTACTCAAAATGCTTCATTGCAGTTTGTTGTGATCGCAGGAATTGCAAATCGACTGCAAAGGGGTGTTTGTACGCTCATCACAGGTCATGAATGATACTTTATACTCATAGGAGGCCATAGATGATGTTTTATGTTCATCACAAACTAGCCATGAATTATGTTTTATGCTGTCATGAATGATGTTTTATGCTCATCGCATGTGCATACCACTCACATTCCCTCCATAGAGTGCTATCATGCTATTACGGAAGCTTATTGCACATTCTAGTAGCCTGGACATTGATTGTTGTTACCATAAATTTCATGGTAGTGAAATACGTATACGGAAAGCGGGAACCACATCTTGTTTTTAACATCACTCCTAAAAAAATTACTTTCCTCCTGGCTCCATTCCCTTTCGTGTAAACAAATAAAACAAAGTCAAAATGACAAAATGACGCAGAACCAAACCAGAATTTACACTTCGATACATTTACACATTAAAAATGAAATACAAACCGAAAACAAGCTGATCCTTAGATCCAAAAATGATAGGCAATGATTAATAATAATACGTTAGTTCCAGCACCCGATTTAAACAAGTGGAGCTGGTTCCTGTAGAAGACTAATCAAAGCCTGAAAGCCATGGTTGTATGATATATGTTGTGAGTGGGGAGAAGTTGGTACCCCCAAACCCTGCGTCTGTACCTACAAGTGAAGTTGTCACCGTCTTCACACGACAATATTCAAACACATTGTTAAGAAGCTGCTGTAGATAATTTAGCGGCTTGATCCAAGACATCCACCACCTGTGCCCTGCTTTTTGCAATCTGGTGGAAGACTTCTCTTATTTGATGCTGCAAAGGAAGCAACCCTTCTTCCATCTTCTGGCATACCTCTGCCAATTCAGATACCTGCAACCTAATCTCTTCCATCTGCTCCTCTTCTACCAGGAACTGAACCGAATCCGCCAATTCAATCAGCCTCTGGCTGCACCTCTCTAACCTTTGCATCTCATCCAGCAACCCCGCTGATCCTTTCTTCTCCTTCTTCTTCCACTCCTCCGCAATTCGCTCCTGTAGCCAAGTTATGGGGCTGGCCCAGCCCAATTGCCGGAGGAACGCAAAATGGGTTAGAAGCCCAGCTCTGTCCTGGCACGGAATTGCCGCCACAAGAGTCCACATCACAACCACCAACACCGTACTCATGATGTAAACGGACATGGCCTGCCCAGTAGATTCCCATCCACGTGGCATCATTAGATTGGCAGACATTGCCTGAATTTGCTTTGCTGCTGACCACGTCTTCGACACACTACCAGACAGCGATCGCAAATACCCATGACTCCGATCCTTGGCTGAGGCCGAGCCACTGCCTTTCCGTCCAAAGGACCAAACCCGCTCCGTCGACCTGTTATGGGAAGAACCCTCTCTATCGTCGATCGTCATCGACGTGACAAGAACACTCAAGGCCTTCCTAGCGCGACGAACCTGGCCTTCTCCCACTGGCTTTTGCTTAAGAGCCGACACGGCGATCTCAGCTAACTTTTGGCAGTGACGGACCGAGTCAATGCCGTGTGTGACTGCGTTGCATACATCAAGCGCTTTAACCATGCGATCGAGCAATTCCGGGATAAAGCGATCTAGCGGTGGCTTGGCGGCGTGAGAAGGGTCGCGATCAAGGAAGAATAAGGCCTTGAATTCCGATTCGCAACAGAGGAAGGAATCGAGGAGCTTTCGCACCCATGCGATGGAGAGAAGATCATCGACATGGTCAGAGGCATCAGAGGATGAACGTTGGAGTGAAAGATCGAGGAAGCGATCGACGATGTGTTTCTGAAAGATTTCGAGATCTTCAAGCTCTTGTTCTTGAGTGCCTTCCATGGATATCACTTGGTTCCGACGGATGCTGAGGATCGACCGTCCTAAAAAGGCCAACGGTACGGAGGAACCCTGGTATTCTGTTGGACGCATGCTTGAGAGTTGAGAGACAGAGACGAGGGGGGAGAAACAGAGAGAGAGAGAGAGCGAGATGAACGAGACGAAGAATCGCTTTGATAGATATATGTGTAGATGGCTTAGAGACAGTTTCTACCTTCTTTTGGATTTAGTAATAAGCTGACTCAACAGTTACTGTTTTTATTCCAGAAATACCCCTGCATTGTTTGTACTATCAGTTCGGGTACAATGCAGTTATTTGTTCCAAAAGCAAGGGCTTTTGAATTTTGAGTTGATATTAAGAAAGATGCCTTGCTGAGTCAGCAACACTCGACCTTTTCTTCGCTACGTTGGCGACTTGGCGTGTTCAACTGTTGCAAACAAATAATATATATATCTGGTCCAACCTCAGAAGACTGAGAGCTGAAGAAAAGTATGATTTTGACCGAGTCATAGCATTCCATTCCCTAGACACGACATTACATTTTACAAGCACCAAACGGGAAGTTTAACGCCGGTTTGATCTCCGTTACCGGTCATCTACCATGGTATCACGGCCACCTATCGCAATCCATGGACCCACTCATCCACCGGCTTTCGGCACCACGTGGGTACCATCCCTACTTTCAACTGGTTTGTACTGAGAAACCCAATTTTCAGAGGGATCCGTACACAATGAAACTGAAGTATATCGCAACCAGCGAAAACCTCCTAATTTATACTTTGTACTGATCCACAAGCTTTATTGCGATATTTCTAATTTACAATCGAGTCGGTCCATGGTCAATTCCTATTCTTTATTTATTTTTATTTTAACTTGTATTAATTTTTCTTATTTTTAATGAAAAGTTTTATAAATTCTATTTAATTTTTATGAAATTTTAAAGTATTAAAGATTACTTTTTAAAACTAATAAATTAGTATTAATTTTACTAATTTTGTGAATGTTTACTAATTTGTATTATTTTTAATGGATTTTAATTTTTATTAGTTTTACTAATAATGTAAATTTTATTTATTTCTATTATTATTGGATAAGATTATTTTAATTTAATTGGAACTTAAATGGACTTTAAATTAACAAAAACGCATTTTAAAGTTAATAAATATTTAGTAAATTTTATTAACTTCATTAATAAAATTATTCCTTATTTATAAAGTTTATTAATTTCATTAGTAAATTATTTTTATTAATTTCAATTACCTTTTAATTAATTATTAAATATTATTATTTTAAATAGATTTTAAATTAAAACTTACTCTTATAAAACTAATACTTTTATATTTTTATTAATTTTAAATGGATCCACATGGGTTCATATAACATATAGGTTGAGTCAACATCAAACATAATGGGCTTGTCTTTAGGGACGAGTCGATATATTATATAGTTTGCATATGACATTGGGTAGGGTGATATATAGGGACGAGTCAATTTCAAGATAAGTGGATCCATATAGAGTATGTGCGGTTCTTTTTTGCCTCCAATTCCAAAACATTCTATTACAGATTTGATTAAGTGAATATTTGAGAACACTTACAAGAAGTATTTCTTTTAATAAGTATTTTTTTAAGAGTTGGGACCATATATTAAGTGGTTTTGTGTTTGGTAAAAAAGTGGGAAAGAAGTACTTTTTTAAAGAAGTACTTCTTAAAAAAGTGGCTTGAAGTAGACTTTTTGTTTTAGGTTTCTAACAGATAAGGGCAACTTTTTGCCCTGAATATTAATAAAAGATAATATTTTTATAGAATAACCAAAATAAGGTAACTTTTTTTGAAAAATATCAAGGAAGGGCAATGGCATTGTTCATCGTCTTCCTCTTCCTCTGCCTCTATGATTGTTTTTAACAAATAACTACAAGTGAAGATTTGAGACAAAGGGACGGAGCTTTGGTGATTTGAGCATCGTCTTCCTCTACCTGTTATCCGTCTTCATCTTCTGCAATGGTTTATCATCTTCCTATACCTCTGTCATCATCATCTCGAATCGGGCTCGCTAGATCTACAGAGGCAAGCAGTCATGATGGTTGTGACCGTTCTCCTTCGTGTTCCAGGCAATAACGTCACGACCGCCTATGCGGTTGCTGTTTTGGTCTTGAGACCGGTCTCAAGACAGGTCATGACCGCCTGTGCAATCTTTGCATTCCGGTCACGACCGCATGAGACCAGAACAACAACCGCGAAAGAAAATGGTGTTGTCATTTCTTTTGGGTAGCAACGGCAACAACATCATGACCGCTTGTGTCCTGCTCTGCCTCTCGCATGAACATTGTATTCTGATGAACATAGAGGTAGAGGAAGATGAACGGTGTCATTGCCCTTCCTTGATATTTTTCAAAAAAAGTTACAATATTTTTGTTATTTTATAAAAATATTATCTTTTATTGATATTCAGGGCAAAAAGTTGCCCTTATATGCTAGAAACCCTTTTTTTTCAGCACTTCTTGAAGAAGTACTTCTCCAAAAAAATGGGACGAACCAGTCCCTAATATTTTCTTATAATACCTAAAATACCCCCACGCGAGGGTTATACCTCCATCTCCTCTCATTCAAACATATCTTCCAAAGGTGCACCTAGTTATAGGTCCACCGGTGAAGATCGGCGGTGAGGAAAAGTGGCTGGTGGACCTGTCGTTTGGCCACTTTAAATTCTTCTATTTTTTGAAGTTATTCTTCTTATTTACGCCTCGTGCTCGTTCGATCCTCTATTGCCTATCACGCACCGGCACCGGGAGATGTTAAGGGCTGCCAGTGTAACCTTTTGTTCAGTATCAGAGGCAATCAAGGTGTACTCGGATTTGGTCAGGAAGTATTTAGGCAAATTTGTCCCTCCTGATGATAACTACTATGCTGCGCTAAACTCTACCATTTTCAGCGATGAAGATGGAGATGGCGGCCTTGTGAACTCAGATAGCGGCGATGGTGGTGGTGGTGCTGATAATCCGCCATTAGCCCATTTTCGATGATGCAACCAGTTCTGAATTGCGTGTTAGCTCAAGCAACGGCTCTTCTGTTAGACAGTCTTGTATGCCCTTAGCTTCAATCGGATTTGATGTACTTTTGTTATTTAGTGGAAATAAATTAAAGTGCATGTTTGATTCATGTTGTTTGGTATAATTTTCTGTAAAACCCTAAAACTGTACACTTATAGAAACTTGTGTTAGTTTTAAATGTTCACAGCCATTGGATAAGTCTGGGGAGATTTATCCTGCCAAGGTTGATACTGGTGTGCCACCAAGTGTTGGGATGGCTTGTTTCGGCCATCAAGGTAAGACCCAAGGCACATGCAGTATGGGATTGCTTGAACCCTTGAACCAGACCAGATTTCCGGTATTGCCCTAGACCTTGGAGACAGATGGGCAAAACTGGAAAGTTACACCTGACCCCTAGACTCGATTATGACACATCACTAGGTATCGGATCAGGCTGTCTTTGATGTGTCAATCAGTGAGATCCTTAGTGGGGGTCAAAACCTGGACATGTTGGGGCAGTCTGAGAATTCATCTGAGTGTGTGGTCATAGTGACAGGATCAACCCCTTTGTCGGACAATGGAAATGATCAAGAATGCACTCTCTCTGATGGAAACCAAACTGCCGACAGTTGATTTCAATCATTGGAATTTTGTTTTGCAAAAATAAGATATATATATATATATGTGTGTGTGTGTATATGTACGGTTTCAAAAGATTTGCAAAAGGTTTTAATTCCCAGGATCCATGTGAGTAGAGAGTGCGGCACTGTTCCTTGCAGCCGAGAGAGAGGTCTTCTCTTGTCGGACAGTGCTTGATTATTAAGGGCTGAGAGGTTAAGTGTAAGACCATTTAGGATAATACCTGATGGGCTAATCTTGCACCTGCCCACAGTCCCTGGGTTTTTATAAGATGGTTTGGCCCAAGGACCATTTAATGTAAGTGTTGGGCCCATAGGGTCCATGTGATGGGCTCAAGGGGGTCACTGAGTCTTTTAGTGAATTCGGCTGGGCCTTGTAAAAAAAGCTGGGCCGAACCCATGTGGCTGGTGTGTAGATCAATGCTTGGGTCCCAGGTTGGAAACTAGTTAAACACTGAACACTTAATGGGCCAAAAGCCCATTTTGAACTGGGCTGATATGATCACCAGTTCATAGGGCGAATCTGAGATTAGTGTGGGTCTTTGACCTTATCCACTCTAAGAGACCAAATTCAAATTAGATTTGAATCTGGTAACCTCCTGATAAGATCAGGAGTTAATTAACTTAATCTGCAGATAGGATTAAGATTAACCTCTATCCAAATACTGATTTGGATTGGGATAACTCCCAAAATATTTGGAGGTTTCTTAATCAAGAAGAAAGAGGAGAAAACCCTAGCAAAAATATTAGATTTCGAACTAAGGGGGTTGGAGTAAGCAAGACACACCTCCTGCAATCTGAGATTTGATCTCTCACAGACTCCAGAGAGAAGAGAAAATTCTGCCCTCTTCGTCCCTAGACTTCTCCTTCTTCAGCCGCCGCCACTACCTGTTGGAAGATTGGATCTTTGCAGCAACAGGAAGTCAAGAAAGCAGTTCTTGACAAGAGTCTTGCAAGAAAGACACTAGGATTCGGTGTTCAAGTTTTCCAGAGGGTTCTTGTGAAGAGTCCAGTGTGTAGGACGCATCCTGCTGGTTCCGTTCCATCCACAGTTGTGTCATTTTCAGCAGGAGCGGATCTTGGTCACTTCTTAGGGCATGAACACCAACTTTGGGAGATATTATTTCTCCGGATCATGTATAATCCTTCCTGTTTCCTTTTGGTTCAGATCTGGTTTGTTTATGGTTCAAGTAGGATCCTTGAATAATGTATTCTAAATTTAGGGAATATGATTCCCAGTTGGAAGAAGGTAGGAATTTTTTTTGAAATTCGCCCCCATTCCACACCTTTCTTGGCGTCCATTAGATGGATCCTACCATTCTTTCAGTGGTATCAGAGTCACAGGTTCGAATCTTGAACCAAAAGAAAATCATATCTGACCTTGCGCAGATGAACAAAAAATGTTCTGCCAAGATCTGCACAGATTGCTTTCCTTTTTTTTTCAAGAAATGGTTTCTTGTTAAGGGCGTTTGATCTGAAATTAATTTTGTTAAATCCAAAAATTTATTTAGAATTGTTCTTTATTTATTTTTGATTTAATGGATTGTTCGAACCTGGAGATTGCAGTGCAGTTTTGGCGCAGATAGTCTGCGCACCCTTTTTTCTTCCTTTTATTATTATTCGGTCTGTAAATAATTTTTTTTTTCTAGACTGAATGTATAGGATTTGATCAAGAATGTAATTAATTAATAGAAATAGGATTTCTGTTTTTTATTTATTTTCTTGATTAAAGAAGAAGGAAGAAGATGACGGCGCTGGAGATTTGTAGATGGAGAAATCGCATACTGCGATTTACAGTTTATGAAACTGTAACTTTCGTGATTAACCTTTGTTTTGCAGGTGGTACGAACATTCCATATTTTTGATTTGTGATTGTCTAAAATAAAAAATTATTAAATTCAGATCTCTCTTGAATTAATTCTTGAATAGAAAATCAGTTTTGGACCTTTTCGGACTACATTGGACCAAAATTGTTTGGACTGAATATGATATTCGAAGGGGGCTGTTTTTCAGTCTATATTTCTCACACTGATTATTCCAAATCTGATGTTCAATGTGGAGGGTTCAGTTGTCTTGCTAACTGATGATGAGCGGCCTGTTCCCTAATTTGTCATTCTCTAGGCTAGTCAGGTTGTTGTAAACTGATCCATTTTGATCAGTTGCTGTAGTGTTCAATCTGTTATTTATGTTATCGTTACCGTGATTGTTAGACAGTGTATGCCCTTACCTCCAATCGGATTGATGTACTTATTGATATTTATTGTAAATGAATAAAGCACATAATTGATTCATGTTGTTATGGTGTGTTTTTGTGTAATACCCTTAAACTGGATACTTAAGAGACTCATGCTAGTTTAAAATCTTCACAATCGTTGGATAGATCTGGGGAGATCTATCCTGCCAAGGCTAATAGTGATGTGCTGCCAAGTGGGTTAGGGTGGCTTGTCTCAACTGCCAGGGTGAGACTTGAGGCACATGCAGTGTGGGTTTTCTTGAAACCCTGAACCGGACCAAATTCTAGTATTTCCCTAGACCTTGGAGACAAATGGGCAAATCTGGAATGTTACCTTGACTCCAAGACTCGATTATGGTACTATACTAGGTGTCGGATTGGGCTGTGTTTGATATGCCAATCAGAGAGATCCTTAAAGGGGGTCAAAACCTGGGTATGTTGGGGCAGTTCGAGAATTCACCTAAATGGATGATCATAGTGACAAGATCAGCCCCTTTGTCGAATAAAGTGAATGATTGAGGAATGCACTCTCTCTGATGGAAATCTAAACTACCGACAGTTGATTTTGAAGGAATGGTAGGATCCATCTAATGGACGCCAAGAAAGGTGCGGAAAGGGGGGCGAATTTCAAAAAAAATTTCCTACCTTCTTCCAACTGGGAATCATATTCCCTAAATGTAGAATACATTATTCAAGGATCCTACTTGAACCTTAAGCAAACCAGATCTGAACCAAAAGGAAACAGGAAGGATTATACCTGATCCGGAGAAATAATATCTCCCAAAGTTGGTGTTCACACCCAAAGAAGTAACCAAGATCCATTCCTGCTGAAGATGACACAACTATGGATGGAATGGAACCAGCAGGGTGCATCCTATACATTGGATTCTTCACAAGAACCCTTTGGAAACCTTGAACACCGAATCCTAGTGTCTTTCTTGCAAGACTATTGTCAAAAACCGCTTTCTTGACTTCCTGTTGCTGCAAAGATCCAATCTTCCAACAGGTAGTGGCGGCGGCTGAAGGAGGAGAAGTCCAGGGACGAAGAGGGCAGAATTGTCTCTTCTCTCTGGAGTCTGTGAGAGATCAAATCTCAGATTATAGGATGTGTTTCTTGCTTACTCAAACCCCTTAGTTCGAAATCTGATATTTCTACTAGGGTTTTCTCCTTTTTCTTCTTGATTAAGAAACCTCCCAATATTTTGGGAGTTATTCCAATCCAAATCAATATTTGGATAGAGGTTAATCTTAATCCTATCTGCAGATTAAGTTAGTTAACTCCTGATCTTATCAGGAGGTACCAGATTCAAATCTAATTTTAATTTGGTCTCTTAGAGTGGATAAGGTCAAAGACCCAATCCTTTTACTAACACTAATCTCAGATTCACCCTATGAACTGGTGATCATATCAGCCCAGTTCGAAATGGGCTTTTGGCCCATTAAGTGTTTAGTATTTAACTAGTTTCCAACCTGCTACCCAAGCATTGATGTATGGCTTCTTTGTATGGCATGGGACCCAAGCATTGATCTACACACCAGCTACATGGGTTCGGCCCAGCCTTTATTACAAGGCCTAGCCGAATTCACTGAAAGACTCAGCGACCCCCTTGAGCCCATCACATGGACCCTATGGGCCCAACACTTACATTAAGTGGTCCCTGGGCCAAGCCATCTTATAAAAACCCAGGGACTGTGGGCAGGTACAAGATTAGCCCATCAGGTATTATCCTAAATGGTCTTACACTTAACCTCTCAACCCTTAATGATCAAGCACTGCCCAACAAGAGAAGACCTCTCTCTCGGCTGCAAGAAACAGTGCTGCTCTCTCTACTCACATGGTTCCCGGGAATTAAAACCTTTTGCAAATCTTTTGAAACCGTACATATATATATATATATCTTAACTTTGCAAAACAAAATTCCAACGATTGAAATCAACTGCCGGCAGTTTGGTTTCCATTAGAGAGAGTGCATTCCCGATCATTACCATTGTCCGACAAAGGGGCTGATCTTGTCACTATGGCCACTCACTCAGATGAATTCTCAGACTGCCCCAACATGTCCAGGTTTTGACCCCCACTAAGGATCTCACTGATTGACACATCAAAGACAACCCGATCCGACACCTAGTGATGTGTCATAATCGAGTCTAGGGGTCAGGTGTAACTTTCTAGTTTTGCCCATCTATCTCGAATGTCTACGAAAATACTGGAAATCTGGTCCAATTCAAGGGTTCAAGCAATCCCATACTGCATGTGCCTTGGGTCTTACCCTGATGGTCGAAACTAGCCATGCCAACACTTGGTGGCACACCAGTATCAACCTTGGCAGGATAAATCTCCCCAGATTTATCCAATGGCTGTGAACATTTAAAACTAACACAAGTTTCTATAAGTGTCCAGTTTTAGGGTCTTACACAGAATTATACCAAACAACATGAATCAAACTTGCACTTTAATTTATTTCCACTAAATAACAAAAGTACATCAAATCCGATTGAAGCTATGGGCATACAAGACTGTCTAACAGATTCCAAAGTTGTTGAAATTTGTTTTGGAAAATATATTTATATAGAGATATACATACATACATACATACATATATATTTGCAAAAGGTTTTAATTCTTGGGATCCATGTGAGTAGAGAGTGTAATATTATACCTTGCAGCCGAGGGAGAGCTCCTCTCTTGTCGGGTAGTGTATGATCACTAAGGGCTGAGAGGTTAAGTGTAAGACCATTTAGGGATAATAAACTTGATGGGCTAATCTCACATCTGCCCATAGTCCTTGGGCCTTCATAAGATGGCTGAACCCAATGACCATTTAGTGTAAATGTTGGGCCCATTAAGACCCCATACTGATGGATTCAAGGGTTCACTATATTCAGGAGTGAAATCGGCCACACTTTGTAACAGAGGCTAGGCTGAACCAATGTGGCTTATGTGGAGATCAATGATAGGGTCCCACACCATACAAAGAGAGCCAAGCTAGCTAGCATTAAAGAAAGTGAGTCTGAAAGCTTAATGGGCCTAAAGTCCAATTTGAACTAGGTTAATTGTATTAATTAAATAGGGGGCAATTCTGGGTGTGTATCTGTTAGACAGCTTTGTATGCCCTTAGCTTCAATCAAATTGATGTACTTTATGAGTGAATAAATGTGCATATTTGATTCATGTTCCCTTGGTATGTTTCTGTGAAATACCCTTAAACTGGACACTTAATGAGACTCGTGTTAGTTTAGAATGTTCACAGCCAATGGGTCGGTCTAGGGAGACCTATCCTGACAAGGCTGACACTGTGGTGCCACCAAGTCAGTTGGGGTGGCTGGTCTCAGCTATCGGGGTGAGACCCTAGGCACATAAGTGTGGGATTAATTGAATCTTTGAACGTGACCAGATTTCTAGTACTGCCCTGGACCTTGGAGATTGATGGGCAAAACTGAAAAGTTACACCCGACCCCTAGACTCGATTATGATACTGCACTAGGTGTTAGATTGGGCTGTCTTTGATATACCAATTAGTGAGATCCTTAGTGGGGGTCAAAACCTGGGAATGTTGGGATAGTCTGAGAATTCATCTGAGTGGGTGATCATAGTGACAGGATCAGCCCCTTTGTCGGACAAAGGTAATGATCGGGGATGCACTCTCACTGATGGAAACCAAAACTGTCGGCAGCTGATTTCAATCGTTGAGATTTGTTTTGCAAAATATATTTTATATGAGATATAAAAAGTATATATATATTATGGTTTTGAAATGTTTGCAAAAGGTTTTAATTCCCGGGATCCATACTTGAGAGAGTGTAACACTGTTCCTTGCAGCCGAGGGAGAGGTCCTCTCTTGTCGGGCAGTGTATGATCATTATGGGTTGAGAGGTTAAGTGTAAGGCCATTGAGGATAATACCTGATGGGCTAATCTTGCATCTACCCACAATCCCTGGGTGTTACAAGGTGGCTTGGTCCAGGGACCACTTAGGGTAAGTGTTGGGCCCATAGAGCCCATCTGATGGGTTTCAGGGGGTGCACTGTCCATAACAGTGTATTCGGTCAGGCCTTGTAACAAAGGCTGGGCGGAACCCATGTGGCTGATGTGTAGATCAATGTTTGGGTCCCACGCCATACAAGGAAGCCCAACTAGGCAACAGTTTGGAAGGTTTAATGAATACATAACCCTAAATGGGCCTTAAGCCCATTTCGAACTGGGCAAATTTGATTAGTCTTTAAGGGGTGAATTCTGAGATACGATCAGCTGATAGGATTGGACCCACACCCTATCCACTCAGAGAGTCCAAGATCTAAATGAGATTTAGATTTGAAAACTTCCTAATTAGATTAGGAACTGGCTGATCTAATATGCAGATAAGATAAGGTTTATCCCTTATCTTAAAGGGACTTCTAATCCAAATATGATTTGGGTTAGCAACTCCTAATGGGATTAGGAGTTGATCCCTTTAAGTCTATAAAAGAAAGAGGGGGCGGCAGTCTTTAGACACACAATCACCAGCAACAGTCTTGTCTTCAGAGCTGAGATCACAGAGGAAAAAATTCTGCACCCTGCAAATTCTCTCTAGCCGCCTCCTTCCTGTAGCCGTCGCCTATAGCAGTTCGATCTCCTTTGCTTGGGAGAAATCAAGATCAGATCTTGATTCCAATCTTTTGGAGAAAAGATTGGTAGGAGTTGTATTCACTAGCCGCCCAGGTCATTTAGCTTTAGAATAGGTCGGTTTGGATAGTCTTGGATTGATTGGATTGATTTCAGCTACGTTTTGCTTTGATGGCTTCCCTCTGGCAATTTCTTGATAGATTTGGTTGGATTTTGTTAAGAAAAGTGGATATTTTCATCTTATGCTTCTGTTATATTGGCTACTAAATGATTGTCATGACAAACCTTGCAGGGTTTTGTTTTTTCAAATTTGGGTTGGCCACGCTGGGTTTAGTTTGTGCACTGCTGTAATGGATTCTATTTTGAGGATTTTTATACGAGGTCGAGAGTCATAATGGTTTATAATTTGCAAAACCATTAACATATTATCCTTAGGGTTTTTGAAGACTTTTCAAACTGAGTAATTGTAAGTGATAAGAATATTAAACGCTTCGAAAAATGAAAAGTTCTGTTTTGGTTTTTAGAAGTCTAAAGAGATTGTTTGGCACAAAGACGTCTATGCGAACAGTGGAGAGTACCTTGAATCTATTCCTATAGGTTCTGTTTTGGCACTTATAATTCCCAATGTGTAGATTTAGCTTATCTAGATACATCGGGTTAATTTAAGTTTAAACAGTGACTCTAGAGTTTTAATACACTTTGTTCTCTTGTTGGTTGATGTGATTATGTCTAATTTTCACGTCATGGCCTTTTCTCATTCTTTAAATGGGTTTGTTTCGATTGATCCATGTTTATTGTCTTTGTTTTGATTTGAGTAGGTCAGTTTTAACTTTTTGATGGACTTGAGTTGATTTCCCTAGGTCGCTAAATATGTCGGGTTTGTTTAACTTAGAATAATGAGATTATCCAGTCAGTGGGATATGTTATGTGGGTTTGTTTAAGTTTGATTAATGAGATTAGAGTTGTAAAAATCTTTGTTCTTATAAGTTATATTGATTATTTCATTTTTTTCTTCAAATTATTTTAGATTTTCTAGATGGGATAGTTTGGGTTGATCTTGGTTTATTCGTTTTATTTTCCTTTATGTCAGTCTAGTCATATTTTTTAAAATAGTTGAGTTGATTTCCTATCATATCCGGGCATGCTGGGCTCTTTTAATTTAGTAAAGCAATTTATTGTTCTTATAGGTTTTGTAAGTGGGAATAGATTTGATTGATGGTTGGTTGGTTGGATAGGGCTTGGTGATTATTGGACAATGTGTAATTGGTTCTACCAAAGTTTGGCAAGACTAAATTTTCAGTTATTTTAAAAATGGGCTTAATCAACCTTAGCTATATTCGTTGTCTACCAAATGGTTTTATTTAGTCGAGTTGGATTCATTTGTATTAGGATAGGTTGGTTTGAAAGTGAGTTATCGAAAATTGTCTGCATCTTGTTTCGATTTTGTTGAATTTCATTTACCTTTAGATTAGGTCGGTTTGGATATTCTAGGATTGATTGGATTGATTTCAGTTACGTTTTGCTTTGATGGCTTCCCTCTGGCATTGTCTTGATAGATTTGGTTGGATTTTGTTAAAAAAAGTGGAGTAATTCATCGTACGCTTCTGTTAAATCTGTTTATGAATGACTGATTTGACCAACCTTTCATGGTTTGGTTGGCTCAAATTTGGGTTGTCCACACTATGTTTCGTTTGTGCTCTGCTGTAATGGATTCTATTGTGAGGATTTTTATACGAGGTTGAGAGTCATAATGGTTTATAATTTTCAAAATCAATAATGTATTATCCTTAGGGTTTTTGAAGACTTTTCTGACTGAGTAATTATAAGTGATAAGAATAATAAACGTTTCAAAAAACGAAAACTTTTGTTTTAGTTTTAGAAGTCTAGTGAGATTGTTTGGCACAAAGACGTTTATGCGACCAGTGGAGAGCACCTTGAATTTGTTCCTATAGGTTCTGTTTTAGCATTTATAATTCCCACTGAGTAGATTTATCTTCTCTAGATATGTTTGGTTAATCTAAGTTTAAACGACGACTTTAGGGTTTTAATACGCTTTGTTTTCTTGTTGGTTGATGTGATTATGTCAAGTTTTCACATCGTGGCTTATTCTCATTCTTTAAACGGGTTCGTTTGGATTGATCCACGTTTATTGCTTTTCTTTTGATTTGAGCAGGTCAGGTTCTACTTTTTGATGGTTTTGAGTTGATTTCCCTAGTTCTCTTAATATGTAGGGTTTGTTTAACTTAGAATAATGAGATTATCTATTCTGCCTTATAAGTTATGTGGGTATGTTTAAGTTTGATTAATGAGAATAGAGTTGTAAAAATCTCTGTTCTTATAAGTTAAATTGATTATTTCATTTTTTCTCTTTGAATTATTTTAGATTTTCTAGACGGGATAGTTACATTTGATCTAGGTTTATTCGTTTTATTTTCCTTTATGTTGGTCTAATTATATTTTTCAAAGGACTTGAGTTGATTTCCTAGCTTATCTGGGCATGGTTGGTTCGTTTCAGTAGTTGAGTTGATTTCTATCATATCTGGGCATGCTGGGTTCATTAAAGTTAGTAAAGCAATTTATTGTTCTTATAGGTTTTGTAAGTGGGAATAGATTTGATTGATGGTTGGTTGGTTGGATAGGGCTTAGTGAGTATTGGATAATGTGTAATTGGTTCTACCTATGTTTGGAAAGACTAAATTTCTAGTTATTTTAAAAATTAGCTTAATCAACCTTAGCTATATTCGAAGTCTACCAAATGGTTTTATTTATGTCGACTTGGATTCATTTGTATTAGGATAGGTTTGTTTGAAAGTGAGTTATCTAAAATTGTCTGAATGTTGTTTTGGTTTTGTTGAATTTCATTTAGCTTTAGAGTAGGTCGGTTTGGATAGTCTTCAAAGGACACTGTTGATTCTGCTCCACCCTACACTGTGCCATATTCTGTGGGAGCAGATTTTGGTTTCTACCTTGGGTGTGAACACCTTCGTTGAGAGATATTATTTCTCTGTATCAGGTATTATCTCTCTCTCCTCCTTTTGGATCAGATCTTGTTCAGTTTATGGTTCAAGAATGATCCTTGAAAATATGATTTTCTAAATAGGGAATTCGATTCCCAGTTGAAGGGAAAGAAAAATTTTTGAAATTCACCCCCCCTTTATTCCGCAATTTTGGGCGTCCATATGATGGTTTCCTATCCCTTCAGTATCAACATATAAGGATAAGAGGATAACTCTTGTCCACTTAAAGAGTCAAGATCCAAATAGAGATTTTGATAAGGAAACTTCTAATTTGATTAGGAGTAGATGATCTTGATCTGCAGATAAGATAAGAGATTATCCTTATCAATTGAAGAGTTTATAGATCCAAATAAATATTTGGATCAAGAAACTCCTAAACAGATTAGGAGGTTGAATCTTTAAGGGTTATGTATAAAGATGAGGGCGAACTGGAAAAAAGGTTACACAGTTTTACTACTATATGTATTCAGTTATCTCTCCCTCTACTCTTTCCACCCTACCCTATTCAATCTCCACCTCTTAGAGTGATCAAGATTGGATCGTGATATTGTTTCTTGGTGGAAGAAACAATCTTGAAGTTGTGCTCACATCCCTACACGATTCTTGCTGAAGAATTCACTTGTTGATTCTGCCTCACCCTAAGTTGTGTTATCTTTAGTGGAGCAAGGATTTGTTACCCTTTTTGGTCATAAACACCTACGTTGGGAGGAGCTTTTTGCATTGATTATTTATTAGGTATTCCTCTCCCTAATATTGGTTTCAGATTTGGTTTAGTTTGTTTCTATAAAGATCCTTGAAAAATGCAGTTTTTTGAAATTAGGGAATACGATTCCCGGATGGGAGAAATAAATTTTTGAATTTTTTCCTAGCCACCCTACTTGGTTCGGCCATCCATATGATGGATATCCCATCCATTCAGTGGTATTAGAGCTAGGTTCAAGTCTTGAACCAAATTTGGACCAGATCTGAACCTATGCAAATGAGTAGAAATTATTATACCCAATTTGCGCAAGCTTAACTTTTTCTAAGAAATCAATTCTCAGTTATGGGTGTACAGATCTGAAATTAATTCTTTATTATTATTTAATGATTATGGGATGGTTCTATAATTGTTTCTTGAATTCTTGGTTGTCATGTGATGGAGATCGAATTCTTTGAAGTGGCAGGATTTGTACACCCTGCACATTATTCTATTCATTTTGGTGTGTAAATATTTTTAGACAAAATGTATAAGATTTGATGTGATGTAATTAATAGAAAAATAGGTTTTTCTATTTTTTTCACATCTGAAGACTTACTAGAGCGCATGGAGGCAGAGAAGACCTTTTGTAGTTTGAGAAACTGTAATCTGCGATTTGTACAGATAACGATTTCACTATCTACGATTAACTCTTTGTTTTGTAGGTGTGAAATCACATGTACAACCCTCTAATTTGCATTCTTGCTGATTCTTGATTGTCTTTAATCAGCTGTAATTAATTTCATATCACAATCTTGAATTGAATCTTGCAATGGACACTAAACCCTAGGCTAGTTTGACCCAAGATTGGTCCAAACTGGTTGGACCGAACCTATGGTTTAGTAGGGTCTTTTCTCAAACCCAATTTCTGATTTGGGCTGGGGGTTTGATGGCCCATTACAAGATGCAATTTGGCCCTCCCTGTAAAACCCAGTTTCAGTAAGTTAAAACTACATTAGCCCTAATTTAGCATAAATGCTATATGGGCCGAACTGCCTTTTGCAGTTCAACTCATATACCTAGATAATGTTATATGATGATATTATGGGCTTTAATGGGCTGATATTGATTTAACTTAATTTACTTAGGGTTTTATAGTTGATTTAATTGATTGAATCAATTATGTGATGCAAGTGACGTATGTATGTGTGATGTGCTACGTACATGGGCCATAAGCACTTGGCCCATGTTCATTTAATTAGTGGCTCTTTACGCACACCTTGGTTGAATGAACCTCATTGCCATGGTGTCCATAAGAACATTGGATGATCTGCATTCTTGATGGGCCCTACATCAGCTTCCTCCCCAATAGGAACCATGCGAAACACTAGCCCGTTTAGGGCCCATTTGAATATGACTTTAAGAAAGTCAGTGGGAGCCAATTTGGTTTGACCTAAATCAGATCTAGGGTCATAATAACTTGTTCCCTTCAGATATATATAAGTGCATGTGATAGAGAGATTTATATGATGAACTCTCTAAAGGCCTTTCGTCATTAGCATGAGGATGGGTTTATTAGTAATGAGGAGATGCACCATAAAATTGGGTTATCTATTTGCTGGTGAGTCTGTTTGATTGCTTCATATGATGATAGGCACATCATAGATTGATATGAGAGGGGCCTATTCTAAAATGGAAGATTCTCTCACAATACCTTGGCGTTCACAAATATGATGGGTCCGCACTTACTGGACAGAAAGGTTTAACCTAAAATGGCAATGAACCTTGTTTGATAGAGGCCAAAGGGAAAGCTCATAAGATGAGTGGATATGATCCTTTACAGAAAATGGTGGGGTTATGCAACTGAAACAGTTGGCTCCATGCACCATATGTGATTTCCTACATTTCCAAAGACATAACCACATCCCCGTCACTAAGATGGGAGGGAAATCTCAGAGATGAAGAAATAGAAATTGAACATAGATTAAAAGCCTTTTTTATGTAAATAACATGAATCAATTTAGGTTGTCGACTAATAATTTGCATTGCCTTTTATTAGAAATGGCAAATGGGCAGTTCGCTAAATTGCTGGACGACAACAAACTTAAGGGCCCAAAGTATGCTGACTGGTTTCATAACCTTATGTTGATGCTGATGTTTGAGAAATTGGATAAGGTAGCCAAAAACCCTATACCAGAACGTTTGGGTGATAGGGCTTCTGAGGCCCATAGGAGGGAATATCAAGAATGAGAGGAGAATAACTCTCTTGCCCGGTGTTACATTATAGCCTCCTTAGACAATCCAATATAGAGACAACTCAATAAGATCAAAGTGTCCAAGGATATCATGGATAGTCTAAGGACCATGTATGAAGAGCTAAATCCTTCTATTTGATAGAATGTCCTAAAGTTGTTTATGACCACACAGATGATTGAGAACCAATAGGTTCATGACTATTGTCTAAAGATGATGGGATACATTAATGAACTAGAGGCTCTCAGATCTGGGCTAGATGATGATACCAAAATTGATACCATCCTAAACTCTTTGCCGCCCTCTTTTAATCAGTTTATCATGAACTATAACATGAATAAGCTAAAAGTTAGTCTTTAGGAACTCAACAATATGTTGCAGAAGGCTACAAAATTGATTAAGAAGGACAAGTCGATTGCCATGCTTGTTGAAGCTAGAAAATCGGGTAAGAAGAAGAGGAAGGTAAAGAAGAAGCCTTAGAAGAAGGTTGGCAAGAAAAAAGCATAAGGATAAGATATTAGATGCCTATCGCTTCTGCAAACAAACCAGACACTAGAAGAGGAATTGTTCTCAATATCTGGAGACCAAAAGGCAAGGTAATTTCGAATCCTTTATCATAGAAACCAATTTGTTAGATACTTCTGCGTCCTGGTGTATTGACTCCAAGGCTTCTACTCATGCATCTAACACATTGCAAGGGTTCAAGACAAGAAGAAGGTTGAGTGACGGAGAGGGAATTATTTTACTTAAAGACTGTTTTTATGTACATAATTTGAGAAGAAATTTGATTTTTGTTTCAAAATGTGATTACTATTAAAGGGAATAACAAATTCATCACCTACGGAGAACTTGAGATACAATTAATCCCACATGCCTGTGACATTACCGACTTTGCCACATTAACATAGATTGTATCTCAAGGTTGGTAAACGATGGTCTTTTGGATTTTCTAACTATAGAAGATCTTACAACCTATGAACCTTTCCTTCAGGGTAAGATGAAGAAACAACAATATTAGGTAAGCCTGAAAGATTTACAGGCACACTAGACCTGATACATACTTGAAGGGAGGAGATATCCATCATATGGACGCCTGAATCTTGTGGAATAGAATGGGTGAATTTCAAAAATTTCTCTCCTACCTACTGTGAATCGTATTCACTATTTTAGAAAAATCATATTTTTCAAGGATCAATCTTGAACTAAGAATCGAACCAGATCTGAACAAAAGCGGTAAGTGAGGGATATACCTGATATGGAGAAATAGTTTCTCCCAATGGAAGTGTTCATGCCCAAGGAAGGAACCAAAGACTGTTCCCACTAAAGATGGCGTAGTGCAGGATGGAGTAGAATCAACAGCGTTCTTCAAAAGAACCAGATCCTTCGCAAGAATCAGCTGGACGACACGTGATCACTACTTCCAATTAGCCCTTTCACAAAGGACTGATATCAAGATCCAATCTTGATCACACCCACTAAAAAGAAGAGATCGAACTGGCAAATATGGCGGTGGAAGGAAGGAGGCGGCAAGAGAGATTTAGCACAGTGATGTTGTATTCTCTCTTCTGTGATTTCAGCTCTGAAGATAGAATGTGAATATCTACTAAAGGCTGCCGTCCCCTCCTCCTTTTATAACCTTAAAGGGATCAGCTCCTAATCCCATTAGGAGTTGCTGATCCAAATCATATTTGGATCAGAATTCCCTTTAAGTGATAAGGGTAAACCCTTATCTTATCTGCAGATTAGATCAGCCCCCTCCTAATCCTATTAGGAGGTTTCTAGATCTGAATGTGATTCAGATCTGGACTCTCTGAGTGGATAGGGTTTAGACTCAATCCTATCTGCTAATCTAATCTCAGGATTTGCCCCTCATTTAACTGATCAAATCAGCCCAGTTCAAAATGGGCTTTAGACCCAATAAGGTTATGTGCTCACTTAGCCTTTTAAATTGCTGCCCAGTTGGGCTTCCTTGTATGGCGTGGGACCCAAACATTGATCTACACTTCAACCACATGGGTTCATCCCAGCCTTTGTTACAAGGCCTGGCCGAATAAACTGTTATGGACAGTGCACCCCCTAAAACCCATCAAATGGGCTCTATGGGCCCAACACTTACCCTAAGTGGTCCTTAGGCCAAGCCACCTTGTAACACCCATGGACTGTGGACAGATGCAAGATTAGCCCATTAGGTATTATCCTCAATGGTCTTACACTTAACCTCTCAGCCCATAATGATCAAACACTACCCGACAAGAGAGGACCTCTCCCTCGGCTACAAGGAACAGTGTTGCACTTCTGCTCACATGGATCCTGGGAATTAAAACCTTTTGCAAACGTTTAGAAACTATAATATATATACTTTTATATCTCATATAAAATATATTTTGCAAAACAAATCTCAACGATTGAAATCGGTTGCCGGCAATCTTGGTTTCCATCAGAGAGAGTGCATCCCCGATCATTACATTTGTCTGACAAAAGGGCTGATCCTGTCACTATGATCACCCACTTAGATGAATTCTCAGACTGTCCCAACATACCCAGGTTTTGACCCCAGCTAAGGATCTCACTGATTGGTATATCAAAGACAGCCCAATCCGACACCTAGTGCAGTATCATAATCGAGTCTAGGGGTCAGGTGTAACTTTCCAGTTTTGCCCATCAATCTCCAAGGTCTAGGGCAATACTAGAAATCTGGTCCGGTTCAAAGATCCAATTAATCCAACACTGCATGTGCCTTCGGTCTCACCCTGGCGGCTAAGGTAGGCCACCCCAACTTTTGGAAGCACACTAGTGTCAGCCTTGGCAGGATAAATCTCCCCAGACTTATCCAATGGCTATGAACATTCTAAACTAACACGAGTCTCATAAGTGTCTAGTTTAAGGGTATTACACAAAAACACACCACAAGAACATGAATCAAATATGTACTTTATTCATTTACAATAAACTCAAAATGTATATCATTCTGATTGGAGCTAAGGGCATACAACTGTCTAACAATATTGATATATGTGGTCCCATGAATGTTAGGACACATAACCAGCATGTTTAATTTATAACATTTACCGATGATTTTCTCGGTATGGTTATGTGTACCTAATGAGACATAAGTCTAAATCCTTTGAAAAGTTCAAAGAGTTCAGGCAAGAGGTCGAGAAACAGTTGGGGAGACACATTAAGGCCTTCGATCAAATCGAAGAGGCGAATATCTCTCCAAAAAATTCAGGGAATACTTAAGAGACAATGGGATTGTTTTATAGTTAGCTCCTCCTACTACACCAAAATTAAACAATGTGTCAGAGAGGAGGAACCAGACTTTATTGGATATGGTCCGATCACTTCTCGTACACTCAGAACTACTTACATCCTTTTGGGGGTATGCATTAGAGATTGTTATATACGTGATGAACTAGGTTCCAATCAAATCCTTTCCTAAGACTCCATATGAGAGTTCAGGGTTGTTTGGTGTGGCTTCCCGACCCGGAGGGAAGGACGGATAAAATGGATATGGAGTTTGGAGTTGCCACCTAAATTTTTGGGAATTGAGAATTCAGTAAAGCCCAGGATTTTTTCAAGAAAAACATTTTTGTTTTCTTGGTGACTCGTTGCCCAATGGGGATGAGATTCTTAGGGTCTAGGGACCAAGGTACGGTGTGGGAAGGTGTTAGGCACCCCACACATGCCTGGTTGAACCAGCCTCTACTTCACCAATGTTCTATGGTTAATTTTATAATTTTTGGGCATTAAAAAAGAAAATTTCTAAAGGGGACTAGTTCAAATTAACAAAAATAAGTAAGAGAAAAAGATCTAGTATTACATGAAAAGGAATTTATTAAGAAACAAAATAGGAAAAGGAGCTATTAAAACTAGGAGATTTGCGATTTTGTGAAAGACGTAGTAAATCCTTGAATCAAATATATACAATAAGAAAACTCAAAATAGAAAGATAATACTAATTAGAGGATTTAATGACTAGCAAACTACTTACACAAACCTATCTACTAAATTTCCTATTTATAAAAAATTTCTAAATGGAACCTTTAAGAACATGATCTATCAAATCTTAATGGAAAATTCCTAAAGATGTTTCCTACCTTGTATGCTGAAAATGAAAAAGAAGAAAAGATGGATGGATACGTAAACAAATGATTTATCCTAGAAACTAACAAGTGTATTAAACTAAAAGTGCTGATGGAAAAAAAAAAAAAAATTGAACAGAGTAAATGTTAAAGGAGGCCAGGCCTAATTAATGCATATAATGGGAATGGTGGAAAAGATAGAAACAATCGGTTAACCACATGAAACTATAATAATTGAACATATGCATGCATGCCTGTATTATAAACAAATCAATTAACTAAGCCATTTTTAACACTTGAGACTAATAATAATCACAATGATAAAACTTATGCTACAGACTTGAAAAACAACTATAGGCTAACTAATCATTGATGAAATCTAGACAACCTAGGTGACGTGAATTGATGACTACTGAGAAATTTGATTATCAATAAAATAGCTACTAGTGAAAACAATCCATCACCGGTCAAACTAATAACGAAGATGTTGCAGAAATCCTTGAAAGAAACATACGACTATTTGATCAAGCCAACAAAATAAACCCTTAACAATTACTAGCAACAATGAGCAGATCAAACAAATCAACCCAAGATTGTGAACTCACCTTGAATATGATTGATCCAGAGGTAAGAGAGATGCATTTAGCAGCATATATGTTTGGCCTGAGGAATAAGAAAGTATTGTTCATGTAGCCCAATAAATGATGTTGGACGCATTCAACATTTCTGCAACAACTTCAGTCTTCAAGAATGTTTCGGTTTTCTTCTTCAATGTGGCTTGACCTAGGGGGTTTTTAGACTTAAGATTGATGTGGTGGGATAGAAGGATGTGGGGAATGTGAATGGGGGAATTCTTGGATGTGAAGGGGGTATTCTCTATACTAGTGAGTATAGAGTAATTGCTTTAGGCTTTCTTGTGTGTCTTGGATGTGAAAATGGGGAGGTATTTATAGATTTTTTGAGAGGGGAATGGAGGGCAGAGATGGAAGATAAGGGACATCAATGGTGATGCTTGAATGGTTTTTGGAGGGATATTGATTGAGAGAATGAGCTGTCAAGACAGCTTTGTGAGAGATTTTCTCAATAAATCAAGACAAAGAGTGAAAGATTTCATCAATTTACCAAAACTGGACATTCCAAGTTTAGGTGATTGGCTTAATTGATTGGAAGCTATATCTGGTCAAATCTTAGATTTTTAAGATGTTTCTAAAGGCTGAGGGGAAGATTGGGTCAGGGAATGCCCTAGGTTCGAAGTTATTGTGAAGATGATTCTAAATGGAGGACCCGGATCGAGTCTAGCTTTGGGTCTCAAGATGGAGGGGCTAACGGTGTTAGAATTGGACGATCTTGGTACCATTGGATTCATAATTTCGATCTCTATTCATCTATAAGGTTGGATTTCAGATTTTATGGGGGTTAGGATTTAGGACCAGAGATGATCCCGATCGGACGATTGAAATCGGTTTCGGTTTCGGGTCTTGAGACGAAGGGGTAAGCGGTGTCAGATTCGAGTGATCTTAGTGTCGTTGGATTCAGATTCTTTGCATTTACAGACCTATGGTCTCGGATTTTTTATTTTATGTGAAATGAGGATTAAGATTAAAATGACTTTGATTGGATGATTGGAATCAGTTTCGGCTTTGGGTCTTAGGATGATGGGGTAAATGTTGTTGGACTCGAGTGATCTTGGTGTTGTTGGATTCAGATTTTTTGGCCCTATGTACCTATGGTTTTGGATCGTTGAGGCCCCAATTTTTGTAAAATTCCAAGAATACTCCCAAGTCGATTGTGGGGTTAACTGAAGAGTGCAAAAATGGGGTGTTTACATCCAACACATGTTAAAAAGAACAAGTGTTAACAAATTGGAATCCAAGATCAGCTGTTGCCTATTGTAGACTATCCCAAAAACTTTGTAGGATATTTATTCTATGACCCAAAAGAGCAGAAAGTGTTCTACAATCAAAATGTCCATTTCTTGGAGGAAGATTACATCCTAAATAATCATTATTAGGAAGTTGTTCTTGATGTGGAGAGCTCAGGGGTAGTGGAAGATATCCCACAAGATCCAGATAATAACCTAAAGGGATAGAAAATCCATTATATGGACGCTCAAAGATTGCGGAATAAGGGGGGTGAATTTCAAAATTTTTTCTCTCCCTTCAACTGGGAATCGAATTCCCTATTTAGAAAATCATATTTTCAAGGATCATTCTTGAACCATAAATTGAACCAGATTTGAACCAAAAGGAGTGGGGAGAGATAATACCTGATACAGAGAAACAATATGTCTCAATGGAGGTGTTCACGCCCAAGGTAGGATCCAAAATCTGCTCCCACTGAAGATGGCGCAGTGCAGGGTGGAGCAGAATCAACAGTGTTCTTCTAAAAGAACTTGATCCTTCTCAAGAATCACCTGGACGGATTGTGAATACAACTCCCACCAATCTTTTCTCCAAAAGATTGGAATCAAGATCCAATCTTGATTTCTCCTAAGGAATGGAGATCGAACTGCTATAGGCGGCGGCTGCAGGAAGGAGGCAGAAATCTCTCTTCTGTGATTTCAGCTCTGAAGACAAGACTATCTGTTGCTGAGGATTGTGTGTCTAAAGGCTGTCGCCTCCTCTTCCTTTTATAGACTTAAAGGGATCAGCTCCTAATCCCATTAGGAGTTCATATCTGGATTAGAAGTCCCTTTAAGATAAGGGATAACCCTTATCTTATCTGCAGATTAGATCAGCCATCTCCTAATCTAATTAGGAAGTTTCCAGATCTAAATCTCATTTAGATCTTGGACTCTCTGAGTGGATAGGGTGTGGGCCCAATCCTATCAGCTGATCCATCTCAGAAATGGGCTTAAGGCCCATTTAGGGTTATGTATTCATTTAGCCTTCCAAACTGCTGCCCAATTGAGCTTCCTTGTATGGTGTGGGACCCAAACATTGATCTACACATCAGCCACATGGGTTCAGCCTAGCCTTTGTTACAAGGTCTGTCCGAATACACTATTATGGACAGTGCACCCCCTGAAACCCATCAGATGGGCTCTATGGGCCCAACACATACCCTAAGTGGTCCCTGGGCCAAGCCACCTTGTAACACCCAGGGACTGTGGGTAGATGCAAGATTAGCCCATCAGGTATTATCCTCAATGGTCTTACACTTAACCTCTCAGCCCATAATGGTCATACACTGCCCGACAAGAGAGGACCTCTCCCTCGGCTACAAGGAACAGTGTTGCACTCTCTCTGCTTATATGGATCCCGGGAATTAAAACCTTTTGCAAATCATTTCGAAACCATAATATATATACTTTTATATCTCATATAAAATATATTTTTCAAAACAAATCTCAATGATTGAAATCGGCTGCCAGCAGTCTTGGTTTCCATCAGTGAGAGTGCATCCCCGATCATTACCTTTGTCCGACAAAGTGGCTGATCCTGTCACTATGATTTCCCACTCAGATGAATTCTCAGACTGTCCCAACATACCCAGGTTTTGACCCCCGCTAAGGATCTCACTAATTGGTATATCAAAGACAGCCCAATCCAACACCTAATGTAGTATCATAATCGAGTCTAGGGGTCGGGTGTAACTTTCTAATTTTGCTCATCAATCTCCAATGTCCAGGGCAATACTGGAAATCTGGTCCAGTTCAAAGATTCAATTAATTTCATACTGTATGTGCCTAGGTCTCACCCCAATAGCTGAGACAAGCCACCCCAACCAACTTGGTGGTACCACAGTGTCAGCCTTGTTAGGATAGGTCTCCCCAGACCCACCGACTAGCTGTGAACATTCTAAACTAACACGAGTCTCATTAAGTGTCCAGTTTAAGGGTATTACACAGAAACATACCAAGGGAACATGAATCAAATATGCACTTTTATTCATTTACAATAAACTCATAAAATACATCATTTTGATTGAAGCTAAGGGCATACAAAACTGTCTAACATAACCAACCTAGGAGATCTACCCGGGTATCTAGGCCTCCAGTTCGTTATGGCTATGATCAAGAAAGTTGCTTGATGGAAGCCATGACGCCGTGTTTTATACGGAAGCTATGTTGTGATAGCTATAAATATATAACCTTAGCAAGTGCACTAATTATCAAGTAGTATAAAAATATCGTTCCCACGGAGATTTAACAAAATAAGTATTAGAACCACAGTCTTCCCTAATTATTTGGACAATTGAAATTCAGTTTTGAGCAATAACTACTGAAAATAAAAACTAGAAAAAGAAAATAGAAGCAAGGGTGATCACTAACTGAATATGCAATGGATGAATCCGCTAGGACTTTAGGTCCACCTAACCAATGTAATGAATATTAATGGATCCGGTTAACCAAGATTATTTGTTATTCCCATAAGTTGAGGTTTTTCCAATTTTATTTAATATTCTCTCTCGAGATATACTAAAACTATGTCCATCAGGTAACCCTTTGATTTCTCGAGTAGAGCTCTCAAGATGGAAATGCATTAAGTCCAAGAAAAACCAACAAATTCAGATGAATCAAGTATATATATCTCTATATACCATTCACTTCACACTATGAATTATTCAGTCGATTATGTGAATTACTCTCTCGATTCATTTACATAACACAAATCAATTAAGAGGTGGCCAAGCTCTTAATTGCATTAAGCACAATAATTCATAGACTATATGGAAATCACAATCTTGGATAAATCATAAAGATAAAAATATATTCATTAATATGGTTAGGCTTTCCACAACCCTAGCAAAGAAACAAATCAGTTTATGATAAGAGAATTAAAGAAAATAAAGGGAAAGAAAGAACTCTTGAATTGGCCCATGGTGCTGAGATCTCCTCTTCTTGTTGCCACCTTCTTCTTGAGATTTCTTGAATTCTTGATTTTCTTTCTTCTATTTCTTGACTTCTTTTATCTTCTCTTGACTGATTTCTCAATGCAATTCATGATCCCTTCCAAAGATTGAGTGATTGTGTGATATCTAAAGCTGGTCCGCCCCCTCCTTTATATAGTTTAAAGAGGAGGGGGTGGTTTCATACTTCCTCTTGAAGTTGATCTTTGCAAGAATAGAAAGTCATATCCTAATTCTAATCTTATATTTTTATCTAATGAACTCAATCCTCTTATTTCTCTAAGATTACATCAAGAATTTAGATCTAGAGGGACTCTTCCTAGTTTCTTGTTCTTGGATTCATATTAGACCTCCTCTACGAATTGGGCTTCAGCTAGGCTTTTTTGCAAGTTGGGCTTTAGCTACGGATTGGGCCTTCTTACAAATTTACCCCGACTTTGGCTCCGAATTTGATTTCGATGCAGGCCGAATCTGCAAAAGCCACATGAAAGTTGTGGCTTTTTCTCTTATCTTTCCAGTGGATCTTGAATCAGACCGTTCTTAGTTGGGATACGAGAGTTAGGCCCAGATTACTGAACAATATCGAAATTGTGAAAAATCATCCAATTTGTCTTTCTATGCTCCTGATGCCTTATTTCATGCCCTGAACAGAAATATGAGTCAAGTTAGATGCTAATTTGGTATAAAAGACATAATAATTGGGGATAAAAATATGATAAATTTCACTCTCATCAAGTCCCTCACACTTAAACTCTTGCCCGTCCTTGGGCAAGACAAAACTCAAAATTAAAATTAAAACAAGAACAAGCTAACTAAAAGATTGTTTTGGATTTTTCTCAATAGGGTATTTGTTCTCCCGCATGCCTTGATCTAGTATTAATGGTCCTTCCAGTCGTCCATTTCTTTTCCTCTTTAACTTGTCAAAGTTAATAATCTTAAATCGCCAATCCACATGTCCCCAGGTGAGATCAACAATCAAGGGAAGCAAGCATCTTTTCGCATGAATAATTTAGGGCTAGAGTAAGCCCTCCTTGTTTTCATAATCACATGCAACAAGATTCAAAACAATTCCCCTTTCACGATTTTTTAGAACAAAACACGGAATGTTATTACCATAAGATTGCTTACGTATCACATCTCCACCACTTATCATGAGTCCAATGCATCAAAAGGTGAATTAGGGTTTGGGATCTAAGGATAAGTGCATTTTATGCTCCATCTCACCCTTTTCTTATTATTTTAGTGTGAATGCATTTTATGCTCCATCTCACACTAGCTCTTTTTTCTCTCGATGTGAGCGCATTTTTTGCTTCACCTCACACGAGTTTTTTTTTTTTTTTGGATAACACATTCCAATACATGAACTCATTATCGTGGTCTCAACATGCCTAACAAAACAAGTTCTGGAATAATCAAACCATATTTGTCCGTTAGAAACCAAATGCTCCCAAGGGTCAAAAATTTCAGCTAGATTTTCCTGCATCCTTTCCTATCTATCCCACCTAAACACATGATTCAGGGTGGTTTGCAATCATTCAAAAACAAGTCTCTAAGGAGCATAAATTTCAAAAGGAAAGGTTAAAAATGATGATTAAAGCATGGTAGAATCCGAATAAAATTTATCAATCCCTTAATCCTCCCCCATACTTAAGATATACATTGTCCTCAATGTATGGAATATGCATAACAATAACAAGGAGAGAGATTTAAGAGGACTTCCCTGAATGCCTCGTTGAGATCCTACAGATGTGAGCTACGAAAAGAAAACACATAAAAAAAAGAAAACTGAACAAAACAAACAACTAAACTTAATGGGTTGCCTCCCACAAGTGCTCATTTTAAGTCGTGAGCTTGACTTTCACTTTTCCTTCATGGCAGTTTCAAGGAGAGAACAGATTCATGGTGGATGGGTTGTTCTCCTTTGATGTAATGCTTCAACCGCTGTCCATTTTCCTTGAATGTACTCCCATCATTATTATGTATTTCAATCGCTCCATGAGGGAATAGCTTAGCCACTTTAAAGGGTCCAGCCCACTTGGTTTTTAACTTCCGATGTTTCCCTCTTTCATCCTTCATAGGTGGGTTTAAACCTGGAATAGGGACCTGCACAATAAATGGGAGGGGTTTTATGTGAGATGGAGGTAAAGATGCATTATGAATTGTAATTTCAAAAGAATTTGGCTTAGAAGTCAAATTTCGCAATTATGATTTCAATACAAACTTCTGCTCTACTTGTTGCAATTGATTAGGACTTTTGTTAAGTGCAACTTTCTGCATGTCTTCTGATTTAGATGTGTCTACTTCGGCTGCACCAACATCAATGCTATCGATTGCATAAATTTCATGTTCAATTGTATCGGGATGTTCCATGGTTTTAAATACATTGAACACCACTTCTTCACCATTGATTCTAAGGGTAAGTAGACCTTTTCGTACATCAATTAAAGCATCACCAGTAGCTTGAAAATGTCTCCCTAGACTCAATGGCATTGTCCTATTTTCCTCCATATCCAATACAATGAAATCAACAGGAATAATAAAATTTCTCACTTTGACCAAAACATCTTCTACTATTCCCCTAGGATATTTAATGCTTCTATCAGCTAATTGCAGGATAATAGTTGTAGATGTTAGTTCATGCAGTCCAAGTTTTCAAAAATAGAATAAGGCATTAAATTTATACTAGCACCTAAATCACATAAAGCTTTTTCAAATTAAGTATTCCTTATGGTGCAAGCTTTTTCAAATTAAGTATTCCCTATGGTGCAAGGTATGGAAAAACTCCCTAGATCCTTAAGCTTTGGGGGCAATTTCTTTTGAAGAATGGCTGAACATTCTTCGTTTAGTTTTACCATCTCACCATCCTCCCACTTTCTTTTGTTTGACATTACTTCTTCCAGGAATTTGGCATACTTCGACATCTGCGACAAAACATCAAGAAGAGGAAGGTTAATATGAATCTTTTTGAAAACTTCTAAAAATTTTTCAAATTGCTTATCTAATTTAGCCTTCAAGACTCTTCTTGGGTAGGGAATAGGAAGTTTAATTTCATGTAAATTCAGTTTAGGGGTACTTCCTTCATTCTCCTTTTGTAGATTGGCCACTTCATTTTCCTTGTCCTTTCTTTGAATTTCGCCAACAGTTTTCCCACTTCTTAAAGTTAGGCGTTTACATGCTCTCTAGGGTTCTTTTCTGTGTTGCTGGGTAGCCTTCCCTCTTTCCATTATGACAACATGCTTACAATCTGCCCCACTTGAATCTCTAAGTTTTTAATCAATGTTTCTTGAGTGGCATTAATGAATTTAGAGATCATTTCCTCCAGATTGTACTTTTTTCATGTGGGGGCAGCTGTGGTTGGAAACCCATGGGTGCCTTTTGCTGATTGTTACTCCATGAAAAGCTTGGGTGATTCCTCCACCCTAGGTTGTATGTATTGGAGTATGGGTTGAAGTTTGACCTTCCAGCATGAGAGATACAATTAGCATTCTCATGGGGATTAAAAGGACTGTTTAATTGACAATCAGAATCAATATGTCCTATTTGACCACATAAATCGCATGAGATGCTAGATGGTGTATTAATGGCTGCAGCATTAAAAGTGTCAAGTTTTTTATTCAGATTAGCACGTTGCGCAGATATGGCTACAAGGGAATCGATATGGTGTATTCCCCTCTGATTGGTTTGGTCATTGCTCCACTGGCAGCTATTTGATACCATCTCCTCCACTAGGTCATAAGCTTCCTCTAGAGTTTTTCTCATGATCGTGCCACTTGCGGCTGCATCAATAATGGATCAGTTAGAGGGGGGTAATACCATTATGAAAGGCCTGAATTTGATTCCAAGTTGGTATTCCATGGTGAGGACACTTCCTAAGCATCTTCTTGAATCGTTCTCATGCTTCATACAAGGATTCCCTCTCAAATTGAGCAAAAGTAGTAATATCATTAATTAACTTTGCTGTTTTGGAGGGTGGGAAATATTTAGCCAAAAATTTTTGGGTTAGACCATTCCAAGTGGTGATACTTCCCGCAGGGAGTGAGTTAAGCCAATCTTTAGCTCTATCACGCAATGAAAAAGGAAATAATCTAAGCCTAATTGCATCATCACTAACTCCATTATGTTTAAATGTATCACATATTTCTAAGAAGCTAACGATGTGTGCATTAGGGTCATCACTTTGTAACCCACTAAACTGAATACTTGTTTGGATCATCTGAATTATTGCAGGCTTGATTTCAAAATTATTGGCATGAATGGTGGGCTTGCAAATGCTGGATGTCGCCCCATCAATGTTTGAACAAGCATAGTCCAAGAGGGTGTGATTTCCTTCTGCCATCTCTTCTTCAATCTCTATGTTTGGTTCACAAATAACAACCTCTCTTGCTTTTCCTTTTGTTGGCCCTTTGCAACAAGCGAAGGGTCCTCTCAATTTCTGGATCAAATTCAGCTAGTCCTTCCTATCTAGCACATGTCATGCACTAGCAAATCTGAACCAATAAGAAATCGAACAAGTAGAAATAAAAATAAAATAATAACAAAATAAAAACAGCAATAAAAAATCCAAATTAATCAAGGTCAACAAGTTCTAATATTAAATCCCTGGCAATGGCGCCAAAAACTTGATAGCTATAAATATATAACCCTAGCAAGTGCACTAGTTATCAAGTAGTATAAAAATATCGTTCCCACGGAGATTTAACAAAATAAGTATTAGAACTACAGTCTTCCCTAATAATTTGGACAATCGAAATTCAGTTTTGAGCAATAACTACTAAAAATAAAAACTAGAAAAAGAAAATAGAAGCAAGGGTGATCACTAACTGAATATGCAATGGATGAAATCGCTAGGACTTTAGGTCCACCTAACCAATGTAATGAATATTAATGGATCCGATGAACCAAGATTATTTGTTATTCCCATAAGCTGAGGTCTTTCCAATTTTATTTAATATTCTCTCTCCAGATATACTAAAACTACGTCCATCAGGTAACCCTTTGATCTCTCAAGTAGAGCTCTCAATATGGAAATGCATTAAGTCCAAGAAAAACCATTAAATTCAGATGAATCATGCATATATATCTCTATCTACCATTCAATTCACACTGAATTATTCAGTCGATTATGTGAATTCCTCTCTTGATTCATTCGCATAACACAAATCAATTAAGAGGTGGCCAAGCTCTTAATTGCATTAAGCACAATAATTCATAGACTATATGGAAATCACAATCTTGGATAAATCATAAAGATAAAAATATATTCATTAATATGGTTAGGCTTTCCACATCCCTAGCAAGAAACAAATCAGTTCATGATAAGAGAATTAAAGCAAACAAAGGGAAAGAAAGAACTCTTGGAATCACTCATGGTGCTGAGATCTCCTCTTCTTGCTGCCACCTTCTTCTTGAGATTTCTTGAATTATTGATTTTATTTCCTCTGTTTCTTGACTTCTTTTTTCCTCTCTTGACTGATTTCTCAATGCAATTCGTGATCCCCTCCAAAGATTGAGTGATTGTGTAATATCTAAAGCTGGTCCACCCCCTCCTTTATATAGCTTAAAGAGGAGGGGATGGTCTCCTACTTCCTTTTGAATTTGATCTTTGCAAGAATAGAAAGTCCTATCCTAATTCTAATCTTATATTTTTATCTAATGAACTCAATCCTCTTACCTCTCTAAGATTACATCAAGAATTTAGATCTGGAGGGACTCTTCTCAATTTCTTGTTCTTGGATTCATATTGGACCTCCTCTGCGAATTGGGTTTCAGCCAGGTTTTTCTGCAAGTTGGGCTTCAGCTGCGGATTGGGCCTTCCTTCGAATTTGCCTCTACTTTGGCCCCGGATTTGACTTTGATGCAGGCCAAATCTATGAAAGCCCAAAAACATGAATGTTGTGGATTTTTCTCTTATATTTCTAATGGATCTTGAATCAACCCATTCAGAGTTCGGATATGCAAGTTACGCCTAGATTACTAAACGATGTCGAAACTATGAAAAATCATCCGATTTGTCTTTCTTTGCTCCTAATGCCTTCTTTCATGCCCTAAACAGAAATATGAGTCCAAATAGATATAGCACGGAGAACTTGTCAAGAGATATAGCATGGAGAACTTCAAAAAAGGAAATGTTCCTTTTAGGCACAGAGTCACTCTCTCCAAAGGTATATCTCCTAAGACTCTTGAGGAGATTGAGGGCATGAAGGAAATTCCCTATGACTCTACCGTAGGAAGTATTATGTTTGTCATGTTGTGCACTCAGGCAGACATTGCTCAAGCTGTGAGTGCAGTAAGTAGATACCAATCTAACCTAGGACAAGAGCACTGGACTACTGTAAAGAACATACTAAAATACTTTTGAAGGACAAAAGAGTTTTGTCTGGTATTCGATGGTAGTTCACTGCAGATCGTAGGGTATACTGATGTTGATTTCTAGTCAGATCAAGATGATAGAAATACTACATCTGGTTGCATCTTTACGATAGAAATCCTTTGAACTTTTCAAAGGATTCAGATTTGTGTCTTATTAGGTACACGTAACCATATCGTGAGAAATCATCTGTGAAGGTGATGAAATACACATGTTGATTCCGTGTCCTAACACTTAGGGGACCACATACATCAGTATGTATTAGGTCAAGTGTGCCTGTACATCTTTCAGGCTTACCGTCAAATGATTGTTTTGTCATCTTGCCTTGTGATTCGGTCAACACCGATGTGCCCAAATCAGTAGTGCCACAAACATGTGGGATTAACTGTATCACGCGCTCTCTTCTTGGGGATTTCAGCCGATGTAGTTTCGGTTAAGTTAATTTTTAGAGAAGGATGTAGAACATAGAGACTGTTCTCCAGTTCCCCGTATCCAATGAATCTGTTATTTCTTTTAATAGTAATCGTATTACTAAAGAAGTCAGAATAACCATCTGCACATAGTTTTGAAAGAGAAATCAAATATCTTCTTAAGTTTTGTACATAAAGACAATCTTTGAGTACAATTTTTCCTTCTCTAAAAATTAACTCCATGGTTCCTATTGCCGCGGCTGCAACAGTTGCAGTAGTCCCCAAGTAGAGAGTGACTTCTCCTTCACTCAGCCTTCTACTTACCTTGAACCCCAGCAGTGAGTTACACGCATGAGTTGAAGCCCCGGAGTCAATACACTAGGACGCAGAAAGCTACCAATAAATTGGTTTCTATAACACAAGTTTCGAAATTACCTTTCTTGGATTCCAGGTAGGCAGGACAATTCTGTTTCCAGTGGCCGGTCTTCTTGCATAAGTGACATGCATCTAATGCTTTGTCTTTCTTCTGCCTTTTGCCCTTGGTGGCTTTCTTCTGAGGCTTCTTTGCCTTCCTCTTTCTCTTGCCCATTTTGCTAGCTTCAACAAGCATAGCTACAGGCTCATCTTTTTAATCAGTTCTTCAGCTCTTTGCAACATATTGCTGAGCTCTAGCAAGCTGACATTCAGCTTGTTCATGTTATAGTTCATGATGAACGGATTAAAGGAAGGAGGCAAAGAATTAAGGATAGCGTCTATCTGGGTTGCGAGGTCTAGCCCGGATCCAAGAGCCTCCAGTTCGTTGATGTAACCCATCATCTGAAGACAAGGGTCGTGAACTTGTTGGCCCTTGGACATTTGAGTGGTCATGAACTGCTTCAAGACCTTTTGCCGAGTAGAATGATTCTACTCTTCATACATCGTCCTTAGGCTGTCCAATATGTTTTTGGCAAGTTCGATCTGATCGAACTGCCTCTGTGTTGGGTTGTCCAAGGAAGCGATGATGTAACACCGGGCTAGGGAGTTTTTCTCCTCCCATTCCTGATAGTCTCTCCTTCGGGCCTCAAAAGCCCTGTCTCCCAGACGCTCTGGGGCAGGATTCTTTGCCACTTTGTCCAGCTTTTCTGAAGCTAGGACCAGCATAAGGTTCCTGTACCAGTTGGCGTAGTTTGGGCCCTTAAGCTTGTTGTCATCAAGAAGCTTTGCAAAAGATCCGTTTGCCATTTTCTGATAAAAGAGCAAACATCAGTCCACAACCTAATTTGATTCATGTTCATTTCATAGATATGGATTTTAATCTACGATCCATTTCCATTTATTCATCTCTGAGATTTCCCTCCTTTCTTAGTGACGGAGACTACGGGTTGTCTCTGGAAATGTGGGAAATCATATAGGGTGCATGGAGCCAACTGTTTCAGCTGCATAACCCCACCACCTTTCTGTGAAGGATCATATCCACTCATTATATGAGTTTTCCCTTTGGCCTCTGTCAGACAAGGTTCAGAGCCATTTTCAAGTAAACCTTTCTGTCCAGTGAGTGCTCACCCATCATATTCGTGAATGCCAAGGTACCGTGAGAGAGTTCTCATTTTTTGGTGAAGCTCCTCCCACATCGGTCTATGATGTCCCTATCATCTTATGAAACATTCAGACAAGCCCAACAGCAAATGGATAGCCCATTTTCTGGTGTGTTTCCTTATTACTGAAGGACCCATCCTCATGCTAAATGATGGAAGGCCTTTAGAGAGTTCATCATATGAATCTCCCTATCACATGCACTCATATTAGTTGGAGGGAACAAAATTACGCCCTAGTTTGATTTAGGTCAAACCAAAGTGGCTCCCACTGACTTTCATAAAGCCAGATTTCGGTGGGCCTTAAATCGGCTAGGGTTCCGCACATGACCTCTTGATGAGGTGTGGGGCCCACCACTGAGGGAAGTCATCCAATGACCAAAAGGGACACCATGGCAATGATGTGCATTCAGTCATGGTGTGCGCAAGAGCCACTGTCAAATGAGCATGGGCCAAGTACTTATGGCCCATGTATGCAGCACATCATACATCCATACATCTCATGTAGGGATAAATTGATCCAGTCAATTAATTATCTGTAAGGCCCATTGGAAGCCCGTTAAAATTCCATAATATTAACCATTAATATTATCTAGGTAAATGGGCTGAATTAGGGTTACCAAGTTTGGCCCATATAGCTTTATCCTTTAAAATGGGCTTTTGCAGTTTTAATTATTTAAAACTGGGCTTTTACAGGCTGGGCCGAATTAACCATTTAATTAAATATCAATCCTTAGGCCCATTAGTGGGAAATTAGGGTTGACTTTCAGCCTTGATTAAACCCTAGAATTGGTCCAAACAGTTTGAACCAATCTTGGTTCGAATGGGTCTAGGGTTTGATTTTTAATTAAATCCTTAATTCAAGAAAATAATCTGAAATTAAATAACTAATAAAACTAAAACAAAAATGGTTAATCAGGGTTGTTCGCACACTCCATCCTGCAAAACAGAGGTTAGATCACAGATTGCAGTTTCTCAAACTGCAAATCGCAGATAGCAAATCTCCCATCTGCGAAATCTCCTTCTCTGCGCCGCCATTTTCGATCCAAAATTAAAAAAAAAAATAGAAATCCATTTTCTATTAATTATTACATAAAATCGAATGCCTATACATTGAGTCTAAAAATAATAAAAAAATTATTTACAGACCAAATGTAATAAATTCAATTAAAAAACTGCAAGTCTTGCAGTTCTCCCTACGCAAATCAAGATTTCGATCTCCTCTTGTACGAACTACCCATAAATCCAGAAAATTATAAAGAACTATTCTAAATAATAATCAGATTTATTTAAAATTAATTTCAGATTATTTGCCCATCTGTTTTGGGAACAAATTTCCCAAAACCCATATCTGCGCAAATTGGGTAGAACGCCTTCTCCCTAATTGCGCAGGTTCCGATCTGAAACAGAATGGTTCAAGATTTGAACCATGGCTCTGATACCACTGAAGGGATAAGAAATCCATCATATGGACACCCAAGATTGCGGAATAAAGTAGGGCGAATTTAAAAAAATTTTCTTTCCCTTCAACTGGGAATCGAATTCCCTATTTAGAAAATCATATTTTCAAGGATCATTCTTGAACAATAAACTAAACCAGATCTGAACCTAAAGGAGGAGAGAGAGAGAGATAATACCTGATACAGAGAAACAATATCTCTCAATGGAGGTGTTCACGCCCAAGGTAGAAACCAAAATCTGCTCCCACAGAAGATGGAGCAGTGCAAGGTAGAGCAGAAACAGCTGTGTCCTTCCTAAGAACTTGATTCTTCCCAACAATCACCTGGACGGCTTGTGAATACAACTCCTACCAATCTTTTTTCCAAAACATTGGAATCAAGATCCAAACTTGATTTACCCCAAGGAATGGAGATCGAACTGCAATAGGCGGCGGCTGCAGGAAGGAGGCGGCTAAAGAGAATTTGCAGGGTGCAGAATTCTCTCTTCTGTGATCTTAGCTCTGAAGACAAGACTGTTGCCAGTGATTGTTTGTCTGGATCTAAAGGCTGCCGCCCCCTCTTCCTTTTATAGACATAAAGGGATCAGCTCCTAATCCCATTAGGAGTTGCTAACCCAAATCATATCTGGATTAGAAGTCCCTTTAAGATAAGGGATAAACCTTATCTTATCTGCAGATTAGATCAGCCAGTTCCTAATCTAATTAGAAAGTTTCCAAATCTAAATCTCATTTAGATCTTGGACTCTCTGAGTGGATAGGGTGTTGGCCCAGTCCTATCAGCTGATCTTATCTCATAATTCACCCCTTAAAGACTAATCAAATTAGCCCAGTTCGAAATGGACTTAAGGCCCATTAAGGGTTATGTATTCATTAAGCCTTCCAAACTACTGCCCAGTTGGGATTCCTTGTATGGCGTGGGACCCAAACATTGATCTACACATCAGCCACATGGGTTCAGCCCAGCCTTTGTTACAAGGCCTGGCCGAATACACTATTATGGACAGTGCAGCCCCTAAAACCCATCAAATGGGCTCTATGGGCCCAACACTTACCCTAAGTGGTCCCTGGGCCAAACCACCTTGTAACACCCAGGGACTATAGGCAGATGCAAGATTAGCCCATCAGGTATTATCCTCAATGGCCTTACACTTAACCTCTCAGCCCATAATGATCATACACTGCCCGATAAGAGAGGACCTCTCCCTCGGCTGCAAGGAACAGTGTTGCAATCTCTCAAGTATGGATCCCGGGAATTAAAATCTTTTGCAAACATTTCAAAACCATAATATATATATATATATATATATATATATATATATATATATACTTTTTATATCTCATATAAAATATATTTTCCAAAACAAATCTCAACGATTGAAATCGGCTGCCGGCAGTCTTGGTTTCCATCAGTGAGAGTGCATCCCCGATCATTACCTTTGTCTGACAAAGTGGTTGATCCTGTCACTATGATCACCCACTTAGATGAATTCTCAGAGTGTCCCAACATACCCAGGTTTTGACCCCCGCTAAGGATCTCACTGATTGGTATATCAAAGACAGCCCAATCCGACACCTAGTGCAGTATCATAATCGAGTCTAGGGGTCAGGTGTAACTTTCCAGTTTTGCCCATCAAACTCCAAGGTCGAGGGCAATACTAGAAATCTAGTCAAGTTCAAAGATTCAATTAATCCCACACTATATGTGCCTAGGGTCTCACCCCGGTAGCTGAGACAAGCCACCCAACCGACTTGGTGGCACCACAGTGTCAGCCTTGTCAGGATAGGTCTCCCCAGACCGACCCACTGGCTGTGAACATTCTAAACTAACACGAGTCTCATTAAGTGTCCAGTTTAAGGGTATTACACAGAAACATACCAAGGGAACATGAATCAAATATGCACTTTTATTCATTTACAATAAACTCATAAAGTAGATCAATTTTGATTGAAGTTAAGGGCATACAAAACTGTCTAACACCTTATAGCCGAGAGAGAGGTCTTCTCTTGTCAGGCAGTGCTTGATCATTTAGGATAATACCTGATGGGCTAATCTTGCATCTGCCCACAGTCCCTGGATTTTTATAAGATGGCTTGGCCCAGGGACCACTTAATGTAAGTGTTGGGCCCATAGGGTCCATGTGATGGTCTCAAGGGGGTCACTGAGTCTTTCAGTTAATTCGGATGTGCCTTGTAAAAGGCTAGGCCGAACCCATGTGGCTGGTGTGTAGATCAACGCTTGGGTCCCACGCCATACAAAGAACCTGAACTGGGCAGCAGATTGGAAACTGGTTAAACACTGAACACTTAATGGGCCAAAAGCCCATTTCGAACTGGGCTGTTATGATCACCTGTTCATGGGGCGAATCAGAGATTAATGTTAGTAAAAGGATTGGGTCTTTAACCTTATCCACTCTAAGAGACCAAATTCAAACTAGATTTGAATCTGGTAACCTCCTGATAAGATCAAGAATTAACTAACTTAATCTGCAGATAAGATTAAGATTATCCCCTATCCAAATACTGATTTGGATTGGGATAACTCTCAAAAATATTTGGAGGTTTCTTAATCAAGAAGAAAGAGGAGAAAAACCCTAAGAAAAATATCAGATTTCAAACTAGGGTTTTGGATGCAAGAGACACCTCCTGCGAATTGAGATTTGATCTCTCACAGACTCTAGAGAAAAGAGACAGTTCTGCCCTCTTCGTCCCTGGATTTCTCCTCCTTCAGTAGCCGCCATTTCCTATTGGAAGATTAGATCTTTGCAGCAACAGGAAGTCAAGAAATCAGTTCTTGACAACAGTCTTGCAAGAAAGACCAAAAGATTCGGTGTTCAAGGTTTCTGGAGGATTCTTGCGAAGAATCCAGTGTTTAGGATGCACCCTGCTGGTTTCATTCCATCCACAGCTGTGTCATCTTCAGCAGGAGCGGATCTTGGTTTCTTCTTTGGGCGTGAACACCAACTTTGGGAGATATTGTTTCTCCGGATCAGGTATAATCTTTCCTGTTTCCTTTTGTTCAGATCTGGTTTGATTATGGTTCAAGTAGAATCCTTGAATAATGTATTCTAAATTTAGGGAATATGATTCCCAGTTGGAAGAAGGTAGGAAATTTTTTTTTGAAATTCACCCACCCATTCCGCACCCTTAATGGCATCAATTAGATGGATCCTACCATTCTTTCATGATCAGATCATGGTGGCTTGGCCCAGGGACCACTTAATGTAAGTGTTGGGTCCATAGGGTCCATGTGATGGGCTCAAGGGGGTCACTGAGTCTTTCAGTGAATTCGATTGGGCCTTGTAATAAATGTTGGGCCAAACCCATGTGGCTGGTGTGTAGATCAATGTTTGGGTCCCACGCCATACAAAGAACCCATGTGGTTGGTTGCGCAGGCCGGCCAGACCGGTGCCCAGTTGGACTTCTTTGTATGGCGTGGGATCCAAGCATTGATCTACACACCAGCCACATGGGTTCGGCCCAGCCTTTATTACAAGGCCAAACCGAATTCATTGAAAGACACAATGACCCCCTTGAGCCCATCGCATTGACCTGATGGGCCCAACACTTACATTAAGTGGTCCTTGGGCCAAGCCATCTTATAAAAACCCAGGGACTGTGGGCAGGTGCAAAATTAGCCCATCAGGTATTATCCTAAATGGTCTTACACTTAACCTCTCAGCCCTTAATGATCAAGCACTGCCCGACAAGAGAAGACCTCTCACCCGGAAATTAAAACCTTTTGCAAATCTTTTGAAACCGTACATATACATAATTCCAACGATTGAAATCAACTGCCGGTAGTTTGGTTTCCATCAGAGAGAGAGTATTCCCGATCATTACCATTATCCGACAAAAGGGCTGATCCTGTCACTATGACCACTCACTTAGATGAATTCTCAGACTGCCCCAACATGTCCAGGTTTTGACCCCCACTAAGGATCTCACTAATTGACACATCAAAGACAGCCGGATCCGACACCTAGTGATGTGTCAAAATCGAGTCTAGGGGTCAGGTGTAACTTTCCAGTTTTGTCCATCTATCTCCAAGGTTTAGGGCAACACTGGAAATCTGGTCCGGTTCAAGGGTTCAAGCAATTCTATACTGCATGTGTCTTGGGTCTTACCTTGATAGCCGAAACAAGCCATCCCAACACTTGGTGGCACATCAGTATCAGCTTTGGCAGGATAAATCTCCGTAGACTTTTCCAATGGTTGTGAACATTTAAAACTAATACAAGTTTCTATAAGTGTCCTGTTTTAGGGTACTACACAGAATTATACCAAACAACATGAATCAAACATGCACTTTAATTTATTTCCACTAAATAACAAAAGTACATCAAATCCGATTGAAGCTAAGGGCATACAAGACTGCCTAACAACCTGGCCCCCGTCTTGCATGACCTGGCCGACCTGGATCAGCCTAGCACATGATTCGGCCAAGTCGCCCATAAGACGACCACTGATAAACTTGGCATGCTTACCCCACGAGCTAGGCAGCTCGCCACAGGTAGCTCGGCACAGGCAGCTCACCATAGGCAGCTCGCCACAGGCAGCTCGCCATTAGCAACATGCCGCTGCTCACCACTTGTAGAGAAGTTTAGTACAGGAGTAGTTTGGCGTATCGCAGGAAGATCTCCTGCCTGACGACCTGGCCTAGAGATTGACCCGCCGACTGACACAGGCGCCAACCTGACAACCTGGCCTAGACACTGACCAGTCGACTGACGCAGGTGCCACCCTGATAACCCGGTCCAGGTGCCGACCCGGCCGCCTGACACAAGCGCCAACCTGACGACCTCAAGGAGTTCACCACCGCACCCCGGTTCTGACGTGATGTGATGAGTCTTACCGTTTGGAGGCTTTTCACCCACCTAACCCGCGAGGACTCCGGTATATAAAGACCTCACCCCCTAAAGGGGAAGGGGATGGAAAAAAGGGAGGTAACCCCTGCTCTCTCACTCTCTCATTTCTCCAATATCATCTTCAAAGCTCTCTACAATCAGAGTGCGAACTTAAGCGTCAGAGAGCCCCCACCGGAAAAATACCCCCGGGTCCTCTGATTCAGTTCTCGCAGGTCCCTCAGCTCCGACCGCCTACAAAGAGGAGGAAAAGTTGGAGTTTTCGCAGGTCCCTCAGCTCCCGCCACCTACAAAGAGGACGAAAAGATGGAGTTTTCTCATGTCCCTCAGCTCCCACTGCCTACAAGGAAATGAAGACCACCCCATGCTGAGGGCAGTCAGGTTGTGCTGCACCAGGGAGCTCCACCATTCTCCAAGTCACAGACCGCCTACTAGGGAGCTCGCCCTCAAGCAGTTCACCACCAAGCAGTTCGCCACCAAGCAGTTCGCCACTAGGGAGCTCACCACCAGGCAGTTCTTAACTAGGGAGCTCATCACTAGGCAGTTCACCACCGGACAGTTCACCACTAGGCAGTTCGCCACCAGGCAGTTCACCCCCAAGCAGTTCACCATCAGGCATTCACCACTAGGGAGCTCGCCACCAGGCAGTTTTCCACCAGACAGTTCACCACCAGGCAGTTCGCCACCAGGTAGTTCGCCCCTAGGCAGTTCTCCACCAAGCAGTCTGCCACCAAGTAATGCACATCACCTCCGGGTCAAATAACGAGGTACTTAGCCAAAAAAATTTTACATCACAAAACATTGGTACGTGGCCGAAAATGGCTACATCAATTGGTGCCGTCTGTGGGAACACGCTACAAAAAGCTAAGTTCTCATCCTACAAAAGGCTATGTTCTCATCCACAAAAGCTAAGTTCTCATCCTACAAAAGCTAAGTTCTCATCTTACTAAAACTAAGTCCTCGCTTTTTAGAAATTGAAGCTATCGCTTTATAGTTTACAATTTTTATGAACTCAAAGACTATGCAGGGAGCTAATGGACTAAGTAGCTCTACCAACCTTACTTTCAATTTAGATAATGCCTCATCAGTCCTCTCCGCAAGGTCCCCCCAACAAAGATGAGCTCTTCGTGGCTTCCGCGGGAGTTGGCGACCAACCGATTACATTGACATCCTTACCGGTCGAGCCTTCCAAGGCTCCCGTGTGAGTTGGCAACCTAAAGTTGGTGGTGCTGCCCCCGAAGGTCAAGCTCCTATAGCTTCTTGTAGTAGTGGATGACCGGCATTACGAAGCTGATGCAGCACAATCATAGCTCGACATCTCACAAAGCAAAGCCTATGGGCCGCATTACTACTTAAGACCTGGTCGCCCCTCCGGCATGGGCAAAGTAAAAAAAGAGTAGACTACGAGTCACTCCCAAAGCCTACGGGTCGTATTACTGCTCAAGACCCAGTCGCCTTTCCGGCACGGGCAAAGTCAAAAAAAAGAGTAGACTATGAGTCACTCCCAAAGCCTACGGGCCACATTACAGCTTAAGACCCAGTCGCCTCTCCAGCATGGGAAAAAGTCAAAGAAGAGTTGACTACGATTCACTCCCAAAGCTTATGGACCACAATAGAAATTGGATCAGCACTTACTAGCTCGTCGACTTACGGGCCAAAAGAAATCTACTCCCTTCGCTGAGTTACTCTCAGCTCAGGAGTGGGGGGCTATTGCTAAGGTCAGATTTGTCCCTTTAGTGGAGGTGTGACATGTGGCACCTCGTGACAACTAGACTAACACCCAGCCAACAACTTTCGAAGTTGGTGACCCACCCGGGCACCGGTCTGGCCGGCCTGGCGCAACCTACGCATGGCCTGCGAAACCTACGCGTGGCCTGCGTGTGGCCCGCTCAACCTGGCGCGGCCTGGCATGTGGCTTACGTGACCTGGCGTGCTGCCTGCGTGACCTGGCTGACCTGGATTAGCCTAGCACATGATCCGGCCAAGCCGCCCATAAGACGACCACCGATAAACTCGGCATACATACCCCATGAGCTAGGCAGCTCGCCACAGGCAGCTCGCCATAGGTAGATCACCACAGTCAGCTCGCCATAAGCAGCATGCTGCTGCTCGCCACTTGTAGAGAAGTTCAATACAGGAGTAGTTTGGTGTATCGCAGGAAGATCTCCTGCCTGATGACCTGGCCTAGACACTGACCCGCCGACTGACACAGGCGCAGACCTGACAACCTGGCCTAGACATTGACCTGCCGACTGACGTAGGCACCGCCCTGATAACCCGACCCAGGCGCCGACCCGTCTGCCTGACACAAGCGCCAGCCTGACGACCTCGAGGAGTTCACCACTGTACCCTAGTTCTGACGGGATGTGATGAGTCTTACCGTTTGAAGGCTTTTCACCCACCTAAACCGTGAGGACTCCGGTATATAAAGACCTCACCCCCCAAAGGGGAAGGGGATGGAAAAAAGGGAGGTAGCCCCTGCTCTCTCGCTCTCTTGTTTCTCCAATATCATCTTCAAAGCTCTCTACAATCAGAGTGCTAACTTAAGCGTTGGAGAGCCCCCATCGGGAAAATACCCCCGGGTCCTCTGATACAGTTCTCGCAGGTCCCTCAGCTCTGACCGCCTACAAAGAGGAGGAAAAGATGGAGTTCTCGCAGGTCCCTCAGCTCCCGCCACCTATAAAGAGGAGGAAAAGATGGAGTTCTCGCATGTCCCTCAGCTCCCATTGCCTACAAGGGAAAAAAGACCACCCCATGCTGAGGGCAATCGGGTTGCGCTGCATTAGGGAGCTTCACCATTCTCCAAGTCACAAATCGCCTACTAGGGAGCTCGCCCCCATGCAGTTCACCAGCAAGCAGTTCACCACTAGAGAGCTCGCCACCAGGTAGTTCAACGCTAGGGAGCTTGCCACCAGGCAGTTCACCACCGAATAGTTCGCCACCAAGGAGCTAGCCACTAGGTAGTTCACCACCAGACAGTTTGCCACCTGGCAGTTCGCCCCCAAGCAGTTCACCATCAGGCAGTTCGCCACTAGGGAGCTCACCACCAGGCAGTTTGCCACCAAACAGTTTGCCACTAGGCAGTTTGCCCCCAGGCAGTTCGCCACCAGGCAGTCCGCCACCAAGTAGCTCATCACTAAGGCACATCACCTCCGGGTCAAATAACGAGGTACTTAGCCAAAAAATTTTTACATCACAAAACATTGGTACGTGGCCGAAAACGGTTACATCAATAAGCATCAAAGAGAAAACTTATCAGGTCAGGGGCATGCTATACCTAATCCACAAATGCTTCACAATATACCTTTTTTATTAGAGTAAAACAAAAGTCCTAGAGGAAATTCCAATTTTCAATAGTTCATATGCCCTTTCCATTGCTAAGAATCTGTAATTTTTTTTTGATGAATGGCTAAGAATCTGTAATTTGTACCACGAGATTTTGAATAAAGAAATAGAGATTGCAATATTTCAGGTTGTAATTTATTAGAGTGGTCATGCACGTTTTGGAATTTTCCTAAGGATTGAAAAATTCAACAAGGGGGAGATCGATATGAGTGAAACTACTGTCAATGAATAGACCAACTTTGTCAATCCATATCATGGAACCAGTTCGGCCAGAACTACGTCGATCTCTGTTTCAGAGATCCGAGATTGATCTCTGTTTTACAGATTCGAGATCAATCTCTGTTTCAGATTTCTGTTTCAGAGATCTAAGATTGATCTGTTTCAGATTTCAGATTTCACGGAACCAGTTCAGCCGGAGCCTCTCCACTGGCTTTGGCAACCCAAATTTGTCATCCCATATCAGCATGAATGAAAAAAAATAAAACCAGGAAGAAAAAACAGAGATCAAAGAAAGAGGCCAAATGACAGGTCCGCCGGCTACTTTTCCTCAGTGCCGATCATCACTAGTGGACCTGCAACTGGTGCGCGTTGCTAGTGTTTGAGGTTCGAATGAATGGAGGAGGAGGTATAACCCTCATGGGGGTATTTTAGGCATTATAAAAAATTATTAGGGATTGGTTCATCCCATTTTTTTGGAGTACTTAAAAAAAGCCAACTTGAAGTCACTTTTTCAAAGAAGTACTTCTTTCTCACTTTTTTACCAAACACCCATAAGTACTTAAAAACCACTTAACATGCAATCCCATATCTTAAAAGAAGTACTTTTATGTGTTCCCCTTAATCATCAAACAGGGCCTAAAGCTCTATATTTATTTAGGCCATGTTTGGGAGTATTTAAGTTAAAAATAAGTGTGTATTCAAATAAACACTTATTTGCATTTGGCACCCACTTTTTCGAGTGTTTATTTTTTATAATAACTTAATAAGCACTTATTTTATATTGGGCGTTTGATGGTATTTTTTTCTAATAAGCACATAAATAATAATTTTTGACTATTTTGTCTTTTATTTTCTTTCAAAATTTTAAAATATACCCTTTGAAAGCACTTTAAAGAAAGTGCTTTTATGAAAGCATTTTTACAAAAGCACTTTTATAAAATCACTTGTGTAAAAGCACTTTTATAAAATTACTTTTATGAAAGCATTTTTACAAAACCGCTTTTACAAAAGTACTTTTATGAAAACATTTTATGAAAGCACTATTATGAAAGCACTCTTGTGAAAGTACTTTTATGAAAGCACATTATAAAACATAAAAGTACTTTTTTGAAAGTGCTTTCATAAAAGTACTCTCATAAAAGTTCTTTCATTAAAGTGCTTTCATAAAAGTACTTACGTAAAAGTGCTTTCAGAAAACTGCTTTCATAAAAGTACTTTTGTAAAAGTAATTTCATAAAAGTGCTTTCATAAAAGAGCTTTCGTAAAAGTACTTTTGTAAAAGTGCTTTTGTATAAGTACTTTTGTAAAGTACTTTTATAAAAGTGATTTCATAAAAGTATTTTTATAAAAGTGCTTTTGTAAAAATGCTTTCATAAAAGTACTTTCTTAAATGTGCTTTCATTAAAGTACTTTCTTAAAAGTACTATCATAAAAATACTTTTATAAAAGTGCTTTTACAAAATTCAACTAGGGATAATTTTATAAGTGGTACTTTAAAATTCAACTAAGGATAATTTTGGAAGAAAATTTTTGAATAAGTAAATATTGTATAAGCACTTAAGAAAAGCTACAAATATGGGCTTAAAAAATAAGCCCTTATTTTTTAAAATAAGAACTTGTTTGGAGCTTATTTCTCACATACCAATAAGTGCTTAATGGCCCAAATAAGCACTTATTTTAAATAAGCACTTATTGGTATTTGGGAAATAAGCTCCAAATAAGTGCTTATTTTAAAAATAAGAGCTTATTTTTTAAGCCCTTATTTTTAAGCACTCCCAAACATGGCATTAATCTTCATAAACAAATAAGCTGGACAACTTTGCTTTAGCCCATGTTTGGGAGTGCTTATATTAAAAATAAGAGCTTATTCGAATAAACACATATTTGCATTTGGCACCCAACATTTTAAAGTGCTTATTTTAGAAAATAAGCACTTATTTTTTATTGGGTGTTTGGTGGTCTTTTTCTCCAATAAACACTTAAATAAGTAATTGTGACTCTTTTGTCCTTCATTTTCTTTCAAAATTTCAAAATATCCAATCCAAAGTGAATGAATAAAGTACTTTGATAGAAGTGCTTTTATCAAAGTACTTTTAGCCCCTGTTTGATTTCACTCCTAAAAAGTACATCTTTTAACAAGTATATCTTTTAAGATCTGGGATCACACATTAAGTGGTTATTAAGTGCTTTTTTGTGTTTCGTAAAAAAGTGAGGAAGAAGTACTTTTTGTTAAAAGAAACACTTTTTAAAAAAGTGACTTGAAGTTGCCTTTTTTTTCAGCACTTCTTGGAGAAGTACTTCTTCCAATAGAATGGGATGAACCAATCTCTGGTATTTTTTTATACCCAAAATACCCCCACACGAGGGTTTTACCTCCCTCTCCTGTCATTCGAACATAGCAAACCAGGTAACGGTGCACTTAGTTACAGGTCCATTGGTGATGATCGACAGTGGGGAAAAATGGTTGGCGGACCTGTCGTTTTTCCATTTTATTACATTTTGTGAAGTTTTTGCTTATATTAAGCCATTTCCTTAGGTTTTTTTAAACTTAAAACTCCCCTATTTGATGTGTTCGCAGATTTGCAATTTAAAAGATTTTAACGGTACAAAGGCATGAAGTGTTGTCATTCCTCCCCTCCGTGTTTTGTGTTTTTTGTGGTTGTTTTGTATGATTATTTGTCTAATTTGAAAATATTTTGGTTTCATATGAAAATTTTGAATTTTTTTTTGTTAAAATACATGCAAATTCGCTGAAGTTGGATGAATATTTGGTTGCATTTTGATGTTTGAATATTTGTAATGTTTTATTTTTTTAAATTCTGATTAATTTTTCATTTAATCCAAAATATTTGCTTGTTTATTTTCTTTTTTTGCATTGTCTATGTGATAGATTCATATGCATGAATAGAATTTTTTTTTTCATTTTCTTATTAAAAATCTTGAAAACATATGCTGAAATATGTCGGTTACAGATTTTTTTTCTTGATTTTTGTATGTTTTTTGACATTATTTGAATTATTTTTGATGCAAACAATAATGTTGAAAATGGTGCAAAAATTATTTTTGATGCAAACAATAATGTTGCAAACATATATTGAAAATGATGCAAACAATAATGCAAACATTGTTTGAATTATTTTTTGACAACTTGTGAATATTTGTTATGTTATGTTTTGTATATTTTTTGTGATTTTTTTAGAATAATCCAAATTTTAATTTGCTACATTATCCTATTTTATTTTTTTATATAGGATACTGGTGGTGTTTTTTATATTTTCTTGAACAATCAAAATTTTATTTTTTGATTTTGTTGATACGCAGAATAGGCCGAGGACAAAACTATCAATTTGCTCTTAAGCCAAGGTGTTGCTGAGTAGTCTGAGGTCCGAGGTGGCCGAGGATGTGTAGGCCGGTCCTGCAAAGAGTGAAGGAGGATGTCAGAGGCCATGGGTTTGTACCCGAGGTGGAGACTCCGATGCTCAAGTTAGTACGAGGGATATAAAGTGGACGAGGCCTGAGGTGCGAACACTCAGATGAGGCCACAAAGAAGAGTAGGAGTTCTCAAGTTCTTGCTCTTGAGTCTAGATTCCATTCCCTTACCTGGAGGGGGTACACTCTATTTATACTTGAAGCCGCTAGGAGGTCGGTGAGCTTGGATGATAGGGATACGGTCCATATGTGAGGAGCACGGTCATCTAAGGTTGCCAAGTGATGACGCACCAATGGTCCTAAGGTGCACACTGAACTCTACTCTATGAACGCCCTGACTGGGCCGGCTTTAAACGTTGCCGCCTAGCACTTGCCGACCTACCATTGCACGTGGCCGTGGTGGAGGTTCGAGCTGAGGACCTTAGTTTCAAACGAAGGGAGTGTACCAGTTGTGCTGTGGGAGGCATGAAAGGAAGGAAGATCCATCATATGGATGGCCAAACCTTGTAGGGAAGTTGGGCGAAACTTCAAAAATTTTCTTTCTCCCTTTCGGGAATCCAATTCCCTAATTTAGAAAACTGCATTTTCAAAGTTCGTTCTTGAAACAAACAGACCAAATCTGAAACCAAAAGGAAGCAACCAGGGATGTACCTGATATGGAATAATAATAACTCCCAATCACGCTCAAAGAGGTGACCAAAACACACATCCACTGAAGATGACACAGCTTATGGTGAGGCAGGATCAACAAAGTGGTTCTTCAGCAAGAACCCTAATTCTTCACCAAGAATTACGCAAGGGGCTGGTGAGCATGACTTTAGATTGTTTCTTTGAGCAAGAAACAATATCAAGAACTATTCTTGATCAGATCCAAAGGTAGAAATCGAACTAGGTAGGGGCGGCAAGAACTGGAGGAGAATTCTACCGATTACTGAGTGCATAAAACTAGTGAATTTGCCCCCTATTTATAGCCTTCGTTGGATCAGCTTCCTAATCCAATTAGGAAAGAGTTTCTTGATCCAAATCTGATATTTGGATATGCACTCTTAAATGGATAAGACTTGTCTTGTCCTTTAAATAATCCTAATCAATTTATAAACCGAATTTTGCCCCCTTTTAATTAACTCACTTAAGCCTAGTTCGAAATGGGCTTTAGGCCCATTTAGTCACATAGCTCACCTTCCCTTAAATGCTGGCTAGCTTGGCTCTCTTTGTAGGCGTGGGACCCTAGTATTGACCTACACATCAGCCACATGGGTTCAGCCCAGCCTTTGTTACAAGGGCTGGCTAAATTCAATGTAGAACACAGTGAATCCCTGAGTCCATCAGGATGGGCTCTTAATGGGCCCAACATTCACACTAAATCATCCTTGGATCCAGCCATCTTGTGAAGGCCCAAGGGTTGTGGGTAGATGCAAGATTGGCCCATCAGGTATAACTTTCAATGGTCTTACACTTAACCTCTTAGCCCTTAATGATCAAAACACTGCCCAGCAAGAGAGGACCTCTCCCTCTACTGCAAGGTACAGTGTTGCACTCTCTATTCACATGGATCCTGGGAATTAAAACTTTTTGCAAACATTTTGTGAAATCATAATATATATGTATATCTCTATATAAATATATTTTGCAAAAAAAATCTCAACAATTTGAAATCAACTACTAGTAGTTTAGGTTTCCATCGAAGAGCATGCATTCTCCGATCATTCACTTTGTTCGACAAAGGGGCTGATGTTATCACTATGATCACCCACTCAGATGAATTCTCGGACTGCCCCAACATACCCAGGTTTTGACATGGTCAATGATCTCACTGATTGGCATATCAAAGATAGCCCAAACCGACACCTACTGTAGTACCATAATCGAGTCTAGGGGTCAAGTGTAACATTCTAGTTTTGCCCATCTATCTCCAAGATCCAGGGTAATACTGAAATTTGGTTTGATTCAAGGTTTCAAGAAAACCCACACTGCATATACCTCAAGTATCACCCCGGCAGTTGAGACAAGCCACTCCAACCCACTTGGCGGTACATTAGTGTCAACCTTGGTAGGATAAATCTCCCTAGATCTATCCAACGACTGTGAAGATTCTAAACTAACACGAGTCTCATAAGTGTCCAGTTTAAGAGTATTACACAGAAACACACGAAAATTACATAAATCAAATATGTACTATTAGTCATTTACAATAAATGCACCAGTACATCAATATGATTGGAGCTAAGGGCATGCACTATCTAACAAGTCGCTATCGGGCCTTCTGGGTAAGGGCCTCGAATTCAGTTTTTTGGGGATGAGAATGACGTGGCTTATGGTGGCATCGGCTAGATCTTCATTCCATTTTCTAAGGGATGCCACAAAGGCCCCTTCTTCAGGGAGGCCTTGGTTTTGAGGTCATTACTACAGGTGGACGAGCAGAGCCCTTGCACCTGCCTTGTTTTTGCATTGGCATGGAGGCAAGTTTGTAGAGGCCTCGACTTTGGTCATGGGTGCTGAGGGTGATGTTAAATAGTTATGCCCTTAGCTACAATCATATTGATGTATCTTTTGAAATTTATTGTAAATGAATAAAGTACATAATTGATTCATGTCATTGTGGGGTGTTTCTATGTAATACACTTAAACTGGACACTTATGAGATTCATGTTAGTTTAGAATCTTCACAACCGTTGGATAGATCTGGGGAGATTTATCCTACCATGGTGACATTGATGTGCTGCCAAGTTGGTTGGGGTGGCTTGTCTCAACTGTCAGGGTGAGACCTGAGGTACATGTAGTGTGGGTTTTCTTGAAACCCTAAACCGGATCAAATTCTAGTACTGCCCTGGACCTTGGAGATAGATGGGCAAAACTGGAATGTTACACCTGACCCTAGACTCGATTATGGTACTGCACTAGGTGTAGGATTGGGTTGTCTTTGATATGCCTATCAGTGAGATTCTTAGAGGGGGTCAAAACCTGGGTATGTTGGGACAGTCTGAGAATTCACCTGATGGAAACCTAAACTGTCGGTAGTTGATTTCAAACATTGAAATTTGTTTTTGCAAAATATGTTTATATATATATATATATATATATATATATATATATATATATATATTATGATTTCAATATGTTTGCAAAATGTTTCAATTCACAGGATCCATGTGAGTACAAAGTGTAGCACTGTACCTTGCAGCCGAGGAAGAGGTCCTCTCTTGTCGGGCAGTGTTTGATCATTATGGGCTGAGAGGTTAAGTGTAAGACCGTTGAAGGTAATACATAGTTGGCTGATCTTGCATCTACCCACAGTTCTTAGGTTTTTATAAGGTGGTTGGATGTAAGAACCATTTAGTGTAAATGTTGGGCACATTAAGAACCCATGTTGATGGACTCAGGGGTTCACTGTCTCCTACAGTTAATTTGGCTAGGCCTTTTAACAAGGGCTGGCTAAACTCATGTGGCTGATGTGTAGATCAATGTTAGGGTTCACGCCATACAAAGAGTACCAACTAGGCAATAGTTTAAAGAGTAAGTGAGCACATAAACTTAATGGGCCTAAGGCCCGATTTGAACTGGGCTTAAGTTAGTTAATTAAAAGGGGGCGAATTTAGTTTTAAACTGATTAGGATTAGTTGAAGGATAAGATAAGTCTTATCCATTTAAGAGTCTAGATCCTAATATGTGATTTGGATTAGAAAACTCTCCTAATTAGATTAGGAGGCTGATCCAGAGAAGGCTACAAATAGGGAGCGAATTCATCAGATTAAACACACAATAGCAAACTGTAGAATTTTTCTCAGTCATTGCCGCCCATACACAGTTCAATCTCCACTTGTGCATCTGATCAAGCAATGTTGTTGATATTGTTTCTTGGTAGAAGAAACAGTCTGAAGTCATACTCACCTGCCCTTGCTCACTTCTTGTTGAAGAATTCAGGTTCTTGCTTCACTACACACTATGTCATCCTCAGTGGAAGTGGGTTTTGGTTTTCTCTTTGGATGTGAACACCTACATTAGGAGTTACTACTACTTCGTATCAGGTATATCCCTCACTTCCTATTGGTTTCAGATCTGGTTTGGTTTTAGTTTCATGAATGAACATTGAAAATGCAGTTTTCAAAGTTTTTCTATTTTATTTTATTGGAAGAAGAAGTTGTTTCGCGTGGAGTCGAAGGCACTTGCGCAAATAAGAAAACTGCAATCTGCGATTTGCAGAAATCAAAACTACAAGCAGCGACTAATCTTTTCTTGCAGGTTTGGATCCACACGAACAGCCCACTGATGTGTTTATTTTCTGATTTTGATTGTCATTTATCATCCATATCTAATTTTCAGACCATCTTATTGAATTGATTCTTGAATGAAACACCAAACCCTAGACCCATTCAAACCAGATTGGACCAAACTGGTTGGACCAAATCTATGGATCAGTGGGGGCTGTTCTCAGCCCTAAAATTCCATATATGGGCCGAGGGTTTGATGGCTAATTGCTAGGTGCAATTCGGCCCACCTCTGTAAAACCCAATTTTAATTTGTTAAAACTGCTTTAGCAAAATTTGGCATAAATGCTATATGGGCCGAACTGCTCTTTGCAGTTCAGCCCATATACCTAGATAATATTATTTGTTAATATTATGGACTTTAAATGGGCTGAAAAGGTTTTAAACTTTAATTATAGGTTTTACAGTTATTTAATTGGTTTGATCAATTGTGGGTGTTCATGCATATGATGTGATGCGTACATGGACCATAAGCACTTGGCCCATGCCAATTCAATAGTGGCTCTTTCGAACAACATGGATGAATGCACATCATTGTCATGGTGTCCTTAAGATCATTTGATGATCTCCCTTCTCAGTGCGATTTACTTTAGTTTCTCCTTAATAGGAACACCTCGAAACCCTAGTCATTTTGGGCCCACTTTGAATCTGGCTTTATGAAAGTCAGTGGGAGCCACTTTGGTTTGACCTAAATCAGATTTAGGGGGTTATTCTTTTTGTTCACTCTAGTAAATATAAGTGCATGTGATAGGGAATTTCATACGATGAATTCTCTAAAGGCCTTCCATCATTAGTATGAAGGATGGCTGTATTGGTGGGTGGAGATGCACCATAAAATTGGGCTATCCATCTACAAATGTAGTTGGCTGGATTGCTTCATAAGATGATAGAGGCATCATAGACCGATGTGGGAGGGGCCTATCCGAAAATGGAGGACTCTCTCACGGTACCTTAGCGTTCACGAACATGATGGGTGAGCACTTACTGGACAAAAAGGTTTAACCTAAAATGGTTATGAACCTTGTCTAACAAGAGACAAAGAGAAAACTCATAAGATGAGTGGATAAAATCCTTCACAGAAGGTGGTGGAGTTTTGTAGCTAAAACAGTTGGCTCCATGCACCACATGTGGTTTTTCACACTGAGATTGGAGGAAATCTTAGAGATGCCCAAAATGGAGATGAAACATAGATTAAAAGCCCTTTCTATGTGATGACATGCATCAATTTAGGTTGTGGACTTGTAAATCTGCTTTGCCTTTACTAGAAATGGCAAATGGAAACTTCACCCCGTTGTTGGATGATAACAAACTCAAGGGCCCTAATTATGCTGACTGGTTCTAAAACCTTATGCTGGTTTTGACGTCCAAGAAATTGGACAAAATTGCTAGGAACCCTACTCTGGATCATCCGGATGATAGAGCTTTTAAGGCCCGAAGGAGAGTATCAAGAATGGGAAGAGAAAAATTCACCCGGTGTTATATTATAGCCTCTTTAGATAATTCAATACAAAAAAAAATTCGATAAGATCGAACTGTCCAAAGATATATTGGATAGTCTAAAGGCTATGTATGAAGAGTAGAATCATTCTACTTGACAAAAAGGTCTTAAAATTGTTTATGATCGCACAAATGACCGAGAACCAACAGGTTCATGACCTTTGCTTTATCTCTCGTGTCAGGGCTAGATCATGACACTAGAATTGATGTTGTTATCAATTCCTTGCCTTCGTCCTTCAATTAGTTTATCATGAGTTACAACATGAATAAACTAAACATTAGCCTTTAGGAACTTTGCAATATGTTGCAGAGGGCTGAAGAACTGATTAAGAAGGATAAGCCAATAGCCATGCTTGTCCTCAATTCAGCAAGCAGACTGGCCACTGGAAAAGGAATTGTCCTCAATACTTGGAGGATAAGAAATAAGGTATGTTCAATTCTTTTCTCATAGAGACCAATCTGTTGGTCACTTTTTCTTCCTGGTGTATTGACATCATGGCTTTGACTCATGCGTGTAACTCACTGTAGAGTTTCAAGATAAGTAGAAGACTAAGTGTTGGAGAAGTGACACTTTACTTGGGGACTTCTGCAACTGTTGTAGCTACAACCATAGGCACTGAAATGTTATCTTTTCATACATAATCTAAGAAGAAATTTAGTTTCTGTCTCAAAGTTGTGCATGGATGGTTATTTATTTTGTTTAGTAAGGTGATTACTATTAAACGGAATAACAAATTCCTAACAATATCTCCCATAGAAGAAACCAAGATCCACTCCTGCTGAAGATGACATAGCTATGGATGGAACGGAACCAATATGGTGCGTCCTACACACTGGATCCTTTGCAAGAATCCTCTAGAAACTTTGAACACCGAATCTTTTGGTCTTTCTTGCAAGACAGTTGTCAAGAACTGATTTTTTGACTCTCTATCGCCGCAAAGGTTCAATGTTGCAACAGGGAATGGCAGCTGCTGGAGGAGAAATCCATGGACAAAGAGGGCTGAACTGTCTCTTCTCTCTGGAGTCAGTGTGAGATCAAATCTCAATTCGCAGGAGGTATATCTTGCATACCAACCCTAGTTTGAAATCTGATATTTCTGTTAGGGTTTCTCCTCTTTCTTCTTGATTAAGAAACCTCCTAATTGGGAGTTATCCCAATCCAAATCAATATTTGGATAGGGGATAATCTTAATCCTATCCGCAGATTAAGTTAGTTTTCTCTTTATCTTATCAGGAGGTTATCAGATTCAAATCTAATTTGAATTTGGTCTCCTAGAGTGGATAAGGTTAAAGACCCAATTCTTTTACTAACATTAATCTCATATTCGCCCCATGAATATGTGATCATATCAGCCCAGTTCGAAATGGGCTTTTGGCCCATTAAGTGTTCGGTGTTTAACTATTTTCCAATCTACTGCCCAGTTGGGCTTCTTTGTATGGCGTGAGACCCAAGCATTGATCTACACACCAGCCACATGGGTTCGGCCCAGCCTTTATTGCAAGGCTCAGCCGAATTCACTGAAAAACTTAGTGACCCCCTTGAGCCCATCACATGGACCCTATGGGCCCAACACTTACATTAAGTGGTCCTTAGGCCAAGCCATCTTATAAAAACCCAAGGACTGTGGGCAGGTGCAAGATTAGCCCATCAGGTATTATCCTAAATAGTGTTACACTTAACCTCTCAGGCCTTAATGATCAAGCACTGCCCGACAAGAGAAGACCTCTCCCTCGGCTACAAAGAATAATGCCGCACTCTCTACTCACATGGATCCCGGGAATTAAAACATTTTGCAAATCTTTTGAAACCGTACATATATATATATATATATATATATATATATATATATATATATATATATTAATTTTGCAAAACAAAATTCCAACGATTGAAATCAACTGCCGGTAGTTTGGTTTCCATCAAAGAGAGTGCATTCCCGATCATTATCATTATCCGACAAAGGGGCTGATCCTGTCACTATTATCACTCACTCAGTTGAATTCTTAGACTGCCCCAACATGTCCAGGTTTTGACCCCCACTAAGGATCTCACTGATTGACATATCAAAGACAGCCCGGTCCGACACCTCGTGATGTGTCATAATCGAGTCATGGGGTTAGGTGTAACTTTCCAGTTTTGCCCATCTGTCTCCAAGGTCTAGGGCAATACTGGAAATCTGGTCCGGTTCAAGGGTTCAAGCAATCCCATACTGCATGTGCCTTGGGTCTTACCCTGATGGCCGAAATAAGCCATCCCAACACTTGGTAGTACATCAGTATCAGCCTTGGCAGGATAAATATCCCTAGACTTATCCAATCACTGTTGACATTTAAAAGTAACACAAGTTTCTATAAGTGTCCAATTTTGGGGTCTTACATAGAATTATACCAAACAACATGAATCAAACATGTACTTTATTTATTTACACTAAATGTTAAAAGTACATCAAAATGGATTGAAGCTAATGGCATACAAAACTGTCTAACATTGTCTAGGGTCCAACATCTCCAAGGCTAGAATCCTGCCTTTCCTCTTTTTTATCTCCGCTTCTGGATGCTGCTGCGGCAAGGACATCATGATGGGCCTCCTCATTGCTTGTGCCCGGTGTGGAAATAAAAAGGATGTTTCATGTTATTATTCCCGCCTGACCAGACAACTAGGATGATGTGGCAAGCAACCTAAAGCCAAAGATATTATTGGAGAGGTGAACGGGATAAAGAAAGATAGATCCCATAGGCGAGCGGTCGGGATCAAAAAAATTTCTCTGCTGAATGGACCGAGCTGACTCAGGAACTCTCTCGATTGGATCGTAATTCATATGGTGTGTGAAAAGCAATGAATCGGATATTTCGTCTACCACCTGCTCGGGATCCGATCAGTAATAGAAAGATTATGTGATAAGCCTATGAAACTCAGAAACCACCTATTTGTTATTAGGAGTAGGTGGAGTTGAAGGGATGAGAAGACATGCAACGGATATCAACATGTATCTGTACCGCCTGGCAGATATAACACACATGCTCAGGATACTTAATAGAATACTCATTCTAATAACTGATAAGCCATAGGATTTTGCACTAGTATTGTCGGACTAAAAAGCTAGCACCGCTACCCTTCCGAGAGTCCGTGATCAACCCCAGAATCAGAAGAATCATACTATGAGCTGCTCGAGAACTAGTTTCGAACTGAGAAAGACTTAGAAGAGGGAGACTTTTAGTTGCGGCTTAGCCTAAACCAAGATAGGTAGTATTATGCTCTTTCCACTGAACCGCCGATAGAGGCGAAACGGAACTCAAAAGAACTTTAAGGATAGGATAGTTGAATTTGAAGGAGATTTATGGATAAAGAAAGTCACGATTCAGGATGACCGATGGATCAATGCTACTAAAGCTCGCGCATACTTCCTAACCTAAAGTACTGCCGAGATCCATGGTTAGACAATACAGAGATGCAAGTAGCGGGAACCCAACCTTCGGTGTACCGGTCGTACCAGCCATTTGTTCCTCTCCGCGGCCTCCCCATCCCGAACGAACCGGAGAGAGGCAAGTCATAGTAGGTCTCTCGCCCTTTTGTCCCTTCAATGCTGTTGAGTCGGTCGTCCCAGAGGGGCTGGGGGAGCGTACGGGATAGACCAGTAAACCCCTGGGCTACAGGTCCTGCCTATGAGTCAGGGACTGGGTCTGGTCCCTGCCTGACCCCTGCTTCATACGTATAAGGAATTTCTCTATCTTCCCCGCTCGCTTGTGGCCATTGTTCGGAATCAACGCCGAGTTGGTCCCCAAGAAGGAAGCCAGGGCATCCCTGGAGAAAGATATGGATAGTCAATTTCCTGATGAGCTCATGGAGGGAGAGCTGAAAGATGATGAGGCACTTGTCTACATGGCGACAGAAAGAGTGCCCTGGGTTGTCAAATGGTGCTACGTCCTCTACTACGATTCGTATGGATGGCGGGGGGGGGGGGGGCTCAGTGGTCTAGTGTTCTCTAGGAGGCTCAGATAGAGGACAAGAGGTCCTTAGAGAGTGAGTGGTTCTTGTGGTTCTTCCCTTGAGAGCTATGAGTGAATAGTGTTTCCTCCTTGTATATGAGTACGAGTGTTTAGAGTGGAGAGATTGTTATAATAAAAGAGTTGTGTTGTTCTCTCCAATTTGTTCTCTTGCCTTTATTTAGTAACTTGCTTTTGAGTGAGCGAGAAAAGAGTCAGTCGTGCGTCAAAGAGTGAGAGGTGAGCTCAAGGCCGAGTCTGTGAGAGGCGGAGGCGTCCTGCGCAAGTCGGAAAGGAAGGAGGCCGAGTCAGAGAGGCGGAGGCGTTCCGAGGTTGCTGAGCAGGAAGGCGAACACCACAGAGGGCACGCAGAGGTCAGTATCGCTGTATTGAGCTTGCGGTGAGAAGGCCCCGGAGAGCGATCCTAGCGTCTCTTGGTATCCTCGTCGCTCTCACCGGCGAGTCACCATCCTCTTGCACCAACAAGAAAAAAGCAAAAGAAACAAAGAAAGTACCGCATCTCGCTCCTTTTTGGGGGGTAAGAGAGAGGGAAAAAGAAAGCAAAAGAAAGTATCCACGTGCATCATTCCAGGTATGGATACCCTGGAACAACAAGCCTTTCATGGAAATCCTAACTTCAACCTCCGTCCATACTTCTCCGATTCAAATCGGAAAGGATTTGCATCCGGTGGCTTGAGCGTGCCCAAGACTGAAAAATGGGTTGAGCGACGAGGATACCAAGACGCTGAAAATGATTCCCTTTAGCATCCCCTCAAACCGCTAAAACCAATTTTACAGGCTGATTCAGATGTGAACCTGGCTCTGATACCATGGCTATAAGCCATGGTCCGTGAAGGAGTGCGCCTTTCAGAAGGCCCTCTATGTTCATGATCCTAGAAAGGATCGATTTCGCATTGAACTCTCTAAACCCCTGTTATATCCGTAGTTGGGATTCGTACTGAATGGATCCTTTTCCAACGGAGATTTAGACTTCATGTCCCTCTCCTTGATTATGTTTACACTGAAACGAATGTTTCTCCTCAGCATCGACTGGACACAGTTTCCAGCTTGACCGAATGACGCTCCTAGGTTCAATTGTCGGAGCGTAGACTCTAGAAGTGAGAGAACTTGGACTTGCCCAGTTTCCCAATGTGGAAACTGCTCTAGTATGACTGAGTCTACCATATCGATTTCCAAGTCAGGTGGTACCGACTTTCCCGTTCTTCACCTCAAGCCCAACTATGCGGTCTTGAGTGATGCATCAGCTGTGGCCTACTCTATTTTGGCCGCTATTAAAAAAGAGCAATCAGATCAGACTGATCTTCAAACCGGGACTATAATCAGTCCGATATCGCCTAGTCGCACTAGCGACTCATCTCGCACTGCCAAGTCTCATCCCCAAGATCCCAGTGTAACTTCAGACATTGAAGCTCGTTCTAACGAAAGGATGCCAATTCCTTTTTCCGGGGGAGGGATAGACAGAGAGAGAGAGAAGCGAGCCAACCATTGTGGCTCCTATCGTGCTCCAAAAGAATATGGAGCCTTCACGTGATGAGGACGACCTGACTCAGTCTCTCATCGTTGATAAGGGAATGAATCGAGTCGTGGATGATTTCTTTGTTCCCATGACTACGGAATTGCCATCCAGAGGTCCAGAAGTGATCTTGGATAGAGCAATGGAAAGCGCTTCGCGCGATCATGTTGGCCCTGTAGCGGTCGACCCGGCATCTAGGGAACCTCTAGACTGCCTCATGTGCGATAACTCGAACCCTAGGGTCGAGTCAACTGCCTTTTCTGATCGGAAGAGCAAGAATGGGGATTTGAATCCTCTCTAAAATGGAAGGAAGATCGCGGCAAGTGAGCCGCAGGAAGGTGACATGGTTTCGTCCTTGCTCAAAGTCCAATTGCCTAACTGGCCAAAGAAGGATAAAATTGTCGACAAGGAGCTGACCAAGTGGTCAGGATGTGCTAATGGAAGAGTGTCGCAATCGCCAAAGAAAAGAGTGTGGCACTCGTCTTTGTCTCTAAACAAGACCTACGTGCCTGATCAGTGCAAAAAGATTCTAGGCGGCGCTTTAAAGATAGGCCGCTCTGCGATCTCCGGTGAGAATGGAGGAGGGTTCAAATTGACATGGCCTCGAGAGGGCCAATGCGCCTTTGTCCCCCATAGGGGCTCGATCTCACAACTGGCACGGTAGCGGGGGTTTGGACTTTTCCTCGTCCGGAATGCAGGCCACTAGTCCCTACAGGGGACGCGCGAAAACCCCATCTACTCGAAGGAGTGATCATCACTCCAGTACCGACGCGAAGTTTCACCTACGGGATAGCAATGTTTCTTTGCCCCGGCCGCCGGTATGCCCGGAGGACTGACCGGACAAGGTATTCCCCGCCAAGAGAAACGTCTAGGCAGTCTGCTATGCTTCCTGAAAGGTTTGAGTCTCCTAACCGATGGTTTGAAAGGCTCCAAATGATTCAGTGTCTATTCCTTCAAAATCTACTCTTCGCCACGAAGGCGTGAATCACTATTCTTTCTATGCAAGGATTGGAAAACCAAGTTTCCTGCTCTCGACCATGGTAATGGATTCTCATGTTTCAGCTGGGTTTCAAAAGTCAATCCGGGATTTCCAAAGGGAAAGGTTTGTTAGCCATACACGGAAAGCCCCTCTGCACACTAACCTTGGTGGTCAAATTGGAAATGTGGATGACATCCGGACGGGCTATAGTTGCATAGCCAAAGGCAAGGAGGGCAGGAACTTCTTCCTTCAAAAGGAATGGGTGCAGCAGTTTATGGCTCGAAGTACCAGGCGTCAGGACGCATCCGGGGCTGACGACTTGACGATGGAAGCTTGTCGTGGTGGTGTACGCCATCATGCTCTAAAGTGCAGGAAAAGCCCTTTGCGGGCTATGCCCACTTTCTCACTATCCGCACCTCTTAGCATATGTCTCAAATCAGAGGCACTATCCCAAAAGGCAAGTCACTCTTCACTTTTTCCCCTCCAGGGGCGCATGGCACATATGGAAGAAGGGGGGGACCCCTTATGATGATGGGCGTGATCAAAACCAGCTTCGATGATTGCATTCTTGGAGCGTTGATGGAAGCTAATGCAGTCTAGGAGAAGACTCTTAATCCTGGAGGGCATGAATCAGGAAACCTCACAGGTGGATGGTCTATGGCCCAACAGATACTTACTGAGACTGATTCGGCCACGATCTGGAACAAGTCCTGTGGCGATGGGATCGAATCTTCCTTTATTGCGATCCGACGGGTTTCTTCTCCAGTGGAATGGCAGGATGGGAGTCGTTGTCTGGGGATCAACTACCAGGATGAGAAGGAAGCTTTCTATTTCATTTTCCGTACAAATAATCCAACAGTCACCCGGGTTGTTCTAATTGACAGTGGCAGCTTTTGCTGGTTTATCAATTCCTGGTGGAATGTTTTTGGAGTAAAGAAAGAGTGAAAGAGTGCGAAACTAGAGCGATTCGCCCCCGCCCGTTTGAAGTGGCAAAGATTGCGACCAAACGAACAACACATGAGAACGACCAGGAAGCCGTGGTACTACTCCTGGGAGTACTCGTGATGCTATAACGAGGGGAGTTGAGCTGTTGATTTCATCAGAACGCATCAGGTGCGATGGTGCGAGGGAGAGTTCCGAAGCGCCTCGTTTGATGAGGTGTGCGAAAGCCTGAGTGTTCGACTTGATCAGGCTCGATCGAGAGAGCTGAGAGCGGATCAAGAGTACCAGATGAAGAAAAAGTACTCACCTGAACTCAGGCAACATATAATAGAACTGGAGGCTCGGTATACGAAGAGAACCTTCACGAAGGCAAGAAGCAGGGGATACGGGCTGCGTCAAAATCGCCAAATGCAGCCAGGTCAAGATAGGGACACCGGACAGTGTAGACCTTTCAAACCGGTGGTCACGTTGTGGAAATTCGCTCGAGGCGAAAGGCAGGTGGTCGATAGTATAGTTAGGTCATGCAGTTAGACATACCCTGGAGCATTTCGGAGAGATTAGCGGACAAAGAAAGTCAAGGTTCAGTCTCAAGGCTTGATTCGTGGATGGGACTGGACCTATTTCCAACCATTGACCCAGGCCCCTGATCGTTGTGTCGCAGAAAGATGGAGGAGATCTGGATCAACCTTAGTGAACTCTTCGATATACGTCATTCAGTGAAATGGTGGTTGCGGGGATGCTGGGTCACCAACTACTCTTGGTGCTTCGGGCGGGTCATTCACCGGTTCTTGCAGGGGTCTCCATCTCAACCTGGAGAACGAACTCGAACTGAATCGAAACTCTTGCTTTATAGGGGGCTCAATCCACTCAATGGGGTGGGTTCCTTCCGGGCCAACAAATTGAACTGGGGCTCCGTTCGCACGGAAGTATCTGAATAAGCCCAGGGTGGTTGGCCCTAGGATTATAGGCTTTGAAAAATAGATTCAACCTATTTATTGCCGATCCAGTAGTAAATAGCGGCCAAGCTTAGGGAAGATGGAACTCCCAAGACTGAGTTGCATGGGAGGATAGGAGGTCGGGCGGGTCCAATAAACGCCGATTCCAGAGGTTCACTAGGGGTCTCGGACGGATTCATGGGGATCTTCTTCACCGGTATCTGCTGGGGAATCCGACTCATCCATTATGTGAGGTGCACTTTACGAAGGATCTGAAGTTCATACAAAATCAGGACCCGGGATAGGAGGAGGGAGCAAAAAACTGATTCATGCACCACCTTGAAAGTCCGCTCACATTCCACTCCTGATCCAGCTAGAGGGCACTACTGAAGATAGGAGGAATTCTCTGCTGCTCCAACTCTCCCGCGGACAAGAGATCAGATTCCCCTTCCAGAGGTATCAGTTACCAGTGACAGGAGCGATGAAGGCCTTCTAATCGGTGCTCGGATCAGAATCAGTTCAATCTTTTCCCCTTTTTTGACACCTATCAGATCTATTATCCCCCGTGGAATCGAGAACAGGAGAAAGAGGAAAGGAAAGGAAAGGAATGCTTATCGATCTTGAAGACTGAGACTCTTGTGACCGCCCACCCATCTGATTCAATCCAGAAAAAGCAGGCTTGTTCGACCAGAGATCAAAAGCTGCTCGGAAGAGGTCACTGATTGCCCGGAGTGACAGGCAGGATCAGATCGGAATCAGTCCCACTTTTTGTCGATTACCCCAAAAATGGATAGCCAGTCAGCATTGAATGCCACCAGTCATTATGGCCAGACATAATGGATGAGTCGGAGATGGCTCGAATCATTCTTTTTTGAGAAATAGTTCATAGATAAAGGAAGGAAAGACAAAGACTCTTCCTCTTCATGATGCATTACTCATCCTTAAAGCTGAGGGGCACCGACAGGCTTTGAGCACCCGGGATAGGAATTCCATAACCGATATGCCTCTTTCGGTGTTTTTGTCTATTACGCAGGGGCAAGTGAATTGATAGGATTGAATATCCCCCAGGGATGGCAGTTATCAGCAGCTTCGCCCACTTCTTTATTGAAACACAGGAATGGTAGGTAGGGTCGGGGAAGAGTTGTTTAGGGAGATAAGAACATTAGATCTCAGCCAAGGAGGCATGCTGATATGAGAGGGGCAGCTCTCAATTGAACTGATTGGACCGGAGGAGAAATGATCGATATGCCGTATCCGATGCAAGAGGGAATTAATTAACTGGAGGGTTTCAATATAGGCACTCTCTAGAGTCCTCGATCTTTGGAAGAATTCAACTATTGACGGCCATGAGTTTTGTACTGCCATTACGATCAAATCAGAAGGAAGTTTTTTACGGATTTGTTATACTTTTATCTATCGCCCGATGCGACTGTAGAAGTCCTCAAAATCATATAGATTGGAAGATCTATTAGAGATGAAGATCCGCTAAGGAAGTAGTTCTCTCTGGAAAATAGTTACTGATTAGAGGTGCATAATGAATGAAAATGCAACAGGAAGGCAGGAATGATTGAATCGAGTCAAATTGCGCTCCTCTGATACAGTCGGGGTATACAATATTCTAAGACTCCTTCAACAACGCCTCTAGTTCAGCTGCTCACCGCAGTCGAGGGCTCAAAATTCCTTTGATGCAGGTGGATTCAAAGCCTCTTGTTTAGGCACCTCTTTCTGGGGTTGCCTCTGACTCCTCCAGTGGATTGATCAGTCGATAACCTCCTTATGACTTCAGGGAGAGACAAGAGGTCAATGCTTTATGTGACAAAAATAGGTCTTTAAGATCTCCTAATCTGGCTGCTGGTGCGGGCTTATACCTGGCTGGATGGGACTTTCTAAATGAGTTGATTCCTGAAGCTTGATGTGGAAGCTACGGGAAAAAGAAATTGCCTTAAATTAAAGCTCTTGATTTGCCCGCCCCTATTCTCCTCATTCGACGCCCTTTCTAGTGCACATAAAGAAAAGGCCTCTCCTTCTTTCTTTCTTTTCTAGTTCAGAAGCTGGCCTTTAAAGCACCTCTAGTTCAATATCAAGCGGAAGCCCTATCTCCTCATTCGCCCGACATCCTTTTCTTAAGAAGAAAAGATCGGAGCCGGTTTCAGTCGATTGGATACCTCTAGTCATTCTCTACCAACTCCTTTCAAAGCTGGGAATTCCATATCTTTATATATTGGCCTATTCGAGCAGGTTATGGCATTCCTGTCTGTAAATGCATGCTTCTTTGATCGGCCCGTTCTGCCATCACTTTTTAAGAGGCCTTCGGCTAGGCGTTTCTTCGACGGCTTGGGAAAAGAACTTCACCGCTCATGGTCTTCCTACTCCGATCTCGCTTCGGGTTTACCACTAGTTGGGCTAGCTGGCTCTCTTTCCTATTACCAGACCTGCTTACTTACTTGTGTACCGGAAGCGGTTACGGTGACTTGCCTCTTTCCTTTTGTGCCTGCTTTCTTTCCTATTGCTTGTGTTGTGCCAGTTGAAGGGCCCAACTCCAGTAAGATTAGATAAATAGAAATAGGTTGTAGAGGAGAATGATAGAGGGACAGAGGTAACAGGACGGAGGGTTGGGGAGTCGATAAGGTAAGGTGACGGTAAAGGTCTTACAGAACCTTTGCTTGCTTTCCTACTGGCAGGCTTTCGATTGCTAATACGAGGAGATGAAATCGGCAAGACCTACTATTACGATTGATTGCTTTCCTGCCTGCTTGACTATTGCTTGTGTGCCTGTTCAATACCATAATACAAACTAGTAGAGCGAGGAGAAGAGGAGATTGCTAACCAGAGGAGATAGTTACCAGTGACTTTTCGATTGCTGGACTATTCCTGCTTGTGTGCTTTCCCGATGGCGATTGGTAATACGAGTTGCGCTTGCTAATACATACCTGCTTGCTTACTGGCTTGTTGCTATTTTTCCTATGTTGCCTTCGGTTGCTTTCATGTTCCTATTCATACTAACCACTAGTAGGGCGAGGGGAGAGTGACCAGTGACGAGTGACCATAGGGCTTTGGTAACCGGAGGAGTAGTTGCCTAGTAGCCAGCTGACTTACGAGTACCAGCAGCAGTGACGGTTACGCTTTCTTATGCCGCCTAACAAGCGAAGAAGAAAATCTTCCTGCTCCTTTGACACCCGCTCCTATTCCTATTATGACGATTGCGATGCCGATTGCTTGCTATTCTTATGTTGCCTATTCCTATTGTTTGCTATATTATTCCGGTGCCTGTAGCGATTCCTAATACCAGCTGGCTTGCTTGCGATTGAAGTGGCTTGTGTTGTGCCTGTTGGCGGTTTTTCCTTAGCGTTCTATCTATTATAACTATTCCGATGACTGGCTTTCCTGCTCCTGATCCTACTCCCGCTCCAGTTCCTATTCCTAACACGACAACCTCCTACACCCGCTCCTACTACCGGCAAGAGACGAGCTCCTACTCCTATTATTCCGTTGCAGTGGAGGTTTCGGTTTCTTATGCCAGTTTCAGGTTCCTTTTGTTCCTATTGCTTGTGTTCCAGTTGCCGGTTCATACTGACTATGTAGTATGCCGGTTGCCTATTCATCATACGAGACGAACTAACCAACCAGAGTGACAAAGCGAGGAAAGACTACTGCGAATACACCAGCTCCAGTTCCAGCTGCTGCTAAATATGCTCCTCTTCCTATAAAGAGTGACAAAGCGAGGAAAGACTAAAGCCAAGACTCATATTCCTATGTTGAGTATTCCGATTGCTTTCCCGATCGATTGCGGTTCCTGTTCCTACTGCTTGTGTTGTTTTCCTGCTCCTACTACCGGACTTGGAAAGAAAGGATAACATTACTATGACTCACAGGAGTGAGTTAGGGCACAGCTGTCGGCCCCCCCATCTCTCTCTGTACTATCGGAATTCAATAGGAGGGAAAGACGATTCTTCTTGGCTGGCTGCCCTGCCCGACGAAAGGTGGTTGTTCCTTACTAGTACCTCGCTTCTCCGAACCACTGACTGACCTGGTTGCTCGCAGAACATATGCTACGATCTGCCGGGTCTTTCCATATTGATTGCGCGCGGGTCTACGAGACATGGGACTTAGGGCAACTCTTACTCTTACTCCGGCTTCAGGCGGCGGCCCGGACGTGATGGAAGCATCTCGTATGTAGAATGTACACGGTTGGGTAGTAAGAGGATGATGCCTTCGGGTGTTCGCCTTTTGATTTAGTTTCCGAACGGCTTCTGCTTGTCGGGCAGCCTCACTTCATTCATGCATGGGCGTTCCACAAACGAAAGCGAACCAATGCCTTTCCTTTAGCGGCCGCGGTTCGCTGTTGGACAGAAGAGTATATTTCATTCTTTAATCTTTTATAAGATTCATTCATTATATTACTGATCATGTAAACGGAGACCTTTCTAAGGTTCCCTAGATCTTATCCCACCAAGGTCAAGGTGTTCAGATCAATGCCATCTAGGGTTCGATCAGTGGTAGCTGGGGTCATCTTACCAGGAGCAGATCGTAGGGTCTTATAGACACGAGACTGAAAGCTCCGTAGGGTTTACCCACTCTATCTAATAGTATAGGGGGTTGACCCACTCGACTAAAAGGAGAGGAACATGATTCTTTGATAGACTCTACCTTGCTCGAGCTGCTCCTCTTTCTTATTGATGGCTCCTGAGCGCTGTTCGTAGGAAAGCTCCGAGTTCCGTAAAATAAGAAGTGGTGCCCTTCCATCTCTAGCAGGTCTGGCGCTCACGTGACCGACAGTGATAGATCTGTCACTTCCTGGGGGAGTTCTGTTATGAGTGACGAGCGAATGCCCTATTGATCAAAGGTCATGAGCTCTGTTATGAACGGGCTTTCTTTCGTTGATCAGGAACCTCGCCCGCCATAGCGGAAGTGCATCCATTCCTTCGTATCGCTCCCCCTGACTGCAACTCTTTCGCTTGTTCATTAGGGCTCTGTGACAGGGGCGGGGCGGTCGCTTACGGGGCCTATCAGCCGGAAGCTCGAATCTTGAAATCGCTATCGGTGCAGAGAAAGAATTTCGTCATGCGTTCTCTCTCTTCCTTCCGTCATGCTACTGCTACTGTCATGTGCTATACATTTCTCCTCCCGTCCAGTGTTCCCTCTCTCATGTTATACAGAGTGGACCGCTCCCCTTTTTCTTAATCCAATGAATAGGCGAGGGCTTCGCTCGCTTAGAAGCAGGGGCGGGCAGCAGCAGCATTAATTCGTTCGCCCGCGCGTACATCTTCTATTGATCGCATACGATCATTGTGCCGGGAACCATACCGAACCAAGAGATCAAGGGTCGATGAACTGAGCTATATTGACGGTTGGTTGACTTCATTCGTTCTTTTCTAACTACTGATATTCTAGATTTTTCAAGAAAAGAACTACGCCACAACCGTGAAGGGGATACCAAAGGGGAGCTCCATGTCACCCGTGCTTATGAATATCTTCCTGCACCTCTTCAAATGATGTTCGTAAGGCAAGGCCTCCATCGGGTTGGACTCCAGTTAATGTCATATTTTTTATAATCACAAGGCAAGTGAGGAGGACAACCTAACCAACTACTGATATGGTCAGTTTTCTGGTTCCTTCTTGAAGTAGGCTTATGTTACGCTTAGTAATCTAACATTTGGATCGGTTCTGAATTGTAGCCATCAAAGGGTCCATCTGAAAGATTAGGTTTTCTATACACGGAGGAGCAAGCACTTGGGCTACGCAAAGTCAAGCCGTTGCAGCAAGATTCAAAACGGATGCACGTGCTAGCGCAACAAGCAACGGCTTTGAATCGCTTGCTCGGCTGCGCGTTAGCGCAACGGCTTTCGCGCTAGCGACTCAATCCGTTGCTTGTTGCTAGCGCGCGCATCCCGTTTTTCAGCTGGGGCTGAATCATTCAAATCATTCGAAGAAGGTTCTTCTGACTATAGATCGGAATAGAGATTATAGCAATTTCAATTTCATTTCCATTATGGTCCATGGATATCAATTTTGAGTTTTCCATATTTAGAAGTGGGTCTTGGAGTTTCATAGGTTGGCAAGAGCGTGAGGGGCACCCTTGACAAGGGGAATCCTGTTTATGTTCCCGCCAAAGGAGTCGGCTGCTCCTTTGCCTGCGAGCTTGGCCTATTTTAGTTCGGTAAAGTAGCGAACCCCGTAAAAAAATAGCCTTTTCCGGCATTGCATTTTTTGTCTTCTTTTTCATGGCCCAAAAGGAATTTTAAGATATTTATGTTTTCCAACGAAATTCCTTTTTAGCTTGTCCAGGCGGACTCGAAGAGGGCGGCTTTGCTCTGCTCATACACGCCAAACAATCACGAAGCTACTAAGCGAAGCGCGCGCTGGTTCTATCCTGTTACGTCAAGTCTTTACGTCTATAGCGGGTGCCTACCTTGCCGAACAAAAAGATAGTGGCTCAGCTGAATGGCAAGCCGGCTGAGAGTGTACCAAATACACAACCAAAAAAAATGAGCTCAACTATATGCTTAACACATGATGCCCAGGAATCCTCCAGACACGGGGGGATACGAATTCCTCCGCCTGGGACAAAGCATAGAGCTTGCCGGGCTGAGCCCCCGCTCCTTTTCCCTCTAAAACCCCTCACCTGAGGGTACCTTCGCTCCACTAGCCTGGATTGGCGGATGGAAGTACCAAGGTGCGTCTGGTGGTATCGTATATAAGATCACGGCTGCATTTAGGAGTGATGTTTCCCTCTTCTTAAAGCCGGCGGTGATCTCACTTTCGAAAGAGAGTCTCGACGTGGCGGTGTACACGTAGCTCCATAGCGCGGAGCTAGTCACTGGCTACAGGGCGACCGACCTACCGGACCGGAGGCGGCCGAGAATGTTGTCAAAAAGACCAACGACGATCTTGGAGGAGAAGAGGAGGAGGAGGAGCTAATTCGGACGGAATCGAATGATTACGAGATACACTATGAGACAAAGCCTACAGGGGAGAGCACTTAGACAATTAACTTTGAGTACAGGGAAGTCTGCTGGGAGGAATTCCTCCGGGCGTATTACGGTTTTTCACCGAGGGGGTGGATCGAAGCGATTGCAGCGAAGAATTGATCTGAAACGAAGCACTTCGTCTATGGGCATTGTAGAAAGGATAGAATATGACCCTAATCATTCTTCTCGGATCGCTCCAGTACGATGGATCGAGGGGGTGCAGCTACGCCGCCAGAGGAAATGCAACACGATAGAAGAGTTCGCTCCGCCGCGTAAGATCCTCGAACCTACCACGACCACCATCCGCGGCCTATTTTCGTTCTCTTCCCTGCCCGGGAAGGTGGATCAAAGAAAGGTAGCTTGCTTCTCTCCTAGACTGATGGCGGCTTATGTAGTGGTCGGCCTTCCTACCAGAATGCCTCCTTGGTCGAAGAGCCAAGCCAGCGCAGGAAGCAAAAAAACTTGCGTGAAGGACGTTTTCTTCTCTGCCCTCTCCTCTCCAAAAGCCAAGGGAGATACTGCATCCCTTTCCTTCGGTAGCTCTTTTGGTTTCCCAAGGATAGCGGTAGCAGGGGCAAAGCCCGCTTTCTTCGCTCCGCGAATGAGAGATAAACTCAAAGGAAAAAACACGTTCTCTCTTTGCGAGGTCTGAAAGTGGAGAACGCATAGCATTCTCTGGGCACATAGGATCAAACGTAAAGCAGCGTTTTCTTGGCAGAGTTTTAGGCGGCAAGAGACTTTAGGGCTTGTTGGAGCTGTTGAGCATAACGAATCGAAGCCGAAGACGGATCAAGGTAGCTTGCCTGCCAAGCCGATAGGCGAAGGGCCGAAGGATGGAGCGTGCAAAGTCGATCGTGCACCTGTCGTGTGACCCGTTGGTCCTAAGCAATGTCTTTCGCGAAGTGACCCACCTAGAAACAGCTCTCCTTTATGTTAGGGGGGCACTCAAATGGAACTTCGATCGGATGCGGGTATCCAATCCCGCCGCTGAGATGTCCAGCGGATTCTTGGGCCTTGACGAATGGCCGGCCACCTTTTACGTTAGAAGAGCAAAAGGCCCGGGGCATAGTAGGATGAACCAATGTGAATGAGTGTAAGCTTCGTTGCCTGAACACGATTGGTGCTGACCACACTAGGTGCTACCGTGGTAGCAAGAGAGGCCAGGCGGTGACAATTGAGAGGTTGTCACTGAGCATTCCTAGTCACACGGGAAGAGAGGTCAAATGGCAAGGCCATACGCCCATTTGGCTCCTCGCGGAGTATAGCTCACATCCAAACATCTGATTGGGGAACGGGGCAACGCCCATGAAGCTCCGGCGGAAAGGGAAGGCCTGCCAGGCCGTATGCCCATGGGTGTAGGATTCTTCGAAAAAGCGCAGGCTGACTCGGAGACCTGGGACAATGTTTGCAGTAAAAGTGGTTCTAGGTCGAATCCCACAGGGAGCAAATCAATAATCTCTTAGCCGAATGGGTAAAGTAATTGTGTGGGAAAAATAAATAACTAAAATTAAAAGAATAACAAACTAAACAAACAAGAGAAAATCAGTCTTACCGAATTTTGGTTCAAGGGTTCGGGTTGAATCGATTGGCCATCGATCCTAGGTACAATTTAGCATTCTTGCAATTCAAGCATTTAACCTTAGATTTATTAGGATAGCCATAATAAACCTTGTGTTTTCCTAATTCAGTTGACCAAACCCAGCATTCGATCAACACTTATCACCACTCAACTGGGTACGATAGCGTTCCATGTTAAACAGTGATAGCATTAAGATTTGTGAAAACAGTTAAACCAAAATAACAATAATTGAGATAGCTGCAATTACTGAATTTTGTTCCATCGATTCTTTTAGGTTGAACCATGTTAAAACATTGGTCAAAGGCTGTCACGAACAATTGACCCAAAAAGATAACAACCTAATTGCTACTTGTACCATTATTCGTGACAATTACGGATCACCGAAATCATGGATAGTAGTAGGAAAATCAACATTAATTCAGTTTGTTAGACTAATTAACATTAACATCCAATAAAAATGTGCACAAGAACCAATGAATACTTGAATTAAAAAGCAAGAAAATAAATTAACTACAGAACCTCACAATGACACAATCGAACCTCTCCCCTTGAACCAGAAAAAAGAAGCTTAGTTGCTCATGATCTGCGCAATCTCCATGCTTTGCTTCTCCATGGCCGAACTGATCTTCTTGAGTTGCTTGATCTTCTTGATGATCTCTTGGATCTTGGAATGAGTAATTGCTAGAGCTGGTTCACCCCCCTCTTTATATAGCCAAAGGAGAGGGCTGTTTTCCAACTCCTTCTAGGAGATCATCTTATCCTTAGGGAGTTTTGATCTTATCTTGAACTAATCCTATCCTATCTCTTATCTAATGCTCTAATCTCAATCTTCTTATCTCTCTAGGATTACATTCAAGAATTTAGATCTGATAAAACTCTCTCCTTGGAGATTACATTCGAAATTCGGACTCTTAACTCTTGAATTCGAGTTGGGCTGCTTCAGCTACTGACGGGTTTGTCGAAGTCCTCAAAATTAGTACTAGTCCCACAATAAAATATTTGCAATAAAAGTGGTTCTAGGTCGAATCCCACAGGGAGCAAATCAGTAATCTCTTAGCCGAATGGATAAAGTAATTATGTGGGAATATTAAATAACTAAAATTAAAAGAATAACAAACTAAACAAACAAGAGAAAATCAGTCTTATCGAATTCTGGTTCAAGGGTTCGGGTTGAATCGATTGGCCATCGATCCTAGGTACAATTCAGCATTCTTGCAATTCAAGCATTTAACCTTAGATTTATTAGGATAGCCATAATAAACCTTATGTTTTCCTAATTCAGTTGACCAAACCCAGCATTCGATCAACACTTATCACCACTCAACTGGGTATGATAGCGTTCCATGTTAAACAATGATAGCATTAAGATTTGTGAAAACAGTTAAACCAAAATAACAATAATTGAGATAGCTGCAATTACTGAATTTTGTTCCATCAATTCTTTTAGGTTGAACCATGTTAAAACATTGGTCAAAGGCTGTCACGAACAATTGACCCAAAAAGATATCAACCTAATTGCTACTTGTACCATTATTCGTGACAATTACGGATCACCGAAATCATGGATAGCAGTAGGAAAATCAACATTAATTCAGTTTGTCAGACTAATTAACATTAATATCCAATAAAAAATGTGCACAAGAACCAATGAATACTTGAATTAAAAAGAAATAAAATAAAGTAACTATAGAACCTCACAATGACACAATCGAACCTCCCCCCTTGAACCAGAAAAAGAAGCTTAGCTGCTCATGATCTGTGCAATCTCCATGCTTTGCTTCTCCATGGCCGAACTGATCTTCTTGAGTTGCTTGATGCTTGATTGCTGGATGATTGAGTGATTTCTAGAGCTGGTTCGCCCCCCTCTTTATATAGCCAAAGGAGATGGCTGTTTTCCAACTCCTTCTAGGAGATCATCTTATCCTTAGGGAGTATTGATCTTATCTTGAACTAATCATATCCTATCTCTTATCTAATGCTCTAATCTCAATCTTTTTATCTCTCTAGGATTACATTCAAGACTTTAGATCTGATAAAACTCTCTCCTTGGAGATTACATTCGAAATTCGGACTCTTAACTCTTGAATTCGAGTTGGGCTGTTTCAAGGTACTTCTGCGAGTTGGGCTTAAGTTGTGAAATGGGCCTGGCTGCGAACTTGCTCCGACTTTGGGCTCGTTTTCGTACTCGATGCGGGACGAATCTGTCAAAATCCAAAACATAAAAGTTGTGGGCCTTCCTTTCGTCTTTCTAATGCTTCTTGAATTGTCTAATTCGGTGTCCGGAATTGAGAGTTAGGCCTAGATTACTGACTGTCGCTGAAACTCTGCAAAATCACCCGATTTGTCCAGTTTTCTTCCAATTGCCTTCTTTATTGCCCTAAATCGAAATACAAGAGTAATGAGTCCATTTAAGTGATAAATAAATGTAAAAGAATGAATATTAGGGGATAAAATTAGGGTTCGTTTTGGTCTCATCAGCTACTTCTGCGAGTTGGGCTTAAGTTGTGAAATGAGCCTGGCTGCGAACTTGCTCCGACTTTGGGCTCGTTTTCGTACTTGATGTGGGCCGAATTTGTCAAAACCCAAAATATAAAAGTTGTGGGCCTTCCTTTCTTCTTTCTAATTCTTCTTGAATTGTCCAATTCGGTGTCCGGAATTGAGAGTTAGGCCCAGATTACTGACTATCGCCGAAACTGTGCAAAATCACCCGATTTGTCCAGTTTTCTTCCAATTGCCTTCTTTATTGCCCTAAATCGAAATACAAGAGTAATGAGTTCATTTAAATGATAAATAAACGTAAAAGAGTGAATATTAGGGGATAAAATTAGGGTTCGTTTTGGTCTCATCAAATCCCCCCACACTTAAACTTTGCCTGTCCTCGGTCAAGGCAAAAACTCAAGTAACACAAGAGAGACTAATTATTGATTTTCAATCTTTATTTTTCTCTACATGAGGCCTGGTTCATTTCATGCTTTAGTTCAGACTTGGTAACCTTTCCCCTTTCATCTCTTTCTCCCCTTTTTATTGTCCAAGAGTGATCGCAAATCACCATTCCTCATGGTCCCAAGTTAAATCGATAGTCAAGGAGACAAGCCTTCCAGGGCTGAAACTCCTTGGACTGCACGGGTGCTCATTGCTTTTAACAAACCAATTCAGCCAGATGCAATTACTTTCCTTTTAATCAAAACAAGGTGTGCTTATTGCCATAAGCTTGCTATGTATCACATCTTCACCACTTAGTGTGAATTCCTAGGATCTGAAGGTGAGAATGGGGTTGGGGTTCTAGGGTGAGTGCATTTTATGCTCCATCTCACCCTTGCCTTCTTTTCAAGATGTGAGTGCATTTTATGCTCCATCTCACACTTGCTTTCATTTCTAAATGTGAGTGCATTTTATGCTCCGTCTCACACTTGTTTTTTGTTTCTAGATGTGAGTGCATTTTATGCTCCATCTCACATTAGTTACTATTTTATTTTCAAACTCCTCTTTTTTTTTTTTTTTCACAAGAATCACAGGGTTTCACCGCCTGATCCATGAATTCATTGATCGTGGTCTCTATACGCCTAACACAGCAAGTTCTAGAATAATCAACCCATGTTTGACAGATAATTATGTGAAAATCAATCAAACCCTTATGCATCTTGCCTATTGATCGATTAAAATCATGAGGTACCATATGCAGCCAAGAAAGATTCAGTTAGTCATGCTTGCATCCTATCTTATCTATTCAGCCTAAGCACATGATTCCTGATAAGTTGAAATTGTTCAAGGATAAGTTTCTAGGGAGCAGAAATTTCAAGAAGATAAGGTATCCCAAATTTCCATCAGATTTCCGTAATCCCCCCACACTTAAGTTATACATTTTCCCTAATGTATGTGATTATGCATAAAGTAGAAGGATTTGGGGGTACTTCCCTGTTTGTCTTGTTGGGTTCCTGCTAAACACAAAAATCAAAACCAAACAAAATAACAAAATTAACTAAACACAATGGGTTGCCTCCCACAAGCGCAATTGTTTAACGTCGTTATACTCGACGTCCTCTTTTTTTTTCCTTAATCCAATAAATACCGTGGAATGTCCAACGAGATGTCTACCGTAGAGGGGACATTTGCATCCTCATGGAACATCTTCAATCGATGTCCATTCACCTTAAAGATCTTACCTGTGTCGAGACTTTTGATCTCTACTGCACCATAGGGAAAAACATTAGTCACAGTAAACGGTCCCATCCACCTGGAACGCAGCTTACCTGGCATGAGTTGAAGTCGAGAATTATACAATAAGGCTTTTTGTCCAATTTTAAATTATTTTCTTAAGAGTGCATTGTCATGGAACGATTTGGTCTTTTCTTTGTAGATTCTTGAATTCTCGTATGCCTCTAACCTCAACTCTTCCAACTCTTGCAACTGGAGCTTCCTTTCCTTCCCTGCTTCTTCCATATTCATGTTGCATTGCTTGATTGCCCAATAGGCCCTATGTTCAATTTCCACCGGCAAGTGGCAAGATTTGCCAAAAATTAACCTGTAAGGGGACATACCTATTGGGGTCTTGTAAGCTGTCCGATATGCCCAGAGAGCATCATCTAGACGTAGGTTCCAATCCTTCCTTCCTGGATTCACGGTCTTTTCCAAGATGGACTTTACCTCTCTATTGGAAATTTCAGCTTGCCCGTTAGTCTGGGGATGATAAGCAGTGGCAATTCGGTGATGCACCCCATATCTTCTCAACAAGGCTTCAACTGTTCTATTGCAAAAATGGGTCCCTTGATCGCTTATGATGGCTCGAGGAATGCCAAACCTACTGAAAATGTTAGACTTTATAAACCCTACAACACATTTAGAATCATCAGTTTTGGTGGCCTTGGCTTCCACCCATTTTGAGACATAATCGATTGCCAAAAGTATGTAAGAAAAACCACAAGATGGGGGAAAGGGTCCCATGAAATCAATGCCCCAAACATCAAATATTTCACATATAAGAATGGGGGTTTGGGGCATCTCATTCCTGCGAGACAGTGTACCTGTTTGTTGACATCTTTCACAGTTTTTAGAAAACAAGTAGGCATCTCTAAATAGGGTGGCCCAATATAGCCCACTATCCAAGACCTTTCGAGCAGTCCTCTTTGGCCCAAAATGGCCCCCACAAGCATAATTATGACAAAACTTTAGAATTGACATCTGCTCCTCCTCAGGGACACATCTCCTAATCATTTGGTCAGAACAAAATTTCCATAGGTAGGGTTCGTCCCATACATAATATTTTGCCTCATACTTGACTTTATTCTTTATGGATCTGCTAAGGTTATTAGGCAAAATTCCCGTAACCAAGTAATTCACAATGTCAGCATACCATGGAGTCATACCTCTCATGTGAAACAACTGCTCATCAGGAAACAACTCACAAATGGGAGAGGAGTCATCGTCTTTCACCAACCTACTTAGGTGATCAGCCACCGAATTTTCAGCTCCCCTTCGATCCTTGATTTCTAGATCGAACTCTTGGAGCAAGAGTATCCACCTTATCAGCCTCGGTTTCGACTCCTTCTTTGCTAGTAGGTATCTCAAAGCTGCATGGTCAGAAAAAACAATCACTTTAGAGCCAAGAAAATATGACCTAAATTTGTCTAAAGCAAACACAATAGCTAATAACTCTTTTTCAGTGGTTGTGTAATTGCTCTGTGCAGCATTCAACGTTTTGGAAGCGTAGTGAATGACATGGCTCTTCCCATTTATTTGCTGTCCTAGAACAGCCCCTACTGCATAATTACTTGCATCTGTCATGATTTCAAAGGGCAAGTTCCAATCGGGTGGTTGAATGATGGGTGCAATGGTTAATAAATTTTTAAGCTTGTTAAAAGCTTCCTTGCACTCATCATCAAAATCGAAAGGCGCATCTTTTTGCAGCAAACTGGACAATGGCAGAGCAATTTTTGAAAAATCTTTGATGAACTTGCGATAAAAGCCTGCATGTCCAAGAAAAGAACGAACCTCCCTAACATTTGTAGGGTAAGGTAAACTCACAATCAAATCAATTTTTGCCTTGTCGACTTCTATTCCTCTGGCTGAAACTACATGTCCCAACACAATACCCTCCTTCACCATAAAATGACATTTTTCATAGTTTAAGACAAGATTTGTTTCCACACACCTATTCAGAATTTTACTTAAACTATTCAAACAATCATCAAACGAATCACCATAAACAGTAAAATCATCCATGAACACTTCAATGCATTTTTCAATAAAATCAGAAAATATGCTCATCATGCATCTTTGAAAAGTGCCTGGAGCGTTACACAAACCAAAGGGCATTCGTCTGTAGGTGAAGGTGCCGAATGGACAAGTGAATGTCGTTTTCTCTTGGTCCTCCTGCGCAATAACAATCTGATAATACCCGGAGAATCCATCGAGAAAACAAAAGAAAGCCTTACCTGCCAGTCTCTCTAGCATCTGATCAATGAAGGGTAGGGGAAAATGGTCATTTCGAGTGGCCAAGTTGAGTTTTCGAAAATCTATTACCATTCGCCAGCCACCTTGTACCCTCATGGGAATTAGTTCATTATTTTTACTTTTTACTAAAGTCATCCCAGTTTTCTTAGGCACAACATGAATAGGACTTACCCATTTGCTATCTGAAATTGGATAAATTATCCCTTCATCTAACAGTTTAAGCACCTCTTTCATTACTACCTCTTTCATCACCGGGTTGAGTTTTCTTTGTGGTTCTCTAACTGGTTTAGCATCATCTTCCAAAAGGATCCTATGCATGCAAATCGAGGGGCTGACCCCTTTTATGTCGGCTAGGGTCCAGCCAATCGCCTCCTTATGGTCCTTTAGGACATTGATGAGCCTCTCCTCTTGCTCCTCAGTCAACCCTTTTGCAATGAACACAGGCAGTGTCTCTTTTTCACCCAAGTAGGCATATTTTAGGTGATCAGGTAGGGTCTTTAGTTCCAGCTCCGGAGCCTACAAAACAGAGGGCAGCAGCCTTGCGTGAGAAACCTTTGATTGAACATCAGAAATCCTTACCTCCTGTTTAGGTTCTAGAGTATCATAGGATGCATCGATCTCCTCCTCCCTGTCCGATTGTGCCTTATATTCTAGCTCATCATCCATGTCCTCCTCTCCAAAGACTTCCTGCACAATCGAATCGATAGTATCAATAGAGCAGATCGAATGACACTCACTAGGATATTTCATCGCATCAAAAATATTAAATTTTACAATCTCTCCATCAAACTCGACGGAGAGGGTACCCTCGTCCACATCTATTTTGGTCTTGGCCGTTCTCATGAATGGACGACCTAATAGAAGTGGGGCTGAACTCGTGGTTGTGTCTTCTTCCATCTTCAGGATGTAAAAATCAGCTGGAAAGATCAAATCGTTAACCTGCACTAATACATCCTCAATAATTCCTTCTGGGTATGCATTAGAACGATCAGCCAATTGAATAACAACTCTAGTCTCTTTTAAAGGACCTAGTCTCAATGCACAGTAAATCGAGTATGGCATGACATTAATAGATGCACCTAAGTCCAGCATGGCACGCTCGATTCGTTTATTACCAATCACACAGGGTAGGGTAAACATACCTGGATCAGCACGCTTTTCTGGCAGGGTCCTCTTGATCATGGATGAAACGTTCTCTCCTACTCTTACCTTTTCATCAATTCGCAGCCTCCTCTTGTTAGTGCAAAACTCTTTCAAAAATTTTGCATATTTAGGGATTTGTTTTATTGCATCTAGCAAGGGAATGTTGATCTCCACCTTCCTGAAGGTTTCTAACACTTCTTGTTCATATTCCTCTTTCTTTGAAATTGCCAACCTGCTAGGAAAAGGTGGTACAACATTAGTAACCTTAGGGAGAGGGGGGTCTGATTTTACCTCAATGGGGCTATCGTTTGACCCTTGTCCTTCCTCTTCCTTGGCTGCCTTCGATGGTGAACTTGGTTGGGACTGCAACTCTCTTCCGCTTCTCAACACCACCACACTTGCATTCTCTTTCGGATTAACTACCGTTTGTGAGGGTAGTTTCCCAGAGTTCTGCGCCTCCAACTTGCTGATGGAAGTGGCAAGTTGGCTAATTTGGTTCCCCAAATTCTGAATGCTAGCTCTTGTTTCCTGCTGAAATTGCTGAGTATTAGTAGCTAGAGCCTTAACTATTTCATCCAAAGACATACCTGAATTTGGGGGTTGGCTTTGCGCTGTGATGGGTGTTGAAAACTGGGGCTGTCGACTGAGAAATTGGGGCTGATATTTCTGCTGTCCTCCTTGGGTCCCGTAGCTTAAGTTTGGATGATCTCTCCACCCCGGATTGTAATGATTGGAGTAAGGATCATACTTTCGTTGGGGCTGGCCCGGGAATCCTCCCATGGCATTGACTTGCTGCATCGGGCCATCTTGTAATGATGGACACATGTCCATAGGATGGCCAGGAATCGAACAGATACCACACACCTTGGCAGTTTGTAACTGTCCTGCTGCGAGCTGCTTAACCAAGGCAGTTAAATCAGAAATCTGGTTTTCTAAATTTGCATGGCTTACCTCGTTAACCCTTCGAATGGTACCTTCTGTCCTTGTACCAAATTGCTGAGAATTTTTGGCCATATTGGAGATTAATTCCCTGGCTGCTTCAGGTGTCTTGTTCACTAGAGCTCCTCCACTGGCTGCATCGACCATACTTCTATCCATGGGCTGAAGCCCTTCATAGAAGTATTGGATTAACAATTGTTCAGGAATTTGGTGGTGGGGACAACTAGCAACAAGTTGCTTAAACCTTTCCCAATATTCATATAATGTCTCACCACCAAATTTCCGAACTCCACATATTTCTTTTCTTATATTTGCAGCCCGGGATGCAGGAAAATATTTATCTAAAAATAGCCTATTCATTTCATCCCATGTGCGTACTGAACCGGGAGGGAGAATATACAACCAATCCTTTGCTTTATCTCTTAAAGTAAATGGAAAGGCTATGAGTTTTACCTGGTCCTCGGTCATACTGTGGGGTTTCATGCTTGAACAGACGACATGAAATTCCTTTAGATGTTTGTGAGGGTCCTCACCTGGGAAACCATGAAACAGAGGTAATAATTGAATCAAACTAGATTTGAGTTCAAAGGCTACCTCAAGAGTGGGGTACGTGATGCATAAAGGTTGTTGGTTCATAATTGGTGCAGCCAACTCCCTTAATGTCCTCTCTCTGTCAGCCATTCTTTCTACTTCTTCGAAGATGGGAAGATCACAATCTGAATTCACCTTCTTTGGTGAATGATCCTTCCTTTGCTTCGCCTCCTTTCTTAAACGACGGGTGGTCCTCTCAATTTCGGGATTGTACTCGAGTTCACCTCGTTGAGAAGCACGAGTCATAAAACAAAAGAGGTTAACAAGAGGAAGGTAATAGCAAAGAAATTAAAGTTGCTCCCCGGCAACGGCGCCATGCTGCGACCATGGGCCATAAGTACTTGGCCCATGAAGACTCGTTAGTGGCTCTTGCGCACACCATGGCTGAATGCACATCATTGCCATGGTGTCCTTCAAGGTCATTGGATGACCCCTCTTTGTTTGGTGGGCCCCCACAACCCTGAAAAGGGATGCGTACGGAACCCCTAGCCGATTAAGGCCCACCAGAAATCTGACTTTATGAAAGTCAGTGGGAGCCACTCTGGTTTGACCTAAATTAAAACTAGGGCGTTTTTGTTCCCTCTAGCAAATATGAATGCATGTGATAGGGAGACCCATATGATGGACTCTCTAAAGGCCTTCCGTCATTAGCACAATGATGGGTCCTTCAGTAATGAGGAAACGCACCATAAAATTGGGCTATCCATTTGCTGTTGGATCTTTTAGAGTGTTTCATAAGATGATAGGGGCGTCATAGACCGATGTGGGAGGGGCTTCACCAGAAAATGGGAACTCTCTCACGGTACCTTGGCGTAACCTGAATATGATGGGTAAGCACTCACTGGACAGAAAGGTTTACCTGAAAACGGCTCTGAACCTTGTCTGACAGAGGCCAAAGGGAAACTCATTTGATGAGTGGATATGATCCGTCACAGAAAGGTGGTGAGGTTATGCAGCTGAAACAGTTGGCTTCACGCACCCCATGTGATTTCCCACATTTCCAGAGACATTTCATCGTCTCCGTCACTGAGAAAGGAGGGAAATCTCAGAGATGAACAAATGGGAATGGAACATAGATTAAAAGCCATATCTATGTAGGTAACATGAATCAAACTAAGGTTGTCGACTAACTGATGGAAACCAAACTACCGGTAGTTGATTTCAATCGTTGAAATTTTGTTTTGCAAAATTAATATATTTATATATATATGTACGGTTTCGAATTGTTTGCAAATGGTTTTAATTCCCGGGATCCATGTGAGAGGAGAGTGCGGCACTGTTCCTTGCAGCCGAGGGAGAGGTCCTCTCTTGTCGGGCAGTGCTTGATCATTAAGGGCTGAGAGGTTAAGTGTAAGACCATTGAGAATAATACCTGATGGGCTAATCTTGCACCTGTCCACAGTCCCTGGGTTTTTATAAGATGGCTTGGCCCAGGGACCACTTAATGTAAGTGTTGGGCCCATAGGGTCCATATGATGGACTCAAGGGGTTCATTGAGTTTTTTAGTGAATTCGGCTGGGCCTTGTTTTAGAGGCTGGGCCGAACCCATGTGGCTGGTGTGTAGATCAATACTGGGTCCCACGCCATACAAAGAAGCCCAACTGGGCAGCAGATTGGAAAGTAATTAGACACTGAACACTTAATGGGCCAGAAGCCCATTTCGAGGTGGGCTGATATGATCACCCATCCTTGGGGCGAATTTGAGATTAAAGTTAGTAAAAGGATTGGGCCTTTAGCCTTATCCACTCTTAGAGACCAAATTCAAATTAGATTTGAATCTGGTAACCTCCTGATAAGATCAGGAGTAAGCTAACTCTATCTGCAGAAAGGATTAAGATTATCCCCTATCCAAATACTGATTTGGATTGGGATAACTCCTAATAAGGAGGTTTCTTAATCAAGAAGAAAGGAGGAGATTTCGAACCAAGAAAAATCGCAAGAAAGGTTCCTGCGAATTCAGATCAGATCTCATACTCTCTAGAAAAAGAGAAAAAGCAGTTCAACCTTTTTCGTTTTGGAGATCTCCTCCTGCCGCCGCCATCTGCCATTGCAAGATTAGATCTTTGTAGAAAAGAAAGTCAAGAAATCTGTTCTTGACATCAGTCTTGCAAGAAAGACTGAAAAGGATTCAGTGTTTAGTGTTTCCAGAGGATTCTTGTGAAGGATCCAGTGTGTAGGACGCACCCTACTGGTTCTGTTCCATCCACAGTTGTGTCATCTTCAGCAGGAACGGATCTTGGAGCATTCTTTGGGTGTGAACACCAACTTTGGGAGATACTGCTTCTCCGGATCAGGTATATTCCTCCCATTTATCTTTTGGTACAGATCTGGTTTGATTATGGTTCAAGTAGGATCCTTGAATATTGTATTCTAAACTTAGGGAATATGATTCCCAGTTGGGAGAAGGTAGAAAATTTTTGAAATTCACCCACCCATTCCGCAACCTTTATGGCGTCCATTAGATGGATCCTACCCTTCTTTCAGACAATCCTTCGTTGTTTGTCCATAATTGGAAGAGCAAGTTCTTCTTCATCTCATGCCCCAAGGGTTGGTCATTTAAGTCAGGCTAGGGGGAGATGCACCTGACTGTCGAGAAGGTTGTGCCTTTACTTTGGGTCAATGAAGCCATCACGGTATCCCATCTACTCATGTTGGGGACACTCTGGGCCAAGTCCCTGGTTGAGGTGGAGCTTCCCTTAGTCTTCACGGGGCTTAGTCTTGCTCTCCTCGGTAGGAGAAGTCTTGTTGCCGGATTTTGACACGTCGTGCTTTCACTTTGCTTGGAGGTACTGATTTTTGCTATCTTTTTTGTAGAGATGCTATTGGACGCGAAGAGAATGCTGTTGGAGAGTGCTCTAGCTAAGAAGAAGGCCCCGGGCGAGGGCACGTCGGGGGGCAGACGTCGAGGAGGCCCATTAAGAGGATGTCCGTTCTTGCCGAGAGGACGCCTGCACCCATCGAGTGGACTCCTCGGCCACAAGCCCCTGCGGTCGGAGGGGGTAACCAAGAGAAGAGGCCGATTTAGGGGAGACTGAGCAGAAGAGGCCAGCCGAGGCATCTCATCCCCCTTCCTGGGAAGAGATTGGCATGCAAGGACCACCCAACCGAGGGTGGCAAGAGAGGAGGCGAGGCCGTAGTTGCTCAAAGGTGGCCTCCAGCAAAGAGGCCTATGACCGGGCCTTCATCCAATCCTCATTCTACGTCGGTGCCTGCGGAGGAGGGGGAACTTGTCACAGACAAGTGTTCCATCCCTAGTGGGATGTCTGAGAGGGGGATTCCATTGATGCCGAGGGGGTTGGCCGAGCCCTGATAAAGGGAATGATCCCTCAAGGGGATCACCTCACCATGATGAATGGTGACCCTCTTGTCATTCGGGATGAGGGCCTGGACTTCCTAGCTAAGGTATGTTTCATCCTCCATTGTTTCACTGGTTGCTTTTCATTAGTTAACTGTGTTGATGAAGATGCGTTTGTTGTAGGTCTTTCAGCATTACGTTGGCCTGGGGGATCAAGTCGGGCTCCCCCTTGACCATCTGGACCAAGTTGCAAAGAAGAATGAGTAGCTCGTAGTGTGGGTGGCTTTGACAGAGATTAGCCGGGACAAGACCCTCTCGGCTTTGGGAGAGAAGAAGTAGCTCCATCAGATGTTGGAGGATGAGATGAAGGCGGAAAAGGCAGGGACCGCCAGGCTTTAGGAGCAATTAAAGAAGTCCGAGCTCGAGCATGCCTGTCTTAATGGGGTCGCATTGGAGGCCCGGAAGTGGGCTGCAGTGGCCAAGGTGCGGGCAATCAAGGCCAAGGTGCGGGTTACAGAGGCCGAGATGAATGACAAAGATGCTGTCCTTGCTTGGAAGCCGACGATGGAGTATTAAAAGTGCTTTGCCGACTATGTGGCTTAAGCCTACTTGGAAGGGATTGAAGACACAAAAAGGGGTTGCTGAGGTTGATTGATGAACCTACAATTTATCTATAATTTTTGAGGACTTTAGCATGGATTTTTATGCTGGTTTTATTAATTTTTGCCTTAATTTAGTTTAATGCTAAGAATAAGTTTCATGGGTAATTAATCCAAGAAAATGAAGGATCAAAAAGACCAAATTCAGCCCAGCCCGGTTGTGGAAGCAAAAGAGAGCACTTCGGCCCAAGAAGAGCAAGTGGATTCATTGAGAAAACCCAAGAAAAGAAAGCCTAGCTAAGAATAGAATTCGGCCCAGCAATGAAGGCCCATTCTCAGCCCAAAAGAGCAACTCAATGTATAGCTATCATGTGCTAAGAGAGAGCCTAAGTGCAGCCCAAATAGCAGCCCTTAGGAGGCTTTCAAGAGAGCTCTAGAAAGCTCAAGAAAGGGGTGTAATACACCCCATTCTAGAGGCTTCAAGAAGGGGCAAGAGTCCCCTTGAAAAATTATACAAGGAGACCTCTAGGAGGGGGGGAGTGGTGTTCAATTGCTTGAGAGGAAGGCTCTCCCACTCTTAGAAGTTCGGCCACCTTGAGAGAAGAGAAGAGAAGAAGGTTAGGCGCAAGGAAGAAGAAGAAGAAGGGCTGAAGAAAGTTCAAGACAAGCAAGCTAGAAAAGAAGGTGAGTTCAAAATTGGGGGTTTGTGATTCAAAGATCATTTGTAATAACTCAATTGTAGTTTCATTCTCCTTTAATTTGAATTTTGTTTCTTTATTATATTTTCTTTCTTCTTTCTCATTCTTCCATTCTTCCTTGATGTATTTTATCTTGTAAAATTTCAGTTCAGCAATTTAATTCTTTTTGATTCATTCGAATGGTCATGAATTGTACTTGGAGTTTCTTGAATAAGGGTGTTTTTGTAGATTAATTCGGCCAACTATCTGAGATTGCAAGATCTGAATTGCTTGAAAGAGAATTCAGATCTGCAATTTTCAGATTGGCCGAATGGATCTAAAGCTTGGAATTCCTAGAGTTCTTGAGAGAAACTCTAGGAATTCAGATCTACTACTCAAGAATTGAATTGGATGCAAGATTAGAGATAACTTGCACAATTCAGTTGGTGATCAATTCAGTTTTCAATTGATGCCTTAGAAGTGTTTGAAGAAATGCATGCATGGGGATTAGATTCTTGTTAGAGATAGAAGAATTGTCACTTATGCATAGGATGAACATGTGCTTGAGAGAGGCTGTTCATGACCTTGGGGTTTCACTAAACCAAGGCTCAATTATGATTTATTCGAATGATCCAAATTGATGGATTGTTGAATTCTGAGATTGAAATTTATTGCTTACTCTTCTAACATGATTTGAAGGCAATTGGACCAATGATTTAGATAAATTTTAATTTAGGACTTTTAGCTTTCATTAAAGTTTTGATTTATTTGTTAATCAGATAAGAAGTACTCAATTTAGTATTGATACTTGTTTCCTAAATCCTCGTGAGAACGATACTTTATTCACTATTTTATTACTTGAACGGCTAGTGCACTTGCTAGTGTCACAATGAGCCAGACATCAAGTTTTTGGCGCCGTTTCCAGGGATTTAGGGAAGCAATATTAGGAAACATTGGGCATTCTTAATCTGGCCTCAGTCATCATTGCATTCATAGAAGGTTTTAATTGCTTCATTTTACATTTTAGCCTTGAATGCAACAGCTGTACTGATTTAATTATGTTTCTTCTTTTCTTCAGTAGATGTAGATTACTTCATTTCCTTGTTTCAGTTTCATTTTAATAAAGATAGATTTCCTTTCCTTTCAATCTTGGTGTTGTTACATTCAAAAAGAAAAAAAAAAGAAGAAAAATTCATAACAACATAAGTTTTGCAGATCTGAGTTGCATTCGGCACTCAGATCAGCAGAACTCAGACCTACAGCACTCTGCCGAAAAGACTTAGTTAGTTTGTGTTTCAGCCTTTTATTTTATTTTTATTTTTTTTTCATTACAAAAAGAAAAAAATATATATAAAGTGAAAAGGAGAAAAAAAAAGAGATCATATGAACAATAAGAGGGGCAATTGAGAGTTCAGATCAGTACTCAGATCTGAGTTCAGATCTGAATTCTGCTACAGCAGACCTGCAACAGTTCAGATCTGAATTCCTCTTAACACAGATCTGAACTGATGCAAATTTGCGGTGAATTGGGTGTCATAACCACTCCAATTTACCATAGGACACTTCTGCTACTCCTCAAAGGCAATTTGGTAGTAATGACTGAAGGTAAGGCAATTGAGAATTCAGATCCAAACTCAGACTTGAGTTCAAATCTGAATTCTATTGGTACTGATCTGCTTAGTTCAGATCTGAATTCCTTTGATACATCCAACCTGCCTTAAGGGTGAATGGATAGCAAAGAATGAGTGAAATTCAAATCTGAAATGCAGTTGATATGGATAGCAAAGAACTAATTTTTAATTCTGCATCTTAGAATTCAGATTTGAATGCAGAAGCTTTCATTACTGATGAAGCTGGTCTTCTTTCCTAATGCTGAATTGCTTCATCTTTGGTTCCTGTTTTAGTTTAGGTAGTTTAGTTGATTGCTGGTTTTGTTTATAAAAAATTTCATTATTGATTTCTTTAACTGTTAGCTGATTTCAGTTCTGTACAAATCTGCATATAGTATTCTTCATTATTGATATTACTACTCTATTTGTTTTCTATTGCTGATTTGTTTGGTTTTGATTACTGTTTTAGTGCTGCTAGTTTAGCTGGTTTTTGGTTCTATATAGCTCATAAAAATAGGGGAGTTCAGATCTGTACACAGTAGATTTCAGTACTAAAATCAAAAATCAGATCTGAGCAAACCGAAAAAAAAAAAAGAGATTTTGTTCAGTAGTATAGTTTCATTACTGCTTTGTGTTTTATTTCATCTCAAAAGAAAAGAAAAAAAATCAGATCCCAGCAGCCACACCATGGTAAATACAGGTCTGATTTCATATCTTTTTACTACTGATTGATTTCGGTTTTGTGCAGATCTGTATACAGCATGTTTCATTGCTGATATCAGTGGGTTATCCTGCTGATTTGCTCAGTTTCAGTATGGATACTCTAGCTGGTGTTTGGTGATGCATAGCTCATCAAAACAGTGGGCTCAGATCTGATATTTAGTAGCCTTCCAATATGGAAATCAGACCTGAGCACAACTGTACTGTTATCAGTAGCTGCTGTCATATTTATTGTTGTTCTCAGTGGCTTCTGAGATTTCAAAGCTAATCTCAATGTTGTGTAGAACTGATGTCTGAAATTGCTATCTCACAATCCTTTATACACTGATTTCATTTTTGTGTATTGACCTTCAGTAGCATAGAATAGCCTTTTAATATGAAGATCAGACCTGAACACAATCACTGCTGATCCGCATTTGGCTGTCCTTAGTAGCTGCTAAGATTTCAGATCTGATTTCAGAACTGTATATTACTGTTCTTAGTAGCTATTGAGATTTCAACTCTCAACAGTTCAGATCTATTTTGGCAATATAAAGAAAAGGAATTTGTAAACTATTGTTCTACTCAGAGATTATTGAATACAGACCTGTTTGTAAATTGCTACTGAATTCTGTATATTGAATAAGATGTTGATCTGTTTTTAGTTAGCTGCATTTATTTATTTTAGGATGTAGGTTTGTATATTCCAATACTTTACTATACATTTTCAGTTGTAATAAGGTTAGTTATTTTATGAATATTGGCTTGTTTATTGCCTTGACTTTCGCAGTTTCTAACAAGCAGAGTCGAGCTGGAGGAAATCCTCTACGACCCGAAGATTGAAAGAACTCTTTGTGTCCGACTAAGAGCAGCCAAACAAGTCCAGCAAGAAGCTCAAGAAGCTCAAGAGGCTCAAGAAATGGCTGAGCAGAGGACTATGATGGACTATGCCAAACCCACTCTCACTGGAGCTGCCTCTAGCATTATCAAGCCCAATATTGCTGCTAACAACTTTGAGATCAGACCTGCCATCATACAAATGATTCAAAACATGGTGCAATTCTGTGGATTGGCCCACGAAGATCCAAATGCACACATTTCTAACTTTTTAGAAATTTGTGACACCTTCAAACACAATGGGGTAAGTGATGATGCCATTAGGTTGAGGTTATTCCCATTTTCTTTGAAGGATAAAGCCAAAGCATGGCTGAATTCATAACCGGCAGGATCAATAGCTACGTGGGATTAAATGGCCAGCCGTTTTCTCTCTAAATATTTTCCCCTTCTAAAACTGCTAAAATGAGGAATGACATCACTACTTTTTTCCAGCAAGAGGGGGAATCTTTATACGAGTCATGGGAACGCTACAAGGAGCTGTTAAGGAGAGTTCCTCACCATGGCCTCCCCATTTGACTGCAAGTGCAGACTTTCTATAATGGTCTTACTGACTCAAATAAGACCATATTAGATGCTGCAGCCAGAGGGTCCATAAATAATAAAACTCCTGAGGTTGCCTATGCACTTATTGAGGAAATGGCAGCCAACAACTATCAATGGCATTCTGAAAGAACTCAAACTAGGAAGCAGTATGGCTTGCATAACGTTGATACTTATATGGCACTATCTGCACAAATAGAAGCACTCAGTAAGAAAATAGATGAAATGCAGATAGCTGCCATGCATGTGCAGCCTCTTAATTCTGAATTGTGTGGGGGAGGCCACATCAGTACTGACTGCCAAGTTGGCAATCAGTTCAGGCCATCTACTGAACAAGTTGACTATGTCAGCAATTCGTCAAGACAGCAGGGTTATCAGAGTCACCATACTTTTCATCCAGGATGGAGGGGACATTCAAACCAGTCCTGGCCAAATCAGCATACTTCCAAGCCATTCCACCAGACTTATCATCAGCCTGAACCAAAGTCCAATTTGGAGGAACTGATGACAAAATTTATAACAGGTGCAGAAATTAGATTCCAGAACCAGGAATCCTCAATCAAAAACCTGGAAAACCAAGTGGGGCAATTGGCACAATTAATCTCTTCCAGACTGTCGGGAACTCTTCCAAGCAACATTGAAGTGAATCCATGAGAGCAGATGCAAGCTATTACCTTAAGGAGTGGAAAAGAGTTGCCCGAGGTAAAAAAGAAGAATTGGGCTGAACCCAAGGTAGAAACAAGCCTTGGGACCGGACAACAGAAGACGGAACAACCAGAAGCACAACAAGGGATGTACTAGCAGCCACAAGTTCCATTCCCTAACAGGCTAAAGCAACAAAAATTGGAAAAGGAATTTGGTAAGTTTCTTGAAATATTTAAAAGTTTACATATTAATATTCCTTTTGTTGATGCTTTAGCCCAGATGCCACACTATGCAAGGTTTTTGAAGGAATTATTGGCAAACAAAAGAAAACTGGGAGATGTGGCTACAGTTGCTTTAAATGAGGAATGTTCTGCTATCCTTCTGAACAAGCTGCCTTAGAAACTTAAAGATCCAGGGAGTTTCACTATTCCTTGTACCATTGGCAGTTTAAAAATTGAAAAAGCTTTATGTGACCTGGGAGCTAGCATCAATTTAATGCCATATTCTATCTTCAAGAAATTGGGGTTGAATGAACCCCAACCCACTAAAGTGGCATTACAATTGGTTGATAGATCCATCAGACATCCTAGGGGGATCATAGAAGATGTGTTAGTTAAAGTTGACAAATTCATTTTTCCAGTTGATTTCATTGTGTTAGACATGCAAGAAGATGTGGAGGTCCCGTTTATCCTAGGGAGAACTTTCCTGGCTACTAGGAAAGCAATGATTGATGTCCAACAAGGACAACTCAGCCTTAGGATACAAGATGAGGAGATAACTTTTAAAATGTCTGATGCTATGAAACATGCACCCTCTAGTGATGATTCTTGTTTTATGATTGATGCCATTGAATTGACAATTGATGAATGCTTCCAGGTAAGTAGAATAACTGATCCTCTCAAACTCTGCCTCCAGCAGGGAGAAATTGAACAAGGAGAAAATAAAGAAATAAACCTTATGATAGCATACCTGAATGATAAGCCTTAATTCAAGGGAAAGGGGTTTCTTAAATTAGAGAACTTAGGCAAATTGCCTGGATTATCAGGTAAGCCATCCCCCCAAGAACCCCCCACCCTTGAACTGAAGCAATTACCATCCCATTTAGAGTATGCTTTCCTTGAGGAACCATCAGATCTCCCCGTGATAATTTCCGCAGCACTGAATCCCTTACAAAGAGAAAAATTATTAAGAGTGATGTAGGAACACAAAAATGCTATAGCTTGGAAGGTAAAAGATATCAAAGGCATTAATCCATCAATCTGCACTCACAGAATTTTGATGGAAGAGGATAGCAAGCCTTCCGTTCAGCCCCAAAGGCGCCTGAACCCCAACATGAAAGAAGTGGTAAAGGCTGAAATAATTAAGTTGTTAGATGCTGGGATCAGTTATCCTATTTCTGATAGTTCTTGGGGAAGCCCTGTGCAAGTTGTGCCCAAGAAAGGGAGTATGATTGTTGTTACAAATGAGAAAAATGAACTCATCCCTATTAGAACCGTCACCGGATGGCGTGTGTGTATTGACTATAGAAAATTAAATGAAGCCACCTGGAAGGACCATTTCCCTCTCCCATTTATGGACCAAATGTTGGAGAGGCTAGCCGGGCATGAGTATTATTGTTTCTTGGATGGATATTCAGGGTATAACCAGATACCAATTGCACCAGAAGATCAAGAAAATACCACTTTTACTTGCCCATATGGAACCTTTGCATATTGAAGGATGCCCTTTGGGTTATGCAATGCCCCAGCTACCTTTCAGCGATGTATGATGTCTATATTTTCTGATATGGTTGAAAAATTTATTGAGATCTTTATGGATGATTTTTCAGTTTTTGGCTCTTCGTTTGATGCATGTTTGAATAATCTGGAACAGGTGCTTATTAGATGCAAAGAAACACATCTTGTGTTGAATAGGGAGAAATGTCATTTTATGGTGCAAGAAGGCATAGTGCTTGGACACAAGATCTCTCAAAGAGGTATAGAAGTCGACAAGGCCAAGGTGGAAGCAATTGAAAAATTGCCACTCCCAACATCTGTTTGCTCTTTGAGAAGTTTCTTAGGACATGTCGGATTCTATAGGAGGTTTATTAAGGATTTCTCAAAAATTGCCAAGCCTTCATCTACCTTGCTTCAAAAAGAAGTGACTTTTGAATTTTCAACTGAATGCCTTCATGCTTTCAACATCTTAAAAGAGAAATTGATCCATGCACCTATCATGTTAGCACCAGATTGGACCCTCCCATTTGAATTAATGAGTGATGTGAGTGATTCTGCTATAGGAGCTATTTTAAGACAAAGAATGAACAAACATTTTCAGCCAATTTACTATGCTAGCAGTGAAAGAATGGTAGGATCCATCTAATAGACGCCAAGAAAGGTGCGGAATGGGAGCGAATTTCAAAAAAATTTCTTACATTCTTCCAACTAGGAATCATATTCCATAAATTTAGAATACATTATTCAATGATCCTACTTGAACCATAAACAAACCAGATCTGAACCAAAAGGAAACAGAAAGGATTATACCTGATCCGGAGAAATAATATCTCCCAAAGTTGGTATTCACGCCCAAAGAAGTGACCAAGATCCGCTCCTACTGAAGATGACAAGTTGTGGATGGAACGGAACCAGCAGGGTGCGTCCTACACACTGGATTCTTCACAAGAACCATCTGGAAACCTTGAACACCGAATCCTAGTGTCTTTCTTGCAAGACTATTGTCAAGAACTGCTTTCTTGACTTCCTATTGTTGCAAAGATCCAATCTTCCAACAGGTAGTGGCGGCGGCTGGAGGAGGAGAAGTCCAGGGACAAAGATGGCAGAATTTTCTCTTCTCTCTAGAGTCTGTGAGAGATCAAATCTCAGATTGCAGGATGTGTGTCTTGCTTACTCCAACCCCCTAGTAAGAAATATGATATTTCTGCTAGGGTTTTCTCCTCTTTCTTCTTGATTAAGAAACCTCCCAATATTTTGGGAGTTATCCCAATCCAAATCAGTATTTGGATAGAGGTTAATCTTAATCATAACTGCAGATTAAGTTAGTTAACTCCTGATCTTATCAGGAGGTTACCAGATTCAAATCTAATTTGAATTTGGTCTCTTAGAGTGGATAAGGTCAAAGACCCAATCCTTTTACTAACACTAATCTCAGATTCGCCCTATGAACTGGTGATCATATCAGCCCTATTCGAAATGGGCTTTTGGCCCATTAAGTGTTCAGTGTTTAACTAGTTTCCAACCTGCTGCCCAGTTGGGCTTCTTTGTATGGCCTGGGACCCAAGCATTGATCTACACACCAGCCACATGGGTTCGGCCCAGCCTTTATTACAAGGCCCAGCCAAATTCACTGAAAGACTCAGTGACCCCCTTGAGCCCATCACATGGACCCTATGGGCCCAACACTTACATTAAGTGGTCTCTGGGCCAAGCCATCTTATAAAAACCCAGGGACTGTGGGCAGGTGCAAGATTAGCCCATCAGGTATTATCCTGAATGGTCTTACACTTAACCTCTCAGCCCTTAATGATCAAGCACTGCCCGACAAGAGAAGACCTCTCCCTCGACTGCAAGAAATAGTGCCGCACTCTACTCACATGGATCCTGGGAATTAAAACCTTTTGCAAATCTTTTGAAACTGTACATATACATTATGTATATTGTATTTTGCAAAACAAAATTCCAACGATTGAAATCAACTGCCGGCAGTTTGGTTTCCATCAGAGAGAGTGCATTCCCGATCATTACCATTGTCCGACAAAGGGGCTGATCCTGTCACTATGACCACTCACTTAGATGAATTCTCAGACTGCCCCAACATGTTCAGGTTTTGACCCCACTAAGGATCTCACTGATTGACACATCAAAGACAGCCCGATCTGACACCTAGTGATGTGTCATAATCGAGTCTAGGGTCATGTGTAACTTTCTAGTTTTGCCCATCTGTCTCCAAGGTCTAGGGCAATACTGGAAATCTGGTCCGGTTCAAGGGTTCAAGCAATCTCATACTGCATGTGCCTTGGGTCTTACCCTGATGGCCGAAACAAATCATCCCAACACTTGGTAGCACACACAGCCTTGGCAGGATAAATCTCCCCAGACTTATCAAATTGCTGTGAACATTTAAAACTAACACAAGTTTCTATAAGTGTCCAGTTTTAGGGTCTTACACTGAATTATACCAAACTACATGAATTAAACATGCACTTTAGTTTATTTCCACTAAATAACATAAGTACATCAAATCCGATTGAAGATAAGGGCATACAAGACTGTCTAACAGCTCCCACTTGCACTTAGGTCCAATCTGGTACAAGTCGGAGTCCCATACGTTCCATGTGTTTCTCAAACACCATCTGTGTCAGTGGCTTAGTCAATGGGTCTACCACATTATCCGCTGATGCTACCTTCTAAATTAGGACGTCCCCTCTACCAACGATCTCCCGCAGTACATGGTACTTCCTCTCGATGAGCTTTGACTTAGAGTGGGCCCAAGGCTCTTTAGCCTGGGCGATCGCTCCATTGTTGTCACACAACAACGGGATGGGTGATGTGCTGGACGGAATCACTCCCAATTCGTGTATGAATTTCTTCATCCACACGGCTTCCATGGCAGCTTCACTTGCGGCAATGTACTCAGCCTTGGTTGTGGAGACTGCAGTGGACCCCTGTTTGCTGCTTTTCCAACAAACAACACACGATCCTATCGTGAAAACATACCCAGATGTAGACTTTCTATCATTTGGATCTGACTGTAAATCGGCATCGGTATACCCCAGAACATGTAGTCAACTACCATCGAATACCAGACAAAACTCTTTTGTCCTTCGAAGGAATTTAAATATGTTCTTCACAGCAGTCCAATGCTCCTGCCCTGGGTTAGCTTGGAATCTGCTTACCACACTCACCACCTGAGCTATGTTCGGGCAAATGCACAACATGGCATACATGATGCTCCCTACGGCTGAGGCATAGGGAACGTCTCTCATGCCCTCAATCTCCTCAGAAGTCTTGGGAGACATCTTCTTGGAGAGAGTTACTCCATGTCTGAAAGGAACATTTCCTTTCTTAGAGTTTTCTATGTTGTACCTTTTGACATTTTTGTCAATGTAAGCAGCTTGGGATAATCCAATTATCCGCTTCGATCTATCTCTATAGAGTCGAAGACCCAGTATGTATGAACCTTCTCCAAGATCTTTCATGGAGAACTGTTGTGACAGCCATACCTTGACCGAAGTCAACATTCCTACATCATTCCCAATGAGTAGGATATCGTCCACGTACAATTCTAAAAAAAGTAATCTTATCCCTACTGGATTTCCTGTAAACACAAGGCTCATTCGGATTCTGCTCAAAGTCAAACGTTTTGACGGTAGAATCAAAACAAATGTTCCGACTCCTAGAAGCCTGCTTAAGTCCATATATGGATCTGTTGAGTTTACATACCATGTGTTCCTAACCAGCAGCAATAAAGCCTTGTGGCTGCTGCATGTAGATATCTTCACTAAGATCTCTATTCAGGAACGCAGTTTTGACATCCATTTGCCAAATCTCGTAGTTATGGTATGCTACTACAGCTAGCAGGATCCTAATGGATTTAAGCATGGCCACAGGCGAAAAGGTTTCCTCATAATCGATGCCTTCTTTCTGAGTATACCCTTTCGCCACCAAGTGAGCTTTGTAGGTCTCAATCCTACCATCGGGGCCCTTCTTCCTTTTGTAGATCCATTTGTAACCAATTGCTTTTACCCCGGAGGGCGGATCCACTAGAGTCCAGACTCCATTGGTCTCCATTGAGTCCATCTCAGGTCTCATGACCTCCACCCACTTCTGGGAATCTATGTCTAACATAGCTTCTGTGTAAATCACGGGATCCTCTTCACTAGTCAAGGCTTCCACCAGGTAGGTATCCTGGTCATAACCATATCGAACTGGTGGTCTGGATACCCAGGTGGACCTTTTAGGTTGGTCACTACCTGGAACTTGTGGGACATTTCCCACTGCTCGTGAGCTCTCCTCATCAAGAACTATTTCCTGTCGGTGAGTGTCCATGATGTATTCAGATTCTAAGGATTGGGTGTTTCGACTGCAGAACACTTTCTGCTCACTTGGGTCATAGAGTAGATAACCCATTGAATCCTTTGGGTAGCCTATAAATAGGCAACGACTGGTTTTGGATTCCAACTTGTCCGCACTTGTTCTTTTAACATGTACATGACAACCCCAAATCTTCAAGTGTCTTACACTTGGCTTCCTTCCGGTCCATAGTTCATATGGAGTTTTCGGAACTGATTTGGTTGGAACCCGATTCAGCACGTAGATAGCAGTCTCTAATGCATATCCCCAAAAGGATGTGGGTAATACTGAGCATATGAGAAGTGACTGGACCATATCGAACAAGGTCCTATTCCTCCTCTCTAAAACACTGTTGAGTTGTGGTGTAGAAGGAGGAGCTAGTTGTGACACTATCCCATTGTCCTTTAAGTAGTCCCTGAATTCATCAGAGAGATACTCGCCACCTTGATTCGATCGAAGGGCTTTAACTTCTCTCCCTAACTATTTCTCGACTTCCTGTCTGAACTCTCTGAACTTTTCAAAGGATTCAGATTTGTGTCTCATTAGGTACACGTAACCATATCGTGAAAAATCATCTGTAAAGGTGATGAAGTACACGTGTTGATTCCGTGTCCTAACACTCAGGGGACCACATACATCAGTATGTATTAGGTCAAGTGTGCCTCTAGATCTTTCAGGCTTACCGTCAAATGGCCGCTTAGTCATCTTACCTTGAAGGCAAGGCTCACAAGTGGGAAGATTTTCTACGGATAGAAAATCCAAAGGACCATCCTTTACCAGTCCTGTGATTCGGTCAATACCGATATGGCCAAGTCGGTAATGCCAGAGGCACGTGGGATTAATTATATCACGATTCCTTTTCTTGGGATTTTCGACTGGCGTAGTTTCGGTTAGGTTAGTTTCTAGAGAAGGATGTAGAAGATAGAGACCATTCTCCAATTCCCCCCATGCAATGAATTTGTTATTCCGTTTAACCGATATCATATTACTAATATAAATAGTATATCCATCAGCACACAGTTTAGAAACAGAAATTAAATTTCTTCTCAAGTTCTATACATAAAGACAATCTTTAAGTACAAGGACTCCTCTACAAACTAATTCTACGGTTTCTATCGCCACAGTTGCAACACTTGCAGTCGTTCCCAAGATTAGTGTCACCTTGCCATCGCTCAATCTTCTGCTAACTTTGAACCCCTGCAGTGAGTTACACGCATGAGTTGAAGCCCCGGAGTCAACACACCAGGACACAGAAGTAACTAACATATTAGTTTCTATGACACAAGTTTCGATGTTACCTTTCTTAGATTCCTGGTAGGCAGGACAGTTCATCTTCCAGTGGCCAGTCTGTTTGCAGAAGTGATAGACATCCGATGCCTTGTTCTTCTTTTGTTTCTTGGGTTTGGCAGCTTTCTTCTGGGGCTTCTTTGCCTTTCTCTTTTTCTTGCCCGATCTGTTAGCTTCAGCAAGCATAACCACAAGCTCATCCTTCTTTAAAAGATCCTCGGCCCTCTGCAACATATTGCTGAGTTCCTAGACGCTGACAACCAGCTTATTCATGTTGTAGATCATAGTGAACGCATTGATGGAAGAGGGCAAAGAATTCAGGATGGCATCCACTTGCGTGCCAAGATCTAGCCCGGATCCAAGAGCTTCAAGTTCATTAATGCATCCCATCATCCAAAGACAATGGTCATGAACTTTCTGCCCCTTGGACATCTGCGCGGTCATGAACAATTTCAAGACCTTCTGTCGAGTAGAACGGTTCTGCTTTTCATACATTGTTCTTAGACTGTCCAATATGTCATTGACTAGTTCGATCTGATCGAACTGCCTCTGTATTGAGTTGTCTAATGAGGCAATGACAAAGCTGCGGGCTAAGGAGTTCTTATCCTCCCAATCTTGGTAGTCCCTCCTATGGGCCTCAGAAGCCCTATCACCCGGACGTTCCGGGGCAGGATTTTTCACCACCTTATCTAACTTTTCAGAAGTTAGGACCAGCATAACATTTTTGTACCAATCGGCATATTTTGAGCCCTTAAGCTTGTTATCATCTAGAAGCTTTGCAAATTGACCGTTTGCCATTTTCTGATAAAACAGCAAAAATGTTAGTCCACAACCTTAGTTTGATTCATGTTACCTACATAGATATGGTTTTTAATCTATGTTCCATTCCCATTTATTCATCTCTGAGATTTTTCCTCCCTTCTCAGTGACAGAGACGACGGAATGTCTCTGGAAATGTGGGAAATCACATAGGGTGCGTGAAGCCAACTGTTTCAGCTGCATAACCCCACCACTTTTCTGTGATGGATCATATCCACTCATCAGATGAGTTTCCCTTTGGCTTTTGTCAGACAAGGTTCAGAGCCGTTTTTAAGTAAACATTTCTGTCCAGTGAGTGCACACCCATCATATTCAGGTTACGCCAAAGTACCGTGAGAGAGTTCCCATTTTCTGGTGAAGCCCCTCCCACATCGTTCTATGATGCCCCTATCATCTAATGAAACACTCTAACAGATCCAATAGCAAATGGATAGTCCAATTTTATGGTGCGTTTCCTCATTACTGATGGACCCATCATTGTGCTAATGACGGAAGGCTTTTAGAGAGTCCAATCAAATAGATCTCCCTATCACACGCACTCATTATTGCTTGGAGGGAACAAAATTACGCCCTAGTTCTAATTTAGGTCAAACCAAAGTGGCTCCCACTGATTTTCATAATGCTAGATTTCTGGTGGGCCTCAATCGGATAGAGGTTCCGTATGCATCCCTTTTCAGGGTTGTGGGGCCCACCAAGCGGAGAGGGGTCATCCAATGACCTTAAGGGACACCATGGCAATGATGTGCATTCAGCCATGGTGTGCGCAAGAGCCACTAACGAGTTAACATGGGCCAAGTGCTTATGGGCCATGGTCGCAGCAAATCATACATCCAAACATCACATGTAAAGGAAGAATTGATCCAATCAATTAACTGCTGTAAAGCCCATCGAATGGCCCATTTAAAACTTAAAGCATTAACAATTCATGTTTACTAGGTGTATGGGCTGAATTGCAGTTAGCAGTTCGGCCCATACAGCTTTTCTCACAACAATAGGCTTTTGTAGTTTTAACCCTTTAAAACTGGGGTTTACAGGTGGGCCGAATTAATCCCTGTAATTGAACATCAGATTTGGAATAATCAGTGTGAGAAATATGGATTGAAAAACAGCCCCCTTTGAATCTCAGATTCGGTCCAAACAATTTTGGTCCAATCTAGTCCGAAAAGGTCCAAAACTAATTTTCAATTCAAGAATTAATTCAAGAGAGATCTAAAATTAATAATTTTTTATTTTAGACAATCACAAATAAAAAATATGGACTGTTCGTACCACCTGCAAAATAGAGGTTAATCACAAAAGTTACAGTTTCATAAACTGTAAATCGCAATATGCGATTTCTCCATCTGCAAATCTCCAACGCCGCCATCTTCTTCCTTCTTTTTTAATCAAGAAAATAAATAAAAAATAGAAATCCTATACATTCAGTCTAGAAAAAAAGAATTATTTACAGACCGAATAATAATAAAAGGAAGAAAAAAGGGTGCGTAGACTATCTGCGCCAAAACTGCACTGCGATCTCCATGTTCGAACAGTCCATTAAATCAAAAATAAATAAAGAACAATTCTAAATAAATTTATGGATTTAACAAAATTAATTTCAGATTAAACGCCCTTAACAAGAAACCATTTTTTGAAAAAAAAGGAAAGCAATCTGCGCAGATCTTGGCAGAACATTTTCTGTTCATCTGCGCAGGGTCAGATCTTATTTTCTTTTGGTTCAAGATTCGAACCTGTGGCTCTGATACCACTGAAAAAATGGTAGGATCCATCTAATGGATGCTAAGAAAGGTGTGGAATGGGGGCGAATTTCAAAAAAAATTCCTACCTTCTTCCAACTGGGAATCATATTCCCTAAATTTAGAATACATTATTCAAGGATCCTACTTGAACCATAAACAAACCAGATCTGAACCAAAAGGAAACAGGAAGGATTATACCTGATCTGGAGAAATAATATCTCCCAAAGTTGGTGTTTACGCCCAAAGAAGTGACCAAGATCCGCTTCTGCTGAAGATGACAAGTTGTGGATGGAACGGAACTAGTAGGGTGCGTCCTACACACTGGATTCTTCACAAGAACCCTTTGGAAACCTTGAACACCGAATCCTAGTGTCTTTCTTGCAAGACTATTGTCAAGAACTGCTTTCTTGACTTCCTGTTGCTGCAAAGATCCAATCTTCCAACAGGTAGTGGCGGCGGCTGAAGGAGGAGATGTCCAGGAATGAAGAGGGCAAAATTTTCTCTTCTCTCTGGAGTTTGTGAGAGATCAAATCTCAGATTGCAGGATGTGTGTCTTGCTTACTCCAACCCCCTAATTCGAAATCTGATATTTCTGCTAGGGTTTTCTCCTCTTTCTTCTTGATTAAGAAACCTCCCAATATTTTGGGAGTTATCCCAATCCAAATCAGTATTTGGATAGAGGTTAATATTAATCCTAACTACAGATTAAGTTAGTTAACTCCTGATCTTATCAGGAGGTTACCAGATTCAAATCTAATTTGAATTTGGTCTCTTAGAGTGGATAAGGTCAAAGATCCAATCCTTTTACTAACACTAATCTCAGATTCGCCCTATGAACTGGTGATCATATCAGTCCTGTTCGAAATGGGCTTTTGGCCCATTAAGTGTTCAGTGTTTAACTAGTTTCCAACCTACTGCCCAGCTGGGCTTCTTTGTATGGTGTGGGACCCAAGCATTGATCTACACACTAGCCACATGGGTTCAGCCCAGCTTTTATTACAAGGCCCAGCCGAATTCACTGAAAGACTCAGTGACCCCCTTGAGCCCATCACATGGACCCTATGGGCCCAACACTTACATTAAGTGGTCTCTGGGCCAAGCCATCTTATAAAAACCCAGGGACTGTGGGCATGTGCAAGATTAGCCCATCAAGTATTATCCTAAATGGTCTTACACTTAACCTCTCAGCCCTTAATGATCAAGCACTACCCAACAAGAGAAGACCTCTCCCTCAGCTGCAAGGAACAGTGCCACACTCTCTACTCACATGGATCCCGGGAATTAAAACCTTTTGCAAATCTTTTGAAACCGTACATATACATTATGTATATCTTATTTTGCAAAGCAAAATTCCAACGATTGAAATCAACTACCGGCAGTTTGGTTTTCATCAGAGAGAGTGCATTCCCGATCTTTACCATTGTCTGACAAAGGGGCTGATCCTGTCACTATGACCATTCACTCAGATGAATTCTCAGACTGCCCCAACATGTCTAGGTTTTGACCCCACTAAGGATCTCACTGATTGACACATCAAAGACAGCCCGATCCAACATCTAGTGATGTGTCATAATCGAGTCTAGGGGTCATGTGTAACTTTCCAGTTTTGCCCATTTGTCTCCAAGGTCTAGGGCAATACTGGAAATCTGGTCCGGTTCAAGGGTTCAAGCAATCCCATACTGCATGTGCCTTGGGTCTTACCCTGATGGCCGAAACAAGCCATCCCAACACTTGGTGGCACACTAGTATCAGCCTTTGCAGGATAAATCTCCCCAGACTTATCCAATGGCTGTGAACATTTAAAATTAATACAAATTTCTATAAGTGTCCAGTTTTAGGGTCTTACACAGAATTATACCAAATAATATGAATCAAACATGCACTTTAATTTATTTCCACTAAATAACAAAAGTACATCAAATCCAATTGAAGCTAAAGGCATACAAGACTGTCTAACAAGTAGAACCTTGACTGGACCCCAACTCAATTACACCACCACAGAAAAGGAGCTGCTAGCAGTAATATTTGCACTTGACAAGTTTCGTTCATATCTGATATTATCAATGGTTGTTGTCTACACGGATCACTTGGCATTATGGCACTTGCTTACCAAGCAAAACTCAAAACCAAGACTGATCAGGTGGATCCTTTTATTGCAAGAGTTTGACATTGAGATTAGAGACATGAAGGGTGCTGCAAACCTGGCTGCTGACCATCTCTCCCAGTTGGACAAGGTAAGCTCAAAAGAGGAGATAACCAACAACATTTGAGAAGAATTTACGGATGAGCAGCTGTACTCAATACAAAAATACTCATATCCTTGGTATGCTGATTTTTCTAATTATCTAACTGCACAAGTCCTTCCTCCTAACCTTTCATATCAACAGAAAAAGAAATTCCTTTCTGATGTAAAATACTATCTGTGGGAGGAACCCTTTTTGTATAAATTGTGTGCAGATCAGATCATAAGAAGATGTGTCCCTGAGGAGGAGATGGAGTCGGTACTCCAATTTTGCCATGATAAAGAAGCAGGAGGTCATTTTGGAGCTAGTCGCACTGCAACCAAGGTTTTGCAATCAGGTTTTTATTGGCCCACACTTTTCAAAGATGCCCATAGGTATGTGTCCACATGTGACAAATGCCAAAGATTGGGAAACATTTCCCGACGGAATGAAATGCCCCTTTCCAATATTTTGATATGTGAAATCTTTGATGTTTGGGTATAGATTTCATGGGACCTTTCTCGAATTCTTTTGGGAATAAGTACATCCTCGTTGCAGTTGACTATGTATCCAAATGGGTAGAAGTCATGGCTTTACCCACAAATGACTCAAGAAGGGTGGTACACTTCCTAAAGAAGCTATTCTCCCAATTTGGCACTCCGCGAGCTATAATTAGTTATAGGGGAACTCACTTCTGCAATAGCCAATTTGAGAGGTTAATGCAAAAATATGGAATTACACATAAATTAGCTACCCCTTATCACCCTCAAACTAGTGGCCAAGTGGAGAGATTAATGCAGAAATATGATCTCCCTTCTCAGTGCAATTTGCTTTAGTTTCTCCTTAATAGGAACACCTCGGAACCCTAGTCATTCTGGGCCCACTTTGAATCTGGCATTATGAAAGTCAGTGGGAGCCACTTTGGTTTGACCTAAATCAGATTTTGGAGGTTATTCTTTTTGTTCACTCTAGTAAATATAAGTGCATGTGATAGGGAATTTCATACGATGAATTCTCTAAAGGCCTTCCATCATTAGTATGAAGGTTGGCTGTATTGGTGGGTGGAGATGCACCAGAAAATTGGGCTATCCATCTACAAATGCAGTTGGATGGATTGCTTCATAAGATGATAGAGGCATCATAGACCGATGTGAGAGGGGCCTATCCGAAAATGGAGGACTCTATCACGGTACCTTGGCGTTCACGAACATGATGGGTGAGCACTTACTGGACAAAAAAGTTTAACCTAAAATGGTTAAGAACCTTGTCTAACAAGGGACAAAGAGAAAGCTCATAAGATGAGTGGATAAAATCCTTCACAGAAGGTGGTGGGGTTTTGTAGTTAAAACAGTTGGTTCCATGCACCACATGTGGTTTTCCACACTGAGATTGGATGAAATCTCAGAGATGCCCAAAATGGAGATGAAACATAGATTAAAAGCCCTTTCTATGTGATGACATGCATCAATTTAGGTTGTGGACTTGTAAATCTGCTTTTCCTTTACTAGAAATGGCAAACGAAAACTTCACCCCGTTGTTGGATGATAACAAACTCAAGGGCCCTAATTATGCTGACTGGTTCTAAAACCTTATGCTGGTTTTGACGTCCAAGAAATTGGACAAAATTGCTAGGAACCCTACTCTGGATCGTCCGGATGATAGAGCTTTTAAGGCCCGAAGGAGAGAGTATCAAGAATGGGAAGAGAAAAATTCTCTTGCCTGGTGTTATATTATAGCCTATTTAGATAATTCAATATAACAAAAATTCGATAAGATCGAACTGTCCAAAGATATATTGGATAGTCTAAAGGCTATGTATAAAGAGTAAAATCGTTCTACTTGACAAAATGTCTTAAAATTATCTATGACCGCACAAATGACCGAGAACCAACATGTTCATAACCATTGTCTAAAGATGATGGGTTATATCAATAAACTGGAGACTCTCGTGTCAGGGCTAGATCATGACACTAGAATTGATGTTATTCTCAATTCCTTGCCTTCGTCCTTCAATTAGTTTATCATGAGTTACAACATGAATAAACTAAACATTAGCCTTTAGGAACTTTGTAATATGTTGCAGAGGGCTGAAGAACTGATTAAGAAGGATAAGCCGATAGACATGCTTGTCCTCAATTCTGCAAGCAGACCGGCCACTTGAAAAGGAATTGTCCTCGATACTTGGAGGCTAAGAAATAAGGTATGTTCAATTCTTTTCTCATAGAGACCAATCTGTTGGTCACTTTTTCTTCCTGGTGTATTGACACCATGGCTTCAACTCATGTGTGTAACTCACTGTAGGGTTTCAGGATAAGTAGAAGACTAAGTGTTGGAGAAGTGACACTTTACTTGGGGACATCTACAACTATTGTAGCTACAGCCATAGGCATTGAAAGGTTATCTTTTCATACCTAATCTAAGAAGAAATTTAGTTTCTGTCTCAAAGTTGTGCATGGATGGTTATTTATTTTATTTAGTAATGTGATACTATTAAACGGAATAACAAATTCCTAACATATAGGGAACTTGAGAGTAGTCTCTATGTTCTCCATCCCTCTTTGGAAACCAACATTAACTAAACTACGTTAGACATAATCCCCAAGAAAAGAATCCATGATACAATTAGTCCCACGTGCCTGTGACATTACCAACTTGGTCACAATAACATAGATTGCATAACAAGGTTGGGCATATGGATTTTCTAACTGTAGAAAATCTTCCAATCTGTAAACCTTGCCTTCAGGGTAAGATGACGAATTGACCATTTAACGATAATCCTGAAAGATCTACAGGCACACTAGACCTGATACATATTGATATATGTGATCCCATGAATGTTAGAACATGTAATCAACACGTTTATTTCATAACCTTTACCGATGATTATTCTCGGTATGGTTACGTGTACCTAATGAGACATAAGTCTGAATCTTTTGAAAAGTTCAAGGAGTTCAAACAAGAAGTCGAAAAACATTTAGGGGGAGAAATTAAAGCCCTTCGACCAGATTGAGATGGTGAGTATCTCTCTAATGAATTCATGAACTACTTAAAGGACAATGGGATAGTGTCACAATTAGCCACTCCCACTAAACCATTGGTAAATGGTGTGTCAGAGTGAAGGAACTGAACCTTATTGGATATGGTCCGATCACTTCTCATCCACTCAGAATTACCTACATCCTTTTGGGGATACGCATTGGAGATTGTGACTTACGTGCTGAACCGAGTTCCAACCAATCCGTCCCGAAGATTCCCTAGGAGTTTTGGACCAGTAAGAAACCAAGTGTGAGATACTTGATGATTTGGGGTTGTCCGGCACATGTTAAAAGAACTAGTATCGACAAATTGGAATCTAAGACCAGCCATTGCCTATTTGTAGGTTACCCCAAAGGCTCTGTAGGTTTTACCTATTCTATGATCCGAAAGAACAAAAGGTGTTTTGCAGTCGAAATGCTTGTTTCTTAGAAGAAGATTACATCTTGGAGAATCTTTAGCAAAAAGTTGTTATTGATGAGGAGAGCCCTAGAGTAGTGGGAGATGTCCCATAAGCTCTAGATACTCAACCTAAAAGGTATATCCGGGTATCCTGACCTTCAATCCGTTACAACTATGACCAAGAGAGTTACTTGGTGGAAGACACAACAAGTGAGGAGGATCACACGACTTATGCGGAAGCTATGTTGGACATAGATTCCTTGAAGTGGGTAGATGCTATAAAAGCTGAGATGGACTCGATGGAGACCAACAAGGTCTGGACTCTTGTAGACCCACCCTCTTGGGTGTAAGTAATTGGTTGCAAGTGGATTTATAAGAGGAAGAAGGTCCTAGATGGTAACATTGAGATCTATAAAGCCCGACTTGTGGTGAAAGGGTACACTAAGAAAAAGGGAATCAACTATGAGGAGACCTTTTCACCGATGGCTATGTTAAAGTCTTTTATGACCTTGCTAGCTGTAGCAACACTCCATAACTATGAGATTTGGAAAATGAATGTCAAAATAGTGTTCCTGAATGGAGATCTTACTGAAGATATGTACATGCAACAACCGCAAGGATTTATTACTGCAGGTCAGGAACACATGGTATGCAAACTTAACCGATCCATATATGGACTGAAGCAGGCTATTAGGAGTTGGAACATCTGGTTTGACTCTACTGTCAAACAGCTTGAATTTGAGCAAAATCCAGAAGAACCCTATGTTTACAGGAAGACCAGTGGGGATAAGGTTACATTCTTTCTTCTTTATGTAGATGACATTCTACTCATTGGGAATGATGTAGGAATGTTAACTACGGTAAAAGTGTGGTTTTCAAAATAATTCTCCATGAAAAATCTTGGAGAAGCCACCTATATCTTGAGACTTTGGCTCTATAGAGCTACATCGAAGAGGATAATTGGATTATCTTAGTTTACTTACATTGACAAAATTGTCATGAGATATAGTATGGAGAACTACAAGAAAGGAAATGTTCCTTTCAGGCACGGAGTCAGTCTCTCCAAGGGTATATCTCCCAAGACCCCTGAGGAGATTGAGGGCATGAAGGAGATTCCCTATGCCTCAGCCGTAGGGAGCATCATGTATGCCATGTTGTGCACTTGTCCTAACAGTGCTCAAGCAGTGACTGTGGCAAATAGATACCAGTCTAACCTAGGATAGGAACACTGGACAGTTGTGAAGAACATACTGAAATACATTCGAAGGACAAAAGAGTTTTGTCTAGTATTTGATGGTAGTTCACTACAGATCCAAGGGTATGCTAATGCTGATGCTAATTTCTAGTTGGATCTAGATGATAGAAAGTCTGCATTTGGGTACGTCTTTGCGATGGGGGCCTGTGTAGTTAGCTGGAAAAGCAACAAACAAGGTTCCACCGCAGATTTCACAACCGAAGCCGAATACATTGCCGTAATTAAGCTGCTAAGGAAGTTCATTCAGGAATTATGAGTAATTTCATCCAGCACATCATTCATTCCACCATTGTGTGACAATAATGAAGCTATAGCTCAGGCTAAGGAGCAATGAACCAAGTTTAAGTTGAAGCACATCGAGAGGGAATATCATGTACTACGGGAGATAGTTGGTAGAGGGGACGTCTTGATTCAGAAAGTAGCATTAGCGGAGAATGTAGTAGACCCATTGAATAAGCCACTTACACAGAAAGTGTTTGAGAAACACGTGGAAAGTATTGGACTCTGGCTTGTAGCCGATTGAACCTAAGTGCAAGTGGGAGCTGTTAGACAATTATGCTCTTAGCTCCAATCAAATTGATGTATCTTTTAACATTTATTATAAATGAATAAAGTACACAGTTTATTCATGTCATTGTGGTGTGTTTTTGTGTAATACCTTTAAACTGGAGACATATGAGACTCGTGTTAGTTTAGAATCTTGATAGTCGTTGGATAGATCTAGGGAGATTTATCTTGCCAAGGCTGACACTGATGTGCCACCAAGTTGGTTGGGGTGGCTTGTCTTAGCTGCTAGGGTGAGACCTGAGGTACATGCAGTGTGGGTTTTCTTGAATCTCTAAACCGAACCAAATTCCAGTATTGCTCTAGACCTTGGAGATAGATGGGGAAAACTGAAATGTTACACTTGACCCCTAGACTAGAAGGTAATACCTAATGGGCTAATCTTGCATCTGCCCACAGTTCTTGGGTTTTCATAAGGTGGTTGGATCCAAGAACCATTCAGTGTAAAATGTTGAGCCCATTAAGAGCCCATGGTGATGGACTCCGGGGTTCACTGTCTCCTACAGTGAATTCGGCCAAGCCTTGTAACAAAGTATAGGCTGAACCCATGTGGCTGATGTGTAGATCAATGTTAGGGTCCCATGCCATACAAAGAGAGCCAACTGGGCAGCAAGTTAAAGAGTAAGTGAGCACATAAACTTAATGGGCCTAAGGATCAATTCAAACAGGGCTGAAGATAGTTAATTGAAAGGGGGCGAATTCAATTTTAAATTGATTAGGATGAGCTGAAGGATAAGATAAGTCTTGTCCATTTAAGAGTCCAGATCCAAATAGAAGATTTGGATTAAGAAACTCTCTCCTAATTAGATTAGGAGGCTGATCCAGAGAAGGCTATAAATAGGGGGCAAATTCTTCAGATTAACCACACAACAACAAACTACAGAATTCTTCCCAGTCATTGCCGCCCCTACCCAGTTCGATCTCCATTTGTGGATCTGATCAAGAAAGGTTATTGATCTTGCTCACCAGCCCTTGCTCGATTCTTACTAAAAAAATCAAGTTCTTGCTAAAGAACCATCCTGCTAATCCTGCTTCACTACACAATGTGTCATCTTCAATGGAAGCAGGTTTTGGTTTTCTCTTTGGGCGTGAAAATATGTGTTAAGAGTTCATATTTGATCTCCATCGAGTCCATTTGCAACCAATTGCTTTTACCCCGGAGGGCGGATCTACTAGAGTCCAGACTCCATTGGTCTCCATCAGTCCATCTCAGCTCTCATGGCCTCCACCCACTTCTGGGAATCTATGTCTAACATAGCTTCCGTGTAAGTCATAGGATCCTCTTCGCTAGTCAAGGCTTCCACCAGGTAACTATCTTGGTCATAACCATATCGGACTGGTGGTTTGGATACCCGGGTGGACCTTCTAGGTTGGTCACTACCTAGAACTTGTGGGACATCTCCCACTGCTCCTGAGCTCTCCTCATCAAGAAGTATTTCCTGACGGTGAGTGTCCAAGATGTATTCGAATTCTAAGAATTGGGCATTTCGACTGCAGAACACTTTCTGCTCACTTGGGTCATAGAATAGATAACCCACTAAATCCTTTGGGTAGCCTATAAATAGGCAATGGCTGGTTTTGGATTCCAACTTGTCCGCACTTGTTCTTTTAACATGTGCAAGACAACCCCAAATCTTCAAGTGTCTTACACTTGGCTTCCTTCCGGTCCATAGTGTTAGACAGTTTTGTATGCCCTTAGCTTCAATCTGATTTGATGTACTTTTGTTATTTAGTGGAAATAAATAAAGTGCTTGTTAGATTCATGTTGTTTGGTTTAATTCTGTGTAAAACTCTAAAACTGGACATTTATAGGGACTCATGTTAGTTTTAAATGTTCACAGCCGTTGGATAAGTCTGGGGAGATTTATCCTGCCAAGGCTGATGCTGATGTGCCACCAAGTGTTGGGATGGCCTGTCTCAGCCACCAGGGTAAGACCCGAGGCACATGCAGTATGGGATTACTTGAATCCTTGAACCGGACCAGATTTCCAGTATTGCCCTGGACCTTGGAGATATATGGGCAAAACTGGAAAGTTACACCTGACCCCTAGACTCGATTATGACATTTCACTAGGTGTTGGATCAGGCTGCCTTTGATATGCCATTCAGTGAGATCCTTAGCGGGGATCAAAACCTGGGTATGTTGGGGCAATTTGAGAATTCATCTGAGTGGGTGATCATAGTGACAGAATCAGCCACTTTGTCGGACAAAGGGTAATGATCGGGAATGCACTCTCTCTGATGGAAACCAAACTGCCGGCAATTGATTTCAATCGTTGGAATTTTGTTTTGCAAAATTAATATATTTATATATATATGTACGGTTTCGAATTGTTTGCAAATGGTTTTAATTCCCGGGATCCATGTGAGAGGAGAGTGCGGCACTGTTCCTTGCAGCCGAGGGAGAGGTCCTCCCTTGTCGGGTAGTGCTTGATCATTAAGGGCTGAGAGGTTAAGTGTAAGACCATTGAGGATAATACCTGATGGGCTAATCTTGCACCTACCCACAGTCCCTGGGTTTTTATAAGATGGCTTGGCACAGGGATCACTTAATGTAAGTGTTGGGCCCATAGGGTCCATATGATGGACTCAAGGGGTTCATTGAGTTTTTCAGTGAATTCGGCTGGGCCTTGTTTTAGAGGTTGGGCCGAACCCATGTGGCTGGTGTGTAGATCAATGCTTGGGTCCCACGCCATACAAAGAAGCCCAACTGGGCAGCAGATTGGAAAGTAATTAGACACTGAACACTTAATGGGCCAAAAGCCCATTTCGAGGTGGGCTGATATGATCACCCATCCTTGGGGCGAATCTGAGATTAAAGTTAGTAAAAGGATTGGGCCTTTAGCCTTATCCACTCTCAGAGACCAAATTCAAGTTAGATTTGAATCTGGTAACCTCCTGATAAGATCAGGAGTAAGCTAACTCTATCTGCAGAAAGGATTAAGATTATCCCCTATCCAAATACTGATTTGGATTGGGATAACTCCTAATAAGGAGGTTTCTTAATCAAGAAGAAAGGAGGATATTTAAAAAAAAAAAAAAATTCGCTAGATAGAAAATCTCCTGCGAATTGAGATCAGATCTCATATTCTCCAGAAAAAGAGAAAAAGCAGTTCAGCCTTTTTCGTTTTGGAGATCTCCTCCTGCCGCCGCCATCTGCCATTGCAAGATTAGATCTTTGCAGAAAAGAAAGTCAAGAAATCTGTTCTTGACATCAGTCTTGCAAGAAAGACTGAAAAAGATTCAGTGTTTAGTACTTCCAGAGGATTCTTGTGAAGGATCCAGTGTGTAGGACGCACCCTACTGGTTCTGTTCCATTCACAGCTGTGTCATCTTCAGCAGGAACGGATCTTGGAGCATTCTTTGGGCGTGAACACCAACTTTGGGAGATATTGCTTCTTCGGATCAGGTATATTCCTCCCATTTATCTTTTGGTACAGATCTGGTTTGATTATGGTTCAAGTAGGATCCTTGAATATTGTATTCTAAATTTAGGGAATATGATTCCCAGTTGGGAGAAGGTAGGAAATTTTTGAAATTCGCCCACCCATTCCGCAACCTTTTTGGCATCCATTAGATGGATCCTACCATTCTTTCAGTGGTATCAGAGCCACAGGTTCGAATCTTGAACCAAAAGAAAATCAGATCTGACCCTGCGCAGATGGATAGAAGGTGTTCTTTCAAGATTTGCGCAGATTGTTTTCTTTTTCAAGAAACTGTTTCTTGTTAAGGGCGATTGATCTAAAATTAATTTTATTAAATCCAAAATTTATTTAGAATTGTTCTTTATTTATTTTGATTTAATAGACTGTTCGAACCTGGAGATCACAGTGCAGATTTGGCGCAGATAGTCTGCGCACCCTTTTTGTTTCTATTTATTTATATTCGGTTTGTAAATAATTTTTTTTTATTTTATACTGAATGTATAGGATTTGATCAAGAATGTAATTAATAGAAATATGATTTCTGTTATTTTTCTTGATTAAAGAAGAAGGAAGAAGAAGGCGGCGCTGGAGGTTTGCAGTTGGAGAAATCATTTTCTGCGATTTGCAGTTTGTGAAACTGCAACCCTTGTGATTAACTTCTGTTTTGCAGGTGGTGCGAACAGTCCATAGTTTGATTTGTGATTGTTTGAAATCAAGATTATTAATTTCAGATCTTTCATGAATTAATTCTTGAATTGAAAATCAGTTTTGGATCCTCTCGGACTAGATTGGACCAAAACTGTTTGGACCGAATCTGGGGTTCGATAGGGACTGTTTTTCAGTCAGTATTTCTCACACTTGCTGTTTCAAATCTGATGTTCAATTACAAGGATTAATTCGGCCCACCTGTAAAGCCCAGTTTTAAAGGGTTAAAACTGCAAAAGGCCCATTACTGTGAGATAAGCTGTATGGGCCGAACTGCTATCTGCAATTCAGCCCATACACCTAGTAGTCATTAATTGTTAATGACTTAGATTTTAAATGGGCTATTCAATGGGCTTTACAGCAGTTAATTGATTGGATCAATTCCTCCTTTACATGTGATGTTTGGATGTTTGATGTGCTGCGACCATGGGCCATAAGTACTTGGCCCATAAAGACTCGTTAGTGGCTCTTGCGCACACCATGGCTAAATGCACATTATTGCCATAGTGTCCTTCAAGGTCATTGGATGACCCCTCTTTGCTTGGTGGGCCCCACAACCCTGAAAAGGGATGCGTACGGAACCCCTAGCCGATTAAGGCCCACCAGAAATCTGACTTTATGAAAGTCAGTGGGATCCACTCTAGTTTGACCTAAATTAAAACTAGGGCGTTTTTGTTCCCTCTAGCAAATATGAATGCATGTGATAGGGAGACCCATATGATGGACTCTCTAAAGGCCTTCCGTCATTAGCACAATGATGGGTCCTTCAGTAATGAGGAAACGCACCATAAAATTGGGCTATCCATTTGCTGTTGGATCTATTAGAGTGTTTCATAAGATGATAGGGGCGTCATAGACCGATGTGGGAGGGGCTTCACCAGAAAATGGGAACTCTCTCACGGTACCTTGGCGTAACCTGAATATGATGGGTAAGCACTCACTAGACATAAAGGTTTACCTAAAAACGGCTCTGAACCTTGTCTGACAGAGGCCAAAGGGAAACTCATTTGATGAGTGGATATGATCCGTCACAGAAAGGTGGTGAGGTTATGCAGCTGAAACAGTTGGCTTCACGCACCCCATGTGATTTCCCACATTTCCAGAGACATTTCGTCATCTCCGTCACTGAGAAAGGAGGGAAATCTCAGAGATGAACAAATGGGAATGGAACATAGATTAAAAGCCATATCTATGTAGGTAACATGAATCAAACTAAGGTTGTGGACTAATGATTTTTGCTATTTTATCAGAAAATGGCAAACGGTCAATTTGCAAAGCTTCTAGACGATAACAAGCTAAAGGGACCAAACTATGCCGACTGGTACAGAAATCTTATGCTAGTCCTAACTTCCGAAAAGTTAGACAAGGTAGTGAAAAATCCTGCCCCGGAACGTCCGGGTGATAGGGCTTCTGAGGCCCGTAGAAGGGACTACCAAGAGTGGGAGGATAAGAACTCCCTAGCCCGCTGCTTTGTCATTGCCTCATTAGACAACTCAATACAGAGGCAGTTCGATCAGATCGAACTAGCCAAGGACATATTGGACAGTCTGAGAATAATGTATGAAGAGCAGAACCGTTCTACTCGACAGAAGGTCTTGAAATTGTTCATGACCGCGCAGATGACCAAAGGGCAGAAAGTTCATGACCATTATCTTCGGATGATGGGTTACATTAACGAACTTGAAGCTCTTGGATCCGGGCTAGATCTTGGCACGCAAGTGGATGCCATCCTCAATTCTTTGCCCTCTTCCTTCAATGCGTTCACAATGAACTACAATATGAATAACCTGAATGTCAGCGTCCAGGAACTCAGCAATATGTTGCAGAGAGCCGAGGATCTACTCAAGAAGGATGAGCCTGTGGTTATGCTTGCTGAAGCTAACAAATCGGGCAAGAAAAAGAGAAAGGCAAAGAAGCCTCAGAAGAAGGCTACCAATCCTAAGAAGCAGAAGAAGAACAAGGCATCTGATGTCTGTCACTTCTGCAAGCAGACCGGCCACTGGAAGAGGAATTGTCCTGCCTACCTAGAATCTAAGAAAGGTAACATCGAAACTTGTGTCATAGAAACTAACATGTTAGTTACTTCTGTGTCCTGGTGTATTGACTCCGGGGCTTCAACTCATGCGTGTAACTCACTGCAGGGGTTCAAAGTTAGCAGAAGGTTGAGTGAAGGTGAAGTGACACTATTCTTGGGAACAACTGCAAGTGTTGCAGCAGCAGCAGCAATAGGAACCGTAGAATTAGTTTTTAAAGAAGGAATACTTGTACTTAAAGATTGTCTTTATGTACAGAACTTGAGAAGAAAGGAATGAAAAGAATGAAAATTATCATATTTTTATCCCTTAATATTTAGTATTTTATACTCATTCAGTGCATAAATGGACTCATTATTCTTATATTTTGATTTAGGGCACGAAAGGAATCGTTAAGTGAAAAATAAGGCTAATCGGGTAAGTTTGGAAAGTTTCAGCACCATGTCGTAATTTGGGCATAACTCTCTCATCCGGACTCCAATTGAGATGATTCAAGTGTTAAAAAGATAAGGAAAATTTATACAACTTTAAGGTTTTGATTTTTGATAGATACAGACTGAATTGAAATAAAAATCGGGCCCGAAGTAGCTACAACCGCACTGCTGACGTGTTGGAAATGTTCCTTAGCCTACAAGTTTCCATATGCGAGATCACTACTCTCCCACTTACACTAGATCTTTGTTTTATTTTATCTTTGATATTTTTCTTGATAAGTCAGATTTGGAGACTGTTATCTAGAGAAATTTTAGGAGATTTTTTAGGCTTCTTTTGGGGGAAGTAGAGAGAAATTAACAACATAAAACCAGACCTAGGGTTGCCGCACCTCACACCTCTCTTCTCTTCTCTTCTCTCTTCTCTGATTTTTCTTGAGTTTTCACCATGACCATGCATGGCTAAACTCTGATACTTGGTCGAAAGAAAAACTATGAGATCTATGATAGCTAAAATTATAACCCTAGCAAGTGCACTAGTTATCGAGTAGTATAAAAATATCATTCCCATGGGGATTTAACAAAATTAGTATTAAAAATACAGTATTCCCTAATTATTTGGACAATCGAAACTCAGATTTAAGAGTAAGAACTACTGAAAATAAAAATAGTAAAAGAAAATAAAAGCAAAAGCAATCAATAACTGAATATGCAATGAGTGAAATCGCTAGGACTATTGGTCCACCTAACCATTCTAATGAATATTAATGGATGCGATTAACCATGATCATTTGTCATTCCCATAAGCTGAAGTTTTTCCCAATTTTATTTAATAATCTTTCCCAAGATATATTAAACCTAATCAAGTAACCCCTCGATCCCTCGACTAGAGTTCTCAATGATAGGAATGCATTAAGTGCAAGAAAAACTCATATATTCAGATGAATCATGTGTATATATCCCTATATACCATTCAATTCACACCATAAATTATGTGGTTGAATATATAAATTCCTCTCCCAATTCATTCATATAAACCGAATCAATTTAGAGATAGACACTCCTAATCTTATTAAGTAAATAATTCATAGACTACATGGAAATCACGATCTTGGATAAATCATAATGATAAAAATATATTCATTATCATGGTTAGGCTTTCCACAACTCTAGCTAAAAACAAATCAGTCCATGATAAAGGAAATAAAGCAAACAAGAGGAAAGAAAGAACTCATGAATTCGCCCATGGTGCTAAGATCTCCTCTTCTTTTTGCCGCCACCTCCTTCTTGAATCTTTCTTGATTTTCTGATCTCTTTCTTGAAGTTTCTTGATGATCTTCTAGATTCACTTCAGAGGGACTTCAATAATTGACTAACTCAATTATTGATTGACACCTAAAGCTAGTTCACCCAACCCTTGATATAGTTTAGGGAGGGGGGCTGTTACAATCACTTGGAGTTATCTCTAGAATAGATAATCCAGGTTCAACTCCTCCTATCCTATCTTATCTTATCTATTATCTAATGATCTCAATCTTTAACTTTTTAGAATTACATCACAAATTTAAATCTGGTAGGACTCTTTTCAGTTTCTTATTTTTGTATTCGTATTAGGCTTCCTCTGCGAATTGGGCTGCTGCAAGTCTTTTCTACCAGTTGGGCTTCAACTGCGAATTTGGCCTTCCTACGAATTTGCCCTGACATCGGGCCGGGATTTGACTTCGATACAGATCGAATATGTGAAAGCCCAAAACAAGAAAGTTGTAGCTTTCTCTTATCTTTCTAGTGAGTCTTGAATCAGCCCCCAATCGGATCTCGGATACGAGAGTTAGGCCCAGATTACTGATCGGTGCCGAAACTATGAAAAACCATCCGATTAGCCTTGTTTTCCTTCTTGTGACTTCTTTCCTTGCCCTGAATCAAAATACCAGAGTAATGAGTCCAATTTAATGTAAATTAAGAGTGGAAAGACTGAATATTCATAGATAAGAATATGATAAATTTTATTCGCATCAATCTAATTTGATTTTTATTGTTTGGTTCATGCTTTAAGTATCGAATGTTCTTGTATGCTCATGTTTATGATTGTTTCGTCTGATTGCTAGGAAGCCTACTAGTTTATTATTTGTTGCAATCAACTACTAGGTTAGATATCAGATCCGTAATTGTTTGATCCCTCTAATCTGTAAAGCAACTAGGGTTTAATGATTTGTTGTGTTAGAAATTGTTAGATCTTAGGAAGAACACTCAACTAAATTAAATGCAACTGCTTGTGCTTGTGTTGTTTAGCTTCATCCATCTCTAATGCTTAAGGCTACTGTTGGACTAAGTCTTTAATGCTTGTTTAGGGATTATTCAGTAGTAAGGGTTAAGAGGAACGCTTGTTTTCTGATTAACTATGATAGGGAGATACAGGAAAATAATTCCTATGATGAATATTCAAAGTCTGAATTGATTTATCTTTGCATTGATGAGCAGTAGTGAAATTCTTATGGTGGATGTTGACTCAGACCAAGACTCATTCTTTTGATTAATTTTAGCACTCTGAATTACCTTGTTTCCCATTTGAATTAGGTTAGACACTCTCTCTGGGAACGATCCTTACTCACACTACTGCATTTAATTTTTATGAGTATAGGTTTTATTTTTGGGTGCCTACGACAGCACAACAGACACCCAATGTAGTACCATAATCGAGTATAGAGGTTAGGTGTAACTTACCAGTTTTTCCCATCAACCTCCAAGGTCCACGACATAACTAGAAAATGGTCTAGGTTTAGTGTTTCAAACAAACACACACTACATGTACTTCGGGTTTAACCCTAGTAGCTGAGACAAACTACCCCAACCTACTTGGCAACACATTAGTGTCAGCCTTAGCAATATAAACTTCCCCAAGTCTATCCAGTGGCTAAGAATATTATAAACTAACACGAGTTACATACATGTCCAGTTTAAGGGTAATTACACAAAAACTCACTAGATATAGTATTAATCAATTATATACTTTTATTCATTTATAATAAATGTATATGTACATCAAATTGATTGGAGCTAAGGGCATACATTGTCTAACACCATTAGTGAACTTTCCCTTAGTTATTTTTTCCTTTTTTTCATGCTCTTTTCATGATTTTTATTTCCCTTTTTTTTGCCCTTTGATCTTCCCTTTTGATTTAAGCATCTTTGAAAACTTGTGGGTTTTGTCAAAGAAAGATTTAAATAAAAGGCTCAAATGGGTTAACTATCATTTGAATGAATGATAAGGGACCGAGGGGAATAATTGATCAAAAATGGCCTCCAGTCCTTTCTTTGATCGATGAGCAATTGATATTGGTTTTGATGCCATTACGCTGATTTAGGAGTAGCTGACATGAAGTCGATTTAACACCCTATTGCCTTTAGTGCATGTGCTACCCGAGGTTGTCCCCTTCTCCGAAAATTTTCTTTTTTGAATTTCCATTCAATAACCAATTTTTCTCAAGAACATATCGATGAGACATGTTGCAAGATTTCGATCATCACATTTGGAGACACTAGAAGGATAAATTGGGATTAGTTGAAATTCATTATTTTGTCAAGAATATGCATTGGGACACAAACACAAAGCAAGATTTCATTATGTAAAAATCGAGTACACTGAGCTTTAAGGTGCAAAGAAAATAGAGTTTAATACAAATGTTCTTTAGGTGGCAATTGTCCATAAGCTTGAGCCCTAGGGTTGTATAGGCCATCATCAATGAGGTGTTGGATAACATAGTTCAATTGTCATCATTCAATTGTCTCATGTCCTGGTCCTTGATGGTAGGCACAATAAACCTTCTGGTTGAAATTCTTTGGATCCGTAGGAGACTTCTAAGGCAATAAATGAAGGTATCCTTTCTTGACCAAGATGGGCAAAAGTTGGGAAGGCTGGCAAGGTAATGGGCTGAACTTTTTCACTTCTTTCTTGGATGGTTGAGGTGGTGGTGTAGGATTCGAAACAAAAATTGTTGGTGTTGCTTCTGTATGGGAGATTAGCCAATCAACTCTAAAGGTTAACAAGTTCACTACTTTTCGAAGTTCTTCAATTGCTTGTTGGATTTTGACTTGATCTTTGGTAGGTAATGTCATCTTTCCTACTAAGAGCATTAGGTTTTAGATGGAATGCAAACATGCATGGAATGGATGCAAAGATGATGCAAGCAATGCCTAGACTATTTAGGTTAGTACCTTGAGTGTGTCTAGGTGGACTTAGGGTTTTAGGTGTATTTGAGGGTCCTAAGGTTTTATTATTTTTATTTGGTTATCCGAGTTGCACCCAAGCACTAATGACTAGGCTACCTACGTACTCCTTGTGAGGGATTAGGTCAGTCGTAGTTGTTGAAAATGTTACAAATTTGATTACATATTTTAGTTATGTTTTAAGGGATATTCTCTAGTATTGATTAAACATTGGTTGTTGAATTCGAGAAAAGTGCAATTGTTCATTGAGTGCCTCAGTCCTTGAAGCTCTTTGGTAGGGGATTGAGAAATCGGTTTAAGTGACAAAGGTGTTAGATAATTGCTCTTGATCGGCTTAGGAAGCAATTGAGACTTTGGAGGCAACTACAGTAAATTCTTTATGGTGGCAACTACAATAAATTCTTTGATCTCAACTAGTAGATTTGTGGATGCTAGGTGGATTTTCTCATCTTTAACTCCCCATTCGATGCATGCATCAGCCTTTTTCAATTGATGAAGGTCTTGGAAAGCTTATCCTGTATCTTCCTAAGGTGTTCTGATCATCAAAACTCTTGATAAAATGTTCACCAATTTGCTCCATGTACTTTGAGTGTCTAGGTTGAGTTGGGTATACCAATCCAAAGTGGCTCCTTTTAGGCTTTTAGAAAATAGTTGGGCTAACAATCTTTCATTAGATCCAAGTTGAAACATGTCCATACAGTAAATAGGGATGTGAGTTTGGGGACAACTAGATCAATACTTGTGGAATTTTGTGATTTTAAGATTTTCAGGAAGGTTTAGGCTAGGATGAAGGCACTTGATTCCTTGGTGGAAGGTTGATGAGAGGCTTGCTTTACAATGATCCTGAAAGGGTTCATTTTAGTTTAAGAGGGATTTGAACTTTTGTTTGATTTGTATTGTGTCCTTTTGTTTTAGTGTATTGGAGCTAGGCCAGGTAGATATTTTTAGGTTGATTGTCTAAAGGGCCTATGTTGTTGGTTCTATAAAGGTATCAATCTAGGTTGTAGGCATCTAATAAGTGGGAATAAACTAGTGTGGGCTAAGGACTAGCTCTAGCGATGTAACATGTGATGACATGCGATATGCTCATGCAAATGATGAACTGTAGGCAAAACAATGGAAAACCACGACAAATCCGACCTGCCCCTAGTATGCACCTAGAGTTATTGAGGTTGCTATGACTTGGCTAAATAGATCTTGGATCCTAAGCAAGAATGGGTCAAGGTTAAACCTGACTTGCGAGGGTGTAGGGTTCTATAGATGAAATAGGCATGGTGTGAAGTGTTATGGTTGTTGATTCTATGGTGGGTATGGCTACTAACTGGAAGAGTCCTAAGAAGGGTAAATGTATAGGTGATTAGATAGGATAGCTTCTTTGGGATAGGTCAAGGGAACCTAGCAAGGATGTGTAGGAATCTATGGGCAACTAGACTAGATTATGCAAGGGGAATGTCTTAAATTAGTGGACATCTGTAAAAAATTGGGCAAAACATTTAGAAGATGAAAACCAAGGTCGGTTTGAAGCAAACTTGATTAACTTTGTTGATGGAATGTTGATTTTTGCAATTATGTGAGGTTGCATTTGATAAAGAGACACTATTTGACAATCCTTACAATTGAAGTTGATGGTTTGACAATTTTATTTCTCTTCATTTTATGAATTGGTCATTTATTGTGTTTTTGTTAACTTAAATGAAGTATGGATGGACCCATAGGGGGGGGGGGGGAACCCTTCCGGTAGAAAATGGGAGATTTTCTGAACCATAGGGAGGGCCATGACTCCCATGGGTTCCCCTGGCTCCACCCATGATGTTGGGTGATTTTGGAAATATATATTTTTTATTTTGAGTTAGCTATTGGGATTTGATGTTGTTTGGTACATTTGTTCTTTCCCCACATTTTATTATTAATTTTGGGACTTGGGCAACTAGTGCTGTAATTAGGATCAAGTTATAATACAAAAAATACTCTTTAGGTTTAGGAAAGGACTAAGACTTGAAGAAATTCCGAGAGTAATTAGTTCCTGTACAATGTTTATGAAACAAAAACCCTTTTGATGTTGCTCCCCAAGAGCAAACACATTGGGTCAAACATCTACTTCCCAAGAAAGATATTCGAGCTCAAAAGTTTATGAGGGATCATGAGAATTTCTTTTCAATACTAGCTACGGGAATATCAATCCCTAGACCATATGTATACCCATTTAACATCTCGAAGTTTTGAAGGTATGAAAGTCCAAGTGGCCTTTTGATGTTATTTCTCAAGAGTAATTCATAGATCCAAACATCAGCTTGCCCTAAGTTCAATTGAGGGAATGAAGCATCCTTTGATACTGGTCAAGGAAAGGTTAGACCCTTCACCATATATATCTACTAGATCTTTCTGGAATTTGAACACTTAGAATGGGCCAAGGTGGCATTTTGATAGAGTTAGGTACCCACTTAGCCAAGAGATGGTCATAGGATAGAAGAAGCCCCCCAAAAAAATGGCCTTTTGATATGTTACTTCTTAGGAGCTGAGCTCATAGAGTTATGCATCTACTTAGCCAAGAAATGGACATGGTTAAAATGATTAAAGGGGTCAAAATGGCCTTTTAATGCTACTTCTCAAGAGTTGACCTCATAGAGTCATGCATCTACTTAGCCAAGAGATGGACATGGGACAAATAATGTAAGGGGTCAAAATGTCTGTTTGATGTTGAGCTCATAGAGTCATGCATCTACTTAGTCAAGATAGGGAACAAAAACCTGGAATCAGAAGATGGTCATTTTATTTGAGAGTTTCAGATTCTGATAATTGTAGTTTTGACTTTGATAATTTTTTATTATTATAGTTTGAATCTTAGATAAAACTAGTAGATTTGATTTTGATTTGTTTTTTTTATTTAATTGGTTTTGATTTTTTATCCAACATTATTATTAACTTTGACTCAAGATTTTGATATGTTGAAGCTTACTTGGGATCTAGCTTAGACTTGGATAACATTTGGAAATTTAGGCATAGGTGTTGCTTTTGGAACTTTTATGGTGTTTTAGTGTCTTTTTACAATCTTCTTTTTTAGTTTTTGTTATTTGTTGTTTTAGCTTGAATCTTAAATGAAATTTGTTGATTTGATTTTAATTGGTTTGAATTTTTTTATCTTACATAATTATTATTATTATTATTATTTTGGTTGTTTTTTTAACGGGTTGAAAGAGTTCAAGCTTCATTTTTTATTCTACTTTTAGAGATGTTAACCACATAGTGGAACACTCATAGTGTCTTAGTCCTAATTACACTATAGTTCCTTTATCCTACTTTCATCTAAGGCTTCTATATATGGGTATTCTAGGTGTGATGCATGGAATTGTTAGGTGGGTTCTAAACTCTAAGGTTCCAACAAAGTTGCTAGCCTTTAAACCTTCACCAATGGACAAATGGGCTTCTCTGGTTGGTGGCTAGTTTGAAGGTTTTGGTGGAGCCTTTAAGGTCCAAAGTCCAGAGGCACACACCTAATATCCTTCACCTAATAGGTAAAATGAGATTCTAACTTTATTTACATGAGAGTGTGTAACCGTGAATGTTTAAGCATGCAAGAAAATTGAATAGGAAAGAAACAAAAAAACAAGGGGAGAATGCAGCCACATGTTTAAGTTTGGAAACAATCCTACAAGTTCCCAATTGGCCACATTTGGGGATCTAATAGAAGCTAAGTTCCCTTGATGCATTTTCAACTGAAATGAAGAAAAGGAAAGATTAGAACAAGGAACAAATGAAATTTACTGCTACCTAAAACTAAGCTAATCATATTCAGTAACAAAGAAAGAAAAAACTATAAACTTTGAGAGATTACCAAAGGAAAAGAGGGGGGGGGGGAAAGAAAAAAAACCCAAAATAAAAAACAATAAAGGAAAAAAACAAGGGGATGTCGTGATAAACATTCAGTGTGCTACAACAAAGGTTGCAATGTGATAATAGGGCACGGGGAGGGTAGAAGGGTGTGCTTTAGGTACGATAAGACTGAAATACGGTGTGATGGGTAGGTTCCAATGTGCGATGAGCAGGAAGGAGGTGGGAAGAGCAGGTTCTAATTTGTGATGAAGGGACTGATTTGCGATTAACATTTGAGTTGCGATGAGATTGAACTGAGTTACAATGATCTTCTAGGTTGCAATGAACAGATGAACTTCTGGGTTGTGATGAAATTTTGGGTTGCAATGAGCTTCTAGGTTGCAATAAATCTGAACTAAATTGCGATGAGCTTCTGAGGAAAGGTGTGGTTTTGGAATTTTAGGTGACAACAGAGATGAAATGTGTGATTTTGAAGAACTGTTTTGGGTGAGACTTTAGTTGTGATTTTGACAAAGGTATAGTTCTGGGTGAAGTTTCAGGTGCGATCCAGCCCAATAATGGTCTGGACATACAAGGAAGAGGCCACAAACACCAAAGAATATTAAAATGTGGTTTTGAATTGTGTTGGGAAGGTCTATCATGCCCAGCCTTCTTGAGGTGCGATTTTAAATCTAAATCCATCAAGTCTTAAACTTACCAATGCAAAACCAAAAGAATGAAACTAAGCCTGAACAACATCCAGTAAAGGTTATAGTTCTCTCCAGTGGAGTCACCAGTTGTCAGGTCTTAGGTATTGATTTCCCTAAGATCCTCACCTCTCTGCCTCTATTCTCAGTCAAGAAGAAATTGCAAGCAATGGTTTTCGAACATTTTAGAACCTCAAGCAACCCAGAAAAACTAGAAAAAGACTTAACTTTCCAGTGTACCTTGTCAAAAGATTTCTAACAGCTAAAAGGACTTCAAATGAAACTTGAGTAAGGCATAGAGTTGAGTTGAGCTTTCTGGTGTTAAGTTTGGAAGACAGGAGATGAGGCTTGAGCTAGGCTTCAGGGACTTCGGTATTTCAAATAGAATGGGTGTATCACAGAAGTAGGGAAAACCGCCCCTCCCCCAAGTTTTAGTTGGGCCTCTATTTATAGAGAAAATGAAGGGAGATGGATCTAAAACTCATCCAGCTATAGTGTCTAGGATTCAACAGAGGTTTTTCACAAAAATAGGTAAGGATTCTTCAATGAAATAGATTCCTAGTCATGTTTATCTATTTGGTGAAACATTTTCTTTGATTTGGGGGTGGTTTTCATGGGTTTTGTGCATCCAATGGGAGCTCGGGTTGTGCCTATCATGGCAGTCTCGTATTTGGGGTTGTCAATGGCAGAAAATGTAAATTTGATGAAATTTTAAGTATTATTTTGTCTTTTCTTGGTCTTAAGTGGGGTTTGTTTGGTATTTTAGGCTTTTTAAGCCTATTAGGCTTTGCTTCATTGGTCCAAGTGTTCTAATGGGTCAAGAATGGGTCTGACATTAGCAATCACCCTTTTGAGGCTTCAAGTTGGGATAGATGACGTGAAAATTTAATATAGTGTGCCAAAATGGTATCTTTCTTGTTTAACGATCAAACAGATGAATCTGGTCATGAAATTCAACGTGTTGGGGTTGTTTTGGGTCTCCAAATATTGTGGTGAGATCTGATTGGTCATATGAAGTTAGGATGATAGATGGTAAGCTCTAATTAATGAGATTTGTTGAAATAGGATATAAGCTTGATGATGGGTCAAATAGGGAAAATTTAAGCTACAATTTGGTAAGTAGGCATGGATTAAGGTGAGGAGTCAAGTGGATGGTTCTAATCTAAGAAAGATATGGTCGATCTTGTTAATCATTCAGGGCCATGGGATCTTGATGCTTTTATGGTTAATTATCATAGATTTGTGGTGGGATTCGCTAGTTAATTACTTCCTAGTGATCTTGAGGTGATGGGTGTGTTGGATTTGATTTTGGGGAGTTAGAGTTTGAATATCGCATGGATCGGGGCCGTTAGAAAGGAAGTTGATGTAATAAACCATGAATCTTTGTAGTTTAGTCATAAAAGGTGATGTATAACCAATTTGTAGTTTTCCAAGTCTGGGGATGATGCCTGATTAAGGTTCTTGTTTGTCATGTGGATTGTGTCAAATGAGGGCATTTTGGGTTTTGGATTGATCTGGTTGTGTTTCTAAGCTTTTGGGGTTTAAGAGGGGGGTACAAAGAGGTAGGGTGAAGGGACCGAGCAAAAATTGGGTGCTATCAAAAGTTAAAGTCGGATCTTTATCTTGAAGAAAAACTATTTCCTAGAGGTGAAGAGTTTGATATTTTGAGATTTTGGCTAGTTGATGGTCCCAAGTTTTTTAAACTCTCTAGATTGGCATGTGATAATTTGGTAATTCCAGTATCCACTGTAGCATCCAAGGGAACATTCAATACTGGGGATAGAATAGTGGATCATTATCATACTTCATTACTTCCATATTGTGGAGGCACTAGTTTGTGGGCATGACTGGTTAGAAGCTTTAACTATAAAAAGTAAGTTAAAATTGGATCCTGAAGTACTTGTTCTCTCTCCTATATGTTTCTATTTATTTATATGTTTTTGTATATGTGCTTTTGGTTGTGCATTATTATGTTTTAGTATTAGATCTTGAAGCCACTGCCACCTCTCCTATATATGTGGCTTCTACAACTTACACTAACCAAACATGTAAGTTATGTCAAATGGTCTATAATTAGCTTATTTGATTTGCAAAACATTTGTGTTTATCTAATTGGACTAAGCAAATTATTTGTTTCAGGTTATTGGAGCATATGCCATGTGTCTAGGTTAGACATTTTTGTTTCACAGGTGATGTGGGTATATTTGGTCAGCTCACCGGATCCTGACATGTGGCATCGGCCAGGGGTATTATTGACTAGCGACTTTTCATTAAGGGAACTTGTGTCATTCTCGCCATTAATGGTTCACCAAGCACTTAATGTGGGTGCACGTCCTCCTTCCATAGCAAGAAGGAGAGGCCAATTACCCCCGCCTCATAGCCTGTGGGGTCAGGGGCCTCCCGGCCACCCAAGCCTATATCACCCCGGTCTTCGTAGTTTGAGTTTCTGCTCGCAGAGAACTCGTTCGAGGTCCTGGTCAAAGACTACAGGCAGGGCCCTTCGGTCCAGAGTCACCACCAGTAGTCTGAGCCTATCGAGATCAGCGATACTGAAGTGTCAAGCACCAACACCGAGCTAGCAAAGCAACAACGAAGACATCGGTGAGCTCACCGAACTACTACCCGAGCTCAAAGGAAAAGAGGAGATATGCTCAGGTGAAGTGGAAGCTACCCCTCTCCTCTCACTTTCTTCCTCGTTATCTCTAGAACTCCTTGTTTTCCCCATGCCAAGGGACTTTAAGCTCCCTCCTCTAGATAAGTATGATGGGTCTTTTGATCCAAATGACCATGTGGACGCCTTCCAGTCCTAGATGCACCTGGCAAGAGCTAGCGAGTCCTACATGTGCGTGGCCTTTTCCACCACCTTCAAAGGGGTAGCCCGCACCTGGTACCGAAACCTCGCACCTTGCTCGATAAGAGGTTGGGCGCAGTTCGTGCAAGTTTTCACCTCTCACATCATCACTAGGAAAAGGTGCCCACGAACCCAAGAAAGCCTCCTTGGCATAGTGCAAAAGGAAGGGGAGTCCATCTGGAGTTGCATCAAGTGGTTCAATGACACTTGTTTGCAGATACCCGACCTAGATCCCTCAGTTCGCCTCACAGCAGCCAAGTGAGGTATCACCCACAAAGAGTTCAAGTGGCGCGTAGTTGTCAACCAACCCAAGACCGTGAAGGACAAGCAGGCTCCAGAAAAAAGAAAGAGGGAGCCAGAACCCCCCGTCTCAAGGTGACAGCAGGAAGAAGGACACAACTCGGGGGGCAAGGCCAAACCAGCCCTTATGAGCTCTAGCAGTAGAAAGGGACTATACACCCGAAAGCGGGCCAAGATCCTCATGGCGATCAAAGATGCCCCATACGTGAAGTGGCCACCTCGGTTGAAGGCCAACCCTAGCACCAAGTATAAAAATTTGTGTCGTAGCTTTCATAAAGATCACGATCATAGTACCGAAAATTGTAAAAATCTCCGCGATGAGATAGAAGAACTCATCTGTTGCGGATATTTGAGAAATTTTGTACAAAATAATAATAATAATAATAATAAAGCAGGTCGACAAGGGAAGCAAAGTAGAGGCGTTCCCGAGTCCAGTAGGCAAGCGGAACAGCCGAAGAAGCAGCCCCCCCAAAGAGAGACCAGTTCGGGGGACCATCCATGTCATAGTCAGAGGTTCGATTGTGGCAGGCTGCACCTTAGAAGCAGCTCGCGCATCAGCTCGTGAGACTGGTAGGGAAGAGCAAAACCCACTGAAGCGATCAAGGACAGAAGACCCCATCTTCTTCACAGAGGACGACGTGCGCGAGGTTCACTACCCCATGACGACGCACTCATCATAAAGATGAAGATCAACAACTTCGAAGTTAGGCACGTCCTTGTCGATTCGGGTAGCTCAGGAGACATCCTCTTCAAAGCAGCCTTCGACCAACTCCAGCTTCAAGAGTGCGACCTAAAGCCCGTTAACACTCCCTTGGTAGGCTTCAGTAGAGAAGTTTGGCCCTTGGGAAGGGTAACAGTACGTGTGGAAGATGGCACCTGGCCTAGCATAGTGAGGCTCAACCACGACTTCTTGGTGGTCGCAACCCCCTCCCCGTATAACGCCATAGTAGGTCGGCCAATTACCCATGCCTTACGAGTTGTGGTGTCCACCTACTACTTGGCCATGAAGTTCCCCATGGACTTCGGCATCGGGGTAGGACGAGGTGACCAGCTTGAGTCTCACAAATGCTACATCGTCTCCCTTAAGGGAAAAACCAAGGTGGTTGATGACCTCGAGTTGGAGCGACCTACAGAGCAAAGTGAGGAGCAAGCTGCGCTCATAGAAGAGACCGTCTCCATTCTGACCTCTACGAAAGATCCAGCCCAAACTCTTTAGATTGGTGCTTCCATTAAGGAGCCTCTACAATCTAAACTGGTACACTTCTTACTTGAAAATTTAGATGTTTTCGCATGGTCTGTGGCAGAAATGCCCAGCATTGACCATAGCATCATAACTCATAAACTTAATACTAATCCTATAGTTAGGCCCGTTAGACAGAAGAAATGCAACCTAGCTCTAAAGTGATGGAGGGCAATCGACGAGGAGGACAGGAAGCTCCTTGCAGCTGATTTTATCAGGGAAGTCCATTACCCGAGCTGGGTGGCCAACCCCGTTCTGGTGAATAAAGCTAATAGTAAATGGTGCATGTGCATTGACCACACCGACCTGAATCGAGCTTGCCCAAAGGACTACTTCCCACTCCCCATAATCGACCGCTTGGTGGATGTGACCTCGGGGCATGAGTTGCTGAGCTTTCTAGATGCCTACTCGGGCTACAATCAGATTAGGATGGACCCTGCTGATGAAGAGAAAATCACCTTCATAACTGAGCTCGACCTGTATTGTTACAAGGTCATGCCATTCAAACTAAAAAATGCCAGGGAGACCTTTCAAATGAAAGAAGGGTAGGATCCATCTAATGGACGCCATGAAGGGTGCGGAATGGGTGGGTGAATTTCAAAAGATTTACCTACCTTCTTCCAACTGAGAATCATATTCCCTAAATTTAGAATACACTATTCAAGGATTCTACTTGAACCATAATCAAACCATATCTGAACCAAAAGAAATAGGGAGGATTATACCTAATCCAGAGAAACAGTATCTCCCAAAGATGGTATTCAAGCCCAAAGAAGACACTAAGATCTGCTCCTACAGAAGATGACATAGCTGTGGATGGAACGAAACCAATAGGGTGCGTCCTACACACCGGATCCTTCGTAAGAACCCACTGGAAACTCTGAACACCGAATCCTTTTTAGTCTTTTCTGCAAGACTGATGTCAAGAACTGATTTCCTGACTTATTTCTTCTACAAAGATCGAATCTTGCAAGAGGGGATGGTGGCGGTTGGAGGAGAACTTCTGGGATGGCTGAACAGCTTTCTTCTCTCTGGAGTTTTGTGAGATCTAATCTCTGTATGCAGAAAACTTTCTTGCTTACTGTGAAACCCTTGGTTCAAAATCTGATATATTCGAATAGGTTTCTCCTCCTTTCTTCTTGATTTAGAAAGCCTTCTAATTAGGAGTTATCCCAATCCAATTCAATATTTGGATTGGGGATTATCTTAATCCTATCTACAGATTAAGTTAGTTTACTCCTGATCTTATTAGGAGGTTACCAGATTCAAATCTGATTTGAATTTGGTCGCTCATAGTGGATAAGGTCAAAAGCCTAATCCTTTTACTAACAATAATCTTAGATTCGCCCCATAGATGGGTGATCACATCAGCCCAACTCGTAATGGGCTTTTGGCCCATTAAATGTTTAGTGTTTAACTAGTTTCCAATCTGCTGCCCAATTGGGCATATTTGTATGGCGTGGGACCCAAGCATTGATCTACACACCAGCCACATAGGTTCGGCCCAGCCGAATTCACTGAAAAAATTCAGTGACCCCCTGAGCCCATCACATGGACCCCATGGGCCCAACACTTACATTAAGTGGTCCCTGGGCCAAGCCATCTTATAAAAACCCAGGGACTATGGGCAGGTGCAAGATTAGCCCATCAGGTATTATCCTAAATGGTCTTACATTTAAACTCTCAGCCCTTAATGATCAAGCACTGCCCGACAAGAGAGGACCTCTCCCTCGGCTGCAAGGAACAGTGCCACACTCTCTACTCACATGGATCCCGGGAATTAAAACCATTTGCAAACCTTTTGAAACCGTACATATACATTTATATATATATATATATATTAATTTTGCAAAACAAAATTCAAATGGTTGAAATCAACTACCGACAGTTTGGTTTCCATCAGAGAAAGTGCATTCCCGATCATTACCATTATCTGACAAAGGGGCTGATCCTGTCACTATGATCACTCACTCAGATGAATTCTCAGACTGCCCCAACATGCCCAGGTTTTGACCCCCGCTAAGGATCACACTGATTGATATATCAAAGATAGCCCGATCCGACTGAAAGAATGGTAGGATCCATATAATGGACACCAAGAAAGGTGCGGAATGGGGGCGAATTTCAAAAAAAAATTTCCTACCTTCTTCCAACTAGGAATCATATTCCCTAAATTTAGAATACATTATTCAAGGATCCTACTTGAACCATAAACAAACCAGATCTGAACCAAAAGAAAATAGGAAGGATTATACATGATCCGGAGAAATAATATCTCCCAAAGTTGGTGTTCACGCCCAAAGAAGTAACCAAGATTCGCTCCTGTTGAAGATGGCAAAGCTGTGGATGGAACGGAACCAGCGGGGTGCATCCTACACACTGGATTCTTCACAAGAACCCTCTGGAAACCTTGAACACCGAATCCTAGTGTCTTTCTTGCAAGACTATTGTCAAGAACTACTTTCTTGACTTCCTGTTGCTGCAAAGATCCAATCTTCCAACAGGTAGTGGCGGCGGCTGAAGGAGGAGAAGTCCAGGGACGAAAAGGGCAGAATTGTCTCTTCTCTCTAGAGTCTATGAGAGATCAAATCTCAGATTGTAGGATATGTTTCATGCTTACTCAAACCCCCTAGTTCAAAATCTGATATTTCTGCTAGGGTTTTCTCCTCTTTCTTCTTGATTAAGAAACCTCCCAATATTTTGGGAGTTATCCCAATCCAAATCAGTATTTGGATAGAGGTTCTTTGTATGGCGTGGGACCCAAGCATTGATCTACACACCAGCCACATGGGTTCGGCCCAGCCTTTGTTACAAGGCCCAGCCGAATTCACTGAAAGACTCAGTGACCTCCTTGAGCCCATCACATGGACCCTATGTGCCCAACACTTACATTAAGTGGTCCCTGGGCCAAGCCATCTTATAAAAAACCCAGAGACTGTGGGCAGGTGCAAGATTAGCCCATCAGGTATTATCCTAAATGGTCTTACACTTAACCCCTCAGCCCTTAATGATCAAGCACTGCCCGACAAGAAAAGACATCACTCTCGGCTACAAGGAACAATGCCACACTCTCTACTCACATGGATCCCGGAAATTAAAACCTTTTGCAAATCTTTTGAAACCGTACATATACATTTATATATATCTTATTTTGCAAAACAAAATTCCAACAATTGAAATCAACTACCGGCAGTTTGTTTTCCATCAGAGAGGGTGCATTGCCGATCATTACCATTGTTCGACAAAGGGGCTGATCTTGTCACTATGACCACTCACTTAGATGAATTCTCAGACTTCCCCAACATGCCTAGGTTTTGACCCCCACTAAGGATCTCACTGATTGACACATCGAAGATAGCCCGATCCGATACCTAGTGATGTATCATAATCGAGTCTAGGGGTCAGGTGTAACTTTCCTGTTTTGCCCATTTGTCTCCAAGGTCTTGGGTCTTACCCTAATGGCCGAAACAAGCCATCCCAACACTTGGTGGCACACCAGTATCAGTTTTGGTAGGATAAATCTCCCCAGACTTATCCAATGGCTGTGAACATTTAAAACTAAAACAAGTTTCTATAAGTGTCCAGTTTTAGGGTCTTACACAGAATTATACCAAACAACATGAATCAAACATGCACTTTAATTTATTTCCACTAAATAACAAAAGTACATCAAATCTGATTGAAGCTAAGGGCATACAAGACTGTCTAACAACTCCCACTTGCACTTAGGTCCAATCTGGTACAAGCCGGAGTCCCATACTTTCCACGTGTTTCTCAAACACCTTCTGTGTCAATGGCTTAGTCAATGGGTCTGCCACATTATCCGCTGATGCTACCTTCTGAATTAGGACGTTCTCTCTACCAACGATCTCCCTCAATACATGGTACTTCCTCTCGATGTGCTTTGACTTCGAGTGGGCCCGAGGCTCTTTAGCCTGGGCGATCGCTCCATTGTTGTCACACAACAACGGGATGGGTGATGTGCTGGACGGAATCACTCCCAATTCGTGTATGAATTTCTTCATCCACACGGCTTCCTTGGCAACTTCACTTGCAGCAATGTACTCGGCCTCGGTTGTGGAGTCTGCAATGGACCCCTATTTGCTGCTTTTCCAGCAAACAGCACACAATCCTTTCATGAAAACATACCCAGATGTAGCTTTCTATCATCTGGATCCGATTGGAAATCGGCATCGGTATACCCCAGAACTTGTAGTGAACTACCATTGAATACCAGACAAAACTCTTTTGCCTTTCGAAGGTATTTAAGTATGTTCATCACAGCAATCCAATGCTCCTGCCCTGGTTTAGCCTGGAATCTGCTTACCACACTCACCGCCTGAGCTATGTTCGGGCGAGTGCACGGCATGGCATACATGATGCTCCCTACGGCTGAGGCATAAGGAACGTCTCTCATGCCCTCAATCTCCTCAGAAGTCTTGGGAGACATCTTCTTGGAGAGAGTTACTCCATGTCTGAAAGGAACATTTCCTTTCTTGGAGTTTTCCATGCTGTACCTTTTGACAATTTTGTCAATGTCAGCAGCCTGGGATAATCCAATTACCCGCTTCGATCTATCTCTATAGAGTCGAAGACCTAGTATGTATGAAGCTTCTCCAAGATCTTTCATGGAGAACTGCTATGACATCCATACCTTGACCGAAGTCAACATTCCTACATCATTCCCAATGAGTAGGATATCGTCCACGTACAATACTAAAAAAGTAATCTTATCTCCACTGGACTTCCTGTAAACACAGGGCTCATCCGGATTCTGCTCAAAGTCAAACGTTTTGATGGAAGAATCAAAACGGATGTTCCAACTCCTAGAAGCTTGCTTAAGTCCATATATGGATCTGTTGAGTTTACATACCATGTGTTCCTGACCAGCAGCAATAAAGCCTTGTGGCTGCTGCATGTAGATATCTTCACTAAGATCTTCATTCAGGAATGCGATTTTGACATCCATTTGCCAAATCTCGTAGTTATGGTATGCTGCTACAGCTAGCAAGATCCTAATGGATTTAAGCATGGCCACAGGCCAAAAGGTTTCCTCATAATCGATGCCTTCTTTCTGAGTATACCCTTTCGCCACCAAGCGAGCTTTATAGGTCTTAATCCTTCCATCGGGGCCCTTCTTCCTCTTGTAGATCTATTTGCAACCAATTGCTTTTACCCCGGAGGGTGGATTTACTAGCGTCCAAACATCATTGGTCTCCATCGTGTCCATCTCAGCTCTCATGGCCTCCACCCACTTCTGGGAATCTATGTCTAACATAGCTTCCGCATAAGTCACGGGATCCTCTTCACTAGTCAAGGCTTCCACCAGGTAGGTATCCTAGTCATAACCATATTGGACTGGTGGTCTGGATACCCGGGTGGGCCTTCCAGGTTGGTCATTACCTAGAACTTGTGGGACATCTCCCACTACTCGTGAGCTCTCCTCATCAAGAAATATTTCTTGGCGATGAGTGTTCATGATGTATTCAGATTCTAAGAATTGGGCATTTCGACTGTAGAACACTTTCTGCTCACTTGGGTCATAGAATAGATAACCCACTGAATCCTTTGGGTAGCCTATAAATAGGTAACGACTGGTTTTGGATTCCAACTTGTCCGAACTTGTTCTTCTAACTTGTGCAGGACAACCCCAAATCTTCAAGTGTCTTACACTTGGCTTCTTTCCGGTCCATAGTTCATATGGAGTTTTCGGAACTGATTTGGTTGGAACCCGATTTAGCACGTAGATAGCAGTCTCTAATGCATATCCCCAAAAGGATGTGGGTAATTCTGAGCGTACGAGAAGTGACCGGACCATGTCCAACATGGTCCTATTCCTCCTCTCTGAAACACCGTTGAGTTGTGGTGTAGCAGGAGGAGCTAGTTGTGACACTATCCCATTGTCCTTTAAATAGTCCCTGAATTCGTCAGAGAGATACTCGCCACCTCGATCCGATCGAAGGGCCTTAACTTCTCTCCCTAACTGTTTCTCGACTTCCTGTCTGAACTCTCTAAACTTTTCAAAGGATTCAGATTTGTGTCTCATTAGGTACACATAACCATATCGTGAAAAATCATCTGTTATGAAACACTTTGACAGACCGAATAGAAAATGGATATGCCAATTTTATGGTGTGTTTCCTCATTACTGAAGGACCCATCATCGTTCTAATGGTGGAAGGCCTTTAGAGAGTCCATCATATGGATCTCCCTATCACATGCACTCATATTACCAGAGGGAACAAAATTACGCCCTAGTTCTAATTTAGCTCAAACCAAAGTGGCTCCCACTGACTTTCATAAAGTCAGATTTATGGTGACCCAAATTGGCTAGGGTTTCTGCACACATCCCTTTTCAGGGTTACGGGCCCACCACGAAAGTAAGAGGTCACCCAATCACCGTATGGGACACCATGGCAATGATGTGCATTCAGTCATGGTGTGCGCAAGAGCCACTAATGAATCAACATGGGCTAAGTACTTATGGCCCATGGTTGCAACACATCAAGCATCCGCATATCACATGATATGGAAGAATTGATCCAATCAGTTATTCACTGTAAAGCCCATTAATCAGCCCGTTGAAAGTCCATAATATTAACCATTAATATCATCTAGGTATATGGGCTGAATCGCAGTTAGCAGTTTGGCCCATATAGCTTTTATGAAAAACTGGGCTTTTGCAGTTTTAACCCCCTAAAACTGGGCTTACAGTTTTAAGCCCTTAAAACTAGGCTTTATAGGTTGGGCCGAATTGGTTCTTCCAATTAAAGATTGATTTCAGACTTGAAAGTGGGAAAAACAGGACTGAATACAGTCCCTTTCGAACCCTAGATTCGGTCCAAACAGTTTGGTCCAATCTGGTCCGAAATGGTCCAAAAACCAATCTTTAATTCAAGAAATAATTCAATGAAAGATCTGAAATTAAAATTCTAAATTTTGACAATCAAAAGAGATTTGGACTGTTCACACAACCTACAAAATAAAGGTTAGTAACTAGGGTTGCAGTTTCTCAAACTGCAAAAACGCATATAGCAAACTCTCCATCTGCAAATCTCCAGCACCGCCGCCTTCTCAATCAAGAAAAAAAATTAAACAAAAATCCTATTTCTATTAAATAATTACATTCTTGATTGAATCCTATACATTCAGTCAAGAAAAATAAAAAAAAGAAAATTATTTTATAGACTAGAATGAATAGAAACTACAAATAACAGGTGCGCAGACATTCTGCGCCAAAAATGATCTTCGAACTCCATGTATGAATAGTCCATTAAATCAGAAATAAAATAAGAACAATTTTAAAATAAATTTCAGATTAACGAAAATTAATTTCAGATCAATCGCCCCTACAAGAAACAATTTCTTGAAACAAAATTGCAAACTGTGCAATACCCGGATAGAACGGCTTCTACCGAATTGCGCAGATTCAGATCTGATATCTTGGTTCAAGATTTGAACTTGTGGCTCTGATACCACTAAAAGAATGGTAAGATCCATCGTATGGAAGCCAAAAAGGTTGCGGAATGGGTGGGCAAATTTCAAAAATTTCCTATCTTTCTTCCAATTGGGAATCGCATTCCCTGATTTTAGAATCAAAATTCAAGGATTTTACTTGAACCAAACTAGAACATATCTGAACCAAAGATTAGGGGAAGGGTTATACCTGATATGGAGAATCAGCGATGGTGGGGCAGAACCAACGGTGTACGTCTCACATACAGAACTCTTCACATGAACTCGTTGGAGGCTTCGAGCACTGAACCAAATCAGCCATTCGGCAAAGACTGATATCAAGAACAGATTTCTTGATTCTCCCTTCAATGGAGTTTGAACTATGCAGCAAGGTGGCGGCGACTGGAGGAGATCCCTAAGGCTAAAAGTGGCGTGAATGCAGTTTTCAGCTTAGGGGAGATGAGATCCTATCTCAGATTGTAGAGAGTGATTATTGCCAAACCCTAGGTTCAATTCTTGTAATTATTTGTTAGGGTTTCATCCTTTATTGGTGATTAAGAAATCTCCTAATCCCATTAGGAGTTATCCCAATCCAAATCTGCATCTGTATAGGGGATAATATTTATCCTATTTGTAGATTAGATCAGCCCATTCCTGATCTCATCAGGAGGTTAATCCTGTCTGCAGATTCACCCCCTTTAGTGCGTGATCATATCAGCCCAGTTCCAAATGGGCTTTTAGGCCCAATATATAAACAATGCTCAATAAGTTTCCAAACTGCTGCCCAGTTGGGCTTCTTTGTATGGCATGGGACCCAAGCATTGATCTCCACATCAACCACTTGGGTTCGGCCCAACCTTTGTTACAAGGCCTAACCGAATTCATTGGAAATCCCAGCGAACCCCTTGAGCCCATCACATGGACCCTATGGGCCCAACACTTACACTAAGTGGTCCTTGGGCCAAGCCATCTTATTAAAACCCAGGGACTGTGGGTAGATGCAAGATTATACCATTAGGTATTATTCTAAATGGCCTTATACTTAACCTCTCAGCCCATAATGATCAAGCACTGCCCGACAAGAGAGGACCTCTCCCTTGGCTGCAAGGAACAGTGCTGCACTCTCTACTCACATGGATCCTAGGAAGTAAAACCATTTGCAAACATTTAGAAACTGTATATAAGTATATATCATATATATATAAATTTTGCAAAACAAAATTCCAACGATTGAAATCAACTACCAGTAGTTTGGTTTCCATCAGAGAGAGTGCATCCCCGACCATTCCCTTTGTCTGACAAAGGGGCTGATCTCGTCACTCTGATCACCCACTCAGATGAATTCTCAGACTATCCCAACATACCCAGGTTTTGACCCCCACTAAGGATCTCACTGAATGGCATATCAAAGACAGTCCGATCCGACACCTAAGGTTTTGACCCCCACTAAGGATCTCACTGAATGGCATATCAAAGACAGTCCGATCCGACACCTAGTGCAGTACCATAATCGGGTCTAGGGGTCAGGTGTAACTTTCCAGTTTTGCCCATCAATCTCCAAGGTCTAGGGCAATACTGAAAATCTGGTCCGGTTAAATGATTCAAGTAATCCTACACAGTGTGTGCCTTGGGTCTCACCCTGGCGGCTGAGACAAGCCACCCCAACAGTTGGTAGCACACCAGTGTTAGCCTTGGCAGGATAAATCTCCCCAGACTTATCCAACGACTGTGAACATTTAAAACCAACACAAGTCTCATTAAGTGTCCACTTTTAGGGTCTTAAACAGAAGCATACCACACAACATGAATCAAACATGTACTTTATTTATTTACATTAAATATCAAAAATACATCAAAACTGATTGAAGCTAAGGGCATACAAAAATAGTTCAACAGTTGCTCAAAACCCTGCTCCAAATCATCTAGGTGATAGGGCTTCTGAGGCCCATAGGAAGGAATATCAAGAATGGGAAGAGAAGAATTATCTTGCCCGGTGCTTTATCATTGCCTCCTTAGATAATGCGATATAGAGACAATTCGATCAGATTGAAGTTTACAAGGATATCTTGGATAGTTTGAGGACCATGTACAAAGAGCAGAATCATTCTGCTCGACAAAAGGTCCTAATGTAGTTTATGACCACACAAATGATCAAGAACCAACTGGTTCATGACCATTGTTTTAAGATGATAGGTTACATTAATGAACTAGAGGCTCTTGGTTCTGGGCTTGATCATGTCACCAAAGTTGATGCCATCCTAAATTCCTAGCCCCCATCCTTCAATCAGTTTATCGCGAACTATAACAAGAATAAGCTAAATGTTAGCCTTCAGAAACTCAACAATATGTTGCATAGGGCCAAAGAACTGATAAAGAAGGACGAGCTCATAGCCATGCTTGTTGAAGGTGGAAAGTTTGGCAAGAAAAAAAGGAAGGCAAAGAAGAAGTCTAAAAAAAGGTTAGCAAGCCTAAAAAGTAGAAATGGGAAAAAACATAAGATGCCTACCATTTCTGCAAACAGGCCGGCCACTAGAAGAAAAAGAATTGTCTTCAGTACCTAGAGACCAAGAAACAAGGTAAATTTGAATCTTTTGTCATAGAGATCAATATGTTGGTCACTTCTACATCCTAGTGTATTGACTCCAGGGCTTCTACTCATGCATGTAACACATTGTGGGTGTTTAGGACAAGCAAAAGGCTTTGTGATGGAGAAATGACTCATTACTTGTGATAGATAGTTATGCCCTTAGCTCCAATTAGATTGATGTATCTTTTGACATTTATTGTAAATGAATAAAGTACATATTGATTCATATCATTGTGGTGTGTTTTTGTGTAATACCCTTAAACTGAACACTTATGAGACCTGAGGTTGGGGTGGCTTGTCTCATGTCAAGTTGGTTGGGGTGGCTTGTCTCAGCTGCCAGGGTGAGACCTGAGGTACATGCAGTTTGGGTTTTCTTGAAACCCTGAACCAGACCAAAACTCTAGTATTGCCCTGGACCTTGGAGATAGATGTGCAAAACTGGAATGTTACACCTGACCTCTAGACTCGATTATGGTACTGCACTAGGTGTCGGATCGGTCTATCTTTGATAGGCCAATCAATGAGATCCTTGGATGGGGTGAAAACTTGGGTATGTTAGAATAGTCTGAGAATTCATCTGAGTGGGTGATCATAGTGATAGGATCAGCCCCTTTGTTGGACAAAGTTAATGATCGGGGATGCAATTTCTCTGATGAAAACCTAAACTGCCGGTAGTTGACTTCAACCGTTAAAATTTGTTTATGCAAAATATATTTATATAGAGATATACATATTATATTATGGTTTCAAAACTTAATGGGCCTAAAGCCTAATCCAAACTAGGCTTAAGTCAATTAATTAAAAAGAGGCAAGATAGGATTTATAATCTGAGTAGTATTAGCTGAAGGATAAGATAAGTCGTATCCATTCAAGAGTTCAGATCGAAATATCAGATTTGGATTAATGAACTCTCTCCTAATTGTATTAGGAGGCTGATCCTGAGAAGGCTATAAATAAAGGGGGCGAATTCCTCAGTTATACAACACAATAATCTGCGGAGTTCTTCCATGTTCTTGCCGCCCCTACCCAGTTTGATCTCCACTTGTAGGAGTGATCAAGAATTGTTCTCGGTATTGCTTCTTGGTAGAAGAAGCAATATGAAGTCATGCTCACCAGCCGTCTACTCCATTCTTGTTGAAGAATCCAGTTCTTGCTGAAGAATCATTCTGTTGATCCTACTTCACAACACTGTGTCATTTTCAGTGGAAGCGGGTTTTGGTTTTCTCCCTGGGCATGACCACCTTCATTAGGAGTTTCTGCTACTTCATATCACGTCCGATTTTCATTCAAGATTGATCCTTGAAAATGCAATTTTCTAAAATAGAGAATGCGATTCCCAAATGGGAGAGAGAAATTTTTGAAATTTTGCCCAACCTTTCTACAGGGTTTAGCCATCCATATGATGGATCTCTCATCCCTTCAACTTGGGGACTTCTGCAACATTTGCAGCTATATCTATAGGAACTATAGATTTACATTTCAGAGAAGGAAGTGTAACTCTTAAAGGTTGTCTTTATGTACCGAATTTGAGAAGAAATTTGATTTTTGTTTCAATATTGTGCATTGATGGTTATTTTATTTTGTTCAATAATGTGATTACTATTAAACGGAATAACAAACTCCTCACTTACGGAGAACTTGAGAATGGTCTCTATGTTCTCCATCATTCTCTAGAAACAAACTTAACCGAAACTATGTCAGAGTAATCCCCAAGAAAAGATCTTGTGATAAGTTAATCCCTCGCGTCTGTGGCATTACCGACATGGCCACATTAATATAGATCATATCACAAGGTTGATAAAGCATGGTCTTTTGGATTTTCTAATTGTAGAAGATCTTCCAACCTATGAACCTTGCTTTCAGGGTAAGATGACGAAACAACCATTTACAGGTAAGCCTGGAAGATCTATAGGCACACTAGACCTGATACCTACTGATGTATGTGGTCCCATGGATGTTAGGACAAACAACCAGCACATTTACTTTATAACATTTACTGAAGATTTTTCTTGATATGGCTACATGTACCTAATGAGACACAAGTCTGAATCCTTTGAAAAGTTCAATGAGTTCAGACAAGAGGTCGAGAAACAGTTGGGGAGATACATTAAGACCCTTTGATCAGATCAAGGAGGCGAATATCTCTTTGATGAATTCAAGGACTAGTTAAAGAAAAACGGGTTGTGTTACAACTAGCTTATCTTGCTACACCACAATTAAATGGTGTGTTAGAGAAGGGGAACCAGACTTTATTGGATATGGTTCGATCACTTCTCGTCCACTCAGAACTACCTACATCATTTTGGGGGTACGCATTAGAGACTGCAATATACATGTTGAACTGAGTTCTAACCAAATCCGTTCCTAAGACTCAAGATGAGCTATGGACCGGTAAGAAACCAAGTGTAAGGACACTTGAAGATTTGGGGCTGTCTGGCACATGTTAAAAGAATAAGTGCTGACAAATTGGAATCTAAGACCAGTCGTTGCCTATTTGTAGGCTACCCCAAAAGCTCTGTCGGTTATTTGTTTTATGACCCAAGAGAGCAGAAAGTGTTTTGCTACTGAAATGCCCATCTCTTAGAAGAAGATTACATCCTAGACAATCATCATCAGGAAGTAGATCTTGATGAGGAGAGCTCAGGGGCAGTAGGAGATGTCCCACAAGCTCCAGATAATAACCAACCTATGAGATCTACCTGAGTATCTAGGCCTGTAGTTCATCATAAATATGATCAAGAAAGTTACTTGATGGAAGCCATGAACAATGAGAAAGAGCCCGTGATTTATACAAAAACTATATTGGACATAGATTCCTTGAAGTGGCTAGATGCCATGAGAGCTGAGATAGACTCAATTAAGACCAATGGAGTCTGGACTCTCGTAGATCCACCTCCTGGGGTAAAAGTAATTGGTTGCAAATGGATTTACAAGAGGAATAAGGGACCTAATGGAAAAGTTTATACCTACAAGGCTCATCTTGTGGCAAAAGATTACACTCATAAAGAGAGAATCGACCATGAGGAAATATAATCGCAGTGGCCATGCTTAAATCCATTAGGATCCTGCTAGATGTAGTAGCACACCATGATTATGAGGTTTGGCAAATCAATGTCAAAATAGTATTCCTGAATGAAGATCTTACTAAAGATATCTATATGCAGCAGCTACAGGGATTCATTGCTACAGGTCAGGAACACATGGTGTGTAAACTCAATCGATCCATATATGAACTTAAGCAAACTTCTAGGAGTTGGAACACCTGGTTTGACTTGATCGTCAAATAGTTTAACTTTGAGCAGAATCCAGATGAGTTTACAGGAAGATAGTAGGAGATAAGGTTACGTTCCTAGTTTTATACGTAGATGACATCCTACTCATTGGGAATGATGTAGGGATGTTAACTATGGTGAAAGTGTGGCTTTCACAGCTATTCTCCATAAAAGATCTTGGAGAAGCCTCCTACATCTTGGGGATTCGACTTTATAGAGATAGATCAAAGAGGATAATAGGACTATCCCAGTCTACTTACATTAACAAAATTGTCAAGAGATACAGCATGGAGAACTCCAAGAAAGGATATGCTACTTTCAGGCACAGAGTCACTATCTCCAAGGGTATGTCTCCCAAGACTCTCAAGGAGATTGAGGGCATGAGAGAGGTTCCCTATGCCTCAGCCGTAGGGAGCATCATGTATGCCATGCTATGCACTTACCTTGGCATTGCTCAAGTAATGAGTGTAGTAAGTAAATATCAATCAAACCCAAGACAGGAGCACTGGACAACTGTGAAGAACATACTGAAATACTGAAGGGATAGGAAATTCATCACATGGACGCCCAAAGATAGTGGAATAAGGGGGTGAATTTCAAAAATTTTTTCTCTCCCTTCAACTGGGAATCGAATTCCCTATGTAGAAAATCATATTTTCAAGTATCATTCTTGAACCATAAACTGAACCAAATCTGAACCAAAAGGAGTAGGGAGGGATAATATCTGATACAGAGAAGCAGTATCTCCCAATGGAGGTGTTCACGCCCAAGGAAGGATCCAAAATCTGCTCCCACTGAAGATGGCGCAGTGCAGGGTGGAGCAGAATCATTTAAGTCTATAAAAGGAAGAGGGGGCGGCAACCTTTAGACATCCATCACAATAGACAACCAACAGTCTTCTCTTCAGAGCTGAGATCACAGAGAAAGAATTCTGCACCCTGCAAATTCTCTTTAGCCGCCTCCTTCTGAAAGAATGGTAGGATCCATCTAATGGACGCCAAAAAGGTTGCGGAATGGGTGGGCGAATTTCAAAAATTTCCTACCTTCTCTCAACTGGGAATCATATTCCCTAAATTTAGAATACAGTATTCAAGGATCCTACTTGAACCATAATCAAACCAGATCTGTACCAAAAGATAAATGGGAGGAATATACCTGATCCAGAGAAGCAGTATCTCCCAAAGTTGGTGTTCACGCCCAAAGAATGCTCCAAGATCCGTTCCTGCTGAAGATGACACAGTTGTGAATGGAACAGAACCAGCTGGGGGCGTCCTACACACTGGATCCTTCACAAGAATCCTCTGGAAGTACTAAACACTGAATCCTTTTCAGTCTTTCTTGCAAGACTGATGTCAAGAACAGATTTCTTGACTTTCTTTTCTGCAAAGATCTAATCTTGAAATGGCAGATGGCGGTGACAGGAGGAGATCTCCAAATCGAAAAAGGCTGAACTGCTTTTTCTGTTTTTCTGGAGAGTATGAATCAGATCAGATCTGAATTCGCAGGAGGTATCCAATACCTCTTCAAGGTGGTTCGAAATCTCCTCCTTTCTTCTTGATTAAGAAACCTCCTTTTTAGGAGTTATCCCAATCCAAATCAGTATTTGGATAAGGGATAATCTTAATCCTTTTCTGCAGATAGAATTAGCTTACTCCTGATCTTATCAGGAGGTTATCAGATTCAAATCTAATTTGAATTTGGTCTCTAAGAGTGGATAAGGCTAAAAGGCCCAATCCTTTTACTAACATTAATCTCAAATTCGCCCCATGGATGGGTGATCATATCAGCCCACCTCGAAATGGGCTTTTGGCCCATTAAGTGTTCAGTGTCTAATTACTTTCCAATCTGCTGCCCAGTTGGGCTTCTTTGTATGGTGTGGGACCCAAGCATTGATCTACACACCAGCCACATGGGTTCGGCCCAGCCTTTAATACAAGGCCCAGCCGAATTCACTGAAAAACTCAATGAACTCCTTGAGTCCATCATATGGACCCTATGGGCCCAACACTTACATTAAGTGGTCCCTGGCCAAGCCATCTTATAAAAACCCAGGGACTGTGGGCAGGTGCAAGATTAGCCCATCAGGTATTATCCTCAATGGTCTTACACTTAACCTCTCAGCCCTTAATGATCAAGCACTGCCCGACAAGAGAGGACCTCTCCCTCGGCTGCAAGGAACAGTGCCGCACTCTCCTCTCACATGGATCCCGGGAATTAAAACCATTTGCAAACAATTCGAAACCGTACATATATATATAAATATATTAATTTTGCAAAACAAAATTCCAACGATTGAAATCAACTGCCGACAGTTTGGTTTCCATCAGAGAGAGTGCATTCCCGATCATTACCCTTTGTCCGACAAAGTGGCTGATTCTGTCACTATGATCACCCACTCAGATGAATTCTCAAACTGCCCCAACATACCCAGGTTTTGATCCCCGCTAAGGATCTCACTGAATGGCATATCAAAGGCAGCCTGATCCAACACCTAGTGAAATGTCATAATCGAGTCTAGGGGTCAGGTGTAACTTTCCAGTTTTGCCCATCTATCTCCAAGGTCCAGGGCAATACTGGAAATCTGGTCCGGTTCAAGGATTCAAGTAATCCCATACTGCATGTGCCTCGGGTCTTACCCTGATGGCTGAGACAGGCCATCCCAACACTTGGTGGCACACCAGTATCAGCCTTGGCAGGATAAATCTCCCCAGACTTATCCAACAGCTGTGAACATTTAAAACTAACATGAGTCTCTATAAATGTCCAGTTTTAGGGTTTTACACAGAATTAAACCAAACAACATGAATCAAACATGCACTTTATTTATTTCCACTAAATAACAAAAGTACATCAAATCAGATTGAAGCTAAGGGCATACAAAACTGTCTAACAGCTCCCACTTGCACTTAGGTCCAATCTGGTACAAGCCGGAGTCCCATACTTTCCACGTGTTTCTCAAACACCTTCTGTGTCAGTGGCTTAGTCAATGGGTCTACCACATTATCCGCTGATGCTACCTTCTGAATCAGGACGTCCCCTCTACCAACGATCTCCCGCAGTACATGGTACTTTCTCTCGATGTGCTTCGACTTCGAGTGAGCCCGAGGCTCTTTAGCCTGGGCGATCGCTCCATTGTTGTCACACAACAATGGGATGGGAGATGTGCTGGATGGAATCGCTCCCAATTCGTGTATGAACTTCTTCATCCACACGGCTTCCTTGGCAGCTTCACTTGCGGCAATGTACTCGGCCTCGGTTGTGGAGTCTACAGTGGACCCCTGTTTGCTGCTTTTCTAGCAAACAGCACATGATCCTATCGTGAAAACATACCCAGATGTAGACTTTCTATCATCTGGATCCGACTGGAAATCGGCATCGGTATACCCTAGAACTTGCAGTGAACTACCATCGAATACCAGACAAAACTCTTTTGTCCTTTGAAGGTATTTGAGTATGTTCTTCACAGCAGTCCAATGCTCCTGCCCTGGGTTTGCCTGGAATCTGCTTACTACACTCACCGCCTGAGCAATGTCAGGGCGAGTGCACAGCATGGCATACATGATGCTCCCTACGGCTGAGGCATAGGGAACGTCTCTCATGCTCTCAATCTCCTCAGAAGTCTTGGGAGACATCTTCTTGAAGAGAGTGACTCCGTGCCTGAAAGGAACGTTTCCTTTCTTGGAGTTCTCCATGCTGTACCTTTTGACAATTTTGTCAATATAAGCAGCCTGGGATAATCCAATTATCCGCTTCGATCTATCTCTATAGAGTCGAAGACCCAGTATGTATGAAGCTTCTCCAAGATCTTTCATGGAGAACTGCTGTGATAGCCATACCTTGACCGAAGTCAACATTCCTACATCATTCCCAATGAGTAGGATGTCGTCCACGTACAACACCAAAAAGGTGATCTTATCCCCACTGGACTTCCTGTAAACATAGGGCTCATCCGGATTCTGCTCAAAGTCAAACATTTTGACTGCAGAATCAAAACGGATGTTCCAACTCCTAGAAGCCTGCTTAAGTCCATATATGGATCTATTAAGTTTACATACCATGTGTTCCTGACCAGCAGCAATGAAGCCTTGTGGCTGCTGCATGTAGATATCTTCACTAAGATCTCCATTCAGGAACGCGGTTTTGACATCCATTTGCCAAATCTCATAGTCATGGTACGCTGCTACAGCTAGTAGGATCCTAATGGATTTAAGCATGGCCACGGGTGAAAAGGTTTCCTCATAGTCGATTCCTTCTTTCTGAGTATACCCTTTCGCCACCAAGCGAGATTTAAAGGTCTCAATCCTGCCATCGGGGCCCTTCTTCCTCTTGTAGATCCATTTGCAACCAATTGCTTTTACCCCGGGGGGCGGATCCACCAGAGTCCAGACTCCATTGGTCTCCATTGTGTCCATTTCAGCTCTCATGGCCTCCACCCACTTCTGGGAGTCTATGTCTAACATAGCTTCCGCGTAAGTCACGGGATCCTCTTCACTAGTCAAGGTTTCCACCAGGTAACTATCCTGGTCATAACCATATCGGACTGGTGGTCTGGATACCCGGGTGGTTCTTCTAGGTTGGTCATTACCTGGAATTTGTGGGACATCTCCCACTGCTCCTGAGCTCTCCTAATCAAGAACTATTTTCTGACGATGGGTGTCCAGGATGTAATCGGATTCTAAGAACTGGGCGTTTCGACTGCAGAACACTTTCTGCTCACTCGGGTCATAGAATAGATAACCCACCAAATCCTTTGGGTAGCCTATAAACAGGCAACGACTGGTTTTAGATTCCAACTTGTCCGCACTTGTTCTTTTAACATGTGCAGGACAACCCCAAATCTTCAAGTGTCTTACACTTGGCTTCCTTCCATTCCAAAGTTCATATAGAGTTTTAGGAACTGATTTGGTTGGAACCCGATTCAGCACATAGATAGCAGTCTCTAATGCGTATCCCCAAAAGGATGTGGGTAATTGTGAGCGTACGAGAAGTGACCGGACCATGTCCAACAAGGTCCTATTCCTCCTCTCTGAAACACCGTTGAGTTGAGGTGTAGCAGGAGGAGCTAATTGTGACACTATCCCATTGGTCTTTAAGTAGTCCCTGAATTCGTCAGAGAGATACTCGCCACCTCGATCTGATCGTAGGGCCTTAATTTCTCTCCCTAACTGTTTCTCGACTTCCTGTCTGAACTCTTTGAACTTTTCAAATGATTCAGACTTATGTCTCATTAGGTACACGTAACCATATCGTGAAAAATCATCTGTAAAGGTGATGAAGTACACGTGTTGATTCCGTGTCCTAACACTCAGGGGACCACATACATCAGTATGTATCAGGTCAAGTGTGCCTTCAGATCTTTCAGGCTTACCGTCAAATGGCCGCTTAGACATCTTACCTTGAAGGCAAGGTTCACAAGTGGGAAGATTTTCTACGGTTAGAAAATCCAAAGGACCATCCTTTACCAGCCTTGTGATTCAGTCAATACCGATATGGCCAAGTGGGTAATGCCAGAGGCACGTGGGACTTACTGTATCACGATTCCTTTTCTTGGGATTTTCGACCGACGTAGTTTCGGTTAAGTTAGTTTCCAGAGAAGGATGTAGAACATAGAGACCGTTCTCTTGTTCCCCGCATGCGATGAATTTATTATTCCGTTTAACAGTAATCACATTACTAAAATAAACAATATATCCATCAGCACACAGTTTTGAAATAGAAATCAAATTTCTTCTCAAGTTCTGTACATAAAGACAATCTTTAAGTACAAGTATTCCTTCTTTAAAACCTAATTCTACGGTTCCTATTGCCGCTGCTGCAACACTTGCAGTTGTTCCCAAGAATAATGTCACTTCACCTTCACTCAACCTTCTGCTAACTTTGAACCCCTACAGTGAGTTACACGCATGAGTTGAAGCCCCGGAGTCAACACACCAGAACACAGAAGTAACTAACAAGTTAGTTTCTATGACACAAGTTTCGATGTTACCTTTCTTAGATTCCAGGTAGGCAGGACAATTCCTCTTCCAGTGGTCGGTCTGCTTGCAGAAGTGACAGACATCAGATGCTGATGAACTTACAATTTATCTATAATTTTTGAGGACTTTAGCATGGATTTTTATGCCGGTTTTATTAATTTTTGCCTTAATTTAGCTTAATGCTAAGAATAGGTTCAGGGATAATCAATCCAAGAGAATGAAGGAAAAAGGCAAGAAAAGAAGGTTCAAAAAGACCAATTTCAGTCCAGCCCGGTCGTGGAAGCAAGAGAGAGCACTTCGGCCCAAAAAGAGCAAGTGAATTCCTTGAGAAAACCCCAGAAAATAAAGCCTAGCTATGAGGAGAATTCGGCCCAACAAGGAAGGCCCATTTTTAGCCCAAATAACAGCCTAGAGTGTAGCCCACATGAGCTCAAAAGCAAGCTAAGTTGTAGCCCAAATAGCAGCCCAAAGGGAGCTAGGGGCGGCAACTTCTAGGAGTTTCTTGAAGAGAAGGAGGGAGCACTCTAGAAGGTTCATGAGGGGTGTAATACACCCCATTCTAGAGGCTTCAAGAAGGGGCAAGAGCCCCTTGAAAAACTATATAAGGAGGCCTCTAGGAGGGGAGAAAGTTGTTCAATTGCTTGAGAGAAAGGCTCTCCCACTCTTAGAGGTTCAGCCACCTTGAGAGAAGAGAAGAGAAGAAGGCTAGGCGCAAGGAAGAAGAAGAAGAAGGGCTGAAGGAAGTTCAAGACAAGCAAGCTAGAAGAAGAAGGTGAGTTCGAATTGAGGGATTGTGATTCAAAGATTTTTTGTAATAAATCATTTGTAGTTTCATTCTCTTTTGATTTGAATTCAGTTTCTTAGTTATATGTTCTTTCTTCTTTCTCCTTGTTTCCATTCTTCCTTGATGTATTTCAGCTTGTAAAATTTCAGTTCAGCAATCTAATTCTTTTTGATTCATTCAAATGATCATGCATTGTACTTGAAGTTTCTTGAATAAGGGTGTGATTGCAGATCAATTCGGCCAACTAACCTTCAAAACTCAGATCTGAATTCTCAGATCTGAGATTGCAAGATCTGAATTGCTTGAAAGAGAATTCAGATCTGCAAATTTCAGATTGGGCGAATTAATCTACAGCTTGGAATTCCTAGAGTGCTTGAGAGAGACTCTAGGAATTCAGATCTACTATTCAAGAACTGAATTGAGTGCAAGGTTAGAGATAACTTGCACAATTCAGTTGGTGATCAATTCAGATTTGAATTGATGCCTTAGAAGTGTTTGAAGAAATGCATGCATGGGGATTAGATTCTTGCTAGAGATAGAAGAACCGTCACTCATGCATAGGATGAACATGCGCTTGAGAGAGGCTGTTCATGACCTTGGGGTTTCACCAAACCAAGGCTCAATCATGATTCATTCGAATGATCCAAATTGATAGATTGCTGAATTCTGAGATTGACATTTACTGCTTACTCTTCTAACCTGAATTGAAGGCAATTGGACCAATGATTTAGATAGATTTTAATTTAGGATTTCTTAGCTTTCATTAGAGTTTTGATTTATTTGTTGATCAGATAAGAAATGTTCAATTTAGTATTGGTAATTGTTTCCTAAATCCTCGTGGGAACGATACTTCACTCACTACTTTATTACTTGAACGGCTAGTGCACTTGCTAGTGTCACAATGAGCCACACATCAAGTTTTTGGCGCCGTTGCCGGGGATTTAGAGAAGCAATATTAGGAAACATTGAGCATTCTTAATCTGATCTCATTCAGCATTGCATTCATAGTTGGGTTAATTTGCTAACTTTTTCATTTCAGCTTGGACTGCAACTGCTGTACTACTGTAGTTATGTTTCTTCTTTCTTAAGTAGATTACTTTCTTTTTTTTGGTTTCAGTTTCATTTTAATAAAGGCATATTTGATTTCTATTCAATCTTGATGTTGTTCCCTTCAAAAAGAAAAAAAAAAAACAAAAAAATTTTACATAAACATGAGTGTTGCAGATCTGAGTTGCATTCGGAACTCAGATCAGCAGATTTCAGATCTGCAGCACTCAACCGAAAAGAGTTGCTTGTGTTTCAGATTTTATTATTCTTTTCTTTCATTACAAAAAGAAAAAAAAAAACAAATGAAAAAAAAAAGGGGGAGATATTTTGAACAACCAGAGGAGCAATTGAGAATTCGGATCAGAACTCAGATCTGAGTTCAGATCTGAATTCTGCTATTGCAGATCTGCAACAGTTCAGATCTGAGTTCCTCTGAACTCAGACCTGAACTGATGAAATTTTGAGGGGAATTGGGTGTCATCACCACCCCAATTCACCCTAGGGCACTTCTGCTATTCCCCAAAAACAATTTGGTAGCAATAACTGAAGGTAAGGCAATTGAGAATTCAGATCCAAACTCAGACTTGAGTTCAGATCTGAATTCTGCTGTTACAGATCTGCTCAGTTCAGATCTGAATTCCTCTGAACTCAGATCTGAACCGATGCAAGTTTGAGGTGAATTGGGTGCCATCACTACCCCAATCCACCCTATGATACATCCAACCTGCCTCAAGGGTGAATGGATAGCAAGGAATGAGAGAAATTCAAATCTGAAATGCAGTTGATATAATGTGAGGACTGAACTGATACAGAGCATTCTATGAATTCTGGGTGGACTGAATTCTTGGCTTTACCCACTTGTACCCAATCTAAATTTGGTGAGGATGTGTGTTTGGATTGAATAATTGTGATGCCTCACATATTCAATAAAAGCAGCAGTGCATTCCACTAGCATTCAGAGCTGTAGCAGGGCTGCTACAGTACAGCAATTAGCATGAAACTCCACTGCTGATCTAGTTAGCTCTCTTTCCCATTGTTGACCTACTTCATATTTGATTGTTGATTTAGTGTAGCTGGTAGATGTAGTTCTTCAGCATTGCATTCATAGTTGGTTTAATTTGCTTAATTTTTCATTTTTGCTTTGAATGCAACTGCTGTATTACTGTAGTTATGCTTCTTATCTCTTTAGTAGATTACTTTATTTTCCTTGTTTCAGTTTAATTTTAATAAAAGGAGACCTGTTTTGCTTTCTATCTTGAAGTTATTACCCTCTAAAAAAAAAAAAAAAATCACAAAATCATGAGTGTTGCAGATCTGAGTTGCATTCGGCACTCAGATCTACTATAGCAGAACTGCAGCACTCAACCGAAAAAAAAAAAAAAATTTAAAATGAGTTCAGATCTGAATGGCATTCATCAATCAGACCTGCACTCATCCAAAAAGATTTTGGTTGCATTGCTGTATTTTGTTTTAGATTTATAAAAAAAAAAAAAAGAAAAAAAAAAAGATAAAGAAAATAAAAAGAAAACAATGAAAAAAATAGCATGTGAGTTTTCAAATCTGAAACTCAGATTTGAAGTTCAGATCTGAGTTCAGCCGGTTGCAGGACTGCATTCTGCTTGGTTCAGATTTGAGTTCATCTGAACTCAGACCTGAACCCACTCTATTTTGATGTGAATTCGGGTAGTGACAGCACCCAATTCACAATTTGATGCATCAGACTTGCCTCATTGATGAAAATTTAAGCCATGAATGGTAAAATCAGTTATGAAGTGCAAGAGAATCAGAGGCAGTATGAGTACATGATCTGAAATTTCTTTGAACTTGATGTTTTGTTATCTTTTAAATCACTTGCACCCAATCTGAATTGGTTGTATTGGATTAGGACTAATGTTTGTGAGGTCCAAAAAGAGCTTCATATTTTTGATGTAATGGTATTCAGATCTGAATCAAGGCTGCTTTCATTATAAAATTGCAGATCTGATTTCAGGTCTGAGGCATACAAGACATTTAAGTTGGGACTTGAAAGAGAAGTCTTAAGCTCTTGGGATCAAACTTATTTCAGACCTAACTGCAACAGATTTTAGACCTACTTATTGATATTAGGTTTGGAGTTTTTGTAAGTGACTGTTCTCAAAAGTCAAGTTCTAACCAAAAAAAAAAAAAAAAATCAAATAACTTTGGTAGTGTGCTGATTTCAAGAACTCTTAGACTTTTAGGCTAGTTTCAATCTTGTAAATGACTTGTTTATCACTTGCATATCAGATTCCAAGAGATATTTATATTGGCTTTTGATCTTGTTTTTTTAAATTTATTTATTTATTTATTTTGTTAGATAGAATTCAAACTTCTTGGCCTTGTAAGTTTCTGTTGTGTATTACAAACTGGTTAAATTATTTACATTGTTTGGAATTGTGTATAGTAGTATTTTTATTATTTGGTTTAAATTATTTTTAGTTAGAACAAAGCTACTGATCTCCTCTTCTAGTTTGCAAGTGATTTCTAGCAGAAGAAGTTTTCCATCGACAACATATTGCAGAATTTAAGAATGATCTTCAGGGAAGTCCTCTAAATACCTCCTATTACTTGATGATGCTCTTGCTAGTTTTATTGTTACTGCCTAACACTACAAACATTGAGGACAATGTTCATCTTAAGTGTGGGGGAGTGAGCCCGAGGCTAGGGTATGGGGGCTGAAACCATGCACCCCAACACACATATGCAGGCAATGACATAACCAAAAAAAAAAAAAAAAAAAAAAAAAAAAAAAAAAAAAGACTGGAACCCCTCAAGTTCATTACTATTTATTTGATGATTTTTTAAGAAGGAATTCAATGAGTTGAGGGAGACTGATGTACTTGTTAAGTTTTTATTCTTGTGAATGACCCAATTTGATTTATGCAGGAGAAAAGGGGAGCTGAATATGCCTTTCAGCATGACTAGCCCTAACTTCCTTCATGTGTATGGAAGCCCTTGATTTCATTGTTAATGGTCAAGAGAGCTAGTGCACATCTGAAGTGCTAATTCTTGAGGTTCAATAATTGCAAAGAAGGACAAAAGCCCAAATTGACTCCGCTATTCTGAGCTGAATAATAAAACTAGCAGCTTAGAACATGAGTCCTATTTACCTACCTCAAACAAGTGACCAGTGTGAGATGGAGCATAAGATGCACTCACACCAAAAAAAAAAAAAAAAAAAAAAAAAAAAAAGAGAGAGAAAAGTGTGAGATGGAGCATAAAATGCACTCACACCGAAAAGAAAAAAAAGAAAAAAAAAAAAAAAAAAAAAAAAAAAAAAAAGGTGAGATGGAGCATAAAATGCACTCACCCTTAGAAATAAGTAATTGTGGTGACAACCGAGGTTCAAAGGGGCACTCTAAAGTTGAACTCTCATTGAGATTTAGTTACAGATGTGAAATTTAGTGAAATTTGATTATTAACCTTGACAATTAAGGAGCTGATTTATATATGAATTAGGAGTGAAGGCTAGACTATGATGAAATTCATATTCTCCTTTCCTCGGATCTGATACATATCTTAAATGGTAATTTACAAGAATAAGAGTTGAGCACTTACAAAAGTTCCCCGACTACTCAATGCATTTCTATCTAAAAAAGATCACCAGGTAAATAGTGAGAACAGAAGGGGGGAATGTTAAGTTTATGGCTAATGTCTTTGCTTGAGGACAAGCAAAAGCTTAAGTGTGGGGGTATTTGATGAACTTACAATTTATCTATAATTTTTGAGGACTTTAGCATGGATTTTTATGCCGGTTTTATTAATTTTTGCCTTAATTTAGCTTAATGCTAAGAATAGGTTCAGGGATAATCAATCCAAGAGAATGAAGGAAAAAGGCAAGAAAAGAAGGTTCAAAAAGACCAATTTCAGTCCAGCCCGGTCGTGGAAGCAAGAGAGAGCACTTCGACCCAAAAAGAGCAAGTGAATTCCTTGAGAAAACCCCAGAAAATAAAGCCTAGCTATGAGGAGAATTCGGCCCAACAAGGAAGGCCCATTTTTAGCCCAAATAACAGCCTAGAGTGTAGCCCACATGAGCTCAAAAGCAAGCTAAGTTGTAGCCCAAATAGCAGCCCAAAGGGAGCTAGGGGCGGCAACTTCTAGGAGTTTCTTGAAGAGAAGGAGGGAGCACTCTAGAAGGTTCATGAGGGGTGTAATACACCCCATTCTAGAGGCTTCAAGAAGGGGCAAGAGCCCCTTGAAAAACTATATAAGGAGGCCTCTAGGAGGGGAGAAAGTTGTTCAATTGCTTGAGAGAAAGGCTCTCCCACTCTTAGAGGTTCAGCCACCTTGAGAGAAGAGAAGAGAAGAAGGCTAGGCGCAAGGAAGAAGAAGAAGAAGGGCTGAAGGAAGTTCAAGACAAGCAAGCTAGAAGAAGAAGGTGAGTTCGAATTGAGGGATTGTGATTCAAAGATTTTTTGTAATAAATCATTTGTAGTTTCATTCTCTTTTGATTTGAATTCAGTTTCTTAGTTATATGTTCTTTCTTCTTTCTCCTTGTTTCCATTCTTCCTTGATGTATTTCAGCTTGTAAAATTTCAGTTCAGCAATCTAATTCTTTTTGATTCATTCAAATGATCATGCATTGTACTTGAAGTTTCTTGAATAAGGGTGTGATTGCAGATCAATTCGGCCAACTAACCTTCAAAACTCAGATCTGAATTCTCAGATCTGAGATTGCAAGATCTGAATTGCTTGAAAGAGAATTCAGATCTGCAAATTTCAGATTGGGCGAATTAATCTACAGCTTGGAATTCCTAGAGTGCTTGAGAGAGACTCTAGGAATTCAGATCTACTATTCAAGAACTGAATTGAGTGCAAGGTTAGAGATAACTTGCACAATTCAGTTGGTGATCAATTCAGATTTGAATTGATGCCTTAGAAGTGTTTGAAGAAATGCATGCATGGGGATTAGATTCTTGCTAGAGATAGAAGAACCGTCACTCATGCATAGGATGAACATGCGCTTGAGAGAGGCTGTTCATGACCTTGGGGTTTCACCAAACCAAGGCTCAATCATGATTCATTCGAATGATCCAAATTGATAGATTGCTGAATTCTGAGATTGACATTTACTGCTTACTCTTCTAACCTGAATTGAAGGCAATTGGACCAATGATTTAGATAGATTTTAATTTAGGATTTCTTAGCTTTCATTAGAGTTTTGATTTATTTGTTGATCAGATAAGAAATGTTCAATTTAGTATTGGTAATTGTTTCCTAAATCCTCGTGGGAACGATACTTCACTCACTACTTTATTACTTGAACGGCTAGTGCACTTGCTAGTGTCACAATGAGCCACACATCAGATGCCTTGTTCTTCTTCTGCTTCTTAGGATTGGTAGCCTTCTTCTGAGGCTTCTTTGCCTTTCTCTTTTTCTTGCCCGATTTGTTAGCTTCAGCAAGCATAACCACAGGCTCATCCTTCTTGAGTAGATCCTCGGCTCTCTGCAACATATTGCTGAGTTCCTGGACGCTGACACTCAGCTTATTCATATTGTAGTTCATTGTGAACGCATTGAAGGAAGAGGGCAAAGAATTGAGGATGGCATCCACTTGCGTGGCAAGATCTAGCCCGGATCCAAGAGCTTCAAGTTCGTTAATGTAACCCATCATCCGAAGACAATGGTCATGAACTTTCTGCCCTTTGGTCATCTGCGCGGTCATGAACAATTTCAGGACCTTCTGTCGAGTAGAACGGTTTTGCTCTTCATACATTGTTCTTAGACTGTCCAATATGTCCTTGGCTAGTTCGATCTGATCGAACTGCCTCTGTATTGAGTTGTCTAATGAGGCAACGACAAAGCAGCGGGCTAGGGAGTTCTTATCCTCCCACTCTTGGTAGTCCCTCCTACGGGCCTCAGAAGCCCTATCACCCGGACGTTCCGGTGCAGGATTTTTCACCACCTTGTCTAACTTTTCGGAAGTTAGGACCAGCATAAGATTTCTATACCAATCGGCATAGTTTGGGCCCTTTAGCTTGTTATCGTCTAGAAGCATTGCAAATTGACCGTTTGCCATTTTCTGATAAAATAGCAAAATCATTAGTCCACAACCTTAGTTTGATTCATGTTACCTACATAGATATGGCTTTTAATCTATGTTCCATTCCCATTTGTTCATCTCTGAGATTTTCCTCCTTTCTCAGTGATGGAGACGGCGAAATGTCTCTGGAAATGTGGGAAATCACATGGGGTGCGTGAAGCCAACTGTTTCAGCTGCATAACCTCACCACCTTTCTGTGACGGATCATATCCACTCATCAAATGAGTTTCCCTTTGGCCTCTGTCAGACAAGGTTCAGAGCCATTTTCAGGTAAACCTTTCTGTCCAGTGAGTGCTTACCCATCATATTCAGGTTACGCCAAGGTACCGTGAGAGAGTTCCCATTTTCTAGTGAAGCCCCTCCCACATCGGTCTATGACGCCCCTATCATCTTATGAAACACTCTAATAGATCCAACAGCAAATGGATAGCCCAATTTTATGGTGCGTTTCCTCATTATTGAAGGACCCATCATTGTGCTAATGACGGAAGGCCTTTAGAGAGTCCATCATATGGGTTTCCCTATCACATGCATTCATATTTGCTAGAGGGAACAAAAACGCCCTAGTTTTAATTTAGGTCAAACCAGAGTGGCTCCCACTGACTTTCATAAAGTCAGATTTCTGGTGGGCCTTAATCGGCTAGGGGTTCCGTACGCATCCCTTTTCAGGGTTGTGGGGGCCCACCAAACAAAGAGGGGTCATCCAATGACCTTGAAGGACACCATGGCAATGATGTGCATTCAGCCATGGTGTGCGCAAGAGCCACTAACGAGTCTTCATGGGCCAAGTACTTATGGCCCATGGTCGCAGCACATCAAACATCCAAACATCACATGTAAAGGAGGAATTGATCCAATCAATTAACTGTTGTAAAGCCCATTGAATAGCCCATTTAAAAACTAAGTCATTAACAATTAATGACTACTAGGTGTATGGGCTGAATCGCAGATAGCAGTTTGGCCCATACAGCTTATCTCACAGTAATGGGCCTTTTGCAGTTTTAACCCTTTAAAACTGGGCTTTACAGGTGGGCCAAATTAATCCTTGTAATTGAACATCAGATTTGGAACAGCAAGTGTGAGAAATAAAGACTGAAAAACAGTCCCTATCGAACCCCAGATTCGGTCCAAACAGTTTTGGTCCAATCTAGTCCGAGAGGATCCAAAACTGATTTTCAATTCAAGAATTAATTCATGAAAGATCTGAAATTAATAATTTTGATTTCAAACAATCACAAAACAAACTATGGACTGTTCGCACCACCTGCAAAACAGAGGTTAATCACAAGGGTTGCAGTTTCACAAACTGCAAATCGCAGAAAACGATTTCTTCAACTGCAAATCTCCAGTGCCGCCTTCTTCTTCCTTCTTCTTTAATCAAGAAAAATAACAGAAATCCTATTTCTATTAATTACATTCTTGATCAAATCCTATACATTCAGTCTAAAAAAAAAAAATTATTTACAAACCGAATATAAATAAAAGGAAAGTAAAAGGGTGCGCAGACTATCTGCACCAAATCTGCACTGTGATCTCCAGGTTCGAACAGTCCATTAAATCAAAATAAATAAAGAACAATTCTAAATAAATTTTGGATTTAATAAAATTAATTTCAGATCAATCGCCCTTAACAAGAAACAATTTCTTGAAAAAGAAAACAATCTGCGCAAATCCTGAAAGAACACCTTCTATCCATCTGCGCAGGGTCAGATCTGATTTTCTTTTGGTTCAAGATTCGAACCTGTGGCTCTGATACCACTGAAAGAATGGTAGGATCCATCTAATGGATGCCAAAAAGGTTGCGGAATGGGTGGGCGAATTTCAAAAATTTCCTACCTTCTCTCAATTGGGAATCATATTCCCTAAATTTAGAATACAGTATTCAAGGATCCTACTTGAACCATAATCAAACCAGATCTGTACCAAAAGATAAATGGGAGGAATATACCTGATCCGGAGAAGCAGTATCTCCCAAAGTTGGTGTTCATGCCCAAAGAATGCTCCAAGATCCGTTCCTGCTGAAGATGACACAGCTGTGAATGGAACAGAATCAGCAGGGTGCGTCCTACACACTGGATCCTTCACAAGAATCCTCTGGAAGTACTAAACACTGAATCCTTTTCAGTCTTTCTTGCAAGACTGATGTCAAGAACAGATTTCTTGACTTTCTTTTCTGCAAAGATCTAATCTTGCAATGGCAGATGGTGGCGACAGGAGGAGATCTCCAAATCGAAAAAGGCTGAACTGCTTTTTCTGTTTTTCTGGAGAGTATGAATCAGATCAGATCTGAATTCGCAGGAGGTATCCAATACCTCTTCAAGGTGGTTCAAAATCTCCTCCTTTCTTCTTGATTAAGAAACCTCCTTTTTAGGAGTTATCCCAATCCAAATCAGTATTTGGATAGGGGATAATCTTAATCCTTTTCTGCAGATAGAGTTAGCTTACTCCTGATCTTATCAGAAGGTTACGAGATTCAAATCTAATTTGAATTTGGTCTCTAAGAGTGGATAAGGCTAAAAGGCCCAATCCTTTTACTAACTTTAATCTCAAATTCGCCCCATGGATGGGTGATCATATCAGCCCACCTCGAAATGGGCTTTTGGCCCATTAAGTGTTCAGTGTCTAATTACTTTCCAATCTGCTGCCCAGTTGGGCTTCTTTGTATGGCGTGGGACCCAAGCATTGATCTACACACCAGCCACATGGGTTCGGCCCAGCCTTTAATACAAGACCCAGCCGAATTCACTGAAAAACTCAATGAACCCCTTGAGTCCATCATATGGACCCTATGGGCCCAACATTTACATTAAGTGGTCCCTGGCCAAGCCATCTTATAAAAACCCAGGGACTGTGGGCAGGTGCAAGATTAGCCCATCAGGTATTATCCTCAATGGTCTTACACTTAACCTCTCAGCCCTTAATGATCAAGCACTGCCCGACAAGAGAGGACCTCTCCCTCGGCTGCAAGGAACAGTGCCGCACTCTCCTCTCACATGGATCCCGGGAATTAAAACCATTTGCAAACAATTCGAAACCGTACATATATATATAAATATATTAATTTTGCAAAACAAAATTCCAACGATTGAAATCAACTGCCGGCAGTTTGGTTTCCATTAGAGAGAGTGCATTCCCGATCATTACCCTTTGTCCGACAAAGTGGCTGATTCTGTCACTATGATCACCCACTCAGATGAATTCTCAAACTACCCCAACATACCCAGGTTTTGATCCCCGTTAAGGATCTCACTGAATGGCATATCAAAGGCAGCCTGATCCAACACCTAGTGAAATGTCATAATCGAGTCTAGGGGTCAGGTGTAACTTTCCAGTTTTGCCCATCTATCTCCAAGGTCCAGGGCAATACTGGAAATCTGGTCCGGTTCAAGGATTCAAGTAATCCCATACTGCATGTGCCTCGGGTCTTACCCTGATGGCTGAGACAGGCCATCCCAACACTTGGTGGCACACTAGTATCAGCCTTGGCAGGATAAATCTCCCCAGACTTATCCAATAGCTGTGAACATTTAAAACTAACATGAGTCTCTATAAATGTCCAGTTTTAGGGTTTTACACAGAATTAAACCAAACAACATGAATCAAACATGCACTTTATTTATTTCCACTAAATAACAAAAGTACATCAAATCAGATTGAAGCTAAGGGCATACAAAACTGTCTAACACCTTCCTGCAGCTGCCGCCTTTTGCAGTTCAATCTCCATTGCTTGGGAGAAATCAAGATTGGATCTTGATTCCAATCTTTTCTCCAAAAGATTGTATTCACAAGCCATCCAGGTGATTCTTGGGAAGAATCAAGTTCTTAAGAAGGACACTACTGATTCTGCTCCACCTTGCACTGTGCCATCTTCAGTGGGAAAAGATTTTGGTTTCTACCTTGGGCGTGAACACCTCCATTGAGAGATATTGTTTCTCTGTATTAGGTATTATCTCTCTCCTCCTTTTGGTTCAGATCTGGTTCAGTTTATGGTTCAAGAATGATCATTGAAAATATGATTTTCTAAATAGGGAATTCGATTCCTAGTTGAAGGGAGAGAAAAATTTTTAAAATTTGCCCCCTTATTCCGCAATCTTTGGCTGTCCATATGATGGATTTCCTATCCCTTCAGCCGGCAGTGTTGGTTTCCATTAGCGAGAGTGCATCCCCGATCATTACCTTTGTCTGAGAACGGGGCTGATCCTGTCACTATGATCACCCACTCAGATGAATTTTCAGACTATCCCAACATACCCAGGTTTTGTCCCCCGCTAAGGATCTCACTGATTGGTACATCAAAGACAGCCTAATCCGACACCCAGTGCAGTATCATAATCGAGTCTAGGGGTCGGGTGTAACGTTCTAGTTTTGTCCATCAATCTCCAAGGTCCAGGGCAATACTGGAAGTCTGGTCCAGTTCAAAAATTTAATTAATCCTACACTGTGTGCCTAGGGTCTCACCCCGGCAGCTGAGACAAGCCACCCCAACCGACTTGGTGGCACCACAGTGTCAGCCTTGTCATGATAGGTCTCCCCAGACTGACCCACTGGCTGTGAACATTCTAAACTAACACGAGTCTCATTAAGTGTCTAGTTTAAGGGTATTACATAGAAACATACCAAGGGAACATGAATCAAATATGCACTTTTATTCATTTACAATAAATTCATAAGGTACATCATCTTGATTGAAGCTAAGGTAATACAAAACTGTCTAACAGCTCCCACTTACATTTAGGTCCAATCAGGTACTAGCCGGAGTCCCATGTTTTCCACGTGTTTCTCAAACACTTTCTTACTGTCACTCCCCCAAAAGCTTAACGTACTCTTTGTGGGGAAGTAGGTAGTCGAGTGAGTTCATGAGCATGTAAAGGTTAAGCACGAGATCCCCTCGACACTGTACTGTGTGCTTGTGCTTACCATTGATTAATGCAATACAAGTTATCTTTTGTCTAATCTGTGTGCATTTTTGTTGCCTGGTGTGTGTTGTTGCTTGCTTTCGGAGGCTTTCTCGACCCCATCGAGCGCCGCACAGGGCATCGCTGATTAACCCCGTGACAGTTGGTATCAGAGCAGGTTGCTCCTCAATGCTCGTGACCCTTGCATAGCAACACTAGTGGTGGTGCAATGAAGCACAACAAGGAACTCACCGACGAGATTAGGCATGGCTTTGCCCATGCAAGGGAGACTGATGAGTCTCTAGGAGATGAAGCCGTTGCAGAGAAGGCCCCAAAGGGTCACACATCCAAGACAAGCAAGCCTGACAAGTCAGCTGATACGCTTGCTGCCTTCGACACACGCATCCTTCGCTGTGAAGTGACTGTTGGGGAGATGCGTGACTATGTAGAAGAAATCCACTTGAATGTGGAAACAATTGAGAGCTCCATGGTGGAGCTAGAAGCCCGTTTAAATGGCATTATGAATGAAGTCCAAGACGTCCTAAATAGAACCCTCAAGGAAGTCCTTGGAACAAAATCTCGACAAGAAGGGAGCTCATCTCGATCCGACATCCAAGACCAGGTGGATGAGATGAAAGATGAATGGATGGCCATGAAAGTAGCCATGGCCTCTCCTTCCAACATCCAAACTCAAGTGGATGAACTAAGAGGAGACATGTCACTCCTCAAGAGACTGGTAGCCAGCACTCCAAGCCCCTCCACAACGCTGGCCCCTGCTCGTGTGAAGATTCGGGAGCCCACACCTTATGCCGGCTCCTGAGATGCTAGGGAACTTGACAACTTCTTGTGGCAGATGGAACAATATTTCCATGCCACTGGCATTGATGATGACCTAACGCAAATTCGTACAGTGATCATGTATTTGACTGACATTGCTATGCTATGGTGGCGCAGGCGATGCCAAGACATTGAACGGGGTACGTGCACCATTGAGACATGGGCTGATTTCAAATGAGAACTAAAGCGGCAATTCTACCCAGAGAACGTGGAGTACTTGGCGCAGAAGAAGTTGAAAGCACTCCAACATGGGGACTCACTCCACGATTACGTTAAAGAGTTTTCAGCCCTTACCTTGGAGATCACGGACATGTCCGACAAGGATCTACTGTTCAACTTCATGGACGGACTGAAGCCATGGGCCAAGCTAGAACTCCAACGCCGCAACGTACAGGACCTTGCCACAGCAATGGTAGTGGTGGAGCAACTCAATGAGACCAGCTTGTTAGATGAAGAAGCTTCTAAGCCAGAAAGCCCGCGTTCCCCTAATTTGAGTGGGGTTAACCTCCAAGTTGGGCCGTGGACAGACAAGATTAATCTTTCAGTTGTACCCCTGGATGACTTCCGAGTTGTCTTGGGAATGGACTTCATGAGACAAGCAGAAGCCGCGCTCCTGCCTCACATCAACTCTCTATGCATCTTGGACGAGCGCTCCCCTTGCATGGTACCAGTTGTGACTTCTACCCGAGTTCATGGGAAGCAAGTTTCTGCACTACAACTTTTTCATGGAGAAGTCTTGTTCAACGCCAACATGAAGGAAGCAGAGAAGTTCCCCACTCTACAACCTGAATAAGCCGCATCTCGAGCCAACAACTACAGTAGCAGTTGGAAACAGTAGGCCATCCAGCCATCTACACCTCTCCAGCAACAGAGTTCATGTGCATCGACAACCATCAAGCAAAGTAGAAGACCCAAGGCCATGTCCAAGTTCAACATCGCCTATCACCACAACCACAGGGGAAAGCGAGTGCCACCCAAGCTACCTAGGGACCACTTTCGCACCATCCCTCAGACTGAATCATGTAGGAGCCTTGTGAGTCACCCTTGGGGAAATATTCATGGGAATCAACACCCCAACAATCCAAACCATCATTTTGACCCTTACCTAGCCCAAACCTACCCAATAACCAAGTCGAATCAGCCATTAACATACCTTGAGGCTGCCAGGAAAGGACTTAGCCCTAGGAAACTCCAATAGAGTAGGCCAACCCAACCATGCTACAAGACTATACACCTCGGCCTTGGACGACAGCAGGTTCAGCAGCAGCAGAAGAACCTTCCTTCCACAATAGTGACTCTAAGGGACCAGCCGAAGCCGATCTCCGAGGATGTAGATCAAATTGAGTGGGGGAGAATGTCATGAGTGACTCCTTTGCCGCACCATCAAGCACCTACCATGAGCCATCAGAGTGCCAACCGCGTGCCTTCAAGGTGTCAGCATGTGTGTCATGGGTGGGCTACGCATGTATTTTTTAAGGGGGGACCGCCAATGGCGTTATTGTAAATACATAGTATGAATTTTCATTCTTTTGATGTTTCTTACTGTCACTCCTCCAAAAGCTTAATGTACTCTTTGAGGGGAGGTAGGTAGTCAAGTGAGTTCATGAGCATGTAAAGGTTAAGCACGAGATCCCCTCGACACTATACTGTGTGCTTATGCTTACCATTGATTAATGCAATACAAGTTACCTTTTGTCTAATCTGTGTGCATTTTTGTTGCCTGGTGTGTGTTGTTGCTTGCTTTCGTAGGCTTTCTCGACCCCATCAAGCGCTACACGGGGCCTCGCTGATTAACCCCGTGACACTGGGCTGGCCTAAAATCTGCTTAATACACTCACTGCCTGAGCAATGTCAGGACGAGTGCACAGCATGGCATACATGATGCTCCCTACGGCAGAGGCATAGGGAATGTCTTTCATGCCATCAATCTCCTCAGAAGTCTTGGGAGACATCTTCTTGGAGAGAGTGACTCCGTGTCTGAAAGGAACATTTCCTTTCTTGGAGTTTTTCATGCTATAACTTTTGACAATTTTGTCAATGTAACCAAATTGGGATAATCCTATTATCCGCTTCGATCTATCTCTATAGAGTCGAAGACCTAGTATATAGGAGGCTTCTCTAAGACCTTTCATGGAGAATTGCTGTGAAAGCCATACTTTCACCGTAGTCAACATTCCTACATCATTCCCAATGATTTGAATGTCATCTACATACAGAACCAAGAAGGTAACCTTATCTCCACTGAACTTCCTGTAAACACAGGGTTCATTCGGATTCTGCTCGAAGTCAAATGATTTGACAGTAGAGTCAAAACAGATATTCCAACTTCTAGAAGATTGCTTAAGTCCATAAATGGATCTATTGAGTTTACATACCATGTTTTCCTGACCTGCAGCTATGAAGCCTTGCAGCTGCTGCATATAGATATTTTCAGTAAGATCTCCGTTCAGGAATGCAATTTTGACATCCATCTGCCAAATCTCATAATCATGGTATGTTGCTACAGCTAGCAGGATCCTAATGGATTTAAACATGGCCACAGGCAAAAAGGTTTCCTCATAATCGATGCCCTCTTTCTGAGTGTACCTTTCGCCACCATTCGAGCTTTGAAGGTCTCAACCCTACCATCGGGGCCCTTCTTCCTCTTGTAAATCCATTTGCAATCGATTGCTTTTACCCCGAAAGGTGGATCTACTAGAGTCCAGACTCCATTGGTCTCCATTGAGTCCGTCTCTGCTCTCATGGCCTCCACCCACTTCTAGGAATCTATGTCCAACATAGCTTCTGCGTAAGTCACGGGATCCTCCTCACTAGTCAAGGTTTCCACCAAGTAACTATCCAGGTCATAACAATAACGGACTGGTGGCTTGGATACCTGAGTGGATCTTCTAGGTTGGTCACTACCTGGAACTTGTGGGACATCTCCCACTGCTCCCGAGCTCTCCTCATCAAGAACAATTTCCTGATGATGGGTGTCCAAGATGTAATCGGTCTCCAAGAATTGGGCATTTCGACTGCAAAACACTTTCTGCTCACTTGGGTCATAGAAAAGGTAACCTACAGAGCCTTTTGGGTAGCCTACAAATAGGAAACGACTGGTCTTGGATTCCAATTTGTTTGCACTCGTTCTTTTAACGTGTGCTAGACAACCCCAAATCTTCAAGTGTTTGACACTTGGTTTCTTTCCAGTCCAAAGTTCATATAGAGTGTTCGGAACCGATTTGGTTGGAACCCGATTCAGCACGTAAATCGCAATCTCTAATGCGTAACCCCAAAAGGATATGGGTAACTCTGAGTGTATGAGAAGTGACCGGACCATATCCAATAAGGTCCTATTCCTCCTCTCTGGAACACCATTAAGTTGTGGTGTTGCAGGAGGAGCTAATTGTGATACTATCCCATTGTCCTTTAAGTAGTCTCTAAATTCATTAGAGAGACACTCACCACCTCGATCTGATCGAAGGGCCTTAATTTCTCTCCCTACCTGTTTCTCGACCTCTTGTCTAAACTTTTGAACTTTTCAAAGGATTCAGACTTGTGTCTCATTAGGAACACGTAACCATATCGTGAGAAATCATCTGTGAAGGTGATGAAATACATGTGTTGATTTCATGTCCTAACACTCAGGGGACCACATACATCAGTATGTATTAGGTCAAGTGTGCATGTACATCTTTCAGGCTTACCGTTAAATGGCTGTTTCGTCATCTTGACTTGTAGGCAAGGCTCACAAGTGGAAAGATCTTCTACAGTTAGAAAATCCAAAGGACCATCCTTTACCAACTTTGTGGTTCGGTCAACACTGATGTAGCCAAGTCGGTAATGCCACAGACACGTGGGATTAACTGTATCACGGGCTCTCTTCTTGGGGATTTCGGCCGATGTAGTTTCGGTTATGTTAGTTTCTAGAGAAGGATGTAGAACAAAGAGACTGTTCTCCAGTTTTCCGTATGCGATGAATCTGTTATTTCTTTTAATAGTAATCATATTACTAAAGAAGACAGAATGACCATTTGCACACAGTTTTGAAACAAAAATCAAATTTCTCCTTAAATTTTGTACATAAAGACAATCTTTTAGTACAATTATTCATTCTCTAAAAATTAACTCCACGGTTCCTATTGCCGTGGCTGCAATAGTTGCAATAGTCCCCAAGTAGAGTGTAACTTCTCCTTCACTAAGTCTTCTGCTTACCTTGAACCCCTGCAGTGAGTTACACGCATGAGTTGAAGCCCCGGAGTCAATACACCAGGATGCAGAAGCTACCAATAAATTGGTTTCTATAACACAAGATTCCAAATTACCTATCTTGGATTCCAGGTAGGCAGGACAGTTCCTTTTCCAGTGGCCGGTCTTCTTGCAGAAGTGACAGGCATCCGATGCTTTGTCTTTCTTCTGCTTCTTACCGTTTGTGGCTTTCTTCTAAGGCTTCATTGCCTTCCTCTTTCTCTTGCCCGTCTTGTTAGCTTCAACAAGCATAGCTACAGGCCCATCCTTTCTAATCAGTTCTTCAGCTCTTTACAACATATTGCTAAGCTCTTGCAAGCTGATATTCAACTTGTTCATGTTATAGTTCATGATGAACGGATTAAAGGAAGGAGGCAAAGAATTAAGGATAGCATCTATTTGGGTTGCAAGGTCCAGCCCGGATCCAAGAGCCTCCAATTCGTTGATGTATCTCATCATCCGAAGACAATGGTCATGACATTGTTGGCCCTTGGACATTTGTGCGGTCATGAACTATTTCAAGACCTTTTGTCGAGTAGAACGATTTTGCTCTTCATACATCATCCTGAGACTGTCCAATATGTCCATGGTGAGTTTGATCTGATTGAACTGCCTCTATATTGAGTTGTCCAAGGAGGCAATGATGTAACACCGGGCAAGGAAGTTTTTCTCCTCCCATTCCTGATAGTCTCTACTTCGGGCCTTAGAAGCTTTGTCACCCGGACGCTCTAGGGCAAGATTCTTTGCCACTTTGTCCAGTTTTTCAGAAGCTAGGACCAGCATAAGGTTCCTGTACCAGTCGGCATAGTTTGGGCCCTTAAGCTTGTTGTCATCAAGAAGCTTTGAAAATGATCCGTTTGCCATTTTCTGATTAAAGAGCAAACATTAGTCCACAACCTAATTTGATCATGTTCATTTCATAGATATGGATTTTAATCTATGATCCATTTCCATTTATTCATCTTTGAGATTTCCCTCCTTTCTTAGTGACGGAGACTACGGGTTGTCTCTGGAAATGTGGAATATCACATAGGGTGCATGGAGCAAACTGTTTCAGCTGCATAACCCCACCACCTTTCTATAAAGGATCATATCCACTCATCATATGAGTTTTCCCTTTGGCCTCTGTTAGACAAGGTTCAGAGCTGTTTTCAGGTAAACCTTTCTGTCCAGTGAGTGCCTACCCATCATGTTCGTGAACGCCAAGGTACCGTGAGAGAGTTCCCATTTTTCTGGTGAAGCCCCTCCCACATCAGTTTATGACGCCCCTATCATCTTATGAAACACTTAGACAAGCCCAACAGCAAATGGATAACCCATTTTCTGGTGCGTTTCCTCATTACTGATGGACTCATCCTCATGCTAATGATGGAAGGCCTTTATAGAGTTCATCATATGAATCTCCCTATCACATGCACTCATATTAGCTGAAGGGAATAATTAATTACGCCCTAGTTTGATTTAGGTCAAACCAAAGTGGCTTCCACTGACTTTCATAAAGTTAGATTTCGGTGGGCCTTAAATCGGCTAGGGTTCCGCATGTAACCTCTTGATGAGGTGTGGGGCCCACCACTGAGGGAGGTCATCCAATGACCAAAAGGGACACCATGGCAACGATGTGCATTCAGTCATGGTGTGCCTAAGAGCCACTGTCGAATGAGCATGGGCCAAGCACTTATGGCCCATGCACGCAACACATCACACATCCAAACATCTCATGGAGGGATAAATTGATCCAATCAATTAATTATCTGTAAGGCCCATTGGAAGCCTGTTAAAAGTCCATAATATTAACCATTAATATTATCTAGGTATATGGGCTGAATTAGGGTTACCCAGTTCGGCCCATATAGCTTTATCCTTTGAAGTGGGCTTTTAGTAGTTTTAACTATTTAAAATTGAGCCTTTACTGGTTGGGCCGAATTAACCATTTAATTAAATATCAATCCTCAGACCCATTAGTGGGAAAATTAGGGCTGACTTTCAGCCTTGATTAATCCCTAGATTTGGTCCAAACAGTATGAACCAATCTTGATTCGAATGGGTCTAGGGTTTGATCTTTAATTAAATCTTTAATTCAAGAAAATAATTTGAAATTAAATAACTGATAAAAGAAAATCAAGAATCAGTTAAACTGGGCTGTTCGCACTGCCATCTACGAAATCGCAGATAGTGAATGTCCCATCTGCGAATGTTTCACAAACTGCAAATCGCAGATAGCGAATGTCCCATCTGCGAAATCTCCTTCTCTGCGAAATCTCCCTTTCTGCACCGCCATCTTCGATCCAAAATAAAATTAAATAGAAATCCTATTTCTATTAATAATTACATAAGATTGAATGCCTATACATTGAGTCCAAAAATTAAAAAAAAATATTTACAGACCAAATGTAATAAATAAATCAAGAAACTGCAAATCTTGCAGTTCTCCCTACGCAAATTAAGAATTCGATCACCTCTTGTACGAGCAGCCCATAAATCAAGAAAATCATAAAGAACTATTCTAAACAATAATCAGATTTATATAAAATTAATTTCAGATTATTTTCCCATCAATTTTAGGAACAAATTTCCCAAAACCCATATCTGCACAAATTGGGTAGAACGCCTTCTCCCTATTTGCGTAGCTTCAAATCTGAAATAGAATGGTTCAAGATTTGAACCATGGCTCTGATACCACTGAAGGGATAGGAAATCCATCACATGGACGCCCAAAGATTACGGAATAAGGGGGCGAATTTCAAAAATTTTTCTCTCCCTTCAACTGGGAATCAAATTCCCTATTTAGAAAATCATATTTTCAAGGATCATTTTTGAACCATAAACTGAACCAGATTTGAACCAAAAGGAGTAGGGAGCCAGATACAGGGAAGCAGTATCTCCCAATGGAGGTGTTCATGCCCAAGGAAGGATCCAAAATCTGCTCCCACTGAAGATGGCACAGTGCAGGGTGGAGCAGAATTAGCAGTGTTCTTCCAAAAGAACTTGACCCTTCGCAAGAATCAACTGGACAGCTTGTGAATACAACTCCCACCAATCTTTTCTCTAAAAGATTGGCATCAAGATCAAATCTTGGTTTCACCCAAGAACTGGAGATAGAACTGCTGTAGACGGCGGCTACAGGAAGGAGGCGGCAAGAGAGTATTTGTAGGGTGCAGAATTCTCTCTTCTTGTGATCTCAGCTCTGAAGACAAGGATCTTTGGATTGCATTGCATGTCTAAAGGCTGCCGCCCCCTCTTCCTTTTATAGACTTAAAGGGATCAGCTCCTAATCCCATTAGGAGTTGCTAACCCAAATCATATTAGGATTAGAAGTCCCTTTAAGTGAAAAGGGATAACCCTTATCTTATCTGCAGATTAGATCAGCCATTTCCTAATCTAATTAGGAGGTTTCTAGATCTAAATCTCATTTAGATCTTGGACTCTCTAAGTGGATAGGGTCTGGGCCCAATCCTATTAGCTGATCCATCTTAGAATTCGCCCTATAAGTGACTAATCAAAATAGCCCAGTTCGAAATGGGCTTAAGGCCCATTTAAGGTTATGTATTCATTTAGCCTTCCAAACTGCTGCCCAGTTGGGTTTCCTTGTATGGCGTGGGACCCAAACATTGATCTACACATATCAGCCACATGGATTCAGCCCAGCCTTTTTTACAAGGCCTGTCTGAATACACTATTATGGACAGTGCGCCCCCTAAAACCCATCAGATGGGCTCTATGGGCCCAACACTTACCCTAAGTGGTCCCTGGGCCAAGCCACCTTGTAACACCCAGGGACTGTGGGCAGATGTAAGATTAGCCCATCAGGTATTATCCTCAATGGTCTTACACTTAACCTCTCAGCCCATAATGATCATACACTACCCGACAAGAGAGGACCTCTCCCTCGGCTGCAAGGAACAGTGTTGCATTCTCTCTTGTATGGATCCTGGGAATTAAAACCTTTTACAAATCATTTCGAAACCATAATATATATATATATATATATATACTTTTATATCTCATATAAAATATATTTTTGCAAAAACAAATCTCAATGATTGAAATGGACTGCCAGCAGTCTCGGTTTCCATTAATGAGAGTGCATCCCCGATCATTACCTTTGTCCGACAAAGGGGCTGATCCTGTCACTATGATCACCCACTCAAATGAATTTTCAGACTGTCCCAACATACCCAGGTTTTGACCCCCGCTAAGGATCTCACTGATTGGTACATCAAAGACAGCCTAATCCGACAACCAGTGCAGTATCATAATCGAGTCTGGGGGTCGGGTGTAACTTTCTAGTTTTGCCCATCAATCTCCAAGGTCCAGGGCAATACTGGAAATCTGGTCCAGTTCAAAAATTCAATTAATCCTACACTATGTGTGCCTAGGGTCTCACCCCGGTAGCTGAGACAAGCCACCCCTACCGACTTGGTGGCACCATAGTGTTAGCCTTGTCAGGATAGGTCTCCCTAGACCGACCCACTGGCTGTGAACATTCTAAACTAACACGAGTCTCATTAAGTGTCTAGTTTAAGGGTATTACACAGAAACATACCAAGGGAACATGAATCACATATGCACTTTTATTTATTTACAATAAATTCATAAAGTACATCATCTTGATTGAAGCTAAGGGCATACAAAACTGTCTAACAAATACCTTCAAAGAACAAAAGCATTTTGTCTGGTATTCAATGGTAGTTCACTATAGATCCTAGGGTACACCGATGTTGACTACCAATCAAACCCAGATGATAGAAAGTCTACATCTGGTTAAATCTTTATGGTGGGGTCCTGTGCAATTGGCTGGAAAAGCAGTAAATAGGGGTCCACTACAGAGTCCACAACCGAGGTCCTGTACATTGCCACAAGTAAAGCAGCCAAGGAAGCCATTTGGATGAAAAAGTTCATTCAAGAATTAGGAGTTGTTCCATCCAGCACATCACCCATTCCACTGTTGTGTGACAACACTGGAGCCATTACTCAGGCTAAAGAGCCGCGAGCCCACTCGAAGTCAAACCGCATCGAGAGGAAGTATGATGTACTACAGAAGATTGTTGGTAAAGGAGACGTCCAGATTCAGAAGGTAGCATCAATGGAGAATGTGGTAGACCTATTGACCAAGCCACTCACATAAAAACTGTTTCAGAAACACGTGCTATGTATGGGACTCCGGCTTGTACCCGATTGGACCTAAGTGCAAGTGGGAGCTACTAGGCAGCATATGCCATTAGCTATATTTAGATTGATGTACATTATTGACATTTATTGTAAATGAATAAAGTAAATAGTTGATTCATGTTATTATGGTTTGTTTCTTTGTAATACCCTTAAACCGAACACTTAAGAGACTCGTGTTAATTTAGAATCTTCACAGCCGTTGGATTGTCCTAGGGAGGTTTATCTTGCCAAGGCTGACACTAATGTGTTGCCAAGTCAGCTGGGATGGCTTGTCTCAACTGCCAGGGTGAAACCTGAAGCACATGTAGTGTGGGTTTGTTTAAAACTCTAAACCGGACCATTTTCCAGTTGTGCCCTAGACCTTGGAGATAGATGGGCAAAACTAGAATTTTACACATGACCTTGGACTTGATTATGGTACCACACTAGGTGTCGGATTGGGCTGTCTTTGATATGCCAATCAGTGAGATCCTTAGCGGGGGTCAAAACCTGGGTATGTTGGGACAATCTAAAAATTCACTTGAGTGGGTGATCATAGTGACAGGATCAGCCCTTTTGTTGGATAAAGTGAATGATCGGGAAATGCACTCTCTCTAATGGAAGCCTAAACTGCGGTAGATGATTTCAAATTTGTTGAGATTTGTTTTGAAAAATATATTTATATAGAGAGATACGTATATATTATGGTTTCACAAATTATTTGCAAAATATTTTAATTCCTAGGATCCATGTGAGTAGAGAGTGCAACACTGTACCTTGCAGCCGAGGGAGAGGTCCTCTCTTGTCAGGCAGTGTTTGATCATTATGGGCTGAGAGGTTAAATGTAAGACAACTTAGGGATAACAAACTTGATGGGCTAATCTCACATCTGACCATAGTCCTTGGGCCTTCATAAGATGGTTGGACCTAAGGACCATTTAGTGTAAATGTTGGGCCCATTAAGAGCCCATACTGATGGGCTCAGGTGTTCATTATATTCAGCAATGAATTCGGCCATGCCTTGTAACAGAGGCTAGGCTGAACCCATGTGGCTTATGTGGATATCAATGATAGGGTCCCACGCCATACAAAGAGAGCCAAGCTAACCAGAACATAAAGGAAAATGAGCCTGAAAGCTTAATAGGCCTAAAGCCCAATTCGAACTGTGTTTAATTTGATTAAATAAATGGGGGCAAATATGGATATGGATCAACGGATAAAGATAAGAGGATAACTCTTTTCCACTTAAAAATTCGAGATCCAAATAAAGATTTGGATTAAGAAACTTCTAATTGTACTTGGAGAAGTTGATCACGATTTGCAAATAAGATAAGGGATAAACCTTATCACTTAAAGAGTCTAGATCCAAATAAAGATTTTGATCAAGAAACTCCTAATTAGATTAGGAGGTTAACTCTTTAAGGATTATATAAAATGAAGAGGGCGAACTAGAAAAAGGATACACAATTTCATAGTTTTTTGCATTCAGTTCTCTCCCTCTGATCTTTCTGCCCTACCCTGTTCAATCTCCTGTTTTGGACTGATCAAGATGAGATCTTGATATTGATCCTTGTTGGAAGAGTCAATCTTGAAGTTGTGCTCACATCCCTGCTTGGTTCTTGTTGAAGAATTGGGGTTCTTGTTGAAGAATCTCCTTGTTGATCCTACCTCACCCTAAGCTGTCTCATCTTCAGTGGACGAAGGATTAGGCAATCTCTTTGAGCATGAACACCTACATTGGGAGGAGCTTCTTGTGTGGATTTTGTATCAGGTATATTTCTCCCTTAATCGTGGTTTCAGATTTGGTCCAGTTTGTTTCAAGAACGAACCTTGAAAAATATAGTCTTTCTAAATTAGGGAATAGGATTCTAGGAAGGGAGAAAGAAATTTTTGAAATTTTGCCCAGCCACCTTATATGGTTCAGCCATCCATATGATGGATCTCCCTTCCCTTCAAGAACCTTACTGGCCTGATGGATCTAGTGTAGAATTCATGCTAGATGACATGCTGGCTATGGACCCCCATCACAATCAACCCTTATACGTTACAGCAAGGGTGGAGAGTTTTGAGATGAGAAGGTCCATTGTGGACCTCGGGAGCTCTGTCAACCTAATCTCCGTCCATACATTGAAACTGATGAACATACAACAGGGGATGGTCAAAGGTTACCTATAGTGGTGGTCGACTTTAATGGGAATGCGTCCATCATAGAAGGGTCTATCGAACTGCAAGTAGCAATCAGGTTGTTCTCCGTCATGCAGGAGTTATAGGTCATCTTGCGGAAGACCTCCTACCATATACTACTGGGATGGCCTCTGATACACAGCTTGACCTTGGTCCTATCGATGTACCATCAATGCATTAAAGCAAAGCACAAGGGATGCGTGATAAGAATCCAGGCAACCAAGGTCCATTTCAATAGGTTAGAGACTCACCTACAAGATGCGATCTACTACACAGAGTTGGCAGATGAAGGAGAAACAAGGATAGCTAAAGTAGAGGGACTACAACTACCAGACCTTGTGCTAGATGAGCCTTCAGCAGCATCAGAAAAGAAGAAGAGGACCAGATGTGTATGGATGACTGGCGATGATGGGAAGAGCTACTACACTATAATTGTAGATTACGAAGGTGGTGGACCATCGGCGGCCAAGAAAGTAATTCCCGAGGTATAAGTCTATGGTAATTACAAGTTATAATTCATCCTATGATATTCTGAGCATGATATGTGTGACCTTATCGCAAGATATGTGTCACCAAGCTATTTTCAAAATATATATGTTTTTCTTTGGACATATGAGTATACCCCAAGCCATCTTCAGATCACATGATAAAAATAGTTGTAAATCTCTGCTGATAAAACCTTAAGTAATATTTCAACCAGAACTACTTCATTGGATCATTCCTACAAAAAGACATTGTTTTAGTTTCATCACAGAAAGATGCAATGCATCTTGAACAAGTATTGCAAACACTAGAGGTACGACACGGAAATATATTAAATTCATAATTAATAATCAAACTAGAAAATGCTAAGCCTCGCTATAACAGGAACAAAGGGAAGGGACCTTAGAATATTGTGATGAAATCCAAGCACCTCCCAAGTATATGACAGGTTCCATAGATGCAGTGGAAAAACCCTTAGATGACATCAATTTGGCCATGGAAGGAATGGAGAAAAGGTCATTGTACATATTAGCCAAACTAGGACCCAAAGAGAAGGAAAAGTTGATCGCATTACTTAAAGGTAAAAACCTTTCTTTATTGCAAGATATTAGGATCTGTTTGAAAAATGGACTATCTATGTGCATTTTCATAGAATTCTAAGATGTCTTTGCTTCGTCGTACGACCAGATGCCAGGCTTAGACTTGGCCCTCGTCAGACACCTTTATGTATAGATCCTAAGTTCAAGCCCGTGAAGCAGCCCCAAAGGGTCTTTAAGCCAGAAATAGCCCTAAAGATTAAAGAAGAAGTCGAGCGACTCCTAAAATTAGTGATCATCAAACCTATAGCACACCCTCAATGGCTAGCCAACATAGTACTAGTAAAGAAGAAGAATGAATAACTCAAGTTAGTACCTCAAGTTTAGCTGTCTGGCCAAGCTCTTAGCACATCTCTGAAAACTAACTCCTTCTAACCTTAACGCAGATGCTGCATTGATTTTAAGGACCTGAATAGAGCCTACCCCAAAGATGAATTTCTCTAGTCAAATATGGAGGATCTAATAGATTCGATAGTAGGGAATTAGCTTTTCTCCTTCTTAGATGCCTACAACGGGTACAATCAGATTTTTATGCACTCTGCAAATGCGATTCACATAGCCTTTAGGACACCTATCAGGAACTTCTACTATAAGATAATAACCTTCGGCATGAAGAATGTTGGGACCACATATTAGAGGGCAATGGCAATTGTCTTCCGTGACATGGTGTACAAGGAGATTGAGAGTTATGTGAACGACATAGTGGTTAAGGCGAGGAAGCAGGAAATCTCCCCGATGTGTTGAGAAGAGTGTTCAGTCGGTGTAGAGCTTTCAACTTGAAGATTAACCCCTTAAAGTGCGGATTCAGAGTACAGTCTGAGAAATTTCTAGGATACAAAGTGGACCAAACCGGAATCCACCCGGATGAAAACCAAGTGAAAGCAGTCTTAGATCTCCCACCTCCAAGTAATGAGTCCTAGTTGAAGACCTTTTTAGGTAATGTTTCGTACCTTAGGAGGTTTATCCCAAACCTTGCACACGCAACGATGCCATTGATGAAGCTAGTTAATAAATCTGTAGAGTTCAAATTGATAGAAGAGCACCATAGGACTTTTGAATAGTTGAAGAGTACCTTGGCTAAGGCCCTAACCATGTCACCACCCAGGAATGGCCGAGAATTGAAGGTGTACATCAAATCAAACTTAGAAGCAATAGGATGTTTTCTAGCACAAGAGGATAATGAATGAGTCGAATGTCCAATATACTATGCCAGTAAATGAAGGAATGAGAGATCCATCATATGGATGGCTGAACCCTGCATGAAGGTTGGGTGAAATTTAAAAAATTTCTCTCTCCCATGTAGGAATCGCATTCCCTATTTTAGAAAACTGCATTTTCAAGGATCAATCTTGAATCCAAATCGGACCAAATCTGAAACCAAAAGGTAGGAGAGGGATATACCTGACACGGAGAAACAATAACTTCCAACGAAGGTGTTCATGCCCAAGGTGAAAACCAAAAACTGCTCCCACTGAAGATGTCACAGTATGAGATGGAGCAGAATCAGTAGGGTGACCCTTCAGCAAGAACCAAATTCTTCAGCAAGAATGTGATGGAGGGCTGGTGAGTGCAACTTCAGATTACCTTTTCTACCAAAAGGTAATATCAAGAACCTTTCTTGATCACTCCCACAGGTGGAGATCAAATTGACAGGGGCGGCAAGAGCAAGAAAGAGCAGAAGACAGGAGCAGCCAAACTATGGATTATTCTCTCTTTGTAATTTGTGAATTGAGTATTGTGGTATCTTGGATGTCCTTCTTACTCCTCTATTTATAGCCTTTAAAGAGAGCATCTCCTAAATCCATTAGGAGTTTCCTAATCCAAATCTTGTATTTGGATCTGGATTCTCTTTAAGAGATAAGGATAATCCCTTATCTTATCTACAGATAAAGATTAGCTTTTCTAATCAAATTAAGAGTTTCCTCATCCAAATCATTATTTAGATCTGGACTCTCTAAATGGATAGGGATAATCCCTTATCCTATCTGGTGATCTAAATCCCAGAACCACCATCTTTTAATTAATCTTATTAAGCTAGTTTGAATTGGGCTTTAGGCTCATTAAGTCTATGTGCTCACTTAACCTCCAAACTACTACCCAGTTGGCTATATATATATATATATATATATATATATATATATATATATATATATATATATATATATTGTAAAACAAATTTCAACGATTAAAATCAGCTACCGGTAGTTAAGGTTTCCATTAGAGAGAATGCATCCCCGATCATTCACTTTGTCCGATAAAGGGGCTGATCCTGTCACTATGATCACCCACTCAGATGAATTCTCGGACTGTCTCAACATACCTAGGTTTTGACCCCCTCTAAGGATCTCACTGATTGGCATATCAAAGACAGCCCAATCCAACACCTAGTGTAGTATCATAATCGAGTCTAGGGTCAGGTGTAACATTTTAGTTTTATATCCAAGGTCTAGGGCAATACTAGAATTCTGGTCTAGTTCAGGGTTTCAAGAAAACCCACACTACATCTACCTTAGGTCTCACTCTGGCAGCTGAGACAAACCACCCCAACCAACTTGGCGGCACATCAGTGTCAGCCTTGGTAGGATAAATATCCCCAGATCTATCCAATGGCTGTGAAGATTTTAAACTAACACAAGTCTCATAAGTGTCTAGTTTAAGGGTATTATAGAGAAACACACCATAATAACACAAATCAAATATGTATTTTATTAATTTACATTAAATGTCATAATGTACATCATTTTGATTGGAGCTAAGGGCATACATTGTCTTATAGCTCCCACTTGCACTTAGGTCCAATCTGGTATAAGCCGGAGTCTCATACTTTTCGTGTGTTTCTCAAACACTTTCTATGTCAGTGGCTTTAGTCAATGAGTCTGGTACAATTTTCGCTAATGTTACCTTCTGAATTAGGACATCCCCTCTTCCAACTATCACTCGTAGTACATGGTACTTCCTCTTGATGTGCTTTGACTTCGTGTGGGCTTGTGGCTCCTTAGCCTGAGCAATGGCTTCAGTGTTGTCACATAACAATGGAATGGGTGATGTGCTAGATGGAACTACTCCTAATTCCTGAATGAACTTCTTCATCCATACATCTTCTTTGGCAGTTTCACTTGTGGCAATGTACACGGCCTCGGTTGTGGAATCTGTAATGGACCCCTATTTGCTGCTTTTCCATCTAACTGCATAAGACCCCATCATAAAGATGTAACCAGTTGTAGACTTTCTATCATCTGGGTCTGACTGGAAGTTGACATCGGTATACCCTACGATCTGTAGTGAACTACCATCGAATACTAGACAAAACTCTTTTGTCCTTCAAAGGTATTTTAGTATGTTTTTCACAGCGGTGCAATTCTCCTGCCCTGGGTTAGATTGGTATCTGCTTACCAAACTCACTGCCTAAGAGATGTCAGGACGAGTGCACAGCATGGTATACATGATGCTCCCTACGGTTGAAGCATAGGGAACCTCTTTCATGCCCTCAATCTCTTCGGGAGTCTTGGGAGACATACCCCTAGAGAGAGTGACTCTATGTCTGAAAGAAACATTTTTTTTCTTGGAGTTCTCCATGCTGTATCTCTTGACTATTTTCTCAATGTAAGCAGACTGGGATAATCATATTATCCTCTTCAATCTATATCTGTAGATTTGAAGACCCAGTATGTAAGAGGATTCTCCAAGATCTTTCATAGAGAATTGTTGTGAAAGCCACACTTTCACCATAGTCAACATTTCTACATCATTCCCAATGAGTAGAATGTCATCTACATACAGAACAAAGAATGTAACCGTATCACCACTAGTTTTCCTGTAGACACAGGGCTTATCCGGATTTTGCTCAAATTTAAACTGTTTGACGGTAGAGTCAAACCAGATGTTCCAACTTCTACAACTTGCTTAAGTCCATATATGGATTGATTTAGTTTAACCTGCAGTTACGAAACCTTGTGTTTACTGCATATAGATGTCTTCAGAAAGATCTTCATTTAGGAACACAATTTTGACATCCATTCGCCAAATCTCGTAATCATGGTATGCTGCTACAGCTAGTAGGATCCTAATGGATTTAAACATGGCCACCGATGAAAAGGTTTCCTCATAACCGATTCCTTCTTTCTGAGTGTACCCTTTTGCCACAAGACAAGCCTTATAGGTCTCAACCTTACCATCGGGGCACTTCTTCCTCTTATAGATCCATTTGTAACCAATTGCTTTTACCCCAGGGGGCGGATCTACTAGAGTCCAGACTCCATTGGTCTCCATTGAGTCCATCTCAGCTCTCATGGCATCTACCCACTTCAAGGAATTTATGTCCAACATAGCCTGTGTATAAGTCACGAGATCTTCCTCACTGGTCGTGGCTTCAACCGTGTAGCTTTCTTGGTCATAGCCAAAATGAACTAGAGGCCTAGAAACCCGGGTAGATCTCTTAGGTTGGTTATTTTTTGGAGCTGGTGGGACATCTCCCACTACTCCTGGGCTCTCCTCATCAAGAACAACTTCCTGATGATGATTATCCAGGATGTAATATTCTTCTAAGAAGTGGGCATTTCAACTGTAAAACACCTTTTGCTCTTTTAGATCATAGAATAAGTAACCCACTGAGCCCTTGTCATCACCTGTTCTTTTAACATGTGCCGGACAACCCCAAATCTTCAAGTGTCTTACACTTGGTTTCTTACCAGTCCAAAGCTCATAGGGAGTCTTCGGAATGGATTTGGTTGGAACTCGGTTCAACACGTATATCGTAGTCTCTAATGTGTAACTCAAAAAGGATGTAGGTAGCCCTGAGTGTACAAGAAGTGATCGGACCATATCTAATAAAGTCTGGTTCCTCCTTTCTAACACATCGTTTAACTGTGGTATATAGTAGGAGGAGCTAGTTGTGATACTATCCCATTGTCCTTTAAGTAGTCGCTGAATTCGTTAGAGAGATACTCGCTACCTCGATCTAATCGAAGGGTCTTAATTTCTCTTCCTAACTGTTTCTCGACCTCTTGCCTGAATTTTTTGAACTTTTCAAAAGATTCAGACTTATGTCTCATTAGGTACACATAACCATACCGTGAGTAATCATCGGTAAAGGTTATGAAATAAATATGTTGGTTACATGTCCTAACATTCAGATGACACATACATTAGTATGTATAAGGTCAAGTGTGCCTGTACATCTTTTAGGCTTACCGTTAAATGGTCGTTTCATCATCTTACCTTGAAAGCAATGTTCACAAGTTGGAAAATCTTCTACAGTTAGAAAGTTCAAAGGATCATCCTTTACCAACCTTGTGTTATGATCTATATTAATGTGGCCAAGTCGGTAATGCCACAGGCACATGGGATTCACTGTATCACGGGTCCTCTTCTTGGAGATTATTTCTGATGTAGTTTCGGTAAGGTTCATTTCCAAAGAAGGATGGAGAACATAGAGACCATTCTCAAGTTCTCTGTATGATAGGAATTTGTTATTCCGTTTAATAGTAATCACATTACTGAATAAAATAGAATAACCATTCATGCATAATTTTGAGACAGAAATCAAATTTTTTCTTAAATTTGGTACGAAAAAGCAATCTTTCAGTACAATAATTCCTTCTCTGAAAACTAATTCTACAGTTCCTATGGCTGTTATCTACAACTGTTGCAGAAGTCCCTAAGTAGAGCGTTACTTCTCCATCACTCAGTCTTCTACTTATCTTGAACCCCTGTAGTGAGTTACACGCATGAGTTAATGCCCCAGAGTCAATACACCAAGAAGCAGAAGTGACCAACAAATTGGTCTCTATGATAAAAGATTCGAAATTACCTTTCTTCTTAGTCTCCAGAAATTGAGGACAGTTCCTCTTCTAGTGGCCGATTTGTTTGCCGAAGTGACAGGCATTTGATGCCTTATCCTTATTCTGCTTCTTAACTTTGCTATTTCTCTATTGAGCCTTCCCTTTAGCCTTCCACTTTCTATTGCCTGATTTGCCACCTTCAACAAGCATGGCTATCGGCTTATCCTTCTTAATAAGTTCTTCAGCCCTCTACAACATATTGCTAAGTTCCTGAAGGCTAACGTTTATCTTATTCATGTTATAGTTCATGGTAAACTGATTGAAGGAGGGAGGTAGGGAATTGAGGATAGCATTAATTTTAGTGTCATGGTCTAGCCCTGACCCAAGAGCCTCCAGTTCATTAATATAACCCATCATCTTCAAACAATGGTCATGAACCTGTTGGTTCTCGGTTATCTGTGCAGTCATAAACAACTTTAAGACCTTCTGATGAGTAGAACAGTTATGCTCCTCACACATAGTCTTTAGACTACCCAATATGTCCTTAGACATTTTGATCTTATTGGATTATCGCTGTATCGGATTATCCAAAGAGGTTATAATATAACACCGGGCAAGATAATTTTTCTCCTCCCATTCTCCTCATACGACAATGCTTCAACCAGTGACACCGCTCCGAATCCTACGGATTCATCCTCAGGCTGGACCTTCGTCTCAATGAGAACTTCAACCTCAACAGTGTTAATAGGTGTGGCCCCTTCCTCGTGATGAACTCCTGGCACTAGCGTTTCATTTGGTGCCTCAACCCATACCTCGGTCGTAGTGGTTTCTTGTACCTCAATGTCATTCTGATGCAATCCAGAGATGGGTGGCTCAGGTGCCTCCGTAGGAACTTCTTCCTATACGATGGTGGTTGGAGCGATGACATCGATGCCAGCGCTTTCGGCAATGTCTTAACCTTGCTTGGGGGGATGAGATGACTACAATTCTTGTACTAATCTCCTGATGATAGGCAAGACTGGCATGGTAGAAGGATCCACATCAAAAGGTATTTGCAATAAAAATATAAAAATACAAAGGACCAGTACACAACTTAATTGCAATACAAGGCTAACACAAACAATAACGCTACATATACCTTTTCACCCAGAGTGTCCTCGCAAAGGAATCTTGGCGCCTCTACATCAGGCTGAATTTCTGCTTCAACACGCTTTAGGACAAAACACTATAAACAAATTAGCAACAACAATAGAAAAAACAAATTTATCGCAAACAGCATAGTTTATAATTACACGGGTGTACGAGTTCTTACAAACATAACCTTTTCGGGCTCCTTTCTCTGAAGATAGGGAGTCATTTTCTTTAAACATTTTCCCGAGATGCAAATGTAAGTAACCCTCTCAGTAGGAACATGCACTACTGATTGTGCAGACTCTGTGTCTAGTGCATTATTCACCTCCGACTCAAGGGCAAGAGGGTTTTGCTTGACTTCCTCTCGGACTGGTGGTAGCTGTTAGACAATGTATGTACTTAGCTCTAATCAGATTGATGTACATATCTATTTATTGTAAATGAGTGAAGGTACATAGTTGATTCTTGTCATTGATGGTGTGTTTCTGCTTAATACCCTTAAACTGGACACTTATGAGACTCGTATTAGTTTAGAGTCTTCACAACCATTTGATAGACTTGGAGAGGTTTATCCTGCCAAGGTTCACACTAATGTGCTGCCAAGTCGGTTGGGGTGGCTTGTCTTAGCTATCAGGGTGAGACATGAAGCACATGTAGTGTGGGTTTACTTGAAACCTTGAACCGGACCATTTTCTAGTTATGTCATAGACCCTGGAGATAGATTGGAAAAACTAGAAAGTTACACCCGACCCCTAGACTCGATTATGGTACTGCACTAGTTGTTGGATTGGGTTGTCTATGCCAATTAGTGAGATCCTTAGAGGGGTCAAAACTAGATATTTTGGGGCAGTCCGAGAATTCACCTAAGTGGGTGATCACAGTTACAGGATCAGCCCCTTTGTCGGACAAAGTGAATGATCGGGGAATGCACTCTCTCTGATGAAAACCTAAACTACTAGCAGTTGATTTCAAACTTGTTGAGATTTATTTGCAAAATATATTTATATAGAGATATACGTAATATTATGGTTTTACAAAATGTTTGCAAAAAGGTTTTAATTCTTGAGATCCATGTGAGTAGAGAGTGCAACATGTACTTTGTAGCCGAGGGAGAGGTCATCTCTTATCGGGTAGTGTTTGATCATTATGGGCTGAGAGATTAAGTGTAAGACCATTTAGGATTTTTACCTGATGGGCTAATCTCACATCTACCCATAGTCCTTAGGCCTTCATATGATGGCTGGACCCAAGGTCTTCATAAGGGGGCTAAATGTAAGTACATGTTGTCTATCCTCACTGAGATTGCAATGAAGGTACCAAATTGGAACCACAGAAACATCTATGGTGACACACAAGCCAACATGGATCCACGATGAGTCTATAACTTGTCACAGACCTGCAATGGATGAAAACAGCATCAACTGAATTCTTCCATAACAGGACATCCAGTAGGATAAAAAAGGAACACATTAGATTAGTTCTAACACCACCCGTGCCACGTCAATACAGGAGACACACGAAGGGAAGTAATACATGTGTAGTATGAGAATCCTTAGACGAAAGGAAACTTCATCTTAGAAAGATCTCATGAGACACATGGCAAACCCCTAGCAGTGTCCCCTTGTAGGTACATGTTGTTAACCACGACTATAATGGCAATGAAGGTATCAGACCAACACTACAAAGACACCCGCAATGAGTTTACAACTCAGAACTTGCGATGAACTCTCAAAGCTAGCATAGACATGCGAAGATCTCCAAGCTAATGAAGCCACAATACCAAATCATGAATTCGAGGTCATAACAGGCCTACGATGAGGTTAAAGCCATTGCAAGTTGATAATGAATGAAAGATCAACGACTAGCCCATATCACTTGTGATAGGACACCCAACAGGATTAAGTTAGACATGTCAGACCATTATTGACATCATCCACATGATGTTGACATAGGAGACCCATAAAGGGAAGTAGCACACATGTATTATGAGAATCCTCAAATGAAAGGAAACTTCGTTCTGGAGGGATCTTATAAGACACATGGCGAACCTCTATCAGTGTCCCTCTAACAATTGACATCGAATTAAAGATTCTCTTTCCAAATGAGAATCAAACTCTTTTGGCTCTTTCCTTTTAGGACCTCGGGATCTCTCCCTATAAAAGGAGATGTGAATCACAACGAACACACAACTCTATCAATAGAAGCCCTTAGCCTACCTTTGTTCTCAACCTTCCTTCATCCTTCAAGGAGACCACCACTCCTAGCCTTACCACACCACTCACACCCCCTGTTAGTCGACACCGAATCGAAGATCCCCTTTCCAAACAGGAGTCAAATACCATTTAGCTCCTTCCTTTCAAGACCTCGGGATTTTAAAAGAGGGTGCAGATCATAACAAAAATAGAACTCCAATAAAAGCTCATAGCCTACTCTTGCTCCTAGCCTTCATTTTTCAAGGAGACCACCATACTTAGCCTTACCACCACACCTACAAAGAGCTTAATTTGCTTTCCATGTATAGTTTAGGTTGAGTATGGGAAGAGTACACATACAAATGTGTACAATGCAAAACCTTTGTATACTGTATACTAACAGTATAAATGGTACACACTATATGTTTCAGAACTATATGGGAAACCTACTGTGATCTTATCAGAAAATGGTATGACATGAAGCCATGAATTTATTCGTTTTCTTATGTTTCTATTTTCTTTTCTTCCTCTTTACTCTTGTCATAAAATACGAATTATATGATACGATTGTGATCAGGGAATTCTCACCCACAGGATGAAATCCAACCGTGGATGGACCCAATTGATCACACCTATGAAGTTAGTTTTATTTATGGGCTTTACTGAATATATACTACGCATGTTGTTTATTCTCATCTATCATGTTGTTTTATTTTATTCTGAAACAAGAATTCTAAAGAGACTTGGCTGTTTAGATTCAATAATTTTCTTTTCAGTTCTCCCGCATCCGGAGATTGTCATGGTTCTTATTGAGTTGGGTCCATCTTATTAAGAATTTTCTTCAGTATCCAAGAGCTAGAAGGCATCTAATAAACTTCAAAACAAAGTTAGATCCTCTAGAAATAAAAGCAGCAATCGACATCCAATCACCATGAACAGAGTATGCAGAGATATAAGTCTTTCTAGGAAGAGTTGTCAATAAATTATGTTGATACCCAAATGTAAACTACTAAGATTAATCGATTAATTTGTTTTCACTGAATTCGTCAACACATTACCAGAAGAAGAATTAAAGCAATAGAACTTAGATGCAGTGTATAGTCAATATAAAACTAACCAATAATTTACATCAGCCTAAAAAGAAATTGAACAGATAAATTTCGGTCCTTGAGTGGTGGGATGGCTCAAAAGCAACAGCAAGGGGCCATGGCAGTACAGGAATATTATGAGAAAAACAAGACATCTAGCTATAGTCTTGGAAGCTGCATTTACCTGAACCCTGAGATACAGCAATAGTATGACAAGATGACTTGGCTAAACATGGAGTCAATAGAACATAGATGTATTGGGGAATCATTCCTTGGGAAATTGGATGATGACATAGACTAAGAAGGGACAGCAATATGGATTAGGTAGCAAAGCTAGCCTAATAATTTAGGATGCTTGGTGTACTTATATATGACTGACATTTTTTCACATAAAACTGATCATTTTTTTTCTTTATCATATATATCTTCACAAATCATCATCAGCATCATGCAAGCCTTATCCACACTATGATAGTACTTCATCTGGATGGAATGGCTCAAGAGGGGTTCACATCCTATAATGCCACATGGAAGATGCCCTTCCAGGAAAGTGGTTCAAGTTCAAATCTGTATTATTCTTTTGAAGTAGCAGGAGTTCATGTTATCATGCTTGTCAACATGGAGAAATATTAAAAACCTATTATTTTAACAAGGGTTAACATACCTCTTGAGTAATATATATTCTGAAAGGTGGAAAGTATAGAGAAAATAATACTCCATAAAAGTGAAACCTCCCTCTTGAATGATTTTCCCTAATTCCAAAGAATACAAGGGGAAGTTCAGCTTGAATGAACTGAACTGAACAGATGCTGTGATATATATAGTCTTATTTTAATATTCCTAGTGTTTTTTGGGGGTAATTAAGAGCTGCATTTTTGAAGATAAGGAGAAGTTCAGCTTCAATTTTGAAGCCTAGTCAAAAGTACTAGCAATTTCTTTTTCAGTGGCATTTTTCTTTAATTTTGGACTTTTACTATGTGAGAAGATAAGAAAACAATGTTAAGACAACCTAATCAAATATTTAGAATCCTCCATACACTGGCACATACAGGATTTACTAGAAATCAGCACCAACCAAACCTATGAAGCTTGAGATAAGTAGTACTTTGACAGAAGAATCTTCTCTAAGCCTAACACAACACCTATACTTTCCATCATGGTAAAGCTGCTTTTGGATCATAGTAATGGAAAGAAATGTTAGACAGTGTATGCCCTTAGCTCCAATAAGGTTGATGTACATTATGACATTTATTGTAAATGAATAAAGTACATATTTGATTCATGTTATTGTGGTGTGTTTCTATGTAATACCCTTAAACTGGACACTTATGAGACTCGTATTAGTTTAGAATGTTCACAGCTGTTAGATAAGTCTGGGGGTATTTATCCTGCTAAGACTAACACTGATGTGCCGCCAAGTGTTGGGGTGGTCTGTCTCAGCTGCCAGGGTGAGACTTGAGGTACATGCAGCGTAGGTTTACTTGAAACCCTGAACCGGACCAGATTTCCAGTATTGCTCTGGACCTTGGTGATTAGTAGGCAAAACTGGAAAGTTACAATTGACCCCTAGACTCGATTATGATATTGCTCTAGGTGTTGGATTGGGCTATCTTTGATATGCCAATCAGTGAGATCCTTAGTGGGGGTCAAAACCTGGGTATGTTGGGACAATCCGAGAATTCATCTGAGTGGGTGATCATAGTGACAGAATCAGCCCCTTTGTCAGACAAAGGTAATGATCCGAGATGCGCTCTCTCTGATGGAAACCAAGACTGCCAGTAGCCAATTTCAATCATTGAAATTTGTTTTGCAAAATATATTTTATATACGGATATAAATATATATATTATGGTTTCAAAATATTTGCAAAAGGTTTTAATTCATGGGATCCATGTGATTAGAGAGTGCAACACTGTTCCTTGCAGCCGAGGGAGAGGTCCTCTCTTGTCGAGTAGTGCATGATCATTATGGGCTGAGAGGTTAAGTGTAAGACCATTGAGGGTAATACCTGATGGGCTAATCTTGCATCTGCCCACTGTCCCTGGGCTTTTATAAGGTGGCTTGGTCCAAGGACCACTTAGTGTAAGTATTGGGCCCATTAGGAGCCCATGTAATGGGCTCAGGGAATGCACTATCCATAATAGTGTATTTGGCTAGACCTTGTATTAGAGGCTGGGCTGAACCCATGTGGCAGGTGTGTAGGTCAGTGTTTGGGTCCCACGCCATACAAAGAAGCCCAACTGGGTAGCAGTTTGGAAGCATACTGATCACTAAGACTTCATGGGCCTAAAGCCCATTTCGAACTGGGTTGATTTCATCAATTAAATAAAAGGGTGGATCTAGGATTAAATCAACAGATAGGATAGGGTCTTACCCTATCAACTCAGAGAGTCCAGATCTGAATACAGATTTAGATCTAGAAACCTCCTAATAAGATTAGGAGAGGGCTGATCTAATCTGCAGATAAGATAAGGGTCTATCCTTATTATTTAAAGGGAATTCAGATCCAAATATGATTTGGATCAGCAACTCCTAATGGGATTAGGAGCTGATCTTTTTAAGGTTATAAAAGGAGGAGGGGGCGGCAGCCTCTTAGAAGATGATGTCCTCACTCTCAAAGCAAGAGTTCCAGAAGAGAGAACATAGCATCACTGCGCTATTTTCTCTCTACCGCCTCCTTCCTGCCACCGCCGCCACACTGCCAGTTCGATCTCCTCTTTCAAGCAGGAACAATCAAGATTAGATCGTGATATCAGCCTTTGGAGAAAGGCTGATCTGAAGTTGTGCTCACAGCCTCCAGCAAATTCTTGTGAAGGGTTCAGTTTGTTGGACGAACACTGTTGATTCTGCTCCAACATTCACCATGTCATCTTCAGTGGGATAAGTCTTTGGAGTCTTTCTTTGGGCGTTAACACCTTCGTTGGGAGATATTGTATCTTCGTATCAGGTATATCTCTCTCATGCTTCTGGTTTCAGATCTGGTTCGATTTAGGGTTCAAGATTGATCCTTGAAAATGCAGATTTTCTAAAATAAGGAATGTGATTCCCAGAGAAGGGGAGAGCAAATTTTTGAAAATTTTCCCAACCTTCCTGTAAGGTTCGGCCATCCAAATGATGGACCTCTCATTCCTTCAAGAAAAAGGAACCCTCTAACTCTTCCAAAATTATTTTATCAACTACAAAACATGGAATAAAGGTTTAGAATCTATTGCTTTCAGAATACCACTCTATTACATGATTCAACCCAATTCAAAAACTTGAAGAAATGCAACCCCCACTCATCTTCTAGTGCCATTGTGATCCAAACATGGTGGTCTTATAGATGAAAAGACTTCAATCTAACTAAATCAACTGTAAATAAACAAATTTTCACTCTTACTACATGAATTTCTAAAGACAACCACACCAAGACCAATTCCTACTGAAATAAATAAAAAAACTAACAGTACTCTAATTCCAAAGGTGGAGGTGAGCTTTGGGCCTCAAGCCTAATTAGCCTGAGACCTAGATCTCCCTAACCAAGTTTTATTTGGGTTGGCATGAGACAAAGCCTAATCCTGGACCTACCTATTTACGTGAAGACATAAGTGAAACCTGTAAATGACTAAAGTACATATTGGATTCATGTTATTATGCTGTGTTTCTATGTAATACCCTTAAATTGGACAAATATGAGATTTATGTTAGTTTAGAATCTTCACAGCCATTGGATAGATCTAGGAAGATTTATCCTGCCAATGCTGAAACTGATGTGCCGCCAAGTTGGTTGGGGTGGTTTGTCTCAGCTGCCAGGGTAAGACCTGAGGTACAAGCAGTGTGGGTTTTCTTGAAACCCTGAACCGGACCAGAATTCCAGTATTGCCATGGACCTTGGAGATAGATGGGCAAAACTGGAATGTTACACCGGACCCATAGACTCGATTATGATACTACACTAGGTGTTGGATTGGTTGTCTTTGATATGCCAATCAGTGATATCCTTAGAGGGGGGTCAAAACCTGGTATGTTGGGATAGTTTGAGAATTCATCTGAGTCGGTGATCATAGTGACAAAATCAGCCCCTTTGTCGGAGAAAGTGATTGATCGGGGATGCACTCTCTTTGATGGAAACCAAAACTGTCGGCAGTCGATTTCAACCGTTGAAATTTGTTTTTTGAAAAATAAATTTATATAGAGACATACATATATATATATATATATATATATATATATATATTATGGTTTCAAAATGTTTGTGAAAGGTTTTAATTCCTAGGATCAATGTGAGTAGAGAGTGCAACACTATACCTTGCAGCCGAGGGAGAGGTCCTCTCTTGTTGGACAGTGTTTGATCATTATGGGCTAAGAGGTTAAGTGTAAGACCATTGAGGGTAATACCTAATGGACTAATCTTGCATTTGCCTATAGTCCTTGGGTTTTTATAAGGTGGCTTGACCCAAGGACCATTTAGTGTAAATGTTAGGCCCATTAAGAGCCCATGGTGATGGACTCAGGGGTTCATTGTCTCATACAGTGAATTTGGCCAGGCCTTGTAACAGAGGCTAGGCTGAACCCTTGTGGCTGATGTGTAGATCAATGTTTGGGTCCCATTTCACACAAGGACATCCAATTGGGCAAGAGACCCCAAATCGAGCTAGCTTAATGTGACTAAGTAAAAGATGGCAATTTTGGGATTCAGATCAGCAGATAGGATAAGGGATTATCCCTATCCACTCAGAGAGTCTAGATCCAAATAAAGATTTGGATCAGGAAACTCCTAATTAGATTAGGATGGTTGATCTTTATTAGCATATAAGATAAGGGATTATCCTTATCTCTTAAAGAGAGTCTAGATCCAAATGCATGATTTGGATTAGGAAACCCCTAATGGGATTAGGAGAACATCTCTTTAAAGGCTATAAATAGAACAACAAGGGGCAAACCAAATATACACAGAAAAGAAGAGAAATCTTTTGGTTCGCAGATCACAAGAAAGAAATCTTGCAGTTCGACTACTTTAGATTTCTACCTTTTCCTACTCTTGCCGCCTTTACTAGTTCGATCTCCACCTATAGGAGCAATCAAGAAGAGTTCTTGATATTATCTTTTGGGAGAAAAGATAATCAAAATTCATGCTCACCTACCCTCCATCGAATTCTTGTTGAAGAACAATCCTATTGATTCTGCTCCATCCTACGCGCTCATCTTCAGTGGGAGTAGTTTTTGGTCCTTGGGCATGAACCCCTTCTTTGGGGGTTACTACTACTCCGTATCAGGTATATCCCTCTCCTAACTTTTGATTTCAGATCTGGTTTGGTTTAGATTCAAGATTGATCCTTGAAAATGCAGTTTTCTAAAAATAGGGAATGTGATTCCCACATGGGAGACAGAGAAATTTTTGAAATTTCGCCCAACCTACCTACAGGGTTCGGCCATCCATATGATGGATCTCTCATCCCTTCAGTGGTATCAGAGCCAGTTTCAAATCTTGAACCGAAATTGGCCAGATCTGAAACTGCGCAAATAGGCAGAAGGCGTTCTACCTGATTTGCACAGATTGTTGATTTTTTGGGAAATTGGTTCCTAGATTAAGGGCAATTGATCTGAAATTAAATCTTTTTAAATCTGTTTTATATTTAGAATTGTTCTTTATATTTATCTTGATTTTTTGGGTTGCTTGTACTGTGGAGATCAAAGTTGATGAACTTACAATTTATCTATAATTTTTGAGGACTTTAGCATGGATTTTTATGCCGGTTTTATTAATTTTTGCCTTAATTTAGCTTAATGCTAAGAATAAGTTCAGGGATAATTAATCCAAGAAAAGGAAGGAAAAAGGCAAGAAAAGAAGGTTCAAAAAGACCAATTTCAGTCCAGCCCGGTCGTGGAAGCAAGAGAGAGCACTTCGGCCCAAGAAGAGCAAGTGAATTTCTTGAGAAAACCCAAGAAAAGAAAGCCTAGCTATGAGTAGAATTCGGCCCAGCAAGGAAGGCCCATTCTCAGCCCAAAAGAGCAGCTCAATGTATAGCTATCATGTGCTAAGAGAGAGCCTAAGTGCAGCCCAAATAGCAGCCCTTAGGAGGCTTTCAAGAGAGCTCTAGAAAGTTCAAGAAAGGGGTGTAATACACCCCATTCTTGAGGCTTCAAGAAGGGGCAAGAGCCCCCTTGAAAAACTATATAAGGAGGCCTCTAGGAGGGGGGAGAGGTGTTCAATTGCTTGAGAGGAAGGCTCTCCCACTCTTAGAGGTTCGGCCACCTTGAGAGAAGAGAAGAATAAAAGGCTAGGCGCAAGGAAGAAGAAGAAGAAGGGCTGAAGGAAGTTAAAGACAAGCAAGCTAGAAGAGAAGGTGAGTTCGAATTGAGGGTTTGTGATTCAAAGATCTTTTGTAATAAATCAATTGTAGTTTCATTCTCTTTTGATTCGAATTCAGTTTCTTTGTTATATTTTCTTTCTTCTTTCTCCTTTTTTCCATTCTTCCTTGATGTATTTCAGCTTGTAAAATTTCAGTTCAACAATCTAATTATTTTTTATTCATTCAAATGGTCATGAATTGTACTTGAAGTTTCTTGAATAAGGGTGTTATTGTAGATTAATTCGGCCAACTAACCTTCAAAACTCAGATCTGAATTCTCAGATCTGAGATTGCAAGATCTGAATTGCTTGAAAGAGAATTCAGATCTGCAATTTTCAGATTGGCCGAATTAATCTACAGCTTGGAATTCCTAGAGTGCTTGAGAGAGACTCTAGGAATTCAGATCTACTATTCAAGAACTGAATTGAGTGCAAGGTTAGAGATAACTTGCACAATTCAGTTGGTGATCAATTCAGATTTGAATTGATGCCTTAGAAGTGTTTGAAGAAATGCATGCATGGGGATTAGATTCTTGCTAGAGATAGAAGAACCATCACTCATGCATAGGATGAACATGCGCTTGAGAGAGGCTGTTCATGACCTTGGGGTTTCACCAACCCAAGGCTCAATCATGATTTATTCGAATGATCCAACTTGATAGATTGCTGAATTCTGAGATTGACATTTACTGCTTACTCTTCTAACCTGATTTGAAGGCAATTGGGCCAATGATTTAGATAGATTTTAAATTAGGATTTTTTAGCTTTCCTTAAAGTTTTGATTTATTTGTTGATCAGATAAGAAGTGCTCAATTTAGTATTGGTAATTGTTTCCTAAATCCTCATGGGAACGATACTTCACTCACTACTTTATTACTTGAACGGCTAGTGCACTTGCTAGTGTCACAATGAGCCACACATCAGAAGTCTCGATTGGCGCAATAAAATTGCGCAACTCTTGTTCTATTCATTCTTGTCTGTAATTAATTTTCTTTAATTTTTAGATAGAATGTATAGGAATTCTTTTTGATGTAATATTAATAGAAAATTTGGGTTTTATTTTTTATTTCATTCAAATTCGATGCAGATCACGCAAAAGGAAGGAGTTTCACAGATTAGGGTTTGGCTATCTATGATTTACAGTTTGAGAAACTGTAAATTGTGAACTAACCTCTGTTTTGTAGGGTAGCAGATCTACGAATAGCCCTTCTACTGATTCTTGAATGTCTTGCATCAGTAATTTAATTTCATATCAAAATCTTGAATTAAATCTTGAATTAAAAATCAAAACCTATACCCATTCAAATCAAATTGGATCAAACTGGTTGGATCAAATCTGTGGTTCGATGGGGGTTGTTCTCAACCCTAATTTTTCATTCTTGGGTCCAGGAGTTGATGGTCAATTGTAAGATGTAATTCGGCCCACACCTGTAAAACCTAGTTTTAATGTGTTAAAACTGCTTTAGCCCATTAACTGCATAAAAGCTATATGGGCCGAACTGCTCTTTGCAATTCAGCCCATATACCAAGATAATATTATGGATAATCATGGGCTTTAATTATGGATTTACAGATATTAATTGATTGGATTTATTCTACTTTTCATGCATGTGATATATGGATGTGTGATGTGCAACGTTCATGGGCCATAAGTATTTGGCCCATGCTGATACGATAGTGGCTCTTGCGCACACCATGGCTGAATGCACATCATTGCCATGGTGTGCTTAAATGATCATTGGATGATCTCCCTTCGTGGAGGGCCCCACACCTCTCCAAGAGGAACCGTGCGGAATCCTATCCGTTTGTGGCCCACCCAAATCTGGCTTTATGAAAGTCAGTAGAAGTCACTCTGGTTTGACCTAAATTAAAATAGGGCATAATATTTTGTTCCCTCCACTGAAATATTATTGCATGTGATGGGGAGATTCATATGATGAGCTCTCTAAAGGCCTTTCATCATAAGCATGAAGATGGTTCCTTCAGTAATGAGGAAACACACCATAAATTTGGGCTATCCATTTGCTGTTGGATCTATTAGATTATTTTATAAGATGTTAGGGGTGTCATAGACCGATGTGGGAGGGGCCTATCCTAGAATGGAAGACTCTCTCACGGTACCTTGGCGTTCATGAATATGATGGGTGAGCATTCACTAGACAGAAATGTTTAACCTAAAATGGCAATGAACCTTGTCTGACGGAGGCCAAAAGGAAAGCTCACAAGATGAGTGGATATGATCCTTCACAGAAAGGTGGTGGGGTTATGCAGCTGAAACAGTTGGCTCCATGCTCCTATGAGATTTCCCACATTTCCAGAGACATAATTCGCAATTTCCGTCACTGAGATAGGAGAGAAATCTCAGAGATGAACAAATGGGAATGCAACATAGATTAAAAACCATATATATGTAAATAACATTAATCAAATTAATATTTGCTTTTTATTAGAAATGGCAAACGGACAATTCACAAAATTATTGGATGACAACAAACTTAAAGGCCCAAACTACACTGACTAGTACCGAACCCTTATGTTGGTCTTGACATCTGAAAAGTTGGACAAAGTAGCTAAAAGCCCTGCACCAGAACGTCCGGGAGATAGGGCTTCTAAGGCCCGTAGGAGGGACTACCAAATGGGAAGATAAAAATTCCCTTGCCCGCTGCTACATCAAAGCATCCTTAGACAATCCGATACAGCAACAATTCGATCAGATCGAATTGTGCAAGGATATCTTAGATAGTCTGAGGACGATGTATGAAGAGCAGAATCGTTCTACTCGACAGAAGGTCTTGAAACAGTTCATGACCGCGCAGATGTCCAAGAACCAGTAAGTTCATGACCATTGTCTTAAGATGATGGGATACATCAACAAACTTGAGAATCTTGGATCCGGGCTTGACCATGTCAATAAGGTGGACGCCATCCTAAATTCTTTGCCTCCTTCCTTCAATCAGTTCATCATGAACTATAACATGAATAAGCTAAATGTTAGCATCTAGGAACTCAGCAATATGTTGCAGAGGGTCGAGGAACTAATTAAGAAGGATGAGCTCATTGCCATGCTTGTTGAAGCTGGTAAATCGGGCAAGAAGAAGAGGAAGGCATAGAAAAAGCCTCAGAAGAAAGATACTAAGTCCAAAAGGCAGAGGAAAGACAGAGCATCAGATGCTTATCACTTCTACAGGCAGGCCGACCACTGGAAGAGGAATTGTCCTCAGTACATGGAGTCCAAGAAACAAGGTAATTTCGAATCATTTGTCATAGAAACCAATTTGTTGGTAACTTCTACTTCTTGATGTATTGACTCCGGGGCTTCAACTCATGCATGTAACTCATTGCAGGAGTTCAGGACAAGCAGAAGATTGAATGACGGGGAGATGAATCTTTACTTGGGACTTCTACAAGTGTTGTAGCTACAGCCATAGGGACTGTAGAATTGTATTTCAGAGAAGGATTAATTACATTAAAATATTGTCTTTATGTACTCACTTTGAGAAAAAAATTGATTTCTGTTTCAAAACTATGTGTGGATGGATATTCTGTCCTCTTTAATAATATAACTACTATTAAAACAATTAACAAATTCCTCGCATACGGAGAACTTGAGAATTGTCTTTATGTTCATCATTCTCTGGAAACAAACATAACTGAAACTACGTCGGATGATATCCCCAAGAAAATAACTCGTGATACAGTTAATCCTACGTGCCTATGGCATTACTGACTTGGCCACATTAATCATATCACAAGGTTGGTAAAGGATGGTCCTTCAGATTTTCTAATTGTAGAAGATCTTCCAACCTATGAACTTTGCCTTCAGTGTAAGATGACGAAACAGCCATTTAATGGTAAGCCTAAAAGATCGACAAGCACACTTGACCTTATACATACTGATGTATGTGGTCCCATGAGTGTTAGGACACGTAACTAGCATGTTTACTTTATAACATTTACCAATGATTACTCATGGTATGGTTACGTGTACCTAATGAGACACAAGTTTGAATCCTTTGAAAAGTTCAGTGAGTTCAGACAAGAGGTCAAGAAGCAGTTAGGGAGATAAATTATGACCCTTTGATCGGATCGAGGTGGTGAGTATCTCTCTAACGAATTCAGGAACTACTTAAAGGACAATGGGGTAGTATCACATCTAGCCCCTCCTGCTACACCACAGCTAAATGGTGTATTAGAGAGGAGGAACCAAAATTTATTGGATATGGTCCGATCACTTCTCGTACACTCAGAGTTACTCACATCCTTTCGGGGTTACGCATTAGAGACTGGGATATACGTGCTGAATCGGTTTCCAACCAAATCAGTTCCGAAAACTTCTTATGAGCTTTGGACTGGTAAAAAACCAAGTGTGAGACACTTGAAGATTTAGGGTTGTCCGGCACATGTTAAAAGAACGAGTGCAGACAAATTGGAATCCAAGACCAGCCATTGTCTATTCATAGGCTTCCTCCCCTAAGGCTCTATGGGTTACTAATTCTATGACTTAGGAGAACAGAAGGTGTTCTGTAGTCGAAATGCCCATTTCTTGGAAGATGATTACATCCTGAACAATCATCGTCAAGAAGTTGTTCTTGATGAAGAGAGCTTAGGGATAGTGGGAGATGTCACACAAGCTCCAGTTAGTGACCAACCTAGAAGATCTACCCGGGTTTCTAGGCCTCTAGTTCATTTCGGCTATGACCAGGATAGTTACTTGGTGGAAGCCACAACCAGTGAGGAGAATCCCGTGACTTATACGGAAGCTATGTTGGACATAGATTCCTTGAAGTGGGTAGATTCCATGAGAGCTAAGATGGACTCAATGGAGACCAAGGGAGTCTGGACTCTGGTAGATCCACTCCCTAGGGTAAAAGCAATTGGTTGCAAATGGATCTATAAGAGGAAGAAGGGTCCCGATGGTAAGGTTGAGACCTACAAGGCTCGTCTTGTGGCAAAAGGGTATACTCAGAAAGAAGGAATCGATTATGAGGAAACCTTTTTGCCGGTGGCCATGCTTAAATCCATTAGGATCCTGCTAGCTGTAGCAGTGTACCATAGTCACGACATTTGGCAAATGGATGTCAAAACTGCATTCCTGAATGGAGACCTTAGTGAAGATATCTATATGCAGCAACCATAAGGTTTTATAGCTATGGGTCAAGAACACATGGTACATAAACTAAATCGATCCATATATGGACTTAAGAAAGTTTCTAGGAGTTGGAACATCCGATTTGACTCTACTGTCAAAAGGTTTGACTGTGAGCAAAATCTGAATGAGCCCTGTGTTTACAGGAAATCCAGTGGGGATAAAGTTATGTTTCTGGTTCTATATGTAGATGACATTCTACTCATTGGGAATGATGTAGGAATGTTGGCTATGGTGAAAGTATGGCTTTCACAACAATTCTCCGTGAAAGATCTTAGAGAAGCCTCCAACATACTGGGTCTTCGGCTCTATAGAGATAGATCAAAGAGGATAATAGGATTATCCCAATCTACTTACATTGACAAGATAGTCAAGAAATACAGCATGGAGAACTCCAAGAAAGGAAATGTTCATTTCAGGCATGGAGTTACTCTCTCAAAGGGTATGTCTCCCAAGACGCCAGAGGAGATTGAGGGCATGAAGGACGTTCCCTATGCCTCAGCCGTAGGGAGCATCATGTATGCCATGCTGTGCACTCGTCTTCACATCTCTCAGGCAGTGAGTGTGGTAAACAGATTCCAGTCAAACCCAGGGCAGGAGCATTGGATTGTTGTGAAAAACATACTAAAATACCTTCGAAGGATAAAAGAGTTTTGTTTGGTATTCGATGGTAGTTCACTATAGATCCAAAGATATACTGATGCTGACCTCTAGTCAGATCCAAATGATAGAAAGTCTACATCTGGATACATTTCCATGATAGGACCGTGTGTTGTTTGCTCGAAAAGCAGCAAACAGGGGTCCACAACGGATTCTACAACCGAAGCCGAATACATTGCCGCAAGTGAAGCTGCCAAAGAAACTATTTGAATGAAGAAGTTCATTCAGGAATTGGGAGTAGTTCCATCCAGCACATCACCCATTCCATTGTTGTGTGACAACACGAGAGCTATTGCTCAGGCTAAGGAGTCATGAGCCCACTCGAAGTTGAAGCACATCGAGAGGAAGTACCACGTACTACGGGAGATAGTTGGAAGAGGGGACATCCTAATTTAGAAGGTAGCATCAGCGGAAAATGTAGCAGACCCATTAACTAAGCCACTGACACAAAAAGTGTTTGAGAAACACATGGAAAGCATGGGACTCCGGCTTATACCATATTGGACCTAAGTGCAAGTGGGAGCTATTAGACAGTGTATGCCCTTAGCTCCAATAAGAATGATGTACATTATGACATTTAATGTAAATGAATAAAGTACATATTTGATTCATGTTATTATGGTGTGTTTCTGTGTAATACCCTTAAATTGGACAAATATGAGACTCGTGTTAGTTTAGAATATTCACAGCCATTGGATAGATATGGGGAGATTTATCCTTCTAAGGCTGACATTGATGTGCCGCCAAGTTGGTTGGAGTGGCTTGTCTCAGCTGCTAGGATAAGACTTGAGATACATGCAGTGTGGGTTTTCTTAAACCCTGAATCATACTAGAATTCCAGTAATGCTCTCGACCTTGGAGATAGATGGGCAAAACTGAATGTTACACCTAACCCATAGACTCGATTATGATACTACACTAGGTGTTGGATTGGGCTGTCTTTGATATGCCAATCTGTGATATCCTTACAATGGGTCAAAACTGTTAGACAGTCTTTTATGCCCTTAGCTTCAATCGGATTTGATGTACTTTTGTTATTTAGTGGAAATAAATTAAAGTGCATGTTTGATTCATGTTGTTTGGTATAATTCTGTGTTAGACCCTAAAACTGGACACTTATAGAAACTTGTGTTAGTTTTAAGTGTTCACAGCCATTGGATAAGTCTGGGGAGATTTATCCTGCCAAGGCTGATACGGGTGTGCCACCAAGTGTTGGGATGGCTTGTTTCGGCCATCAGGGTAAGACCCAAGGCACATGCAATATGGGATTGCTTGAACCCTTGAACCGGACCAGATTTCCAGTATTGCCCTAGACCTTGGAGACAGATGGGCAAAACTGGAAAATTACACCTGACCCCTAGACTCGATTATGACACATCACTAGGTGTCGGATCGGGCTATCTTTGATGTGTCAATCAGTGAGATCCTTAGTGGGGGTCAAAACCTGAACATGTTGGGGTAGTCTAAGAATTCATCTGAGTGAGTGGTCATAGTGACAGGATCAGCCTCTTTGTCGGACAATGGTAATGATCGGTAATGCACTCTGATGGAAACCAAACAGCCAGCAGTTGATTTCAATCGTTGGAATTTTGTTTTGCAAAATAAGATATATATATATATATATAATATATATATGTATATGTACGGTTTCAAAAGATTTGCAAAAGGTTTTAATTCCCGGGATCCATGTGAGTAGAGAGTGCGGCACTGTTCCTTGTAGCCGAGAGAGAGGTCTTCTCTTGTCGGGCAGTGCTTGATCATTAAGGGCTGAGAGGTTAAGTGTAAGACCATTTAGGATAATACTTGATGGGCTAATCTTGCACCTGCACACAGCCCTTGAGTTTTTATAAGATGGCTTGGCCCAGGGACCACTTAATGTAAGTGTTGGGCCCATAGGGTCCATGTGATGGGCCCAAGGGGGTCACTGAGTCTTTCAGTGAATTCGGTTGGGCCTTGTAATAAAGGCTGGGCCGAACCCATGTGGCTGGTGTGTAGATCAACGCTTGGGTCCCACGCCATACAAAGAAGCCCAACTGGGCAGTAGGTTGGAAACTAGTTAAACACTAAACACTTAATGGGCCAAAAGCCCATTTCGAACTGGGCTGATATGATTACCAATTCATAGGGCGAATCTGAGATTAGTGTTAGTAAAAGGATTGGGTCTTTGATCTTATCCACTCTAAGAGACCAAATTCAAATTAGATTTGAATCTGGTAACCTCCTGATAAGATCAGGAGTTAACTAACTTAATCTGCAGATAGGATTAAGGTTAACCTCTATCCAAATACTGATTTGGATTAGGATAACTCCCAAAATATTGGGAGGTTTCTTAATCAATAAGAAAGAGGAGAAAAACCTCAGCAGAAATATCAGATTTCGAACTAGGGGGTTTGAGCAAGCAAGAAACACATCTTGCAATCTGAGATTTGATCTCTAACAGACTTAGAGAGAAGAGACAGTTCTGCCCTCTTCATCCCTGGACTTCTCCTCCTCCAGCCGCCGCCACTCCCTGTTGGAAGATTGGATCTTTGCAGCAACAGGAAGTCAAGAAAGCAGTTCTTGACAATAGTCTTGCAAGAAAGACAAAAGGATTCGTTGTTCAAGGTTTCTGATACGCTCAAGTTATCTAACAAGAGGGAGAAGGATCTAGAATAAGGAGAAGAGAGAGAGAGAGAGTTTGTTTGTAGAAAAGCCAATGCCAACTCCATTCATTCAGGCTATATTTATAGCCTTATGGTGCTACAAACTGGGAGTAGAAATAGGAACTACTGCCCCTTAATCTTAGGAGCTTATCAACAAAAAAATAGAATGCACTTATCTAGGAAACAGAATGCACTTATCTAGGAACAGAAATTGAAGACTTATCTAATGCACTTATCTAGGAAACAAAATGCACTTATCTAGGAGAAGAATTGAAGACATCTATTCTAACAGAATTAAAACTGAATGGATAAGGCTTATCCCAACTAAGAGATAACATGACCGGGTCTTCTGCTGCTATCCACTTTGACCGGGTCTTCGGCTGCTGCATGCATGCACGTATCATTCTCCTCCCCCCCTGAAGGACCCTTGTCCGCAAGGAAGTCGGGATAAGCTTTTCTGAAGCGCCATTCATTCTCCCAGGTTGCATCCTCAGCTGGCGCCCCAATCCATTTGACCAAGACTTCGGATTTTGGGCGGTATTTGCCCTTGTGAATAATACGGCGATCCAGGATTGCTTCCGGTTGGGGTAGGATGGTCGAAGTATCTGAGATTGGAGGAAGCTGAGTGGAAGTAGGGGTGATGGGTCCCAAGTGCTTCCGCAGCAAACTGACATGAAACACATTGTGGATTTGAGAGCCGGGGGGCAAGGCTAAGCGGTAGGCTACTGAACCAATCTTCTCAATGATTGGGTACGGCCCAAAATAACGTGGGGCGAGCTTCATGGAACGCCGAAACGCCACCGAGGTCTGCCGGTAAGGCTGTAGCTTCACATACATGAAGTCACCTGCTATGAACGAGACTTCTCGTTGGTGCTGGTCCGCTTGACATTTCATCCGGTTCCGGGCTACCTGGAGGTTATGTTGTAGCTCGCGTAGGATGATGTCCCGGTCACACAAGTATTCGTCAACTGCCCCTACTCGAGCTGTACCCGGTACATAGGTCAGGAGACTAGGGGGTGGGATTCCGTAGACTCTTTCGAAGGGTGTCATTTTGGTGGAAGAGTGAGTGGAGGTGTTGTAGCTGTATTCTGCCCAAGGAACCCACTCTACCCATTTTCGCGGCTGGTCACCTGCAAAGCACCGTAGATATTGCTCCAACGTCCGGTTAACAACTTCGGTTTGCCCATCGGTTTGGGGGTGGTAACTGGAGCTCATACACAATTTCGTCCCATGCATCTGAAAAAGTGTCTGCCAGAATGAGCTGATGAATACCTTGTCACGGTCGCTAACAATGGATGTTGGTACTCCGTGTAGGCGGACAACGTTGGCAACAAATGCCTTCGTGACTGTGGTGGTAGTGAATGGGTGTTTTAAGGGAATGAAGTGGGCATATTTTGTCAACCGATCCACAATTACCATGATAACCGTGTACCCATTGGAGGAAGGCAATCCTTCGATGAAGTCCATGGAGATGTCTGTCCACATTTGAGTAGGAATTGGTAATGGCTGAAGCAATCCCGTTGGTCTCATGCAATCTGTTTTGAAGCGCTGACATACGTCACATTGTTGCAAGAACTCCTTCACCGTCCGATGCATGTGGGGCCAAAGGAAGCTGTGCTTGATGCAAGAGAGGGTCTTATGAAACCCAAAGTGTCCCCCTACAGGGGATGAGTGGCAGTCCGCCACCACCTTTGAAATCAAGGTGGAGGTGGGGCTCAAATAAATCTTGTCCCCCTTGAACCATACCCCATCCCGTTGAAGCAACTTGTGGGAGGGTCGCTTTTTCATCAATTCCCCATAAAAGGTGTCTTGTTTGACCTCTTCTTGTAGCGTCGGCCACCAGTCTATGTGTGGTATAGAGATGGAAAGAAACTGAAATTCAGCCATACGTGACAAGGAATCCGCACCTTGGTTCTCAGCCCCTTTTTTATACTCGATCTCATAGTCGTAGCCCAGTATCTTTGGCAGCCACCGCGTTTGTGCCGGTGTGGTTATCCTCTGCTCGAGTAAATATTTAAGACTTTTTTGGTCGGTGCGGACTGTGAATGGTTTCGCAAGTAGATATGGGCGCCATTTCTTAACGGCTTTGACAATAGCTAACATCTCCTTCTCATAGGTGGATAATGCCAAGGCTGAACCTTTCAATGCTTCACTGAAGTAGGCCACCGGTCGGTTTTGCTGGATGAGGATGGCGCCAATCCCGGTTCCACTCGCATCGCATTCAATCACAAACCGTTGGGAGAAATCTGGTAGACGTAGGATTGGCGGTGAAGTGAGTGCCTTCTTCAATTGCTGAAAGGCCAGCTCTGCTGCCTCGTTCCATTGAAATCCCCCTTTGGTCAACAGTTGGGTTAAGGGAGCTGCAATGCTTCCGAAGTTGCGGATGAACTTTCGGTAATATCCTGCTAACCCGAGGAAGCCACGGACCCCCTTTGCTGATGTCGGTGTAGGCCATGCGAGAACAGCTTGTATTTTGGCTGGATCAACGGACACGCCTTGTTCTGAAATCACATGACCCAAGTACTCGACCTGCAAAACCCCAAATTGACATTTTGACATTTTTGCAAATAATTTGTTAGAGGATAATACAGTTAGAACAACTCTCAAATGAGATAGGTGGTCTTCCCATGATTTAGAATAAACCAGAAATGTCATTGAAGAAGACCAAAATAAATTTTTGGAGGTATGGGCGGAAGAGGTCGTTCATGAGGCTTTGAAAAGTTGTAGGTGCATTCGTCAAGCCGAACGGCATCACTAAGAACTCGTAATGCCCTTCATGTGTTTGGAAAGCCGTTTTAGGAACGTCTTCTTCTTGCACTCGAATCTGATGGTATCCCGACCGTAGATCTAGTTTGGAGTAAAATTTGGTGCCGTAGAGCTCATCTAATAATTCATCAATCACGGGAATGGGATACTTGTTTTTAATAGTGATTTCGTTCAGTGCTCGGTAATCCACGCAAAACCGCCAAGCTCCATCAGCCTTCTTCACTAGCAAAACCGGCGATGAGAATGGGCTATTGCTTGGTCTTATCAGCCCTATCTGCAAAAGCTCCTTCACCATCTTCTCTATTTCGGTCTTCTGGTAATACGGGTATCGATATGGCCTCACACTCACCGGTCCTTTGTCGGGCAGCAGTGCAATCCGGTGGTCATGTGGTCGTTTAGGAGGCAGGCTTGTGGGCGGCTCAAACACATGGGAAAATTCGGTGAGAAGGTGGTCCATCTCGGGTGGAAGAAAACCTGGTTGGCCGCTGCTATGTGAAGGAACTATTTGAAAAAAAAATCCCGTACATTGTAACCCATTGCATTCCTTGTTGGTTAAGGCTTCGATGCTGGCTCGTCCCAATCCTTGGAAGGTGCAAGAGAGTCCCTCCTTTTTGAACGTCAAGGTTAGTTGTTTGTAATCCATCTCGACGGGTCCAAGCGTCTCTAGCCACTGTACTCCCAACACCAACTGGCATGCTGCGACGGGAAGAACATAATAGTCAGCGGTAACGGGGTGTCCTTGAATGGCGAGGGTGAGAGATCGGCACTGCCCCATACACTCGATCTTTTCACGGTTGGCCACCATAACTTGAAATTTCTTGTCTCGGTTCACTGGCAACCCGAGCTTGGAGACGATGGCTTGGTCAATGAAGTTGTGGGTGCTGCCGCCATCAATTAATACGGTCACGTTCTTGTTTTTCAGTTTCCCAAGAACACGTATGGTTTGCGGGTGCTCAGCTCCTGCAATAGCGTGGAAGGAGATTTCAGGGATGGCTTCTTGGTTTTCCTCCTCTGATTCGACAGTCTCCGCGTCCGCCGGTTCCGGATCCTCAATCATGAACAGTTGTGGACGTGCACAACGGTGGTCGGAGTGAACTTCTCATCACAGTAGTAACACAGCCCCTTCTCACGACGTTCTCGCGCCTCCTGGTTGGTGAGTCGCCGGAATGTTGAGGAAGGAGCACTGGAAACCTGGTTCGCACGCGAGCTTGGTGGAGGCCCAAGTACACCAGCCATGGGGTTGGGCGACGCCTTCTGGGTTGTCATGGCTGATGGGGATCGAATCGGTTGGCTAGCTCTCCGCTGTAAGTGATTTCGTTCCTCAATTAACCGGGCCACTCCAATCGCCTCTATCAAAGTTCGAGGCTGCTTGATCTTCACATCTAAACGAATGTCATCACGAAGTCCTGCAATGAAACAGCCAATGAGAAAGCTCTCGGGCAGGTCGTCAACTTGGTGAGAGAGCCTCTCGAAGGCTTCTTGATAAGCCGTCACAGTGGTGGTTTGCTTTAGGCGGGTTAATGCCTCTGATGGGTCCTCGTAGTCGGTGGGGCCGAACCGTTGTAACACCGCTTTGGAGAGTTCTTCCCATGTGAGCGGTCCGCGATGCTTGGTCAACCACCTGTGCCACTGTAAGGCGATGCCTTCCAAATGGAAGGAAGCTAGCTGCACCTGTTGGTTCGGAACAATATTTTGAAATTCAAAATACTGCTCCGCCTTGTAAATCCAACCGCTCGGATCATCCCCATTAAATTTTGGGAATGACAGCTTGACGTGTTGATGAGGGTGGTCATGGGTGGAGCTTGAACGGGAAGTATGGGGCTGTGAGGATTCTTCATGGGCAAAGGGGTTGGTCTCGGGAGTGGTATTGGGAGTGGTTCGTGAGGCTCGAAGGGCTTGGAGTTCAGTTAACACTGCTTGCAAGACAGTGTTCATTTGGTCGAAGCTCGACTCATGTCGTGCTAAGGTTTCATTGACCTCATTGCGGAACTCCGCGTTCGTCTTTCCATGGGTGTCCATGGTCGAACCGGCTCTGATACCAATGATACGTTCAAGTTATCTAACAAGAGGGAGAAGGATCTAGAATAAGGAGAAGAGAGAGAGAGAGAGTTTGTTTGTAGAAAAGCCAATGCCAACTCCATTCATTAAGGCTATATTTATAGCCTTATGGTGCTACAAACTGGGAGTAGAAATAGGAACTACTGCCCCTTAATCTTAGGAGCTTATCAACAAAAAAACAGAATGCACTTATCTAGGAAACAGAATGCACTTATCTAGGAACAGAAATTGAAGACTTATCTAATGCACTTATCTAGGAAACAGAATGCACTTATCTAGGAGCAGAATTGAAGACTTATCTATTCTAACAGAATTAAAATTGAATGGATAAGGCTTATCCCAACTAAGAGCTAACATGACCGGGTCTTCTGCTGCTATCCACTTTGACCGGGTCTTCGGCTGCTGCATGAATGCACGTATCAGTTTCCAGAGGGTTCTTGTGAAGAATCCAATGTGTAGGACACACCCTGCTGGTTCCGTTCCATTCACAGCTGTGTCATCTTCAGCAGGAGAGGATCTTGGTTACTTCTTTGGGCGTGAACACCAACTTTGGGAGATATTATTTCTCCGGATCAGGTATAATCCTTCCTGTTTCCTTTTGGTTCAGATCTGGTTTGTTTATGGTTCAAGTAGGATCCTTGAATAATGTATTCTAAATTTAGGGAATATGATTCCCAGTTGAAAGAAGGTAGGAAATTTTTTTTGAAATTCGGTCCCCCCATTCCGCACCTTTCTTGGCGTCCATTAGATGGATCCTACCATTCATTCAAAAACCTAGGTATGTTGGGATAATAAGAGAATTCATCTGAGTGGGTAATCATAATGACAGGATCAGCCCCTTTGTCAGACAAAGTGAATGATCGGGGATGCACTCTCTCTGATGGAAACCAAAACTGCCAGTAGTCGATTTGAACCGTTGAAATTTGTTTTTTGCAAAATATATTTATATATATATATATATTATTGTTTCAAAATGTTTGCAAAATGTTTTAATTCCCGGAATCCATGTGAGTAAAAGGCATAGCACTATACCTTGCAGCCGAGGGAGAGGTCCTCTCTTGTCGGACAGTGTTTGATCATTATGGGCTGAGAGGTTAAGTGTAAGACCATTGAGGGTAATACCTAATGGGTTAATCTTGCATCTGCCCACAGTTCTTGGGTTTTTTGTAAGGTGGTTTGACCCAAGGACCATTTAGTGTAAACGTTGGGCCCATTAAGAGCCCATGGTGATGGACTCAGGGGTTCACTGTCTCCTATAGTGAATTCGGCCAGGCTTTGTAACAGAGGGTGGGCTGAACCCATGTGGCTGATGTGTAGATCAATATTTGGGTCCCACACCACACAAGGATATCCAACTAGGCAGCATATAGGAGGGTAAGTGAGCAAATGGGCCTAAATCCCAAATCGAACTAGCTTAATGTGATTAATTAAGAAAAGGCGATTTTGGGATTCAAATCAACAGATAGGATAAGGGATTATCTCTTTGCACTTGGAGAGTCCAGATCCAAATAAAGATTTGGATAAGGAAACTCCTAATTAGATTAGGAGGGCTGATCTGCAGATAAGATAAGGGATTATCCTTATCTCTTAAAGAGAGTCCAGATCCAAATACAAGATTTGGATTAGGAAACTCCTAATGGGATTAGGCGAACCTCTCTTTAAAGGCTATAAATAGAGTAGCAAGGGGCAAACCAGATACACGTAGAAAAGAAGAGAGATCTTCTGGTTCGCAGATCACAAGAAAGAAATCTTACAGTTCAACCACTTTGGATTTCTACCCTTTCCTGCTCTTGCCGTCTCTGCTAGTTCGATCTCCACCTGTAGGAGCGATCAAGAAGAGTTCTTGATATTATCTTTTGGGAGAAAAGAAAATAAGAAGTCGTGCTCACCTGCCCTCCATCGAGTTCTTGCTGAAGAATTCGGTTCTTGCTAAAGAACCATGCTGCTGATTCTACTTCACCCTACGCTATGTCATCTTCTGTAGGAACAACTTTTGGTATTCTCCTTGGGCGTGAACACATTCGTTGGGGGTTACTACTACTCCGTATCAGGTATATCCCTCTCCTACCTTTTGATTTCAAATCTGGTCTGGTTTAAGTTTAATATTGATCATTGAAAATGTAGTTTTCTAAAAATAGGGAATGTGATTCCCACATGGGAGAGAGAAATTTTTGAAATTTCGCCCAACTTACCTGCAAGTTTTAGCCATCCATATGATGTATCTCTCATCCCTTCAATAACCACCTCTCTATTAATTACTTCCCTATATAAAAGCCTAAAACTATATACATGTGGGTATATTCCAATCAACTAACCTACCCTCATATTTAATTACCAAAAAATAAAAAAAAAAGAAGCTACTTTGATATTTTAACCAAAATAAATAATGATTGTGAGGTTAATGAGTTAGTATCCAATGTAATTAAATTATTAAGCATTTAATAAATGCAAAAGAAGGATATCTAATATATGACTCGAAATCCTTAATAATAGATGAAAAGTTGATTTAATGCTTAAATATCATATTCATCCAAACCCTATCCCCACGTTTCAGCTTGGAAACTTATTTGAACATCTAATCACTAATTCATCTGTCAATATGTCATCAAGACACTAGTAAATTTGAACATGTTTATTATATAATGAACAAAATCGATTAAAAAAACCTAAACTCTATGGCTAAATATTTTATGAAACCAACTTGAGAATACACTTCGGTGAAGTTGAACTGATTTTGATTAATATAAACACCATAACCTATCAGAAAAAAGAAGGTGATGTAGGTGTAGATGACCCCGCCCAATCGCGGATCTCACACCTGGTGGCGCGCGTCAGAGTGAACCAATCGGGGAAGAATCTACCTAGCTCGGTGGGTTCCGGAGAGCCAATAACGCAGGGTCACTTTGTGGCTTCCGATGGCCACGCTCCCTGCGTGCAGACTAAATCCCTATCATCTGATCTCACCTACCTTCTGGTGGATTCAAGTATAAATATGAAGTGACCCTCCTCCAGGTAAAAGATTGAATACTTAAGCTCTCTTACTTAATCTTGGGATCACTTGCTCTCTTGTAACCTCGTTTGGGTGCTCGCATCTCAGACATCATCCTCCTTGTACCTCTCAACTAACTTGATCATCAGAATCCTTGTCACGGGTCTTCGCCCGAGACCTCTGACAATTGTTCTTCTTGCATAACCGAACCTGTGATCCCCACTTGCCTCGGATAGTAGACACTACGGACCTAGGACCTCGGACCCCATCACCTTGGTCCTGTTCGGGCTTGGGGGTGACTTGATAGTCTTGTCCTCGACCAAGCCGAGCATCAATAGAAGGAAAAGCTCTAAAAAGAAATTGAATACTTACTGATTCAAAAGAGAGTATTGATTGAAGACTTGAAGAGTGGCTGAACAAAAACGGAAAGGCTGTTCTCCAATGATGAATATCGATTGAATACTTACTGATTCAAAGGCGTCGCTGGTTGGTGTTGTCCGATGGAGAACAGAGAGAAAATTAATAAGTGAGATTGAATTCAGAAAAAGAGAGAGAATGAGAGAGAAAGAGATTTACCTGTGAATCAAATGCGGCCCATGTGCGACTAAAAGAGAAATTGTGCACAAGCGGCCGAGAGAGATTTATCTATCAAATACCATGCACGACTGTGTGAGAGAGAGAGAGAGCGAGTGGAAGCGAGAGAGATTTACCAATATGCAATTAAGAGAGAGAGAGCACGTGAGAGAAAGAGAGACAATAAAAGAGGAAAACAAATATTTAGCCCATGTCTCTTGCAGAAATCACTTAGCCGCCCTTAAAGATGAATATTTCTAGTGTAGTCTTCAAATAGGCAATTTGAAAACTGCCGCTAAAAATGTTTTTTTAGTGTGGCGTGTTCATTTAAAAAAAAAAAGTTAAATAAAGGTTGAACCAGCCTGATCCATTATTGCAAATTTATTGCCTTTTGATGTATGAGGATCATGGATGCAGATGATGAAATATTTTTATAATGTTTTACATTTTCCATCAGTCATTTAATTAGCCTAACTTTGCCGACTTACTTGACTTAACAAAAGTTGAGAGAATAGAGTTTCAAAAAAGTCTAGACGTGACAGCTACAGCTGGAAATGGTTGAAATAAAATAAAGCACAAATTATACTCAAAATAGGCTAGCAGATTACAATTGATTAGCAGAAGCCAAGCTTGCTGACGTCATCTAGGTAACAGAAAACTGGTCTGACCATCTGATTCAATCTAAATTTTTACGGTTTCAGAGTACAATTACAATCCAACAGATTGCAAGACAGCTAATAGCCTATTACTCCCTACCTGGTTAAACAATCTGGCCTTGGTCATTTGGAGTAGTCTGAATATTCTGGAAGTGGAGCAGAGTAGATATTATATGGTCAATCCCATAAATTTTAAACCCGTGTATCACAATTCACAACTCAAAACGATCTTAAAATTACCAATCTTTCCTAAGGCTGCGTTTGAAAATGATGTAAATTTTGACTGTAAATTCTGGTTCAGGGTAAATTTGTACTTTAATTTACTTTTGCCTTATATATTGACAAATGACTGATTAATGCATATTTATATTGATAATAAGATATAAAAATATATCAATAAAAAAGAAATAAATTTACATTTAAGTGAACTTTTGATAAAAAAGTATATACTTTATTAGAATTCATATTTATAACCATTACAGTTAAAAGTTTGTTTGATAAAAAGATAAATTTGTCAGTGCAAAACTAACCCAATTTTACAATTTATATGGACTGTTTTACACTCTACCTATTTGTACTTACACATATTTGCATCCTTTGCAAATGCAGCCTTAAGAAAAATGCATGATTAAAATTTAAAGTAATAAATAAGGAGAGTAATTAGGAACAATCTTATCTTATAAAAAATACAATATATTAGGGAGCATCCCAAGCACACATTTAATCATGTGGGCCATTGTCCTTGAATAAGGTGAAAATCAGGTCTTGTTAAGGTCAATCTTAATCCAACCCAACCTCCAACTTTAAGCTTGATAACCCAATTGAAAATTTTTGGGTTGGTTTAGTTGGTTCGACTTATCTGGGAAAATTCAATTTTGGTATTATTATATGTAAAAGGACACAGTTATTGAATTTGGATTGACTAAGGATTTACTCTAACCCAATCTAATCCAATCCGACTTTTTCAAACTTGGTTCAGCCGGGCCCAAGTTGCAGCCCTAACCTTGAACCTGCAATGAAATTCAACTACCTTTTCAGATGAATTTAAAGTCAACTTCTATTTGAACCAAGCCACAATCTCTAGACTACAATGGAAAGGCCGTTTAGCCTTAACTCTCTTCTTTACCAATACCACCGCCGATTATAATATTTTTCACCATCCATTGGAAGTACTAAGTAGAGTAAAGACATTCGAATGTCAAAACAATCCAACATCCCATTAAGAAATTTCAAACTCAATATGGAGATGGATGTTAAAAGGATCCACAAAAGAGACTTAAGGCCATTAATCTGTGTTTTTTATTAGAAGGATCTGTTGGATTTTAATCTCATAAGAGATTAAATCCAATGGGTTTGAGCTTGATTGGTCAATTACATGAGGAGTTGCACCTGCACACTTATTTGGAAAATTAGCTTTTTTCTTACAAAATTCAGTTTTGAACTTGTCCCACATTGGAAGATTATAAAATTTGTTTTTAGTATTTTAATAGGAACTGATTTACACTCCTTATAAATAGTAGAGGAGAGTATGGAGGTTTGATACCGCGCAATGCGCGCGCACACGTGTGTGCGGCACAATGAGATGCTTTAGAGGCACACTTTGCTTGCACTTCGCGTGCACCCGCATGCGGGGGTTTTTGGTTTTAGTGCGATGCTGACCGTTGATCTCATCAACGATGAGATCAATGGTCATGATTCGATTGGGTGTGATCAAGAGGCACAATTCAAAGTTAACAGTTAATTAACTACCTTTTAAACAGTCACAATGTTTGAAATTGTGACTATTCAAGGTGCCTTCTCTGAACCAGCACCTATTTTTTCTTCATACCTCTTCATAAACTATTTAAGGAGCATGAAACAAACTTCTCAAACACACATTTTTCGAAATCCACTTTCTCTCTCTCTCTCAGTCCGGTTTGCTACAGTCTCACAGAAGGTTTCTTTGGATACTCTTCAACTTTGCTAGTTGCAGATTCTCGCACAATGTTCTGTTATATCTTGGGAATAGATTCGCTTGTAACCCAACAGCAAACTCAGTGAAACTGATTGGGGTAAAATAACGTTCTAAAGACAGTGTTTTCAGACGCGCCTCAGAGCTTCTCCTCCAAAATTTTCAGTGACTCCATTTTTCCAACAGGATCGGCTAAATAACTACCATGAGGAGAGGAAAGGTGAATCCGTGCAGAAGGCTTGTGGAAGAGGAACTAAATTTCTTCCTTTATATCTTCATCAATGCCATTGTATACAGAAATTGAGTTAATTTTATTGTTTTGGTGTATGAGCATATCAGCCATACCTATAATTCTTAGAGCTCCTGAAAGCAAAAATTGTATAAATTCTTTATGAGCATCCAGCTGTACATCAGAATATCTACTACCGTATTTATAACTTCAATTCATGAAGAGATATTTTCAATGTATCACTGGATGCCATGCTCTTAGTGTACTTGCACAATTTTGGCTTATTGGAAATCCCTTCTCACTACATGTCCATGGTCTTGACTCTTTGGATTCATGTCTTGTGACAAAGATTTGAATCTTACTAAGGGGGTCCATTGACCGGCCATACTTGAATTGGGGATTACTTGGGCAGAGTTGGCAGTAACAAAGTTTATCTCATTTCTATACTATAAGGGGGTGTTCTTTCTTTGGATTTTGAGAGGGGGAAAATTGGTCAATGGGATTTTGGTTCCCATTGACCAAGAACCCCATGTTCATTTTTCATATTTATGTGGGGACTAGGGAAAGTTTATTTTCCGGGTAAATGATACCCATCTCTTAGGTGGGTAAATAATTTTCCACCTAGGGGGAAAATTGTTAACACTTGAATGGAACAAAAATGTCCCTTTTAATAATGGATTTTTATAGATAAAATAGTAATTACCTTATTTACTTAGAAAATAAAAGAACATGCATAAATACACTTACCCGAATAAGTATTTCCTATGAAAAACTTATCTAGATAATTGTATTTATCCGGATAAATAACTTACCAAAAAACGAACGGGACCTAAAAAGAACAGAATATAGAGGATGAGGATAGCCAAATATAATTCAAGGGCAACGAAGGAGTGTAAGGTAGAGATAACCCATCTATGACTAAATTACTCAACCAACCATTCTTCAAAGGGAAAGGGAAATGTTCCATTTTTATCGTTAATATAATTAAAACTCAAGCACTTGTAGGTCCAAATTCCACTTCAATGCTCCTCCCTAAAGGTAAGTATCATCATTTCTCCTTCTACAAACAGTCTTAACAAGAACCACTTATAATAATTGATTTGTTAGTTTATTAATATTTTTGAAGTTAGCTTGCGATGCATCCAAGCAAACGTCACTCTTCATCTTTACATCAATCTGGTGAATTATTTGCACCAATCAACAGAAGGGATCGTTTGCAATTTCAACATCAATCTATTTATATATCTGCGTATGTATTAAAAGCATTGGGAAAACTATTCTAGACAACACTAATTAGTACCACACCCAAATTTATTGTAGTTAATTTCTGTTTCCTAATTACTCTATTTTTCATATAATGAACAGAATGGAGTGAAGAAAAAAGCACTGGATACCAATGCATCAATGCATGTAATTTCTAACTATATATGAATGAAGAAAAGGAGGATCTTGATTTACCCCACCTAATAAATCTTTATTGAGTTGATGTCAATAGAAGGGTACAATGTCATGAGTGGAGTTTTGAAAGTTATAATTTATTGTAATTTTATCAACAAATAAAAATTTGAGAGGTGGGTTTCGGTGAAAATTTTCCATTCTAGACAACGCTAACCAATGCCACACCCAACTTTGTGCAACCTCCTATTTCCTAATTACTGTATCAGTTAATGAACATAAAGGAGTGAACAAAAGCATTGGATATCAATGCATCAATGCATGTAATTTCTACCTATAATTTCAGTCAGTGGGGTTTTGAAAGTTATAATCTATCATAATTGTACCAATAAATAAAATTTTGTGCGATGGATTTTAGTGAAGATTTCCTAAAGAAAATTCAAAAGAAAAAAAGAATCTAATCTTATAATATGTAAAAACAAAAGAAAAAAAAGGCGTTCATCCAAATTAAAGCAAAATGAAAGTGTGTTTCTTCCAGAATAGTCGCTTTTGGGTGCTTTGTATTATTGTAGCAGTTGATATGTGTACTTCACAGGTTGAATTTCTCCATGGCCGCATGCTTTGATAGACCCAACTAAACTGTAGAGGACCCACTATAGGGTACTTATTAGTTTTGTTTTTGGCACGTATGTTACACTACAAGAGGCAGGATTCAATCTATAATGGAACTCACCTTGGAGATCTTGAGTGTCAAAAAGCTACCAGGTTGGTAGGACAAACCATCACATGTATAGACAATTTGATTAACTTATGTTTTTCTTGCCTTGCCTTGTTTGCTAGTTAAGCAATAAACGGTTGTCTGAAATTCTGAATAAGATTGAATCCTATCTGGGTTTCAAATCTTGTGATCTTAACCCGACTCAAACGTTTTGCTAACCTCTAATTGTTTTCCTTCAATAAGATCGAGAAGGAAAATGCTAAACTAGCACTAGAGAACCATCGTTTTGCATCTTAGCATCTTATGTGGACAAGCCTAAAATGATGGCCTTCAAGACCAGATATTCTCACGCTTCGACCTACTTTTAGCCTCGCCAATTAAGGTTGAGCATCTTTATTGACTAGGCCAAGTTTTATGAACAGATTGCGGAGCAAGAAAGACGAGAAAGGTTTACCGACAGACTGTGGATGCTCTCTCTCCACCATGCAATGGTTGGCGTTGTTAAATACCTACCGTATTTTCACCATCTTTAATTAATCAATCAATCTCTCTCTCTCTCTGCCTTTCTCTCTCCCTTACCGACTACAGAGGTCGAGAGAAAGACGGAGATGGTATTGGGGCTCATTATAGAGTGACGTCGACATGGCTCGGGTACGTGAAGTTGGTTACGTAATACAAGTCTACGTAGAGACTGGAGAGAAGTTGATGGCATGTCGTTTCAGGGTTAGACGTTGGTCCCTCATGGATTGGGCCCATTATTACGAACTTGGAACTGCTTTTGCTTTTAAAAGGAGAAGAATCAGCTCTTCCCCGCCACTGCATACTGTACCATTCAAACAGAGAAAGAGAAAAGCAGGGCAATAGAAGCTATGGGTCACCATTCATGCTGCAACCAACAGAAGGTCAAGAGGGGGCTTTGGTCTCCTGAAGAAGATGAAAAGCTCATTCAGTACATAAATGCCCATGGCTATGGATGCTGGAGTGAAGTTCCTGAGAAAGCAGGTATCCTCCCTCCTTTCTCTCTCTCTCTCTCTCTCTCTCTCTCTCTAACAGGTTCGTGTTGCGTAGGGCTTCAAAGATGTGGTAAAAGCTGTCGCTTGAGATGGATCAATTACCTGAGGCCCGACATCAAACGAGGAAGATTTACACCGGAGGAGGAGAAGCTGATCATCAGCCTTCACGGTCTTGTGGGGAACAGGTTCAAGCAACTCCATACACTTTCTGTTTTCTCTCTTTTCTTTTCCACTTTTCAAGAGAATTTTGGTCCACATTTTTTAATGGCTGTCTACCAACTTGTTTGGGGCATGAGATTCTTAAGTTATGTTTGGTTTGAAGGAAAAAGGTAGGGAAACCTATACAATGTTTGTAAAGGCTTGCCTACTTTTTCTTTCAAACCGAATATGGCATTAGTGATCAACCTATGCTAAAAAATGCAGTTGTATTACTTCTTTGGCTTGATTCTACCATTTTTCAGTAATTAAATGTTGCTTTTTGTAACCTGCACGATGGTTCTGTAGGTGGGCTCACATAGCAAGCCACTTGCCTGGGAGAACGGACAATGAAATAAAGAATTACTGGAATTCGTGGATTAAGAAGAAGAAACGGAAGCCTTCAGCAACCCCAGCAATGGTTCCATCCAATGTTAAGTTTGTCCAATCGGGTTATACATGGAATCAACTAGACACAGTCAATCAAGATTTGGCAACAATAAAAGCACCGATTGAAGAAAGAGTGTTTTCTTCTTCTTGCCCCTTTTTCATGTTTGACACTGGTACAGTCGATAGGCTCGGCAGTGGCAACGCCCGAGCTGATATTTTCCATGAAGCTATAGCCCTAAATTCTGATTCTTGGCACCTGAACCTTCATGGAGTTGAAGCATTTCTTCCTCCACCCGCTGCATCATTTACAAGTGGCACGCAGTCGAATTGTTTGCCACCATTGACGGAGAGTATAGAAAGTATGGTGCCCATGGAGGTCCAAGAATGTAGTATGAATGTTGATGGAGAGATCAACTTCGAATGGATACAGAGGCAGAATTTCAGTGAGAAACAACAGCAGGAATTGAGCGGATGGATTGACTACCATCAGTGCCCAGGCTTTCTGATTTGGGATGATCACGTTGAAGCACAGATTTCTGGTGAAGGAATTAAACCAACTTCATCTAGTATGGGACCTATGATATCTTCCTACCTTCAATCATTATAAGGCGTATATGTTAGTGGTGGTGATCTCTCTTTCTCTGTGGAGGGGGGAGATTTCAAATGAGTGGTGATTATTTTAAAGAGTTCGTATCCCTCACTAAATTTCTTTTTTTCCCTTTCTTTCTTGGTTAGCATTTTGATAGACACATGAGTGAAGAATGTAGACAAAGCATGCCCACATTTATGTTTCAGGGTTTTGGGACAAAAGGAAAGGAATAAAAGTGAGTCAACAAACAAGAAGCCAGAAATAATTGGTGCTTGATGCTGATGAAATACCTTGTTGAGACATTCGTACTTGATGCTATGACAAGCGTAAAAACGGTGTTTTATTTGATGAAGGATTAGGTGAACACGGGTTACATGGGACCCGCACCTTTGATAGTGGGGTCAATGAATTTATTACTGGCGTGGAATATTATCATACACTCCACACAACAAACTTCGTCTTTTAGGAGGCCCAAGTAGCTGGGTACTAAATCATTGATCATAACCGTTAGATTAAATTCTCCCTCTTATCTTATAAGGGATATTAAGAGCCATGTAAGAGATACAGACCACCATGATCTAGAAATTTAAGGTTTAGTGAGAGATGAAATTCGCACCTCAAAGTCCATAAGCTATCACACTGCCAAGGTGTGAGAAATCAATAACCTTCCTTATCAAAATTAAAGAGTATTGCAGATAACCACATATTCAGTTCTAGATCTAACTTGGATAAGGATACTAAGAGATAGCCATCTCTTGTATTTTGAGATTAACATGATCTCTCTAGTTGTACTCTACTCTTATGCCAATCAGTGAGATCCTTAGCAGGGGTCAAAACCTGGGTATGTTGGGACAGTCTGAGAACTCATCTGAGTGGGTGATCATAGTGACAGGATTAGCCCCTTTGTCGGATAAAGATAATGATCAGGGATGTACTCTCTCTGATGAAAACCAAGACTACCGGCTGCCGATTTCAATCGTTGAGATTTGTTTTGCAAAATATATTTTATATGAGATATCAAAAGTATATATATTACGGTTTCTAAAATGTTTGCAAATGGTTTTAATTCCCGGGATCCATATAAGCAGAGAGTGCAACACTATTCCTTGCAGCCGAGGGAGAGGTCATCTCTTGTTAGGCAGTGTTTGATCATTATGGGCTGAGAGATTAAGGGTAAGGCCACTGAGGGTAATATTTGATGGGCTAATCTTGCATCTGCCCACAGTCCCTGGGTTTTTATAAGGTGGCTTGGCCCATGGACCACTTAATGTAAGTGTTGGGCCCAATAGAGGCCCATGTGATGGATTTCAGGGGGTGCACTGTCTACAACCGTGTATTCGGCCAGACCTTGTAACAAATGTTGGGCCGAACCTATGTAGCTGATGTGTAAATCAATGCTTGGGTCCCATGCCATACAAAGAAGCCCAACTGGGCAGCAATTTGGAAGCGGTTTTGAGTACATAGACTTATTGGGCCTGAAACCCATTTCGAACTGGCCTAATTTGATTAATTAAATAGATGAGGCGGATTTGGGATCAAATTAACAGATAGGATAGAGTCCTACCCTATCCACTCAGAGAGACCAGATCTGAATTCAGATCTAGAAACCTCTTGATAAGATCAAGAGAAAGCTGATCTAATCTACAAATAAGTTAAGGGTTTTATCCTTATCACTTAAAGAGAGTCCAAATTCAGATAATGATCTGAATTAGGAAACTCTTGATAGGATCAGGAGATGGTCTCTTTAAGCCTATAAAAGCAGGAGGGGGCGAACCATCCAAATCATCCCAGAAATTTCAAAGATATCAGATCTCGAATTATAGAGAGAAGAATAGACAGTGTGACTGCGCCTTCTCCCTGTGATCTCTTCCTGCCACCGCCATATTGCTAGTTCATTCTCCAACCTTGTAGGAGTGGTCAAGATTGGATCTTGACAGCAGTCTTTGCTGAAAGGCTGATAGGAAGTTGTTCTCATTGCCTCTATTGGATTCTTGCTGAAGAATTTTGGTTCGTGGGACAGACCCTGCTGATTTTGCTCCTCCATCCACTATGTCATTTTTAGTGGGAGTAGTCTTCGGTGATCCTCTTTCGGCGTGAACACCTCCATTAAGAGTTATTATTTCTCTATATCAGGTATATCCCTCTCCTACTGTTTCGTTTCGAATCTGGTTTGGTTTATGGTTCTTGAAAAATTTGTTTTTCTAAAATAGGGAATGCGATTCGCAGTTGAAGGGAGAGAATTTTTAAAAATCGCCCACCCTATTCCACAAGATTTGGGCATCCATGTGATGGATCTTTCATCCCTTCAGTGGTAACAGATACATGGTTCAAGTCTTGAACCAAACAAACAAGATCTGAAACCTACGCAAATACGTAGAAGGTGTTCTACCCGATTTGCGCAATTTAATGTTTTTCTGGGAATTTTGTTCCCAGTTAATGGGCAAATGACCTGAAATTAATTTTATAAATTTGGAATTTATTTAGAATTATTCTTTATTATTTTCTTGATTTATGGGCTATTCATACAACTGGAGATCGAAATCTTGATTGGCGCAGTGAACCTGCGATTTGCAGTTTCTATTCATTCATTCTAGTCTGTAAATAATTTTTTTTTTATTTTATAGACATAGGATTCAGTCTGATGTAATATTAACAAAAAATTAGGATTTCTATTTATTTTATTTTGGATTGAAGCTGGCGGCACAGGAAGGAGATTTCGCAGATGGAAAAATCGCTATCTGCGATTTGCAGTTTGAGAAACTGCAAATTGGGATCTAACCTTTGTTTTGTAAGATGGATTGTGCGAATAGCCCTATCTGACTGAATGTCAGCCCTATTTTTCCCACTAATGGGCCTGAGGATTGATAATTAATTAAATGTTTAATTCGGCCCAACCTGTAAAGGCCCAGTTTTAAGTTGTTAAAACTACTAAAAGCCCACTACGCGGATAAAGCTATATGGGCCGAACTGATCACCCCAACCCTAATTCAGCCCATATACCTAGATAATATTAAAATGGGCTTCAAATGGGCTTTACAGATATTTAATTGATTGAATCAATTTATCCTTGCATGTGATGTATGGATGTGTGATGGGCTTCGAGTATGGACCATATGAACTTGGTCCATGCAGTTTCAACAGTGGCTCTTGCACACATCATGGCTGAATGCACATCATTGCCATGGTGTCCCTTTTGGTCATTGGATGACCTCCCTCAGTGGTGGGCCCCACACCTCCTGGAGATGATACGTACGGAACCCTAGCCGATTTGGGCCCATCGAAATCTAGCTTTATGAAAGTCAGTGGGAGCCAATTTGGTTTGACTTAGATCAAACTAGGGCGTAATTACTATTCCCTCCAACTAATATGAGTGCATGTGATAAGAAGATTCATATGATAAACTCTATAAAGGCCCATCATTAGCCTGAGGATGAGTCCTTCAGTAATGAGGAAACGCACCAGAAAATGGGTTGTCTATTTGCCGTTGGGCTTGTTTGAGTGTTTCATAAGATGATAGGGGCGTCATAAACTGATGTGGGAGGGGCTTCACTCGAAATTGGGAACTCTCTCATGGTACCTTGGCGTTCATGAATATGATGGGTAAATACACAGTAGACAGAAAGGTTTACCTGAAAACGACTCTGAACCTTGTTTGATAGAGGCCAAAGGGAAAGCTCATACGATGAGTGGATATGATCCTTCACAGAAAGGTGGTGGGGTTATGCAGTTGAAACAGTTGGCTCCATGCACCCTATGTGATTTCCCACATTTCCAGAGATGACTCGTAGTCTCCGTCACTGAGATGGGAGGGAAATCTCAAAGATGAATAAATGGGAATGAAACGTAGATTAAAAGCCATATCTATGTAATGAACATGAATCAAATTAGGTTGTGGATTGATGCTTGCATTTTTATCAGAAAATGGCAAATGGACAATTTGCAAAGCTTCTTGATAACAACAAGTTGAAGGGCCCAAACTATGTCGACTAGTATAGAACCTTATGCTCGTCCTAACTTCCGAAAAGTTAGACAAAGCGGCTAAAAATCCTGCCCCGGAGCGTTTGGGTGATAGGGCTTCTAACGCCCAGAGGGGAGACTATCAGGACTGGGAGGAGAAAAACTCCCTTGCTTGGTGTTACGCCATTGACTCATTAGACATTCCGATACAATGACAGTTCGATTAGATCGAGCTCGCCAAGGACATATTGGACAGTTTAAGAACAATGTATGAGGAGCAAAATCGTTATACTCACCAAAAGGTCTAGAAGAAGTTCATGATCGCTCAAATTTCCAAAGGGCAACAAGTTCATGACCATTGTCTTCGGATGATGGGCTACATCAATGAGCATGAAGCTCTTGGATCTGGGCTGGATCTTGCGACCCAGATAGATGCCATCTTTAAATCTTTGCCACCTTCCTTTAAACCGTTCATCATGAACTATAACATGAATAAGCTGAATGTTAGCGTACAAGAGCTCAACAATATGTTACAACAAGCGGAAGAATTGATTAAAAAGGATGAGCCTATAGCTATGTTTGTTAAGCTAGCAAGACAGACAAGAGAAAGAGGAAGGCAATGAAGCCTCAGAAAAAAAGCCACTAAGGGTAAGAAGCAGAAGAAAGACAAAGCATCAAATGCCCGTCACTTCTGCAAATAGACCGGCCACTGGAAAAGGAACTGTTCTGCCTACCTGGAATCCAAGAAAGGTAATTTCGAATCTTGTGTTATAGAAACCAATTTATTAGTAGCTACTGTGTCCTGGTGTATTGACTCTGGGGCTTCAACTCCTACGTGTAACTCACTGCAAGGGTTCAAGGTAAGTAGAAGGCTGAGTGAGGGAGAAGTTACACTCTACTTAGGGACTTCTGCAAGTGTTGCAGCCACGACCATAGGAACCATGGAGTTAATTTTTAGAGAATGAACAATTGTACTGAAAGATTGCCTTTATGTACAAAATTTAAGAAGAAATTTGATTTCTATCTCAAAACTGTGTGTGGATGGTTATTCTATCTTCTTTAGTAATATGATTACTATTAAAAGAAACAACAGATTCATCGCATATGGGGAACTAGAAAATGGTCTCTATGTTCTACATCCTTCTCTAGAAACTATCATAACCAAAACTATGTCGGCTGAAATCCCCAAGAAAAAAGTCTGTGATACAGTTAATTCCACGTGCCTGTGGCATTACCGACTTGGCCATATCGGTGTTGACCAAATAACAAGGCTGGTAAATGATGGTCCTTTAGATTTTCTAACTGTAGAGGATCTTCCCACTTATGAGCCTTGCCTATAAGGTAAGATGACGAAACGACCATTTAACCGTAAGCCTGAAAGATGTACAGGGACACTTGACCTTATACATAGTGATGTATGTGGTCCCCTGAGTGTTAGGACACGCAATCAATACGTGTATTTCATCACCTTTATCGATGATTTTTCACGATATGTTTACATGTACCAAATGAGACATAAGTCTGAATCCTTTGAAAAGTTCAAAGAGTTCAGACAAGAGGTCGAGAAGCATTTAGGGAGAAAAATTAAAGCCCTTTGATCAGATCGAGGTGGTGAGTATCTCTCTGACGAATTCAATGACTACTTAAAGGACAATGGGATAGTCTCACAATTGATCGGGTCACTTCTCATACACTCAGAGTTACCCACATCCTTTTGGGGTTATGCATTAGAGAATGCGATTTACGTGCTGAACCGGGTTCTAATCAAATCGGTTCCAAACACATCATATAAACTTTGGACCGGAAAGAAACCAAGTGTCAGACACTTGAAGTTTTGGGGTTATCTAGCACACATTTAAAGAACGAATGCAGACAAGTTGGAATCCAAAACTAGTTGTTGCCTATTTGTAGGCTACCCGAAAGGCTTTGTGGGTTACCTATTCTATGACCCAAGTGAGCAGAAAGTGTTCTGCAGCCGGAATGCACAATTCTTAGAAAATGATTACATCCTTGAAACCCATCGCCAGGAAGTAGTTCTTGATGAGGAGAGCTCAGGAGCAGTGGGAGATGTCTCATAAGTTCCTGGTAGAGACCAACCTAGAAGATCCACTCGGGTATCCAGGCCACCATTTCGTTATGGTTATGACTAGGATAGTTACCTGGTGAAAACCTTGACTAGTGAGGAAGATCCCATGACTTATGCGGAAGCTATGTTGGACATAGATTCCCAGAAGTGGGTGGAGGCCATGAGAGCTAAGATGGACTCAATGGAGACCAATGGAGTCTGGACATAGGTAGATCCATCCTTCGGGTTAAAAACAATTGGTTGTAAATGGATTTACAAGTGGAAGAAGGGCCTCGATGGTAGAGTTGAGACCTACAAAGCTCATCTAGTGGTGAAAGGGTACGCTTAGAAAGAGGGCATCGATTATGAGGAAACTTTTTCACCTGTGGCCATGCTTAAATCCAATCCATTCGGATCCTGCTAGCTGTAGCAGCATACCATGACTATGGGATTTGGCAAATGGATGTCAAAACTGCATTTCTGAATGAAGATCTTACTGAAGATATCTACATGCAGTAGCCGCAAGGCTTCATTGCTGCTAATCAGGAACACATGGTAAGTAAACTTAACAGATCCATTTATGCACTTAAGCAAGCTTCTAGAAGTTGGAACATCCGTTTTGACTCTACTGTGAAATCCACATGGTAAATAAACTTAACATATCCATTTATACACTTAAGCAAGCTTCTACTCATTGGAAATGATGTAGGAATGTTAACTACGGTGAAAGTATGACTTTCACAGCAATTCTCCATGAAAGATCTTGGAGAAGTCTTCTATATACTAGGTTTTTGACTCTATAGAGATAGATCAAAGCAGATAATAGGATTATCTCAATATGCTTACATTGACAAAATAGTCAAAAGATACAGCATGGAGAACTCCAAGAAAAGAAATGTTCCTTTCAGGCATGAAGTCACTCTCTCCAAGAAGATGTCTCCCAAGACATCTGAGGAGATTGAGGGCATAAAGGGTGTTCCCTATCCTTCAGTCGTAGGGAGCATCATGTATGCCATGTTGTGCATTCGTCCTAACATTGCTCAGGTTGTGAGTGTGGTAAGCAAATTTCAAGCCAACCTCGGGTAGGAGCACTAGACTGTTGTGAAAAACATACTTAAGTACCTTTGAAGGACAAAAGAGTTTTGTCTGGTATTCGATGGTAGCTCACTACAGATCTAGGGGTATATTGATGCCAATTTCCAGTCGGATCCAGATGGTAGAAAGTCTACGTCTGGGTATGTTTTCACGATAGGATCATGTGTTGTTTCTTGAATGTCAGCAAACAGGGGTCCTAAGTAGCAAAATAACAGTCCACAACCCAAGCTGAACACATTGCCGTAAGTGAGGCTGCCTTATGAATGAAAGTGTTCATTCCTGAATTTGGAATTCAGCACATCACCCATTCCACTATTGTGTGACAACATTGGACCTACGGGAGGTTGATGTTAAGAGGTAGCATCAACGGAGAATGTGGCAGACCCATTGACTAAGCTACTGACACAGAAAGTGTTTGAGAAACACATGGAAATTCTGGGACTCCGGCTTATACCAGATTGGACATAAGTGCAAGTGGGAGCTATTAGACAGTTATATTCCCTTAACTCCAATCAGAATGATGTACACTATGAATTTATTGTAAATGAATAAAGTATATATTTGATTCGTGTTCCTGTGGTGTGTTTCTGTGTAATACCCTTAAACTGGATACTTATGATACTTGTGTTAGTTTAGAATGTTCACAGTCATTGGATAAGTCTGGGGAGATTTATCCTACCAAGGCAGACACTAGTGTGCTGCCAACTGTTGGGATGGCCAGTCTCAGCCGCCAGGGTGAGACCCAAGGCACATGTAGTGTAGGATTAATTAAATCTTTCAACCATACCAGATTTCTAGTATTGCCCTAGACCTTGGAGATTGATGGGAAAAACTGGAAAGTTACACCTGAGTCCCGGAATCGATTTTGATACTGAACTAGGTGTCGGATTGGGCTGTTTTTGATATGCCAATCAGTGAGATCCTTAGCGGGCGCTAAAACCTGGGTATGTTGGGACAGTCTGAGAACTCATCTGAGTGGGTGATCATAGTGATAGGATCAGCCCCTTTGTCGAACAAAGGTAATGATCAGGGATGCACTCTCTCTGACGGAAACCAAGACTGCTGGCAGCCGATTTCAATCATTGAGATTTGTTTTGCAAAATATATTTTATATGAGATATAAAAGTATATATATTACGATTTCTAAAATGTTTGCAAAATGTTTTAATTCCCGGGATCCATATAAGCAGAGAGTGCAACACTGTTCCTTGCAGCCGAGGGAGAGGCCCTCTCTTGTTGGGTAGTGTTTGATCATTATGGGCTGAGAGATTAAGTGTAAGGCCACTGAGGGTAATACCTGATGGGCTAATCTTGCATCTGCCCATAGTCCCTGGGTTTTTAGAAGGTGGCTTGGCCCAAGGACCACTTAATGTAAGTGTTGGGCCCAATAGAGGCCCATGTGATGGGTTTCAGGGGGTGCACTATCCACAATAGTATATTCGGCCAGGCCTTGTAACAAAGGCTGGGCTGAACCTTTATGGCTGATGTGTAGATCAATGCTTGGGTCCCACGCCATACAAAGAAGCCCAACTGGACAACAGTTTGGAAGCAGTTTTGAGCACATATAGTTATTGGTCCTGAAGCCCATTTCGAACTGGCCTAATTTGATTAGTTAAATAGATGGGGTGGATCTGGGATTAAATCAGCAGATAGGATAGAGTCCTATCCTATCCACTCAGAGAGACCAGATCTGAATTCAGAATTGGAAACCTCCTGATAAGATTAGGAGAAGCTGATCTAATCTACAGATAAGATAAGGGTTTTATCCTTATCACTTAAAGAGAGTCCAAATTCAGATAATGATCTGAATTAGGAAACTCCTGATAGGATCAGGAGCTGACCTATTTAAGCCTATAAAAGCAGGAGGGGGCGAACCATCCAAATCATCCCAGAAATTTCAGAGATAACAGATCTCAAATTATAGAGAGAAGAATAGATAGTGTGACTACGCCTTCTCCCTGTGATCTCTTCCTGCCGCCGTCGTATTGCCTGTTTGTTCTCTATCCTTGTAGGAGTGGTCAAGATTGGATCTTGACGTTAGTCTTTGCTGAAAGGCTGATAGGAAGTTGTGCTCAATGCCTCTATTGGATTCTTGCTAAAGAATTCGGTTCGTGGGACGGACCCTGCAGATTCTGCTCCTCCATCCACTGTGTCATCTTTAGTGGGAGCAGTCTTTGGTGATCTTCTTTGGGCGTGAACACCTCAATTGACAGATATTATTTCTCTGTATCAGGTATATCCCTCTCCTACTGTTTTGTTTCAATTCTGGTTCGGTTTATGGTTCAAGATTGATCCTTGAAAAATATGTTTTTCTAAAATAGGGAATGCGATTCCCAATTGAAGGGAGAGAAATTTTTTAAAAATCGCCCACCCTATTCCGCAAGATTTGGGCGTCCATGTGATGGATCTCTCATCCCTTCACTCCAACTACTCTTGGGATCTCATCAAGGACAACTTCTTGGTGAAGATTTTCTAGGATGTAATCTTCATCTAAGAAACAATCGTTTCGACTGTAAAACTCCTTTTGTTCTTTCAGATCATAGAATAGGTAACCTACAGAGCCTTTGGGATAATCTACAAATAGGCAACGACTGGTCTTAGATTCTAATTTGTCAACACTAGTTCTTTTAACATGTATCGGACAACCCCAAATTTTCAAGTGTCTCATACTTGGTTTCTTACTGATCCAAAGTTCTTATGGAGTCTTCGAAACAGATTTAGTAGGAACTTGGTTCAGCACGTAAACCGCAGTCTCCAATGTGTATCCTCAAAAGGATGTAGGTAACTTTGAGTGGGTGAGAAGTGATCGGACCTAATCCAAAAGGGTCCAGTTCTTCCTCTCCGACACACCGTTTAACTTTGGTGTAGCGGGAGGAGCTAATTATGATACTATCCCATCATCCTTTAAGTAGTCCCTAAATTTGTTAGAGAGATAAACACCACTTCGATCTGATCAAAGCGCTTTAATTTCTCTCCCTAACTATTTCTCGACTTCTTTTCCGAACTTCTTGAACTTGTCAAAGGATTCATACTTATGTCTCATTAGGTACATGTAACCATACCGAGAATAATCATCGATAAAGATTATGAAATAAATGTGTTGATTACGTGTCCTAAAATTCAGGGGACCACATACATTGGTATGTATCAGGTCAAGTGTGCCTGTAGATCTTTTGGGCTTACCATTAAATGACCGCTACATCATCTTACCCTGAAGGCAAGGTTCATAGGTTGGAAGATCTTCTACGGTTAAAAACTCCAAAGGGCCATCCTTTACCAGCCTTGTGATACGATCTATGTTAATGTGGCCAATGTAGTTTCGATAGGGATAGAGAACATAGAAACCATCAATTACCAACCTTGTGATACGATCTATGTTATTCTATTTTATAGTAATCACATTACTAAACAAAATAGAATAACCATCCATGCACAATTTTGAGATAGAAATCAAATTTCTTCTTAAATTAGGTACGAAAAGACAATCTTCCAGTACAATAGCCCCTTCTTTGAAAACTAATTTCACATTGCCTATGGCCGTAGCTGCAACAGATGTAGAAGTCCCCAAATAAAGTGTCACTTCTCCATCACTCAGTCTTCTGCTTATTTTGAACCCTTGCAGTGAGTTATACGCATGAGTCAAAGCTTTGAAGTTAATAAACCAGGAAGTAGAAGTGACCAACAAATTGGTCTCTATGATGAAAGAATCGAACATACCTTGTTTCTTAGTCTCCAGGTATTGAGGACAATTCCTCTTCTAGTGGTCGGTCTGCTTGCAGAAGTGACAAGCATCTGATGCCATGTCTTTCTTCTACTTTTGGGTTTTGCTACCCTTCTTTTGAGCCTACCTTTTATCCTTTCACTTTTTCTTGCCCGATTTGCCACATTCAACAAGCATGGCTATCCGTTTATCCTTATTAATCAGTTCTTTAGCCCTCTGCAACATATTGTTGAGTTCCCAAAGGTTAATGTTTAACTTATTCATGTTGTAATTCATTATAAACTGATTGAAAGACAGAGGTAAGGAATTGAGGGCAATATCAATTTTGGTGTCATGATCTAGCCATGACCCGAGAGCCTCCAGTTCATTGATATAACCCATCATCTTTAGACAATGGTCATGAACCTGTTGGTTCTCGGTCATCTGTGCAGTCATAAACAATTTTAAGACCTTTTGTCGAGTAGAACAGTTCTGGTCTTCATACATAGTCTGCAGACTATCCAATATATCCTTGGACACTTTGATCTTATCAAATTGCCATTGTATCAGATTGTCTAAAGAGGCTATAATATAACACTGGGCAAGAGAATTTTTATTTTCCCATTATTGATACTCTCTTCTTCGAGCCTCAGAAGCCATGTCACCCAGACGATCTGGAGTAGGGTTTTTAAAAATTTTGTCCAATTTCTTAGACGCCAGGACCAACATAAGGTTTCGGAACTAGTCAGCATAATTAGGGCCCTTGAGTTTGTTATCATCTAATAACTAGGTGAAGTTTCCGTTTGTCATTTCTGGTAAAGGCAAAGTAGATTTATAAGTCCACAACCTAATTGATTCATGTCATTACATAGAAAGAGCTTTTAATATATGTTCCATTTCCATTTTGGGCATCTCTGAGATTCCCTCCAATCTCAGTGACATTGACAGTTGTATCTCTAGAAATGTGGGAAACCACATGGGGTGCCTGGAGCCAACTGTTTTAGTTGCAAAACCCGACCACCTTCTTTGAAGGATTTCATCCACTCATCTTATGAGTTTTCCCTTTGGCCTCTGTTAGAGAAGGTTCATAGCCATTTTAATTTAAATCTTTCTGTCCAATAAGTGCTTACCCATCATGTTCATGAACGCCAAGGTACCATGAGAGAGTCTTCCAATTTAGGATAGACCCCTCCCACATTGATCTATGATGCCCCTATCATCTCATGAAGCAATCCAGCCAACTGCATTAGTAGATGGATAGCTCAATTTTATGGTGCATCACCATCCACCAATACATCCAACCTTCATACTAATGATGCAAGGCCTTTAGAGAATTCATCATATGAAATTCCCTATCACATGCACTTTTATTTAGTGGAGGGACTGAAAAACCCCCTAGATCTGATTTAGGTCAAACCGAAGTGGCTTCCACTGAATTTTATAAAGCCAGATTCAAAGTGGGCCCAAAACGGCTAGGGTTCCGGGATGTTCCTCTTGGGGAGAAACTAAAGCGGGCCCCACTGAGAAAGGGAGATCATCCAATGACCTTAAGGGCACCATGCCAATGATGTGTATTCTGCCATGGTGTTCAAAAGAGCCACTATCGAATTAACATGGGCCAAGCACTTATGGCCCATGTGCGCAACACATCACATGCATGAAATCCATAACTGGTCCAATCAATTAAATAACTGTAAAACCAATAATTAAAATTTAAAAAACTTTTCAGCCCATTTAAAGCCCATAATATTATCAAATAATATTTTCTAGGTATATGGGCTGAACTACAAAGAGCAGTTCAACTCACATAGCATTTATGCTGAATTGGGCTAAAGTAATTTTTAACAAATAAAAATTGGGTTTTACAGATGTGGGCCGAATTGCATCTTGCAATTAACCATCAACCCCTTGGCCCATGAAGGAAATTTTAGGGCTGAGAACAGCCCCCATCGAACCATAGATTCAGTCCAGTCAGTTTGGTCCAATCTGGTTCGAATGGGTCTAATGTTTGATGTTGAATTTAGGATCCAATTCAAGAAGATGATCTGAAAATTAAATACAGTTGATAAATGACAATCAAAATCACCAAACAAACACATCAGTGGGCTGTTCATGTGGATCCAATCCTACAAGAGAAAGGTCAGCCATAGCTTGCAAATTCAATTTTTGTAAATCGCAAATCGCAGATTTCTTATCTGCACAAATCTTCTCCTCCACGCGAACTAGCTTCGTTTTCAATGAAATAAAATAGAAAAACCTAATTTTTTCTATTAATATTACATCAGAATCAAATTCCTATACATTCCATCTAAAATTAAAAAATTAAAATTTAATTACAGACCAAGAATGAATAGAAAAAAAATGCAGATGCACAGATTTCTTTCGCCGCAAAAGGATTTCAATCTCCTCCATACAAACAGTCCAAAATTCAAGAAATATAAATAGAACTATTCTAAATATATAACAGAATAATAAAGATTTATTTTTAGATCATTCTCCCAAAACTAGGAACCGATTTCCTAGGAAAAATTGCTAACTACACAAATTGAGTAGAACGCCTTCTGCCCATTTGCGTAGATCCAAATATGATTTAATCCGGTTTCAAGACTTGAACTATGGCTCTAATACCACATGAAGCAATAGGAGATCCATCATATGGATGGCCAAACCTTGCAGGAAGGTTGGGTGAAATTTCAAAAATTTCTTTTTCTCCCATCCGGGAATCGCATTCCTTATTTTAGAAAACCGCATTTTCAATGATCAATCTTGAACCCAAAACCAGACCAGATCTGAAACCAAAAGGGAGGAGAGGGATATACCTGATACGAAGTAGCAGTAACTCCCAATGAAGGTGTTCACACCCAAGGAGAAGACCAAAAGTCGCTTCCACTGAAGATGACACAATGTGTGATGAAATAGGATTAGTAGGATGGCTCTTCATCAAGAATCAGGATTCTTTAACAAGAATCGAACAAGGGTTGGTGAGCACGTGTTCAAATTGTTTCTTCAACCAAGAAACAATATCAAGAATCTTTTTTGATCAATTCCATAAGAGGAGATCTAACTGGGTAGGGATGGCAAGAATATGAGAGAATTCTATAGGTTGTTGTGTGTTAAAACTAATGTAAGCAGGAGAGAGTTTCTTAATCCAAATATGATATTTGGATCTGAACTCTTAAATGGATAAGACTTATCTTATCCTTTTAGCTAATCCTAATAACATTATAAATCAGATATTGCCTCCTTTTAATTAACTAATTTAAGCCCATTTCGAATTGGGCTTTAGGCCCATTAAGCTTATGTGCTCACTTACTCCTTAATCTGCTACCCAAATGGCTCTCTTTGTATGACATGGGACCCAAACATTGATCTACAAGTCAACCACATTGGTTCAGCCTAGCCTTTATTACAAGGCCTGGCCAAATTCACTATAGGAGACACTGAACCCCTGAGTCCGTCACCATGGGCTCTTAATGGGCCCAATATTTACACTAAATTGTCTTTGGGTCAAGCCACCTTATGAAAACCCAAGGACTGTGGGCAGATATAAGATTAGCCCATCTGGCATTACCCTCAATGGTCTTACACTTAACCTCTCAGCCCATAATGATCAAACACCGCCCAACAAGAGACGACCTCTCCCTCGGTTGCAAGAAACACTGTTGCACTCTCTATTCAAATGGATCCCGAGAATTAAAACCTTTTGCAAACATTTTGAAACAATAATATATATATATATATATATATATATATATATATGTATATCTCTATATAAATATATTTTGCAAAACAAATCTCAATGTTTGAAATCAATTACAGGCAGTTTAGGTTTCCATCAGAGAGTGCATTCCCCAATCATTCACTTTGTCCAACAAAGGAGATGATCCTGCCACTACGATCACCCACTCAGGTGAATTCTCGGGCTGTCCCAACATACCCCGGTTTTGACCCCCTCTAAGGATCTCACTGATTGGTACATCAAAGACAGCCAAATCTGACACTTAGTGTAGCATCATAATCGAGTCTAGGGGTCAGGTGTAACATTCCAATTTTGCCCATTTTTCTCCAAGGTCTAGGGCAATACTAGAATTTGGTCTGGTTCTGGGTTTCAAGAAAACCCACACTGCATATACATCAGGTCTCACCCTGGTAGCTGAGACAAGCCACCCAGCCAACTTGGCGACACATCAGTGTCAACCTTGGCAGGATAATTCTCCCTATATCTATCCAACGGCTGCGAAGATTCTAAACTAACACGAGACTCATAAGTGTCCAGTTTAAGGGTATTACACAGAAACCTACCACAATGACATGAATCAATTATGTACTTTATTCATTTACAATAAATGTCAAAAAATACATCAATTTGATTTGAGCTAAGGGCATAGCTGTCTAATAGATGAAGGGATTGGAGATCCATCAAATGGATGACTGAACCCTATAGGAAGGTTGGGATAAATTTTAAAAATTTCTTTTTCTCCCATCCGGGAATCACATTCCCTATTTTAAAAATTGCATTTTCAATGATCAATCTTGAATCCAAAACTAGACCAGATCTGAAACTAGAAGGGAGGAGAGGGATATACCCGATATGTAGTAGCAGTAACTCCCATTGAAGGTGTTCATGCCCAAGGAGAAGACCAAAATCCGCTTCTACTGAAGATGACACAGTGTGTGATGAAACAGGATCAGCAAGAGGCTATCCAGGTAGAACCAGGATTCTTCAGCAAGAATCAAACAAGGGTTGCTGAGCACATCTCCAAATTGTTTCTTCAACCAAGAAAGAATATCAAGAACCTTTCTTGATCAATTCCATGAGTGGAGATCGTACTAGGTAGGGATGGCAAGAATAGGAGAGAATTCTGCAGGTTGTTGTGTGTTAAAACTAAGGAATTTGCCCCTATTTATAGTCTCCTTTGGATTAGCCTCCTAAACTAATTAGGAGAGAGTTTCTCGATCAAAATTTGATATTTGGATTTGGACTTTTAAATGGATAAGACTTATCTTATCCTTTCAGCTAATACTAATCAGAATATAAATCAGATCTTGCCTACTTTTAATTAACTAATTTAAGCCCAGTTCAAATTAGTCTTTAGTCCCATTCGCTGTAGGAGACAATGAACCCCTAAGTCCATCACCATGGGCTATTAATGGGCCCAAAATTTTCACTAAATTGTCCTTGGGTCCAGCCACGTTATGAAAATCCAAGGATTGTGGGCAGATGCAGGATTAGCCCATCAAGTATTACCCTCAATGTTGTTACTACCTGACAAGAGAGGACCTCTTCCTCGGTTGTAAGGAACAGTGCTGCACTTTCTACTCACATGGATCCTGGGAATTAAAACCTTTTGCAAATATTTTGAAACCATAATATATATATATATATATATATATATATATATATATATGTATATATCTATATAAATATATTTTGCAAAAGAAATCTCAACGTTTGAAATCAACTACCGGCAATTTAGGTTTCTATCAGAGAGAGTGTATTTCCTGATCATTCACTTTGTCTAACAAAGGGGCTGATCCTGTCACTATGATCACCCACTCAGGTGAATTCTCGGACTGTCCCAACATACCCAGGTTTTGACTCCCTCTAAGGATCTCGCTGATTGGTACATCAAAGATAGCCCAATCCGACACCTAGTGCAGTATCATAATCGAGTTTAGGGTTCAGGTGTAACATTCCAATTTTGCCCATCTATCTCGATGGTCTAAGGAAATATTGGAATTTGGTCTGGTTCAGGGTTTCAAGAAAACCCACACTAAATGCACCTCAGGTCTCACCCTAGTAGTTGAGACAAGCCACCCCAACCAACTTGGCGGCACATCAGTGTCAGCCTTGGTAGGATAAATCTCCTTAGATCTATCCAATGGCTATGAAGATTCTGAACTAACACGAGTCTCATAAGTGTCCTGTTTAAGGGTATTACACAGAAACATACCACAATGACATGAATCATTTATGTACTTTATTCATTTATAATAAATGTCAAAAAATACATCAATCTAATTGGAGCTAATGGCATAACTGTCTAACAGATGGGGGGTGGGGCCTCTGAATTCAAGTGAGTAGAGGGTAAGAATGAATGAAGGGGATAGAGCAGCTAGCTGTTAGCCCTGCTGACACTTCTCTTTGTCATTTGTCTCTTTGCATCCCCTGAGGATGCCATTAACTGTAGATTTATGATGCATAAAGAAAGATGAATAAAATTAGAAGAGTCAAATCATTATACGGAACCATTTCCCATGATATTTGACAAGGAATCTTACCACATCCATGCATGCATGGGACCCATAAAGAGCTACACTTCAACAAAATAAACAAGTAAATAAATAAAATCAGGGGTATTAGGAGTTGGGAATTGATATACCAACTATTTTAAGGCTGATAATACACCTCTCAGATCATGGGGTGCACCTTGGTCAGATAGCCTATTTGGATTGGTACATGGTAGACCAGATGGCCATCCTTATTAGTTCAATAAGGAAAGCAACCCAAGGTTAAATCCTATCCATAAAAACTGTGGACTCGACTTCCCTAAAGGAGTGTGAATTTTATGTTCGCCATGAATGGCTCCCTCACTCTGTATCCACAGAAATGATCTTTCAAAGGGCAAGAGAAAAGCTAAAGTATAGGACCTTTGCTTCAATCATTGAACATCACTAATCGGGAATTCCATGCATGAGTAAAGATCTCTTGGAAGGAAAACCATCTTTACTCCTATTTTCCTATGTTTTCATACAAAGTATATTCACTCCTTCATTCATAAAAAGTAGATATTTTATCTTGAAAATACAGATTCGCGGACTAGAGATTCTGGTTTTACAGTGATATTACTAGGATATTAATAATATCAATGGACTCATCAAGGACCGAGTTCGGTTCTACAATGATATTATTAAGATGTTAATAGTCTTGATTCAGGATATTATTTAGGTATATTACGAATAATTAAGTTGGTTTTAGTCTCTTTTGACTATCATACACTGTCTTGGGTTTTTTTAGTATAGTAGGAGCAACGCTCTACCTGGTATAGCATGAAGGTGTATTTAATTCCTAGTTTTTCTTTGATTATCCATGCTCATAATGATAGGAATAGTCACACCCAAAAAAAAAGAAAAAAATAAAAATAATACTTCCATATGTAAGATATGTATCTAGCATTGGAATTTTATTGTTGTTTCTAAAAAGCGTGATTTTAAAACATGGTTTTTCTTTTACGGTAAAAATATGACTTTGAGTTAGGTTAACAGATTTTGAAACTAGTTTTACACATTCATTACATATCTTGTAATGTATTCTAAGTCTTGCAATGAAATTATGATACACTGATACATTCTGAATAGCATGATATAGTTGTTGCTAATGGAAATATTTCAATTGATGCGATGAATATTGACCACGCTTCTTATATATACATATATATACATATATACATGTACATATATATTCTTTTACCTCCTGGAAACCCTAGGATTGCACTCTCAAAGCCCTGGCAAGCCCAGGCACTCTATACCGCATGCTTCATGCGAAGGCCTTTGCAACCCTAGGTGCACTACAAAGCCCTAGACACCCCGGGCACACCAGTAAGCCCCGGCATCCCAGGCACACTACAAAGCCTTGGACACCCCAGGCACACCAGTAAGCCCCACCACCCTAGGCACACTACAAAGCCCTGGACACCCCGGTCTCACCAATAAACCCCGGCACCCCAGGCACACTACAAAGCCCCAGACACCCCAGACACACTACTAAGCCCAGGCACCTGGGCACACTACAAAGCCTTGGACACCCTGGGCACATCACTAAGTTCTGAAACCCTAGGCATAGACAAGCCCTGGCAACCCCAGGCACAGATAAAGCCCTATCAACCCCAGGCATTGCCAAAGCCCTGGCAACCCTAGGCACAGCAATACCTCCTTGTAACCATTGGGGGGCTTTGTCGATAGCAGGTATGACTCCTATCCAATTTATAAATATAGATACTCTGTCTAACTACGATGAACTAAGGGAAGACAAACTTCACCCGCCCTACATTGACAATAAAACTCCACTAAAGAACAACACTTCACTTCCCTAAACATGGTTGCAATGAAACTCTAACCTATTCTACTTATTTATACTACAAATAAAACCCAAACTGAAGGGCCTCACCTTCTTAAGGAACAACAACCATTACTCCTTGCGTGTGTAGAAAAAACTGCATTTCCCTACAAAGTAATTCAAACTTCCCTTTCTATGAAAATAATAATTTATTATCTACATAATGTTATTTGGGACAAATCCTTTGCATCCGATAGTATCTCAATTGATTGGAACAATACTGTTCATTTTCTCTAATGATCTGTGATAAAGTTCACAAAGAAGCCCAATCCCTGTGCGCATACTAAAATTGTTCACAACCTTATCGCACCCAGGGAAAATTTGAGAAAGAAAACAATAGCCAATTTCTCTCTCCTTTCTAACAATTTGTGATTAGAGGTCAGTTATGATGGCCGATCACCATGAAACATATGGGTGTATTCACTCACGATGAAGGTTCACAAAATATTCAATTTTGAACACTTGGGTTTTATTTGTGACCTAAAGACGCAATTTGTGATAAAATTTGAGACTCCGAATACCCACACCATGTTACCCAAAAAATCGCGCCGTGCCTTTAAACCCGAAAGTGTGCCCAGTATGTTTTGATATGTACTAGGGTGCGATGATGTTAGTTTTCAATTTTAGAATGGCATGGCTAATATGGTCTATCTTGGGAATCAGTATGACACTCAATTTCCCCCTTTTGCGGTCTACGACTAAAGTTGGAGTCATACATATTTCAACACCCTTACAGTCCAATCATAGCAATACTCGAGTGAGAAAAGTTCACAAAACACTCAATTTTATATCTTATTTCGATAGTAGCACGGGATTTCAAAACTAAGGAGTATGCACGATCTGCTTTGCCAAAACAAGAGTTGCGATAATATTTTCCTTCAAAGCATTAATACTTTTAAATACCAAGTGAACATAGGATCACTATTAAAATGAATGCACGAACTTGGCCATTGCTAGAAAAAGGCAACACACATTGCAATCCCATACGCCCTCTCTCCATTCCCCTCCCTTGACAATGGCCATGGGGGACTGAAATATGGAAACTCAGCACTAGCTTGCCCATTGCTAGGTAGGAGCATCACACACAGTAATTCCCAGTGTCTTTTGCTAATTTCCTTCCCATCAATGGTTAGGGGTCTAATGAAACACACAAACAAGGCGTAGCATTAACCATTGACAATAAGGAAATCACCAAAAGACAGGGGGCTAAACCGTGGAACGTAGGGAGTCCCCATTGCAGACACAAGACACATCCCACCTACACAAAATCACAAAAATAAGGAAAATTCCCAGACCCAATGCATGCAAACCAACTCACCCCAAGATCTAAAAACAAATACAATGGCAAGTGCCTATCGATAAGCTCTCACTTACCGATAAACAGGGGGCTAATGTAGGTACATAGTGGTCACTAAGACCATCAAAGTACAGAAGGTGTCAAACCAAAACTACATGGATGCCTGTGATGAATCCAGAACCCATTGCACGAATGTGATGAGTTCATCGTAGATCCGTGATTGTGATGAACTCATACCCGGGATAGGTCATGATGAACTTCGACTAGCACGAATTTGCGATAAAGCTAAGACACACGTTGATTTGTGATGAACCCCAGACACACAGATTTGCGATGAACCCGGATACGCATAAAGCTACGAAGAACCCAACACTATTACAGAACTGTGGAATCATGGTGGAAAAGGAATAGATACCAGTTACACGTACGTCTTTAAGTTACGCATGCGGGTTCAATAAAATACGCCTGCCAAACGATGACGTCACCCATGCCACAACAATATAACATTGATGAGAATGAAAAATATCATATTTTTCTCCTTTAATATTTAGTCTTTTATATTTATTTTATGCCCAAATGCACTCATAATTCTCATATCTTGGTTTAAGGCACGAAAGGAGGCATTAGGTGAGAAACAAGGCTAATCAGGTCATTTTACACAGTTTCGGCACCGTGTGGTAGATGAAGCATAACTCTCTCATCCAGACTCCGATTGAGATGATTCAATATGTGTTGGAAATATAAGGAAAAGTATACAACTTTCCTATTTTGAGTATTGATAGATTCAGACTGCATTGAGATCAAAATCGGGCCCGAATTCTTTGCAACTACAGTGGTGATGTGTTGAAGACATTCCTTAGCCATGAAGCTTTCATCCGCGATTTTATCACTCTCCCACTCACACAAGAACATTGTTTTATCTTATTTTTTAGTCTTTTCTGGATAAGTCAGACTTTTGATTGATTACCTAGAGGAATTTTAGAAGATTTTGTAGGCTTCTTTTGAGGTAAATAGAGAGAAAGAAAAGGAGGGAAAGAAAATCAAAGAAGGCAATCAGAAAAAAGGAGCCGAACCTCTCTTCTCTTCTCCTCTCCTCTCTTCTTCATTCTCTGATTTTCTTGGAGTTTTCACCATGACCATGCGTGGCTAAACTCTTGTACTTGGTCGAAGGAAGCAAAAGCCTCAAAATCCACCAACTATGAGATCTAATTTGGTTTTTATTGTTTAATTCATGCTTTGGATATCAAATGTTCTTCTATTTTATGTCTATGATTGTTTCGTTTGATTGCTAGGAAGGCCTACTAGTTTATTATTCATTACAATCTATTGCTAGATTAGATATCAAATCTGTAATTGTTTGATACCTCTAATCTGCGAAGCAACTAGGGTTTAATGATTTGCTGCGTCATAAATTGTTAGATCTTAGGAAGAACACTCGACTGAATTAAATGCAACTGCTTGTGTTTGTGTTGTTTAGCTTCATCGATCTCTAATGCTTCATGCTATTGCTGGATTAAATCTTTAATGCTTGTTTAGGGGTTGTTTAGTAATAAGGGTTAAGAGGATCGCTTGTTTTCTGATTAACTGATATTAGGAAGATGTAGGAAAATAATTCCTACGATGAATATTCGAAGTCTGAATTGATTTATCTTTGCATCGATGAGCAGTAGTGAAATTCTGATGCTAGATGTTATCCTAGACCAAGATTCATTCCTTGATTAATTTCAGCATTCTAAATTGCCTTGCTTCCCATTTAAATTTTGTTCTCTTTAATTCTAATTTTCTTTCTTTTAAATCTGGTTTTCGTTACATACCCTCCATCTTTGATTCACGTAGCACATAATTCAGGTTAGATACTCTCTGTGGGAATGATCCTTACACGCACTACTAGATATAGCTTTTACGAGTATAGCTTTTATTTTTGGGTGTCTATGATAGCACACCAAATTTTGGCACCGTTAGCAGGGAGTATTCCAATTAGTTTTGTGCTTTTCGTGATCATTGTTTAGTTCTTGAAATTTTTGAAAAAAAATTCCTTTTTTCTATAGATCACTTTGATTGTTTGTGTTTTAGTATAGATTATTTTCTGTTTTATTCATTTATTTATTTATTTAATCATTCTAGATTTTTTTTTTATTTTTATTTGTTTTATGGTATGTCGTTTTGGGTTTATTAGGGTTTCCTTAATTTATGCCTATAACCTAATTCTCTAAGAAAGGTAATTTGCAGTTTGATCCGGAAATAGAAGGGACTTTGCACAGGTTAAGTAGGGAAGCTCGGAGTCATTTCGAGGAGAACGATCCAGCCTTTGATTCTCTATCTGTTAGCAGATCTGATTTGAGAGAAGAGGACATCATGACTGCAAATTGAACCTTGAAAGAGCTTCTCGCACCTGATTTGAATCAGCAATCGCTATGCATAACTTTTCCTGCTTTAGATGCTGATGCTAATTTTGTATTGATACATCTCTTGCTTACTTTTCATGGTCTTGCAGGTGAGGATCCTTACAAACACTTGAAGGAGCTGCATGTGGTATGCACGAGCATGAAACCCATGGGGGTAACTGAAGAGCAAATCAAATTGAGAGCCTTCCCATTTTCTCTAAAGGATTTGGCAAAGGATTGGCTCTATTATCTACCCTTCGGGAGTATTACCACATGGAACAAGATGAAGAGGCTATTCCTAGAAACCCAGCTTCAAGGGCGGCCAATATCAGAAAAGAGATATGCGGAATAAGGCAATACCATGGGGAGTCCCTACATGAATATTGGGAACGCTTTAAGAAGTTATGTGCAAGCTGTCCCCATCACCAAATCAGCGAACAACTACTTATTTAGTATTTTTATGAGGGACTTCAACCTATTGATAGGAGCATGATCGATGCTGCTAGTGGAGGAGCATTAGTGGATAAAACCCCTGAGGCTGCAAGAAATCTGATTGCAAATATGGCGGCTAACTCTCAACAGTTTGGCTATAGGCTCAACCCTCCAACAAAGCATGCTAATGAGGTAAACATCTCTTCCCTAGAACAACAAATTGCAAGTCTGACCTCTCTTGTCCGTCAAATGGCTGTAGGTAATATGCAAACGGTGAAGGTTTGTGAGATATGTTCGACAGTGGGGCATCCAACTAATATGTGCCCAACTCTTCAAGAGGAGCCGAGCAAGTAAATGCAACAGGTGGTTTTCCAGGGCAACCAGAGAAGAAGTATGATCCCTATTATAGCGACTATAATCCAGGATGGAGGGATCACCCCAATCTCAGCTATGGGAACCCACAAAATCACCCGACTTTCCAACAATATCAGCCATACCCTCCAAGACAACAGCCAGGCCAAACTTCTAATTCAAGTATGTCTTTAGAAGATATTGTTAAATCTCTTGCCACTAACACTTTGTTATGTCAATAGGAGATGAAACAATTTTGGCAAGAGACACGGGCCAGTATATGGTGGCGACAATTACTCGGTTAGAGGCACAAAGTTTGGGGAAATTACCCTCTCAAACGGTTGTGAATCCGAAAGAAAATGTAAGTGCCATCGTTTTGAGAAGTGGTAAAGAGGTTGAGACTCCAGCAAGAGCAGCCCCTACATTGTCCAATCAAGAAAAGGAGAAGGACATAACCCCCAATGGTGATGAAGTACCTAAGCGTAAGTTCCCACCCCTCTCTAATTATAAACAGGTACCTCATTTTCCTAATGCTTTAGTAGGAACGAGGAAAGATGAGCAGCTCAAAGAATTTTATGAAACTTTCTGTGGATGCGAGGCAAATACCCCTCTTTTTAATGCTCTTAAACAAGTGCCTCATTATGCTAAATTCCTGAAAGAACTATGTATGCATAAGAGGAAACAGAAATTGAAAGGATGTGAGAAGGTGAGAGTAGGGGAGAATGTTTCTGCGATCATTAAAAGACTCCCTACAAAGTGCGAAGATCCAAGTATGTTCAATATCCCCTACATGATAGGTAACACTAGAATTGAGAAGGCCATGTTAGACTTAGGAGCTTCTATTAATGTCATTCCATATTCTATATATGCTTCTTTGAAACTTAGACCTTTAAATAAAACAGGTGTTGTGATTCAATTAGCTGACAGATCTAATGCCTATCCCAAGAGTGTAGTTGAGGATGTTCTTGTGAAAGTAAATGATTTGATTTTTCCTACAGATTTTTATGTGCTTGATATGGATAATGGTGATCAAACCACTCCTATTTAACTAGGAAGACTAGTTTTGAAAACATCCAAAACTAAGATAGATGTTTATAGTGGCACACTCACCATGGAATTTGATGGTAAGATTGTTAAGTTTAATATTTATGATGCCATGAAATATCCTACTAATGATAATCCTGTTCATTTTGTTGATATGATTGATTCTTCAGCATAGGAAGCTTTTAAACTTGAAGGGAAGGATGGGTTAGAAATTTCCATTAGCAAGCATCTTGAGAAAGAGGAGCCAATGCTGAATGCTGATTTGCAGGAAACTGTTGCAGCATTGGATGATTCTCCAGATTTACAACAGTCAGGTAATGCTTCTAATATTATGTTGCCAATTTCTGACAGAAGACTTTTACCCTCTGTTTTGCAGGCCCCCATTCCAGAATTGAAGCATCTCCTTAGTCACCTCAAGTACATATTCCTTGGAGATGGAGAGACAATACCGGTGATCATCTCTAGTAGCCTTAGCACACCACAAGAAGAGAAGCTTGTGCAGGTTCTTAAGGAGCAGAAGATGGATATTGGTTGGATGACTGTGGATATCAAAAGAAGCAGCCTGTCTATATGCATGCATCGCCTATTACTTGAAGAGGAAGCAAAACCTTCCTGTCAACCACAAAGAAGGCTGAACCCACCCATGATGGATGGAAGGGGAAAGGACCAGAAGTTGCAACCACAAGAGTTAGAGGGTCGGGTTTATGATGATTAAAAACAGGGAACTTTATTTTTTTTTTCTTTTTCATTTTGTTTTTGCATTTCTAGTTTAGGTTTTCTGCCCTTACTTAGCATTTCACCTTACATTGGGGACAATGTATGTTTTAAGTGTGGTGGGAGGGGATTTAGGTTTAGGTTAGAATTTAGGTTGCGTTATCTATTTAGGTTGTGTTTTTCTGCATTTGTTCAAAAGAAAAACCTCAACTCTTTTGGAATCAATGGAAACAGTGTTCTAGGACAATTCTTGTGGACTTAGTAAAGAAATATGATTAGGGAATGCAGGATTCACCTAAGGCCATCCCCTTTTGAGCTAGTCCTAAATCCAGGTTCAAGTAAATAGGGTAAATATTTTACCATTGCCACAATTGGTGGGATTGAGCATAAAATGCACCTACCAACCAAGCAATTCAATGGTAGGACGGAGCATAAAATGCACCTACCAACCAAGCAATTCAATAGTAGGATGGAGCATAAAATGCACCTACTAGCGAGCAATTCAAACAGTGGGATGCAACATAAAATGCATCCACTGACTAAGTCCTAAAAGTGAGATGGAGCACAAAATGCACTCACTTCCACCAAGGAGAGGAAAAGGAAAAAGAGAGAAGAGCAAAAAAAAAAAGGGAGAGAGAGAGAGGAGATAAAAATGTTTTCCCTAGTTTACTACCTAGTTTGTAGTAGTAGAAATTGGATTGGTTGGTGGGTGAGTCATGTATAAACTGGTTGTGTTGATTTAACAGTTTGCAATAGTTAACCAAGAACTTTTGTGGAAAAAGATAAAGGAAGATTGAGTTTAAAGATTGGTAGAATATTTTGCTTAGTGGCTTAAGTTCTGTCTTGCCCGAGGACGGGCAAGGTTTAAGTGTGGGGGGATTTGATGAGAATGAAAAATATCATATTTTTCTCCTTTAATATTTAGTAATTTATATTTATTTTATGCCCAAATTCACTCATGATTCTCATATTTTGGTTTAAAGCGCGAAAGGAGGCGTTAGGTGAGAAACAAGGCTAATCGGGTCATTTTACAGAGTTTCGGCGCCGTGTGGTAGATGAAGCATAACTCTCTAAACCAGACTCCAAATTCAAGATGTATTGGAAATATAAGGAAAAGTTATACAACTTTCCTGTTTTGAGTTTTTATAGATTCAAACTGCATCGAGATCAAAATCGGGCCCAAATTCTCTACAACTGTAGTGGTGACGTGTTGAAGACATTCCTTAGCCTTGAAGCTTTCATCCGTGATTTCATCACTCTCCCACTCACAGAAGAACATTTTTTTATCTTATTTTTGAGTCTTTTCTGGATAAGTCAGACTTCTTGATTGATTACCTAGAGGAATTTTAGGAGATTTTGTAGGCTTCATTTGAGGGAAGTAGAGAGAAAGAAAAGGATGGAAAGAAATCAAAGAAGGCAATCAGAAAAAAGGAGCCAAACCTCTCTTCTCTTCTCCTCTCCTCCCTTCTTCTTTCTCTGATTTTCTTGGAGTTTTCACCATGACCATGCATGGCTAAACTCTTGTACTTGGTCGAAGGAAGCAGAAGCCAAAAAATCCACCAACTATGGGATCTAATTTGGTTTTTATTGTTTAATTCATGCTTTGGATATCAAATGTTCTTCTATTTTATGTCTATGATTGTTTCGTTTGATTGCTAGGAAGGCCTACTAGTTTATTATTCAGTACAATCTATTGCTAGATTATATATCAAATCCACAATTGTTTGATCCCTTCTAATCTGCGAAGCAACTAGGGTTTAATGATTTGCTGCGTCAGAAATTGTTAGATCTTAGGAAGAACACTCGACTGAATTAAATGCAACCGCTTGTGCTTGTGTTGTTTAGCTTCATCGATCTCTAATGCTTCATGCTATTGCTGGATTAAATATTTAATGCTTGTTTAGGGGTTGTTCAGTAGTAAGGGTTAAGAGGATCGCTTGTTTTCCGATTAACTGATATTAGGAAGATGCAGGAAAATAATTCCTACGATGAATATTCGAAGTCTGAATTGATTTATCTTTGCATTGATGAGCAGTAGTGAAATTCTGATGGTGGATGTTATCCTAGACAAAGATTCATTCTTTCATTAATTTCAGCATTCTAAATTGCCTTGCTACCCATTTAAATTTTGTTCTCTTTAATTCTGATTTTCTTTCTTTTAAATATGGTTTTCGTTACATACCCCCCCCTCCATCTTTGATTCATGTAGCACATAATTCTGGTTAGATACTCTCTATGGGAATGATCCTTACTCGCACTACTGCATATAAACTTTACATGTATGTCTTTAAGTTACGTATGCGGGTTCAATAAAATACGCCTGCCAAACAATGACGTCACCCATGCCACAACAAAATAACATGGTCACATACGGAGAGAATCTATAAGAGATATGATTCTCTAATAATGATCCCATAATAGTCAAACTAAAGGAAATATCTTCTTCCCTAACATAAAGGATTCCCTTTCCTAACAGGAAAGAACTTCTTCCTTGATATCCTTAACTTTCTCTCTATAAAAGGGGGAGAGCAATCCTTCCCCAAGGGGAACATAATCATAACTCTGACCTAGGGTTTCTCACAAGGGGATTCTCCCTTCTCTCTATTCTTCTCCCCTCTTCCCCTTGTCCTCTCTCTTTCCCACCGCCATCTCCAGACCTTCAGAGACTTGGCCTCCATAGCCTTACCATGGTGATTATAGTGGGTTCCACATGTCCCCAGGCATACGTGGACCTCACCATGGGCTTGGCTTGGGTTCATCCTGACCCAGGTCATAGGCGAATTCGTGGGCTATGAGTTCATTGCACACCTTAGCGGGTGTTGCTTCATCGCATGTTTAGGTGGGCTTGGGGCTCTCAGAAGGGTTTAGCTATGGTTTCTTTGGGTTCTGATGCTAACTTGCCTCAGTGAACCATGGGTTTATCATGATTATTGTGATACATATTGCGAGTTCATAGCAAGGATGTTGGTGTGTTGCAGGTTCATCGCAGCGTAGGGGTTGGTTGTGAACTGCTCGCATGCATTTTTGTGGTGTCAATCTTGATGTTTGGTGTTCTCTAAGGGTCTGATGGAGCGCCACATACCTACAATTACTTATGTGTTTGGTGTATTCTATCATCGTACCTTCAATGTCTGCGATACTTGTTTAGATTGTGAAGCGTCCTTTTGTAATGAAACTACTACATTGTCTTTTTTTGGAGATAGCCCGGCGAAATAGTTTTGGTTCATTCATGGATGCAGTTTCATTGAGAGAAAAGGTTCAATTATTTCATTCGAAGTATGTGATTCAAAGATACACTCATATTTGTAGAAATATATCTATACTTTCAAAACATTTAGCAACAGTTACAGATTGCAATAAGATTACCTACTCCTTCTAGCAAATTCGAATATCATATTATGAATCACAATTTGTTTATAAAATCATACCTCGGGTGAAAGAATGGTAGGATCCATCTAATGGACGCCAAGAAAGGTGCGGAATGGGGGTGAATTTCAAAAAAAATTCCTACCTTCTTCCAACTGGGAATCATATTCCCTAAATTTAGAATACATTATTCAAAGATCCTACTTGAACCATAAACAAACTAGATCTGAACCAAAAGGAAACAGGAAGGATTATACCTGATCCAGAGAAATAATATCTCCCAAAGTTGGTGTTCACGCCCAAAGAAGTAACCAAGATCCGCTCTTGCTGAAGATGACACAGTTGTGGATGGAACGGAACCAGCAGGGTGCGTCCTACACACTGGATTCTTCACAAAAACCCTCTGGAAACCTTGAACACTGAATCATAGTGTCTTTCTTGCAATATTATTGTCAAGAACTGTTTTCTTGACTTCCTGTTGCTGCAAAGATCCAATCTTCCAACAGGTAGTGGCGGCGGCTAAAGGAGGAGAAGTCCAGGGACGAAGAGGGCAGAATTGTCTCTTCTCTCTGGTGTTTGTGAGAGATCAAATCTCAGATTGCAGGATGTGTTTCTTGCTTTCTCAAACCCCCTAGTTCGAAATCTGATATTTCTGCTAGGGTTTTCTCCTCTTTCTTCTTGATTAAGAAACCTCCCAATATTTTGGGAGTTATCCCAATCCAAATCAGTATTTGGATAGAGTTTAATCTTAATCCTATCTGCAGATTTAGTTAACTCCTAATCTTATCAGGAGGTACCAGATTCAAATCTAATTTGAATTTGGTCTCTTAGAGTGGATAAGGTCAAAGACCCAATCCTTTTACTAACACTAATCTCAGATTCGCCCTATGAACTGGTGATCATATTAGCCCAGTTCGAAATGGGCTTTTAGCCCATTAAGTGTTCAGTATTTAACTAGTTTCCAACCTGCTGCCCAAGCATTGATGTATGGCTTCTTTGTATGGTGTGGGACCCAAGCATTGGTCTACAAACCAGCCACATTGGTTCGGCCCAGCCTTTATTACAAGGCCCAGCCAAATTCACTGAAAGACTCAGTGACCCCCTTGAGCCCATCACATGGACCCTATGGGCCCAACACTTACATTAAGTGGTCCCTGGGCCAAGCCATCTTATAAAAACCCAGGGACTATGGGCAGGTGCAAGATTAGTCCATCAGGTATTATCCTAAATGGTCTTACACTTAACCTCTCAGCCCTTAATGATCAAGCACTGCCAGACAAGAGAAGACCTCTCTCTCGGTTGTAAGGAACAGTGCCACACTCTCTACTCACATGGATCATAGGAATTAAAACCTTTTGCAAATCTTTTGAAACCGTATATATATATATATCTTATTTTGCAAAACAAAATTCCAACGAGTGAAATCAACTACCGGCAGTTTGGTTTCCATCAGAGAGAGTGCATTACCGATCATTACCATTGTCCGACAAAAGGGGCTGATCCTGTCACTATGAGCACTCACTCAGATGAATTCTCAGACTGCCCCAACATGTCCAGGTTTGACCCCCACTAAGGATCTCACTGATTGACACATCAAAGACAGCTCGATCCGACACCTAGTGATGTGTCATAATCGAGTCTAGGGGTTAGGTGTAACTTTCTAGTTTTGCCCATCTGTCTCTAAGGTCTAGGGCAATACTGGAAATCTGGTCCGGTTCAAGGGTTCAAGCAATCCCATACTGCATGTGCCTTGGGTCTTACCTTGATGGCCGAAACAAGCCATCCCAACACTTGGTGGCACACCAGTATCAGCCTTGGCAGGATAAATCTCCCCAGACTTATCCAATTGCTGTGAATATTTAAAACTAACACAAGTTTCTATAAGTGTCCAATTTTAGGGTCTTACACAGAATTATACCAAACAACATGAATCAAATATGCACTTTAATTTATTTCCACTAAATAACAAAAGTACATCAAATCCAATTGAAGCTAAGGGCATACAAGACTGCTTAACAACTTCCACTTGCACTTAGGTCCAATCTGGTACAAGCCAGAGTCCTATACTTTCCACGTGTTTCTCAAACACCTTCTGTGTCAGCAGCTTAGTCAATGGGTCTGCCACATTATCCATTGATGCTACCTTCTGAATTAGGACGTCCCCTCTACCAACAATCTCTCGTAGTACATGGTACTTCCTCTCGATGTGCTTTGACTTTGAGTGGGCCCGAGGCTCTTTAGCCAGGGCGATCGCTCCATTATTGTCACACAACAACGGGATGGGTGATGTGCTGGAAGGAATCACTCCCAATTCGTGTATGAATTTCTTCATCCACACGACTTCCTTGGACGCCATAAAGGTTGCGGAATGGGTGGGCGAATTTCAAAAATTTACTACCTTCTCCCAACTGGGAATCATATTCCCTAAGTTTAGAATACAATATTCAAGGATCCTACTTGAACCATAATCAAACCAGATCTGTACCACAAGATAAATGGGAGGAATATACCTGATCCGGAGAAGCAGTATCTCCCAAAGTTGGTGTTCACGCCCAAAGAATGCTCCAACATCCGTTCCTGCTGAAGATGACACAGCTGTGGATGGAACAGAACCAGCAGGGTGCGTCCTACACACTGGATCCTTCACAAGAATCCTCTGGAAACACTAAACACTGAATCCTTTTCAGTCTTTCTTGCAAGACTGATGTCAAGAACAGATTTCTTAACTTTCTTTTCTGCAAAGATCTAATCTTGCAATGGCAGATGGCGGCGGCAGGAGGAGATCTCCAAAACGAAAAAGGCTGAACTGCTTTTTCTCTTTTTCTGGAGAGTATGAGATCTGATCTGAATTCGCAGGAACCTTTCTTGCGATTTTTTTTGGTTCGAAATCTCCTCCTTTCTTCTTGATTAAGAAACCTCCTTATTAGGAGTTATCCCAATCCAAATCAGTATTTGGATAGGGGATAATCTTAATCCTTTCTGCAGATAGAGTTAGCTTACTCCTGATCTTATCAGGAGGTTATCAGATTCAAATCTAATTTGAATTTGGTCTCTAAGAGTGGATAAGGCTAAAGGCCCAATCCTTTTACTAACTTTAATCTCAAATTCGCCCCAAGGATGGGTGATCATATCAGCCCACCTCGAAATGGGCTTCTGGCCCATTAAGTGTTTAGTGTCTAATTACATTCCAATTTGCTGCCCAGTTGGGCTTCTTTGTATGGCGTGGGACCCAAGCATTGATCTACACACCAGCCACATGGGTTCGGCCCAGCCTCTAAAACAAGGCCCAGCCGAATTCACTGAAAAACTCAATGAACCCCTTGAGTCCATCATATGGACCCTATGGGCCCAACACTTACATTAAGTGGTCCATGGGCCAAGCCATCTTATAAAAACCCAGGGACTGTGGGCAGGTGCAAGATTAGCCCATCAGGTATTATCCTCAATGGTCTTACACTTAACCTCTCAGCCCTTAATGATCAAGCACTGCCCGACAAGAGAGGACCTCTCCCTCGGCTGCAAGGAATAGTGCCGCACTCTCCTCTCACATGGATCCCGGGAATTAAAACCATTTGCAAACAATTCGAAACCGTACATATATATATAAATATATTAATTTTGCAAAATAAAATTCCAACGATTGAAATCAACTGCCGGCAGTTTGGTTTCCATCAGAGAGAGTGCATTCCCGATCATTACCCTTTGTCCGACAAAGTGGCTGATTCTGTCACTATGATCACCCACTCAGATGAATTCTCAAACTGCCCCAACATACCCAGGTTTTGATCCCCGCTAAGGATCTCACTGATTGGCATATCAAAGGCAGCCTGATCCAACACCTAGTGAAGTGTCATAATCGAGTCTAGGGGTCAGGTGTAACTTTCCAGTTTTGCCCATCTATCTCCAAGGTCCAGGGCAATACTGGAAATCTGGTCCGGTTCAAGGATTCAAGTAATCCCATACTGCATGTGCCTCGGGTCTTACCCTGGTGGCTGAGACAGGCCATCCCAACACTTGGTGGCACACCAGCATCAGCCTTGGCAGGATAAATCTCCCCAGACTTATCCAACGGCTGTGAACATTTAAAACTAACATGAGTCTCTATAAATGTCCAGTTTTAGGGTTTTACACAGAATTAAACCAAACAACATGAATCAAACATGCACTTTATTTATTTCCACTAAATAACAAAAGTACATCAAATCTAATTGAAGCTAAGGGCATACAAAACTGTCTAACAGCTCCCACTTGCACTTAGGTCCAATCTGGTACAAGCCGGAGTCCCATACTTTCCACGTGTTTCTCAAACACCTTCTGTGCCAGTGGCTTAGTCAATGGGTCTGCCACATTATCCGCTGATGGTACCTTCTGAATCAGGACGTCCCCTCTATCAACGATCTCCCGCAGTACATGGTACTTTCTCTCGATGTGCTTCGACTTCTAGTGAGCCCGAGGCTCTTTAGCCTGGGCGATCGCTCCATTGTTGTCACACAACAACGGGATGGGAGATGTGCTGGATGGAATCGCTCCCAATTCGTGTATGAACTTCTTCATCCACTCGGCTTCCTTGGCAGCTTCACTTGCGGCAATGTACTCAGCCTCGGTTGTGGAGTATGTAGTGGACCCCTGTTTGCTGCTTTTCCAGCAAACAGCACACGATCCTATCATGAAAACATACCCAGATGTAGACTTTCTATCATCTGGATCTGACTGGAAATCGGCATCGGTATACCCTAGAACTTGCAGTGAACTACCATCGAATACCAGACAAAACTCTTTTGTCCTTCGAAGGTATTTGAGTATTTTCTTCACAGCAGTCCAATGCTCCTGCCCTGGGTTTGCCTGGAATCTGCTTACCACACTCACCGCCTGAGCAATGTCCGGGCGAGTGCACAGCATGGCATACATGATGCTCCCTACGGCTGAGGCATAGGGAACATCTCTCATGCTCTCAATCTCCTCAGAAGTCTTGGGAGACATCTTCTTGGAGAGAGTGACTCCGTGCCGGAAAGGAACGTTTCCTTTCTTGGAGTTCTCCATGCTGTACCTCTTGACAATTTTGTCAATATAAGCAGCCTGGGATAATCCAATTATCCGCTTCGATCTATCTCTATAGAGTCGAAGACCCAGTATGTATGAAGCTTCTCCAAGATCTTTCATGGAGAACTGTTGCGATAGCCATACCTTGACCGAAGTCAACATTCCTACATCATTCCCAATGAGTAGGATATCGTCCACGTATAACACCAAAAGGGTGATCTTATCCCCACTGGACTTCCTGTAAACACAGGGCTCATCCGGATTCTGCTCAAAGTCAAACGTTTTGATTGCAGAATCAAAACGGATGTTCCAACTCCTAGAAGCCTGCTTAAGTCCATATATGGATCTATTAAGTTTACATACCATGTGTTCCTGACCAGCAGCAATGAAGCCTTGGCTGCTGCATGTAGATATCTTCACTAAGATCTCCATTCAGGAACGCGGTTTTGACATCCATTTGCCAAATCTCATAGTCATGGTACGCTGCTACAGCTAGCAGGATCCTAATGGATTTAAGCATGGCCACGGGCGAAAAAGTTTCCTCATAGTCGATGCCTTCTTTCTGAATATACCCTTTCGCCACTAAGCGAGCTTTAAAGGTCTCAATCCTGCCATCGGGGCCCTTCTTCCTCTTGTAGATCCATTTGCAACCAATTGCTTTTACCCCGGGGGCGGATCCACTAGAGTCCAGACTCCATTGGTCTCCATTGAGTCCATTTCAGCTCTCATGGCCTCCACCCACTTCTGGGAGTCTATGTCTAACATAGCTTCCGCGTAAGTCACGGGATCCTCTTCACTAGTCAAGGTTTCCACCAGGTAACTATCCTGGTCATAACCATATCGGACTGGTGGTTTGGATACCCGGGTGGTTCTTCTAGGTTGGTAATTACCTGGAATTTGTGGGACATCTCCCACTGCTCCTGAGCTCTCCTCATCAAGAATTATTTCCTGACGATGGGTGTCCAGGATGTAATCGGATTCTAAGAACTGGGCGTTTCGACTACAGAACACTTTCTGCTCACTCGGGTCATAGAATAGATAACCCACCGAATCCTTTGGGTAGCCTATAAACAGGCAACGACTGGTTTTAGATTCCAATTTGTCCACACTTGTTCTTTTAACGTGTGCAGGACAACCCCAAATCTTCAAGTGTCTTACACTTGGCTTCCTTCCGGTCCAAATTTCATATGGAGTTTTCGGAACTGATTTGGTTGGAACCCGATTCAGCACGTAGATAGCAGTCTCTAATGCGTATCCCCAAAAGGATGTGGGTAATTGTGAGCGTACGAGAAGTGACCGGACCATGTCCAACAAGGTCCTATTCCTCCTCTCTGAAACACCGTTGAGTTGAGGTGTAGCAGGAGGAGCTAATTGTGACACTATCCCATTGGCCTTTAAGTAGTCCCTGAATTCGTCAGAGAGATACTCGCCACCTCGATCTGATCGAAGGGCCTTAATTTCTCTCCCTAACTGTTTCTCGACTTCCTGTCTGAACTCTTTGAACTTTTCAAATGATTCAGACTTATGTCTCATTAGGTACACGTAACCATATCGTGAAAAATCATCTGTAAAGGTGATGAAGTACACGTGTTGATTCCGTGTCCTAACACTCAGGGGACCACATACATCAGTATGTATTAGGTCAAGTGTGTCTTCAGATCTTTCAGGCTTACCGTCAAATGGCCGCTTAGACATCTTACCTTGAAGGCAAGGTTCACAAGTGGGAAGATTTTCTACAGTTAGAAAATCCAAAGGACCATCCTTTACCAACCTTGTGATTTGATATGGCCAAGTCGATAATGCCAGAGGCACGTGGGACTTACTGTATCACGATTCCTTTTCTTGGGATTTTTGACCGACGAAGTTTCGGTTAAGTTAGTTTCCAAAGAAGGATGTAGAACATAGAGACCATTCTCTAGTTCCCCGCATGCGATGAATTTATTATTCCGTTTAACAGTAATCATATTACTAAAATAAACAGTATATCCATCAGCACACAGTTTTGAAACAGAAATTAAATTTCTTCTCAAGTTCTGTACATAAAGACAATCTTTAAGTACAAGCATTCTTTCTTTAAAAACTAATTCTACGGTTCCTATTGCCGCTGCTGCAACACTTGCAGTTGTTCCCAACACTTTGAACCCCTGCAGTGAGTTACACGCATGAGTTGAAGCCCCGGAGTCAACACACTAGGACCCAGAAGTAACTAACATGTTAGTTTCTATGACACAAGTTTCGATGTTACCTTTCTTAGATTCCAGGTAGGTAGGACAATTCCTCTTCCAGTGGCCGGTCTGCTTGCAGAAGTGACAGACATCAGATGCCTTGTTCTTCTTCTGCTTCTCAGGATTGGCAGCCTTCTTCTGAGGCTTCTTTGCCTTTCTCTTTTTCTTGCCCGATTTGTTAGTTTCAGCAAGCATAACTATAGGCTCATCCTTCTTGAGTAGATCCTCGGCTCTCTGCAACATATTGCTGAGTTCCTAGACGCTGACATTCAGCTTATTCATATTGTAGTTCATTGTGAACGCATTGAAGGAAGAGGGCAATGAATTGAGGATGGCATCCACTTGCGTGCCAAGATCTAGCCCAGATCCAAGAGCTTCAAGTTCGTTAATGTAACCCATCATCCGAAGACAATGGTCATGAACTTTCTGCCCTTTGGTCATCTGCGCGGTCATGAACAATTTCAGGACCTTCTGTCGAGTAGAACGGTTCTGCTCTTCATACATTGTTCTTAGACTTTCCAATATGTCCTTGGCTAGTTTGATCTGATCGAACTGCCTCTGTATTGAGTTGTCTAATGAGGCAACGACAAAGTAGCGGGCTAGGGAGTTCTTATCCTCCCACTCTTGGTAGTCCCTCCTACGGGCCTCAGAAGCCCTATCACCCGGATGTTCCGGTGCAGGATTTTTCACCACCTTGTCTAACTTTTCAGAAGTTAGGACCAGCATAAGATTTCTGTACCAGTCGGCATAGTTTGGGCCCTTTAGCTTGTTATCATCTAGAAGCTTTGCAAATTGACCGTTTGCCATTTTCTGATAAAATAGCAAAATCATTAGTCCACAACCTTAGTTTGATTCATGTTACCTACATAGATATGGCTTTTAATCTATGTTCCATTCCCATTTGTTCATCTCTGAGATTTCTCTCCTTTCTCAGTGACGGAGACGACGAAATGTCTCTGGAAATGTGGGAAATCACATGGGGTGCGTGAAGCCAACTGTTTCAGCTGCATAACCTCACCACCTTTCTGTGACGGATCATATCCACTCATCAAATGAGTTTCCCTTTGGCCTCTATCAGACAAGGTTTAGAGCCGTTTTTAGGTAATTCTGTCCAGTGAGTGCTTACCCATCATATTCAGGTTACGCCAAGGTACCGTGAGAGAGTTCCCATTTTCTGGTGAAGCCCCTCCCACATCGGTCTATGACGCCCCTATCATCTTATGAAACACTCTAATAGATCCAACAGCAAATGGATATCCCAATTTTATGGTGCGTTTCCTCATTACTGAAGGACCCATCATTGTGCTAATGACGGAAGGCCTTTAGAGAGTCCATCATATGGGTCTCCCTATCACATGCATTCATATTTGCTAGAGGGAACAAAAACGCCCTAGTTTTAATTTAGGTCAAACTAGAGTGGCTCCCACTGACTTTCATAAATTCAGATTTCTGGTGGGCCTTAATCGGCTAGGGGTTCCGTACGCATCCCTTTTCAGGGTTGTGGGGCCCACCAAACAAAGAGGGGTCATCCAATGACCTTGAAGGACACCATGGCAATGATGTGCATTCAGCCATGGTGTGCGCAAGAGCCACTAACGAGTCTTCATGGGCCAAGTACTTATGGCCCATGGTCGCAGCACATCAAACATCCAAACATCACATGTAAAGGAGGAATTGATCCAATCAATTAACTGCTGTAAAGCCCATTGAATAGCCCATTTAAAATCTAAGTCATTAACAATTAATGACTACTAGGTGTATGGGCTGAATCGTAGATAGCAGTTCGGCCCATACAGCTCATCTCACAGTAATGGGCCTTTTGCAGTTTTAACCCTTTAAAACTGGGATTTACAGGTGGGCCGAATTAATCCTTGTAATTGAACATCAGATTTGGAACAGCAAGTGTGAGAAATACAGACTAAAAAATAGTCCCTATCGAACCCCAGATTCGGTCCAAACAGTTTTGGTCCAATCTAGTCCGAGAGGATCCAAAACTGATTTTCAATTCAAGAATTAATTCATGAAAGATCTGAAATTAATAATTTTGATTTCAAACAATCACAAATCAAACTATGGACTGTTCGCACCACCTGCAAAACAGAGGTTAATCACAAGGGTTGCAGTTTCACAAACTGCAAATCGCAGAAAGCGATTTCTCCAACTGTAAATCTCCAGTGCCGCCTTCTTCTTCCTTCTTCTTTAATCAAGAAAAATAACAGAAATCCTATTTCTATTAATTACATTCTTGATCAAATCCTATACATTCAGTCTAAAAATAAAAAAAAAATATTTACAAACCGAATATAAATAAATAGAAAGAAAAAAGGGTGCGCAGACTATCTGCGCCAAATCTGCACTGTGATCTCCAGGTTCGAATAGTCCATTAAATCAAAATAAATAAAGAACAATTCTAAATAAATTTTGGATTTAATAAAATTAATTTCAGATCAATCGCCCTTAACAAGAAACAGTTTCTTGAAATAAAGAAAACAATCTGCGCAAATCCTGAAAAAACACCTTCTATCCATCTGCGCAGGGTCAGATCTGATTTTCTTTTGGTTCAACATTCGAACCTGTGGCTCTCATACCACTGAAAGAAGGGTAGGATCCATCTAATGGACGCCATAAAGGTTGCGGAATGGGTGGGCGAATTTCAAAAATTTCCTACCTTCTCCCAACTGGGAATCATATTCCCTAAATTTAGAATACAATATTCAAGGATCCTACTTGAACCATAATCAAACCAGATCTGTACCAAAAGATAAATGGGAGGAATATACCTGATCCAGAGAAGCAGTATCTCCCAAAGTTGGTGTTCACGCCCAAAGAATGCTCCAAGATCCATTCCTGCTGAAGATGACACAGCTGTGGATGGAACAGAACTAGCAGGTGCGTCCTACACACTGGATCCTTCACAAGAATCCTCTGGAAACACTAAACACTGAATCCTTTTCAGTCTTTCTTGCAAGACTGATGTCAAGAACAGATTTCTTGACTTTCTTTTCTGCAAAGATCTAATCTTGCAATGGCAGATGGCGGCGGCAGGAGGAGATCTCCAAAATGAAAAAGGCTGAACTGCTTTTTCTCTTTTTCTGGAGAGTATGAGATCTGATCTGAATTCGCAGGAACCTTTCTTGCGATTTTTTTTTGTTCAAAATCTCCTCCTTTCTTCTTGATTAAGATACCTCCTTATTAGGAGTTATCCCAATCCAAATCAGTATTTGGATAGAGGATAATCTTAATCCTTTCTGCAGATAGAGTTAGCTTACTCCTGATCTTATCAGGAGGTTACCAGATTCAAATCTAATTTGAATTTGGTCTCTAAGATTGGATAAGGCTAAAGGCCCAATCCTTTTACTAACTTTAATCTCAAATTCACCCCAAGGATGGGTGATCATATCAGCCCACCTCGAAATGGGCTTCTGGCCCATTAAGTGTTCAGTGTCTAATTACATTCCAATCTGCTGCCCAGTTGGGCTTCTTTGTATGGTGTGGGACCCAAGCATTGATCTACACACCAGCCACATGGGTTCGGCCCAGCCTCTAAAACAAGGCCTAGCCGAATTCACTGAAAAACTGAATGAACCCCTTGAGTCCATCATATGGACCCTATGGGCCCAACACTTACATTAAGTGCTCCCTGGGCCAAGCCATCTTATAAAAACCCAGGGACTGTGGGCAGGTGCAAGATTAGCCCATCAGGTATTATCCTCAATGGTCTTACACTTAACCTCTCAGCCCTTAATGATCAAGCACTGCCCGACAAGAGAGGACCTCTCCCTCGGCTGCAAGGAACAGTGTCGCACTCTCCTCTCACATGGATCCTGTGAATTAAAACCATTTGCAAACAATTCAAAACCGTACATATATATATAAATATATTAATTTTGCAAAACAAAATTCCAACGATTGAAATCAACTGCCGGCAGTTTGGTTTCCATCAGAGAGAGTGCATTCCCGATCATTACCCTTTGTCCGACAAAGTGGCTGATTCTGTCACTATGATCACCCACTCAGATGAATTCTCAAACTGCCCCAACATACCCAGGTTTTGATCCCCGCTAAGGATCTCACTGATTGGCATATCAAAGGCAGCCTGATCCAACACCTAGTGAAGTGTCATAATCGAGTCTAGGGGTCAGGTGTAACTTTCTAGTTTTGCCCATCTATCTCCAAGGTCCAGGACAATACTGGAAATCTGGTCCGGTTCAAGGATTCAAGTAATCCCATACTGCATGTGCCTCGGGTCTTACCCTGGTGGCTGAGACAGGCCATCCCAACACTTGGTGGCACACCAGCATCAGCCTTGGCAGGATAAATCTCCCCAGACTTATCCAACGGCTGTGAACATTTAAAACTAACACGAGTCTCTATAAATGTCCAGTTTTAGGGTTTTACACAGAATTAAACCAAACAACATGAATCAAACATGCACTTTATTTATTTCCACTAAATAACAAAAGTACATCAAATCTAATTGAAGCTAAGGGCCCCTTGCTCATTCAATGGAAATAATCTATGGCCGATTGAACCTCCAGTTTCGTATATGATTGGTAGGTTCGATCATGGTGGCAACTAACATAAATTGATTGTAAAAAAGTTTTCGATCTATGTTAGGAAAATATATGATCTGGTTTAAACGATCCGAGCTTGTGAGATCGCTGACCAGAATTGGGTCTCTCCCCTCTTAATGCTATTAATAGGTTAAATCCTAAGAGCTTGTTTAGGACTGCCTATTAATAAGGGAAGCAATCAAAGAGCTTGTTTTGGTTGTCTAATAATAAGAGTAGAGGCTGGCTGTTAGAGCTTGTTAATAGATATAACCAATTTATTCATAAACATATGAATCTAACTTTGCATCAAGGATCAATGCTAGGAATCAAAGCTGAACTTGTCCCTTCAACCGGAAACCATCTCCCATCGATTTAATCTTTGTTTTCTATTATTTTCTGCTATTTTTTTATTTTTGTTAACTTTACAACCCCCCTTAATCCATCTACTCAGAAATAAATCCACCCAATCCCTGTGGAGAACGACCTTGCTCATCACTATTTGCAAATTATTAACCCAGAGCAAGAATATTTATCTTTGGTTGGGTTCAATCGGCCAATGCTTTAATGGCCATCCTTCTTGTAGAGGGGCTGGCTCCTTGTTTACTGAAGAATTGTTGGAGCTTCGAGCCCTGCTCAAACCTCTCTATTAGCATTTCAGGTTGGTACTTGCCTGGTGCTCTAACCACATTGATACTTCCTCCCTAGGTATGGGCTAGGAGGGGGTTTGTTTCTACTTCTGTAGGATTCCTCTTTATGAAGTCATCTATTTTCACCTTCTACACAAACAATCTTCTCAAGGAGAAGTAGTCCATTAAGTCATGATTCGGTGATTGGTGGAAGTTGCATCATCTTCCTCCATGTCTTTCTTTTCCTAGATCAACTCTTGGTGGTGGGGGTGGTAAGTTGATCACTCTGTCTTCGACTAGTTTATTCAAAGTCATGATAACCTCTTCCTTGGTGTAGGGAAAAGGAGGGATCGGTAAATTATTCCTCTTGCCTTGGGGAATGTTTCAGTAGTAGGGCACCTACCTAGGTCCTCCATTGTTTTGGGGCTTCCGATTGACTGCATAGGCCTCGTTCTTTCCATATTCCCCCAAAGCTAGGGTAGATTGGGCCGAGGTATTTTTGACTGTGTGCACCATTCTCTCTACGCATCTCCACAATTGACTGAACATGTTGACTTCCACATTTTCAATGCTTATCCTATAGGCAAGCTGCATCCCTTATCCGCATTGCTTGATGAAGCTTTTCTCGGTAGTGTGCTCATCAAAGACGAAATGTGTCAACTTCTGAAACCTCATGACATAAGTCAGAAGGTCTTCCCCTATGTGTTGTTCCGTGTTACGCAAGTTGAACATTGTCAACTTCCTCTCCAAGGTGAACCATTTTGATAGGAATCTCTTGGCCAGTTCGGCCCATGAGTTAATGCTTCTAGTAGTAAGGTTGAAAAACCAAGCATATGCAAACCCTGCTAGAGACTTGGAAAACTCGCAGACCTTCAGGTCTCCATCAAGAGAAAAGGATCCGAGGGCATCTTCAAACTTGCTCACGTGTTCCTACAGGCTTCCTTTCTGCCCGTCATACTGTGGACACTGTTGAGGTGGAGTGTAATCGGTGGGATATGGTTTGTACAAGATTTGGTCAGAGTAGGGTTTCTGTAAAATGACCGTAGCTTGGGCTTGGTTATGGCTATCCACCACTAGCCCCTGAACATACTCTCTCAATTCATCCCAGATGAGTGGGACTTCTGTTACCATTTCTGCTAGGAGAACGACCCTAGACTACCCGATGGTGGACTGCCCTGCTTGTGTAGGTACTGGATTAGACCTGGTAAGTTGCTCCGGCATGATGGGAATAGGGTTGGAGATGTGATGGCTGGCAGGGATGTTTGTAGGAGTAGCAGCTGGGGTGAAGGGAGACTGCTCAGTCAGGGCTGACTGTTAGAGAAGGATATGCAGGGCGGCCCTTGTCTCATTCTGTATCTGCTCGATTTGGTCAAACCAGGCCTCAAACCGAGTCTCAAAATTGTAGACCTTATTCAAGAGGATTTCAATGTCGATCTTGTTGACTGTTTCTGTCTCGTACTAGTTTTCAACTTCTGGGTTGGTGTCCTCCGGGATGTTGCTATGCTCTTCAGGGATGGGTGAAAGGTTGATTCTGTGGGTGGCCATCTTTCGTCATCATGGTACTAACCAGAGATTCTAATGTAAGTAAGGTGGTTAGGCTTCATGGGAATGGTCCCCTTGAAAGATGAAAGAGGACAGGGTGCAGGTTTAGGGTTTGTAGGTTAGGGTGAATAGAGGTGATAAGGGAGCAGGGTAGGAAAATTGGATGATTCTAATAATGATCTTGTAATGGGATGGACTCTCATTTATAAGGAGAGATCCTGAGAAACCGAACGGAAGGTGTTAAAAGAGTTTGATTCCTATTAGGAAAGGGAATATTAGATCCGTTGTTGGTCATTAAGGAGCACCGCTAAGGTTTCGCTATGTTTCTTATGAGATCTGCCATGGACTAACTTTCCATTCGTCCGAGGATTCTCATAATTCATGTGTGCTACTTCCTTTCGTAACCTACTTAACTGATGTGGCATTGGTGACATCATTGTCTGGCAGGTGCAATCTTATTATTCCCACATGGCTCCTTACCACACGTGTGACCCAAATTGCACATGCAATTAATAATCAAGCCCGGTTTACAGTGATTCGCAGTTATGTAAAGGGTATTGGGTTCATCACAAAACCACGCACAGCTGAAGTTAATCACAGAACTTATGCGCATCTGAGGTTTATCGCAGAACCGTGCATGTCTAAACTTCATCCTAAGTTCACATTGGCCATAGTTTGTCCCGACTTGTATCGGGTACAAGTTCATCATAAACACTCGATGAGTTATAAGCTTATCGCAAACCATCGATGAGTTGTGAACTCATCACGAGCATCCATGTGGTACCAATTTGGTATCTTCTATATTCTGATGGTCTGAGTGAGCACAATGTACCTACAACAGGCTAAATGCAGTGTCACCTTAGCATGGTCACGATGCCTAAATCAAGGGGAAACCTTGACCTGGTTATCAAGTTGTGTTCATACATGTAGAGTTCACCAATCTGAGCTAAAGCTCCTTGTTCATCAATCCAGGACACCTCAACTCATATTCCTCGGGAATACAGTATGCCTCCCTAATTCGAGTCATGTCCCTAGGCATTAAGCTACATGAGGTGGTGGCAAAGTGGTCACCAAACCTCGGGGAATTGTTTGACTCCTCCTCGGACACAATCTCCACGTCGGCCTCATTGGTATCAATGACGTTAGCCCCTTGAAGAACCTCGACCACCATAACCTTGGCTCTCTCTTCACCTTTAGGATCGTGAGTGCAATAACCTTTAACTTAGGCCCTGACTAAGACTTACTACTAAAAGAACTAGTAAAACAGGAAGAAAAAGAAGAAGAGGACAAAGAAGAGACATCTTACTGAAGTGATGATTACAGAGCACCTAATGAACTAAACCAAGATCGATCATTACTGAGCACCAGCCGAACTCCCAAGCTTGCATCCACTAAAAATGACAAAGTGAATGGATCAACCTTCATCCTTAAATAGAGGGAGCCATGGCCAAGATTGAGTTTGATCAATGGCCTAGATGCATTGCCAGGCACCGCATGCTGTAACCTTGTGAAGACAAAACGACATAATGGCTAGCTTGTACAAGTGGTGGGTCAATTAGTCCAATTTGGTCCATCAATCCAATTCGACCAAGCTTTGACCAACAAAAAATTAGTTAAAGTTCTTTATCTGAGAGCTCTAGAAACTCTTCCTCTCAACCATGGCTGAGCACTTCACTCCTGTACTTCGAAATTGGGGGAGTGGTGTTTGGGTGGTGCCCTATCTGGCCGAAGCTGCGATGTATTAGCTTCCATAACTGATGTATTTGGGCCCCGTTAAAACATGCCTTTATGGCTGCATCACCAAAGACCTTGCACAGAAGCAAATTCTGACACGAACAAGGAGACATGCCTCAGTTGGGAAGGAAGAGCCTTCAAGAACCTCGGTGGGTGGCCTCATCCCGACAATCCAACGTACCACATCATGGACACTCACCTATTTAAAGACATCTTCCTTTCGATGTAATGACTTCTACTCTTGATTTCTCTACACTCTTGCTCTTAGATTATTCTCCTCTGTTTGAACCAGCTCACCACTCGCAACTCATCCCAACCAATTTCATCTCCTATTATTGACTTGAGTGTTAGGAGTGCCTTTCTAGGAAGCAACTCCTCAGGTCTCTGATTATTTTTGTGGTTGCAAATCGCCTCGATGCACGACTTCATCCTTGAAAGAATGGTAGGATCCAACCATTGGATGCCAAGAAGGGTGCGGAATGGGGGGCGAATTTCAAAAAAATTTCCTACCTTCTTCCAACTGGGAATCATATTCCCTAAATTTAGAATACATTATTCAACGATCCTACTTGAACCATAAACAAACCAGATCTAAACCAAAAGGAAACAGGAAGGATTATACCTGATCCGGAGAAATAATATCTCTCAAAGTTGGTGTTCACGACCAAAGAAGTAACCAAGATCCGCTCCTGATGAAGATGACACAACTGTGGATGGAACGGAACCAGCATGGTGCGTCCTACACACTGGATTATTCACAAGAATCCTCTGAAAACCTTAAACACCGAATCCTTTTGTCTATCTTGCAAGACTATTGTCAAGAACTGCTTTTTGACTTCCTGTTGCTGCAAAGATCCAATCTTCCAACAGGTAGTGGCGGCGGCTGAAGGAGGAGAAGTCCAGGGACGAAGAGGGCAGAACTGTCTCTTCTCTCTGGAGTCTGTGTGAGATCAAATCTAAGATTGCAGGATGTGTTTCTTGCATACTCAAACCCCTAGTTCGAAATCTGATATTTCTGCTAGGGTTTTCTCCTCTTTCTTCTTGATTAAGAAACCTCCCAATATTTTGGGAGTTATCCCAATCCAAATCAGTATTTGGATAGAGTTTAATCTTAATCCTATCTACAGATTAAGTAAGTGAACTCCTGATCTTATCAGGAGGTTACCAGATTCAAATCTAATTTGAATTTGGTCTCTTAGAGTGGATAGGGTCAAAGACCCAATCCTTTTACTAACACAAATCTTAGATTCGCCTTATGAACTGGTGATCATATCAGCCCAGTTCGAAATGGGCTTTTGGCCCATTAAGTGTTCAGGGTTTAATTATTTTCCAACCTGCTGCCCAGTTGGGCTTCTTTGTATGGTGTGGGACCCAAGCATTGATCTACACACCAGCCACATGGGTTTGGCCCAGCCTTTATTAAAAGGCCCAGCCGAATTCACTGAAATACTCAGTGACCCCCTTGAGCCCATCACATGGACCCTATGGGCCCAACACTTACATTAAGTGGTCCCTGGGCTAAGCCATCTTATAAAAACCCAGGGACTGTGGGCAGGTGCAAGATTAGCCCATCAGGTATTATCCTAAATGGTCTTACACTTAACCTCTCAGCCCTTAATGATCAAACACTACCCGACAAGAGAAGACCTCTCTCTCGGCTGCAAGGAACAATGCCGCACTCTATACTCACATGGATCCCGGGAATTAAAATCTTTGGCAAATCTTTTAAAACCGTACATATACATATATAAATATATATATATATATATCTCTTATTTTTGCAAAACAAAATTCCAACGATTGAAATCATTTGCCGGCAGTTTGGTTTCCATCAGAGAGAGTGCATTCCCGATCATTACCATTGTTCGACCAAGGGGCTGATCCTGTCACTATGACCACTCACTCAGATGAATTCTCAGACTGCCCCAACATGTCCAGGTTTTGACTCCCACTAAGGATCTCACTGATTGACACATCAAAGACAGCCCGATCTGACACCTAGTGATGTGTCATAATCGAGTCTAGGTGTCAGGTGTAACTTTCCAGTTTTGCCCATATGTCTCCAAGGTCTAGGGCAATACTGGAAATCTGGTCCGGTTCAAGGGTTCAAGCAATCCCATACTACATGTGCCCTGGGTCTTACCCTGATGGCCGAAACAAGTCATCCCAACACTTGGTAGCACACCAGTATCAGCCTTGGTAGGATAAATCTCCCCAGACTTATCCAATGGCTGTGAACATTTAAAACTAACACAAGTTTCTATAAGTGTCCAATTTTAGGGTCTTACACAGAATTATACCAAACAACATGAATCAAACATGCACTTTAATTTATTTCCACTAAATAACAAAAGTACATCAAATCCGTTTGAAGCTAAGGACCTACAAGACTGTCTAACAATCCTTTCATGTCAGCCTCATTCATTTGATAAAATGTTATTTATTGCATTTTTTATTTGGCAAACCTTGAATCGAACAACATCAATTTCAACGGCCGTACCCTCATTTTTTTGGGGGACAAATGGGTCCTCTCCTTATTTCTCAGCCACTCCTCAATGATCGCTTCTTTTTCTGGACCATAAAATCTTGTTCTCTGTATGTTATTTGTTCTAAATAGATCCACAACTTCAGCTTTGGTGCAGATTGTAGCCTTGCATTCCGTAGCATATGCCAATCGTTTGTACGACAGCATTCCATCAGTTGTGAACCTTTACCTTTATGAAACCATTTTGTGGTAGTAGAATAAAATAAAAGAAATTGGAAAAAAACCATAACAACTTTGAGATAATAGAAAGTTACCACCCTAAGCCATATTAGAAAGTCTAGAAAAACCTTAAGAACTTTGAGACAAGGAAAAGATGCTTGCTTCTGACAAAAGAGTATGGTTTGTACAAGATTCGGTGTAGTCAGTGGGATATGGTTTGTAGTCTCTTAGTTCGTCCCGGATGAGTGGGATTTCTGTTACCGTTTCCGCTTGATTTGGTCCGGTTAAGGGTTTCAAGAAAACCCATACTGCTTGTTCCTCAGGTCTCACCCTGGCAGCTGAGAGAATCCACCCCAACCCACTTGGTGGCACATCAGTGTCAGCCTTGGAAGGATAAACTTCCCTAGCATCTGTTGCCACCTCGAGCTCTTGCGATCAACCAGCGGAATAACCAGCGTTAGAATAGTCATCAGAACGACCGGCACCACCATTTGCAGATCGACCAGCACAAATGTCCATAGAACGATTGGCACTGCCACCAATAGAATGACCAATAGCAAAGTGACCAGCAGCAGCCCACTGTGAGGAGTAGGGACATGGCCTCAAACCCGTCCTACCACCTCGACAACCGAGACCCATCCCCTATGTAGGATAACACCAAGGCTATGACTCCAACGAACACAGAGGCCAACAATACCAATGAAGTGATAAAGAAGAGATGCCATAGACGCATACGTCGCATGACCATAAAGAGTAGTGTTGCCCCTACCATAAAGGCTGAGATGGAGAAGAGAGAAGAAGTCAGCTCGGTCACTGTCCAACTGACCTCGATTCCATTGAGTCAGCCTTCCCCATTGGGACCAGAGATCCTCGCAGCTCCATGACCAAAGAACTTCAAAGTGCTCGCCCTGGAGACATGTGATGGAATGAATGATCTTAATGATCATAGCGATAGATTCCAGTCTTTGATGCTGCTTCATGGGGCAGATGATGCTTGCCTCTGTATGGCCTTCTCTAAAACCTTTAGAGGTACGATGAGATTGTGGTACTGATTAGAATAAAATTTGTCATATGTTTATCCTTCAATATTCAGAATTTTACACTTAATTGGTACCTAATTGGACTCATTACTCTTGTATTTTGATTCAGGGCAAGCAAGAAGGTGATTGGAAGAAAACAAGGTTAATCGAATGTTTTTGTACAGTTTCGGCACCGATCAGCGATATGGGCCTAAATCTCAACTCCGAACTCCGATTGGGATATTTCAAGAAGCACTGGAAAGATAAGGAAAAGGCTCACAACTTTTATGTTTTGGGTTTTGGCAGAATCGGTCCGCATCGAAGACGAATTCGGGCCCAAAGTCAGAGCAATTTCGCAGCAAGGCCCATTTCACAAGCTGAAGCCCATTTCGCAGAGAGTCTTGAAGCAAGCCCGAATTGTTAAAGAAGCCCAGTTCGAATTCAAGATCCAAGAGTCCCATTAGAATAGAAGTTGAATGTAATCTCAATAAAAGAGTTTTACCAGATTTAAATTCTCAAATTGTAATTCTATAAATATAAGAGATAAGATTTAGATAGGATAAGTTCAAATTAGACTAGGACTTTCCAGTTTGAGGATAATCTCCTTAAGGGAGTTGGAGAGCAGCCCTCTCCCCAAATCTATATAAAGGGGGGGGGGGGAGGTTGGACCAGCACCCAAGGCATCAATTCCTCCAAGAGAGCTTCAGTCTTCAGAGAGAGAAATCAGCAACCAAGGAGGAAGAAGCAAGAGTTCGCCCCCCTTTCTCATCTAGAAGCTGTGTTTTCATCATGAAGTGTGTAAGTTTTTATTTCTGGTTGAAGGGTTAGGGAAGCCTTGATTCTGTAATATTATGAGATCTAATTGATTTTTATTTTAGTTCATTGTTTATGGTTATTCATATGTTTTCTACTAATTAACTATGAGGATTATTTTTGTTGATTAAGCAAGAAGGGCCCCTTGCTCATTCAATGGAAATAATCTATGGTCGATTGAACCTCCAGTTTTGTATATGATTGGTAGGTTCGATCATGGTGGCAACTAACATAAATTGATTGCAAAAAAGTTTTCGATCTATGTTAGGAAAATATATGATCTGGTTTAAACGATCCGAGCTTGTGAGATCGCTGACTAGAATTGGGTCTCTCCCCTCTTAATGCTATTAATAGGTTAAATCCTAAGAGCTTGTTTAGGACTGCCTATTAATAAGGGAAGCAATCAAAGAGCTTGTTTTGGTTGTCTAATAATAAGAGTAGAGGCAGGCTGTTAGAGCTTGTTAATAGCTATAACCAATTTATTCATAAACATATGAATCTATCTTTGCATCAAGGATCAATGCTACGAATCAAAGCTGAACTTGTCCCTTCAACCAAAAGCCATCTCCCATCGACTAGTTTAAAAGGGAACTTGCCCTATTTACTTATACCTGAATTTAGGACTAGCTTAAAAGGGAATGACTTCAGAAAGGTCATGTACTCCTTAATTGTACCTCATTACTAGGTCCACAAGAATTTTCCCAAAGTATTGTTTCAATTGATTTCGAAAGAGTTTAGTGTTTTTTTTTTAGACGGAAATAAATACTACTTATCAGATCCTATACTCCCCCCCACACTTAATCTATGCATTGTTGAAATGTAAAGAAAAGGGGAAATAACTAAACTATAGATGCAAAAACAAGAAGAAAAAAAAACAAACTTCCCTATCATAAACCGGATCCTCTAACTTTTGTAGTTGCAACTTCCGGTGTCTTCCCCTTTCATCCATCATGGGTGGGTTCAAATTTGGAATAGGAGCCTGCAAAATAGAGGGTAAAAGTTTCCTGTCAGAAATCGGTAATATAATATAAGGAGCATTACCTGACTTTTGTAGCTCTGGAGAACCACTCAATGCTGCAACGGTTTCTTGCAATTTAGCACTCAAGGTTGACTCCTCTTTCTCAGGATGCTTAGTAATGGAAATTCTGAATCCCTCTTTCCCACCAAGTTCAAAAACTTCCTCCTTCTCTTGTTCCTCCTTGGATTTTGCAAAGCGGCTAGGAAAGGGTGGAGTTGTCACTATGGCTTGGGGTTGTTCACTGCTTGCTTCTTGAGTTTGGGGTGGAGGTGCTTCCTTTTCTATTTCTTCTTCAATTGTATTCTTAGGTACTTCCTTGCTAGGCCTATTTAGCTCCCTTCTGCTTCTTAAAGTGATTGCACTAGCATTTTGCTTAGGGTCGACCATGGTCTGGGAGGGTAGCCTTCCTGATACTTGAGATTCCATTCGACTCATAGCAGTTGCCAATTGGCTGACTTGATTCTCCAAGTTTCGGATGCTTGTCCTTGTCTCTTGTTGAAATTGTTGAATGTCAGTTGCAAGTGCTTTAACGACTTCATCTAGAGACATACCTGGGTTAGACGATGAATATTGTGGAACCGGTGGTCTAGACTGATATTGTTGGTGGAAGCCAAAGGGCTTGGCTTTGTAGCTAAGGTTAGGATGATCCCTCCATCCTGCATTTTAGGTATTTGAGTAGGGATCGTATCTCTTCTATGGGAAGCCTCCAACAGCATTGGCTTGTTCAAAGGGTTCATTTTGAAGTGTAGGGCACATGTCGGTTGGATGTCCCGTAGATGAACAAATCCCACAAGCCTTCACCATTTGCATGTTATCTCATTATCATGGTTTGCTGGAGGGTTAAGCCTATAGCCGAACTGTTGAGAGTTGGCCGCCATGTTTTCAATCTCGGGATCGTATTGGAGCTCACCTATATGAGAAGAACAAGGCACAAACCAAGAAAAAGGAAATAAATCTATTTAGGACACCAATCCCCGGCAATGGCGCCAAATTTTTGGTGGGTGCCGAACCCAACCAAAGATAAATATTCTTGCTCTGGGTTAATAATTTGCAGATAGTGATGAGCAAGGTCATTCTCCACAGGGATTAGGTGGATTTATTTCCAAGTAGATGGATTAAGGGGGGTTGTAAAGTTAACAAAAATAAGAAAATAGCAGAAAATAACAGAAAACAAAGATTAAATCGATGAGAGATGGCTTCTGGTTGAAGGGACAAGTTCAGCTTTGATTTGTAGCATTGATCCTTGATGCAAAGATAGATTCATATGTTTATGAATAAATTGGTTATAGCTATTAACAAGCTCTAACAACCAGCCTCTACTCTTATTATTAGACAACCAAAACAAACTCTTTGATTGCTTCCCTTATTAATAGGCAGTCCTAAACAAGCTCTTAGGATTTAACCTATTAATAGCATTAAGAGGGGAGAGACCCAATTCTGGTCAGCGATCTCACAAGCTCGGATCGTTTAAACCAGATCATATATTTTCCTAACATAGATCAAAAACTTTTTTTGCAATCAAATTATGTTAGTTGCCACCATGATCGAACCTACCAATCATATACGAAACTGGAGGTTCAATCGGTCATAGATTATTTCCATTGAATGAGCAAGGGGCCCTTCTTGCTTAATCAACAAAAATAATCCTCACAGTTAATTAGCAGAAAATATATGAATACCCATAAACAATGAACTAAAATAAAAATCAATTAGATCTCACAATATTACAGAATCAAGACTTCCCTAACCCTTCAACCAGAAATAAAAACTTACACACTTCATGATGAAAATGCAGCTTCTAGATGAGAAAGGGGGGCGAACTCTTGCTTCTTCCTCCTTGGTTGCTGATTTCCCTCTCTGAAGACTAAAGCTCTCTTGGTGGAATTGATGCCTTGGGTGCTGGTCCGCCCCCCCCGCTCCCTTTATATGGATTTGGGGAGAGGGCTGCTCTCCAACTCCCTTAAGGAGATTATCCTCAAACTGGAAAGTCCTAGTCTAATTTGAACTTATCCTATCTAAATCTTATCTCTTATCTTTATAGGATTACAATTTGAGAATTTAAATCTGATAAAACTCTTTTATTGAGATTACATTCATCTTCTATTATAATGGGACTCTTGGATCTTGAATTCGAACTGGGCTTCTTTAACAATTCGGTCTTGCTTCAAGACTCTCTGCGAAATGGGCTTCAGCTTGTGAAATGGGCCTTGCTGCAAAATTGCTCTGACTTTGGGCCCGAATTCGTCTTCGATACGGACCGATTCTTCCAAGAACTAAAACAGAAAAGTTGTGGGCCTTTTCCTTATCTTTCCAGTGCTTCTTGAAATATCCAAATCGGAGTCCGGAGTTGAGAGTTAGGCCCATATCACTGATCGGTGCCGAAACTGTACAAAAACACCCGATTAGCCATGTTTTCTTCCAATCGCCTTCTTGTTTGCCCTGAATCGAAATACAAGAGTAATGAGTCCAATTAGGTACCAATTAAGTGTAAAATACTGAATATTGAGAGATAAACATATGACAAATTTTATTCTTATCAGGTACCGGGGACTGCCCCCCAGTTCAACAAAGAATTGGAGCTAGTTCGTGGAGCTCTTCACAACGCACTTTGCTACGAGAAAGAGGTGCTCGAAATCCTCAACAAGCCTACTGAATGTGGTCTAGCAAGAAAACAAGCCTCTCAGGGACTACATCAAAAGGTTCAACCTTGAGAGGCTCCAAGTGCCAAACCTCGACCCGGCCATGCAGCTCACCGTGGCGGTGAAGGGAGTCCGCCAACCCGACCTTCGTTGGCAACTTGAGTTGAACCCACCAACTTCCATGGTGGCATTCCCGGTTAGAGTTGCAGCAGGATGGGACAAGGAAGAGAACAGAAGAAGAAGGTAGCAGCAAGTACTAGTAGCAAAAAAAGCAAGTTGCAAAAAAGAAGCAGGTCACCGTGCAATAGGTGGAGTAGATCGCTTGGAAAGAGACGGTCACAACATCGGGGTTCCAGATCAGGTCGATGATCTAAAACCCCCAGTCCAGAATTGCAACTACATCACCCTGAATGCAAAATGGGGTGAGATTTTGATGCAGATTAAGGAAGCCATCTACGTTAAGTGGCTATCCAGGATGTGAGGAGACCCTGTCAACCGCAACTCGAACCGATACAATCACTTCCACCGTGACGTGGGGCATGATACGAAGTGTCTAAAACCTAAAGGATGAGAGCTGATCCGCTGCGGCTATCTTAGACAGTTGACCAAGTATGACGATAGGGACCATCAACCTACCGAGCAGTGCAGAGATGCACCGGAGGCAAGCAGGCAGAACGACCATGACCAGCCACCCCTAGATCCTCTAGGATCAGAAAGACTGATTTGTGGAGTGATTAATATGATCACCAGTTGGTCGATAGTTGCAATTGCAACATGACAGAGAGTAAGAATGCAGTTTGGGAGCTGGAGTGCGAAGACGAGAACCCATTGAAGCGCCCTCGGGTGGAGGTCATATACTTCACTGAGGATGATGCTCATAGGGTCTAATATCTGCACGACAATGCCCTCATTGTCAAGATGATCATCAACGACTTTGAGGTAAAGTGGATTCTGGTGGATTTAGGCAGTTTGGCATACATCCTATTCCTAGACGCATTTGAGAAGATGAAGCTAGACCGGAAGGATCTATAGCTAGAAGACATGGCCCTGGTTAGTCTTAGCGGAGACATGGTGAAGCCCCTCGGTGGGATTAAAGTGCCGGTAGCAGCAGGAGCAGAGCCCAACATTGTCTAGTTCGATTACACCTTCTTGGTAGTGGCCACCCCGTCCCTCTACAATGCCATCTTAGGTTGGCCCATCTTGCTTGCACTTCATGCAATGGTATTGGCATACTACCTCTCGGTGAAATTTTTGACGAGGTACGGAGTGGGTGTAGTACGGGGCGACCAAATGGAATCTTGAAAGTGCTATGTCACAACGATGAAGGTAAAAAGCGAAGCTGGAAGATGACGTCGAGCTGGAACTACCCCCAGAGCGTACCAATGAGCGAGCTACACCGATGGAGGATACAGTCCAGGTCTCGGTCTTTGATACCGAGCCCACAAAGACTATCTAGATTGGTGCTCGCCTGAATGAACCACTCCGGTCTACTCTAGTAAGTTTTCTACTTCAAAATTTAGACATTTTTGCATGGTTGACAACAAAAATGCCCGACATAGACCCTAGTGTGATTACTCACAAACTTTATGTGGACCCTTTAGTTAGGCCAGTTAGGCAAAGGAAAAGAAACTTCACCCTAGAGAGGTGAAGGGTAGTAGATGAGGAGGTCGGGAAGCTCCTTGCAGCAGACTTCATTAGAGAGGTCCACTACCTGAGCTGGGAAGCCAATCTTGTGCTTGTGAAGAAATCTAATGACAAGTGGTGTATGTGCGTCGACTATATCGACCTCAATAGAGCTTGCCCAAAGGACAACTTCCCCCATCCTAGAATAGATAGCTTGGTAGACACGACCTTAGGGCATGAGGTGCTGAGCTTCATGGATGCCTACTCTAGCTACAACCAAATCAGGATGGACTTATCCAACCAAGAAAAAATAAATTTTGTAATTGAGCTTAGGCTATATTGTTATAAAGTTACGCCCTTCGAATTGAAAAACATTGGGACAACTTTCCAGTATCTTATAAACAAAGTTTTTGAGCCTTTAATAGGCAATAAAGTTGAATGTTATGTGGATGATATGGTCTTGAAGACCCAAATTTCTTCTCTAATAGATGATTTAAATTATGTTTTTTAAATTTTAAGAAAGTATAACATGAAGCTCAACCTAAACAAGTGTGTCTTTGGAATGACGTCAGAAAAATTCCTTGGTTATATAGTAAACCGAAGTGGTATTAAATCCAACCCGGACAAAATCCAGGCCATCTTAGATATGAGACCTGAAAGAATGGTAGGATCCATCTAATGGACACCAAGAAAGGTGCGAAATGGGGGGCGAATTGCAAAAAAATTTCCTACCTTCTTCCAACTGGGAATCATATTCAGTAAATTTAGAATACATTATTCATGCATCCTGCTTGAACCATAAACAAACCAAATCTGAATCAAAAGGAAACAGGAAGGATTATACCTAATCCAGAGAAATAATATCTCCCAAAGTTGGTGTTCACGCCCAAAGAATTAACCAAGATTCGCTCCTGCTGAAGATGACACAGCTGTGGATGGAATGGAACCAGTAGTGTGCGTCCTACACACTGGATTCTTCACAAGAACCCTTTGGAAACCTTGAACACCGAATCCTAGTGTCTTTCTTGCAAGACTATTGTCAAGAACTGCATTCTTGACTTCCTGTTGCTGCAAAGATCCAATCTTCCAACAGGTAGTAGCGGCGGCTGAAGGAGAAGAAGTCCAGGGATGAAGAGGGCAGAATTGTCTCTTCTCTCTGGAGTCTGTGAGAGATCAAATCTCAAACTGCAGGATGTGTTTCTTGCTTGCTCAAACCCCCTAGTTCAAAATCTGATATTTTTGCTGAGGTTTTTCTCCTCTTTCTTCTTGATTAAGAAACCTCCCAATATTTGGGGAGTTATCACAATCCAAATTAGTATTTGGATAGAGGTTCATCTTAATCCTATCTGCAAATTAAGTTAGTTAACTCCTAATCTTATCAGGAGGTTACCAGATTCAAATCTAATTTGAATTTGGTCTCTTAGAGTGGATAAGGTCAAAGACCCAATTCTTTTACTAACACTAATCTCAGATTCGCCCTATGAACTAGTGATCATATCAGCCCAGTTCGAAATGGGCTTTTGGCCCATTAAGTGTTTAGTGTTTAATTAGTTTCCAACCTGTTGCCCAGTTGAGATTCTTTGTATGGCGTGGGACCCAAGCATTGATCTACACACCAGCCACATGAGTTCGGCCCAACCTTTATTACAAGGCCCAGCCGAATTCACTAAAAGACACAATGACCCCCTTGGGCCCATCACATGGACCCTATGGGCCCAACACTTACATTAAGTGGTCCCTGTGCCAAGCCATCTTATAAAAACCTAGGGACTATGGGTAGGTGCAAGATTAGCCCATAAGGTATTATCCTAAATGGTCTTACACTAAACCTCTCAGCCCTTAATGATCAAGCACTGCCCGACAAGAGAAGACCTCTCTCTCGGCTGCAATGAACTGTGCCGCATTCTCTACTCACATGGATCCTGGGAATTAAAACATTTGCAAATCTTTTGAAACCATACATATACATACATATATATGTATGGTTTTTGCAGAAAAAAATTCCAACGATTGAAATCAACTGCAGGCAATTTGGTTTCCATCAGAGAGAGTGCATTCCCGATCATTACCATTCTCTGACAAAGGGGCTGATCCTATCACTATGACCACTCACTCAGATGAATTCTCAGACTGCCCCAACATGTCCAGGTTTTGACCCCCACTAAGGATCTCACTGATTGACACATCAAAGACAGCCCGATCTGACACCTAGTGATGTGTCATAATCGAGTCTAGGGGTCAGGTGTAACTTTCCAGTTTTGCCCATTTGTCTCCAAGGTCTAGGGCAATACTGGAAATCTGGTCCGGTTAAATCTTCCCAGACTTATCCAATGGCTGTGAACATTTAAAACTAACACAAGTTTCTATAAGTGTCCAGTTTTAGGGTCTTACATAAAATTATACCAAACAACATGAATCAAACATGCACTTTAATTTATTTCCACTAAATAACAAAAGTACATCAAATCCGATTGAAGCTAAGGGCATACAAGACTGTCTAACAGCTCCCGCTTGCACTTAGGTCCAATCTGGTACAAGCTGGAGTCCCATACTTTCCACGTGTTTCTCAAACACCTTCTGTGTTAGTGGCTTAGTCAATGGGTCTGCCACATTATCCGCTGATTCTACCTTCTGAATTAGGATGTCCCCTCTACCAACGATCTCCTGCAGTACATGGTACTTCCTCTCGATGTGCTTTGACTTCGAGTGGGCCCGAGGCTCTTTAGCCTGTGCGATCGCTCCATTGTTGTCACACAACAATGGGATGAGTAATGTGCTAGACAGAATCACTCCCAATTCGTGTAAGAATTTCTTCATCCACATGGCTTCCTTGGCAGCTTCACTTGCGGCAATGTACTCGACCTCGGTTGTGGAGTCTGCAGTGGACCCCTGTTTGCTACTTTTCTATCAAACAACACACGATCCTGTCATGAAAACATACCCAGATGTAGACTTTCTATCATCTGGATCCGACTGGAAATCGGCATCGGTATACCCTAGAACTTGTCGTGAACTACCATCGAATACCAGACAAAACTCTTTTGTCCTTCAGAGGTATTTAAGTATGTTCTTCACAGCAGTCCAATGCTCCTGCCCTAGGTTAGTTTGGAATCTGCTTACCACACTCACCGCCTGAGCTATGTCCGGGTGAGTGCAGAGCATGGCATACATGATGCTCCCTACGGCTGAGGCATAGGGAACGTCTCTCATGCCCTCAATCTCCTCAGAAGTCTTGGGAGACATCTTCTTGGAGAGAGTTACTCCATGTCTCAAAGGAACATTTTCTTTCTTGGAGTTCTCCATGCTGTACCTTTTGACAATTTTGTCAATGTAAGCAGCCTGGGATAATCCAATTATCTTCTTCGATCTATCTCTATAGAGTCGAAGACCTAGTATGTATGAAGCTTCTTCAAGATCTTTCATGGAGAACTGCTGTGACGTCCATACCTTGGCCGGAGTCAACATTCCTACATCATTCCCAATCAGTAGGATATCATCCACGTACAATACTAAAAAAGTAATCTTATCCCCACTGGACTTCCTGTAAACATAGGGCTCATTCGGATTCTGCTCAAAGTCAAACGTTTTGATGGCAGAATCAAAACGGATGTTCCAACTCCTAGAAGCCTGCTTAAGTCCATATATGGATCTGTTGAGTTTACGTACCATGTGTTCCTGACCAGCAGCAATAAAGCCTTGCGGCTGCTGCATGTAGATATCTTCACTAAGATCTCCATTCAGGAACACGGTTTTGACATCCATTTGCCAAATCTCGTAGTTATGGTATGCTACTACAACTAGCAGGATCCTAATGGATTTAAGCATGGCCACGGGCGAAAAGGTTTCCTCATAATCGATGCCTTCTTTCTGAGTATACCCTTTCGCCACCAAGCGAGCTTTGTAGGTCTCAATCCTGCCATCGGGGCCCTTCTTCCTCTTGTAGATCCATTTGCAACCAATTGCTTTTACCTCGGAGGGCGAATCTACTAAAATCCAGACTCCATTGGTCTCCATCGAGTCCATCTCAGCTCTCATGGCCTCCACCCACTTCTGGGAATCTATGTCTAGCATAGCTTCCGCGTAAGTCACGGGATCCTCTTCACTAGTCAAGGCTTCCACCAGGTAGGTATCCTGGTCATAACCATATCAGACTGGTGGTCTGGATACCCGGGTGGACCTTCTAGGTTGGTCATTACCTAGAACTTGTGGGACATCTCCCACTACTCGTGAGCTCTCCTCATCAAGAACTATTTCCTGACAGTGAGTGTCCATGATGTATTCAAATTCTAAGAATTGGGTGTTTCGACTGTAGAACACTTTCTGCTCACTTGGGTCATAGAATAGATAACCCACTGAATCCTTTGGGTAGCCTATAAATAGGCAACGACTGGTTTTAGATTCCTACTTGTCTGCTCTTGTTCTTCTAACGTGTGTAGGACAACCCCAAATATTCAAGTGTCTTACACTTGGCTTCCTTCCAGTCCATAGTTCATATGGAGTTTTCGGAACTGATTTGGTTGGAACCCGATTCAGCACGTAGATAGCAGTCTCTAATGCATATCCCCAAAAGGATGTGGGTAATTCTGAGTGTACGAGAAGTGACTGGACCATGTCCAACATGGTCATATTCCTCCTCTCTGAAACACCGTTGAGTTGTGGTGTAGCAGGAGGAGCTAGTTGTGACACTATCCCATTGTCCGTTAAGTAGTCCCTAAATTCGTCAGAGAGATACTCGCCACCTCGATCCGATCAAAGGGCCTCAACTTCTCTCCCTAATTGTTTCTCGACTTCCTGTCTGAACTCTCTGAACTTTTCAAAGGATTCAAATTTGTGTCTCATTAGGTACACGTAACCATATCGTGAAAAATCATCTGTAAAGGTGATGAAGTACACGTGTTGATTCCGTGTCCTAACACTCAGGAGACCACATACATCAGTATGTATTAGGTCAAGTGTGCCTCTAGATCTTTCAGGCTTACTGTCAAATGGCCGCTTAGTCATCTTCTTACCTTGAAGGCAATGCTCACAAGTGGGAAGATTTTCTACGGTTAGAAAATCCAAAAGACCATCCTTTACCAGTCTTGTGATTCGGTCAATACCGATATGGCCAAGTCGGTAATGCCAGAGGCACGTGGGATTAATTGTATCACAAGTCATTTTCTTGGGATTTTCGATCGACGTAGTTTCTATTAGGTTAGTTTCTAGAGAAGGATGTAGAACATAGAGACCATTCTCCAGTTCCCCGCATGCGATGAATTTGTTATTCCGTTTAACAGTAATCATATTACTAAAATAAATAGTATATCCATCAACACACAGTTTAGAAACATAAATTAAATTTCTTCTCAAGTTCAGTACATGAAGGCATTCTTTAAGAACAATGACTCATTCTCTAAAAACCAATTCTACGGTTCCTATCGCCGCACCTGCAACACTTGTAGTCGTTTCCAAGAAAAGTGTCACTTCGCCATCACTCAATCTTCTGCTAACTTTGAACCCCTATGTGAGTTACACACATGAGTTGAAGCCTCGGAGTCAACACACCAGGACACAGAAGTAACTAACATATTAGTTTCTATGACACAAGTTTCGATGTTACCTTTCTTAGATTCCAGGTAGGCAGGACAGTTCCTCTTCCAGTGGCCGGTCTGTTTGCAGAAGTGACAGACATCCGATGCCTTGTTCTTCTTCTGCTCCTTGGGTTTGGCAGCTTTCTTCTGGGGCTTCTTTGCCTTTCTCTTTTTCTTGCCCGATCTGTTAGCTTCAGCAAGTATAACCACAGGCTCATTCTTCTTTAAAAGATCCTCGGCCCTCTGCAACATATTGCTGAGTTCCTGGACGCTGACATTCAGCTTATTCATATTGTAGTTCATAGTGAATGCATTGAAGGAAGAGGGCAAAGAATTCAGGCGGGAATCCACTTGCGTGCCAACATCTAGCCCAGATCCAAGAGCTTCAAGTTCATTAATGTATCCCATCATTCGAAGACAATGATCATGAATTTTCTGCCCCTTGGACATCTGCGCGGTCATGAACAATTTCAAGACCTTCTGTCGAATAGAACGGTTCTGCTCTTCATACATTGTTCTTAGACTGTCCAATATGTCCTTGGCTAGTTCGATCTGATCGAACTGCCTTTGTATTGAGTTGTCTACTGAGGTAATGACAAAGCAGCGGGCTAGGGAGTTCTTATCCTCCCAATCTTGGTAGTCCCTCCTACTGGCCTCAGAAGCCCTATCACCCGGACGTTCCGGGGCATGATTTTTCACCACTTTATCTAACTTTTCAGAAGTTAGGACCAGCATAAGATTTTTGTACCAGTCAGCATAGTTTGGGCCCTTAAGCTTGTTATCATCTAGAAGCTTTGCAAATTGACCGTTTGCCATTTTCTGATAAAATAACACAAACGTTAGTCCACAACCTTAGTTCGATTCATGTTACCTACATAGATATGGCTTTTAATATATGTTCCATTCTGATTTATTCATCTCTGAGATTTTCCCTCCCTTCTCAGTGACGGAGACGATGGAATGTCTTTGGAAATGTGGGAAATCACATAGGGTGCGTGAATCCAACTGTTTCAGCTGCATAACCCCACCACCTCTCTGTGACGGATCATATCCACTCATCAGATGAGTTTTCCTTTGGCCTCTGTCAGACAAGGTTTAGAGCCATTTTCAGGTAAACCTTTCTGTCTAGTGAGTGCACACCCATCATATTCAGGTTACGCCAAAGTACCATGAGAGAGTTCCCATTATTTGGTGAAGCCCCTCGCACATCGGTCTATGATGCCCCTATCATCTAATGAAACACACTAACAGATCCAACAGCAAATGGATAGCCCAATTTTATGGTGCGTTTCCTCATTACTGATGGACCCATCATTGTGCTAATGACGGAAGGCCTTTAGAGAGTCCATCAAATTGATCTCCCTATCACATGCACTTATATTTGCTTGGAGGGAACAAAATTATGCCCTAGTTCTAATTTAGGTCAAACCAATGTGGCTCCCACTGGCTTTCATAAAACCAGATTTCTGGTGGGCCTTAATCAGCTAGGGGTTCCGTGCACATCCCTTTTCAGGGTTGTGGGGCCCATCAAGTAGAGAGGGGTCATCCAATGACCTTAAGGGACACCATGGCAATGATGTGATTCAGCCATGGTGTGTGCAAGAGCCACTAACGAATTAACATGGGCCAAGTGCTTATGGCCCATGGTCGCAGCACATCATACATCCAAACATCACATGTAAAGGAAGAATTGATCCAATCAATTAACTGCTATAAAGCCCATCGAATGGCCCATTTAAAACTTAAAGCATTAACAACTAATGTTTACTAGGTGTATGGGCTGAATTGCAGTTAGCAGTTCGGCCCAGACAACTTTTCTCACAACAATGGGCTTTTGCAGTTTTAACCCTTTAAAACTAGGCTTTACAGGTGGGCCGAATTAATCCCTGTAATTGAACATCAGATTTGGAATAATCAGTGTGAGAAATATGGACTGAAAAACAGCCCCCTTCGAATCTCAGATTCGGTCCAAACAATTTTCGTCCAATCTAGTCCGAAATGGTCCAAAACTAATTTTCAATTCAAGAGAGATCTGAAATTAATAATTTTTGGTTTTAGACAATAACAAATAAAAAATATGTACTGTTCGTACCACCTGCAAAACAGAGGTTAATCACAAAAGTTACAGTTTCATAAACTGTAAATCGCAGTATGCGATTTCTCCATCTGCAAATCTCCAGCGCCGCCATCTTCTTCCTTCTTCTTTAATCAAGAAAATAAATAAAAAATAGAAATCCTATTTCTATTAATTAATTACATTCTTGATCAAATCCTATACATTCAGTCTAGAAAAAAAAATTATTTACAAACCGAATAATAATAAAAGGAAGAAAAAAGGGTGCGCAGACTATCTGCACCAAATCTGCACTGGGATCTCCAGGTTCGAACAGTCCATTAAATAAAAAATAAATAAAGAACAATTCTAAATAAATTTTTGGATTTAACAAAATTAATTTCAGATCAAACGCCCTTAACAAAAAACCATTTCTTGAAAAAAAAGGAAAGCAATCTGTGCAGATCTTGGCATAACATTTTCTGTTCATCTGTGCAGGGTCTGATCTGATTTTCTTTTGGTTCAAGATTTGAACCAGTGGCTCTGATACCACTGAAAGAATGGTAGGATCCATCTAATGGACTCCTAGAATGGTGCGGAATGGGGGGCGAATTTCAAAAAAATTTCCTACCTTCTTCCAACTGGGAATCATATTCCCTAAAATTAGAATACATTATTCAAGGATCCTACTTGAACCATAAACAAACCAGATCTGAACCAAAAGGAAACAGGAAGGATTATACCTGATCCGGAGAAAAAATATCTCCCAAAGTTGGTGTTCATGCCCAAAGAATTAACCAAGATCCGCTCCTACTGAAGATGACATAGCTGTGGATGGAACGGAACCAGCAGTGTGCGCCCTACACACTGGATTCTTCACAAGAACCCTCTGGAAACCTTGAACACCGAATCCTAGTGTCTTTTTTGCAAGACTATTGTCAAGAACTGCTTTCTTGACTTCCTGTTGCTGCAAAGATCCAATCTTCCAACAGGTAGTGGCAGCGGTTGAAGGAGGAGAAGTCCAGGGACGAAGAGGGCAGAATTGTCTCTTCTCTCTGGAGTCTGTGAGAGATCAAATCTCAGACTGCAGGATGTGTTTCTTGCTTGCTCAAACCCCCTAGTTCAAAATCTGATATTTTTGCTGAGTTTTTTCTCCTCTTTCTTCTTGATTAAGAAACCTCCCAATATTTTGGGAGTTATCCCAATCCAAATCAGTGTTTGGATAGAGGTTAATCTTAATCCTATCTGCAGATTAAGTTAGTTAACTCCTGATCTTATCAGAAGGTTACCAGGTTCAAATCTAATTTGAATTTGGTCTATTAGAGTGGATAAGGTCAAAGACCCAATCCTTTTACTAACACTAGTCTCAAATTCGCCCTTTGAACTGGTGATCATATCAGCCCAGTTCGAAATGAGCTTTTGGCCCATTAAGTGTTCAGTGTTTAACTAGTTTCCAACCTGTTGCCCAATTGGGATTCTTTGTATGGCGTGGGACCCAAGCATTGATCTACACACCAGCCACATGGGTTCGGCCCAGCCTTTATTACAAGGCCCAGCTGAATTCACTGAAAGACTCAGTGACCCCCTTGGGCCCATCACATGGACCCTATGGGCCCAACACTTACATTAAGTGGTCCCTGGGCCAAGCCATCTTATAAAAACCCAGGGACTGTGGGCAAGTGCAAGATTAGCCCATAAGGTATTATCCTAAATGGTCTTACACTTAACCTCTTAGCCCTTAATGATCAAGCACTTCCCGACAAGAGAAGACCTTTCTCTCGGCTACAAGGAACAGTGCCGCACTGTCTACTCACATGGATCCCGAGAATTAAAACCTTTTGCAAATCTTTTAAAATCATACATATACATATATATATATATATATATATATATATATCTTATTTTGCAAAACAAAATTCCAACGATTGAAATCAACTGCCGGCAGTTTGGTTTCTATCAGAGAGAGTGCATTACCGATCATTACCATTGTCCGACAAAGGGGCTGATCCTGTCACTATGACCACTCACTCAGATGAATTCTCAGACTGCCCCAACATGTCCAGGATTTGACCCCCACTAAGGATCTCACTGATTGACACATCAAAGACAGCCCGATCTGAAACCTAGTGATGTGTCATAATCGAGTCTAGGGGTCAGGTGTAACTTTCTAGTTTTGCCCATCTGTCTCTAAGGTCTAGGGAAATACTGGAAATCTAGTCCGGTTCAAGGGTTCAAGCAATCCCATACTGCATGTGCCTTAGGTCTTACCCTGATGGCCGAAACAAGCCATCCCAACACTTGGTGGCACACTAGTATCAGCCTTGGCAGGATAAATCTCCCCAGACTTATCCAATGGCTATGAACATTTAAAACTAACACAAATTTCTATAAGTGTCCAGTTTTAGGGTCTTACACAAAATTATACCAAACAACATGAATCAAACATGCACTTTAATTTATTTCCACTAAATAACAAAAGTACATCAAATCCGATTGAAGCTAAGGGCATACAAGACTATCTAACAAGACCACCCTAGTCAATAAAAGAAGTACAAAGATTAACTGCCTGAATTGCTGCCCTGAACCAATTTATGTCTAAGTCGACTGGTCGGTGTTTACCCTTTTCAAGGCCATTAAAAAGAACGTGGGCTTTGACTGATCCGAAGAGTGTCAGTTCGCGTTTTACAAACTCAAAAAATACTTAAGTTACCATCAATATTGACTTGACCTGAACCAAGAGATGAGCTAAAACTCTATCTCTCTGCGAGTAATGAAGTAGTTAGCTCGGTACTAATAAGAGTAGACCGGGTCCAAAGACCTGTCTATTATATCAGTAAGGTGTTGCAAGTAGCTGAGACTCTCGACATCGAGAAGTCGGCCTTCGCACTAGTTATTGTAGCTTAGAAGCTATGTCCCTACTTCCAAGCCCACACTATTGTTGTCCTAACTGATAGACCCCTGAGACATGTTTTTTAGAAGCCCGTGGTCTCAGGGTGGTTGACGAAGTGGGCCATTGAGTTGAGTGAATATGAAATCCGATTCGAGCCATGCCCAACAATTAAGGCATATGTCCTAGATGACTTCGTTACCGAGTGTACATTCAGCACACCAACCCTTGAGGTGACTGAGTCGGCCATCACATCGGAGGCTTCAACCAGTGCGACACCCATTTTGGCCAGGGAGACCTTGGCCTGGGATGAGGAGCCCTAGATCATCCATGTTGATGACTTGTCTAATCAGAGAGGAAGTAGAGCCTAAGTCATACTATATGGGCCAAGCAAGGTGAAGCTGGAGTATGCACTCTGGTTTGCATTTGAAGCATCAAACTATGAAGCAGAGTACGAGGCATTGATACCTGGGCTGATGTTGGCAAAGGAGGTCGGTGCAACACACCTTGTGGTATGCAGTGACTCTCAGCTGGTGGTAAACCAGGTGAATGACGAGTACAAGGCTCGAGAACCTATCATGATGGCTTATCTAGCCAAAGTGAGGGAGCTCCTGCTTAGCTTCAACTCTTGGTTTGTCCGACAAGTACCAAGATTAGAAAATGCTAAGGTCGATGCACTTTTGAAGCTAGCTAGCAGAAGCGACATCATAATAAGGATGATGTACATCAAAGACCTACCGCGTGTTAGACAATGTATGCCCTTAGATCCGATTAGATTGATGTACATGTGCATTTATTGTAAATGAATAAAAGTACATAATTGATTCATGTTATAAATGGTGTTTTTTTTGTGTATTTACCCTTAAACTAGATACTTATGAGACTCGTGTTCGTTTAGAATGTTCTCAGCCGTTGGATAGACTTGGGGAAGTTTATCCTGCCAAGGCTGACACTAATGTGCTGCAAAGAAGGTTGGGGCAGCTTGTCTCAGCTGCCAAGGTTAGGCCCAAAGCACATGTAGTGTGTGTTTTTGAAACACGGAACCTGGACGAATTTCCAGTGATGCCTTGGACCTTGGAGACTGGTGGGCAAAATTGGAAAGTTACACATAACCCCTAGACTCGACTATCACTGGGTGTCGGATTGGGCTGTCTTTGATCTACCACTTAGTGAGATCCTTTAGGATCAAAATGTGGGAATGTTGGAGCAGTTTGAGATACTTGAGTGGGTGATCATAGTGACAGGATCTGCCCCTTTGTCCAACAAAGTGAACGATCGGGAATGCACTCTCTTAGATGGAAACCAAAACTACTAGCAATCGATTTTGAACTTGATTGATATTTGTTTTGCAAAATATATTTGTATGAAAAGTAAATGTATATTATGTTTTAAGTAAATGTTTGAAAAAGGTTTTAATTCCTAGGATTCATCTGATCAAAGAGTGCAACACTGCACCTTGCAGCCAAGGAAGAGGTTTGGTGTGTCTGGAAGCATGTCATTAACCACTTCGGAAGACCAGTTTCAATATTTATAAATTTTTCGATTCTCAAAATAGCTACAAAATGCAGTTAGTGGTGAGAAAGGGGTCGTATCCATAGGGAAGCGAGGGAAAAATTTGAGATTGCAGAAACACAAAATTTAATTAACTAAACTGAAATCCATTAAAATAAAATTCTAACAATGCTGAAAGTAAAAATTGCAGAAAAATAAATAAATAATAGAAAATAAACTAAATAAAAAAATCTGCAACTCGGTCAAAAGTAGCAGTCTCCGGATCTATCATTCGACCCTCGAACTTCTTGAACAGGGCCTTTCGTCTTATCTAGCCAAATTTCAGATCTGCAGAAAGGAAGACAAAAATTAAATTTTATAAAAATAAATTGCAGAAATAAAATAAAAATTGGAAATTAAAGAATGGAAAACAAAAACATGCATAAAAAGTAAATCTAAAACTATGGGAAACTGGTTGGGATCCGGATCCAGAGGTGGCTGTAGTGGCTAGGCGAACTGCAAGTAGGAACCCCTCCTCTTGCCTTGGCATTCTCCTCTTTCTCTACTCTTGAACTTCTCAAGAGCAGCCTTCTGTCTTACCTAGGGGTGGATGCGAACCGAGATTTTCATGAGCTATTCTCGGTCCAGACCGAGCTTTGAACCGAATTTGAGCTGGAATACTGAGCTCGTGTACTAATCGAGCTGAGCTTGAATATTATGCAATTCGGTTCGTTAGGCTCGTGAGCCTATTCAACCCCTATATATATATATACTTTTTATAGTTTATATAATATTCATATATTCATATATAATTTATATTTAAATTTATTGGTGTACACACTATTGTGGTCCCCATTGTATTTTATATTTTCTTACTTTATCTAATGCCTGGGATGGGAGGGAAAGAAAAAACCCTCGATTGAATCTTGAAGACTTCAGACGAAACTGCCGAACACGAAACTGCAAGTTTGCAATTGTGAGAGACGAGTAGAGAGCAGGTGCAAGTGCGACCGTGCGAGTGTGCAACAAGTGAAGACGCTGCCACCAAAAAGACTGATTTTCTACTGTTTGTGGCTCTACGACTCTAGGTCTGCGATTCTAGGTCATCTTCTTCTTCTTCTTCTTCTTCTTATTTCTGATTATGGCTTCTATAGGGACTTTGTGATTTTGGTTCGTCTTGCAAGTTGCATCCACACCATTAAAAAAGGTATTTGAAATCTGTAATTTTTAGTTGAAGAATAATAACATTCATTCTGATTTTCTACAAGTAATTATTTAATTAGAAATGGGGATAATTCTGATTTTCTACAAGAATAATAACATTCATTCAGATTTGACCTCGAATTCGAGCTCAGGTAAGCTCAAATTTGAGCTCAGATAGGCTTGGATTCGAGTTTGAATTCGAGCTCGTGTAGGCTCAGTTCACTTCGAGTTTGAGCCAAACCGAGCTCGAATATAAATGTTTTTTTTTTCGAGCCAAATTTGAGCTGATATTTCTAGTTCGAATCGAGCTTGAGCCCGAATCTGAGCTTGATGTTTTATTGTCGAACTGAGCTCGAATAGTCAAATATTCAGCTCGGCTCGGCTTGTATCCACTCCTAGTCTTACCTAGGGGTAGAATCCAACCTAAAAGAAAATAAAGAAAACAAAAGGGATGGTTGATCAAATCTAGTGGCAGTAGTTGCAGATTTGATAGACTACTTGTAGGAACCCCTCTTGACAAGATCTCGGCTTCCTTCCCTTCTACAACTCTTGAACTCCTCAAGAAACCTTAGCATTGTGAACTTGGTGAATTGACCAACCCCTTCTCAAGGGCCCCTTGGGTCCGTTTTATAGAGAAGGGTGGACATAATTAGGATTAGAGAGGAAGAGATGGGCAACTCTTGGATTTATGCATAAATATGGGTGCCCTAGGGTTTGAGAATGAAGGGTTAGGATTGTTATTAGGTGATTCTAAGAATGAAAAGAGGAGGAGAGGGTGCCCAATATTATGTATGGCTGAGATTTGGGTGCCCAGAATGGAGGGTGTTGATTTGGGTGCCTATAGTTGGAGAAAGGTGATTGGTTTATATGATGTGGCGCCATAAGGTGATTGATTGAGGTTTAAGGAGTGAGGTGTAAGGCTTGGGTTCTGTTTTAGGGAGAGATCTATGGGTATGAGGGGCTGCTAAGGCTTGGATGGTTGAGATTATATGTTAGAGAGGGGTGAAAGGTGAAGATTTAGCTGTTAGGGGCGGTTAGGATTTGTTAGAGGTGAAAGGAATGAGTGGGGAGGTGCCCTAGGGTTTGCTAAGGAGAGGGGAATATGCTAATAGAGTAGGAGGAGCACCTATTTGGGTTTGGCAGATAGGAGGCGCCCTCCTATGCTCAGTTTTTTATAGAAACACCCCCTCTCTTAGTTGGAATTCACACCAGCTTCCCAAAAACTACCTTTCAACCTTGAAACTTCTCTAGTTTTCCCAGGATTTGCACAGGGGCCCTCAGAGGTCATAATACTAAGTTTATTTGGGAAAAGGGCACATTTTGACTATTCTAAGGCATAGGTAACGCTAAAATGATGCCCATTAAGGCATCAAAATAAATAAAAAATTATCACACCCCCAACTTAACCATTGCTAGTCCCTTAGAAATGCTGCCTTAAAATTACACTAAGTAAAGAGATCATTCCCATTGCGAGATCATCCCTGACAAAATTAGCCAAGTATCCTGATTCCAAAATTTTCAATCTTTCTATAGATCAGTATTGGGTTTAAGGGGTAAAATCATCATGCTTTCAACATTTCAAAAACATAGCTTAAAAATCTTGTATACTTTTCCATTTGCAATTTGTTAAGAAAATCTGAGATTGATTTCAAAATCGGACAGGTAATCTTCTTACCATTTCTGACAATGGATTTCTACCCTTGAACTTTGAGACACACCATTTGATGTGTATCTCGACACTTGCCTTAGGTGAAGAGACCCGGTTACTAAGTGTTAGGTGATTGTCTTTGGCATTCCTTTTTCCATTTGATACAAATCTCGACACTTGACTTAGGTGAAGAGACCTCATTACTAAGTCTAGGGTGTCCGTTGACCTTTTTTTTTTTTTGGAAACACTGTTCCGGGTAGTCCATTATCTCTGATGACTTGAAGAATTTTTGTCTAATTTCTCAATCTTTCTCTTCTTATCTTGCCAGGGGCAAACATGGGAGTATTTTCCAATTTCTAAACGGTTTTGACAATATTCAAATAAGACAACTTTTGACTCCTTTCACTTGCTACCAATTTCTACAAAGTTCAATATTCTTCTATCAGTTTCTTCATTTTTTTCTATTTGGTAATCTCTTTTAATGGAAAAACTTAAAAATTTCTCAGTAAAATTTTTAGTTATGCATTTCTAAAGACTTAGCTCTTCTTATATATATATATATATATATATATATATATATATATATATATATATATTTTATATATATTTCAATTTTTCTCTCTCTTTCCTCACCCCCAACTTAAGTGCCATTGTCCCTAATGGCATGAATAGAATGTTGCAAAGGGACTTGGGTCAAAGGGAACAATCAAGAGGGTTTTTCCAAGGGGTTCAAGGTTTGCCAACTGGTCTCGAATCAAGAAAAGAAACAAAAACTCTAATCCTAAAAACAAAAACAACTGAATACTACGTTGGGTTGCCTCCCAACCAGCGCTAAGTTTTACATCTTCAGCTAGACGCCATTCTCTCGGAATCATTAAGCCTATCTTCCCAATCTTTCCGCCCTCAGAGACTCCTTCCAGATATGGTTTAAGTTTTTGACCATTGACTTTGAATGTGCTTCCATTATTTGGATCAACAATTTTAACTATACCATATGGAAACACTTTTCCGCAATAAACGGCCCATCCCACATAGACCTTAATTTACCGGGGAACAAACGCAACCTAGAATTAAAAAGCCAAACCTTTGGATTCAGTTCAAAAGTTTTTCCTGAAATGTTCTCATCCATTAATATTCACTGGAATGGTTAGGCAGACCAATGGTCCTAGCGATTTCAATTAATCGTTGCATATTTAGTTATTGATTACCCTTGCTTTTTAATTCTTTTTCTATTTTTAATTTTCAATAGTTCTTATTGTTGGATCTGAATTTTGGTTGTCCAAATAAATAAGGAAGGTTGTAGTTCTAATACTTATTTTGTTAAATCCTTGTGGGAATGATATTTTTATACTACTTGATAACTAGTACACTTGCTAGGGTTATAATTTAAGTTATCAGTTGCTATCTTCTCTCTTTCTGTGATCTGAGATCTGATTGAGTGACTGGAAGTTCGCCCTCCTCCTTTTATAGCCTTAAAAAGAGCTCCTAATCTCATTAGGAGTTAGCAAATCCAAATCCTTATTTGGATCTGGACTCTCTTTAAGAGATAAGGATAATCCCTTATCTTATCTGTTGATCTAGATCAGCCCTCCTAATCTCATTAGGAGCTTCCTGATCCAAATCTATATTTGGATCTGGACTCTTTGAGGGGATAGGGTAACTCCTTATCCTATCTATTGATCTAAGTCCCAGAACTGCCCCTCCTTAATTAATCAAATTAAACCAGTTCGAATTAGGCTTTAGGCCCATTAAGTCTATGTGCTCATTTGACCTCCAAACTGCTGCCCAGTTGGGCTTCCTTGTATGGCATGGAACCCAAACATTGATCTACACATCAACCACAAGGGTTAAGCCTAGCCTCTGTTACAAGGCATGGCCAAAATCATTGTAATGGATAGTGAACCCCTGAGTCCATCACCATGGGCTCTTAATGGGCCCAACACTTACACTAAGTGGTCCCTGGGCCAAGCCACCTTATAAAAACCCTGGGACTGTGGGCAGATGCAAGATTAGCCCATCAGGTATTACCCTCAATGGTCTTACTCTTAATCTTTCAGCCCATAATGATCAAACACTGCCTGACAAGAAAGGACCTCTCCCTCGGCTGCAAGGAACAGTGCTGCACTCTCTACTTACATGGATTCTATGTATGTATGTATATCTCTATATAAATATATTTTGCGAAACAAATTTCAACGGTTGAAATCGGCTGCCAGCAGCTTTGGTTTCCATCCAAGAGAGTGCATCCCCGATCATTACCTTTGTCCGACAAAGGGGCTGATCTTGTTACTATGATCACCCACTTAGATGAATTCATGGACTGTCCCAACATACCCAGGTTTTGACCCCCTTTAAGGATCTCACTGATTGGCATATCAAAGACAACCCAATCTGACACCTAATGCAGTATCATAATCGAGTCTAGGGGTTAGGTGTAACATTCCAGTTTTAACCACCAATCACCAAGGTCCAGGGCAATACTGGAATTCTGGTCCAGTTCAGGGTTTCAAGTAAACCTACACTCCATGTATCTTAGGTCTCACCCTGGAAACTGAGACAAGCCACACCAACCAACTTGGCGGCACATCAGTGTTAGCCTTGGCAAGATAAGGTTTCCCAGATCAATCCAATAGCTATGAACATTCTAAATTAATACGAGTCTCATATGTGTCCAGTTTAAGGGTATTACGCAGAAGTAGACCACAATAACATGAATAAAATATGTACTTTATTCATTTACAATGAATGTCATAATGTACATCATTCCGATTGGAGCAAAGGGCATTTATTGTCTAACAGCTCCCACTTGCACTTAGGTCCAATCTAGTTTAAGCTAGAGTCCCATACTTTCCACATGTTTCTCAAACACTTTCTGTGTAAGTGGCTTAGTGAATGGGTCTGCTACATTTTTCACTAATGCTACCTTCTGAATCAGGACATCCCCTTTTCCAACTACCTCCCGTAGTACATGGCACTTCCTCTCGATGCGTTTCGACTTCGAGTGGGCTCGTGGCTCCTTAGCCTGAGCGATAGTTCCATTGTTGTCACACAACAATGGAATAGGTGATGTGCTGGATGGAACTACTCCCAATTCATGAATGAACTTCTTCATCCATATGGCTTATTTGGCAGCTTCACTTATGGCAATGTATTCGGCTTTGGTTGTGGAATCTACCATGGACCCCTGTTTGCTACTTTTCCAGCAAACAACACACAATCCAATCGTGAAAATGTATCCAGATGTAGACTTTCTATCATCTGAATCTGATTGGAAGTTGGCATCAATATACCCCTAGATCTGTAGTGAGCTACCATCGAATACCAGACAAAACTTTTTTGTCCTTCGAAGGTACTTAAGTATATTTCTCACAGCAATCCAATGCTCCTGCCTGGGTTGGCCTGGAATCTGCTTACCACACTCACTACTTGAACAATGTCAGGACGAGTGCACAGCATGGCATACATGTTGCTCCCTACGCCTTAGGCATAGGGAACATCCTTCATGCCCTCAATCTCCTCGGGAGTCTTGGGAGACATACCCTTGGAGAGAGTGACTCTGTGCCTGAAAGGAACATTTCCCTTCTTGGAGTTCTCCATGCTGTATCTCTTGACTATCTTGTCAATGTAAGCAGATTGGGATAATCCTATTATGCTCTGCGATCTATCTCTATAGAGTCGAAGACCCAGTATATAGGAGACTTCTCCAAGATCTTTCATGGAGAATTGCTGTGAAAGCCATACTTTCACCATAGTCATCATTCCCAATGTGTAGAATGTCGTCTACATATAGAACCAAGAACATAACCTTATCCCCACTGGATTTCCTGTAAACACAAGGTTCATTCGGATTCTGCTCAAAGTCAAACTTTTTGGCAGTAGAGTCAAACCGAATGCTCCAACTCCTAGAAGCTTGCTTGACTCCAAAATATGGATCTATTTAAATTACATACCACGTGTTCCTGACCCGCAGCTATGAAAACTTGTGGTTGCTGCATATAGATATCTTCAGTAAGATCTCCATTCAGGAACGTAGTTTTGATATCCATTTGCCAAATATTGTAGTCATGGTATGATGCTACAACTAGCAGGATCCTAATGGATTTAAGCATGGCCACCGGTGAAAAGGTTTCCTCATAATCGATGCCCTCTTTCTGAGTATACCCTTTTGATATCCATTTGCAACCAATTGCTTTTACCCCGGGGGGCGGATCTACTAGAGTCCAGACTCCATTGGTCTCCATTGAATCCACCTCAGCTCTCATGGCATCTACCCACTTCAAGGAATCTATGTCCAACATAGCTTCCATATAAGTCATGGGGTCCTCCTCACTTGTCGTAGCTTCCACCAGGTAACTATCCTAGTCATAGCCGAAACGAATTGGAGGCCTGGATACCTAGGTAGATCTTCTAGGTTGGTCACTACCTGGAACTTGAGGGACACCTCCCATTACCCCTGAGCTCTCCTCATCATAAACAATTTTCTGACGATGATTGTCCAACTTGTAATCATTTTCCAAGAATTGTGCATTTCGACTGCAAAACGCCTTCTACTCACTTGGGTCATAGAATAGGTAACCCATAGAGCCTTTTGAGTAGCCTATGAATAGGCAACGACTGATCTTGGATTCCAATTTGTCCAGACTTGTTCTTTTAACGTGTGTCAGACAACCCCAAATCTTTAAGTGCCGTACACTGTTTCTTTCCAGTCCAAAGCTCGTAGGGAGTCTTAAGAATTGATTTGGTTGGAACTCGGTTCAGCACGTATATCGCAGTCTCCAATGCGTATCCCCAAAAGGATGTGGGTAACTCTGAAACACCGTTAAGTTGTGGTGTAGCAGAAGGAACCAACTGTTATACTATCCTATTGACCTTCAAGACGTCCCTGAATTCATCAGAGAGATACCCACCACCTCGATCCGATCGAAGGGTCTTAGTTTCTCTCCCTAACTATTTCTCGACCTCTTGTCTGAACTCCTTGAACTTTTCAAAGGATTCAGACTTACATTTCATTAGGTACACGTAACCATACTGAGAGAAATCATCGGTGAATGTTATAAAATAAACGTGCTGGTTACATGTCCTAACACTCAGGGGACCACATACATTAGTATGTATAAGGTCAAGCATCTTTTAGGCTTACCATTAAATGGTCATTTTGTCATCTTACCCTGAAGGCAAGGTTCACAAGTGGAAAGATCTTCTATAGTTAGAAAATCCAAAGGACCATCCTTTACCAACTGTATCATGGGTTCTTTTCTTGGGGATATCGACCAATGTAGTTTCAGTTATGTTAGTTTCTAGAGAAGGATGGAGAACATAGAGACCATTCTCAAGTTCTCCATATGCGATGAATTTGTTATTTCTTTTGATAGTAATCATATTATTAAAGAAAATAGGATATTCATCCATACACAATTTTGAAACAGAAATCAAATTTCTTCTCAAATTCTGTACATAAAGACAATCTTTTAGTACAATAGTTCCATCTCTGATAATTAACTCTATGGTTCCTATAGCCATAGCTACAACATTTGCAGAAGTCCCCAAGTAAAGAGTTACTTCTCCGTCACTCAATCTTTTGCTTATCCTGAACCCCTGTAGTGAGTTACACGCATGAGTCGAAGCCCTAGAGTCAATACACCAAGAAGCATAAATTACCAACAAATTGATTTCTATGACACAGGATTCGAAATTACCTTTCTTGGATTCCAGGTATTGAGGATAGTTCCTCTTCCAGTGATTGGTTTGTTTGCGGAAGTGACAAGCAACTGATGCTCTGTCCTTCCTCTGCTTCTTGGACTTGGCAGCTTTCTTCTAAGGCTTTCTTTTAGCCTTCCTCTTTTTCTTGCCCAACTTGCTAGCTTCAACAAGCATAGCGGGAGGCTCATCCTTCTTTATCAGTTCTTCGGCCCTCTGCAACATATTGCTAAGTTCCTGAATGCTGACATTCAACTTGTCCATGTTGTAATTCATGATGAATGGATTGAAGGAAGGAGGCAGAGAATTCAGGATGGCGTCTACCTTCGTGACATGGTCAAGCCCAGATCCAAGAGCCTCAAGTTCATTGATATAGCCCATCATCCAAAGACAGTGGTCATGAACCTGCTAGTTCTTGGACATCTGTGCGGTCATGAACTGCTTCAAGACATTTTGGCGAGTAGAACGATTATGCTCTTCATATATTATCTTTAGATTGTCCAATATGTCCTTGGCCAACTCGATCTGATCGAACTGCCTCTGTATTGGATTGTCCAGGGAGGCAATTATGTATCACCAGACCAAGGAATTTTTCTCTTCCCATTCTTGGTAGTCCCTCCTTTAGGCCTCAAAAGCCCTATCACTCGGACGCTCTAGGGTAGGGTTTTTAGCCACCTTATCCAACTTTTCGGAAGTTAGGACAAGCATAAGCTTATGGTATTAGTCAGCATAGTTTGGTCCTTTCAGTTTGTTGTCATCCAACAGCTTTGCAAATTGTTCGTTTGCCATTTCTGGTAAAAAGCAAACATTAGTCTACAACCTAATTTGATTCATGTTATCTACATAGATATGACTTTTAATCTATGTTCCATTTCCATTTGTTCATCTCTGAGATTTTCCTCCTATCTAAGTAACAGAGACCACGATTATGTCTCTGTCAATGTGGGAAATCACATAGGGTGCATGGAGCTAACTGTTTCACCTGCATAACCCCACCACCTTTTTGTGAAGGATCATATCCACTCATCGTATTAGCTTTCCCTTTGGCCTCTATCAGACAACGTTCATTGCCATTTTAGGTTAAACCTTTCTGTCCAGTGAGTGCTACCCATTATATTCGTGAACGCCAAGGTACCATGAGAGAGTCTTCCATTTTAGGATAGGCCCCTCCCACATTGGTCTATGATTCCCCTATCATCTTATGAAACATTCCAACAGGTCCGACAGCAAATGGATAGCCCAATTTTATAGTGCGTTTCCTCATTACTTGAAGGACCCATCTTCATGCTAATGATGGAAGGCCTTTAGAGAGTTCATCATATTAATCTCTCTATCACATGCACTCATATTTCAGGAGGGAACAAAAGTTACGCCCTAGTTTAATTTAGATCAAACCAAAGTGGCCCCCACTGACTTTCATAAAGCCAAATTTTGATGGGCCCTAAATGGCTAGGGTTCCTTTGCACGGATCCTCTTCAGGGAGGTGTGGGGCCCACCACAAAGGGAGATCATCCAATGATTTTTAGGGACACTATGGAAATGATGTGCATTCAGTCATGGTGTGCGCAAAGTACCACTATCGTATCTGCATGGGCCAAGTGCTTATGGCTCATGAACGTTGCACATCACACATCCATACATCACATGCAAGGATAGAATTGATCCAATCAATTAATATCTGTAAAGCCTATCATTAAAGCCCAATTTAATCCATAATATTACTCATTAATATTATTTAGGTATATGGGCTGAACAGAATTAAGCAGTTTAGCCCATATAGCTTTTTTGCAGTTAGTGGGCTTAAGTAGTTTTAACATTTTAAAACTGGGTCTTATAGGTGTGGGCCGAATTAAGTCTTACAATTAGACATCAATCCCTTGACCCAAGAGTGGGAAATTAAGGCTAAGATCAGCCCCCATCGAACCATAGATTTGGTCCAACTAGTTTGGTCCAATCTAGATTGAATGGGTCTAGGGTTTGATTTTTAATTCAAGAATTGATCTGAAAAATTAAATCACTGATTAAAGACAATCAAAATTCAAAACTAGGGCTGTTTGCACATCTGCAACCTACAAAATAGATGTTTGAGAGTAGAATTTATAACATTTTTATCCCCAAATATTCTGTCTTGCATACTTAATTAGTACTTAATTGGACTCATATTTCTTGTATTTCGGTTCAGGGCATGAAAGAATGCATCAGGAGTCAAGAAAGGCAAATCGGATGATTTTTCACAGTTTCAGCACCATAAAGTAATCTAGGCCTAACTCATGTATCCGAACTTTGAATGAGATGATTCAAGATCCACTGGATAGATAAGAGAAAAATCCACAACTTTCATGTTTTGGGATTTCACAGATTCAGCCTGCATAGAAGCCAAATCCGGGCCCGAAGTCATGGAAAATTCATAGAAAGGCCCAATCCGCAGCTTAAGCCTAACTTGTAGAAAGGCCTAGCAGCAGCCCAATTCGTAGAAGATGTCTAATACGAATCCAAGAACAAGAAACTAAGAAGAGTCTTAGCAGATCTAAATTTATGATGTAATCCCATAAAGATAAAGAGATTGAGTTCATTAGATAAAGACATAAGAGTAGGATTAGACTAGGACTTTCTATTTTTGAGAGATTAACTTCAAGAAAGAGTAGGAGACCACCCCCTCCCCTTAAGCTATATAAAGGGGTAGGGGGCAGACTAGAGAGGCATCAAGAAGTAGAGGAGAAATCCAGCAATCAAGCAAGACATCTGGAAGAAGGAGGTGGCGGCAAGGAGAAGAGGAGATCTCAACTCCAAGGGCGAAACCATGAGTTATTTCTTTCCTCTTGTTTGTTTTATTTCTGCTAGTATGGACTAATTTATCTGTAGTTAGGGTTGTGGAAAGCTTTATCCAGCATATGTAAATGAATCGAGAGAAGATTTCACATAGCTGACCACATAATTCATGGTGTGAATTGAATGGTATATAGGTGTATATACAAATGATTCATCTGAATGTAATAGTTTTTCCTTGAACTTAATGCACTTCTACCTTTAGAACTCTAGTCGAGAGGTCGAAGGGTTACCTGATAGAAGTAGTTTTAGTATATCTTGAGAGAGAATATTAAATAAAATTGGAAAGACTTCAGCTTATGGGAATGACAAATTATCTTGGATAATCTCATCCCTTGATATTCATTGGAATGGTTAGGTGGACCGAAAGCCCTAACAAATTCAACCAATCATTACATACTTCAGCATTGTTACTTCTGCTCTTGTTTTTTTATTTCTGTTTCTTTTATTAGTTCTTATTCTCAAATCTGAAATTCGGTTGTCCAAATAATTAGGGAAGGCTATAGTTCTAATACTTATTTTGTTAAATCCTCGTCGGAATGATATTTTATACTACTCGATAACTAGTGCACTTGCTAGGATTATATTTATAGCTATCATGTTTTTGGCACCATTGCCGGGGATTTAATCCTAAAATAATATTAGAACTTGTTAACCTTGGTTAATTTGGATTTTTTTTTCTTTATTTAAAGAGATGCTTGGGAAGTATCCTCACCATGGAATACCAGTTTGGCATCAAATTCAAACTTTTTATAATGGTATTACTCCATCCTATCACTCCATTATTGATGCAGCTGTAGGTGGCACAATCATGAGAAAAACACCAGAGGAAGCTTATGATCTAGTGGAAGAGATGGTGTCGAACAACTACCAATGGAGCAATGACCGAACTAATCGAAGGGGAGCACACCACATCGATTCCCTTGCAGCCATATCTGCCCAACTTGCTAGTCTGAATAAAAAATTAGATAGTCTTAATGTTGCAGCAATTAATATATCTTCTAGCATCCCATGTGATTTTTGTGTTCAAATAGGACATACTAATTCTAGTTGTCCATTAAGTAATCCTTTTACTTTACATGAGAATGCTAATTTTATCTCTCATGCTGGCAGGTCGAATTTCAATCCCTACTCAAACACATACAACCCACGGTAGAGGAATCATCCAAACTTTTCATGGAGCAACAATCAGCAAAAGGCACCCATGGGATTCCAATAACAACCGCCCCTACAAGAAAAAAAGATTAATTTGGAAGAGATGATTTCTAAGTTCATCAATTCTACTGAAGAAAAATTCCAAGAACATGAAGCATCGATCAAAAACTTAGAAGTTCAAATGGGACAGATTGTAAATCTGTTGTTGGAAAGAAAAGAGGGACGACTACCCAGCAACACAGAGAAGAATCCCAGAGAGCAAGTAAACACCATAGCCTTAAGAAGTGGGAAGGCAGTTGACAAAACCCAGAAGGATGAAGGGAGTACACCTAAACTGAACTTAGATGCTATTAAACTCCCTATCCCCTACCCTGGAAGAATTTTGAAAGCTAACTTGGACAGACAATTTGAGAAGTTTTTAGAAGTATTTAGAAAAGTACATATTAACCTCCCCCTTCTTGATGTATTGTCACAAATGCCAAAATATGCCAAATTCTTGAAGGAGGTGATGTCGAACAAAAGGAAATGGGAGGACTGTGAGATGATGAAGTAAAATGAAGAGTGCTCAGCCATTCTTCAAAAGAAATTACCCCAAAAGCTTAAGGATCCAAGGAGTTTTTCCATACCTTGCACCATAGGGAATACTGAATTTGAAAAAGCTTTATGTGATTTAGGTGCTAGTATAAATTTAATGCCCTATTTTATTTTTGAAAAACATGGACTGCATGTACTAACATCTACAACTATTACCCTGCAACTAGCTAATCGAAGCATTAAATATCCTAGGGGAATAGTAGAAGATGTTTTAGTCAAAGTGGGTGATTTCATCATTCTTGCTGATTTCATTGTCTTGGATATGGAGGAAGATAGAACAATGCCATTGATTCTAGGGAGACCCTTTCTTGCTACAGGTAATGCTTTAATTGATGTGAAAGATGGTCTACTTACTCTTAGAATCAATGGCGAAGAAGTGGTGTTTAATGTATTTAAAACCATGAAATATCCCAACACAATTGAACATGAAATACATTCAATTGATTGCATTGATGTTTGGGCAGCTGAAGTAGATACATCTAAATCAGAAGACACACTGAAACTTGCACTTAACAATAGTCCTAATCAATTGGTACAAGCAGAGTAGAAGTTTGTACTGAAATCAGAACTGCAAAATTTGACTTCTGAGCTAGACTCTTTTGAAATTACAACTCATAATGCATCTTTTATTAGTTTACCTCCATCTCACACAAAACTCCTCCCATCTATTGTGCAGGTCCCTATTCCAGGTTTAAACCCACCCATGAAGGATGAGAGGGGGAAACATTAGAAATTAAAAACTAGGTGGAGTGGACCCTTTGTAGTGGCTAAAGTATTCCCTCATGGAGCGATTGAGTTGCATAATGGTAAGGGAAATACATTCAAGGTAAACGGACAGCATTTAAAGCATTATATTGAAGGAGAGCAACCCAGCCACCATGGGTCCATTCTCTCCTTAAAACCGCCATGAAAGAAAGGTGAAAGTCAAGCTCACGACTTAAAAGGAGCGCTTGTGGGAGGCAATCCATCAAGTTCAGTTTTTGTTTGTTTTGTTCAGTTATCATTTTTTGTTTGTTATTTATGAGTGTGTTTTTTTTCGTATCTCACATCTGCAGGATCTCAACAAGGCATTCAGAGAAGTACCCTTAAATCTTTCTTTCCTTTTATGCATATCCCTATACATTGAGGACAATGTATACTTTAAGTGTGTGTGTGGGGGGGGGGGGGGGTTAAGGGATTTGATATTTTTTTTTTGGCATGCTTCGATCATAACTTTTTAACCTTTCCTTTTGAAATTTCTGTTCCCTAGAGACTTGTTTTTGAATAATTTTAAACTATCATGAATCATGTGCTTAGGTGGAATAGATAGTAAAGGATGCAAGCAAGACTAGCTGAAATTTTTGGCTATAGAAGGCATCTCATTGCAACCCCTATTTGATTATTCTAGAACTTGTTTTGCTAGACATGTTGAGACCACGATAATGAGTTCATGGATTGGGTTGACAATGGTGATGTTATCCGAAAAAAAAAGGAGAGAACTAGTGTGAGGTGGAGCATAAAATGCACTCACACCGAAAGAAAAAGAACTAGTGTGATATGGAGCATAAAATGCACTCACACAGAAAGCAAAAGAAAAGGGTGAGATGGAGCATAAAATGCACTCACCCCTAGAACCACAAGCCCCGTTTCACCTTTTGATGCATTGAACTCATGATAAGTGGTGGAAATGTGATGCATAAGCAAGATAGCATTCCTTATTTTTTAAGGGTAGTTAGCAGTTTGAATCTGTTAAAGCAATGAATGCCTACTTTAGTCCTAAAATTTTCATGCGATGAAATGCTTGCTCCCCTTGATTGTTAATTCGACTTGGGAGCATGGGGATTGGTGATTAGATATTATTCTTTGACAAGTTAAAGAGGAAAAAGGAATGGACGAATGGAAGGTTCATTAAACCTAGAACAAGGCATGTGAGAGGATAAATACCCTGTTGAGATTTATCCAAAAAAAAAAAAATTAGTCAGCTTGTTCCTATTTTAATTTTGTTTTGAGTTTTGTCTTGCCCGAGGACGTGCAAGGTTTAAGTGTGGGGGGGGGGGGGTTTGATGAGAGTGGAATTTACCACATTTTTATCCCCAAATATTCTTTCTTGCATACTTAATTAGTACTTAATTGGACTCATATTTCTTTTATTTCGGTTCAGGGCATGAAAGAATGCATCAGGAGCAAAGAAAGGCAAATCGGATGATTTTTCATAGTTTCGGCACTATTTAGTAATCTAGGCCTAACTCGCATATCCGAACTCCGAATGGGCTGATTCAAGACGCGTTTGATAGATAAGAGAAAAACCCACAACTTTTATGTTTTGGGCTTTCACAGATTCGGCCTGTATCAAAGCCAAATCCAGGCCTGAACTTGGGGAAAATTCGTAGAAAGGATCAACCCGCAGCTTAAGCCCAACTTGCAGAAAGGCCTAGCAGCAGCCCATTCTTGAACCAGATCTGAACCAAAAAGGAGTAGGGAGAGATAATACCTGATACAGAGAAATAATATCTTTCAATGGAGGTGTTCACGCCCAAGGTAGTGAAAGAATGGTAGGATCCATCTAATGGACGCCATAAAGGTTGCGGAATGGGTGGGCGAATTTCAAAAATTTCCTACCTTCTCTCAACTGGGAATCATATTCCCTAAATTTAGAATACAAAATTCAAAGATCCTACTTGAACCATAATCAAACCAGATCTGTACCAAAAGATAAATGGGAGGAATATACCTGATCCAGAGAAGCAGTATCTCCCAAAGTTGGTGTTCACGCCCAAAGAATGCTCCAAGATCCATTCCTGCTGAAGATGACACAGCTGTGAATGGAACAGAACCAGCAGGGTGCGTCCTACACACTGGATCCTTCACAAGAATCCTCTGGAAGTATTAAACACTGAATCTTTTTCAGTCTTTCTTGCAAGACTGATGTCAAGAACAGATTTCTTGACTTTCTTTTCTGCAAAGATCTAATCTTGCAATGGCAGATGGCGGCGGCAGGAGGAGATCTCCAAAACGAAAAAGGCTGAACTGCTTTTTCTGTTTTTCTGGAGAGTAAGAATGAGATCCTATCTCAATTCGCAGGTGATATCCTATATCTCTTCAAGGTGGTTCGAAATCTCCTCCTTTCTTCTTGATTAAGAAACCTCCTTTTTAGGAGTTATCCCAATCCAAATCAGTATTTGGATAGGGGATAATCTTAATTCTTTCTACAGATAGAGTTAGCTTACTTCTGATCTTATCAGGAGGTTACCATATTCAAATCTAATTTGAATTTGGTCTCTAAGAGTGGATAACGCTAAAGACCCAATCCTTTTACTAACTTTAATCTCAAATTCGCCCCAAGGATGGGTGATCATATCAGCCCACCTCGAAATGGGCTTTTGGCCCATTAAGTATTCAGTGTCTAATTACTTTCCAATCTGCTGCCCAGTTGGGCTTCTTTGTATGGCGTGGGACCCAAGCATTGATCTACACACCAGCCACATGGGTTCGGCCCAACCTCTAAAACAAGGCCCAGCCGAACTCACTGAAAAACTCAATGAACCCCTTGAGTCTATCATATGGACCCTATGGGCTCAACACTTACATTAAGTGGTACCTGGGCCAAGCCATCTTATAAAAACCGAGGGACTGTGGGCAGGTGCAAGATTATCCCATCAGGTATTATCCTCAATGGTCTTACACTTAACCTCTCAGCCCTTAATGATCAAGCACTGCCCGACAAGAGAGGACCTCTCCCTCGGCTGCAAGGAACAGTGCCGCACTCTCCTCTCACATGGATCCCGGGAATTAAAACCATTTGCAAACAATTCAAAACCGTACATATATATAAATATATTAATTTTGCAAAACAAAATTCCAACGATTGAAATCAACTACCGGCAGTTTGGTTTCCATCAGAGAGAGTGCATTCCCGATCATTACCCTTTGTCCGACAAAGTGACTGATTCTGTCACTATGATCACCCACTCAGATGAATTCTCAAACTGCCCCAACATACCCAGGTTTTGATCCCCGCTAAGGATCTCACTGATTGGCATATCAAAGGCAGCCTGATCCAACACCTAGTGAAATGTCATAATCGAGTCTAGGGGTCAGGTGTAACTTTCCAGTTTTGCCCATCTATCTCCAAGGTCCAGGGCAATACTGGAAATCTGGTCCGGTTCAAGGATTCAAGTAATCCCATACTGCATGTGCCTCGGGTCTTACCCTGATGGCTGAAATAGGCCATCCCAACACTTGGTGGCACACCAGTATCAGCCTTGGTAGGATAAATCTCCCCAGACTTATCCAACGGCTGTGAACATTTAAAACTAACATGAGTCTCTATAAATGTCTAGTTTTAGGGTTTTACATAGAATTAAACCAAACAACATGAATCAAACATGCACTTTATTTATTTCCACTAAATAACAAAAGTACATCAAATCAGATTGAAGCTAAGGGCATACAAAACTGTCTAACAACTCCCACTTGCACTTAGGTCCAATCTGGTACAAGCCGGAGTCCCATACTTTCCACGTATTTCTCAAACACCTTCTGTGTCAGTGGCTTAGTCAATGGGTCTGCCACATTATCCGCTGATGCTACCTTCTGAATCAGGACGTCCCCTCTACCAACGATCTCCCGCAGTACATGGTACTTTCCCACGATGTGCTTCGACTTCGAGTGAGCCCGAGGCTCTTTAGCCTGGGCGATCGCTCCATTGTTGTCACACAACAACAGGATGGGAGATGTGCTGGATGGAATCGCTCCCAATTTGTGTACGAACTTCTTCATCCACACGGCTGCCTTGGCAGTTTCACTTGCGGCAATGTACTCGGCCTCGGTTGTGGAGTCTGCAGTGGACCCCTGTTTGCTGCTTTTCCAGCAAACAGCACACGATCCTATCATGAAAACATACCCAGATGTAGACTTTCTATCATCTGGATCTGACTGGAAATCGGCATCGGTATACCCTAGAACTTGCAGTGAACTACCATCGAATACCAGACAAAACTCTTTTGTCCTTCGAAGGTATTTGAGTATGTTCTTCACAGTAGTCCAATGCTCCTGCCCTAGGTTTGCCTGGAATCTGCATACCACACTCACCGCCTGAGCAATGTCAGGGCGAGTGCACAGCATGGCATACATGATGCTCCCTACGGCTGAGCCATAGGGAACGTCTCTCATGCTCTTAATCTCCTCAGAAGTCTTGGGAGACATCTTCTTGGAGAGAGTGACTCCGTGCCTGAAATGAACATTTCCTTTCTTGGAGTTCTCCATGTTAGACAGTTTTGTATGCCCTTAGCTTCAATATGATTTGATGTACTTTTGTTATTTAGTGGAAATAAATAAAGTGCATGTTTGATTCATGTTGTTTGGTTTAATTCTGTGTAAAACCCTAAAACTGGACATTTATAGAGACTCATGTTAGTTTTAAATGTTCACAGCTGTTGGATAAGTCTGGGGAGATTTATCCTGCCAAGGCTGATACTGGTGTGCCACCAATTGTTGGGATGGCCTGTCTCAGCCACCAAGGTAAGACCCGAGGCACATGTGGTATGGGATTACTTGAATCCTTGAACCAGACCAGATTTCCAGTATTGCCCTGGACCTTGGAGATAGATGGGCAAAACTGGAAAGTTACACCTGACCCCTAGACTCGATTATGACATTTCACTAGGTGTTGGATCAGGCTGCCTTTGATATACCATTCAGTGAGATCCTTAGCGGGGATCAAAACCTGGGTATGTTGGGGCAGTTTGAGAATTCATCTGAGTGGGTGATCATAGTGACAGAATCAGCCACTTTGTCGGACAAAGGGTAATGATCGGGAATACACTCTCTCTGATGGAAACCAAACTGCCGGCAGTTGATTTCAATCGTTGGAATTTTGTTTTGCAAAATTAATATATTTATATATATATGTACGGTTTCGAATTGTTTGCAAATGGTTTTAATTCCCGGGATCCATGTGAGAGGAGAGTGCGGCACTGTTCCTTGCAGCCGAGGGAGAGGTCCTCTCTTGTCGGGCAGTGCTTGATCATTAAGGGCTGAGAGTTTAAGTGTAAGACCATTGAGGATAATACCTGATGGGCTAATCTTGCACCTGCCCACAGTCCCTCGGTTTTTATAAGATGGCTTGGCCCAGGGACCACTTAATGTAAGTGTTGGGCCCATAGGGTCCATATGATGGACTCAAGGGGTTCATTCAGTTTTTCAGTGAATTCGGCTGGGCCTTGTTTTAGAGGCTGGGCCGAACCCATGTGGCTGGTGTGTAGATCAATGCTTGGGTCCCACACCATACAAAGAAGCCCAACTGGGCAGCAGATTGGAAAGTAATTAGACACTGAACACTTAATGGGCCAAAAGCCCATTTCGAGGTGGGCTGATATGATCACCCATCCATGGGGCGAATTTGAGATTAAAGTTAGTAAAAGGATTGGGCCTTTAGCCTTATCCACTCTTAGAGACCAAATTCAAATTAGATTTGAATCTGGTAACCTCCTGATAAGATCAGGAGTAAGCTAACTCTATCTGCAGAAAGGATTAAGATTATCCCCAATCCAAATACTGATTTGGATTGGGATAACTCCTAATAAGGAGGTTTCTTAATCAAAAGAAAGGAGGAGATTTGGAACAAAGAAAAAATTGCAAGATAGAAAATCTCCTGCGAATTGAGATCAGATCTCATACTCTCCAGAAAAAGAGAAAAAGCAGTTCAGTTTTTTTTTGGTTTTGAAGATCTCCCTCCTGCCGCCGCTATCTGCCATTGCAAGATTAGATCTTTGCAGAAAAGAAAAGTCAAGAAATCTGTTCTTGACATTAGTCTTGCAACAAAGACTAAAAGGATTCAGTGTTTAGTGTTTCCAGAGGATTCTTGTTAAGGATCCAGTGTGTAGGACGCACCCTGCTGGTTCTGTTCCATCCACAGCTGTGTCATCTTCAGCAAGAACGGATCTTGGAGCATTCTTTGGGCGTGAACACCAACTTTGGGAGATACTGCTTCTCTGGATCAGGTATATTCCTCCCATATATCTTTTGGTATAGATCTGGTTTGATTATGGTTCAAGTAGGATCCTTGAATATTGTATTCTAAACTTAGGGAATATGATTCCCAGTTGAGAGAAGGTAGGAAATTTTTGAAATTCGCCCACCCATTCCACAACCATTTTGGCATCCATTAGATGAATCCTACCATTCTTTCAGTGGTATCAGAGCCACAGGTTCAAATCTTGAACCAAAAGAAAATCAGATCTGACCCTGCGCAGATGGATAGAAGGTGTTCTTTCAAGATTTGCGCAGATTGTTTTCTTTTTCAAGAAATTGTTTCTTGTTAAGGGCGATTCATCTGAAATTAATTTTATTAAATCCAAAATTTATTTAGAATTGCTCTTTATTTATTTTGATTTAATGGATTGTTCGAACCTGGAGATCACAGTGCAGATTTGGCGCAGATAGTCTGCGCACCCTTTTTCTTTCTATTTATTTTTATTCGGTTTGTAAATAATTTTTTTTATTTTAGACTGAATGTATAGGATTTGATCAAGAATGTAATTAATAGAAATAGGATTTCTGTTATTTTTCTTGATTAAAGAAGAAGGAAGAAGAAGGCGGCGCTGGAGATTTGCAGTTGGAGAAATCGCTTTTTGCGATTTGCAGGTGGTGCGAACAGTCCATAGTTTGATTTGTGATTGTTTGAAATCAAAATTATTAATTTCAGATCTTTCATGAATTAATTCTTGAATTGAAAATCAGTTTTGGATCCTCTCGGTCTAGATTGGACCAAAACTGTTTGGACCGAATTTGGGGTTCGATAGGGACTGTTTTTCAGTCTGTATTCCTCACACTTGCTGTTCCAAATCTGATGTTCAATTACGAGGATTAATTCGGCCCACCTGTAAAGCCCAGTTTTAAAGGGTTAAAACTGCAAAAGGCCCATTACTGTGAGATGAGCTGTATGCGCCGAACTGCTATCTGCGATTCAGCCCATACACCTAGTAGTCATTAATTGTTAATGACTTAGATTTTGAATGCGCTATTCAATGGGCTTTACAGCAGTTAATTGATTGGATCAATTCCTCCTTTACATGTCATGTTTGGATGTTTGATGTGCTGCGACCATGGGCCATAAGTACTTGGCCCATGAAGACTCGTTAGTGGCTCTTGCACACACCATGGCTGAATGCACATCGTTGCCATGGTGTCCTTCAAGGTCATTGGATGACCCCTCTTTGTTTGGTGGGCCCCCACAACCCTGAAAAGGGATGCGTACGGAACCCCTAGCCGATTAAGGCCCACCAGAAATCTGACTTTATGAAAGTCAGTGGGAGCCACTCTGGTTTGACCTAAATTAAAACTAGGGCGTTTTTGTTCCCTCTAGCAAATATGAAAGCATGTGATAGGGAGACCCATATGATGGACTCTCTAAAGGCCTTCCGTCATTAGCACAATGATGGGTCCTTCAGTAATGAGGAAGCGCACCATAAAATTGGGCTATCCATTTGCTGTTGGATCTATTAGAGTGTTTCATAAGATTATAGGGGCGTCATACACCGATGTGGGAGGGGCTTCACCAGAAAATGGGAACTCTCTCACGGTACCTTGGCGTAACCTGAATATGATGGGTAAGCACTCACTAGATAGAAAGGTTTACTTCAAAACGGCTCTGAACCTTGTCTGACAGAGGCCAAAGGGAAACTCATTTGATGAGTGGATATGATCCGTCACAGAAAGGTGGTGAGGTTATGCAGCTGAAACAGTTGGCTTCACGCACCCCATGTGATTTCCCACATTTCTAGAGACATTTCGTCGTCTCCGTCACTGAGAAAGGAGGGAAATCTCAGAGATGAACATATGGGAATGGAACATAGATTAAAAGCCATATCTATGTAGGTAACATGAATCAAACTAAGGTTGTGGACTAATGATTTTGCTATTTTATCAGAAAATGGCAAACGGTCAATTTGCAAAGCTTCTAGACGATAACAAGCTAAAGGGACCAAACTATGCCGACTGGTACAGAAATCTTATGCTGGTCCTAACTTCCGAAAAGTTAGACAAGGTAGTGAAAAATCCTGCCCCGGAATGTCCGGGTGATAGGGCTTCTGAGGCCCGTAGAATGGACTACCAAAAGTGGGAGGATAAGAACTCCCTAGCCCGCTGCTTTGTCGTTGCGTCATTAGACAACTCAATACAGAGGCAGTTCGATCAGATCAAACTAGCCAAGGACATATTGGACAGTCTAAGAACAATGTATGAAGAGCAGAACCGTTCTACTCGACAAAAGGTCCTGAAATTGTTCATGACCGCGCAGATGACCAAAGGGCAGAAAGTTCATGACCATTGTCTTCAGATGATGGGTTACATTAACGAACTTGAATCTCTTGGATCCGGGCTAGATCTTGGCACGCAAGTGGATGCCATCCTCAATTCTTTGCCCTCTTCCTTCAATGCGTTCACAATGAACTACAATATGAATAAGCTGAATGTCAGCGTCCAGGAACTCAGCAATATGTTGCAGAGAGCCGAGGATCTACTCAAGAAGGATGAGCCTGTAGTTATGATTGCTGAAGCTAACAAATCGGGCAAGAAAAAGAGAAAGGCAAAGAAGCCTCAGAAGAAGGCCGCCAATCCTAAGAAGCAGAAGAAGAACAAGGCATTTGATGTCTGTCACTTCTGCAAGCAGACCGGCCACTGGAAGAGGAATTGTCCTGCCTACCTGGAATCTAAGAAAGGTAACATCAAAACTTGTGTCATAGAAACTAACATGTTAGTTACTTCTGTGTCCTGGTGTGTTGACTCCGGGGCTTCAACTCATGCGTGTAACTCACTGCAGGGGTTCAAAGTTAGCAGAAGGTTTAGTGAAGGTGAAGTGACACTATTCTAGGGAACAACTGCAAGTGTTGCAGCAGCAGCAATAGGAACCGTAGAATTAGTTTTTAAAGAAGGAATACTTGTACTTAAAGATTGTCTTTATGTACAGAACTTGAGAAGAAATTTAATTTCTGTTTCAAAACTGTGTGCTGATGGATATACTGTTTATTTTAGTAATATGATTACTGTTAAACGGAATAATAAATTCATCGCATGCGGGGAACTAGAGAATGGTCTCTATGTTCTACATCCTTCTCTGGAAACTAACTTAACCGAAACTACATCGGTCAAAATTCCCAAGAAAAGGAATCGTGATACAGTGAGTCCCACGTGCCTCTGGCATTACCGACTTGGCCATATCGGTATTGACCGAATCACAAGGTTGGTAAAGGATGGTCCTTTGGATTTTCTAACTGAAGAAAATCTTCCCACTTGTGAACCTTGCCTTCAAGGTAAGATGTCTAAGTGGCCATTTGACGGTAAGCCTGAAAGATCTGAAGGCACACTTGACCCAATACATACTGATGTATGTGGTCCCCTGAGTGTTAGGACACAGAATCAACACGTGTACTTCATCACCTTTACAGATGATTTTTCACGATATGGTTACGTGTACCTAATGAGACATAAGTCTGAATCATTTGAAAAGTTCAAAGAGTTCAGACAGGAAGTCGAGAAACAGTTAGGGAGAGAAATTAAGGCCCTTCAATCAGATCGAGGTGGCGAGTATCTCTCTAACGAATTCAGGGACTACTTAAAGGCCAATGGGATAGTGTAACAATTAGCTCCTCCTGCTACACCTCAACTCAACGGTGTTTCAGAGAGGAGGAATAGGACCTTGTTAGACATGGTCCGATCACTTCTCGTACGCTCACAATTACCCACATCCTTTTGGGGATACGCATTAGAGACTGCTATCTACGTGCTGAATCAGGTTCCAACCAAATCAGTTCCGAAAACTCCATATGAACTTTGCACCGAAAGGAAGCCAAGTGTAAGACACTTCAAGATTTGGGGTTGTCCTGCACACGTTAAAAGAACAAGTGCGGACAAGTTGGAATCTAAAACCAGTCGTTGCCTGTTTATAGGCTACCCAAAGGATTCGGTGGGTTATCTATTCTATGACCCGAGTGAGCAGAAAGTGTTCTGCAGTCGAAACGCCCAGTTCTTAGAATCCGATTACATCCTGGACACCCATCGTCAGGAAATAGTTCTTGATGAGGAGAGCTTAGGAGCAGTGGGAGATGTCCCATAAATTCCAGGTAATTACCAACCTAGAAGAACAACCCGGGTATCCAGACCACCAGTCCGATATGGTTATGACCAGGATAGTTACCTGGTGGAAACCTTGACTAGTGAAGAGGATCCCGTGACTTACGCGGAAGCTATGTTAGACATAGACTCCCAGAAGTGGGTGGAGGACATGAGAGCTGAAATGGACTCAATGGAGACCAATGGAGTCTGGACTCTAGTGGATCCGCCCCCGGGGTAAAAGCAATTGGTTGCAAATGGATCTACAAGAGGAAGAAGGGCCCCGATGGCAGGATTGAGACCTTTAAAGCTTGCTTGGTGGCGAAAGGGTATACACAGAAAGAAGGCATCGACTATGAGGAAACCTTTTCGCCCGTGGCCATGCTTAAATCCATTAGGATCCTGCTAGCTGTAGCAGCGTACCATGACTATGAGATTTGGCAAATGGATGTCAAAACCGCGTTCCTGAATGGAGATCTTAGTGAAGATATCTACATGCAGCAGCCGCAAGGCTTCATTGCTGCTGGTCAGGAACACATGGTATGTAAACTTAATAGATCCATATATGGACTTAAGCAGGCTTCTAGGAGTTGGAACATCCGTTTTGATTCTGCAGTCAAAGCGTTTGACTTTTAGCAGAATCCGGATGAACCCGGTGTTTACAGGAAGTCCAGTGGGGATAAGATCACCTTTTTGGTGTTGTACGTGGACGATATCCTACTCATTGGGAATGATGTAGGAATTTTGACTTCGGTCAAGGTATGGCTATCACAACAGTTCTCCATGAAAGATCTTGGAGAAGCTTCATACATACTGGGTCTTCGACTCTATAGAGATAGATCGAAGCGGATAATTGGATTATCCCAAGCTGCTTATATTGACAAAATTGTCAAGAGGTACAGCATGGAGAACTCCAAGAAAGGAAACGTTCCTTTCAGGCATGGAGTCACTCTCTCCAAGAAGATGTCTCCCAAGACTTCTGAGGAGATTGAGAGCATGAGAGACGTTCCCTATGCCTCAGCCGAAGGGAGCATCATGTATGCCATGCTGTGCACTCGCCCTGACATTGCTCTGGCGGTGAGTGTGGTAAGCAGATTCCAGGCAAACCCAGGGCAGGAGCATTGGGCTGCTGTGAAGAACATACTCAAATACCTTCGAAGGACAAAAGAGTTTTGTCTGGTATTCGATGGTAGTTCGCTGCAAGTTCTAGGGTATACCGATGCCGATTTCCAGTCGGATCCAGATGATAGAAAGTCTACATCTGGGTATATTTTCACGATATGGTTACGTGTACCTAATGAGACATATGTCTGAATCATTTGAAAAGTTCAAAGAGTTCAGACAGGAAGTCGAGAAACTGTTAGGGAGAGAAATTAAGGCCCTTCGATCAGATCGAGGTGGCGAGTATCTCTCTGACGAATTCAGGGACTACTTAAAGGCCAATGGGATAGTGTCACAATTAGCTCCTCCTGCTACACCTCAACTCAACGGTGTCTCAGAAAGGAGGAATAGGACCTTGTTAGACATGGTCCGGTCACTTCTCGTACGCTCACAATTACCCACATCCTTTTGGGGATACGCATTAGAGATTGCTATCTACGTGCTGAATCGGGTTCCAACCAAATCAGTTCCGAAAACTCCATATGAACTTTGGACCGGAAGGAAGCCAAGTGTAAGACACTTCAAGATTTGGGGTTGTCCTGCACACGTTAAAAGAACAAGTGCGGACAAGTTGGAATCTAAAACCAGTCGTTGCCTGTTTATAGGCTACCCAAAGGATTCGGTGGGTTATCTATTCTATGACCCGAGTGAGCAGAAAGTGTTCTGCAGTCGAAACGCCCAGTTCTTAGAATCCGATTACATCCTTGACACCCATCGTCAGGAAATAGTTCTTGATGAGGAGAGCTCAGGAGTAGTGGGAGATGTCCCACAAATTCCAGATAATTACCAACCTAGAAGAACCACCCGAGTATCCAGACCACCAGTCCGATATGGTTATGACCAGGATAGTTACCTGGTGGAAACCTTGACTAGTGAAGAGGATCCCGTGACTTACGCGGAAGCTATGTTAGACATAGACTCCCAGAAGTGGGTGGAGGCCATGAGAGCTGAAATGGACTCAATGGAGACCAATGGAGTCTGGACTCTAGTGGATCCGCCCCCCGGGGTAAAAGCAATTGGTTGCAAATGGATCTACAAGAGGAAGAAGGGCCCCGATGACAGGATTGAGACCTTTAAAGATCACTTGGTGGCGAAAGGGTATACTCAGAAAGAAGGCATCGACTATGAGGAAACTTCTTCGCCCGTGGCCATGCTTAAATCCATTAGGATCCTGCTAGCTGTAGCAGCGTACCATGACTATGAGATTTGGCAAATGGATGTCAAAACCGCGTTCCTGAATGGAGATCTTAGTGAAGATATCTACATGCAGCAGCCGCAAGGCTTCATTGCTGCTGGTCAGGAACACATGGTATGTAAACTTAATAGATCCATATATGGACTTAAGCAGGCTTCTAGGAGTTGGAACATCCGTTTTGATTCTGTAGTCAAACCGTTTGACTTTTAGCAGAATCCGGATGAGCCCTGTGTTTACAGGATGTCCAGTGGGGATAAGATCACCTTTTTGGTGTTGTACGTGGATGATATCCTACTCATTGGGAATGATGTAGGAATGTTGACTTCGGTCAAGGTATGGCTATCACAGCAGTTCTCCATGAAAGATCTTGGAGAAGCTTCATACATACTAGGTCTTCGACTCTATAGAGATAGATCAAAGCGGATAATTGGATTATCCCAGGATGCTTATATTGACAAATTTGTCAAGAGGTACAGCATGGAGAACTCCAAGAAAGGAAACGTTCCTTTCAGGCACGGAGTCACTCTCTCCAAGAAGATGTCTCCCAAGACTTCTGAGGAGATTGAGAGCATGAGAGACGTTCCCTATGCCTCAGCCGTAGGGAGCATCATGTATGCCATGCTGTGCACTCGACTTGACATTGCTCAGGCGGTGAGTGTGGTAAGCAGATTCCAGGCAAACCCAGGGCAGGAGCATTGGACTGCTGTGAAGAACATACTTAAATACCTTCGAAGGACAAAAGAGTTTTGTCTGGTATTCGATGGTAGTTCACTGCAAGTGCTAGGGTATACCGATGTCGATTTCCAGTCGGATCCAGATGATAGAAAGTCTACATCTGGGTATGTTTTCACGATAGGATCGTGTGCTGTTTGCTGGAAAACCAGCAAACAGGGGTCCACTGTAGACTCCACAACTGAGGCCGAGTACATTGCCGCAAGTGAAGCTGTCAAGGAAACCGTGTGGATGAAGAAGTTCATACACGAATTGGGAGCGATTCCATCCAGCACATCTCCCATCCCGTTGTTGTGTGACAACAATGGAGCGATCGCCCAGGCTAAAGAGCCTCGGGCTCACTCGAAGTCGAAGCACATCGAGAGAAAGTACCATGTACTGCGGGAGATCGTTGGTAGAGGGGACGTCCTGATTCAGAAGGTAGCATCAGCGGATAATGTGGCAGACCCATTGAGTAAGCCACTGTTACAGAAGGTGTTTGAGAAACACGTGGAAAGTATGGGACTCCGGCTTGTACTAGATTGGACCTAAGTGCAAGTGGGAGTTGTTAGACAGTTTTGTATGCCCTTAGCTTCAATCTGATTTGATGTACTTTTGTTATTTAGTGGAAATAAATAAAGTGCATGTTTGATTCATGTTGTTTGGTTTAATTCTGTGTAAAACCCTAAAACTGACATTTATAGAGACTCATGTTAGTTTTAAATGTTCACAGCTGTTGGATAAGTCTGGGGAGATTTATCCTGCCAAGGCTGATACTGGTGTGCCACCAAGTGTTGGGATGGCCTGTCTCAGCCACCAAGGTAAGACCCGAGGCACATGCGGTATGGGATTACTTGAATCCTTGAACCGGACCAAATTTCCAGTATTGCCCTGGACCTTGGAGATAGATGGGCAAAACTGGAAAGTTACACCTGACCCCTAGACTCGATTATGACATTTCACTAGGTGTTGGATCAGGCTGCCTTTGATATACCATTCAGTGAGATCCTTAGCGGGGATCAAAACCTGGGTATGTTGGGGCAGTTTGAGAATTCATCTGAGTGGGTGATCATAGTGACAGAATCAGCCACTTTGTCGGACAAAGAGTAATGATCGGGAATGCACTCTCTCTGATGGAAACCAAACTGCCGGCAGTTGATTTCTATCATTGGAATTTTGTTTTGCAAAATTAATATATTTATATATATATGTACGGTTTTGAATTGTTTGCAAATGGTTTTAATTCCCGGGATCCATGTGAGAGGAGAGTGCGGCACTGTTCCTTGCAGTCGAGGGAGAGGTCCTCTCTTGTCGGGTAGTGCTTGATCATTAAGGGCTGAGAGGTTAAGTGTAAGACCATTAAGGATAATACCTGATGGGCTAATCTTGCACCTGCCCACAGTCCTTGGGTTTTTATAAGATGGCTTGGCCCAGATACCACTTAATGTAAGTGTTGGGCCCATAGGGTCCATATGATGGACTCAAGGGGTTCATTGAGTTTTTCAGTGAATTCGGCTGGGCCTTGTTTTAGAGGCTGGGCCGAACCCATGTGGCTGGTGTGTAGATCAATGCTTGGGTCCCACGCCATACAAAGAAGCCCAACTGGGCAGCAGATTGGAAAGTAATTAGACACTGAACACTTAATGGGCCAAAAGCCCATTTCGAGGTGGGCTGATATGATCACCCATCCATGGGGCGAATTTGAGATTAAAGTTAGTAAAAGGATTGGGCCTTTAACCTTATCCACTCTTAGAGACCAAATTCAAATTAGATTATCCCCTATCCAAATATTGATTTGGATTGGGATAACTCCTAATAAGGAGGTTTCTTAATCAAGAAGAAAGGAGGAGATTTGGAACAAAGAAAAATTCGCAAGATAGAAAATCTCCTGCGAATTGAGATCAGATCTCATACTCTCCAGAATAAGAGAAAAAGCAGTTCAGTTTTTTTTTCGTTTTGAAGATCTCCTCCTGCCGCCGCCATCTGCCATTGCAAGATTAGATCTTTGCAGAAAAGAAAAGTCAAGAAATCTGTTCTTGACATTAGTCTTGCAACAAAGACTAAAAGGATTCAGTGTTTACTGTTTCCAGAGGATTCTTGTGAAGGATCCAGTGTGTAGGACGCACCCTGCTGGTTCTGTTCCATCCACAGCTGTGTCATCTTCAGCAGGAACGGATCTTGGAGCATTTTTTGGGCGTGAACACCAACTTTGGGAGATACTGCTTCTCCGGATCAGGTATATTCCTCCCATTTATCTTTTGGTACAGATCTGGTTTGATTATGGTTCAAGTAGGATCCTTGAATATTGTATTCTAAACTTAGGGAATATGATTCACAGTTGAGAGAAGGTAGGAAATTTTTGAAATTTGCCCACCCATTCCGCAACCTTTTTGGCGTCCATTAGATGAATCCTACCATTCTTTCACTCCATGCTATACCTCTTGACAATTTTGTCAATAAAAGCAGCCTGGGATAATCCAATTATCCGCTTCGATCTATCTCTATAGAGTCGAAGACCCAGTATGTATGAAGCTTCTCCAAGATCTTTCATGGAGAACTGCTGTGATAGCCATACCTTGACCGAAGTCAACATTCCTACATCATTCCCAATGAGTAGGATATCGTCCATGTACAACACCAAAAAGGTGATCTTATCCCCACTGAACTTCCTGTAAACAGAGGGCTCATCCGAATTCTGCTCAAAGTCAAACGTTTTGACTGCAGAATCAAAACGGATGTTCCAACTCCTAGAAGCCTGCTTAAGTCCATATATGGATCTATTAAATTTACATACCATGTGTTCCTGACCAGCAGCAATGAAGCCTTGCGGCTGCTGCAAGTAGATATCTTCACTAAGATCTCCATTCAGGAACGCGGTTTTGACATCCATTTGCCAAATCTCATAGTCATGGTACGCTGCTACAGCTAGCAGGATCCTAATGGATTTAAGCATGGCCACGGGCGAAAAGGTTTCCTCATAGTCGATGCCTTCTTTTTGTGTATACCCTTTCGCCACCAAGCGAGCTTTAAAGGTCTCAATCCTGCCATCGGGGCCCTTCTTCCTCTTGTAGATCCATTTGCAACCAATTGCTTTTACCCCGGGGGGCGGATCCACTAGAGTCCAGACTCCATTGGTCTCCATTGAGTCCATTTCAGCTCTCATGGCCTCCACCCACTTCTGGGAGTCTATGTCTAACATAGCTTCCACGTAAGTCACGGGATCCTCTTCACTAGTCAAGGTTTCCACCAGGTAACTATCCTGGTCATAACCATATCGGACTGGTGGTCTGGATACCTGGGTGGTTCTTCTAGGTTGGTCATTACCTGGAATTTGTGGGACATCTCCCACTGCTCCAGACCTTTCCTCATCAAGAACTATTTCCTGACGATGGGTGTCCAGGATGTAATCGGATTCTAAGAACTGGGCGTTTCGACTGCAGAACACTTTCTGCTCACTCGGGTCATAGAATAGATAACCCACCGAATCCTTTGGGTAGCCTATAAACAGGCAACGACTGGTTTTAGATTCCAACTTGTCCGCACTTGTTGTTTTAACGTGTGCAGGACCACCCCAAATCTTCAAGTGTCTTACACTTGGCTTCCTTCCGGTCCAAAGTTCATACGGAGTTTTCGAAACTGATTTGGTTGGAACTTGATTCAGCACGTAGATAGCAGTCTCTAATGCGTATCCCCAAAAGGATGTGGGTAATTGTGAGCGTACGAGAAGTGACTGGACCATGTCTAACAAGGTCCTATTCCTCCTTTCTGAGACACCGTTGAGTTGAGGTGTAGCAGGAGGAGCTAATTGTGACACTATCTCATTGGCCTTTAAGTAGTCCCTGAATTCGTCAGAGAGATACTCGCCCCCTCGATCTGATCAAAGGGCCTTAATTTCACTCCCTAACTGTTTCTCGACTTCTTGTCTGAACTCTTTGAACTTTTCAAATGATTCAGACTTATGTCTCATTAGGTACACGTAACCATATCGTGAAAAATCATCTGTAAATGTGATGAAGTACATGTGTTGATCTCGTGTCCTAACACTCAGGGGACCACATACATCATTATATATTAGGTCAAGTGTGCCTTCAGATCTTTCAGGCTTACCGTCAAATGGCCGCTTAGACATCTTACCTTGAAGGCAAGGTTCACAAGTGGGAAGATTTTCTATAGTTAGAAAATCCAAAGGACCATCCTTTACCAACCTTGTAATTCGGTCAATACCGATATGGCCAAGTCGGTAATGTCAGAGGCACGTGGGACTTACTGTATCACGATTCCTTTTCTTGGGATTTTCGACTGACGTAGTTTCGGTTAAGTTAGTTTCCAGAGAAGGATGTAGAACATAGAGACCGTTCTCTTGTTCCCCGCATGCGATGAATTTATTATTCCATTTAACAGTAATCATATTACTAAAATAAACATTATATCCATCAGCACATAGTTTTGAAACATAAATTAAATTTCTTTTCAAGTTCTGTACATAAAGACAATCTTTAAGTACAAGTATTCCTTCTTTAAAAACTAATTCTACGGTTCCTATTGCCGCTGCTGCAACACTTGCAGTTGTTCCCAAGAATAATGTCACTTCACCTTCACTCAACCTTCTGCTAACTTTGAACCCCTACAGTGAGTTACACGCATGAGTTGAAGCCCCGGGGTCAACACACCAGGACACAGAAGTAACTAACATGTTAGTTTCTTTGACACAAGTTTCGATTTTACCTTTCTTAGATTCCAGGTAGGCAGGACAATTCCTCTTCAAGTGGCCGGTCTGCTTGCAGAAGTGACAGACATCAGATGCCTTGTTCTTCTTCTGCTTCTTAGGATTGGTAGCCTTCTTCTGAGGCTTCTTTGCCTTTCTCTTTTTCTTGCCCGATTTGTTAGCTTCAGCAAGCATAACTACAGGCTCATCCTTCTTGAGTAGATCCTCGGCTCTCTGCAACATATTGCTGAGTTCCTGTACGCTGACATTCAGCTTATTCATATTGTAGTTCATTGTGAACGCTTTGAAGGAAGAGGGCAAAGAATTGAGGATGGCATCCACTTGCGTGCCAAGATCTAGCCCGGATCCAAGAGCTTCAAGTTCGTTAATGTAACCCATCATCCGAAGACAATGGTCATAAACTTTCTGCCCTTTGGTCATCTGCGCGGTCATGAACAATTTCAGGACCTTCTGTCGAGTAGAACGGTTCTGCTCTTCATACATTGTTCTTAGACTGTCCAATATGTCCTTGGCTAGTTCGATCTGATCGAACTGCCTTTGTATTGAGTTGTCTAATGAGGCAACGAGAAAGCTACGGGCTAGGGAGTTCTTATCCTCCCACTCTTGGTAGTCCCTCCTACGGGCCTCAGAAGCCCTATCACCCGGACGTTCCGGTGCAGGATTTTTCACCACCTTGTCTAACTTTTCGGAAGTTAGGACCAGCATAAGATTTCTGTACCAATCGGCATAGTTTGGGCCCTTAAGCTAGTTATCGTCTAGAAGCTTTGCAAATTGACCGTTTCCCATTTTCTGATAAAATAGCAAAATCATTAGTCCACAACCTTAGTTTGATTCATGTTACCTATATAGATATGGCTTTTAATCTATGTTCCATTCCCATTTGTTCATTTCTGAGATTTCCCTCCTTTCTCAGTGACGGAGACGACGAAATGTCTTTGAAAATGTGGAAAATCACATGGGGTGCGTGAAGCCAACTGTTTCAGCTGCATAACCTCACCACCTTTCTGTGACGGATCATATCCACTCATCAAATGAGTTTCCCTTTGGCCTCTGTCAGACAAGGTTCAGAGCCATTTTTAGGTAAACCTTTCTGTTCAATGAGTGCTTACCCATCATATTCAGGTTACGCCAAGGTACCATGAGAGAGTTCCCATTTTCTGGTGAAGCCCCTCCCACATCGGTCTATGACGCCCCTATCATCTTATGAAACACTCTAATAGATCCAACAACAAATGGATAGCCCAATTTTATGGTGCGTTTCCTCATTACTGAAGGACCCATCATTGTGCTAATGACGGAAGGCCTTTAGAGAGTCCATCACATGGGTCTCCCTATCACAAGCATTCATATTTGCTGGAGGGAACAAAAACGCCCTTGTTTTAATTTAGGTCAAACCAGAGTGGCTCCCACTGACTTTCATAAAGTCAGATTTCTGGTGGGCCTTAATCGGCTAGGGGTTCCGTACACATCCCTTTTCAGGGTTGTGGGGCCCACCAAGCAAAGAGGGGTCATCCAATGACCATGAAGGACACTATGGCAATGATGTGCATTCAGCCATGGTGTGCGCAAGAGCCACTAACGAGTCTTCATGGGCCAAGTACTTATGGCCCATGGTCGCAGCACATCAAACATCCAAACATCACATGTAAAGGAGGAATTGATCCAATCAATTAACTGCTGTAAAGCCCATTGAACAGCCCATTTAAAAACTAAGTCATTAACAATTAATGACTACTAGGTGTATGGGCTGAATCGCAGATAGCAGTTCGGCCCATACAGCTTATCTCACAGTAATGGGCCTTTTGTAGTGTTAACCCTTTAAAATTGGGCTTTACAGGTGGGGCGAAGTAATCCTTGTAATTGAACATCAGATTTGGAACAGCAAGTGTGAGAAATACTGACTGAAAAATAGTCCCTATCGAACCCCAGATTCGGTCCAAACAGTTTTGATCCAATCTAGTCCGAGAAGATCCAAAACTCATTTTCAATTCAAGAATTAATTCATGAAAGATCTGAAATTAATAATTTTGATTTCAAACAATCACAAATCAAAATATGGATTGTTCGCACCACCTGCAAAATAGAGGTTAATCACAAGGGTTACAGTTTCACAAACTGCAAATCGTAGAAAGCGATTTCTCCAACTGCAAATCTCCAGCGCCGCCTTCTTCTTCCTTCTTCTTTAATCAAGAAAATAAAACAGAAATCCTATTTCTATTAATTACATTCTTGATCAAATCCTATACATTCAGTCTAAAATAAAAAAAATTATTTACAAACCAAATATAAATAAATAGAAAGAAAAAGGGTGTGCAGACTATCTGCGCCAAATCTGCACTGTGATCTCCAGGTTTGAACAGTCCATTAAATCAAAATAAATAAAGAACAATTCTAAATAAATTTTGGATTTAATAAAATTAATTTCAGATCAATCGCCCTTAACAAGAAACAGTTTCTTGAAATAAAGAAAACAATCTGCGCTAATCATGAAAGAACACCTTCTATCCATCTGCGCAGGGTCAGATATGATTTTCTTTTGGTTCAAGATTCGAACCTGTGGCTCTGATACCACTGAAAGAATGGTAGGATCCATCTAATGGACAGCATAAAGGTTGCGGAATGGGTGGGCGAATTTCAAAAATTTCCTACCTTCTCTCAACTGGGAATCATATTCCCTAAATTTAGAATACAATATTCAAGGATCCTACTTGAACCATAATCAAACCAGATCTGTACCAAAAGATAAATGGGAGGAATATACCTGATCCGGAGAAGCAGTATCTCCCAAAGTTGGTGTTCACACCAAAAGAATGCTCCAAGATTCGTTCCTGCTGAAGATGACACAGCTGTGAATGGAACAGAACCAGCAGAGTGCGTCCTACACAGTGGATCCTTCACAAGAATCCTCTGGAAGTATTAAACACTGAATATTTTTCAGTCTTTCTTGCAAGACTGATGTCAAGAACAGATTTCTTGACTTTCTTTTCTACAAAGATCTAATCTTGCAATGGAAGATGGCGGCGGCAGGAGGAGATCTCCAAAACAAAAAAGGATGAACTGCTTTTTCTGTTTTTCTAGAGAGTATGAATGAGATCCTATCTCTATTCGCAGGAGATATCCTATATCCCTTCAAGGTGGTTCAAAATCTCCTCCTTTCTTCTTGATTAAGAAACCTCCTTTTTAGGAGTTATCCAAATCCAAATCAGTATTTGGATAGGGGATAATCTTAATTCTTTTTGCAGATAGAGTTAGCTTACTCCTGATCTTATCAGGAGGTTACCAGATTCAAATCTAATTTGAATTTGGTCTCTAAGAGTGGATAAGGCTAAAGGCCCAATCCTTTTACTAACTTTAATCTCAAATTTGCCCCAAGGATGGGTGATCATATCAGCCCACCTCGAAATGGGCTTTTGGCCCATTAAGTGTTCAGTGTCTAATTACTTTCCAATCTGCTGCACAGTTGGGCTTCTTTGTATGGCGTGGGACCCAAGCATTGATCTACACACCAGCCACATGGGTTCGGCCCAACCTCTTAAACAAGGCCCAGCTGTATTCACTGAAAAACACAATGAACCCCTTGAGTCCATCATATGGACCCTATGGGCCCAACACTTACATTAAGTGGTCCCTGGGCCAAGCCATCTTATAAAAACCCAGGGACTATGGGCAGGTGCAAGATTAGCCCATCAGGTATTATCCTCAATGGTCTTACACTTAACCTCTCAGCCCTTAATGATCAAGCACTGCCCGACAAGAGAGGACCTCTCCCTCGGCTGCAAGGAACGGTGCCGCACTCTCCTCTCACATGGATCCCAGGAATTAAAACCATTTGCAAACAATTCGAAACCGTACATATATATATAAATATATTAATTTCGCAAAACAAAATTCCAATGATTGAAATCAACTGTCGGCAGTTTGGTTTCCATCAGAGAGAGTGCATTCCCGATCATTACCCTTTGTCCGACAAAGTGACTGATTCTGTCACTATGATCACCCACTCAGATGAATTCTCAAACTGCCCCAACATACCCAGGTTTTGATCCCCGCTAAGGATCTCACTGATTGGCATATCAAAGGCAGCCTGATCCAACACCTAGTGAAATGTCATAATCGAGTCTAGGGGTCAGGTGTAACTTTCCAGTTTTGCCCATCTATCTCCAAGGTCCAGGGCAATACTGGAAATCTGGTCCGGTTCAAGGATTCAAGTAATCCCATACTGCATGTGCCTCGGGTCTTACCCTGATGGCTGAGACAGGCCATCCCAACACTTGGTGGCACACCAGTATCAGCCTTGGCAGGATAAATCTCCCCAGACTTATCCAACGGCTGTGAACATTTAAAACTAACAAGAGTCTCTATAAATGTCCAGTTTTAGGGTTTTACACAGAATTAAACCAAACAACATGAATCAAACATGCACTTTATTTATTTCCACTAAATAACAAAAGTACATCAAATCAGATTGAAGCTAAGGGCATACAAAACTGTCTAACAGGTAGGATCCAAAATCTGCTCCCACTGAAGATGGCGCAGTGCAGGGTGGAGCAGAATCAACAGTGTTCTTCTAAAAGAACTTGATCATTCTCAAGAATCACCTGGATGACTTGTGAATACAACTCCCACCAATCTTTTCTCCAAAAGATTGGAATCAAGATCCAATCTTGATTTCTCCCAAGGAATGGAGATCGAACTGCTGTAGGCGGCAACTGCAGTAAGGAGGCGGCAAGAGAGTATTTGCAGGGTGCAGAATTCTCTTTTCTGTGATTTCAGCTCTGAAGACAAGACTATTACTTGTGATGTCTGTTGTTGAGATGTCTAAAGGCTGCCGCCCCCTCTTCCTTTTATATACTTAAAGGGATCAGCTCCTAATCCCATTAGGAGTTGCTAACCCAAATCATATCTGGATTAGAAGTCCCTTTAAGATAAGGGATAACCCTTATCTTATCTGAAGATTAGATCAGCCATCTCCTAATCTAATTAGGAAGTTTCCAAATCTAAATCTTATTTACATCTTGGACTCTCTAAGTGGATAGGGTGTGGGTCCAATCCTATCAGCTGATCCAACTCAGAATTTGCCCCTTAAGTGACTAATCAAATTAGCCTAGTTCAAAATGGGCTTAAGCCCCATTTAAGGTAATATATTCATTTAGCCTTCCAAACTACTGCCCAGTTGGACTTCCGTGTATGGCGTGGGACCCAAACATTGATCTACACATCAGCCACATGGGTTCAGCCCAGCCTTTGTTACAAGGCCTGGCTGAATACACTATTATGGACAGTGCACCCCCTGAAACCCATTAGATGGGCTCTATGGGTCCAACACTTACCCTAAGTGGTCACTGGGCCAAGCCACCTTGTAATACCCAGGGACTGTGGGCAGATGCAAGATTAGCACATCAGGTATTATCCTCAATGGTCTTACACTTAACCTCTCAGCACATAATGATCATACACTGCCTGACAAAAGAGGACCTCTCCCTCGGCTGCAAAGAACAGTGTTGCACTCTCTCTTATATGGATCCCGAGAATTAAAACCTATTTGCAGACATTTCGAAACCATAATATATATAATTTTATATCTCATATAAAATATATTTTGCAAAACAAATCTCAACGATTGAAATTGGCTGCCAGCAGTCTTGGTTTCCATCAGTGAGAGTGCATCTCCGATCATTACCTTTGTCCGACAAAGGAGCTGATTCTGTCACTATGATCACCCACTCAGATGAATTCTTAGACTATCCCAACATACCTAGGTTTTGACCCCCACTAAGGATCTCACTGATTGATACATCAAAGACAGCCCAATCCGACACCTAGTGCAATATCATAATCGAGTCTAGGGTTCGGGTGTAACTTTCCAATTTTGTCCATCAATCTCCAAGGTCCAGGGCAATACTGGAAATCTGGTCCAGTTCAAAGATTCAATTAATCCCACACTGTATGTGCCTAGGGTCTCTGGTGGGTTGTCGAAGCTCTCAAAATTAGTACTAGTCCCACAACTAAATATTTGTAGTAAAAGTGGTACTAAGTCGAATCCCACAGGGAGCAACTCAGTAATCTCTCAGCCGAATGAATAAAGTAAATGTGTGGGAAAATTTAATAACTAAAATTAAATGAATAACAAACTAAACAAACAAGAGAAAATCAGTTTTACCGAATTCTGGTTCAAGGGTTCGGGTTGAATCGATTGGCCATCGATCCTAGGTACAATTCAGCATTCTTGCAATTCAAGCATTTAACCTTAGATTTACTAGGATATCTATAATAAACCTTGTGTTTTCCTAATTCAGTTGACCAAACCCAGCATTCGATCAACACTTATCACCACTCAACTGGGTACGATAGCGTTCCATGTTAAACAATGATAGCATTAAGATTTGTGAAAACAGTTAAACCAAAATAACAATAATTGAGATAGCTGCAGTTATTGAATTTTGTTCCATCGATTCCTTTAGGTTGAACCATGATAAAACGTTGGTCAAAGGCTGTCACGAACAATTGACCCAAAAAATATCAAACTAATTGCTACTTGTACCATTATTCATGACAATTACGGATCACCGAAATCATGGATAGCAAAAAGAAAATCAACATTAATTCAGTTGTCAAACTAATTAACATCAATGTCCAATAAAAATATGCACAAGAATCAATGAATACTTGAATTAGAAAGAAAGAAAATAAAGTAACTACAAAACCTCACAATGACACAATCGAACCTCCCCTTTGAACCAGAAAAAGAAGCTTAGCTACTCATGATTTGCGCAATCTCCATGCTTTTCTTCTCCATAGCCGAACTACCTTCTTGAGCTTCTTGGCCTCTTGATGATCTCTTGGATCTTGGAATGAGTGATGCTAGAGCTGGTTTGCCCCCCTCTTTATATAGCCAAAGGAGATGGCTGTTTTCCAACTCTTTCTAGGAGATCATCTTATCTTTAGGGAGTCTTGATCTTATCTTCTTTGAACTAATCCTATCCTATCTCTTATCTAATCCCCAACCTTCTTATCCTTATAGGATTACATCCAAAGTTTAGATCTAATAAGACTCTCTCCTTTTGGGAGATTACATTTGAATTAGGACTCTAGACTTTTGTATCCGAGTTGGGCTTCTCTGCTACTTGGGCTGCTTCCAAGTTCTTCTGCGAGTTGGGCTTCAGCTGTTAAATGGGCCTGGCTGCGACGTTGCTCCGATTTTGGACCCGATTTCGTACTCGATGTAGACCGAATCAGTCAAAACCCAAAACATAAAAGTTATGGGCCTTTCGTTCTTCTTTTTAATGCTTCTTGAATTGCCCAAATCGGAGTCCGGAATTGTGAGTTAGGCCTAGATCACTGACTATCGCCGAAACTGTGCAAAATCACCCGAATTGGCATGTTTCCTTCCAATTGCCTTCTTTATTGCCCTGAATCGAAATACAAGAGTTATGAGTGCATTTAAGTGTTAAAATAATGAAAAAAAATGAAAATTAGGGGACAAAAATAGGGTTCTTTTCCGTCTCATCAAATCCCCCCACACTTAAACTTTGCTCATCCTCGGGCAAGGCAAAAACTCAAGTAACACAAAAGAAACCAACTACTGAATATTTCTTTTTCTCTACATGAGGCCTGGTTCATTGCATGCTTTAGTTCAGACTTGGTAACCTTTCCCTTTTCATCTCTTTCTCCCCTTTTTCTTGTCCCAGAGTGATCGCAAATCACCATTCCTCATGGTCCCAAGTTAAATGATAGTCAAGGAGACAAGCCTTCCAGGGATGAAACTCCTTAGACTGCACGGGTGCTCATTGCTTTTAACAAACCAATTCAGCCAGATGCAATTACTTTCCTTTGAATCAAAACAAGGTGTGCTTATTGCCATAAGCTTTCTATGTATCACATCTCCACCACTTAGTGTGAATTCCTGGGATCTGAAGGTGAGAATGGGGTTGGGGTTCTAGGGTGAGTGCATTTTATGCTCCATCTCACCCTTGCCTTCTTTTCAAGATGTGAGTGCATTTTATGCTCCATCTCACACTTTCTTTCATTTCTAGATGTGAGTGCATTTTATGCTCCATCTCACATTAGTCACGATTTTTTTTTCACAAGAATCACAGGGTTTCGCTGCCTGATCCATGAATTCATTGATCGTTGTCTCTATATGCCTAACACAGCAAGTTCTAGAATAATCAATCCAAGTTTGACAAATAATTATGTGAAATCAATCAAACCCTTATGCATCTTGCCTATTGATCGATTAAAATCATGAGGTACCATATGCAGCCAAGAAGGATTCAGTTAGTCATGCTTGCATCCTATCTTATCTATTCAGCCTAAGCACATGATTCCTGATAAGTTGAAATCATTCAAGGATAAGTTTTCGGGAGCAGAAACTTTAAGAAGGTAAGGTATCCCAAATTTCCATCAGATTTCCCTAATCCCCCCACACTTAAGTTATACATTGTCCCCACTGTATGTGATTATCTATAAAGTAGAAGGATTTGAGGGTACTTCCCTGTTTGTCTTGTTGGGTTCCTGCTAAACACAAAAATCAAAACCAAACAAAATAACAAATTAATTAAACATAATGGGTTGCCTCCCAGAAGCGCAATTGTTTAACGTTGTTATGCTCGACGTCCTCCTTTGCTACTTTAATTCTCGTGGTTGCAGCTTTCGGTGTGCTCCCCTTCCATCCATCATGGGCGGGTTCAAATTTGGAATAGGGGCCTTGGTATCCAATTGTGCACTCGATTCTAACTCCTCATTCATATCTTTTTCAAAAATTTCGTGCACAGTTGGGTCAAAAGTGTCAACCGAATAGATCGAATGGTCTTCAATTGGGTACTTCATAGCTTCAAAAATATTAAATTTAATAGTCTCTCCATCACATTTGACGGAGAGGGTACCCTCATCCACATCTATTTTGGTCTTGGCTGTTTTCATGAATGGCCTGCCTAATAGAAGTGGGGCTGAACTTTCGATCATGTCCTCCTCCATCTTCAAAATGTAAAAATCAGCTGGGAAAATTAAATCGTTAACCTGCACCATTACATTCTCAACAATCCCTTCTGGGTAGGCGTTAGAATGATCAGCTAATTGGATAACAGCTTTAATTTCTCTTAAAGGACCTAATCTCAAAGCATAGTAAATCGAATATGGCATGACATTGATAGATGCACCTAAGTCCAGCATGGCATGCTCGATTCGCTTATTGCCAATCACACAAGGTAGGGTGAACATACTTGGATCAGCATGTTTTTCTGTTAAGGTCCTCTTGATCACAGCTGAAACGTTCTCTCCAACTCCTACCTTAATGGGGCTTTTGTTTGAGTCCTGTACCTCATCTTCTTCTTGTCTTTTTTCTGCCTTCCTTGGTGAGGTGGGTTCTAGCTGCAGTTCCTTCCTGATTCTTAGCACCACTGCACTTACATTTTCCTTAGGGTTGACTATCGTTTCTAATGGTAGTTTCCCGGAGCTCTGCACCTCCAACTTACTAATGGAAGTGGCAAGTTGGCTGATTTGGTTCCCCAAATTCTGAATGCTTGCTCTTGTTTCCTGTTGAAATTGCTGAGTATTAGTAGCTAGAGCCTTAACTATATCTTATAATGACGTACCTGAATTTGGGGGTTGGCCTTGCGCTGTGATGGGTGTTGAAAACTGGGGCTGTCGACTGAAAAAATGGGGCTGATATTGCTGTTGTCCTCCTCGGTTTCCGTAGCTTAGATTTGGATGACCTCTCCACCCCGGATTGTAGTAATTGGAGTAGGGATCATACTTTCGTTGGGGCTGCCCTGGGAATCCTCCTACGACATTTACTTGCTGCATCGATCCATCTTGTAATGATGGACACATGTCCGTAGGATGACCTTGGATCGAACAGATACCACACACCCTAGTAGTTTGTAATTGTCCTGCAGCTAGTTGCCTAACCAAAGCAGTTAAGTTAGAAATATGATTTTCTAAATTTACATGGCTTACCTCATTTGCATGCCTAATGGGACCATCTGTCCTTGCACAGAACTACTGTGAATTTTTGGCCATGATGGAAATTAATTCCCTAGCCGCTTCGGGTGTCTTGTTCACTAGAGCTCCTCCACTGTCTGCATCGACCATACTTCTATCCATGGGCAGAAGCCCTTCATAGAAGTATTGGATTAACAATTGTTTAGGAATTTGGTGGTGGGGACAACTAGCAACAAGTTGCTTAAACCTTTCCCAATATTCATATAATGTCTCACCACCAAACTGCCAAACTCCACATATTTTTTTTCTTATATTCGCAGCCTAGGACGCAGGAAAATATTTATCTAAAAATATCCTATTCATTTCATCCCATGTGCGTACAGAACCGGGAGGGAGAATATACAACCAATCATTTGCTTTATCTCTTAAAGTAAATAGAAAGGCTATGAGTTTTACCTGGTCCTCGGTCATACCGTGGGGTTTCATGCTTGAACAGACGACATGAAATTCCTTGAGATGTTTGTGAGGGTCATCACCTGGGAAACCATGAAACAGAGGTAATAATTGAACCAAACCAGATTTGAGTTCAAAAGCTACCTCAAGAGTGGGGTACGTGATGCATAAAGGCTGTTGGTTCATAATTGGTGCAGCCAACTCCCTTAATGTCCTCTCTCTGTTAGCCATTCTTTCTACTTCTTCGAAGATGGGAAAATCACAAGTGGGTAGATCGATATCTGAATTCACCCTTTTAGGTGAACGATCCTTCCTTTGCTTCACCTCCTTCCTTAAACGACGGGTGGTCCTCTCAATTTCGGGGTTGCACTGAAGTTCACCTTGTTGAAAAGCACGAGTCATAAACAAGAAGATTAACAAAAGAAGGTAATAGCTAAAAAATTAACGTTGCTCCCTGGCAACGACGCCAAAATTTTGGCGGGTTGTTGAAGCCCTCAAAATTAGTACTAATCTCACAATAAAATATTTGTAGTAAAAGTGGTACTAGGTCGAATCCCACAGGGAGCAAATCAGTAATCTCTTAGTTGAATGAATAAAGTAATTGTATGGGAAAATTTAATAACTAAAATTAAATGAATAACAAACTAAACAAACAAGAGAAAATCAGTCTTACCAAATTCTAGTTCAAGGGTTCGGGTTGAATCGATTGGCCATCGATCCTAGGTACAATTCAACATTCTTGCAATTCAAGTATTTAACCTTAGATTTACTAGGATAGCCATAATAAACCTTGTATTTTCCTAATTCAGTTGACCAAACCCAGTATTCGATCAACACTTATCACCACTCAACTGGGTACGATAGCGTTCCATGTTAAACAATGATAGCATTAAGATTTGTGAAAACAGTTATACCAAAATAACAATAATTGAGATAGCTGCAATTATTGAATTTTGTTCCATCGATTCCTTTAGGTTGAACCATGATAAAATGTTGGTCAAAGGCTGTCACGAACAATTGACCCAAAAATATATCAACCTAATTGCTACTTGTACCATTATTCGTGACAATTATGGATCACCGAAATCATGGATAGCAATAGGAAAATCAACATTAATTCAGTTGTCAAACTAATTAACATCAATGTCCAATAAAAATATGCACAAGAATCAATGAATACTTGAATTAGAAAGAAAGAAAATAAAGTAACTACTGAACCTCACAATGACACAATCGAACCTCCCCTTTGAACCAGAAAAAGAAGCTTAGCTACTCATGATCTGCGCAATCTCCATGCTTTTCTTCTCCATAGCCGAATTACCTTCTTGAGCTTCTTGGCCTCTTGATGATCTCTTGGATCTTGGAATGAGTGATGCTAGAGCTGGTTCGCCCCCTCTTTATATAGCCAAAGGAGAGGGCTGTTTTCCAACTCCTTCTAGGAGATCATCTTATCTTTGGGGAGTCTTGATCTTATCTTCTTTGAACTAATCCTATCCTATCTCTTATCTAATCCCCAACCTTCTTATCCTTATAGGATTACATTCAAAGTTTAGATCTAATAAGACTCTCTCGCTCTTGGGAGATTGCATTCGAATTAGGACTCTAGACTTTTGTATCCGAGTTGGGCTTCTCTGCTACTTGGGCTGCTTCCAGGTTCTTCTGCGAGTTGGGCTTCAACTGTTAAATGGGCCCGGCTGCGACGTTGCTCCGATTTCGGTCCCGGTTTCGTACTCTTTGTGGACCGAATCAGTCAAAACCCAAAACATAAAAGTTGTGGGCCTTTCGTTCTTCTTTCTAATGATTCTTTAATTGCCCAATTTAGAGTCCGGAATTGTGAGTTAGGCCCAGATCACTGACTATCGCCGAAACTGTGCAAAATCACCCGAATTGGCATGTTTCCTTCCAATTGCCTTCTTTATTGCCCTGAATCGAAATAAAAGAGTTATGAGTGCATTTAATTGTTAAAATAATGAAAAAAGATGAAAATTAGGGGACAAAAATAGGGTACTTTTCCGTCTCATCAGTCTCACCCCGGTGGCTGAGACAAGTCACCCCAACCGACTTGGTGGCGCCACAGTGTCAGCTTTGTCAAGATAGGTCACCCCAGACCAACCCATTGGCTGTGAACATTCTAAACTAACACGAGTCTCATTAAGTGTCAAGTTTAATGGTATTACACAGAAACAGACTAAGGGAACATGAATCAAATATGCACTTTTATTCATTTACAATAAACTCATAAAGTACATCATTTTGATTGAAGCTAAGGGCATACAAAACTGTCTAACATCCTAGATGCCTATAGTGGGTACAACCAGATATTTATGGATCCTGTGGATGCACCCCACATATCCTTTAGGACACTAATAGGGAATTTCTATTACAAGATGATGCCCTTAGGCCTAAAGAACACAGGGCAACATATCAGAGAGCAATGACTAGTGTCTTCAATGATATGATACACAAAGAAATTGAATTATATGTAAATGACATAATTGTCAAAGCAAAAGAGAAAGGGTATCATTCCGAAGTTTTAAGGAAAGTCATCACTCGATGCAGGGAATTCAAGCTAAGGTTAAACCCACTAAAATGCGGATCTGGGGGGCAGTCAGGCAAGTTCCTAGGCTACAGAGTGGACTAGAAAGTGATACACCTAGATTGGAGCAAGGTCAAAGCCATCCTAGACCTCCCGCCTCCAACCATTGAGTCTCAATTAAAAGCTTTCTTAGGAAAGATTTCATACCTAAGGAGATTCATCCCTGGCCTCGTGCATGCAGCGCTGCCACTTATGAACCGAGTGAAGAAGTCTATTGAATTTAAATAGACTTTAGAAGTTTGCTTAAGTCCATAAATGGATCTATTAAGTTTACATACCATGTTTTCCTGACCCGCAGCTATGAAGCCTTGCGGCTGCTGCATATAGATATCTTCAGTAAGATCTTTATTCAGGAATGCAGTTTTGACATCCATTTGCAAAATCTCATAATCATGGTATGCTGCTAATGGATTTAAGCATGGTCACAGGCGAAAAGGTTTCATCATAATCGATGCCCTCTTTCTGAGTGTACCCTTTCGCCACCAGACGAGCTTTGAAGGTCTCAACCCTACCATCGGGGCCCTTCTTCCTCTTGTAAATCCATTTGCAACCGATTGCTTTTACTCCGGAGGGTGGATCTACTAGAGTCCAGACTCCATTGGTCTCCATTGAGTCCATTTCTGCTCTCATGGCCTCCACCCACTTCTGGGAATCTATGTCCAACATAGCTTTTGTGTAAGTCATGGGATCCTCCTCACTAGTCAAGGTTTCCACCAGGTAACTATCCTGGTCATAACCATAACAGACTGGTGGCTTGGATACCCGAGTGGATCTTCTAGGTTGGTCACTACCTGGAACTTGTGGGACATCTCCCACTGCTCCTGAGCTCTCCTCATCAAGAACAATTTCCTGACGATGGGTGTCCAGGATGTAATCGGTCTCCAAGAATTGGGCATTTCAACTGCAGAACATTTTCTGCTCACTTTGGTCATAGAATAGGTAATCTACAGAGCCTTTTGGGCAGCCTACAAATAGGCAACGGCTGGTCTTGGATTCCAACTTGTCTGCACTCATTCTTTTAACGTGTGCTGGACAACCCCAAATTTTCAAGTGCCTGACACTTGGTTTCTTTCCGGTCTAAAGTTCATATGGAGTGTTCGAAACTGATTTGGTTGGAACCCGATTCAGCACGTAAATCACAGTCTCTAATGCGTAACCCCAAAAGGATGTGGATAACTCTGAGTGTATGAGAAGTGACCGGACCATATCCAATAAGGTCCTATTCCTCCTCTCTGAAACACCGTTAAGTTGTGGTGTAGTAAGGAGGAGCTAATTGTGATGCTATCCCATTGTCCTTTAAGTAGTCTCTGAATTCGTCAGAGAGATACTAGCCACCTTGATCAGATCGAAGGGCTTTAATTTCTCTCCCCAGTTATTTCTCGACCTCTTGTCTAAACTCTTTGAACTTTTCAAAGGATTCAGACTTGTGTCTCATTAGGCACACGTAACCATATTGTGAGAAATCATCTGTGAATGTGATGAAATACACGTATTGATTTCGTGTCCTAACACTCAGGGGACCACATACATTAGTATGTATTAGGTCAAGTGTGCCTATACATCTTTTAGGCTTACTATTAAATGGTCGTTTCATCATCTTGCCTTGTAGGCAAGGCTCACAGGTGGGAAGATCTTCTACAGTTAGAAAATCCTAAGGACCATCCTTTACCAACCTTGTGATCCGGTCAACACCGATGTGGCCAAGTCGGTAATGCCACAGGCACGTGGGATTAACTGTATCACGGGCTCTCTTCTTGGGGATTTTAGCCGACGTAGTTTCGGTTATGTTAGTTTCTAAAGAAGGATGTAGAACATAGAGACCGTTCTACAGTTCCCCGTATGCAATGAATCTATTATTTCTTTTAATAGTAATCGTATTACTAAAGAAGACAGAATAACCATTTGCACACAGTTTTGAAACAGAAATCAAATTTTTTCTTAAATTTTGTACATAAAGACAAATTTTCAGTACAATTTTTCCTTCTCTAAAAATTAACTCCACAGTTCCTATTGCCGCAGCTGCAACAGTTGTAGTAGTCCCCAAGTAGAGAGTAACTTCTCCTTCACTCAGCCTTCTGCTTACGTTGAACCCCTGCAGTGAGTTACACGCATGAGTTGAAGCCTCAGAGTCAATACACCAGGACGCAGAAGCTACCAATAAATTGGTTTCTATAACACAAGATTCGAAATTACCTTTCCTGGATTCCAGGTAGGTAGGACAATTCCTTTTCCAGTGGCTGGTCTTCTTGCAAAAGTGATAGGCATCTGATGCTTTGTCTTTCTTCTGCTTCTTACCCTTAGTGGCTTTCTTCTGAGGCTTCTTTGCCTTCCTCTTTCTCTTGCCCGTCTTGCTAGCTTCAACAAGCATAGGTACAGGCTCATCCTTTCTAATCAGTTCTTCGGCTCTTTGCAATATATTGCTAAGCTCTTGCAAACTGACATTCAGCTTGTTCATGATGAATGGATTAAAGGAAGGAGGCAAAGAATTAAGGATGGCATCTATCTGGGTCGCAAGGTCTAGCCCGGATCCAAGAGCCTCCAGTTCGTTGATGTAACCCATCATCCGAAGACAATGGTCATGAACTTGTTGGCCCTTGGACATTTGTGTGGTCGTGAACTGTTTCAAGACCTTATGTTGAGTAGAATGATTTTTCTCTTCATACATCATCCTCAGACTGTCCAATATGTCATTGGCAAGTTTGATCTGATCGAACTGCCTCTAAATTGGGTTGTCCAAGGAGGCAATGATGTAACACTGGGCTAGGGAGTTTTTCTCCTCCCATTCCTGATAGTCTCTTCTTCGGGCCTCAGAAGCCCTGTCACTCAGACACTCCGGGACAGGATTCTTTGCCACTTTGTCCATCTTTTTAGAAGCTAGGACTAGCATAAGGTTCATGTACCAGTCGGCATAGTTTGGGCCCTTAAGCTTATTGTCATCAAGAAGCTTTGCAAATGATCCATTTGCCATTTTCTGATAAAAGAGCAAACATCAATCCACAACCTAATTTGATTCATGTTCATTTCATAGATATGGATTTTAATCTATGATCCATTTCCATTTATTCATCTCTGAGATTTCCCTCCTTTCTCAGTGACGGGGACTACGGGTTGCCTCTAGCAATGTGGGAAATCACATAGGGTGCATGGAGCCAACTATTTCAGCTGCATAACCCCACCACCTTTCTGTGAAGGATCATATCCACTCATCATATGAGTTTTCCCTTTGGCCTCTGTCAAACAAGGTTCAAAGCCGTTTTCAGGTAAGCCTTTCTATCCAGTGAGTGCTTACCCATCATATTCGTGAACGCCAAGGTACCGTGAGAGAGTTCCCATTTTCTGGTGAAGCCCCTCCCACATCGGTCTATGACGCCCCTATCATCTTATGAAATACTTAGACAAGCCCAACAGCAAATGGATAACCCATTTTCTAGTGCGTTTCCTCATTACTGAATGACCCATCCTCATGCTAATGATGGAAGGCCTTTAAAGAGTTCATCATATGAATCTCCCTATCACTTGCACTCATATTAGCTGGAGGGAACAAATAATTACGCCCTAATTTGATTTAGGTCAAACCAAAGTGGCTCCCATTGACTTTCATAAGGCCAGATTTCGGTGGGCCTCAAATCGGCTAGGGTTCTGCACACAACCTCTTGATGAGGTGTGGGGCCCACCACTGAGGGAGGTCATCCAATGACTAGAAGGGACACCATGGCAATGATGTGCATTCAGCCATGGTGTGCGCAAGAGCCACTATCGAATGAGCATGGGCCAAGCACTTATGGACCATGTACGCAGCACATCACACATCCAAACATCTCATGCAAGGATAAATTGATCCAATCAATTAATTATCTGTAAGGCCCATTGGAAGCCCGTTAAAAATCCATAATATTAACTATTAATATTATCTACGTATATGAGCTGAATTAGGGTTACCCAGTTCGGCCCATATAGCTTTATCCTTTGAAGTGGGCTTTTAGTAGTTTTAACTATTTAAAACTGAGCCTTTACAAGTTGGGCCGAATTAACCATTTAATTAAATATCAATCCTCAGGCCCATTAGTGGGAAAATTAGGGCTGACTTTCAGCCTTGATTAAACCCTAGATTTGGTCCAAACAGTTTGAACCAATCTTGGTTCGAATGGGTCTAGGGTTTGATCTCTAATTAAATCTTTAATTCAAGAAAATAATATGAAATTAAATAACTGATAAAAAACAAACAAGAATCAGTTAATCAGGGCTGTTCGCACACTCCATCCTACAAAACAGAGGTTAGATCACAGATTGCAGTTTCACAAACTGCAAATCGTAGATAGCGAATGTCCCATCTGCGAAATCTCCTTCTCTGCGAAATCTCCCTTTCTACGCTGCCATCTTCGATCCAAAATTAAAAATAAATAGAAATCCTATTTCTATTAATTATTACATCAGATTGAATACCTATACATTAAGTCTAAAAATAAAAAAAAAAATTATTTACAGACCAAATGTAATAAATAAATTCAAGAAACTGCAAATCTTGTAGTTCTCCCTACGCAAACCAAGAATTCGATCTCCTCTTGTACGAACAGCCCATAAATCAAGAAAATTATAAAGAACTATTCTAAATAATAATCAGATTTATATAAAATTAATTTCAGATTATTTGCTCATCTGTTTTGGGAACAAATTTCCCAAAACCCATATCTGCACAAATTGGTTAGAACGCCTTCTCCCTATTTGCGCAGGTTCAAATCTGAAACAGAATGGTTCAAGATTTGAACCATGGCTTTGATACCACTGAAGGGATAGGAAATCCATCACATGGACACCCAAAGATTGTGGAATAAGGGGACGAATTTCAAAATATTTTCTCTCCCTTCAACTGGGAATCGAATTCCCTATTTAAAAAATCATATTTTCAAGGGTCATTCTTGAACCATAAACTGAACTAGATCTGAACCAAAAAGGAGTAGGGAGAGATAATACCTGATACAGAGAAATAATATCTCTCAATGGAGGTGTTCACGCCCAAGGTAGGATCCAAAATCTGCTCCCACTGAAGATGGCGCAGTGCAAGGTGGAGCAGAACCAGCAATGTTCTTCCAAAAGAACTTGATCCTTCTCAAGAATCACCTGGATGGCTTGTGAATACAACTCCCACCAATCTTTTCTTCAAAAGATTGGAATCAAGATCCAATCTTGATTTCTCCCAAGGAATGGAGATCGAACTGCTATAGGCGGCGGCTGCAGGAAGGAGGCAGCAAAAGAGTATTTGCAGGGTGCAGAATTCTCTCTTCTGTGATTTTAGCTCTAAAGACAAGACTATTGCTTGTGGTTGTCTGTTGTTGAGATGTCTAAAGGCTGCCACCCCCTCTTCCTTTTATATACTTAAAGGGATCAACTCCTAATCCCATTAGGAGTTGCTAACCCAAATCATATCTGGATTAGAAGTCCCTTTAAGATAAGGGATATCTGAAGATTAGATCAGCCATCTCCTAATCTAATTAGGAAGTTTCCAGATCTAAATCTTATTTAGATCTTGGACTCTCTAAGTGGATAGGGTGTGGGCCCAATCCTATCAGCTGATCCATCTCAGAATTCGCCCCTTAAGTGACTAATCAAATTAGCCCAGTTCGAAATGGGCTTAAGGCCCATTTAAGTTTATGTATTCATTTAGCCTTCCAAACTGCTGCCCAGTTGGGCTTCCTTGTATGGCGTGGGACCTAAACATTGATCTACACATCAGTCACATGGGTTCAGCCCAGCCTTTGTTACAAGGCCTGGCTGAATACACTATTATGAATAGTGCACCCCCTGAAACCCATCAGATGGGCTCTATGGGCCCAACACTTACCCTAAGTGGTCCCTGGGCCAAGCCACCTTGTAACACCCAGGGACTGTTGGCATATGCAAGATTAGCCCATCATGTATTATCCTCAATGGTCTTACACTTAACATCTCAGCCCATAATGATCATACACTGTCCGACAAGAGAGGACCTCTCCCTCGGCTGCAAGGAATAGTGTTACACTCTCTCTTATATGGATCCTGGGAATTAAAACCTATTTGCAAACATTTTGAAACCATAATATATATAATTTTATATCTCATATAAAATATATTTTGCAAAACAAATCTCAACGATTGAAATTGGCTGCCGGCAGTCTTGGTTTCCATCTGTGAGAGTGCATCCCGATCATTACATTTGTCCGACAAAGGGGCTGATCCTGTCACTATGATCACCCACTCAGATGAATTCTCAAACTGTCCCAACATACCTAGGTTTTGACCCCCACTAAGGATCTCACTAATTGGTACATCAAAGACAGCCCAATCTGACACCTAGTGCAATATCATAATCGAGTCTAAGGGTCGGGTGTAACTTTCCAGTTTGCCCTTCAATCTCCAAGGTCCAGGGCAATACTAGAAATCTGGTCCAGTTCAAATACTCAATTAATCCCACACTATATGTGCTTAGGGTCTCACCCCAGTGGCTGAGACAAGCCACCCCAACGGACTTGGTGGCGCCAGAGTGTTAGCCTTGTCAGGATAGGTCTCCCCAGACCAACCCATTGGCTGTGAACATTCTAAACTAACACGAGTCTCATTAAGTGTCAAGTTTAACGGTATTACACAGAAACAGACCAAGGGAACATGAATCAAATATGCACTTTTATTCATTTACAATAAACTCATAAAGTACATCATTTTGATTGAAGCTAAGGGCATACAAAACTGTCTAACATCCTAGATGCCTATAGTGGGTACAACCAGATATTTATGAATCCTGTGGATGCACCCCACATAGCCTATAGGACACTAATAGGGAATTTCTATTACAAGATGATGCCCTTAGGCCTAAAGAACACAGGGCAACATATCAGAGAGCAATGACTAGTGTCTTCCATGACATGATACACAAAGAAATTGAATGCTATGTAAATGACATAATTGTCAAAGCAAAAGAGAAAGGGGATCATTCCAAAGTTTTAAGGAAAGTCATCACTCGATGTAGGGAATTCAAGCTAAGGTTAAACCCACTAAAATGCGGATGTGGGGTGCAGTCAGGCAAGTTCTTAGGCTATAGAGTGGACTAGATAGGTATACACCTAGATTCGAGCAAGGTCAAAGCCATCCTAGACTTCCCGCCTCCAACCAATGAGTCTCAATTAAAAACTTTCTTAGGAAAGATTTCATACCTAAGGAGATTCATCCCTGGCCTCGTGCATGCAGCGCTGCCACTTATTTAGCTAGTGATGAAGTCTATTGAATTTAAATGGACCCAGGAGCATCAATGGACATTTAAGCAATTGAAAGAAACCCTTGCTAGGGCCCCAACAATGTCACCACCCAAGGACAGGCAAGAATTTAGGCTATACATTGCAACAGGGTCATAGGCCATTGGATTCGTACTAGCGCAAGAGCATGATGATCGAGTGGAATTTCTAATATACTATGCCAAGAGAACCCTCAATCAAGGCAAGAAAAACTATTCCCACATGGAGCAACAATGCCTAGCACTGGTCTTCATTGCATAGAAATTCAAGCACTACATCCTAGGAGAAAAAGTGAGGCTCATTGCATGGAATGGCCCAATCAAGTTCTTCATGGATAGACCTCCCCTCTCTGGTAGATTCGTCACGTTGATGATGTAGCTCAATGAATACACGATAGAGTACACCCAACCAAGGGCCATTAAGTGCTAAGCGGCAATAGATCTATTGGCCACCTTCCCCTCAAGTATTGATTTTCTTATGTCAGATGAAGTACCTGGAGACACGCCCACAATTAACATGGCTGAAAGCAATGAGTGAGTCCTGACCTTTGACAGGAGCAGCACTAGCACCTCGGTAGCACCGGGGTAACCCTAACCTCTGGACAAACATCCACTTACTTTTTCAAACTCCAATTCCCCTGTTTATATAGCATAGCTGAGTACGAGGCCCTGGTCCTCGATCTGATCAAAGCAATAAAAGTTAGTACAAAGAAGATAAAGGTGATTGGGGATGCTAAACTAGTGATCGGGTAGCTTGACAAAAGTACAACAGTAAAGGAGATGACCATCCTGCCATATAGGACCCTGATACAGAAGTTAGTCTGCAACCTGGACGTAGATTTCAAACACCGAAATAGAGCCAAAAATAGGTTCGCTGATGTGATAGCCACTTTAGGATCCAAAATACAAGCTAGCACAAAGCCAATAGAGATTACCATCCAGTTATTCGATAAACAATCAACCTTCACTCTGAGGGATTGGGTAAAAGAGGAGCATGAAATAACAGTAGATGATTGGAGGTACGAAATAATTTAGAAGCTGAAAAGTCAAACCATGGGGACACAGGATAGCAAGTTGATCACAAAATTCCAGCTCATGAAAGGGGTACTATACCACAGACAGTCAGATGAAATAAGGATGAGATGCTTAGGAAAAGCAAAGGCTAAAGCAGTGCTGAATGATGTGCACAAAATCAATTGTGGGGATGTCACAAGTACCTTATTCCAGAAATTACAAAGGCTAGGGTACTACTGACTTGCGATGAAGTGGAAATCTACCAAGGTGTAGTAGGAATGCGATAAGTGCATCCCATAAGTGGACGGCAGAGAAAGCCTCATGGTTTGTGAGGAGGATTGGAGGATGATGCATATAGAATATCTGAAAGACTACGCATTGCCCATTGACACTACACTAAGAAGGAGGCCACGGCCTCATACCCCAAAGGAGTTACATTGTTCTCATTACAATACTTCAAGAACTCCTCACGAACCAATGCGAGCTCCGCATTAAATGGCAAACCCTCAACCAGTGATTCCGCCGGAGATGATTCCATGGAACCAACAGCCTCACTAACATTCACTATGCTAGGGATAGCAGGAACCCCAGTCTCCTTCTGTGCCTTTTGCTGATGGGGAGTCATTACCAAAAGAGTGGGAATAGAGGAACAATTGCCAAACATATACCGAAATTCGGCGAGCACAGTAAGAAGACAAGAATGATCAGGAAAAATGGGAACCAACGACGACATACTGCCTATTTTAAACACAACCCATTCCACATGCCAGGAATGACAACACGGTACAAAGGAAGACAAACAGGCGCACCCAGACAAAACTTCATGAAAAGGCAACTGACGATAACTTACAAATACACCCTCCAAAAAGTAAGATGCGCATTAATTTCAATATAATGCCACATCAGTAGCTGCCATTTAGATACCAGGTATCAAAATTACACAAGTGACATTTATTATAGTATAACAAACGAGAAAAATGATAATCATAGCCACAACAAGGTCAGCACCCAAGGACTATTTGGATCCTTATCAACAACAAACGATGACAGTAGTCGAATCACTCACCATCAACCAACACCGTGCACCACACAAACCCTTAGATTGCTAGGATATAGCACCTCACACAGTAATTCACAGTGTTCCTTCCTGCCAATGGTTATGGGGGCTAGAACACACAGATATCGCATCGCACTGACCACTGACAGAAAGTAAATTACCAAAAGACAAGGAGGCTAAGCCGTGGAATGCAAGGAACTACTGCTATGAACCTGAGGTATATGAGATTTATACAAATCTATAAACCAGGCAAAATCCCCATACCCAATACACACAAGCGAATTCATTACAAAACCTGAAGATGAGAGGACAAGGTGCTTATCAATAACCTTCCACTTACCGATAAGCAGGGGGATAATATAGGAACATAGTGTTCGCTCAGACTCTTAGAGAACACCAAATACTGAAACTAACACCACAAGATTGCATGCGAGCAACCCATAGACAACCTTCCTACTGTGATGAACCCGTAACGTACCACAAGCTCTACAATGAACCATGGCCCACTCGGTGATCAAACCAAAGGAAATCATGGCTAAACCCAAGACGGGCCCATGCCTAATCGATCATGCGATAAATTAACGATTCGTTAAACGTGCAATGAATCCACAGCTTACGAGCCCACCCTACATCATCAAAAGACGTGGAAAAATGCCATGTAGGGTTAACAAGACACTGTCTTCCAAGTGGTGACATCATTAAATGCCACATCAATTAAAATAAAGTACACAAGAGGTAATAACACATGTGAGTAATGAGGGATCTTGAGGAGAAGGAGAGCCAATCCTTAGGAAAATCCTCATGAGACACGTGGCAAAACCACAATGGCGCACTTAATGATTGATAGCAAATCCAATATTCCCTTTCCCGATAAGAGACAAGCACATTTATCTCCTACCATTTATGATCCCGGGATCTCCCCAATAAATACAGATCCTCCTCATATTGAAATTCATTTGATACCCAACATTCAGCATTCAGTACTCAACATCCAATACTCGAGCATACCTCACATCCAAATCCTCTACCCCTGACATTCTTAACCACAAGAGTCAATCACCTTACTCACCAGCCTCTCTCTATCTTTCAAAGAGACCATTCCCCATCCAAGCCTAACCCTACCTACAACGGGAACTTAGGTGAGAGTAAATACAATGCAAACAAATGCAAATCCCGAGAATGAACTAAAGAAAGAACTTCCTATTTTTATATATTTTTATTTTTTTATTATTATTCTAATGAAAGGATTAACTTCAGTAAATATAAATATACCACATACCACCATTGCTCAAGTGGGAACAATCTTACCAGATCTTTGTTAATGACAGGAAAAACAAGATAAATCTAGTTAATGAAAAGAAATGCAGATTGATCTACAATGACTCACAATCTTTAACATCTTATTCAAGTGAAACTTAAATCACTATCGATAACAACTAATTAACTCGATAAATAAAGCTCATGATATATTAACAACAAGATTATTGATAGGAAAAAAATCGATAAAATAAAAAATTAAACTTCTAGATATCTGATAGATTCAAATAAAACAGGGCTATTTAAATCCTAAAGAAAAATGATGGTGGAACTGGGTTGGCACCGAGAACTACAAGAACTACAAATAGAATGAAAGCACCAAGAAACAATGGAGAACCGAAATACGACACTAAACGGTGGAGTCTTCACCGAATCTAGAAGAAAACAATGCTTCTACCGATGACTGTATGCTCTGTTCGTCACAGAAAGGGGGAATGACGACCAGAGAAAGGAAGGGTAATTTGGTTGGAATGATAAGTAAAAGCTGACGTAGGGGAGGTTTGCCGCTGCCTTTCGTTCAAATCCACTGCGAGGAAGAGGGAGGATGATCTGTCAAAGCCGAGAACTACTGCCGCTACTAAAAGTTGCAGCGGATGGGGAAGAAAATGAGCAGTTGCTACTCGACTTGATTTTGGCAGTTCGATGTCAGAAGAGGAAGAAGAAGACATAGGAGGGAAAGGGGGTAAGAGGAAGTGGGAATTCAGCTCTGGGTTCACCACCACTAGTTTCGTTCGAACAGGGGGAGAGAAGAGAACCGAAAAGTATAAATGAAGAAGATATGATCTTATTTATACTAGGGTTAAGGGGAAGTTTTGTAAATTCAGGGAAATCCATTGATGTTTTGGTAATTTTGAAAAAGCTGGGTCAAACTGGGTCTAAAGGGGTTAGGCTGGGCTTTTGATTCAATGGTGGGGATTTTTTATCAGAAAATGGAGGGTTGAGATAGGTTTGAGTGTTGAAGAAGTTTGTGTGAGTAGATTAGCGAGATTGAATGAAATGAAATCTTTTTAGATGAAAGGGTGAATGAGGGTATTTTTGAATGAAATTTTATAGGATGGGGTTTCTGGGCATTCTGATTTGATTGGTGGGGTTAGACTGGCCCAACTGCAGATTGGGCAAATCTGGAAAGGGTTTGATTCAGTTAATCTAAGGGCTTGAAATGGATTTTTTGTGTAATGAAGGGGAAAATGAAGGTAGTTTCGGGTGAAATTTTACAGGTGGGTATTTAGGGGTGTCTGGGATCTGATGATGAGGTCTAGTCACTCTCAGAGGGTCAAGATTATAGGAATTTGGGTCAATGAGATGTTTTAGAAAGGAATCTTGGTTTAATGAAAGGGTAAATAAGGGAATTTGGGGTTGAAACTTTATGGGCAGGTGTTTTGGTGTGTCTAGAGTCTAACATTGTGGTTTGATTTATCAGGATGGGTCAAGATCAAGGTAATCTGGGTTCTTAGTGTTTAGGCTAACAAGAGGGGTCGAGATGGAATCTTCGTTTGATGACGGGGTAAATGGGTTGAGTTGAAATTTTATGGGCAAGTGTTTTGGGAGGTCCTGGGTCTGTTGGTTGTGTCAAATATAGTGGTTGAGGTGTAAGTGAGGTCGATCGGGGCCATTGGTTAGGTATCGAGCTGGTTTAATGGTGAATCTGAGGGTTCATGGGGTAAAATTTGGGCTTTTGGGGTCTTTGGGTGTTTCAGAAGGATCAAAATGGCTTAATAGGCTGCATGAGGTTAATTAGAGGTTCAGGTGATAGACCGAGCAAAAATCAAGTGCTAACAGCTGCTTCTCTTTGTTGTGAGATAGGAAACTATGAAATAATAAAGACCAAAAAGGAGCATGCAGAGATTTTTGCGAAGGACAAACTTGGAAGAGGGGTGAGACGAAGAAGGAAAATTATAGCGAATGGATAGGTGAAGAAGAGGAGTTCTCGTGTAGCATCGTTTCATCTTGTTCAAGCTAGTTTTATTATTATGTGATTGCCTAATTCCTAAGAAATGGTTTTCCCTTAGGAAGTAAAACCTGGTGCACGCCAGACACATCAAAAACTAACATAGTAAAGCATGATAAGTCGTGACACAAATCAAGAAATACATTTTCTATTTGACAAGTAATGAAAATTGTTTTATGACATGATAAAAATAAGTTAAATTGTAACACGAGATGAAAAATCTACTGTATGCCGCAAAATTAACAAAAAGACATGATATGCCATGATGCAATTTTTAAACTACTAAAAAGCGCGATATGCCACGATGCAATCGGAAGTCCACTGTATGCCGGGAAAAAAGCAAAATGTCATGATATTCCATGATGTAATTTTTAAACTAATAAAAAATGCAATATGCTAAGATGCAATGAAAAATCCACTATATGCTAGAAAACTAGCAAAAGTCATGATATGCCATGATGCAATTTTTAAACCACTAAAAAGTGCAATATGCCGTTGTGTAATCAGAAATCCACTGTATGCTGGGAAACAAGAAAAAAGTCATGATATTCCATGATGCAATTTTTAAACTACTAAAAAGCGTGATATACCGCGATGCAATCGGAAATCCACTGTATGCCAGGAAACAAGCAAAAAGTCATGATATGCTATGATTCAATTTTTAAACCACTAAAAAGCGCGATATGCCACGGTGCAATCAGAAATCCACTATATGCTGAGAAACAAGCAAAATGTCATGATATGCCATGATGCAATTTTTAAACTACTAAAATGTGCGATATGTCACAGTGCAATTGGAAATCCATTGTATGCCAGGAAACAAGCAAAAAGTCATGATATGCCCTGATGCAATTTTTAAAGCTATAAAAAGCACGATATACTGCAGTGCAATCGAAAATCCATTGTATGCCGGGAAACAAGCAAAAAGTCATTATATGCCATGATGCAATTTTTAAACTAATAAAAAGCGTGATTTCCGCAATGCAATCGGAAATCCACTATATGTTGGAAACAAGCAAAAAGTCATGATATGCCATAATGCAAATTTTAAACTACTAAAAAGCACGATATGCCACGATGCAATCGGAAATCCACTATATGCTGGGAAACAAGCAAAAATCATGATATGCCATGACACAATTTTTTAAACTAATAAAAAAGCACAGTATGCCGCGATGCAATTAGAAATCCACTTTATGTCGGGAAACAAGCGAAAAATCATGATATGCCTTGATGCAATGTCAAAGAATCCACTGTATGTTGGGAAATCAGCAAAAAGTCATGATATGCCATGATGCAAAGTCAAAGAATGAGGAATCCACTATATGCCGGGAAATCAGTAAGAGGTCATGATATGCCATGATGCAAAGTTAAAGAATCCACTATATGCCGGGAAATCAACAAAAAGTCATGATATGCCATGATGCAAAGTTCAATCATCAAAAGTTTTCGTGCCATTTTCAAAGAGTTTAGTAAAACATTTCAAACATTTAATAGAGATCCTAAAATGAATATAACACGATGTGAAGAACTCATGCCAAGCTTTAGATATCAAAATGTATCATTCTTTCCTTTTTATATAACACAATGTGAAGAACTCATTGCCAAGCTCTTAATTTATCACAATTAATATAACACACGCACATCATCATCTTTAAAATCTGGCATAACCGCCTCTGATTCTCTACTGTAACAATTACTTGCCAGGGCTATGCAGGTCATTGTTGCAGGGTACGGCTCTGTCAAGTGGGGGACACCTCAGAGTTTTGGCAGGCACGATGCCACTTGGCGAGAGACGTGGGTGCAGGGCTCCAGGTTTGGTAGGTACGGTTGTCAGGGGAAATCTTCCTGTGATATGCCGAGTTGTCTTCCTATGAGCTACCTTGCACCGAGCTACCCTGTGTCGAGTTAGAGGTGCCATACCGAGGTTATTCTACCCGAGGCGACCTACTTAGGCCTGTCGGAGCAAATTTATTAGGAGGCTCCCGAGCTCACCTCGAAGTGCCTTGAGCTCGGGAGATCCCTGTCTTGTAGTACCCTGGCTTGGGATGCCTGTGGAAGAATCTTAGCTCGAGGTGTTCCCTTCTTGAGGAAGAGCTCAGGAGCTCCTTTACTTGGGAGGAGCTTGGGGGCTCCCTTACTTGGGAGGAGCTTAGGGGCTCCTTTACTTAGGAGGAGCTTGGGATAATTGGAGTGTCATCCAATGCCAAGCAGCCACACTGGACCTTGGTGGACTGGTCACGCTGAGCTATCACTTATGCTGAGTCACACCCATGTGTCCCCCTATGATGAGGTCAGGGCAAATTACCCTCCATCAATTGCCCCTCACTCCTCGAGCCAGGGGTCTTGACTTGGTGTGGGGAGTTCACGACATGATGGGCGGATTTGGCCCGAAGTCTAGGCTGCCTTGTCAGAATTCGCCGGTCGGACCAGTTCGTCGTTCGGCTCAACCAAGAATAACCCAGATCATGTACAGTTCACATGCAGACGTGACATGATTTATAGACTCCACAAATGTCAAAAAATGGGCTAAATCGATTTCACCTCAAGGGTCGCGCAACTGGTTTTCTTGAGGGCCGTTAGATCATCTTGATCTCAACCATTGAATCTCGGGCATACCAGCTATAAATAGGGGTGACCCCCGTCATTTTCTCCTTCATAAGCTCACTAGCACCCGTCTTGAGGTCGTGTCTAAGGTCTTCAGCTAAGGTTCTCCAGTTCGTCTCTTTTCCTATCGTTTCATTTTCTTAGGTAAGTCTCCCTAGCTCCTTTCAGTTCATTTCCAGATTTTCAATTTTAGTTTCATAGCTAGTCTCCTCTAGCCCATTTCCCAGTTCGTAGCTATGTCCATAGCTTTGACAGTCAACTAGATGAGCCCGAGGTGGGTGACCCGACTCTAGTGGATAGTCTCCTAGACGAGCTCAAGGTGGGTACCTTGGCTCAAGTCAGTGCCTCCGTAGCACATTCCACCTACGAGATGCGTAAGACCTCGGGTAACCCGGCATCCACCTCTAGTTGAGGTCAGATACCAGACAAGTTCGGTCCTTCTACCATGATGATAGACAGGTTGAGGAGCCTGATAGCCTGGTACAAACTTCCTAGGGAGTACTCCTACCATCTTCCCATGGGTGACTTTCCCTGGGAGCACCGTCGTGACGAGATCATCATTTTCGGGGAATAGCTCGCGGCTGGGCTCCGCCTTCCACTATACCCTCTCATTGTTGAAGTGTTGAATCACTTCGACATAACTATTGATCAGCTCCACCCGAACTCAGTCCGGAATGTGGTCGGTACAATTTCCCCCTATTTCAACTACGCCCTTCCTCTTGATCTTGACATTTTTTCTTCCATCTTATCGATAAAGAAGAATGCATCCAGCATTCTCTTTGAGCACAGGCGAACCTACTACCTGTTCCCCCACCTAGGCTTTAAGTTGTTACACAAACTTCCCAGTAAAGTCCTGGCTTGGAAATGGGACTACTTTGTAGTTCGTAACACTGCAGGGTGGCCCTTCCCTACTCACTGGAGGGTGCCCATTCAAGACCCCAGCATTAGGCTGGACAAGAAAACAAGTGAGATACTTCAATCTTGGCTGGAGCTCGGCTCCGACTACAAGGACTATCTTGCTGAGAACAAGTTCATTGCGACTAAGTGCAGAGAAGCTCTTTGGAAAGATGAAGGGGAGAAAGAGGCGAGCTACAAAGAGAGCTCGTATTGAATCTTCGAGGGCTCCTACTCCTAAGCCCGAGCTGCCTACTGATGCTCCAGTGATCGACCTTGAGGAGCTAGAGAGCCTTCCAACTTAGGGGCCTGAGGCGACAGCGGAGCCCGTTCCTAAGACTGGGGAGCTCACTTCCAAGGCTACTGCAAAGCCTGCTCCTGTCTCTACCTCAGGAAGTGAGGGAGACAACTTCGGAGCATACTGAGTCCACAATGCAGCCTTTAAAAGAGCAAGGGGGCTGCATACTTTGAAGAAGTCTCCAAATGGGCCGAGCTAATGCCCGCTCAGCTCGGAGCTCGAGTGGCTACCCACTCCATGGTGGTAAGTCTCGTTCTTATAACTTTTGTACTTGTTGCTTTACTGGTACTAACCGGCATTCTTTTGGCAGGTGAACTCTGTTGTGCATGCCCTAACCCTCCAGTCCGAAAGGCACTTGAAGCGAGCTCGGGTTGTTGAGGATTTGGCCCACACAGTTCACGCCGAGCTGGAGCTAGCTCGTGGCCAAATCCATGGGCTGGAGGGCGATGTGTCAGCTCTGAGGTCAGAGAAAGAGGAATGGCTGCACAAAAGGGAGGAGCTGTTGCATGAGAGGGAAGAGTTATTGGATGAGAAGGCTACTTTGAAGCATCTGGTCAAGAATCTCGAAGCTAACATTAAGGAGCGAACTGAAACCCTTCTTGATGCCATGGAGGAGGCCAAAGTCAAGGTTTTTCAAGAGTACGTTATGTCTGAAGAGTTCGACGAGGTGATGTGGATGCCTAACGCAAAGGCTTCAAGCTCAGTCGATAGTTGATCAAACGCGAATCATGGGAGAGGTAGCCCGCGAAGCCGCCGAAGACCCAGACTCTGAAGAGGAGGGAGATGAAGACATCTGGGAGGCTGGCGCTACAGACCAGGCTGCCGATCAGGCTAGCACCTCTGCGGAAGCCCAGGGTGAGAAGTCCTCCAAGTAGTTTGAACAGTTCTTGTACTTTGAGCCTACAAGCTCAGTTTTTCCTCCTTTTGTAAAACTTTTTGTAAAGGAATTCATTTTGTAATGAAAAATACACTTTTTGCCAAGTGTTGTGCAATTTATTTTATTTGCCGAAGTAACTATTTTACCTCGAACTATTAAGTTATCGAGCCAAGTACCCGAAGTGGAGGTTTCTCGACTGTTGTTACCCCGAACTGTCTCCTAGTACTTAGTAGGGGTAATCTCTAGATGTACATCGAGGTGAGTAACATAGTAGGGTATATATCCAAACTGTCTACACCCAGGCTACTTAAGCTGACACCTATAGTCCCTAACGGGTTCAACCTGTTGTATGCCGGGGCAGGCTATGCATCATAGGGTTCACACCCGAGCTGCCCATGCCTTGGCATTAAACGTACTTATCTCATGTCAATTAGGCCACTAGGTCTTATGTGGTGCCGAGGTCTTTGGTTAGCTCGGCGCTTTAGCCCTTAGGATGGGGGAGCAACTTATAGTCCGCACTCCTAGATTTTGCCCGTGCCAAAGAGGTGACTGCGTACTGAGGTCCTTAGCTCGGCATCTGAGCCCTTAGGCTGGGGGAGTGACTTAATAGTCCACTCTCCTGGAGTTCACCCATGCCAAAGAGCTGACTGCGTACTGAGGTCCTTAGCTCGGCTCTTTAGCCCTTAGGCTCTAGGAAGGAAGTTGTGGTCCACTCAGCTCGGTAATTATAGGTAATATTGTTTTAAGTTGACAATATTCCAAGCCCAAGGTACTTGTTTCCCTTATAGGGTTTCAAGCTCATATGTTCCTTCCCTGAGCACTTGCTTTACTCGGTAGAGTCCTTCCCAATTTGGCCCGAGCTTACCAACACTGGGCTCAGGTACCATGACTTTATGAAGAACTAACTAGGTCTCCAACGTGGAGGTTCCGCTTCTTGACCCTGGCGTTATAGTACCGAGCTACTCTCTGTTGGTAGGCCGCAGTCCTAATATATGCGAGGTCCCATACCTCGTCAAGTAGGTCGAGGTTGGTCCGTAGCTCATCTTCGTTTGTTTTGTTGTCATACACTTCTAGACGTAGCGTGGGAACCTCGATCTCGGCTGGGATGACTACCTCAGTCTCGTAAGTGAGGTTGAAGAGGGTCTTGCCTATTGCGGTCTTCACCGTGGTCCGATAAGCCCTTAGTATGCTAGGTAGCTCATCTACCCAGAGTCCCTTAGCTCGGTTGAGGCATGCCTTCAGTCCGTGGAGAATGGATCTGTTCATGTCCTCCGCTTGTTGCTTGAGGGTGTGCTACCGAGGTGAAATTTTGTTGAATCCCCATATCTTTGCACTAGTTCTTGAATTTAATGTCCTCAAACTGCTTACCGTTGTCAAAATTAGTACTTGGGGTAGTCTGAAATGGCACACTATACTCTTCCAGAAGAAGTTTTGTACATTCCGTGCTGTGATTGTTGTGAGAGGTTTGTCTTCTACCCACATAGTCAAATAATCAACTACCACCACTAAGAACCTCCTCTGCCTGTTGCTGGCGAAAATGGTCCGAGTATATCAATCCCCCACTGTGCAAAAGACCATGGGCTAGTGAGATACTTTAGGTCGGTGGCAGGCTGGTGGTGGATGTTGACGTGCTTCTAGCACTTGTCACATCTTCTGACGAACTCGATCACATCTACCTTCATCGTTGGTAGTAGTATCCTTGTCGTAGCGCTTTAGGTGAGAGCCCTGCCCCCCAAGTTTCCGCCGCACAGGCCCTCATGAGTGCCACGGAGCACGAGATTGGCTTCAGAAGTTTGCAAGCAGCACAGATAGGGGAGCATGTAGGATCTTCGGTACAGCCATTTGTCTATCATGATGTATTTGGCCGCCTGATGCTCTACACTTCTAGCAGCATTACAATCTGTAGGGAGGGTGCAGCGCAGCAAGAAGCTCACGAGCGGATCGATCCAGTTCGGATCTGCTTGAACGACAAGGGCGACCTCCTTTACCCCCCTGAGAATGCTAGGCTGAGGAAAGTTCTCTATATACATGGTTCTCATGGTATTATCACTGGTGCTGGCTAATCGGGATAGGGCGTCGGCCTCAGCGTTCTCAGATCTCGAGATTTGTTTGATGAAATGAGACTAGAAGTTGAGCAGAGCCTCTCTGACTTTGGCTAGGTAGGCGATCATGGTTGGTTTGCGAGCTTCATATCGACTAGTAACTTGGTTGACCACGAGTTGAGAATCACCGTAGATGACGATGTGCTTGGCTTTCACTTCATTTACCAAAGTCAGCTCGGCTATTAACGCTTCATACTCCACTTCATTGTTGAACGCCATGAACTCAAAGCGTAATACATACTCCAGTTTCACCCCGCTTGGCCCATACAGAACAATTCCAGCTCTGCTGCCCTGCTGGTTGGACGAGCCATCCACGTGAAGGATCTAGGGCTCCTCATCCCAGCTCGGGTTTGATCTAACTAGGAGAGAAGCCACACATGTTGCTACCTCATGGTGCTCGAGCTCAACCAGCCTGGGAACCTCGGGCTCATCCGACTTGGGGGCCTCGGGCTTGATCGGCTTGGGGACTTCGGTGCTGAAAGCGCATTCTGTGACAAAGTCAGCTATGACTTGGGCCTTGATAGTAGTTCATGGCTTCTACTAGAGGTTGTATTTGCTGAGTTTGATGGCCCACTTTGTTTGCCTACCAGAGAACTCGGGCTTGAGCAAGACTTGCCTCAGAGGCTTGTTGGTGAGGACAACGACAGTATGAGCTTGGAAGTACGGACGGAGCTTCCGAGTTGCAATGAATAGTGCATATGCCAACTTTTCGATCTCTGGATACCTCATCTTTGCACTCTGCAACACTTTTCTAACATAGTAGATAGGTTGCTAGACCCAATCTACTTCTCTTATCAGTGCCAAGCTGGCCACCTCGTCACTCGCAGAGAGGTACAGCTCCAAAACATCTCCCACCTTAGGTCAGGTTAAGATTGGGATGCTGGCGAGGTACCTTTTGAGCCCGTTGAACACGAGCTGACACTCTTCAGTCCATTCAAAGCCTTTGCTTTTAATTGCCTTAAAGAAAGGCAGGCAGCTGCCTGCCGATTTGGACATGAAGTGGCTCAGAGCAGCTATACGGCCATTCAGCCTCTGAAACTCCAATTTCTGGGTGGTCTCATATCAAGGATTACCTTAATTTTTTCTGGGTTGGCCTCAATGACGCACCAGTTGACGATGTACCCTAGGAATTTACCCAAGGTGACACCGAAGGCACACTTGTTTGGGTTTAGTTTCATGTTAAACTTATGTAAAAATTCAAAAATAGAGTGCAAATATTTTATTAAATTATTTGGAAATTGTGTTTTGACAACCATGTCATCTACATAGCATTTTATTTTCTTGTCGATCAACAGCTCAAACAATTTGTTTACAAGTCTTTGAAATGTTGCCCCAACGTTTTTCAGTCCAAAGGGCATGACCTTATAATAGTACAGGCCTAGCTCGGTTATAAAACCTATTTTTTCTTCGTCAGCAAGGTCCATCCTGATTTGGTTGTAGCCCGAATAGGCATCTAAGAAGCTCAGCAACTTATGCCCTGAGGTCGCGTCCACCAGACGGTCGATCTGTTAGAGAGTTGTATGCCCTTAGCTCCAATCAGAATGATGTACATTATGAGTTTATCATAAATGAATAAAGTACATATTTGATTCATGTTCCTGTGGTGTGTTTCTGTGTAATATCCTTAAACTACACACTTATGAGACTCGTGTTAGTATAGAATGTTCACAGTCGTTGGATAAGTCTGGGGAGATTTATCCTGCCAAGGCTGACACTGGTGTGCTACAAAATGTTGGGGTGGCTGGTCTCAACCGCCAGGGTAAGACCCAAGGCACATGCAGTATAGGATTATTTGAATCTTTGAACCAGACCAGATTTCCAGTATTGCCCTGGACCTTGGAGATTGATGGGCAAAATTGGAAAGTTACACCTGACCCCTAGACTCGGTTATGATACTGCACAAGGAGTCAGATTGGGCTGTCTTTGATATGCCAATCAGTGAGATCCTTAGCGGGGTTCAAAACCTGGGTATGTTGGGACAATCTGAGAATTCATCTGAGTGGGTGATCATAGTGACAGGATCAGCCCCTTTGTCGGACAAAGGTAATGATCAGGGATGCACTCTCTTTGATGGAAACCAAGACTGCCGACAGCCGATTTCAATCGTTGAGATTTGTTTTGCAAAATATATTTTATATGAGATATAAAAGTATATATATTACGGTTTCTAATTATTTGCAAAAGGTTTTAATTCCTGGGATCCATGTGAGTAGAGAGTGCAGCACTATTCCTTGCAGCCGAGGGAGAGGTCCTCTCTTGTCGGGCAGTGTTTGATCATTATGGGCTGAGAGCTTAAGTGTAAGGCCATTGAGGGTAATACCTGATGGGCTAATCTTGCATCTGCCCACAGTCCCTGGGTGTTACAAGGTGGCTTGGCTCTGGGACCACTTAGGGTAAGTGTTGGGCCCATAGAGCCCATGTGATGGGTTTCAGGGGGTGCACTGTCCCTAACAGCGTATTCGGCTAGGCCTTGTAACAAAGGCTGGGGTGAACCCATGCGGCTGATGTGTAGATCAATGTTTGGGTCCCATGCCATACAAGGAAGCCCAACTGGGCAGCAGTTTGGAAGGCTAAGTGAACACATAGCCTTATTGGGCCTAAAGCCCATTTTGAGCTGGGCTGATTTGATCGGTTAAATGAGGGGCGAATTCTGAGATTAGATTAGCATATAGGATTGGGCCTTAACCCTATCCACTTAGAGAGTCCATATCTGAATGTGATTCAGATTTGGATACCTCGTAATAGGATTAGGATGGGGCTGATCTAATCTGTAGATAAGATAAGGGTTTACCCTTATCACTTAAGGGGAATTCTGATCCAAATATGATTTGCATCAGCAACTCCTAATGGGATTAGGAGCTGATCCCTTTAAGCTTATAAAAGGAGGAGGGGGCGGCAGCCTTTAGAAGATTATTATATTCACATCCTTTTTAGAGCTGAAATCTCAGAAGAGAGAATTCAGCATCTCTGCGCTAAATCTCTCTTGCCGCCTCCTTCCTGTCGCCGCCATATCTGATAGTTCGATCTCCTCTTGTCAGGAGTGATCAAGATTGGATCTTGATATCAGTCCTTTGTGAAAGGGCTTATTAGAAGAAGTGCTCAAATGCCATCTAGCTGATACTTGCGAAGGATCTAGTTCTTTTGAAGAATGCTGTTGATTCTACTCCATCCTACACTACGCCATCTTCAGTGGGAGCAGTTTTTGGTTCGCTCCTTGGACATGAACACCTCCATTGGGAGATACTATTTCTCCGTATCAGGTATATCCCTCTCTTAATGCTTTTGTTCAGATCTGGTTCGGTTCTTGGTTCAAGATTGATCCTTGAAAAATATGAATTTTCTAAAATAGGGAATACGATTCCTAGTAAGATGAAGAGAAATTTTTGAAATTCACCCATTCTATTCCGTAAGATTTGGGCATCCATACAATGGATATCTCATCCTTTCACGATCATGGGGAGTGGGAAGTAGTCCTTTGGGAAAGCTCGGTTTAGGTCGGTATAATCGATGCACATGCACCATTTACTGTTGGCCTTCTTTACCAGGATCGGGTTGGCTACCTAACTCGAGTAATGGACCTCTCTGATGAAGTCGGCTACAAGGAGCTTCCCAACCTCCTTGTCTACTACTCTTCAGCGCTTCGAGGCTAAATTGTGTTTCTTCTATCTAATGGGCCTAACTACAGGATCAGTATTTAGTCTATGAGTTATGATGCTTGGGTCTATGATGGGCATCTCTGCTGCAGACCATGCAAAAGCATCTAAATTTTCAAGTAAAAAACTTACTATTTGGGATTGTAGAGGCTCCTCGATTGAAGCGCCGATCTAGAGTGTCTAAGCTGGGTTCTCTGTTGAAGTTGGGACGGAGACAGTCTCTTCTGTGGGCGCAGCTCGCTCCTCGCACTGCTCTGCAGGTCACTCCAGCTTGAGGTCGTCTGCCACCTTGGCTTTCCCTTTGAGGGCGGTGACGTAGCACTTGTGAGACTCAAGCTGATCGCCTCGCGCCACCCCAACTCCGAAGTCCGTAGGGAACTTCATCGCCAGATGGTAGGTGGAGACCACCGCACGTAGGGCATGGGTGATGGGCTGACCTATTATGCCGTTGTATGGGGAGGGTGTCACAACCACCAAGAAGTCATGGTTGAGCCTTACTATGCTAGGCCAAGTGCCAACCTCCATAGGTACTATGATTCTCCCCAGGGGCCTGACTTTCTCTCCGCTGAAGCCCACCAAGGGAGTACTTGTGGGCTTGAGGTCACTTTCTTGGAGCTAAAGCTTGTCGAATGCCGCCTTGAAAAGAATGTCCGTCGAACTATCGGAGTCAACAAAGGCATGCTTGACTTCGAAGTTGTTAATCCTTATCTTCATGACAAGCACATCATCGTGGGGGTAGTGGACCCCGCGTGCGTCGTCCTCCATGAAGAAGATCGAGTCTTCTATCCTTGGCCGCTTCGGGGGGTTCTGGTCTTCCCTTCTGACCTCACGGGCTGATGTCTGAGCTGTAGCTAAGGTGTAGCCCGTGACAATCGATCCTCCGAAGATCACATGGATAGTCCCCCAAACTGGTCTCTCTTCTAGGGGCGACCTCTGTGACTGCTCTGCTTGCCTACTATTGGATTCGGGAGCATCTATACTTTGCCCCCCTACCGACCTGCTTTATTATTATTATTATTTTGTACAAAATTTCTTAAGTATTTGTGATAGATGAGCTCCTCTATCTCGTCACAGAGGTTTTTACAACTCTTGGTACTATGACCGTGATCTTTATGGAAGCTACAATACAAGTTCTTATTCCTTACATTAGGGTCCCCTCTCAACCGGGGTGGCCACTTCACGTAAAGGGCATCCTTGATCGCCATAAGGATCTCGGCCCGCTTTGCGTTCAGGGGCATGTAGTCTGTCCTCTCTGCTGGTGGAGCTCGAAAAGGCTGACCTAGCCTTACCCCCTGAGCTAGGTCTTTTTTCATCTTGCTGTCACCCTGGGTCGAGGACTCGGCTTCCCTTTTTCTTTTTTCAGTGACCTGCTCACCCTTTTGGTTGATTTCCTCCTCCGTCCCTATAAATCGGTCCACGAGCTTGAGGAACTCGGTTACAGTCTTGGGCCGATTGACCACCACATGCCACTTGAATTCCTTGTGCTTGATGCCTCTCTTGGCCGCTGTAAGCCAAACTATGGGGTCCAGGTCGGGTATCTGTAAACAAGCATCATTGAACCGCTTGATGTAACTCTGGATAAATTATCCTTCCCTCTAGACTATGCCAATGAGGCTTTCTTGGGTTCTCAGGCACCGCTTGCTGGTGATGAAATGAGAAGTGAAGACTTACACGAATTACGCCCAGCTTTTTATTGATCCGGGTGCTGAGGTTCCTATACCATGTGCAGGTCACTCCTTTGAAAGTGGTGGAGAAAGCCACACACATGCACGACTCACTGACCCTTGCCAAGTGCATCTGTGATTGGAAGGCGTCAACATGGTCATTCGGGTTGAATGATCCATCATATTTGTCTAGGGGAGGTAGTTTGAAGTCCTTGGGCATTAGGATGGCCAAGAGTTTAGGAGACAGAGGGGATGGTATAGAGAGAAGTGGAGTGGCTTTCACCTTGCTCGAGCTTACCTCTTCCTTACCCTTGAGCTTGGGCAGGTTGTGCATTGCAATTCGGCGAGCTCGGTGACGTCTCCGCTACTTTTTTGTGGGCTCCACATTGGTGCTGCTGGCCTTGGTATTGTCGGGCATAGTTTTTTTGGGGAGGGGGATGGATTACTAGTGATGGCTGCAGATAGAGGGATCTTGCCTGGAGTCTGCGGCCAACACCTCGAACCGGTTCTCTACAAGTGGGGCAATGAACTTGGAAAGCTGAGGTGATGCGGGTCTAGTAGGCTGGGACCCTCTCGACCTGACTGCGTGTGGCGAGGCAGGGGTAACTAGTCTTTCCTTCTTCTTGTGGGATGAGACTTGACTCCTGAGAGGATTCTAGGTCTGAGAGGTCTCTCCCCGACGAAAAGGACGTTCGTTCTAATGGCGAGGCCTGGCTTGTTGCGCGGTCGGATGTCGAGGAGGAAGCGGCTGCTGGGTTTGAGGCAACGGAGGGAACTATTGTTGGTAGTGATGCTGAGAAACTTGGTGCAACACTTAATGCTGATATAGTTGGAATTGCTGGACCTGTTGCTTCTGAGCTTGCATAGCTCACATGCATTGCACCAGGTCTTCAAGCTGTTTTGGGCGGTCGCTAGTGGAATAAGGGAAGGTTCAGTGAAGGTTGTTCCAACCGTGAAAGGGAGTGGAGCATTCATGGGTGTCATTGTCTAAGACACATTCAGAATGGGAACCCCATCTGCGTAGAGGGGGATGGTGAACTGTCAAATACACACAGCTGGGACCTGGAGTAGCTCCCCAGCGGTGTTCATTTTTGCACTGCATCTGGCGTTTGGAGGAAGCCATGAAAACTGAAGTCTGTAATTTTAGTGGAAGAAGGCCTTTTGAAGTGGTTCCCATAGACGGTGCCAAATGATGGTGCACAATCTGGTCACTCGTAGCTGGCAAGGGGCCTCACTCCAAGCTGGTGATGGATAGTACCTGAGAAGAAGAAGAGAATGAAGGATTCTTAGGGAGCTCTCCTGGCGGGAACACTTCGATGCTTAAGTTAGAACTCTGAGAGAGAAGATTACAGGGAAGATGAATAAAGCTAGAGTGTAGATAGCACGAATGCAATTACCTCTACTCTCTAGGGGTTAGAGTTCTTATATAATGGTGCTCTGTCAAATCTGGCATAACCGCCTCTGATTCTCTACTGTAGCCGTTACTTGCCAAGGCTGCGCATGTCACTGTTGCAGGGTACAGCTCTGTCAAGTAGGGGACACCTCTCAGGTTTGGCAAGCACAACACCGCCTGGCGAGAGACATGGGTGCAGGGCTTCAAGTTTGGTAGGTACGGTTGTCAGGGGAGATCTTCATGTGATATGTTGAGCTATCTTCCTGTGAGCTACCTTGCACCGAGCTACCCTGTGCCGAGATGGAGGTGCCATACCGAGGTTATTCTACTCGAGTGGCCTACTTAGGCCTGTCAGAGCAAATTTATTAGGAGGCTCTCGAGCTCACCCCGAAGTGCCTTGAGCTCGGGAGATCCCTATCTTGCAGTACCCTGGCTTGGGATGCCTATGGAAGAATCTTAGCTCGGGGTGTTCCCTTCTTGAGGAGGAGCTCGGGGGCTCCTTTACTAGGGAGGAGCTCGGGGGATCCCTTACTTGAGAGGAGATCAGGGGCTCCTTTACTTGGGAGTAGCTCCGGATAATCAGAGTGTCATCTGGTGCTGAGCTGCCACACTAGACCTTGGCGGACTGGTCGCGCTGAGTTGTCACTTATGCTGAGTCACGCCTATGTGTTCCCCTATGATGAGGTCGGGGCAAATCACCCTCCATCAGCTGACATGATCAACAAAAGATAGACGTGGGTCAAAGCATAGAGGTTGACATGACCAACGGAAGACAAACGTGGGTCAAAGCATAGAGTCTGACATAACTAGTAGAAGATAGACGTAGGTCAAAGCATAGAGGCTGACATGACCAATGAATTTTCTGACGCAGGTCAAAGCATAGAGGCTGACATGACCAATGGATTTTCTGACGTAGGTCAAAGCATAGAGGCTGACATGACCAATGGATTTTCTGACGTGGGTCAAAGCATAGAGGCTAACATAACCAATGGAAGATAGACACAGGTCAAAGCATAGAATCTGACATAACCAGTAGAAGACAGACGCGGGTCAAAGAATAGAGGCTGGCATGACCAATGGACAACAAACGCATGTCAAAGCATAGAGGCTGAAATGATCAATGGAAGTTTAATGAATATCATCAATGAAGTTGGAATTCAGATACTTTAACTAACAAATCTTCCATCAAATTATGGACTCAAGAAGCATAACACTAAAGTGTGAGATAAACACCTGAAGTGATTTTTGAAAAATATGGCAATGGTTTGTACGAAAGAGCTAAAAAGAACCAACATATAAGCAAGTAAAAGCTTATGGTGTGATGGAAGAGCCAAGTCAGAAGCTGGGTATGCACTGAAAAGGTCAAAATATCTCCTTAGACTGTAGTTTAAGGAAATGTCCAATTATCAAGCAATGCACAAGGGTCATGAAATAATGGAATGGCAAGAAGGAAGAGCTTCAAAATTCAAGGGCAAAAGTGCCTTCAACCCCAACTTATATGACAGTAATTATGTCTAGATGGGCTATGTCTTTTTCACATCAGATGAAAGTGTGTATCCTCTCTTCAAGGTCATTAATCAAAACTCGTTGAAATCAAAAGCATGCACGATGGAATT